>NC_090929.1:352002730-353252730 GCF_040938575.1 Ambystoma mexicanum
TCCAAAATCACTCCCCCTCTGGAGAACTCACCCCACCTCCCTTCTCCTGGGAGAGTGACCCGCTGCTGTTTCTGCATATCAGAGCTAAATTCCCTCATCGCTGTCCCTCATCACCCCGGACAAAGTACCCCACCATGGGATGACCCCCAACGACCCAACCCCATACCTTTGAGCATTAGCCTAGCCTCATATCCCAGCTCTGGCCCACATTCCCCCAAGTCTCTAACCCAGGTTCTCCATCATCTCCTCTCCTCCTCCATGGGTTGCTCAAGTGACATCCCCAAAATCTTTGCCGCCTCCTCCAGCGCTGTGCACCTCCTCGGACTCCCCTCCCAAGTGAAGATCGGGCCGAAAGGGAATGTCCCTCTGTACAGGACCTGCTCTTGTTTGTGCTTGCCATATATAATCTCTCCCTTGGATCTGGAGGCTTTCAGGATCTCTTCCGTCATGGTATGGGCATGGAATTTCATGATAATATCTCTAGTTTGCCCCCGAGTCCTCCTCCGCAGTTGGGTCACCCAGTGCATCCTGTCCAACAGGATTGGCTCCGATTTTACCGCAGGCAAGGTGTCCTTCAAAAACCACAGCACTGATGCCTTTAGACCTGATCCTTTGGCTGCTTCCTCCAGACCCTGAATCTTTAGATTCTCACGCTGGTGCTTATTCTCCAGATCCTCAATGGTCGATAGTGGCTCCTTCATTCCCTGTTCTCCCTGTAGGTGGATCACATCCTCCTGCAGGGAGTAATGCACTCCTCAGCTTCCCACATCCGGTTATTTATCTGCTTCATTTCCTTTGCCAGGACATTCAGGACTTTTTGCAGGCCTTCCGTTGCCACCACAATTTCTCTCCTAACCGATGAGTTCAATTTCTCCTCCAGCGCCGACATGCATTCTAGCAAGTCTGCTTTTGTGAGCGCCGAGGCCATCCCATCTCCCTCATTCGCTGTTGACATGTCTTTCTCCAAATGTCGGGATCCTCCTTTCAATGTTTCCGGCTCCCCCCTCTTTGGCCCACAAAGCAGTCACTGGCCTCAACGTCTTTGATACTGTACATTGTGGCATAGATACCAAAGGCCAACTGTCCAAACGATATTCGCCAAGATCTTCATCTGCTCCCCTACACCATTGAGTGTGCTCCTTTCTCACCTCCTCCACCTAGCAGAAGGAGCTCAGTGAGCCCGGTGGGCCAAAGGCCTGTGCTGTTAGGGCACCACTGCAAGGGGTGGCGGGTGTCAGGGGGTCTCCCTCCTGCACTCCTGAGCAAGCGTCCACCGCACACACTGGGTCGAGCCGATGTACACAACGGGGTCCTGAAGGTAGCCCCTCCTCCCGGGTGTTCTTGCCAGAGTAGCAGGCTGGGGACTGGTGACCAATCTTCCACTTCACCCAGGCACGGGGTGGGGAAGGCAGGAAAAGCCCACCAGGGAAGCTCTAACCCTGTCTCCTCCACTGCGGCCATGGCCTCCTCCCAACACGCCACCATTGCGCTCCATGTTGTAGCAGGAGGGTAGCCCCCTCTCCCTCTGTGCAAACTCCTACAAGCTATTCAGCATCCAGAATACTAACTTTGCTCCACTCTTCCCGGTGCACTCCCCGATGAAACCGGAATGCTCGCTGTGCTTCAGTCCTTAAATCTTCGTAGAGCGCACGTCAGTGCCAGGCACCAAGGACTGCACAGACTGCTATGATTGAATACCGTCCTCCCTAATCAATTTATAGTGTCAGCTCTCATATTCAAAGATCAGGGAGAAGGGGAATCTCCACCTATATCTAAGTACCTTGCTTCTCAGCCACTGGGTCAGTTCCTTGCACATCTTCCACCTGACCATGATACAAATCGAGAGATCCTCGTATATTCCAATCCTGGACTCGCTGTATTCCACCTGCTGTGCCGTTTCTGCTCTGGCCAAGGTCCTCGCTTTCTCCGTAAAGTAGTGGAAGTGCGCAACCACCACTCTTGCGATACCTTTCCCCTGCTGCCTCCTCTGTGTGCTCTATCAGGAATACTTTTTAGGACTCCCTCAACTGCAAAGAGGGTGTTTATTATTTCTGGGATAGCTTGTTTCATCACTTGCTTCCAACTTATCCTCAGGGAGGCCAAAGATACAGAGGTTGTTGCGTCGCTTTGGTTATTGATATCATCAATCTTTAGACGATGCTCCTCCTCTCGGCACCCCAATTCTGAGATCCTGACATCCAACTGTGCTTCGAGGACGTCCACTGATGTTTGGTTTGATTCCAGCCCCTGGTTTCGGTCCTCCAAATTGTTCAGCCTTTCCTTTTAGTTAGCGCAGTTGGAGTTCCATAACAGTCCTCATTGCCTTGATCTCCTAGACAATGGTGCGTATATCCTACTTCGTAGCCTCTGATCATCCTTGGCCCTTTTCTGTGTTGGGCGTGTCACCTCCATTATCTGGTGGAGGGAGGTGAAGGTGGGGGTTGGCATTCACCTGGTGTTCTCTTGTTGGTACTTCTGCATTGCCAGCTTCCAGCTCAGAAATGAATGGTGGAGGGGAGGAGTGGGGCATTCCCCACTTCTCTTTTCATTTTTCCTCACACTTCTCTTCTTCCTCTCCGCCTTCCCTTCTTTACTCATTATGTTCTGCTTCATTCCTTTTTCCTTCCTTCTCCTTTGCCCCTTTTCTTTGTTTCTTCTTATTTAGGATGTTTTCCTTTCTTTTCCCTTCTTTTCTTATTCTCTACTTTCTCATCCTTTTTTCTTTCCTTCTACTCCCCCTCCTTTTCGTCTATTTCTTTCCTTTTTTGCTCACAGGCCACTTAAACCCATCTGAGGACTTCTTGCAATCTGTGCCTCTCAGGGGGCTTCCCCACCCTTCCTGTCCGTGTCCCAGGGGGCACCCGCCTGAGCCACCACAGCATCTGCCTGCGCCGGAGCAGATTCCTCGTGGCCGCGGCCAGGTATGCCCACCGGGGTCTCACCTGCCCTGCAGTGCTCCGGACACAGCACCTGCTGTGTCTTCCGACAGGTAGGCCTCATGTTGCATGGACCAGCACCTTACTTCCAGCAATAATATCCTCAGTGGGGCCCGGACCTCTGGTGGCCTTCTCCCAGGTCGCAGCCCAGCTCACCTTCCTGGGCTCTGTCTCCCGGGGCCCGCCTCGCCATTCCTGGTCTCCTCTAGGAGTTCCAGAGCTCGGGTCTGGCTGTCTGGGTCCCTGCTTCTGGTCTTCCTGCTCCCCCGGTTCTCCAGCTCCTTACCAGGCTTCACGCAACATGGGAGGGTTGAGGGGGAATCCACTGCGACCACAATCCTCTTTTCTTCCTCTGTTGACACTCCTCCTGCTCCTCCTCCTCTCCCTTTGCATCTCCATAGGCCCCAGCAGCTTCATGTCGTCCCACCACGCGGTTGTGGGAGGAGATTGCGGTTCCCTACGATTCCAGCCTGGAGGCGGGTAGTATTCTCCTATCCTATCTTTTCCACACACCCCACTGACCTTCTAGTTAAATATGTTTACAATGGAACCCCCAGATGAGCTCCTTTACCTCTGACAATGATGGGTGTGGGTGGTGATCTTTAAAATGCTGCTTTTGCATTACTTGCACAATTATTTCCAGGCACTTTTGATTGCTCTTTCTGCTGACATTTTTACAATGGTTCGGTGGGATCCTACCAGGCTTTTGGGGGGCGGGGGAATTCTCTTTAAGCCTCAGTGGCAGGTGTTGGCTAGACAGTATGAGAATAAAGATTACCCAGGCTTACAGCTCAGGCGAATCTTGATTCTATTAAAGACACGAAGGCGAGTATTATGCTTTAACTTTCTTTATTGCTACTTGAATCTTAACTTTCAGTTTTTTTCTTTTTTTCCCTCTACACTCTCAAAAACAAAACAAATATTTAGGGGACTACAAATCCCCATAAGTCCCTTGTTTTATGTGGTCCTGCACCACCAGCTTCCTCTTATGACGCACATCCTGCCTGGGTCCCTTCCTCTTTCTTTTGACGACTATCGACAAACGATTCTCCAAACCATGAAAACAACACAGAATCTCCATACAAACGGCCAATCCAAAGAAGACCTCATTGCGAGCAATGTCTCTGCTTAACGACTGTCTGACCTGAATGTGTAGAACTCCAAACCAGCCCTTTCGCCAGAACCCGGCTCCGGACTGATGAATCAAGAGATATTCTGCTCATCACCTGAGGAGCAAAAGCAGAAATCACACTGTTAGGGTGGGGATATGCAAGCTACATATTCCAGCACATGCAACAATGTCACATCAACCAAAACACATTATACTGCATTTGCGTATCATGAGTAGGATAATCCTCCCCTCTGTGTCTTTAATAGAATCGAGATTCCCCTGAGCTGTAAGCCTGGGTAATCTTCATTCTATGTAAAGACCAGAGGAGAGCATTATGCTTGTTCAAAGCTGCCTACCACTGCCGCAGCCATCTCGGAGACTGGCTTAAAATAAAAGGTCTTAAATATCACACCTGAAGACCAGTCTGCTGATTTCATAATGTCTTGTAAGGACACTCCTGCTGCAAATGCTTTAGAAGTCATCGCGCCTCTAGCTAAATGCGCTCCAAATATGCTTAAATCAATACCTGGCAGCTGCATAAACTCCCTGATCCACCTGGCTATAGTGGCAGAGGCCACTGCGTGATAAATCTTCCTCTGCGCTATTAATAACCGGTGCACTCCTATGGGCCTGACGGCCTCTGTCGCTTTCATATAATCCTTAATACATTGAGCCACACAGAGCTTGGGATTATCTGGAAAATATGGATAGATTACCTTGGATGCACTTGTTTATTTATTTATATAGCGCTCCAAACCCGAAGGTATCTGGGCGCATTATGCCGGTCATTTTCAGATCACAAGCTACATATAGGATCAGGTACATTATCGGAGAAATTACAGACTGTTACAGTACTTTACACAAGGAAATGCACAATATTCTACATGAGGTTAATACACAGGCAATTTACATGGATACAAGCAGTATATCCATTTGACAGTACCAAATCGTGGCATTCTAGAGATAGTTATAAATCTTGAGCAATGAGCCAACTTTTAGTATGTTTCCTGAAACTATAGAAGGACTGGTCGGCTCTTAGGGTGTGGTAGGTAGGGAGTTCAAAAGCTTGGCAGCCATAACAGGAAAGCTGCTACCCCCTGCTTCTTTCAGATTAAATCTGAGGACTTTTAGACAGAAAGAGTTGAGTGTCTGCATCGGGCCAGTTGAGGTATTTCTGACAATTTTCTCCATTAAGTATTTGGGAGCTGAGTTTGTTAGGGATTTATGAGTGAGGGATACAGTTTTAAACTGTATCCTATCCTTAACTGAGAGCCAGTTGTTCTTCGTCTAGCCTCAGAGATGTTGTCTTCTTGGGATACTTTGTGCGGTTCTTAGTATTTGAAGTTGGTTTATGGTATATTTGCTTGCACCTAGATAGAGTGCATTGCAATGGATTCAGCCAAAATGACCGAATCCAATTTACCTACCCCACCCAAAGACCTAATATACATACCACAAAATGTTTGAACTACCAAAAGTGGTATGTGTATTAGGACTTTTGGTGGGGTAGGTAAAAAAAAGAAAAACAAAGGCTACCGGGACTGCGGGGGTGTCCCCCGCAACACCCCACTCACTAATCTGTTTAGTATAGTGAGCGGGGGTTGCGGGAAACACCCCCGCAGCTGACCCAACCGACAAAAGAAAAAGGCTGCAGAGGTGTCTCCCGCAACACCCCGCTCACTATACTATACAGAAGTGAAAGGGAACAAGCGTTGCAGGGACACAGCACGTCGTGATGAAAGGTAAGTAGGGGGCTGGGGGTGTGGGCAGGGGTTAGTGTTGGTATGAATTTGGGGTTGTTTTACCGGTTTCGGACGAAAAGTCTGAATAAAAAATTACTGACCCCCACCAAAAGACTTGAAAGACACACCACGAAAAGTTCTAACTACCAAAAGTTCGAACATTTCGTGGTATGTGTTTAGGTGTTTCGGTAGGGTCGGTATGGGGCCTGGTGGGTGTCTCCCGCAACACCCCGCTCACTATAGTGAGCGGGGTGTTGCGGGGGACACCCTTGCAGCTCACCCAAGCAAAAAGAAGAGAAAAAAAAGCTGGGGGCTGCGGGGGAGTCCCCCGCAACACCATGCTCACTATACTATACAGTATAGTGGGCAGGGGTTGCGGGGGACAACCCCCGCAGCTCACCCAAAGTAAAAAAAAGAAAAGGACCCTGCGGCACCGGTTCCCGATCACAGAAGTGAAAGGGAACCTGCACCGCAGAGACAGTGTGTCTGAAGGGAAATTAACTAGGGGGGTGGGGGTGTGTTGGGGTATGAGTTAGTGAGTATGTGTGTGTGGGTGTGAGTTTGAATCTGTATGATTTTAATGGATGTCTGCATGGAAAATGTACGAACGTTTGTGTTGCGTACATTTCCCATGCAGACATTTCCGTTGCGGACCAATCCGCGACGGTAAAATCACGTAGATCCCTTTCACCACGGATGTCCGCATGAGAAATGTCTGAACATTTATATAAAACGTACATTTTTTCATGCAGACTTTTGAGCCACGGTAAAACAACCCCAAATCTATTGCAATAGTCCCGTTTTGATAGAATTAGAGTTCTCGCTAGGGTGAGGAAACTGTTTGTGGATAAGTAGGGTTTACAGGCGTGGATCAACTTACAAGTTTATGCTGTTGCTGAGGCCGTGCCGTTGACTTGCTTGCAAAACTTTAAGGCTGAGTCTAGGTAAAAACCAAAGCCATGTCGATATAGTCAATGTTAAATGATAGATATTGATTAATAGGTTTGTTGAGGCAAGGCGGTGTTCCTAGGAGCAGGAGCTTGGTCTTATTATCATTCAGACATAGGCAATGTAGGGCCTGGATGACCAGATAGATATTATTAACCAAGGCTAAGTCTGAGTCACAATTACCAGTCACTGGTATGAGGATCTGGGTGCCGTCGGCATAATTAGTGTAGGTGACACCCAGATGGTCTAGGTCATCAAACAGTGGCTTGTTGAAGATGTTGTACATGGTAGACGATACACAGTATCCTTGCAGAATTCCACTAGTGATAGGTGTGGGGTCTGCTGAAGCCGAAGGTGAGGAGACTCTCATAGTTCTATTATTCAGAAAGGATTCAATCCAGACGGTTGCTTCCGGGGAGAAGTGGGCCGCTGTGGATAATTGTTGGCAGAGCACATTATGATCCACCAAATCAAATGCGGCTGACAAGTCAAGGAGGAGTTAGCAACGCAATAGACAAAAACGGAACAGCGCAATGTCGGCCATTTTGAGGTCAGCTGTGGAATGCCAAAGCCTGCGGTCCACGTGTCGATGGTGGCGGCAACTCGGATATCCCCACAGGTTGGTGGCAGAACGAGTGTAGAGGCAGGTAGGCTTATTTCATCTAGCTATGCTAAACGCTACTCCTTCAGGATAGAAGATTTTCCTGTTTACTTCCAACACCTCGTCAGACACTCTCCTACAGGACACTGAATAGAGCAACATTGCCAGCTTACCTGACAACCTAGTAATTGGCAACTGACCATTCACCGGCCATCCTAGGAATAATCCTCTATGTTCCACAGCACCAAATATCTGGGGGTTGGAGGCTTGCGCAACTTCAGTCGCCTAAGAAGACTCAACATTGTAGGGTGCTCTCCAATTAGCAACCCAACCACTTTTCCGTGACCAGCCAAAACGGCTGATCTATAGACACTGATGGCCCGGTACGCTCTGCCATCTTGGGATAGGTTCGGCAGGAAATTGAGAACCTGAACAACAGGTGCAGAAATGGGATGAATACCTTGTTGGCCATACCAGTTCTCCTATTTGACCCATGCAGCGCCGTAGCTCATAACCATGGATGGGGCCCAGGCATCTTTGATGAATTCAGCAGCAAGATGCGAAATTCCCAGCAGTTCCCATCTCTGCCTGAAACCCTGCATGCTAGCAGTTCAAGACTCCCCGCACTGACTAATTAGTGTGTCTGACCGGACGGGTTCAGTGGTAGATCTCACTGCAATGGAATCGTCCTCGGAAAATCCAAGGAAAGTTCCATCAACACTGGAAACCAAGCTTGGGACTTCCATAACAGCACTATCACCACTAACTCTGCCTCCTCCCTGCACATTTTTCGGTAATACTCTTGCCATACATAATAAACGGGGCAAAGGCGTAATGGACTGACGCTGTCCAACTGTGGAGAAACATGTCCATTCCCAGTGCTTCCAGATCCAACCTCCAGCTGAAATACCTGGGAGTCTGTGTGTTCAACCTGGACACAAAAAGATTGATGTTGAAAGGTCCCCACACTTCCCACAACCTCGCACAAACTGCCGGATGCAACTTCTAATCTCTGGAGTCCACTAGGTAGTGTGAATTCCAATCCCCTACCAAAATCCTCTTCCCTTGGGAGATATTCCGCAGTTACCACTATCTTCCTTTCTAGACAATGGTGCCAGAAGTCCTGCGCCAATTCGGCCAACATCCTGGACTTGGTGCCCCCTAGCTGATTGATGTACCGTACTGCTGAGAGGTTGTCCATCTTCTGCAGCTTACAGCAATTGGCTTTGTTTCTGGCGAAATGCAAAAGAGCCTGCTAGCAGCGCTAGACAATTTAATGTCGAGCTTCAACTCTCCCTCGGACCATTTGCCACCTGTCTCGAGGTCTCCGCATCTGGCACCTGCTCTGCTTACTTCTGATTCTGAAGGTCCCCGATTTTCAACTTCTGCAAGGCCCTGTAGACTAGTGGGCCGGTAAAAATCGATTGAATGGACGCGGCCAGGAGCCCTACTACTCTCACTAGGTTCCGAAGCGAAATACTCTTCTCCCTTATCACTGCCCTCGGTTCCTGTTGTCATTTGTCCTGTGACCTCTGATGGCAGCTTGTCTACCCCCTTCCCTCCTTGTCTTCTCCTCCCACTCCACCCCAGCACTATTCTGAATCATCATTCTGACCTATTATGATAGTCACTTGTTTTGTTCCTCTCCTCCTCCCTCTCTCAACTCCCCCCCCCCCCTCCACCCACTCCTCCTCCTGTTATTTGTGCACTACATCAATTGTCGTCGGGCATAGTAATGTTACTGCTGGTTTGTCTCATTTTTTTTCCCTCCCTCTCTTCTCCTTAATTGTTCCTTGCACTTGCACAGTCAGAAATGTCGCCAGGCTGATTATGATAGTTATTTTTCACATTCTGAATCGTTTCAAATACTTGTAAGAATGTAATTGTATTCTCCCATGTTCCCTCCCTCTTTTGAAGTGCATTGAAACACATTGTGTATAGGCGCTGTACAAACAATCAATTAAATTCCTTCTTTATTGCCCTTATCCTTTGGGGTGTTTGTTCTAGAGAGGCCTTTCTTGTGTCTATAATAAAACCCAGAAACGCTACCCTCTGACTAGGCTTTAGTTCCGATTTGTCCTGGTTGATTTGAAAACCCAGGAAATTGATCAAAGCACACACCCACTGCACCTGTTCCTGTAGCGCTACTTTGTCCTGCGCTAGAATAAGAATGTCCAGATATACAATGATCTGAACTCCTCTGTCTCAGATCATCGCTCCTACTGGCCTCTCTTTCGTGAACGCTCAAGGAGCCAAAGCCAACCCAAAAGGCAGGCATTTAAACTGCCAACACTCCCCGTTCCAGCAGAAGCACAGAAATCTGTGATGCTCTGCTGCTATCGTTGTGGTGAGATAGGCATCTTTTAAATCCAACCTTGCTAACGAGTCTCCTTGCCTGAGCAAATCCCGGAGGAGATGAATCCCTCCATCTTGAAGTGCCTGTAAATCAGCCACCCGTTCAACTCTTTTTTAAATTGATCACCGGCCTCGACTTTCCTCTTCTATGCAGAAGAAACATGTTGCTGTAAAATGTTCGGAAGTCTCTGTTTAAATTGGCAATTGTTTTGGGAGGCTAATGCTGAAAGAAGGACCAGAGCCCGTCTGAGGGGGATACTAGGGTGAAGAGTAATCACCCAATGTGGAGATAGTAGAAGGGACCTTTTGTTTTTGTTGTTTTGGCATATCAGCCCCATGAAGCAAGAGACTTTGCATGAGAAGAGATTTGGGCACAGAAGGCCCTGATATTGAGGAAAGGAACTGTAACTTTGTGCCGGAGAAGCCCTGGAGTGTGCTGTGCTCAAGAGTCCCGCCTGATCCCATGCTAAAAACGTGGGGAAGGGAGACCATACCATAACATAACATCTTGACTTATTTTTTTTTTTTAACACTTCTTTCTTTTCTTGTGAACATTATCCCACACTATTTTGTAGCATAGCGGTAAGGATTGGCAATAGCTTTTATTTAGTATATGCCCTTTTTATTTGACTAGATTCTACTAGGACTGTATAATTTGATGGTCGTAGCTTGCTCCCATCTTAGATTTAGGTTTTGATTAGGCGTTTATTACACCCATTTTGCAGTTTAATAAACACCCTTTAACTGTGATCGCTTGTGTATGTCTTACTTTGATTGCATGCCTTCCTTACAGTGACATATGTTGTACGGAATTTACCAGGCTAGGCTATGGATACATTGAAAGTGGCAGCGCTAAATGTAAAGGGGCTAAACTCCCCAAACAAGAGGTCCCTCACAGTCAACATGCCCCATAAATTAAATGTGGCGGTGCAACCCATTTGAAATGTGTGGGAGATGGCCAAGGCTGTTTTTCGGGGTCTCTTGATAGCGGAGGGAGCGTAGAAAAAGGAGCAGCACGCTTTGGTGGAGCAGCAGATACAGGGGGGAACTGTGGAGCATGCAGACCCGACTGACAAAACCGGGTACAGACAAGGAGGGGCTCCTGAAAGACATGAGGGACAAACGACAGGAGTTGCACTCGCTCCTGATAGGGGAGGTGGTTAAGAGGCTATGGTATGTTAAACAAAGGTACAATGAGAAAGGGGCCCGAGTGGGGACTTTTGAGGACGACCGGATGAGAGGCGGGGGAGGACAGATACTCGCAGCAAGGCAGGAGGGTACATGATTGCTTTGCAGAGTATTATAAGAACCTTTATGCACAGACCCATACAGAGGGCGACACGAAGGTACGGGAATACCTGGATCGACTCCCCATGCCTCTTTTGACAGTAGAGGAGAGTTCAATCCTTGAGGCGGACATCACAGCAAAGGATGTGCGACAGGTAATAGGTCATCTTAAGCCAGGTAAAGCTCCAGGAGAAGATGGATACACCTCCGTTTCAGGAGCTGCTGGTGGAGCGATTGGCCCAAGTATTCAACTCCATCGAGGGAGTGGGAAATATACCGCCCACGTTCCTGGAGGCACTGATAGCGGTCATTCCCAAACCAAGGACAGAGAGCAGTGCTCTTCATACCGATCTATCTCGCTGCTAAACGCAGACGTGAAGATATTTGCGAGAATTCTGGCATAAAGATTGGAAGTCTGCCTCCCCATACTGGTCCAAATTGCAGAAGACCCTGCATGTCCGGACTGCACCAGAGTTTAGGTGTAGGGGGGCCCTAATTCTGGCACTTGCCACAGAAAAGGCCTTTGATCGGGTCAGCTGGTCCTTTTTAACGGGAGTTCTAGAGAAAATTGGTATGGGACCTAAGTGGCTGGGTTGGATCATGGCCCTATACTCCGCGCCAAGGGCTAGAGTAGTGGTTAATGGTGGAGTGTCGAGGACTCTGGAGCTACACAGGGGCACTAGACAGGGCTGCCCCTTGTCACCTCTGTTAGCTGCCTTGGTTATGGAACCGTGGGATTTGGTGGTACGAGGGGACGAGAGTATCACAGGGGTGCAAATTGGGAATATGAATTACAAGATGAGCCTTTTCGCCAACAATGCCTTGCTTCATATTACGAACCCTCACATGTTGTTTCCCGCCTGTTAGGAAAGATTTCAGAATGGTATGTAATTTTCCATCCATGTGTCAACCCCTAAACTTTCTGCTGCTGTTTAGACACCATTGTCTGACTTTGCCAGAGAAGCACAGCCTTCAGCTGCACTCCCCTGGGCTTTCGCTCACTTTTTATGGGGAAACGGACATGTCCTTAAGACAGTCAGTATTGGGAGACTTTGTTTCCCTTAGTCCTTTCCTCATGTTGCAGCATTTGTGCAACATGTAACAAGTGTGCAATGTATCTTACCATACAGCACACTTGGGTCTCTAGTCATTTCCAAAGGCCCTAGAAACTCTTGCTGGATTTTTTATGAACTTTGCAGATGTGTCATGGACAGGACCGGTGGCAGCTATCTTTTCGCATTATTTTTACCCCTTTCCTGCCATGTTAACCGCGTTAACCGGGTTTGGCACGAATAGGTGGCCTGGCTCCAAAATGGCATTGCCACGAGGTTCTTTGTCCTGTCCTTTGGCCATCTTGCCCCTTCACCTTCCCCAGGTCGAGCTGACACGGGTCAGTCCTTATTTGGTCATGCACTTGCCGCAAATCCCAATGCTTTCGCGGGCTTCTGCATGCCTTGTGTGTGTGCCTCCAGGATGGTGGCTGGGATGTCTGATCCCAATACACATCCTGGGTGCCAGAGAGTCTGGAATGCCCTGAATGCCTGGGACCACTGTGGTCCGCAGGGCCAGTCTTGGACCAGATTGCACCCCAGGCGGGAAGCATCGTTGGGGCCCCCGCACTCCAAAAATGACAACAGAAGTTGTATGTTACAAATGGCAACCTGGGGGAAGTTGCTAGGGGGGGCCCCTGAGGCTCGAGGCCCCTTTCATTTGTAAAGATTGAAAGGCCCTGACGCTGTCCCTGTACTCAAGTACAGTGACGTTTGCCAGTTACACAGTCCTTCAGCCTAAATTCACCACCCATGTAAACTACTGAGGCCTCGTCTATCGCAGTGATTTTAAAGGTTTCCCATCTAGAGCAATGGCACACCCCAACTCTGGCCTGTCTGAAATAAATCTTTGCTCAGAACTAGGTCCTTTCATTTGGGGGAGTGGACTCATCTGCATGATGCCACAGGAGGCCCTGCTGTACTGATGAACATCTACACTGAGCCTTTCTGTGAAGTCACCGGAATATGATTTAAAATTAAAAGTACCATTTACATAAATTGCGTGCATAGGATATATGATATCTCTGATGAGGAAGACATTCAAAGTGCACCTGTTCTGTTCCACATTCTCGGGCTGCTGTGGTGGATACCATTATAACACCTCGATTATATGACACTCATTGTAGAGCGCTAGCAGAATCTATAATGTACTCACTGGTTCATCAGTCAGTGCCCGCAGAAGAGACACGTTACACTAACGGCTTTCTTGGTGGCGAAACTTTCTATAACTGAAACAAGAGGGCCAGGCTGGGATGGGCCAGGCTGAGTTTAGCTTGGTAGAATATTGCATACCTCAAAGGACAATAATGAATGTAGGCTGTTTGTGTCACTACTTGTGGTACGTCCTGATGTATGCATATGTATCTGCCTCGGCTACACAATTCAAGAAAAACTTTGCTTTAGGGTACTAAGCAGTGTTGTTAATCCTGCAAGTTTATATTGACACTCCAAAAATTGTACTGTCACAATAACCCCAAGGACATAAACCTACCGTTTGGTTTGGCTACAGGGGCACGGGAGCAATTTGTTAGGTGACTGGGATGAAGTAGAACAAGAGGGGGAGTGGTTGGCAGCCTGACAGGACCGCATAATCAACGTCCGACACGACACAGGTTAGAGATCTGTACACGTAACTTTGGCACTTCCTGGGGTTAATTTTCTTTGAGATTACAGCAATGCAACCAATGTTTGGAATGGAAACCCAGTGCCAGTGGCACTGACAGTACGGCGTACACTGTCATTATTTTGTGTTCTTATGGAGGTAAATGATCTTGGGGTACAACCGAAATCTCTTAGCCATTCAATAAACACTGTATTGTGTATTTCCTGAGCAAGGATCCCCACCAGCTCTGTCTAGGATCGGTGCACCTATGGCAATAAACTAATTTAAGGTTACCAGAAGGCTCCATGTCACTAAGGAGACCATCCCCCAGTCCTGTGCTTTCATTTCACCATCACCTGTATTTGGGGAGTTGAATTCTTTATTCACTTAATTTGATGTATTGGACCAAAGTAAAAGTAAACAGGCATGGTGCTTCATTACATGGAGTCCTCTGCTAATCTTATAGTAGCTTAAACATCCATTCCTTATTACTTTGCGCCTCACAGGACATAAAAGCAATAACGCAGGCGGATGAGAAGAAAATAAATGAATGAAATGCTAGAAATACGACATATGTGCAGCAGCTGGTCAGTTAGGGTACCCCATGTCTATAAAATTAAGAAAAATGCTGCTGGCAAGCGAGGAAGAAGGATTCTGAGGACAAAAACAGGACTTCATCGCAGTGCCATTCAAAAGGAATAACTGGGAAATCAAGCATATGCTGTATTAAAGCATGACACAATCTGCGCTGAATAGCGAGATGAGGGCAGACCTTTATGGTACCCCACCCTTCCTTCACCCAGGTATGAGGCCAGTCAATAATGGCCCATGAATTCACAAATATCAATATGGCACTGAACTGTGAATCCTGAGACTAGGGAACAAAGGGCCAAAATGTAAACACATTGAAAGACCACTGTGAGAAAGTAGAGATGAGTAAGGCTGCTAGCACCGAGAAGACTAGCATACTACAGATAAAAGATGGGTATAAAAAATGGAAGATTTCTTGCTGCACTGAAAATCCCCTGAATACATGTACTTACTATCTGACTGGACTATCTCAGGCATAACATAATTAACTAGTGCTGGTTGGCAGATATGAGTCATGGCTTTAGGTATGGTGCATTGGTGCGTCTACCGATATGAGAAGTGACATGCACTATGAAAGGCACTAAATAAGAAACTAGATAGAAACTGCATACAGCGAACATTCTCTGCTAATTAGCACAGGGCTTGGGCCAGTTCTCTGCATGCTCGAATCTAGCTGGAACAAACAGGTAGCATAGAAATAACATCAACACCATTGCCAATTTGAACTCATGGACATACGCAAACACTGTCTCCATTGATAATCAAACGCTGACCACCAAAATTATAAATCTTGATTCAAGATAAGTAAATGAGATTGTCCGAAAATACTTTTCGAGTTCCACTGCTGAATGCATAGGTATCAATAAAAAGGTCGATGTCAGCAGACGGGGTCAGATAAATTAAATGTAAAAAGGTGCACGACAGTACAGGAACGATCCTAAATGTCATCACAGCCAGAAGGCATAAACCCTTATGAGGCGCTTCTCAATAAGATCTTGGCCTGGCCGGGTCTGTCCTGGTGTTGTCTCTTGAACAGCAATCTGACTATATTCGCGGGTCCACATTGGAGACAGGACTTCGGAAAACGAATGTATAAATCTAGGTTGGGAAATAACTTTCAGAGACTTTCTAGAAAAGTGAGAAAGGAAACGTCAACATCAAAGTAGGCCAGCGCAAATCTTCCCATAAAGCTACAAACACAGCATTCGTTAAAAAACCTACGAGGATATATCTGCAATGGCTGCTTAATGATCACACTGTTCTCTTTAAAACATCACTGAACAATGACTTTACCAATCTCCGTCACCTCTAAAAGGAACATTTACACATGGATTCACTTTCAAATCTCAACATTTCAACTTCCCTTTCACGGTAACAAAATCGTTTCCCTACTCTTCCACTTTCATATCGTTTGAGCTACCTCCCCCTCCACCCCCGACCTCCAAAAGCTGTAATATCATTTGCACAGTCAAAACATGTGCAACTGTTTTCCTTTAGTGTTGCTTTCTAATCATGTTTTCCGACATGCCAAAGTCGAGTGTCCTTATATTTATGGAGTGCCAAAGTATTTGGCACCTAGGTCCTTTTCCCAGTGTGTAGCGCGATTAGCTATATTTGCAAACTTGTTGCAAAAACTGAGAGCATTTAGATAAAGGAGAGCTGTCAATAGGAACTCTCTGAAACCCCTGCTTTCAAAGATCTTCTGCTACTCAAGACCATTACCGTCTTGACACAAGGCTTTTCCCTCACTGGAGTTTGGCCTCCTTCTGAGTCCTGCCCTGTTTGTGAATGTGAATTAAACAAGAAAAAACATTCAGAAATAGATTCCTCAAAAAACACCATCGATTTCTGACGTTTAAACGCTAGGGACGGGTGTTCGCACGCAGCTAATCGTGAATGGACCCATTAGGGTCAGAGGCACCGCATCACCTTAGACAAAATCGCCCCAGACACCAGCAGCAGCCTCCCCTTGGTCCTGTCCCAGAGCCTTGCGAGCGGGTTTGTAACCCGAGATTACAACGGGGCCCAAAACTGCTCTGCCACGGGAAGCTTATTTCTCGCGGGCATTTATCGGGTCACAGTGACTTCATCCTGCGCGTGAAAGTCGCACACGTCCCTGCAGACCCAACTGTATTAGCTTTTTTTTTTGTACATTAAAGACTCAAGAGCAGTGCGTACCCTCCCACAAACATGTTAGGACATTGAGTGAATATGGCAAACGCGTAGCGATACATAGTGGGGCTCTGGTCTAAAAGGACACCTGTAAATGTTGCCTTAAGCAGGTGGCTCCAAAAATCGGACACCCGCTTGGCTCTGCCAGAGCCCACTGGGCTGTGGTGAATGTCCTAGGTTCCCAGTATGCAAGCCGGCATTCGGATGTATCGCCATAAAGTGGAATAGCTGCAGGCTGGGGGCACGTGCGATCAGGAAGCACGCAGTCTGCTGCATTGAATTTAAATCATTAGGCATTCAGGGTTGCAATAGCAGGGTAGAAATATACTAGCCTCCACCCTCAGAATGCATGCAAAGTGCTTAACACATAAATGCAGTACCTGATTTACAAAACACTGCCCCCTCCTCAAAACAAAATAATACAGGGCCTGCACAACCCCACGAGGTGAGTAACCCTCGCAACCCAAGCTCACTTTACTCAACAACTGTCCAACACCTCATGCGCTATGCCTTTGCTGTGCCATCCCCAGGCATCTGCATTGCCCCAGATGGCCTCCAGTGGAACGTGCACGTGGGTTTATACCGTCTTTGTTGTCAACCAGCCCACAATATATTGGTCTCTTGCAGTGGCCTCAGGAACCCCCCCACGGGCCATATAACTCCCATAATCCACAGTCCCTCTACATTGCCCCAGAACATTTGTGCTGTCCTCTGCATTACATTACCCTGCCACTGGCATTACACGCTCGGTACCTTGCACTGACTCCTAGGCATCATGCGCTGATTCAGATCACCCTTTATTGCCACCAAGAATCCTGGCATTTCCCAACTGCCCCGCCACTAGGTCTCAAGATGCCTTGCAAGGCCCTTAGGGGGACACCGACCCAGCACCAGTCCAGCACCCTCTCTCGATAGCCCTCATTCACTCCACCATCCCCCAAAAGTCTGATTTCGAATAGCACTTTCTTTTTTTAAAAATTGTACAACCTTAACTTTCGTACAATAAAATGAAATGATGCTGCATCAAGCAACAAGCATCAAGCTTGACGGCCGAGTTGGAGCACCTTGGAGGAGTCGTACTAGTGCCCCCAGGAGGCTAGCACATCAGGCAGCCACCTGAGTGGCCTTATGCAAAGACCTGCCCTACTGGTCCGTGATTGGTCCACGTATGGAGTGTGTGTTTGTGCAGATGTCCCATTGGGTCCTCTCCGTTTTGGCGCAAAGGGAACTTTGGATAAGAGGAGGCTGAAAACACCACTACCATGTCGATCTCCTGAGTTCACACCGAACAAAGGATAGGAGCCAAGTATCCTGCAACTAAGAAGCCAAGTCGAGGAACCGCTGGTGACCCGCTGGAAGGTTTGGCACTCTGAGCCCGCTGTCGTCCTGTGGGATTTCTCTGCATCTGATTGTCCTAGAAGGTCTGCAAAGACGCTTCGACCCATTGGAATAGTGGGACCAACTATTCTCGGCACCTTCATCAAACCCTGCAAGTAAGCCTTTTCAGAAGTGTCCCTGGGCCAACCAGTGAGCTGACCAGCTTACGCAGGACCTTTGCTCTGTCTCCGCCTTTGTTTCGAAGAGGCCATCGAAACTTGGTATACTGCTAGCTCTGTGTCCACAGCTCCCTCACACCGAATTTCGTACACTTGGCATTCCCAGGTCGGAAGTGAGACGAGTGCGCCAGGACCGGAGTAAACGCGGTTAGTTCGCTGCAATTGTGACTCTCCTGCCCCTGAAGCCTGCTGCAGTGACCCTGGGTTGATTCCTCCTCCTAGAGGGGAGAAATCGCCACTGTCCCGTTCGGTATCATCGCTGTATCTTGGGAACTACAAGGTGCAGAGACGTCCTTTTTGCTGCATTCGAACCTGCCAGCGAAGTGGACTGTACTGGCAGAGTTTGGGTCTGCCTGTGTCGGGGACCGGTGAGTAGTCCTTACCCCAACTGGTGGCCCCTAGCGCAGGAGCCCATTTTTATGCACGAGTGGCCCCTGAGGGCCCCTTTCCTTTCCACAGCTATTACGAAATAGCGACTCCATCCCGCACTCTCAAACGGCCTCTGCCCTCAAGTGGAGGTCCTTCGTGAATAGTGGGAACTTGTTCTGCATCACCTCATCCACCTTCCTGAGCTGCTAGAGACTCTTGAAGAGACCCTACCCTGCCCATTGGCACAAGCGCTTGCATGTACTATTGAGCACAAGGCTCCTCTCTTCATAGGGCTTGGACTGCCTCTCAGTTAGTTGTATTATTGATGTGGAACTGGGTCTAAAGATTACCTGCACTGCCTGTTTTCTTCCCTTCTAAGTTGTCAACATATTTCGTGCGTGTTAACCCTTTAGCCCCCATTGGTCTTGTATATATATTTTATTGAGTTTGATGTATTGGTTTACTTAGTGTTATTGTGATTCTTTGCTATGGTCTATGTTACAAAGGCCTTGTAATAAATGTGTCTATTTTTAATAGAACACCTGTCTGGAGTAATTTGTAAGTGTCCTTGCGCCGTATGCTCATTGAGGTCTTTCAGTCACCCTCACCCTTCCTGAGACTTAGTCTTGACCGCCTGCCATAGCTACCCTGATTGGTCTGGCTTATCCAGAGGTTACCCTGTTCCAAGAAACTAGGCTGGCCTTCTGAACCTCTGCTCCTCCAGAACAGAGTTCAGAAATCCGTCTCAACACTGCCTCTTGCAGACTTTGGAGGAAGATGGAGAGGTATCTGGATTTAAAATAAACATGGACAAATCAGTGGCGTTTATGCAGGGGGAATGGAGTCAAGACGCAAAAGACTATGTCAGGGGCCTCGGCCTACAGATGCAGCAGGAAGGGTTTTGGTATTTGGGGATCAACATTACAAGGGCTGACAGTGTTCTCTTCGAGAAAAGAGATCTTACCCTTTGAGACAGAGTGGGGTTCGACATGCAGCGCTGGGGTAGGCTGAATCTCTCCTGGATGGCGTGCTTAACCTGCGTCAAAATGACGATCCTCCCTAAGTTTTTTGTTTCTTTTTCAAATGCTCCCGATGATAGTTCTGCCCTCCTACTTCAGGACAGAGTGAAGGACCCTCTTGCATTTCCTGTGGGTGGGGGGGGCACGGCCTAGGATGGCCTACACCACCCTACTCTAACCACAAGAGATGGTGGGGTTGGCACCAACTTGACCCCGGAACACGAAAGCAGTGGGTCCAAATGGACAACTCTCTACCGGCACCAGTGACATTGGGAGAATGGTTGTGGGTCCCACAAAAGGAGATACCCAAACGAGTGTTCACGCATGCCGTCCTGAAAGTATTCTGGTCGGTGTGGACGGAAGGCAATGCCACACGCTGGCTCTCATCGTGGACCTCTCCACTAAGCTGCATCTGGGCTCCCCGATTGAGAGACCGGGTTGCTGACCTAGTGCAGTTCCAATCCTGGTACGAGGCAGGTTTGACCTGGGCTGGGCAGATGTGGGCAGATGGGGAATACTTAACCTTGGAACGTTTGGAAGAATGCCTCCACGTAGGCAAAATTTCAATATTTTGTTACCTACAGCTTAAGGGGGGAGGGCTGGCGGAACAGAAGTGGGGAAACAACTTGAGGGGGGAGTTCATGACTTTTGAGAAGGCATTGCTGCAAAGCCCCGACACAAAGGGGCGTATTGCTAAACTGTACAAGGAGCTTAGGCGTACTCATATGAGAGGGGTCCTGCCAGTGCGAACACATTTCAGATCGACTGTGGACCAAGATATGTAGAGGAGTTAAGTTGTCCACAGTGTCACTGACTTAAGATGTTGGAAGTGTAGACAACCACAAAGTACCTATCATATGTGGTGGGAATGTCCCTGCATGCAGCAGTACTGTCAATCATTTCCAGCGTGGCTCAAGGGGGTGGATGGGATACGAACGAAAATGTCCCCACTAATTCTACGGTCTAGGGTAGATGACAAAGAACATTTTGGTGAGGGGGAGGGACACATGGTACGGCCCTTGTAGGTAGTGGCGAGAAGCTGCTGGAAGAAAAACATAGCCCCCACAGAAAAGGAATGGGTCTCAAAAACCTGCGCCATACGTGATATGGTATACTTGATGCACCTGATGGATGAGACGAGGACAAATATCGAAGGAGCCTGGCTTGTGTTTTTTGGAAGTATGGACACTAAACAGCTTATAGAGAACTACCATGGTAATTAAATGTGTGAAATTAGGGATGAGCCTATAATGGTCTTGAATAGAAATGCGTGAGGGTATGATATGATATATTTTATTTATATTGCGCCCATACACAAGTGTTTTAAGGGTGGAGGGTGGGATGGAATGTACGATTCACATGCATCACTAAATGTTTGGTAGTAATGTGGCTACATAGTGTACTATGTAAAAATGTTAATAAAACTTAATTTGGAAAAAAAATGTAGCTGGGCACGGCCCGGGAGCATGCACTCCCCTGACCCCGCCCACCGGCGCCACACCCCAGTCCTCTTTTCCGCGTCGACAGGAGCTGATCGACTTCACCAGCGCTCGTGGTTGGGTACCTATTGTAATTCCACATGTTTTTCCCTAATTTCATAACTTATTTTACTCTTACTAACATCTAATTCTTACTGGACACCTTCCACGGGTGCCCCGCCCATCCCCGGCGCTTGTCTGCCGCATTGGGCTTCAGCAGGTGCCCGTCTTGCGATGGTTCTTTTCCCACTTCAGACCTGCATGCCCTCTGCCTCCGGTGCCTTGGCGTGGACCACAGATGGGACGACAGCTCGGCGTGCAATGCGCTTACTCACCCGTTCCTGAGGAATCGGTTGGCGCGGTGGAGGGAGCTGTTTACCAGTTCTCGACCAGACCATATAAAAGAGTAGAAGGAAAACCTAGAAGACAAGTATATTATTTTCTAAAGCACCCCACAAGGGCGACTCCTTCCCAGGGAAGCCTGCCAGCGGGAGAGGCCACTCAGGCTCTGTTGCAGGCGAGAAGGGTACCAAGGCTCAGGTAGCTACTGGTCTAACGGCTGAGGGATCTAAAGAGCCTCCCAGTCCTGTCGTCCAGGGGCCAAGCAGCTTAAACACCGGGACACGTCCCGAGTGGCACTGCTCTATTACCAGACCTAGGCCTGACAGGGCGCCTATATGCACCGCAGACATCACACCGGCTCCATGGACGAGGGCCGTCAGCCTTACCAGGCCTGCGCCTGAGGCCGAGTAAGGCTGATGGCCAGTACAAACATGGAAGCACGTGAAGCAGGGCCAGACAAAATGGCGGCCCACACAGAAAAAAGGCAGACTAGATGAGTGCCAATCCACCGTATCCCAAAGGCAGGAAACCACCGCCAGGGTGGAGTGGTCTCAAGTATCCGACCACAGCGGTGCAAATGCATTACACAGAGGCTTATTATGCATACGACATACGCATCAGGACATACAACAAGTATACATGACTCCGCCTAGGCAGGTGCCTCTGCAGGAACGCTCTCAACCAGGCCATGAGGAGCGATTCTTCGATAATTTCCTGACACTCATGTGGTGCCCACAAATGGGAAGCATTCATAAAGGTATTATCCAGGACATGATCCCTCCCAGCTCCCCCGCAATCGGCGCCAGTACAACCAAAAACTAGCTCCAAGCGGATGCTCATCGCTCCCTAAACTGACTCCGCCAACCATGCCGGTCGGCACTGCATTGCCTCTGCCTCCAGTCGCCACTCCTCTGTCCGGTAGCACACCGCCAGCGGATCCCACGGACCAGCCAGACACTGGGGATCAGAAGGACACAGACGAAGATGAATTAGACACGCCTTCCTCAGCGAGTGCATTTCATTACAGGAACGGCGGCCTGGATGAGACCTGGGCCTTCCCCAGCCTCAGAAGGAATAGGGGTGGTGGCGGAGGTCCTCACCATCCGCGCAGATGATAGATCCGGTATACCTCTGCCGGAGGACGTGGAGACCCTGACTAGAAAGGGATGTACCAAGACACACTCCACACAACCAGTCAACAAAAAGCTGGATGCGAAGTGTGGGCTAGTGGTGGGCTTCGCACTGCTCTTGTCCGTGCACCCTCAGCCTCTGTCATCGGTCATAGCAGCAGCGTCCATGTATGCCAAACCACTGGCATCCTCGACCAGCACACCCACCTCAGCGCTTATAGACAAGGAGGATAATGTCCTAGAAGCCTACGGCAAAAGGTCTTCTCTAATGCCAGGCTTCACCTCAGGCAGGCCAATGCCAACTCCATCTTGGCCGCAGCAAATCAAAGGTTATGGTGGGAAATCGCCGACTTCCTCACGGACCTGCTATCCCACAAGCAGGCCTCATTTAAGGCCGGCTTAGCGGAGGCCAAGACTTCATGGAAGCCACTGTTGCACACATCGATATGGCAGTTAACGCCATATGTGTGGCAACAGACTTGAGACGGACGGCCTGGCTTATAGACACCAGATTCAATCCCAATGTCCAGAAAAGAATTCTCGATCTTCAGGTGACTTGTTTCACTCCACCACAGACGAGGAGTTGGACAAAAAGACAAGCAGCTCCCAGACCGCTAAATCACTGGCCATTCTTAGGAAGCCACCAACCAAAAGCTGTCGGCAGGGGTGGGCTCGAACAGATAGGGGTGTCGACCATTTGGTGGCATCTGGGATCTCCCAGTCAGCATCTGCAGAAACTACCTAAATCCTCACATAAATGGTTTTTCCAGTCCACCTCCCAAGCCCCAGCCTCAGAGCCAAAGAAACAATGACGGGTTGCGTCAGATCTACAGCACCCCAGTGGGAGGCAGGTTAGCCCTCCACAGTCAGTCCTGGTGGACTCTGTTTGAGGACCCGTGGGTGGTATCGGTAGTCTCCCAGGGCTTCCGTTTTCCCATTCGCCTCCCCCATTGCTCTCCCCCAGATCAGAACACCATCACTCCTAGCACAGATAGGCTCACTTATCGCAAGCGAGGCGGTGGAGGAGGTTCCAATCCTGCAAGAAGGGTTGGGGTTTTATTCCTGCATCTTTGCTATTCAAAAGAAGAACCAGGCAGGCCTGCAAGTGATCCTAGATCTATCCTTTTTAAAAATGTACCTGCCCTTGTAGAAGTTCAAAATGGTTACGCGAGCTCTGATGGCGGAGTCGCTGTGTGGAGGAAACTGGGCGGGCTCTCTGGATCTGAAGGACGCTTATTTACACGTCCCGATTTGGCAGCATGTTCACTCCTCAGATTTCGGATCATGGGACTGCACTTTCAATACAAAGCACTACCGTTTGGCATCCACTCTGCACCAACCGTCTTCACGAGGCTCATGAATGCGGTGGCTGCGCTGCACAGGGCAGACGGCCACCATGTATATCCATACCTCGACGACTGGCTAGTCAGAGCGCAGTCGCCAGAGCAGGTCAGGAGCACAACCTGCAAACTGATGGCACACTATACGATCTGGGCTTCTCAATCAACTTCCAGAAATCACATTCTCGGCCATCACAACCCCTAGTGTTCTTAGGAATTTTGTGGGACAGACAGAGGCAGAGGATATTCCCCACAAGGGAAAAAGTAGCGGTAATCAAGGCGGCAGAGGGATACTTCCTCATCAGAGCATTAATCACGGCATGGTGGTATCAGCACCTGTTAGGGATAATGGCCACGTGTCTCCTGGTGGTTCCTCACACCAGGCTCAGAATGAGGAGGCTGCAGCTGCATTTTTCGGCCTCATGGAGCCAAGAAACCGGGGCTCAATCGGCAGCAGTTACCATACCGGCACGCCTCCTCCAGGCTCTTGAGTGGTGAAGTCAGGAAACCAAGCACATGGCAGGCAGACCGTTCGGGCAGCCAAAGCAGGAATATACGATGACAACAGACTCCTCCCTCCAGCGGTGTGGAGCCACTCTGGGCAGCCACGTGTTGCACAGTCTTTGGCCGAAAGAGGAACAGCAGAATCGTATCAACTGGTTGGAGATGATGGCCATCTGGCTAGTGTTCAAGGCTGTCCTTCCTATGGTCAAGGGCAGTTTGGTCTGTATTCATACAGATAACGCCACTTGCATATACTACCTCAACAAACAGGAGGGGCACCAGGTCTCCCCCTCTGTGCAGGCTTGTCATTAACATGGAGACTCAGCAGGCTGGGTTCCGACAATTACGAGTGGCAATTGAACAAGAAAGTTGTTTGGGACATTTTCAGTAGGTGGGGGTCACCCTTACAGAGAACAACCGGGCATGTCATCAATTTGCATCATGGGTAGGTCCGGAGCCAAGATGAGGAACGTACAGAATGATAAGTTATCTCTCAAAAGTACTGAGAAGAGGAAGATTGAAGGAGTGATGTGAACTACTCCTTTTCCAAGTTTAGACAGTACTGAGAAGAGTTGGCCCCAAGGAGGCATGAAGACTACTCATTGATGCAAAAGGACTATGGTACTCCGCTGGGAAGGACCCAGCTACAAGACATAAAAACCAAGAAGGGACTCAATGGAGAGAGAGTCCAGCATTAAGCCTGTCTGCCCTGGGAGATTCAAACCTGGGAACGAGCGAGTGAGCAGGAGAAGCGCACTGGTTAAAAGTTAGCGACAGGATACTTCTCAAAATGGCTTCCATCTCCTTCAAATGTCTCAATAACGCTGCTCCCCCTTACCTCTCTGCCAGAATGACCAGAAAAAGCCCTACCTACCAAACCAGAGCCTCCAACCACCTCTGCCTAGAAACTCCTAGATTCAGACTGTCCAAAGCAGGTGGATCTAGCTTCCCTGTCAAAGCTGCAATGGAATGCGTTGCCTACTGACATCAGAATGAAACAACCATACGCTAGCTTTAGGAGAAATCTGCTGACCTGGTTGCGAACCAATGCCAACATCAAGTTAACCTTTGATCCCTGTATAACCTGTATCTGTACATATAGCTGTTCCCATTTGCCTAGCAATGTATCGATCATGTATTGCACACACCCAACCAATGTGTAAATATGTTATAAGTCTATATGTTATATGTAACTATCTGTATCTAAGCTTCAAGTATCCTTGTAACGGCTGCGCCCAGCTACCCATGGGTTGGGAGCGCATTACCAAATAAACAAACAAACAAACAAACAAATCCTGGAATGGTCGGCAGAGCACTCCGTACTATGATGGAGACCCAACCTACGCAGAAGCTGGAGAGAGGCTGACTGTGGCGTGACCTCAGAGAGGTGGAGTGTGTGGTCCTATGCCGCAGGCCAAGAGACCCGCAGAGTCAGCGCGGTGCAGGGGGAAGCAGAGAAAGAGACATGAAGAGTGTTTGACAAGAGCGAGTGAGGCGAACACTCTGGAAAGAACCGATGGCCCCACCAGAAGGAAGGCAACGGGAAACCTGGTATGGTTAATGGCAAGAGTGAAGTTTCCGGAGTAATCTCCCTCGTCACAGTAATTATAAGGAAGATACTGAGAGTGAGGAATACCTCGCAAGTAATCTCCCTCGTTACAGTTATAGTTAGTTATTGTAAGGAAGATACTGTGGGTGAAGAGTACTTTGAGGGTAATCTCCCTCGACACAGTAGTTGCAAGAAAGGTACCAAGAGTGAAGTGTATCTCTGGAGTAATCTCCCTCTTCAAAACCGCAAGAAAGATATCAAGGATAAAGACTACTGTGGGAGTAGCCTCCCTGATCAGAGGATTTGTGAAAAAAGCCAAGGACACTACAGGAGTAATCTCCCTTGTTGCAAGAAGCCAAGAAGAAACAAAGTACAGGAATGTATATAACGCTGAGAAAGAATAATTGTTGGACATTTAACCAAACTAAAAGTAGCCCCGGGGAATCATTATAAGGGCTTGTCAGAACTGTTACAAGGCACTATCGGAAAACAGCCCTGAAAAAGCTGAACCAGGAGAAGGGAGTCCTTCTTCTGGCTTAATTTCTGAGGAAAAATAACTGCGTGACATTTAACAAAACCCAGAGAAGTCCCTGGGAAGCATTATAAGGGCTTATCAGAAATTCTTTCAAGAGACTATCAGAAATCGGCCCTTAAGGCTGAACCAGTTAGACAAGGAAAAGGGAGTCATTTTTCTGGATTCATTTCCGTTTGCGTAATCCCTTTGATTAGTGGTAGGGTCAGAGTAGCATAGTTTTAGACAGAGGACTGCTTCTTTAGTTGGACAACCACCCTGACAACGAGCACCCGAGTTAGAATTCAGTTAGGTATGGCAAACCTAATTATAAGGAAAGATAGGACTTTTACTTATAATTTGAATTAAACCTCGAGTTTGAAATGCCATCCCTTTTTCTGACTCCTTCTGACATACGACAACAGTTTGCACTGTACTCCAGCTCCAGCAACTTTTAAGCTTTAGCTGCACAGCCGCTCTACTTGATTAAGGATAGGCTGGCGGCTTCTTTTCGCAGCCACAAGAGACTATAACACCAAGAACCCCTTTTCTGAATAGACACATTGACTGTAGTCCGCAACTTCCAAAAATAATTTACTGTGAGGTCGCTCCACCAGGCTAATTTTAAGGCAGGTGGCCGAGTGATCACAAATGCACAATTGTACTTTTAACGTTTACCCTGTCCGTTATATTTGCCTTGGGGGAACAGGGGCGGGGTGTGGAGCATTCAAAATCCGTATTCTTTTCGAACAATTATTAGATCTTCTGTCTCAACCTCCATTGCCTATCAGAGACTGGCCCACGAGTGAGCCAAAACAAGACCTCCTGTCCCACTGGCACGCCTCATAAAAACGTTATTATAAGGTCCTGCTTGACGTTGGACCTTGCAACTGTTCCTCACTAAAGAGTCCAGACTTAAGTACTGGAAACATTCTAAATCGGAATTACTTACCCGCTACATTGCAAGTGTTTACCTTTTATGATATATAAGCTATATGAAACATATATCTCTGTGTGGACATTGCTTTATTCAAAGCAATACTGTCTTACCCCCATATAATAGTCTAAAATGCTCCCCTGCTTCACAGGTTGACCACTGTCACTACAGGTGAACCAAAGAAGCTAAGCTATAACCTTTTTGCCTACATTTGGGACGTTCAATGCTGGCTCCTGACCCAATGGCTAAGATGGAACCCTTCTAACAACCATTCCTCTCTAGGAACAGCACATGCACGCTAAATAAAAAGTACATTTTTAAATCATTTGTATTTATTAATAATGCTATTTGGTTTATTAAAAAAACTCGAGCAAATCATATTCATTAGATGATACATAGATACAAACACAGATCGGATCTTACAAACATCCAAAATAATAATGTATTAGCGCTTTGATCGCTTTACATAGCATATATTTACATACATTGCTATTATTACACAATTGAAATTGATACTCACTTTATCGACCTTGGAAGGATGAAAGGCTGAGTCTACCTTTGAACCTGAGACCCCCAGATGAAACACAGATCACAGCAGCGCTTAGCCCGGTTAGCCATATCATCTAATAAAAGTTGTGCAATCACTAATGATAAACCAATCTGGTTATCCCCTCATACAATGTTCCTAAAATGTAAGTCATTGGTGCATCCATAATGTAAACAAAGTTTTGAAAGTACTTGAACCTTTTCTCTGCTGAATATGAGAATTCGAAAGTCATTTCTACTTTATCTTTAATCTTACAAAAGGTATTGCTCCTCAAATCTCTATGGCACTCATGTTCAATAGAGCTGTAACCTGACTGCAAGTCGCAAAAGCCTTTCATTATGTTTTGGCCCCTTCCATTCACTCTATGGCTCATTTTCCAGGATTTGCAGAGGGGGGGCGAAACGCAACTTGTTTCCGCTGCTCGCTTCCTCTCTGCCATACAAATACTCCAGCATATGCTTCGGCATTGATCTGCTTGTGCATAAAGCAGGAAGACCCCCCATAGGGATCCATTGTGCATGAGCGTGTACAATTACAATGAAACCCTCCCTGACATACTTGCATATCGGGCAGAGTTTAACTGTATTTGTGAACACTGCTTACCATGCGCGCATGTTCACAATTGAAATTAAACCCTTCACAAAATTTGAGCATGTCAAGCAGCGCTCACAATTGTATTGTGTTGTATTTGTATTTATATAGCGCTCTTTCCCCACTTGTGGGGCCTCAATGTGCTTCTCCTTGGTTGAACGCCCTTCGAGACCGCAGTCAATGTGATTGGAAAATTCTAGGGGGTTTAGCTTAGGGGATGCATGTGTGCATATTGCCGTTCGAGGACTTGACTGGCTGGCAAAGCTCGGTTTAAGTAGCTCAAAAGAGGTCAGGCACGTGGGTGGGTGCTGTTGAGGGTTAGAGATAAATTGCTATTGTTGAAAGAGTCTATGTGAGGCCAGCTATACCAAAGTCCTTTTGGGTGTT
Organism: Ambystoma mexicanum; assembly: GCF_040938575.1. Taxonomy (NCBI): domain Eukaryota; kingdom Metazoa; phylum Chordata; class Amphibia; order Caudata; family Ambystomatidae; genus Ambystoma; species Ambystoma mexicanum. The sequence continues at coordinate 352,031,386 of NC_090929.1, forward strand.
GGTCGCTGTATGCTAGTGGCAGAGGTGTTGAGGTATGTCAGGTGTTTCAGTCTGGACAGCTATGTGTGCACTAGCCCGGATGTGCTTAGCCTTAGCCGTATTCTATCGTGCATGGATGCTTGCCTGTGCCTGCGGCCTGTGTCCACACTAGTGGTGTGAAATATATGTACCATAGGCTGCGAGCTTGCTCGACTGGGGCAATATATGTCCAGGTCTGGAGTAGAGGGCTATACCAGTGGGCCTAGCTTTCATAATGTAGGTGGTATCCAAAATAATTAAGCAGAGATGGAGGCTACAACTAGATTCGAGAGTTCCGCATAGTGGGAGAGAGGCCTACACCCAACAGCACAACTCGAGTGCAGGACTAACCGCAGCCAGATTCGAGAGCCCTGCACAGTAGGAGAAAGGCCGACACCTGACAGTGCAATTGGCGTATGAGACTAAACACAGCTTGAACCTACACATAACAATGCAAATCGGGTACAAGACTAAACAGAGCCAGACCTGAGAGTCCTGCACAGTGGGAGAAAGGTCTTCAATTTGGGTACAAGACTAAACGCAGCTAGATTTGGGTGTCCTGCATAGTGGGAGAAAAGGCCTGCACCTGACAGTGCAATTTGAGAATGACACTAAACACAGTGAAGGGCAAAAGGTGGTCTACAAGCTTATGGGTTTCATCGTATTGCCATTACTTAATCGTGCTTTGATGCTAACATTACAACTTCAAAACGGATTACCTAGATAAATATTTTTGCCACTCTCCACTATGTCAATTTAATTCAATGCTACAAAGAGACATTTCCAGTGGCCAACATGCGTTGGTTGAAGCACTTTTAAGTTCTTAGTGAAAGTTACCTTAGTAGCATCTGCTTGATCAAAGGAGTTGCAGCTATAGCAAAGAGAGCACATTTAAAGCTGTAAATTAAGAAAATGAGAAGAGCTTGCCACTGCCGCTGTTCAATGTAGATTAACTACAGTTGTAAGTACATGTAAAGGAGAACTACAGCAAATGACGGGCACACTCTAAGGCATACTTTTACATGGAACAAAGACCAAGCATTGGTCCCACTGAGATGTGTGCTCACAGAAAATGGTTCTGAACCCAGTACAATATAATACAAACTGTAAAGTAAATTGAAGATAGAAAATTGTGGAGAGTTTTTTTTAATGTGCATAAACTTCACTCCAAATCATGAGGAAAACAGACTAGTTGTGGCCAGTACATTTCAGACTGGTGTCCGTCATGAGGGCCGATTCTGTGTTTCTGAATACAACATTTCAATCTCTTGAGAATGCCACATAAAAATCTTTTCCACGTGTAAAACAAATAAGGCTCATACGGACTGGTTAATGAATAAAGGAGGATGGATGTAGACATTTTGGGGGAAGCGGTGGGTGAGGTCTTTTCGTTGTGCACCACATCCCACAGCATAACTATGGTTGGATATGACGAATGACTTCTCTTCCATTGGAGTGATCCTCGTGGATTTTGCGTGTCCCAATTAGGGCTTGGTGGATAAGGTCTTCCTAGCGCGTTATTGTGGCCCATTGTCTGATGAATTATTGCTGGTTTGTTGTGCTCTTCCCCTTTAAGTGTAATGTTCTGTCGATGCAGGTGCACTTGGTATGTGTTTCCACATGTTTGGAAATATCTTCTGAGTTGTCTATTGGATAGATATTTTGGCAATCTGAGAAACCGCAGCTTGCAATGATATATACAATTCTTTGCTAGGCTCTTATTGAAGTTATGCCTCTACGCCTGCATTTTATTTTGGTGTGCATATTGTAAGAGACTGGAGAGTTGAAATGCCTGTGAGATACGTTATTAGCAAAAGTGTAGTGATATTTATTATGCCTATGCACATGGTATCTTGTTGAGAATTACTCTGTATAACTAGAGCATGTGTGAGTTGAGATTTATCTTTTCTGGGTATGGGTACCTTGATGAATTTTGCTGTGTGTGGTGATCGAAGTACCACACCCTGTACTCCTCAGAAACCTCCAAAGGCAGAGATTGCCTCCACTTGGCAACTCTCAACGCCCGCTCTACCAACCAACACTCTGCTGACATCTGCCTCCTTCTTGAAGGCAAAGACCTTGACTTTCTCGCTGTCACTGAGACTTGGTTCAATTCTAGCTCAGTCACTGTTTTTGACTCCCTCCTCCCTGTTGGCTTCAAGATCCTTTCCAAGCCTCAACCTCACATGCTGGCGCTGCGTTTGCCTTAATCTACTGTGTGTGTGTCCCTTCTTCCATTGTTGCCACCCAACTCTATACCTCCTTCGAGAGCCTGGTCTGCAAGTTGGTCATCTAGCCCTCCTCCACTCTGACCATTGCTACCATCTACCGGCCTCCAGGCGCTACCACCCTGTTCCTCTCTGAATAGTAAGATTTCTGCTCCTCCTTACTTTCATCCACCTCGAATCTCCTCTTGGGTGACTTCAACATCCAATTGGACACCCCTGCCTCAGCATCCACTCTTTTCATTGACCTCTGCATGCCTCTCTCCCTCTCCATCCTCCCCTCCAGTCCAGCCCACTCGGGTGGACACACTCTGGACGCCATCATCCACTCTGACCTCTCGCTCGCTCACCTCCTGGTCAGACCATGCTCTCCTCTCCTCCCACCTGGGACCCTTCGGCCCTCCTAGCGCACCCAAAAAAGCCCTGCCAACCTCGTTCTCGAACATTTGCCCGATGAAACGAGTGCCAGCCGCAGCCTTTGCTTCTACCTTCATCCCCCCTTGGCCCCTACCTCAGACTCCACCTCAGACTCTGCTCTAAGCAATCTTCACTCAGCAATCACCAATACTCTTGACATCCTTACCCCAGTCATGAGGATCCACCTGAAACCTGCCTCTATGCGTAACACCTGATATGACTCTAAGCTTGCAGCCCTGAAACGAAAGTGCAGAGCAGCGGAACGGAAGTGGCAATCCTCAGGTTCACCCTGTGACAAACTGGCCTGCCACCTGCTCCAAAGGCAATACAGACTTGCCATCCATGCCAGGAAAAGGCCCCACATTCAGGCACGGGTATCTGGTGCATCAATAACATAGCTGAACTTTTCAAAATCTGCAGGGAGCTAGCCCACCCTTCTGCAGTCTCGTCCTCCCCTCTTCCTTCCCAGGCCCTCTACAATGCACTGGCCACACACTTTGCCACCTTTGCCTCCAAAACTCAGGACATCCTGAACACCCTTGTTACTCACCCACCAAACCCGTCCCACACCCCCTTGGCGACTCCCCCTTCCGCCTTCTCCTCTTTCACCCCTGTCACACCTGAAGAAGTTACCAGAGTTGTCCGCTCTATGAAGGCTTCTTCCAAGCAGGTTCCCCCTTCTCGTCCAGAACCTTCAAAGAGAACATTGGCTCTCTTGGCCCCACACTCGCTGATTTCTGCAACGACTCCTTCTCCACTGGCTCTTTCCCCTCCTCCGTGAAGTACTCCCTAGTGTGCCCACTATTGAAAAAGCCTTCAGCAGACCATAACTGTCCATCCAACTACTGCCCTATTTCAATCAGCCCCTTCCTGGGGAAACTGCTGGAGAAGCTGGTCTTGCCCCAACTCAACTCGCACAATGGTGTCCACTATCATGAATCTGGATTCCGAGCATCCAGAGGCACGGCAACTGCTCTTCTGAACGGTATTAGCCTATTTGACCTAAAACAATTGACCTAATGACCAAAATGATCGAATTGTGGATGGGCAATTTGGCCTTCGGGGCAATTTGGTTGCATATATTGCAGAGCAGGGGTTGCAGGGGTGTCCCCCGCTCCACATGTTTCATATTTTGCAATTGCAGGGGTGCCCCCCTTCTTAAAATTTGGAGGCGGGGGACAAAAAAAAATGCATGTGCGTTTAAATTGGGCCTCAAGCAGATAAATTGCGGTCAGTTTGCCGCGAACAAAAGACATTCGGTCAAACACACCCAAACCTTCTGAACACCCGTGAAGAAATGCTCGCATCCCTGGACTCCAACTCCTCAGTTGTCCTCATTCTACTTGATATCTATTCTGCTTTTGACACTGTCAACCATTCCATCTTCATACAAAGGCTCCACGATACCCTTGTTATCTCGGAACGGACACTGGAATGTCTGGCCTCTTTCCTAACTGACCGCTCTTCCCATGTCATCTTGGGCACCTTTTCCTCTCCTATTTCCTTCTCCATCTGTGGTGTCTCCCAGGGATCTATCCCCGCCCCTTGGCTGTTTAACATCTACCTTCTACAGCTGGCACGCCTCATCTCCTCCTTCTCCCCTTACTCCCAGTGTTATGCAGACGACAGTCAACTCTTTTTCAGACTTCCTGCTGACTCACTCGCACCTTCCTTCATCCCTGACTGCCTGTCTGCCATCCAGGCTTGGTGCTCTTCGAATGATCTCTCCCTCAATGCCAGCAAAACTGAGATCCTTCCAGATGGGACCCATGGTCCCTCCTACTTCCTTTCTCTCTGGCCTCCCACCTTGGGCCCCCACCCCCCGCTCCTTCTTCTAAAGCCAGAACCTTGGAGTTATCTGTGACTCCTCTTTATCCTTCCTCCCTCACACGCAGGCCATTGCAAAGAAGTCACACTTCCAACTCTTCCTTCTCAAAGGAATTCTTCAATTTCTACCTTTCCCCCAGAAGCTCAATGTTTCCCGAGCCCTGGGTCTTCTATTGGAACACCCTCCTCCTCAATCTACCTTCTTCCACTCCGCGACCCCTTCAGCTAATCCAGAATAGAGCAGCGACACTTATCCTTGGCCTTAAGCCCAGGCACTACATCTCTCCTGCTCGAAAAAAACTCCACTGGCTCGGTTGCTGCACGGATCAAATTCAAATCCCTCTGCATCATCCACAAGGTTGTCTGGGGCCGGGGACCACACTATCTACAACTCTCTCTTACCAAATGCTCTCCTTCCAGACCTCTACGCTCCTCTGGCACCAACTCTGTGTTTAAAGCATTTCGCTAAACAGAGAGCAGGAGGCTTCTCGCTTTCCTCAGCTGGATCCCTTCTTTGGAACAGCCTCCCACTTCCTCTGCACCTTGAGAAGGACCTTGTTAAGTTCAGAAAGCACCTCAAGACTCTCCTCTTTTCCTCCTCCTTCCCCTCTTCCTTCCTCTGCTAATCTCACAGTTACTGTGATTGGTTTCTTGGACCCTTGCGCATCCTCGGGGCCTCCAGTCACACCCAATCTCCCCAGCTGCTGTCTTCCTTCAGCACCTGCCTCGGCACACCCTTCGCACTAGAGATTCTCACTTTCTACCCATCACAGATCCTGGCTGCATAGCACTTAACATACCTAGCACTTCATCTGCAGCTCACCCTTGAGCATGGACACCCCAGCACCTACCCCACTGCCCACTTCCTTGCTGCACTTGCACGTTCTGAATACTCACAAGGCATAGTGGGTTCGGCCGTCCCTTCACCCACTGTATTTTATTTGTGTGTATTTAATTGTACTGCTATCCCATGTTCCCTCGCGTTTGCCCTCTGGGAGCTTTGAAACAGAATGTATTTCCTGTATAAGCACGTAATAAGCAAACAATAAATAAATAAATACATACTCTTTAATGTGCATGGTGCAGGTCAGAAGTCTGTGGTTCTCGATGATACCGCTCTTTTATCCCTACGACTTGGGCTTGTGCTTCCTTTTTTTTGCTCTTTAATCTTGTTCTCGCATGGGTGAGCTGGGCTCTATGCCCTTTTGTAATGTTTATCGGGGGACTTCCTGCTGTGCTTTTCCTGCTAGCAACCAACGTGTGTGTATTGGCGTGATCACTTTATGTGTAGCTGTGCTCATTCCCTTGGTGTTTGGTTCATGGTGTGTGATCCCTGTGTGGTTGAAGGATGGGGCTCATACTGCTGACATGGGTTTCCCAAGGGCACAGTTTGTGAAGGTGTAATTGTATGTTTGCTGCTTTTGTTTCTTCTGTAGTTCTTACTGATTAATGCAATTTTTTCCTCAGTGCTTCCTTTCACCCCTACTTTGAGTGTGGTTGTAGTGTGGGTGTGCAGGCCTGTGATTGTATTTGTGCGTGTGGATGTATGCTGTGTGACTTATTTTTCTTTGTATTGTGAAAGAAGGGATGCGTGTGGTAGCTTGTGTTTGTATGAATGCATGGAGGGGGTTGTCTATTGTCTTTCTCATGCTGGTCCTCCATGATTGCTGGTAGAATGTTGATGATTGTGAGTGGGTTACAGCTCAGGGAACGTTGAATGAGTGATGATGCATGAATGATCAGTGGGTGTGTAGTTTAGGGTCAACGCATTTATCCTGGAAGCAAGACAACACAGGTTTGAATCCCGGTCCCACGTTTAGAGAACTGTATCCGGTATTAAACGTGTTATAAAAGATTAATTAATTAATGCTAGTTTGGGTTTGAGCAATTGTGATTGTTAACTACATGGAGTAAATGGAACCTGTACGTATGGAACAATAAAGCTAAGTATTTTCTAATTACCTGGAGCTGTGCCTTCTGTGTCGCAGTGCTACCATTCATCTTTATAAAAAGTATAACAACATCAGGATAATGGAGTAGAAGTTAGGAAGAGGGGGTGCAGGAGGAGAGGGTGAAACCAAAGGAGCAGGAGATGCTTATAACTTCAGAGGCCGAAAGTGAAACTGAGGAAGTGGGAAGAGAGATGGATACAGAGGAGGTGGAGAAGTGAGTACCAAGAGGTGGAGAGGAGGCGGTAGTGAAGGTGGCATGGGGGCAGTTCAAGAGTGACCTAAGGGTAAGGTACCTCAGAAGAGAAAAAGCCCAGAGGAGGATAAGGGTTAGAAGTAGCAACAGTAGGCATAGAGACCAGAGTTACTTTGGTGGGACCACCCTGAGAGGTGGATGACGAGATAAGAAAATCGGGTGGCAAAGGAATGGTTGAGTTTGACAGAGAGCACCATCTCTTAGATAACCAGTACATGAAGAATCTGGCAGTCCAGGTCAGCCTTGGCAGGACAAGAGGATGAGAGAAGGAACAAGACTGGTTCAGGGAGTTTACTGTGTGATCAGAGATATGGGAGAGAAGAGTAATTGTGAGGAAGCCCAGACAAGCCCCACCCCACACACCCTGCATCCAAGTGAGTCTTTGAATACAATACCCCAGAAGGTCCACATCTATATGTGATGGAGAAGGTGGTTTTGGCTGACCATAAAGCTGCAAAGCTAGGAAGGGGTGAGCCAACTCCTCTTGATATGTATGAACTGGGACAATTTAAGCCTTAGGCCGGCAAGGCCTACACAGCTGCAACCAGTGGAAGAGACATTGAACAAAGGGAGGCTTTCTGCAGAGAAACTGACCCAATCCCATCTAGGAGAGAACCATCCTTGTTATTGTTTTGTTTGAGAAGATCCCACTTACATTAACTTTGCTCTTTTTTGTAACAAATCCCTTAATGAAGATAGTTCACTTCAACATATGGGCTGTGTCCTTGTTGGTCCCAGGTGAAACCCTCCGACACCTCAAATATAGAACGATCTGCACATTAATCCTCATTTGCCAAGTCTTTGAATTTCTTTGTAGACCCAGCCGTGCCTTCAGTGATCACAACCAAATAGAAACCCTAGATAGCTTGTTGCCAGCTTCTATCAGATCTATCATTTCCTCTTTCGTTCCAGTCCTAATCCTTAACAACGTCACCTAGGCAATCAGCCAATCACTAGCCTCACACACTCCACCTATGTCCCCTTTGAAATTATTTTCCACAGTGATTCATGTCCGTTTCCTGGTAATTGAAAAAAGGGTCTGCCTCTACCTCCCTTCATTCACTCCTGATCACTGTGCATCTTTTGTAAACCTTTTTTCAGTAATTAATTCAAGAGTAAATTTCCTCACTTGCCTCCCCTGAACCTGCAACAATAAACATCATAAAACTGTAGATCCTAAAGACACACAAAGAAAAGGCAGTATGCTTTATCTTTTATGGTCATAACCATTGGAACAATAACCACATATACTTAATTCTATCTCACCCCTATATATGAACATTTCTTAACTCACTTCTTCCACCCACCTTTCCATACCATTTGTAAGACACCTTACCACCCCGGCCACCGACAGTAATCCTTCTCTACCTTTTTAAGCCTGCGCACAGCCCCAAACCATGTAACAATGATTCTGATGCTTGTTAATCTGCTTAGAAATCCATGCTGTGCATATAGTCTGACATCTAGTGGAAATCTGAGTATTGCATCTTTCTTTCGAAGATCGAAAAGGGATGTCGACATGGGCGTGAAAACGTGACGTGTAGTATACCCAAAACACTTTACGCGTCGAGGTCCCACCATATTGTTTTTTTTCAGCCTATCTAGTCAGTCGCTCAATGCAGAGCTTGTATAGAGTTTATATTGCTTTGTCTTGCTTAACCGGTTCTAGTTAAGTTTTCTCAATAGCAGTCTCATCGACTATTTGACATCCTCTCGATGACTAATCCCGCCTCGCTGAGGCTCCATCTGCTGGCGACTCAGCAAATAATTTCTTCTGGGAGTTGGCCCTCAGGCCCGGCCTCACAGTAGGGAGAATGGAGTCCTATTTTATTGACTTTCGCTTGAGAATGCCTCTTCTTCTTTCTTCAGTCTGGCTGCCGTTTCTCTCTGTTATGGAGCAAATACCCTTTTGCCTCTCTTGCAATGGCAAGTTTCCCTGGAAAGATATGTATAAAGAGTGCGATCAATGTCTGCCTTGTGACCACAACGAGCAGCGTTGCAAGGCCTGTAAATGTTTTCGGCCCAGAACCTTAAACAGGCGCACCAAGCTGTGGGCGGCCTACACCATGCAGGCCAAGAGTTACACCCCCACCGGCGCCAGCACCTCGGATGAGGAGTCTGCCGGCAGCCACGGCTCTGATTCGGAAGCCGTAGACTTAACGGTGGAACATACAAGTTCCTGCGTGTCCGTCCCCGACAAGCATGCCACCCGCAGTGCGATGGAGAGATCACACCCCGACAACAAGGGCACACACGTTACCACTACACTAAAACACACAACCGCTAAGCTTCCTGCGACAGATCTGTTTAGGAAGCCATTGACACCTGCAGGCCACTAGAAAGATTTGGCAGGGCCTACTGAACCTTGCAATTCAGCCCCCTCCCGCCATTGCAGTTTACGTATGGTGTTAAGACTCCATCCTCAATGGGTGCCTCCCATACATCTTCGGTCCTCGGAGCGGTAGCATTGAAAGGCGTGTAGAAACGGGCTCATCCATTCAAAATGCTCCCAACGCTTTGGGAGAAGCTTTCTAAGGCCCATTCACATGGTTCCGACCCTAACATGGCTTCCCCTTTACTTGAGGGGTATTCCACAGCTTCTTCCCCTCTATCTCAGGCCCTGCAGCAGGATCCTTCTCCAGCTGCTTCACCCTTCCTTTCCCCTGATGATTCCAATTCCTCTGGGTGGACTAGGGAAACATTTGAGGCCTGTATGGAAAAGATATCAACTTTTCGGATCAGTTTGAGGATATTCTTAAGCGACTTAAGACTGTGGATACTTCTCCTATTTCCCTAAGGCCCAGTATGAACCTTATAAGCACATTTACTATGTCCCTGACTCAGATAAAACATCACAGTACCCAGTCTCTCAAGACCCAGACTGGGTTCCTGCTGATGACCAGGGCACTTGGCACACTACACTGAGCCATGACCCTGAACCAGACATTTTCTTGGACACTCCTCCTGTTGTTCAACCTCTGGATTCGTCGCCCATCTACGACCAAATGCTTTTCAACAACCTCCTCAAGAAAGCGGCTGACCACTTCAAGATCGTCACCCAGGAGGCCGTGTCCGATTCAGATTTCGTGGAGGATATCCTTAAGGAAAAGGTCAGACAATTCCCCTCCTGAACTCAGTAAAGAAACGACTGGCACGCTTCTTGCTTACACCCTTGCTCACTCGATGTTCTTCCCGACGCCATCAGATCCCTTATATATTAGAGGCCATGCTGTCCCGGACTCCCTGGTTGTTACAACCACCAGGAAAAGACCAGGAGTGCCGCTATTCTTGTCTGAGTCCCCTCCACATGATTTACAATAGTTTTAAAGATTGAAAGTTGGTGCAATCCTTATGTGCCCCACCTCTGTTGTTTCAAATTGATGTACAGTATTGGGCAGACACAATACAGGGACACGATTGCTGATGTCTACTTGTACCAAAGTTAACATTAAGAGATTTGCCTAAAGGTTGACCTTTGCCTGCACTCTGCCCTTCATCCCCTCCAGAAAAGGATTTTAGAAAGCTGTACGCTCTGGGCAAACAGGTTACCACCTCTGCTGCTTTCTGTACTCGGATCGCCAATAACACCACGATCCTTGCGAGCTATAGCGATGTGCAATGGGGACTCGTGCAGGAGCGCATTCAGAACGTCCCAGAACCTACTTGCATTGGTGGCTGAAGGATGTCAGGTGACACAGAACATCTAGCATTGGTGGCTGAAGGACGTCGGGTGACACAGAACATCCTCAAAACACTTTGGATTTCAATGAGACGGTGGGACGCATTGTCACATAGGGTACCCTACTAAAGCACCACACGTGGCTCAAAAACTCAGAATTTAATCCAGAGACTCTGGCTTCCCTCATCAAAAAGCCTGTGGAAGACTCTGCTCTTTTCGGTAAGGCGGTCAATGAGGCCCTGGAAACTGCTAAGAAAGAGCATGAAACTCTAAAATCATTAAACCAGATCTCGGCCAAACCCTTCATCCAACGAGGTGCTTTTAACGCCCGCTGGTGCTTTCACAGGCAATCCTGCTCCTCCCAGGCCACTATGAAATAGGAGGAACCCCTTGGTGTTCTGTTCAAGATACTTCCAGCGACAGTGGGGATTTTGACACAGGATGAGTAGAGGGAGAAACTCTGCAGCCAGAGGCTCTGCAAACCCAGCCAACAAATAACTCAGCAGTACAGGTCCTCTCCCATGTCTCCCCGGTCGGGGGACGTTTAACATCTTTTACCCACGCACGGGAGGGCATCACGTCAGATCAGTGGTTACTCGAGAATGTCGCCCACAGGTACTGCATAGAATTCCTATGACCATCCCGCTACCATCCACCCAAGAGCAGACTGTCAGCAGAGCATCTACAGATCCTGCTAGATTAGGTCCAGATCCTTCTAGAAAAGGGAGTGATTGAGGTTGTCCCTCAACTCAGGTAAACCAGGGTATTTATTGTACCCAAAATGGATCTAACCATGCACCCTGATTTAGATCTATGTCCTGCAAACAAGTGTGTCAAACCTCAAAAATTCAGGATGACAACTCTTCAGGAAGTAATCCGACTGTTGCAACAGGGGGATTACATGGCCTGTTGGATATGAAAGATGCATGCTTTCATATTTCGCCATTGCCTGCGTACAGAAGGTACCTCAGGTTCAAGAAGGAGAACACTCAATATCAGTTGAAGGTACTCTTCTTCACCATTGCCTCAGCTCCAAGAGTATTTACAAAGATGCTTGCGGTACCGGCGGCTCACCTGCGCGGGCAGTCCATTCCGGTGTACCTTTATCTGGACGATTGGCTCATAACTGGAGACTCGTATGGAACGTGTCTGCAGAACACTAAAAAAAAACAGTAGATCTCCTCTTCAATCTCTGAATCTCGGTCAACGAGAAAAACTCCAAGTCTGGTCCCCAGTCAAGTCAAACAATGTCTAGGGGCACTAACTCAGACAGAAGACTGCTTTGTCTTCCCCATTCAATGAGAGGGTTCAAAACATGTTGTTACATTTCCCCCTGTATGTAGCCAGTCGCTGCATAACCGTACGGAAAGCAATGCGGCTACTAGGGATGATAGCATCCTGCATCTTCCTAGTTTCATACACCCGTTTGTGCATGCTCCCCGTGCAGGAGTGGCTCTTGAGGTGTCTAGTGGTTGTCTCGAAAGCTCTCGTTCAGTCTCTGCAGTGGTGGTCAAAGGAAAACCTTCTGATGGGGAAATCCTGTACCACGCCTGCAGTAGAGGCCACTCTAACCATAGACTCATCTCTGTCGGGGGAGGAGCACACCTCTCACAACAGACAGCGCACGGCATGTGGTCCCCGTCCGTATCAGCCAAACATATGAACCTGTTGGAACTTCTTGCGGTGTCCGAAGCCCTGAAAACCTTCCAAGCACACCTACAAGGGAGAACAGTGTGTGTTCTTATAGACAGCACCACAGCCACTAGCTGAACACACAGGGGGACACTCGCTCTCCAAGGCTAGCCAAACGGTCTCGCAACATTTGGAAATGGGCACTCAAACACCAACATGTTCCTACTATTACATCATGTACCAGAGGAACAGAATATTCTGGCAGACATGCTCAGCAGAGGCTTCCACCTACCCGTAGAGCACGAGTGGCGATTGCAAAAACACATTCTACCCAACTTCTTTGCAGAATGGGTTTATCCAGACACCGACTTGATGGCAACTTTGGAGAGCACTCAATGCCCAGGTTGCGCCTCCAGGTACCCACAGAGGCGATCCAAAGAGAACGGTCTCTGGATAACATGGTTTGGGAGATTTGAATGCGGCCACCCCCGACCACCCTCCACCCCCGGTTCCCCTTCTCAACAGGATAGTGCACAAGATGCACCAGGACCAAGTCACGATGATCCTGGTGGCAGCAATGTGGGCTCGACAGCCGTGGTACTCTCATCTAATGAGAATGTTACTCTTCCCCTCCCAGAAAACTGCCCTGCCCGTACAACATACTCTCACAAGCCCAGGGAAGACACTGCACCCATGCCCCCAAACACTTAACTTAGCAGCTTGGCTCCTGAAGTCAGAGAGTTTTGGGCATCTCCAGCAAAGTTGTGGGCATCTCCAGCTACTTCAAAGATGTATGGACATACTTGAGGCACGTAAACCTAACACCAGGCACTGTTACTCCAGTAAGTGGAAATGTTTTGTAATTTGGTGCAACTCTAAAAACATCACCCCTATTGACTGTTCACTCAAAGATATAGTAATTTATCTAACACACCTATTAGACTCGGGTCTTGTTTGCAACTCTCTAAAGGTCAACCTCTCTGCCCTCTCTGTGTATGCCACATCTCAGAGCAAGTTTTCATGGTAGGAAATTCCTGTAGTTAAGGCTTTAATGGAAGGGGTAAAAAGACTTCACCCTCCTATTTCCAATCCAACTCCCGGATGAGACGTGAATGTTGTTCTTACAAGATAAATGCGACCTCCTTTTGAGCCAATGCATAAGGCTAGTGTTAAGGCCCTCACCTATAAGAATGCCTTCTTAGTGGCCATTACCTGTATAAGGAGAGTTAGTGAACTGCAGGCTCTCTCAGTTGAGGACCCATTTGTGACTATTCACAAAGATAAGGTGGTATTGCGCACACACCCACATTTTGCATCTAAATTCATCTCTAAGTTCCACGTGAATCAATCAGTGGAACTTCTTACTTTCTTTCAAAACTCAGCTGAAATAAGCCTTCATACACCAGATGTTAGGAGAGCGTTGGTATACTACCTTGAAAAGATTAAACCACTAAGAAAGACAAACCAATTCTTTGTCTCTGTGGCAGCTGGTAGAGAAGGGGAACCTGTGTCTAAATCTACTATTTCCAAATGGATTGTTAAATGCATCACACTGTGTTACTCTCTTGCCAAGAGAGACTTAACCTTTACGCCTAGAGCTCATTCGAGGCACAGGGGCTACTCTAATTATATTTGTTCTTTTATAACGCGCTTAATACCAGCGAGTGGTTTCTAAGAGCAGGATCGGGATTCGAACCTGTGTTGCGCTGCGTTGTCTTGCTTCCAAGACAAACGTTTTGCCCATGAGCTATCCTTCCTCCCACTATAGCCTTTATTGCACATTTTCCTCTAGATTCTATTTGCAAAGCAGAAACCTGGAGTTCTGTTCACACTTTCACTCAACACTGTTAAGGATTTCAATCAGGCGACACACACCTTGGTCTCGGCCTAGTATGCAACGCGCGACTGAAATGCTTATCTTTTTTATCTTGATTAAATATTGAGATGGTACACCACTCATATCACACCCCCTTTTCAAATACCCCAGGTCACAATGGACCATCAACCAGGCTGGTTGGTAAAATACAATATTTATTTATTTGAAAATTCAAAAGAAATCATACACATTTCATATGAGGCAGCAATCACCAATGGGGTGATAATAACAATGAGAAGGTGAGCAATGCTCTGGGTTTAACTCACTAGTGGAAAATATGCACAGCACAGCAGAATAGGAGCACTTTTGATTTAGGTAAGATAGCACTTAAGTTAGAATTTCCCCCTGCAATATTCCTTCAGCCCACAAATAATCAATTCTGAGTGAATACACAGAAGCAGCAGGTAATCAGGAATGACAAATAGGAAACAGAATTCAAATCCGACCTTCCCTCCCCAAATAAGATAGAAAAACAGATTTTAAACCCCTTGCATTGTTGTAATTTGACAATCAGTAATGGACAATTAAATAATGAATGTGTGTTAACCTTGAAGCAACGATAATTCCTCACTAAAGCCACGATGCAAATACACTAACATACACAAAGAATGGATTACAAAAAGCATACAGTTCGAAACAGAGTGGAAAGTTTAAAACATGTGGCGGCAAAATGACACGTTGGAAACTTTGCAAACTTTGCTATTCCCGCCGGAAATTAGCCAAACAGGTTTTTGGTTGGGGTGTAGCTATAGATCACAGGTACAATATAGAAGTGAAATTAAGTCTCTAGCTGGTAAATTGAGAGAGATATGGAAGGTAGAGTGAGGTTTGTTTTTAGGAAAACAGATCAGTGAAAAGAGGAATCGGTTTTAAAACTGAAAGGCAAATCTTACTTAAACTAGATTTAATGGCTAAGAAAAGAGGCACGCCACCCGCAAATATCTAAAGTTACGCTGCAGTTGTAACCCTTCATGCAGTGTACCCCTTTTCTGAAGGGAAAATGTATTATTTAAACACAATATCGCTAATGACTAAAGATCTATGCAAGACAGAAATGAAGAGAAACATGGCGCTAACACTAGGAATCAAGGGCAGGGTTGCAAATATGATTGTGACAGTTTGAACAAGTTATCAGGATAAGGATAGGGTGACTTAGAGAGTGGGATGAGGACAAAGACAAGGTTGGCTATGGGTTTAGATGGGGTGGCAATTGATACTCATAGTCCACTTTTTAGTTTTTGGATTTTGGACAGTCAACGGTTCTGATGAATACACGGCAGGTCGCCTGGCAAACAGCTGGGCAGTTCTGGTCACCGGGTAGCACTTCTGGACTGGCCATTCTGTTCACTGGATACTACAGATCAGTTGGATGGCAGGATGCATGCAGTTAGTGGGATCAGGATGCTTCCCAAAAACACCACAGCTTTCCCCTTGGTTAGTTGGGGATTTAGCAGGTTTTCAGATTGTAGGCCTTGCTGGAGCAGGATCAGCAATGCTTGGGTTTTGCATTGGGTTCCGGAGTAGGGTCAGCAATGCCTTGGCCTTGTAGTTAGGATCTGGAGTCTGGATGGATGGAACAGGACGCCGGCGTGGGAAAATCAGGAAGAGTGTCTGTCTGTGTGTCTTGTCAGGGACTCTTATTTATCATACATAGTGACATCACCAAAGTATATGACTGGGGCAGGCTTAACTAAGCACGCCTCTAATAAAGGGATTGGACAAGGGTACTAGTCTCCGCCTCGCTCTCAGTTGGTTGGATTTCAGGAAAATTATGTCAGATTTATGATGCAAGTTTTACAATGTCCAAAAACCTCCCACAGTTATTTTAACTAAAATACGATTTTGAAAGAGTACAAGGAACTTTCGTGGGAGACCAACATATAAGCCTCAGCGCCTTATGTTCATTTGTAGTTCACAAAAACATGTGTGTCGCATGGATATGGAAATAAAGCGGACAAAAAAAAGGATTCCTCTACTCCGTTAAGCAAAAGTCAAAGTTACATTTTCCATATATTCGCATGTGCCACAAAAGGTAGGTTTGTACCAAAAAGGATTTCTATTGGTAAATGATTGCTTTGGTCTTTTTCTTTTCTCTTGCAATTTTTTATTTTTATTGCCCTTTTGATGACACGTGTTTGGGCGTCTTTGCGCCTTTTTCAAGTCTGGGCTTATATTCAAGGCTTCAAATCCTATTCAAATTTCTATGTCCATGTTCTGTTTAATTTCATGGGTTAAGGAGGGATTTAACCCGTGAAATTAAACCGAACATGGCATAGACCAAAGCAATAATTTACCAATAGAAATCCTTTTTGATACAAACCTACCTTTTGTGGCGCATGCGAATATATGGGAAATTTTACTTAAGATCCGATTTTGCCACAAACATACATTTATACAATTGCAATCTCTTAGCAAATTATATACACAGATTCCATATTTTGTGCAACACATTGCAGTCCAATCCTCCAGTCCGTGAGACCTTGTTTCGCCCTTCTACCAGTTTTTCGCACTTTTCAATGGGATTTATATTACTCAAGATTCTATCATAAAGTGGATGATCATCGGGAATGCATGTGCAAAAATGTGCATTCTCAACATGGATGCTTTTCCTGTAATCCGCCATATTCTCCCATTTCTGTCCCCAAGGTGTCAATGAATTCTACCAAGTCTTAAAAGAAAGCCCAAAAGTTCACTTTTACACTGTGAAAATTCTACATTTTTACAAGGTCTTGCTGTTGAGATAAAAGTTTTTAAAGTTTATGAAACAGTCTTTGGAAACAAAAGGCAGTCCATTGTCACTAAATCATTTTTTTTCTTTCCTTCAACTGCAACCAACTGTCATTTCCTTCAAGGCAAGGTGGGGGTTTCTCATCTTAATTGGAGGTTTTATTGCCCCTTCACACTTCCAACTTCCTTGCCCTGGGAGTCCCATTGTCAGTGGGTTTCTCTAGAGTAGAATCTTTCCCACCCTGTAATTATCAGTGGGTTGTTATTCTCTGCTGAGAGGTTATGGTGTGATTCCCTTCCTCAGGGGGAGGTTTCAGGGCTGACAACTGGAATAACTGGTTTTTGAGAGCTTGCAAATTCAGCCCGTTTGTTTTAAAACCTTTATTTTCTTATTTTGGTTCCTGGATTAAACAAACCTGTGAATGCAAATATCCCATGTATGTCTTTTCACCAGCAACAAAACCCCTTTACATTGCTAAACAAGCAGGCTTTCATTCAACAGTTTATTTTTAAACAGGCCATTTTGTTTCCTTTAGTTTTGCAAAAGCCCATTTTTACACGTGTTGAAAACTGCTAGCATTTCTTTCTTTAAATTCGGTTTGGCAGCTCCCTCAGATTACCACACTGTCTTTGCAGCTGTAGTAATTTCCTTGAATGCAGGAGTTTTATCTGAAGCATAGATACATTGACACTGACCTGGCCCAGAGAGTTAAAGTCTCTTTGAACTGCTGAGCCTGGATACTTTTGGAAAGAAATAAACACGTGTTCCTGTGCGAGTGAAAGTGAAGTTGCTTATTGATTTCTCTGAGTTGGTTTGACTGGGCCTGTCACTCAGGAATTATGCCTGGTTTTGGTGAAGCACAGTGAAATATCCTAGCATGACAGGGCCTTTTTAATCACAGTTGTTTCAGAATGAACAGATGGAATTGGCGTCAAAGCAGCATTTTTAAAGGGTGAAAAGCTTCATTTTGAAGGGGAATTTTGGGTTTTCAGCAAAACAATGCTGCCTTTTCACTTCATTCCATTTATGTTTCGGAACACACTGGCACGCTCCTTCAGTGTGTCGCCTTGTTCCACCCTGCCTGAAGTGTGCTTGGCAGGACGGTGCAGCCATCGTTTTGTTTGTTGCAAAAATGCAGTTTGGAGGGCCTGGGGCGCACAGGAGCCAGCGCAGCCATATTGTTTTTTTCTTGCGCAAATGCAGTTTGGTGATGTGGTAAAATACTGTTGAGTGGGTCAATATATCCCACATATCCCCCCGTCTCTTCTGAGATTTCAAGTCAAGGGAGAATCGAACAAGTGAGATTTCTTCATGGGACAAAGCAGGATCGGTCGGGTATGAGTCCTTTCTTCCATCAGAGAGCGGTGTGTCATGCTCCTCTTGCCGCCTCTGGTTGGAACGAGGAAGGACACCCCCAGCTTCCTCTTGGATCTTCCTTTATGGTGTTGAGTGACAACCCCGGATTTCCTGGGGTTTCTTCTTTCCGGATCCCTGGGGAGGTCCTCCTTGGTAGTGATTGTGCAACCAGTACAAATCTATGAAAGAGAACACAAACCGGTTACTACCATTTCCCATTAACTGCCCACCGATCGTGTTGAAAGCAGTGGGATACACAGGCATTCAATGATAACAATTGATAATGAAGAAAAATACTCCCTGTTACATAATTATACCAAAACTCTCTGTTCCCTTCTGGTTCTCCTTTTCCTTATTCTCATGTTTCAGGTGTCTCCTCTATTTGATTCTCTCTGGGCTCCTCAATTTGTTGCAAAGTGTGCCTAGGGTGACAACTCTTTAGCTGATTAATATGGAGCCATTTCTCTTCTGCCACTTCGCCTTTGGGGATGCCGATTCTGTAGGCGACAGATGAGATTTTGTCTACAATTTTAAAAGGTCCTCGCCAGCTAGGCAAAAATGTGTGCTCTTTGGTCTGCTTCCTTTTTAAAATTGTACAAGTAGACCCTGTCTCCTACTTGGTATTCCTTTTTGGTGGTTTTTAGATCATACCGAGTCTTCATGCCCTCTGCAGATCTTTCTAGATTCCGCCGAGCGTACGCAAAAGCATGTTGAAGGTGTTTTCTTAGATTCTCAACATACTCATGAGTTATGGAGGCTTTGATCAGTGTCTGCTCCTGTGTTCTATAGAGCAGATTCTGAGGTAGCACCATCCTTCGTCCAGTCATCAGCTCAAATGGAGACATCTTAGTTGCAGAAGAAGGTGTAGATCTGATGGCCATCAAAACAAGCGGTAATTGGATGTCCCAACTTGGCCCAGAATCTGTCACAATGATTTTATTATACCTCGCAACTCCACCACTAGAGGACAGGCATATGCAATGTGAAGTTTCCTTTTTACCCCACGTATCTCCCACATCTTTGTCATCGCTTCGCTGGAAGTGACTGCCTCGGTCTAACTCAATCCTTTGGGGTAGGCCAAAACTCGAGGATGCGATTGATCATCAGGGCAGCTGCTGTTTCTGCCTTGCAATTTGGGGCTGGGAGACATTCCACCCATTTGGTAAACAAGCTTGTTACGGTTAACATGCTTGTTCCCCCCCCCAGAGGAGCGAATCACAGGCCTGATAAAATATACTTGTAAATCTGACCAAGGCAGTGTCGTCCCCCTCTTCTGGAGGGGAGCTCGGTGTGTGAGTGATGTTGGCTGAAATCAAATATTGGTCGAGGTCCTGCCCCATGTGTGGCCAGTATGCAACCTCTCGCAAGATTTTGAAAGTAGTGTGAAACCTCTATGACTGGCTGTGGCCGCATCATGGGCGTGACTTAGTATCAGGCTTCGGAATGAGGTAGGGACCACCCACTAGTCGCAGCGAGATATGGATATCCTTACCAACAAACCGTCTTGGATTCGCAACATTTTTGGACATTTCATCAACACCCTGAGGTCCTTTTTCCCAATGTAATCAGTATCCGTCAGGGGAAAGTTCTCAGGGTCCTCAATGTTTTGATAAAATGTACCAATAATCGGGTGCCCTTTTTGTGCCGTGATTAAATCAGCATCTGGGGTCTTACTCCATTGGACAGTTGAGAGTTCATTATGAGCATTTGTCTGGGACCTAGTGAAAGCAGTGACCTGGATTTCCCCAAACAGGGGCTCTTTCTCAAGGAGATCCCCCTGGATGGCTCTGGTTTTGGCCAATTGATCCGCCAGTTTTGTGTGGCCCCTCTATCCTGGAATGACCCTTGATTTTCTTCCAATAGATGGTCATCCCACTAGAGATGACCAGATCATAAGTGGTTTGTTGTTAGCACATAGCATGACTCTGTTTTTTTTCTCAATTAACCAGGTGCTCCAAGAACCCGTTCCGGACATAATCTGAATCCGTGATTATGACCAGTTCGTGGAGTTGGTGTTGTACGGCAGTGAGGACGGCCTGATGAACTGCCATCAACTCTGCCACCTGACTACTGCAGGGACCGATTTTGTACCCAGCGGAGGGTTGTGGGGTATCATTCACCCAGGCATTCCCCACGCTGGCCACCAGTTCCTTTTCCCCGTTGTTGTCAACATGGTAGGAGCACCCGTCCACATAGACTGTGGGCATTCCCTCGCACTTGTCTTCTTCATAGACTTTGTGGAATTCACATATGCCTCCATGTTGTCCTGGGTTTTAAGACTTTCGTCCTCGAGACAGTTTTCTCTGGCACAATCATGCAAGTCAGCCAGACCTTGCGTGAGGGGACCCTTCTTGTTTTGGCCATATCTGACCTCTACAGGAAAGCCTTGCATTGACAGAATCCAGGAAGTAATTTGGGAATTACTCACATTCCCGTCCCGGATTCTGTCACTTTGGAGGTATTGCAAAGGCTGGTGTGGAGTCTCCACTATGATGTGTTCCCCCTGGATGAGCGGGTGGTAATTTTTCAATGCCCACACCATTGCCAGGAGTGCCTTCTCACAACCGTTGAATTTTTCCTCCACCGAGGATAAAGTCTTGCTTGCATAGGAGATTACTTTATTGACCTTGTCATGCTTTTGATATAATACTGCTGTCAAGCATGTATTTGAGAACCCTGTCTCCAAGAAGAACTCCTTGTTTTTGACAGGGTAAGCTAGACAAGGCGCTTGTGAGAGGCTTCTTTTGAGTTGCTTTACTGCCTCGTCTTGTTCTGGACCCCACTCCCACTTGACCCCCCTCCCCTTCAACAGATGAATCAGGGGTCTTGTGATCTCTGCGTTATTCTCAATGAACTTCCTACTGTAATTGGTCAGTCCAAGGAGGCTCCTTAGCTCACGCAGAGTTGTGGGGTCTTTCAGTTTGAGGAGTGCTTCCACTTTCTTCTCCTGGGGACAGAGACCCTCAGGAGTTATTTCATGCCCCAAGAAATTGACAGGGGTTCTGCACCACTGTGCCTTTTGGAAGGACAGTTTTGCTCTGGCAACCCTCGACTGTGTCAGAACATAACGGATTTCCGCTATGTGTCTTTTTATCAGGACATCATCCACATAGGCCAGGTTACCCCTATCACCCAAGTCAGGCATGGCCTTGTGTAAGAAGATGTTGAATTTGTTGCCGGAGTTGATGTATCCGAAGGGAGTCCGGGTCCAAGTGTACTCTGCCCCCCGAAGGTAAAGACCAGCTTGTATTGGTCGTCCCTACTGACAGGCACGGTCCAGCACCCATTGGTAAGGTCAATGGCAGTGTATACCCTTGAACCCTGGATCTGGCCCAGCCACTGGTCAATGTAGGGGAGAGGCCATCGGGACATGTGGACCCGTTTATTCAGCTCCCTCCGGTCAGCACAGAGTCTCCACTGGCCGTTCCGTTTTAAAATCCCCAGCAGACTCAAGATTTTTGATCATTTCTGTGAGGGACTCCATGGATGTGAGAGAGCGATATTGCTTCACAAACACAGGAGTCATTCCAGGGTTCGTGGGAATTGTTGTTGTATGGATTTTGGTGCAATCACAGTCATACGAGTCCACCGCAAAGAGATCTTGAAAATCTAAGAAAACCTGTTTCAACTTTTGCTTTTGCTCTGGAGTCTCACATGCATCAGCTAGGTTGACTCGCTCTTCAACCATTTGCCTGAAGCCTGGAGAGACTTCCGGTTTTGTTATCTCAGCGGCCTCCTCCAGCTGGGTAGAGAGGTCCTGGTTAGTGTGTTGACCTGGACAGAGGGTTTCAGGTAGGCGAGACAGTCCTTGTGGACCTGGAAGATCACCACATCCTACTTGATGTCACAGGTCACCTCTTCCTCACCGTAGGGGCAGGAAGAGTACACCAGGAAATTCCCCCCTTGCCGGGTGAAGATCCTGTCTGGTGGTAAGTCATTGTCACTGTCAAAACAGTCATTGGGGATTGGTCCTATCAGTTCATTAACTAGATTCATGGAAAATGTCAGTCATCAACCGCCATTCCAATAATGGTGCCTGCGCCCAGAGTGATACTCCTAAGGTTGCTGTTATCCATCAATACTGGAATGGTGTTGTGTTCTACATTGGCTAATGGTGTTGGGTTTAACCCCAAATCCTGCTCTTCGAGATGGGCATTGAGGTGTACATATGCATCAGGATTTAGCAGTTTCTGTCCTTTTTTAATTCAAGTGGGAATAGTTGGGTCCGTCCTGGGATGGTGATCTCCTCTCCACTTTGAACTGCATACGGCAGCAATTGGGCTTACCAAAATGCTTTCTCTGAATCATCAAAGTCCATGGGATTACCCCCTAGTCGGGACCAGGCTTTGTAATTGATCAGGTCCAAATTAATGGCAAACCAATTGAGAATGTCTCTGCCTAAATAGAATGCAGCAGGGACATCTCGTACGACCCAACAGTTATGTACTATGCTTTTGTCACCTCTAGAAATTTTTATCATACAACTGCTAAGCAGAAGATGTTTCGAACAGGGAATTTCCAGGCTGCATACCCATTGATAAACGGACTCAACAGCGGGCAGGGTCTGATCTTTTGTGAGTTTCCTGAATAATACTTCGCTGATGAAGCGGTCTTCGCTATTCAAGTCAACTCGGGCGAGAACAGACTCCTTCCCGTCATTTAACTGAATCGGGAAGAAGAGTTGTTCGCCCTTCTTCTGAATGCCAGCGACACTTTGTGCTGGTTTGCTATCAATTTTGGCTATAGAATTGGGAATTTCAGATTGTGAATCAGTATAGAATTTCAAAGGAAGGTTGATTTTCAGGAATGGAGAGGAGTTCCCATCACCAGTTTGTTGTCCTACAGCAATTACTGCCACGTCAGGTATTTGGTTATTCTGGAAATGAAACTCAATATGATCAGGTTTTTGTTCAACCATGTGGCATGTGCCATTTAAACTAACATGGTTGACACTCTGTTTCAATTTTATTGGCCTGTTGTCTGAGTCCAGAGGACCTTGTTCACACAGTCTGTTAGGGGGGACAACATACGCAGGATGTCATTCCCTAGTAGACAGGGTGTGCCCTCTGGAGTCACAACTATGACTGGGTGTTTCACTTTGTGTCGCCCAATTTTTATTTTCAAATCCGCAGTCCCCTCGACAGGAATTTAATTCCCATCGAAGTTCTGGAGTTGTCCAGGAAGAGGGGTGAGAGGGATCTGGTATCTCTCCCACCTTCCTGAATTTAGCTGATCAAAGGCCCTCTTTGACAGAAGAGTGGCTTGCGATCCAGTGTCCACCAGTGCTGGAAATGCACATTGCCCTTGCACCTGGACCGGGGCATAAAATCTATCCTCCTTCTCCTCAAGGGGGCAAAGATAATGTGCATTTTCGGCAAGCTGGGTGGTCAATTTCCTTATTTTTGACTCCGACACAGGGGTAGTTTGGGCATAATTCTGTGTGGGAGTTTGGGGATCTGAAAGAAAAATGTTACATTTGGATATTTTGGGAGTTTTGGGATCCCCTTTTTCTGATTCTGGGCTGCCCCACCCCCCTTTTTGGAGGCAGTGAACAGAATTGGTTTCGGTCGTTTGGGAATCCTCTTGTGCGGGTTCTGGCCTGCGCCCCCGCCCCCTTTTTGGAGGCAGTCAACAGAATTGGTTTGTGAGGTTTGGGATCCCTCTGTTACTATTGGGTTACCTGGATGCTCATTCTGGGGTTCAAGGATGGGTGATTCTGACTTAGTCCCCACATCCACCCAGTCTTCATTTAAATCCCTTGGCACCCATTTTTCTTTGGGAGGAGTCCCCCCGTCCCTGAAGGAGATGATCTTTTTCCCAGAATCCTCTAAGGATTCTTCCCCTTCAAATTGAAGGACACTAACTTCCTCCACAAAGTGGGTCTTTTTGAGTTCTTTATTTCTCCTACTCACCCTATGTTCCTTGGGTTGCAGATTTTTGGGTGCAGGAGATTTTTGTTCCGGTTCTTGGGTTGTCTGGGCTCCTGTGATCTGGGAATGAAAGGAGGGTTGTCCTGCAGGTTGGGGTTTTTTAAGTATCGGGGAAGACACTTAACCCAGCATTTGGGGAATTACTGCCCTCCTGGGGAAAGTTAGGAGGGAAGTTTCCCGGGGCAGTACTTACCTGATTGGATCACCCCCTTTGGCCGGGGGAGTCCATACATACCCCAGTAGGTTGCCCTTGTACCGGGGGATGATATAATCAGGGGATTTAGGGGTTCCATTTGTGGGATTCCCTCCCTGACTGCCACCTGTTTGTGATTGGGTCTTGGATTTTGCTGATTTTGTACAGGTATATTGTTAGGCTCCCCCATCTCCAAGTCTAAAATGGGGGCAACCTTCACCTCTGCCACCTTAGCAGCAGCAGGCGTGTTAGCTGGTTTGGGGTTTTTGTTCCGTTTTTTATTTTCTGCAGGTTTCTGGACCTCATAAATGCGGGTCGCCTGCTCTATGACCCAGTCCAGAGATCTTTTCTTGTGGAAGTCTCTCACCAGCTGGGTCATAATATACTTGGGGAGGGCATGAAAGAAGGTGGTTACAAACTCCCGGCTATCCGTGCACACCCTTCGAGTAGTTTGTGCGAAGGCGCGTTTGAGCTCATGCACAAACTCTCGTGGGGCCTGATCTTCCCCGCACTGCAGATTGTAGCCCGCTTTGCAAGCCTCCTGGGGGTTTCTAAGGGCGGTAAAGTGTTTCAAGATGGCCGCCCTGTAGGTGGACCATCTAGAATGGTTCTGGTCCTCCAGTCCCGCAAAGAAACTGGAGTACTCGGGGGAGAATGTCCATTTTATATACTCTATGCAATTCTGGTTGTCTTTCATATGAAAAGTGTCCATCATCTGCGCATAGAGTTCTAAGTGTTCCCATACAGAATATTTTGCATTTTTATGGTATGGGGTTTTGACACTCCTAAGGGCCTTAATCTGGCTAATGGGGTCTGTTGTCATGACTCTCTTGAGTTTGTTTGCCTTCTTTGGCTTAGTCACCGGAGTCCACTTGCCCTCAGTCTCAGAGACGCTACTACTTGAGGTCCCCTCATGATCACCTAGGCTCTCCCGGATTCTGTGAGCTTGAGAAGGGCTCTGAGAATGGTGGGGCCTAGATTCTCCGCTCCTGTGGGGCACAGTAGAGTAGTCTTCTAACTCCTCCCTACTCCCAGGGTTGGCAGAGTATTCCCCCCCATTGCTCTAATTGGGTAGAGGTCTTCAGGATGCTCTTTTTTGGTCTCATTTCATTGGGTGTTTCCTCAAATTGGACCTGCTGGTCCCTTGGAAAGTAATATTTCGGTGTGTCTAATTCCCTGGCCCTCCCCTCATAGGAGACTTCCTTTTCAGAGACATCAGCCTTGATGTTTGGGTATCTATACAGGGATGCCCGTCCATCACTTTCTGTGGGGCGCTGGCCTGTCAGTTCAATCATGCTTGGTCTATTAAATTCTGATGGCCTCATGGTTTCCGGCTCATGTGAACCGGCAGCCATGAAGTTAGCAGTGCACAAAGTGTGAAATGGGTTTTAGTCCCTTAGTGCAGAGGTCCTTATGCTATGATCAGGGGTTGCCCTGTCCCTCTCTACCTATTCAGGGTCCCTCCAGTTAGGATTAAATTTAGCACTCTCTACCTCCAACCTCGTTAGTTTCTCCTTCTCAGCCCCCACTTCTTGATAATAAGCAAAGATCTTAGCCTTTTGCTCAGCTATCAAGGCTTTACTGGCCTCTATGACCCATTCTTGCACTGCCGCTTGTTTGTGGAGCTCATCATTCTTTTCACAGAGAGCCTCATTGTCTCTCTGGGCTTCCTGCATGGTTGGAGAATGAGACAATTTCTGTTGCTGGAGACGCACCTCCTGAGTTTTTGCATCTTTGGTCTCGGTATTCTCTTCCAGAGCACCTTCTACCCTTCTGGCGTGCTCCAGTAGATTCCCATACTCTGTTTTGAGATCATTTAATTTCTGGAGGGCTAACTCACTTCCATGTAACTCTGTTTTTAATGTGCTTATTTCCTGGCATAGGGCATCTTTCTCCTGATTTAGGGTGCCTCTCTGTTCAGGCAGTTCATCCCTTTGTTTCCTAATAATATTGAATTTCTGGCGCTCTTCATCAAATTCTGCTTGAGAGTGGAGGTCTCTCATAATTAGTTTATTATTTTCCTCTTTTTCGACCTGGTCTTGCAACATGGTTATTTGTCCTGAGCAGACCCTATTATAGGTTAATTGTGAGTCGCCTTCTGTTGACTCTCTTCTTTTCCTGACACTCTATTCTTATTGCGTCTAATTGCGCCTCCTGATCTGCATTATTTTGCTGTTGGAGAGCCAACTCTTCTTTTAATTTTATGATACAATTTCCAGATTCTACCTCCAACTCTTGGCTCTTCCGTAATTTTTGCTCTGCTAAATCTAGATCAGTCTGGATTTTATTTAATAGTTCAGATTGATTCTGCGCTAGAGCAGTGTTTTCCTCATTTCTCGCATCACTCCCATGTGGAGATACATGTAGGCCGTGATTCTGGCAATTTTTATTTGCTCCTCTTTAAGTTTTGGGGCCATATATAATTCACTCAGAGCTTGGTGTAATAGGTCACCGTCCTGCCATGTATCCAGGTTCATGGCAGTGACCTGTTATGTTATTTCTTGTAGCCAGGCTTTTTCATCCTGTTCTGGCCACTCACCTCTGACAAATAGCTTGTGCCGAAGGTGCTTGTTGTAATTGGATGTAATTGCGTGCGCATGTGGAATGTTGTTCCAGCTTCATGGATCAGTCCAGTTGGTTTATGGGCTTCTCTGGTGGTGGCTGCTGCTGGGATCCAGGAAATAAAGCTGTTAAATAACCTACCAGTCTCAGCTTATTTCACTGGCGGCAAGGCTGGACCCCCACATCCACGCATGCAGCAGTGAGCGTGCCTGTGGCCCTGGTCGAGTTGGCAGGAAGTAGATGCTACGAGGCCAGGCTTAGGCCCGAGGTGCCGCTGATTCAAGTGGCATCCTCCAACTGAGGGGGCAGGTAGACCGTGGCAGTCCGGCAGGTCTGGGGTGCAGCGTACTCCCGGTGAAAGGGGGAGCGTCCCGCAAGGTGCTCCGGAGGGCCGCGGCAGTCCGCCAGGCCTGTGGTGCTGTTTGGACAGATCGGAGACTGAGGCAGTTCTTTTGCGTAGGAGGAACCACTCTGCCGTGTTGCTGCTGTCATTCGCTCGACTCTCCAGGCTACATCGGGGTGCGCGGCTCATTGGAGGTGCGGCCGCAGATCCGCCTGTAAAACATACGCGGTCTACATAGCAGCGCGCGGCCGTGACAGCGGCAGGGCCATCCCATCCCAGCTCTGCTGTGCCGGCGTTTTTTGTCCCTTCGGGCATTCCGTCGCCCAGAGCGTCGTTGGCTTTGACGACTCCGGTGACGGCTTCTTGGGACACGCCCCCCTGGGTGTGGCCAGCAGGAGCTGACAAGGAACTGTGGCCGGCGTTTGCAGTGCAACGAGGGAGGGGCCAATGCTGTTGATGTAGCATTGACGTGGAAGGCGGAACAGGCGGTAGAGGGTGCCGGTGGAGAGTGCTCCTGACGCCCTTAGCGACCTATTTTGGGGTTGCTTGGCATTTTACTGCCTTGTCAAGGCAAGCTACATATAACCCTGAGGTTTGACGCAACCTCGCACCAGGTGAGCACATGAAATCTGGACATAGCGGGATACAATTTGCCTATTGTGACGGTTGTTGAACCAGAAAAAGAAAAAAATAAATAGATAAATAATTCTGTCACCACTGCGTTTAGACACAAATACCTGGTTGCTGAACATGTTGCATACAGCGGCCAGACCTCCACCTGCATTTCTGCCGACGCCAGGTGAACCTGCTGCTCCTTGGGACCAGTGGGTTGACTCTTTTAAAGTATACCTAAGAGCAGCTGGTGGTTCCAAGTTTAATGATGACGAGAAGGTGGCAGCATTGTTAAACTGCATTGGCACCGAGGGATTAAGAGTTTTCCGACATCTGCCTGGTGAGGATGTGACTGTTCCAGGCAGTGGTGAGGGGGAGAGGATAGTGAGCACCTATGAAACGGCGTTGAAAAAACTGGAGGTTCGCTTTGGAAAGAGAATTAATGTGGTACTGGAGCGATACAAATTCTTTTCCAGAGCACAAGGATCTGGAGAATGCATTAATGCTTATGTGACTTCATTACGAGCCCTGATGGCTACTTGTAGATTTTCTGGGAACTTGGATGAGTACATTAGAGACCAAATAATGATGAAGACAAGCAACCAGAAAATCAGGGAAAGACTCTGGATCGAAGGCGATCCGCCACTGGAAAAGGTTTTGGAAATTGCCAGAGCAATTGAGGCTTCCAGGGCAAGTGTGCAGATTGTCACCGAAAGAGAAAACTCCAGGGATGGGGTTTAAGCTGTTTTGCCTCGAAATAGGGGTGAGGGAATGGAAAACAGAAAAGGGGTTGAAAAAAGTGGCAACCAAAGTGGAAAATGGTCCAGGGGGAAGGAGTTTTGCTGGAAATATGGTACGTCAAGCCACTCTACCGACTCTAAAGTTTGTCCTGCTGGTAATATAGAATGAAGGAAATGTAAACGTACTGCCCATTATGCCCGCATGTGCAAGTTCAATGGGGTGGCCAATGTAATACCGGATGAGGGTACTTCTATTCAGGAGGTTATGGCTATCAGTAAGCCCGAACAAGGTGTAATTTTGCATGTGGACGGGATGGCTCGCAAGGGTCCATGGGTCTCAGTGTTAGTGGATGACCATCCTTTGGAGATGTTAGTTGATTCGGGGTCACCTTACACCTTGGTGGATCCGGAGGTGTATGTGCAAAAATTGGGAAAGGAGATTGCTACATTGCAGGCGGCTGATATCAACCCTAGTGCTTATGGGCAGAATCCCATCGAGGTGTTGGGTTATAATTGGTCCAACTTTGAATTCAAGGGCCGACAGGCCACTGGCAAATTGTATGTGGCACACAAAGGTACCAGTATCCTGGGTTGGGATGAACAAGCGGCGTTGGGTATGGAGATACGCCCGGGAAGGGAGGTTCCCGTGCTTAGTGTTTCGGAAGTGGGAGAAGGTTGTGGTCAATGGACATCAGAATCACTCAGAGCTGAGTTTCCTGAAGTGTTTTCCGATACCATGGGTAAGCTCAAGGGATTTTCCCATCGCATTATTCTAAAGAGGGGTGCCATACCCATGGTACATAAACTGAGAGGTGTTCCTGTGATGGCAAAGGAGGGTTTAAAAGTGGAGTTGAATAAATTGATGGGGGCTGGAATTATCGAGCCTATTGAGTCCTCAGAATGGCTGTTTCCTGTAGTTCTAGTTACAGAAGGGGATGGAAACATCAGGATGTGTGTGGACCTCCGAGAATTAAATTAATGTATTTGGGTTGATCGCCATCCCTTGCCGAACAGTAATGAACTACTGTTGACCCTGGGTAAGGCAACATGTTTTTCCACGCTGGACTTGTCTGCTGCATACCGCCAGATTGATCTGCACATTGACTCTAGGCCCCTTACTTCTTTTGTGACGCCGTTTGGGGCTTATCGCTTTTGTCGTATGCCCTTTAGACTGGCATCAGCATCTGCCGCTTTCCAGAGTTTGATGCAAGAGCTGTTTGGAGGTTTGCCTGGGGTGTGTTACTTTCAGGATGACATATTGGTGTGTGGTAGTTGTAGGATGGAGCATAACATCAGGCTTCGGGAAGTAATGAAAGTGCGGAAGGAGAAGGGTCTAACGGTGAAATTGTCAAAGTGTCAGATAGGAGTAGACAAGTTAACGTATCTGGGCCATACCTTGAGCGCTGAAGGAGTGAGTCCTAAGGCGGGTCTGGTTCAGACGATGAAAGATACCCCGTTCCCCACCAGCAAGGATCAGCTGAGGGCATTTCTGGGGTTAGTGGAGTACTATGTAAAATGTATACCGAATTATTCTGAGAAGACTGTTGCCTTGAGGGCTTTGATGAAGAAATCAGCCAGGTTTGTGTGGTCTGATGTGTGGTAAGGAGTTTGTTGCTGTGAAGAACGACGTTGAAAATGCCCCATGTCTAAGATCCTTTGACGCCAAATTCATGCTCACTGTTGATGCTAGTCATGTGGGTTTGGGGGCGGTTTTGGAGCAATGGAGTGATGGGGAGCGCAAGCTGGTGGCGTTTGCATCAAGGAGTTTGAGAGAAGTTGAGTGCAGGTACTCTGTGATCGAAAAAGAGGTGTTGGCTGTGGTTTGGGCGTCAAAACACTTCAGGAGATTCCTCTGGGGCTTTCCATACGTGGTTAGAACTGATCATAAGCCTTTGGTTCAGGTATTTTCTACTCGTGGTGGTGTTGCGGTATCTCCAAGGATAGCTAGGTGGTCTGTTGAATTGCAAAAATACAACTTTACCATGCAGTATGTCCCTGG
This sequence comes from Ambystoma mexicanum, assembly GCF_040938575.1. Classification (NCBI taxonomy): domain Eukaryota; kingdom Metazoa; phylum Chordata; class Amphibia; order Caudata; family Ambystomatidae; genus Ambystoma; species Ambystoma mexicanum. The sequence continues at coordinate 352,061,728 of NC_090929.1, forward strand.
GAAACAGAATGTGTTAGCTGGCTGACTGTCGCGGCTGCCTGTGTTGGAGCAGCCACGATCTTATGGCGGTGATGTGAATGAAGAGGAGAATTTGCAAGAGTGTCAGATTGCTTGTATCACCCAAGCTGTGGATAAGGCCGTTTGGGATGCTGAGAGTGACAGGGATGCAGAATTGAACTGGATAAGAGAGGGTCTCAGCAAGGGCTGGGAATCAATTAAGGATAGACCAGAAGGGAGAGGGTGCTGAGTGAGTTAGCTGAAGGTCTTTGGGGTGTGTCCAGAGGTGTCAAATTGGTGCGGCTAGCTAGTTTGAGGGGCAGGATTGTGGATTTGGCCCATGCGGACATCTTGGACGTTCCCTAACCAAGAGGAGGCTACGGGAGGAGTATTGGTGGCCCTCCATGGATCGGGATGTTGAGACAGTAGTGAAGGATTGCCTGGCATGTGCCTCTAGCGATAAGAGCAAAGTGGTGTATCCCCAGCCTGTTCATCCTGTTGAAGTGCCTAAGAAATTTCGGTCCAAGGTAGCCTTGGATATCATGGGTCCTTTTGAGTGTTTGCAGCAAGAGTATAGGTTTTTGTTGGTTCTTGTAGATTACACATTTAGGTGGATAGAGGTGGCAGCATTTGGAAGGGTCACCACTGATTGTGTCATTGCCTTTCTGAAGAAGGTATTTGATAGGGAAGGGATACCAGCCGGTCTGGTCACCGATAATGGTGTGCAGTTTACTTCTAAAGCCATGAAGGAGTTTTTGGGGCAGTGTGGGGTGGAACACCATCGCACGGCTTTATATAATCCTAATGCAAATGGCTTGGTGGAAAGGCAGTGGTACCATTAAGGGTGCCATACAATTGTCTTTGGCGAATGGGCTACATTGGAAAGAGATTGTTTCAGAGTATTTAGCTGCATACCGCAGAACCCCGTCAGTCATTACAGGGAGATCACGGTTTGAACTCATGAGGGGGAGAAAACCGGGTACCACCCTCAGACCTTTGGCATTGGGTGGCAGTGGATCGTGTGGGATGGATTTGGAAAGTGTTCATCAAAGAGTTGTAGCTCGCCAGGAGGCTGTAAGATTGTCCCAAAAGAATAGGAAGGAGTTGCTAGTGGTGGTGGGTGATATGGTTTGCATAAAAAAATCCCAGATTTGTTCATAAAGGTGGGAGTATGTTTTTACCTGCCAGGAAAGTGGTTAAAAGTGGGAAAGGACATGTACGGTTGGAGGATGGTTCCACTTGGAGCAAGAGACGGGTAGTGGTCCTTGATGGTTGTAATAGCCAGGCCAATGAAGGTGTTACTGATGAAGCAGGTAATGTTTTAGATTTTACGCCTGACAGGGTGGATGAATCAGTGGGCAGGGAGGTTGATTGTGATGCGAGTGAGGCAGGGGCGGAACATGCTGTGGCTGACCAGGATGGTAGTGATGTTGGAAGGATGGCTGAAGAAGAGCGTGTTGGGGAAAGGCGTCCAGCTAGACGTTGTGGACCTCCTGTTAAACTGAAGGACTATGTGTTGTAGCACATCATCGTTCTTTATCACCCAGGTGATCCCACTGCTAATGAGATGGTGCACAACAGTCATTGTTTTATCTGAAGTATTTAAATTTAGTTTCCCTGTTCTTCACTATTGTTTCTGCTGTTTTTTGTTTTCTTGTTCATTGTTTGTATTTTGTTATTGCATTCCATTGTTGTTGAAGGGAAGAGGATATGTTGTAATTGGATGTAATTGCGTGGCCGCATGGAATGTTGTTCCAGCTTCATGGATCAACATTCCACACGGGCCAGTTGGTTTATGGGCTTCTCTGGTGGCGGCTGCTGCTGGGGGTCCAGGAAATAAAGCTGTTAAATAACCTACCAGTCTCAGCTTATTTCAGTGCTCCCTAGCCATATTGTTTTCTACTACGGTCATTTTGGACATGTTCTTTCTTTCTTTATGTAAGGGTAAGCTGTATTCTATTGCTTTCCTGTCTATTTTGGGGTTTATTTTAGTTTTCTAGACACAGGCCTGGTACTTAGAGTATTTGTTTTGGGGAGGCGCTTGTACAGTGTAACCCAGTTTTCACACCACACAAAGTATTTCTACCTTGCAGGTTAGTCTGCTGTGTTAGACTGTCACGGGTGGTACACACAGCTTGGTCTCGGCCTAGGATGCAGCGCACGACTGAAATGCTTATCGTTTTATCTTGATTCAATATTTAGATGGTACACCACTCATATCACACTCCCTTTTCAAATACCCCGGGTCACAATGGACCATGAACCAGGCTGGTTGGTAAAATACAATATTTATTTATTTGAAAATTCAAAAGAAATCATACACTTTTCATATGAGGCAGCAATCCCCAATGGGGTGATAATAACAATGAGAAGGTGAGCAATGCTCTGGGTTTAACTCACGAGTGGAACATATGCACAGCACAGCAGAATAGGAGCACTTTTGATTTAGGTAAGATAGCACTTAAGTTAGAATTTCCCCCTGCAATGTTCCCTCAACCCACAAATAATTAATTCTGGGTGGATAAACAGAAGCAGCAGGTAATCAGGAATGACAAATAGGAAACAGAATTCAAGTCTGACCTTCCCTCCCCAAATAAGAGAGAAACACAGATTTTACACCCCTTGCATTGTTGTAAATTGACACTCAGTAATGGACAATTAAATAATGAATGTGTGTTAAAAACCTTGAAGCAAAGATAATTGCTCACTAAAGCCACAATGCAAAGACACTAACAATCACAAAGAATGGATCACAAAAAGCATACAGTTCGAAACTGAGTGGAAAGTTTAAAACATGTGGCGCCAAAATGACACGTTGGAAACTTGGCAAACTTTGCAATTCCCGCCTGAAATTACCCAAACGATTTTTAATGAAAAACGGTTGAAATACACTGATTTGAGTTTTTGGGTTGGGGTGTAGCTATAGATCACAGGTACAATATGGAAGTGAAATTAAATCTCTAGCTGGTAAATTGCGAGAGCTATGGAAGGTAGAGTGAGGTTTGTTTTTAGGAAAATGGAGCAGTGAAAAAAGGAATCGGTTTTAAAACTGAAAGGCAAATCTTACTTAAACTAGATTTAATGGCTAAGATAAGAGGAACGCCACCCGTAAAAATCTAAAGTTACGCTGCAGTTGTAACCCTTCACGTAGTGTACCCCTTTTCTAAAGGGAAAATTAATTTATTTAAACACAATATCGCTAATGACTTAAGATCTATGCAAGACAGAAATGAAGAGAAACGTGGCGCTAACACTAGGAATCAAGGGCAGGGTTGCAGGAATGATTGTGAATGTTTGAACAAGTTATCAGAATAAGGATAAGGTGACTTAGAGAGTGGGATGAGGACAAAGACAAGATAGGCTATGAGTTTAGATGGGGTGGCAATTGATACTCACAGTCCACTTTTTAGTTTTCGGATTTTGAACAGTCAACAGTTCTGGTCAATACACGGCAGGTCGCCTGGCAAACAGCTCGGCAGTTCTGGTCACCAGGTAGCACTTCTGGACTGGCAATTCTGGTCAGTGGACACTACAGATCAGCTGGATGGCAGGATGCATGCAGTTAGTGGGATCAGGATGCTTCCCAAAAACGCCACAGCTTTCCCCTTGGTTTTTTTGAGATTTCTCGGGTTTTCAGAATTTAGGCCTTGCAAGCAGGATCAGCAATGCTTGGGTTTTGAAGTGGGCCTCAGAGTAGGGTCAGCAATGCCTTTGCTTGGTAGTTGGGATCTGGAGTGTCTGTCTGTGTGTCTTGTCAGGGACTCTTATTTATCATACATAGTGACATCACCAAAGTATATGACTGGGGCAGACTTAACTAAACACGCCTCTAATAAAGGGATTGGACAAGGGTGCTAGTCTCTGCCTCGCTCTCAGTTGGTTGGATTTCAGGAAAATGATGTCAGATTTATGATGAGTTTTACAATGTCCAAAAACCTCCCACAGTTACTTTAACTAAAATCTGATTTTGCCACAAACGTACATTTATACAATTGAAATCTCTTAGCAAATTATATACACAGATTACATATTTTTTGCAACACATTGCAGTCCAATCCTCCAGTCTGTGAGACCTTGTTTCGCCCTTCTACCAGCTTTTCGCGCTTTTCAGTGGGATTTATATTACTCAAGATTCTATCACTTTATACATGGATGTGGATGATCATCAGGGATGCATGTACAAAAATTTGCATTTGCAACATGGATGCTTTTCCTGTAATCCGCCATATTCTCCCATCTCTGTCCCCAAGGTGTCAATGAATTCTACCAAGTCTTAAAAGAAAGCCCAAAAATTCACTTTTATACTGCGAAAATTCTACATTTTTACAAAGTCTTGCTGTTGAGATAAAAGTCTTTAAAGTTTATGAAAAGGTATTTGGAAACAAAAGGCAGTCCATTGCCACTACATCATTTTTTTTCTTTCCTTCAACTGCAACCAACTGTCATTTCCTTCAAGGCAAGGTGGTGGTTTCTCATCTTGATTGGAAGTTGTATTGCCCCTTCACACTTCCAACTTCCTTGCCCTGGGAGTCCCATTGTCAGTGGGTATCTCTAGACTAGAATCTTTCCCACCCTGTAATTATCAGTGGGTTTTTAGTCTCTGCTGAGAGTCTATAGTGTGATTCCCTTCCTCAGGGGGAAGTTTCAGGGCTGAAAACTGGAATAACTGGTTTTTGAGAGCTTGCAAATTCAGCCCATGGGTTTTTAAAACCTGTATTTTCTTATTTTGGGTCCTGGATTAAACAAACCTTTGAAAGGGCCATTTATTTTCCTTTAGTTTTGCAAAAGCCCATTTTTACACGTGTTGAAAACTGCTAGCAGTTCTTCCTCTAAATTCGGTTTGGCAGCACCCTCAGATTCCCACACGGTCTTTGCAGTTATATTTGCCATTTCCTTTGAAGCAGATGGAAGAGGAAGAAAGGAGATTCACTCCTTTGCCCAGATCAGACTTTTTCAAATCTATGTCTGCAATCTATGAAGAGTCTGCTTCAGAAGAAGACGAAGTTACTCCTTTGGGAGTTACTTATGGTACAAGACAAGTTCCTGAAGAACTTATTGCCCAGGAATCTAGAATGAGAGACCTGAGTGACACTCTACATTCTCCCAGTGGAGTTGACACATCCCCAGAAATAGAGTTCGCCAAACCTGATCCTGCAGAGCATGCAGATGCTGGGTACATGGGTCTTATGACCAGGGTAGTTGAATACATGGGTTGGGGTAATACTTCACCCATTTTTTAACAAGATGACATGACGGATATTATCGTCAAGGGACCTCAGAAGGATCCTGTTCTCCCTTTTCACAGGGCCCTTCAAAGGACTGAGGAGAAAAACTGGGAGAAACCAGAAACCATTGCTGCTGCAGACAGCACTTTTCCAAGAAAATATAGACCAGCTGGATCGGATCCTGAATATTTGAATAAACATCCGACTCTAGAGAGTTTAGTCATTCAAGCAGCATCCACTTCAAAACAAACTGCTTATCCAACTATCCCTCCAGATAGAGAGGATAAAAAAATTGACGCCTGGGCACGTAAAGTTTTCACGTCAGGCAGTATGGCACTTAAGTCGGCAAATGTCACCTGTACCCTAGCCAGGTTTACCCATACCCTGTGGGACTGTATTTTGGCGGCGGCTGATCATATTCCGGAAGGCGAGGAAAGGGAAGGCTTCCTGAATATAGTCAAAGACGGGAAGGAGGCAATGGGGGAATGCCTTCAGTCTGGACTGGATACTGCTGATAGTATCAGCAGATCCATGGCTGCAAGTGTTGTGCTACGCAGATTTGCGTGGTTGAGGAAGTCGGGATTCGCACCGGACGTGCAAGCTAGACTCCTCAGGCCTCTCAAAGGGGCAAAAGGAACTTCCCTCGTGGAACACAGGGAAGAGGTGCAAAATCAGCCTCAGGAGCGGCATCTGTACCCTCAGCCACTCCTGCAGCCGCCTCCAAATCCCTCTGAGACCTTGTTACACAAAAAACCAGTGGGAGGCAGGATCTCTCAACATCTGAAGGAATGGCGGGGCATTACCTCAGATGCTTGGGCACTGGAAACAGTAGCCCAAGGTTACTGTGTCCCCTTTCTAAAAAGGCCTCAGAATCATCCACCGGGAGCCAACTCCGTCAAAATTCCGGATCCGCTCCTGTTGCAGGAAATTTTAACCCTGCTAGAGAAAGCTGCCATAGAACTGGTACCTGTAGCGGAGAGGAACAGGGGTTGGTACTCCCCATATTTTCTCATCCCAAAAAAGGACGGAGGACTGAGACCCATCTTGGACTTGAGAAACTTGAACAAGTTCCTCAGGAAGGACAAGTTCAAGATGGTGACTCTTTCTCAGATCCTTCAGGCTCTCCAACTCCAAGATTGGTTGGTATCATTGGACCTTCAGGATGCTTACTTTCATGTGCCAATCCATCCAAAGCACAGAAAGTACCTGAGGTTCGCGATTGGCAATTCTCATTATCAGTTCCGAGTTCTGCCATTCGGGTTGACCTCCGCCCCGAGGGTTTTCACCAAACTGTTGGCGGTTGTGGCTGCAAGTCTCAGGAAAGGAGGTATTCACATATATCCCTACCTGGACGACTGGTTGATCAGAGCAAGTCTCCAGAACAAGCTCAGGAACATCTTTCGATCACCTGCCACTTCCTCCACAAACTGGGCTTCTTCCTCAATTTCAAGAAGTCCCACATGATACCAGGCCAGAAACTCCAGTTTATCGGAGCAGTCTTGGACACTTCATCGGGAAAAGCCTCGCCTCCCGAAGTGAGAGCTCTCCACATCCAGCAGATGGTAACAAAATTCCAGAATGCCCAACGTCTAACGGCCTTCGATTTTCTCAGGTTGCTCAGGCTCATGGCATCCTGCATTTTTCTAGTACCAGAGGCCAGGTTGAGAATGAGATCCCTTCAATGGGCACTCAGAAATCAGTGGTCCCAGTTCTCAGGGAATATGTCGGATCTTCTGCAAGTCCCGAGCGCAGTTGCTCAGGATCTTCTATGGTGGGCTTGCAACAACAACATTCTCAAGGGAGAGTCTTTTTGGCAACCATGGGCGGAGATAATGGTAGTGACGGACGCCTGACTCACGGGGTGGGGAGCACACACCAACGATCTGACAATCAGCGGTCGTTGGTCTCCATCGGAGTCCAAACTACACATCAACCTATTAGAGCGGAGGGCAATCAGACTAGCTCTGAAGGCCTTTCTGCCCTCTGTACAGGGAAAGAATGTTCTGATAATGACGGACAACACAGTGTCCATGTACTATCTAAACAAGAGAGGAGGTGTAGGGTGACTGCCAATGTGCAGAGAGGCAATGCAGCTCTGGTTCTGGGCAATACGAGAAGGAATCTCTCTGTCGGCAATTCACCTAGCCGGAGAGAAAAACACGGCGGCAGATGCTCTGAGCAGGCAGAGCACGGTCTCTCACGAGTGGGAGCTGGCTCAGGAAGTCCTTCTGGAGATCTTTGCCCTTTGGGGAACCCCTTAAGTGGGTCTGTTCGCCACCGCGATCAACCGGAAGTGCGATCAGTACTGCTCAACGGAATTTCCTCAAAGAGGAGCTCTGGGAGACGCATTCGTAGTGGAGTGGAAGTTTCCACTGCTGTACGCGTTTCCCCCAGTCCCCGTGATTCCTCAAGTAATCAGGAGGTTGAGAAAGTTCAGGAAAACCATGATCCTAATTGCCCCGGATTGGGCCAGTAGGACGTGGTACCCGGACCTTCTAGACATATCCATCTGCCCTCCAATACGTCTTCCGCAAAGAGAGGATCTTCTCTCGCAAGAGGAAGGACGGGTTCTCCATCCAGAGGTCAAGACACTCAACCTTCACGCATGGTTTCTGAGAGGTTGAGATACAAGGATTGGGATCTTCTGGATGACGTAATGGAAATCTTGCTTTCGATGTCGCTGGAATAGGTTTAGTAACTGGTGCAAAGACAAGGATGTGGACCCTTTTCAGTGTGGCACCCCAATGGTGCTTTCTTTTCTGCTACATCTAGCTAATCTGGGGCTCCAGATAGGAACAATAAAAGGATACCTTGCTGCGCTGTCCATTTTCAAGCGCTCCTTGGAAGAGGTTTCATACTTCAAAATACCGTTAATAATTCAATTCTTAAAGGGGCTCACTAATGTATACCCTCCAGTACCTTTTCATGTACCAACCTGGGACTTAAATTTAGTATTAAAATTCTTGACTTGCATACCTTTTGAGCCTCTGCACTCATGTCCATTGAGGCTTTTAACTCTAAAAACTGTCCTCCTTGTGGCCCTATCATCAGCCCGCAGGGTTAGCGAACTTCAGGCTCTCTCATGCAAACCACCATATACTATTTTTTATAAAGATAAGGTAGTCCTTAAGGTTAAACCTTCATTTTTGCCAAAAGTAGTCTCGGACTTCCATTTGTCACAAAAAATAGTACTTCCAACGTTTTATCCTCCTCCTCACCTGGGCAAAGAAGAGGAGAGATTACATAGATTAGATCCCAAGAGGGCTCTTAGTTTTTACATCTCTAGGATGGCTAAATTGAGACAAGATGACCAACTGTTTGTGGGTTACACTGGTCAAAAATTAGGCTTATCTGTAACAAAACAGACCATTTCCCGCTGGATCATATTAGCCATAGTTGAATGCTACAGATTAGCGGGAAAAGAACCACCAGATGGGCTTCGTGCCCATTCTACAAGGGGAATGGCTACTTCTGCGGCTCTAAAGAGGGGAGTCCCGGCAGCAGACATGTGTGCAGCTGCAACCTGGAAAACAATACATACCTTTGTTAAACATTATTGTTTGGACACAGCCTCCTCTAACGATAGTTTATTTGCAAAGGCAGTTCTGCATTCTGTCCACGAAAACTGAAATGGTACTCCCACCTCCAAAAATTGATACTGCTATGGGAGCCTATCACAAGATGAGGAATACGTGGGAGGACACGATCCATTCGAAGAACAAGTTACTTACCAACTGTAACGTTCTTTCGACTGGATGTTCCTCCCACGTATTCCTCATCGACCCTCCCATCCAACCCCACAGTACAGTTTACGTTTTCTTACACTTTCCTCTCACGAACAAGGTATCGGTCATGGGACACGCCTGGGTGTTCCTCCTATATATATTTCATCGAAAAAACAGAACTGAAGCAACGGGCGCGGCTCGAGCTACTTATACCATCGTTGACGTCGACAGAGTACGGAGTACATCGAGGGACAATCGACGCCACGACCTGGAGCACAGCGCACTCTGCCGAGAAACATTTTTTCCGAAGCAGCGAAGCTGGAGATAACGATTTATCACAAGATGAGGAATACGTGAGAGGAACATCCAGTCGAAAGAACGTTACAGTTGGTAAGTAACTTGTTCTTCTCCTCCGTGAAAGGTACAGTGAGGTAAAATGTTGTTGTAGACCCTCCCGAGTGGGCACCTTCCCAGAGAACCGTTTATTTGGCTGTGTTCGTTCTCTGTAGATGGGCTCCCAGACACTTTGTGTATCCTATTTTATTGATTATAGTAGAAATTCTGAAATAGTGAAGCCAGAATTGCTCTTCTCGTCATAGAAAGTCACTTGGCAAATCCCATTTCCGAGAATGCACTTTTGTGTAAAGGCTTTTCTCATACTGTCTTTGGAAGATTTGATATTTTCACTGTGTTTCACAGAATTCAGCGTCCAAAGCATTTGTTTGTTCCTCCACTTGTCTGTTTTTCCATACTCACTATCTTTTTCTCCCTTTGCTTCATGTGCAGCCTTCCATCCCGTACATCAGATAAGATTTGAAAGTGGGAGTATTTTACTCCCTATTTCTTTTAATGATTTTTTAGGGAGTACAAATGTAAGTCCAATTCCCAATGAGAGTATCTTATAAGTGAGTTAAAATATGTTTTAACTGGAAAACTGAAATGTTTGTAATAATTATTTCTTTGCACTTTGTTATTCATGCACATTAAAAGGTATTGGGTAATAATGTCCCCCATACATAATGTTGCTGGGAAAAGCCATTGGCAACATTATATATGGTGACATTATGCATGGGGATGGGTTGCAGGCATGTCCACTGCTCCCCTTGTAAAACAAAAATTTGGGGTTGCGGGGGTGTCCGCCGCATGTTCAATGTAATAATGTCTCTGCAAACAACTGCGACTTTTATGTCAGGAGACATTTTTGCGGGGACATTACATGGAACCCATTTAAAGATACATGTTTACTACTTCTGATCAGGCAGTTATAATAGTAGTTTCAAATGGATTGTGTCCTCCAACGTATTTCACATCTTTGACATGTAATGTCCACAGCTGTGCTGCTTCAGAAATTTTTCGGCAGAGGGCGTCCTGCGTCGATGGCGTTGGGTAGATGTCCCTCGAAGGCCTCCGTCGAGGTAGACGTCACTGGATGTTATAAATAGGACGCACGGCACCCGTAGCCTCAGTGCCGTTTTTTCCGTAAACATGTTTGCTTCGAGAACTCTGGGCACCTCGTGTATTCTTCGTGAATATGTCTTCTTCATCTACCCCTCCGACTCCACGGTCTGGCTTGAAGACTTGCCAGGACTGTAAGTCTAAGATGTCCATTACGGTCCCGCACCGCATTTGTTTGTGGTGTCTGAGCGAGAGTCATGACACCACTGTTCGAAATGCCAGTCGCTGACTGCTAAGACCTTACGGGATCGTAAGGGGAAGTTACAGGTAAGTTGGGGTACTAAACCCAGTAAGTCACGAAAATCTACGAAAGGGATGTCCACTGACGATTCGAGGGGTGTGACTCTCCTCGTCGGAAGAAGTCCCGGGGATCTCGATCCCGAAGTTGGTCCTGCCATTTATTGTCCTCGTCTAGGTACTCACGGAAGCAGCGTCACCGGTTGCCTTCCCCGTCCTCATCGGATGATGGCGCTGTGAGGAAAGTGACTAAGTCCTCGACTCCCGAGGAATGGGAGGCCTTCAGGGAGCAGATGCTGGTGATTTTTCAATCCCAGGGCACAGTTCCGTCCACGCCTTCGGAAGAAGCTGGCAGGGAACGGTCTCGGTCCGATGCTCGCGTGCCTTCGTGCCCGGGTGCTCGGCACGATACTCATCGGGAACCGTCGAGGTCCTGTTCGGACAAGGTTCAGGTTGATCGCCAGAGACGTGCTAGAACCAGGTCTCGGTCTTCGTCCCTGGCGAAACTGCAGAAATCTGGTAAGGGCTTGAGGAGTCGACGCGGTGTCCTTCGGATATAGAGGTCTATGCTTTGACTTCACGCGGGCCCTCGGCGGCGTCTGCGCCGTTGTCAGCGCCCTCGACGCCTTCTGGGCCGTTTGGCTGGAATTTCCCATGGAGGTCGCTGGTACTGTGGATCCTCCAAGGAAGGCTAAATCCAAGTCTGTGAAGCCTGTTGGGGAGTCCAGACCCACTTCTGTCCTCAGGCAGGAGTTCTTTCTGCCTCTGGATGATATCTATGAGGATGAGGAGAGGTCAGATGTGGAATTTGACCCTGTTGAGCCTGATGTGGCTCCTGTCTTTTCCGGGGACAGTCAGTTGGAAGAGTTACGTCAATCACTACAGGATGCCAGTGGCTCGGACACTTCTCCTGAGGTGAAGTTTGGCAGGCCTGAGCCTGGGGCTCACGCTGAGTCCCCTTATAGGAGACTGATGGCTAGGGTTACTGAGTATCTTGGTTGGTCTAGTCCTCTGGATGCATTTGTTCAGGATGACTTGACTGATATTTTGGATCAAGGTACGTCCACTGACCCAGTGTTGCCTTTTCATTTGACTTTGCAAAAAGGGTGGCGGCTGCTTGGCAGACCCTGGAGTCTCGTCCGGCGGTTAAGAAGTCGTTAACTAAAAAATACCACCCTTCCAGTAGCGACCCCAGCTACCTATATACTCGCCCCTCTCCCAAGAGTTTGGTGGTTCAGGCAGCTATGGCCATCTCGAGGCAGGCGGCGTACCCTACCATCCCTCCTGATAGGGACGACAAGCGCTTCTAGGGTTGGTCACGCAAGGTGTTTTCTGCTTGGAGTATGGCGCTGAAGTCGGCCAACTCCACTTGTGCCTTGGCAAGTTTTTCACACACACTGTGGAATTGCGTCTCTCTAGCGGCTGAGCGTATTCCTGAGGCGGAAGAAAGGGAAGGGTTACTTGCTCTCATGCAGGATGGCAAGGATGCCATGTGTGAAACCCTTCAGTCTGGGTTGGACACAGCCGACCGTGTTAGCCGGTCCATGGCTGCGAGCACCGTTATTCACAGGTTTGCGTGGTTGCAGAAGTCGGGTTTTGCTCCAGATGTACAGGCCCGTCTTCTGAACATGCCCTTTGATGGCTCTGATTTGTTTGGCAGCAAGGCTGACGAGAGCCTTGAGAGGTTGTAGACCTTCTTAGCTGCTTCAAATCTTTGAGTGCAGCAGTGCGTCAACCTCCACCTTTTCGTCCTAGGGGACAACAGTGGAGGGGAGGTTCCTTTCGTTACTACTCCTCTTTTGGTAGATACGAGAGGAGCCGGCAACCAAAGGGGTCAACGAAGAAGTACCTGTGGTGGGGAAATAGAGGTGCCAAAGCCGCTCAAGCAGCAGCCTCTTTGCCTTCAGGCGCTGCAACAGCCGCTCCAAAACAACTGAGGCCATGTTCCATTGTTCGCCGGTTGGGGGAAGACTGTCTCAGCATCTCGAAGAATGGTGAGCTATTACTTCGGATGCGTGGGTTCTGGAGACAATTGCCCACGGCTACTGCCCTCCCTTCCTAAAGCGGCCTCATGAAAATCCACCGGGGAGTCTCTCTTTGAAGCTTCTGGATCCGCTCCTTGTGCAGGAAATCTTAACCCTGCTGGAGAAAGGCGGTATAGAACTAGTGCCTGTAGCGGAGAGGAACAAGGGAGGTATTCCCCATATTTCTTTATTCTAAAGAAAGACAGGGGACTGAGACCCAACTTGGACTTGCGTTGGTTGAACAAGTTCAAGATGGTCACTCTTTCTCAGGTCCTTCAGGCCCTTCGACTTCAAGATTGGTTGGTGTCTCTGGACCTACAGGATGCTTACTTTCATGTGCCGATTCATCCAAAGGACAAAGTACCTGAGGTTTGCTGTTGGCAGCTCGCACATTCACTTTTGGGTACTGCCATTTGGATTGACCTCTACCCGAGGGTCTTCACCAAACTAATGGTGGTGGTGGCAGCGTATCTCAGGCGAGGGGGGATTCATGTATACCCCTACCTGGACGACTGGCTGATCCGGGCACGTTCTCCCGAGCAACCTCTGGATCATCTCAGTCTCACCTGCCACTCCCTCCAAGCTGGGCTTCTCCCTCAATTTTAAGAAGTTGCATCTGACACCTTCTCGACAGCTCCAGTACATCAGGGCTGTGTTGGACACGTCCATGCCCAGAGTCTTCTGGCTTTCGTATTCTTAAGGTTGTTCGGCCTCCTGGCATCCTGCATTTTTCTGGTGCCAGAGGCCAGACTGCGGATGAGATCCCTGTAATGGGTCCTCAAGATGCAGTGGTCCCAATTCTCAGGCAAAATGTCGGGTCTCGTTCAGGTTCCACTTTCGGTCTCGCAGGATCTTCTGTGGTGGGCCAGTGAAGGGAATCTGATAAAAGGGGGAGCCATTTTGGCAACCTTGGCCGGAGGTGACGGTGGTGACGGACACCTCACTCACTGAATGGGGGGCTCATGCCAACAATCTGACTGCCAGCGGTCGTTGGTCTCTGTCGGAATCCAAACTCCACATCAATCTGTTGGATCTGAGTTCCGTCTGTGCGGGGGAAAGAGTGTCCTGATCATGAAGGACAACACAGTGGCCATGCATTACCTCAACGAAAAAAGGGGGGGTAGGGTCACTCCCGTTGTGCAGAGAGGTAGTGCAGCTCTGGTTCTGAGCAATCCAGCAGGGAATTTCACTCTCAGCAGCTCATCTGGCCGCAGAGGAGAATGCGGCAGCGGATGCTCTGAGCAGGTCGGGTTCTCCATCCAGAGGTCAAGACTCTCAACCTTCACACTTGGTTTCTGAAAGGTTGAGATATAAGGATTGGGACCTCCCGGATAACGTGATGAAGATGTTGCTTTCGGCCAGGCGGCCGGCAACCAAATCCCGGTACCGTTGCTGTTGGCGTACGTTTTGCAACTGGTGCATAGGACACAATGTCGATCCTTTTCAGTGTTCCATTCCCATAGTTCTGTCTTTCTTGCTTTCTTTGGCCCACAGGGGTCTTCAAGTAGGTACCATTAAAGGTTACCAGGCGGTGCTGTCTATCTTGAAGCGCTCGTCTGAAGAATGTTCTTATTTTAAGATTCCATTGATTTCCCAATTTCTTAAAGGGCTCACTGATGTGTTCCCACCGTCCCCGTTTAAGGTGCCGGTATGGGATTTGGGATTTGGGACGGAGGCCTTCAAGGGACATTTGGTTTGAAATTCCTGATGGGTGCTCTGTTTCGACCTTTGCACTCTTGTACTTTGAGACTGGTGTCTTTCAAGACGGTTTTCTTGGTTGCGGTTACATCCGCTCGCAGAGTGAGTGAATTGCAGGCACTTTCATCTAAACTACCCTTTACTGTGTTCCACAAGGATAGTGTTGTACTGAGGGTACGTCCATCCTTTCTACCTAAGGTAGTGTCTGAGTTTCATTTAAGCCAGAAATTGGTACTTCCTGCTTTCTATCCTCCTCCTCATCCTGGTAAGGAAGAGGAGCGACACCATAGGTTCGACCCTAGGAGAGCTCTGAGCTTTTATATTTCTAGGATGTCCAGGGTCAGAGTGGACGATCAACTCTTTGTGGGGTACGCTAGACACTGATTGGGCCAGGCTGTTACCAAACAGACCTTGTCCAGGTGGATTATCCTCACCATTGCTGAATGTTACAGATTGGCGGGCAAGGACCCTCCTGAGGGTTTGCGAGCTCACTCCACTAGGGGTGTGGCTACTTCCACTGCCCTGGAGCGGGGAGTTCCTATTAGGAATATTTGTGACGCAGCTACATGGGCTTCTATCCACACCTTTGTCAAACATTACTCCCTGGATACGCTCCATAGTCAAGATATGGCCTCTGGTAAAGCGGTTCTTTATTCTGCCATCTGTTTGGGTATTCTAAATTCTTCTCCCTCCTCCATTTTCTGGTACTGCTTTGGGAGTCTGTCAAAGATGTGGAATACTTTGGAGGACACAATCCATTCGAAGAACAAGTTACTTACCAACTGGTAACGTTCTTTCGACTGGATGTTTCTCAAACATATTTCACATCGCCCTCCCGGCCTGCCCCTCCTATGCTATCGCAACTTGCGTTCCCTCAAGGCTTTGTGCAGTCAAGCAGGCATTGTGTACGAGCAGGTCACACGTTATGGAGGAAAAAACATAAACTGAGGCTACAGGCGACCGTGCGCCCTATTTTTAACATCCGGTGACTTCACCCTCAACGGAGTCCTTCGAAGTACATCGACCAGACGCCATCGACGCAGGACGCCATCTGCCGAACAATTTCCAAAGTAGCACAGCTGTGGACATTATATGTCAAAGAATACGTTGCAGGAACATCCAGTCGAAAGAACGTTACCAGTTGGTAAGTAACTTGTTCTACTTCCTGTGGTACTACATGCACTACTGGTCCACAAAAATCCATGGGGCTGTGTGGGTGTAAAGAAGGGGCACAAGGTTCTTTTTGATGGGAGTATTTTTACTCTCTATTTTTATTATTTGGGAGTATTTGCCTATTTTAAGAGAGTAAAAGTGGCTGATAACACCCCTTATCTGTAGGGCGGCTCCCATTGTATGCTGTCTTTCCTGCTTCTCACAGAACACCATCTCACACTCTGGAGGCCAGCTGCATCTGAAGTTTCCAGCATCATGTACTCCTTTGGCAAACTGTCTCCTGGGCACTCTGTTGGCCTCTTTGGTGATTCCCCAGTCTGTCTCCTCTCTCGGCCTCTCTACCTCGAGAGTTCTGAACCCTTCTAACAACCAGGGTTATTTTGTATACTGTTCCACCTATGTCCGGCATAGCAAAGTCAGAGTGCCTTCTGCTTACAGGACTCTCCGGGCCATTGCTTCTCCAGGCTTCAACCGCCTCAGTGTTTGCCTATTCCAGGTCTCCACTGCTTTCCACTCCTCATACCTCTCGGTCATTCCCTAGGTTGGTGGTGAGTACCGTGACCTGCTCTCATTGATTCCATTGAAATACCGATGTTTAGCGCCTCCTCATTCTGCACACTTCTCTGTTTCACCACTCTAGTCACATGGTCTAGGGAAGGGATCTGAAAACGCAGGCTGCCATCTTGTAACATATTATTATTTCTCCCTGGAGGCGTTTGGAAAGAGGTCAGCGTTTTCTTTTCTCATCTACAAAGGGGTCTGCCTCCCCCATTGTCTGGATGCAACAGACTCTTTTATGGGTACTTCTATTGCTTGATGGGGGCAATTCCCCACATCCTGAAGACCGGTTTAAAAGCTTGGGGGTCAGGCAAAGAATGTCCACGAAGTTTGGGACCAGGTGGGGAAACAGAAAGTGGCAGAGTCAGGAGATGGGTCTCAATGTTGGGAACAGTCCATGGAGGCATAGAGACTAGGATCGGAGGACGTCGTTTCTGGGCAGAGTGGGTGTGCGTGGCCAAACTCATTGAAAGGACACATGAAAAGTTTTGTGAAGTCAAGTCATGTTTTCTTTGGGAAATGCACTTCCATTAAACATGCAAGTTAATCACAGATCTATATCGCATACATGGGATAAAAAAAGAAAGCAAAAGAGTCAGAGCGAGAATTAAAATATTTTGGGCCAAAAAATGTAATATGAATGATAAACTAAAAGTCTAGAGCAAAAAAAGTGATTGTCATAACCCCATCCTCTGCATGGAAACACACTGGTCACCATCAGTGTGTACTTACTGTGAGGGGTCAGAAATGAAAGCTGGGCACAAAGCTGTCATGTTTCTAGTTAAAGATATTCTTTAAATAAAAATGGGTTAGGAAAATGCCTCTCTGGCCCTATCCTAAAGAGGAACTTCCTTACCTAGAAACCAAAAACTAAGGATCTGTCTGTATCAGGATGTCAGTAACTGAAACGCTGTCCTTATGTCGAAAACATTCTATCTGACCCTCAGACTATAAACAAAACAATAAAGGGACGCAAGGAAATATCTTTAAGTTGATATTGGCAAAAGGGTTCAAAACCAAAAGTATAAGGGGATTCCAAGATGGCAGCTGCAGTTTGAGGACGTGTTTGTGCCTCTCTCCTCCTCCACAGCTAACGTGAAAACCTTGGAACAATCTGACTCGCATTAGCTACATACGGAGTCCCTTTCAACAGTTTACAAGAAGTGTCAATTTTGGACGAGGATCGAGGAAAGAAAATGAAAGGAAACTTGCGGTAAAAACGTGCAACGTGCTTGCATGGGGCGTGGCACTGAACAATTGGCGCTGACTCCACATCCCCCCTGAATGGTAAGGGTGACGGAGGGATTCAGAGCATTCTACCTGCAGGAGCGGAACGGGGACGGGGAGCGTATAGTGTCGGAGGTTCAGAGTTGCACTGGGTCTCTTTGCGGAACGCACCCGCTCACTATCTATTTATCCGTCGCAGAAAGTTATAAAGCAGAGCACCACAAGGCCCCTTGCTGATCTCGTGAATCAAGAACTGGCTGATCTTCTCACACGCAACAGAAGCAGTACATACAGTTATGCTGGTGAATGTAAAGGAAAGTTCTAGGATGGGCAAATAGTGCAGACAGTCTCAGTCGGAGACTGAAGCACACGAGGGGACAACGGAGGAGCGAGACATGCTGGTAAGCTGACTGGTGTGAGTCTGGGGCTCACAGCCTGTGGCCTGCAATAAGCTATGAACAAAGGCTTGCTACCTGCTGGGTTATAAAGCCCAATTGCTATAGCCACCTTGGGTCACACAGGGGAGCATTGTTTTATATTCCTGGAACAAGAGATTTGTCCAGTTGCCAATATATAACGGTGTACAACGTTTTTGACAACGCTCCCTGGGAGCCAGTCTGAATTTGGTGGTACTAGTATGGTAACAGTTATTCCAATGAAGGTGTTTTTGCTGAAGAACTGAGGCTGGCCGGTAAGCTTTTGATGTTGGTCTATTGCATCACTGGACTGGAACTTAGCCATAGTGTAGTAATACACATAATTGGAAAATCTAATATTCGATACCTGCAGTGTGGGGTTTGTGTAAATCCTGCTATAACCCTCTGGTTTAATCAAAGTGTCAAGTCGCCTGAACAACGGAAGTGTCTCTATTATCAGCCAGCAGCACACAAGAGGAAGAGGAGTGTGGAGACCATATTTAGGCGGTAAAGTGGGGGTGGGTCACTGGTTTTAACTTTTTATTTCCTTTTCTGCTTGCACGGATGCAGTAACAACTCTGATCATTAAACGAACATCCTTTTTGACTCCATTTCTTATGCCGAGGGGAAAGAAAAAGACTTGTCAAACACTGCCTTCTAAGGATCTGCAAACCAACCAAAATCCTTTGCAAAGACTTTGGGGAGCAACGGGCTCAGGCACACCTTCTTTAGGTGCAGAGAGGCAATCCGTCCTGTCACAAAACACTGACTCTGAGGAAACGGCAATGGTGGCTACTAAAGAAGACTTTGCTGCTAACTTTCAAGCATTTCAAGAAAAATGTTAAGCTTCTTTTCAGGCACAGTTTACAACATTTACGGCAGAAAAAAAGGGATCACTCTCAGACTTTAGCAAAGACATTGCCAATTTAGGTGAGCGGGTTGAGGCCAATGAACAGGCAATTCAGGGTCTGACTCAGGAAAGTAAACAGACGGACATTGCATTGCAGGACCTTGCCAGGGTAACGCAAAATCTTGAATTGCAATATGTAGATTTGGAGAATATGTCCTATCGTTCAAACATTCAGAGTGAGAAACTTACCAGAAACGGTTCTGGACTCTCAGTTAAGAGAAGTGGTAATCCAGATCTTCACGGATCTGCTTCCAGGCGAGGAGAACCCTCTAATTTCTATAGACCGAATACATTGAACTGGCCCGAAAAGGAATGATCCCGGGGCCCGCCCACATGACGTTTTGGCTGCCTGCACTTCATACCAACAAAAGGAACAGATCTTGAGAACGGCCCGTGAACAAAACACAATCACTTATAATGGGATGGAAATCCAGCTTTATCAAGATCTCTCTCAGATCACTCTCCAGAAAAGGCAAGAGATGCAACCGGTTGTCAGAACACTACGGGCCTGGGGGATCAAATACAGACCTTTTTCAATCAACGGTACGCAACATAGGATTACGTCCTGAGAAGCTGGCCTGGCATTGCTGCAAGTTGAAGAAGACGAGGAGGAATGTACAACAGCCTCGGGCGTCGATCGTACATCTCAGCAGTCAAAACCGTGGGAATGGTCAGTTGTGTCGCGCCGAGAGAGGAAGCAGACACAACAGCAAAAGGGAGGATTGGAAGGCCCGCCTGAGAGGCCCAACTCCCAAAGTGACCGAATAAGGCATAAACACTGATAACTGTGGAAAATAACGAATGATCTGAAGCACCTTAAAACTTATCTGACAATGGAGGAGGAGACGCTGCAGTACTTTTTGGAATCTATCTGTTAAGGTAACAGATGTGGGTACTAGGATACCCTGCACGTTTTCCTGGGATATGAGTGGGTTCTTGGCTGGGCCGGTTGCCCCAGATTTTCTTAGGAACTGTGGCTCATACCAGGATACTATGGTTGGGGATTGTTATTTACAAGTTGGGGTTAGGGAGGGTGTAACGGGTGGAGTTAAGCTGGATGTGAAGAGGGCAAGGGGAGGTCTTGCATGGCACTTCTGGGTAAGGTATGCAAATTGGTTGAAACATGTTGACGATGTGATATTAATAACCCAGTAGTCAAATGGGACAGTTTCGGTGTTTAACACTGAATATTAGAGGCTTGAATACGCCGGCGAAGCGCAGGAAGCTTTATGATCTTTTGGGGCCTCACCATCCGGATTTGGTGGCACTCCAAGAGACGCATATATGTTTTTCAGATGAGCATAAACTGCAGCTTTGTCGATACCTGCTAGTGCTACTGGCAAATGCTAAGACAAAAGTGGTGGGGGTTCTTCCAGCATTGAAATCCGGCCCCCGTTGTTCATTGTTGAAAACGCATTTTCACAAAGAGGGAAAATATATCCTTGCTATTCTGAAGGTCGGCCCAAAAAAGTAACGGTGGCGTCAATATACGCTCCTAGTACGGGCCAAGAGACGTTTTTGAAATCAGTTAATCACCAAAGTAGAATTGTTCAGTGAGGGAGATATAATAATGCTTGGTGATCTTAATATAGCTTGGGACCCCGCACAAGATCGCAGCAAAACTACCTCCTCAACACACTCATCACCCTCCAAATTACTAAAACAAAAATGTGATAATTTGACCTTGATCGATGCGTGGCTGGCTCTAATGGGGGATTCTAAAGGATATACATTTTATTTGCATGTGCATCGCTTGTTCGCAAGTATTGATTATGCCTGGGTTTCTAAACCGCTATTGGGTAGAGTCACTTCTATGGTTTGTCACCCTATTGCGATATCAGATCATGTTCCACTGACTATACAGATAGATATAGAAGGGATGATTCAAAGGGTATGGACGTGGCGATTCCCGTCCGCGATGTTACAGGATACAGTGGTAAGGGGGAATGTGGAGGCCAAAATAGAGCAAATATTTAATCAGAATATTACTCCTATCTCTTTTAATATGGTATGGGATGTGCTTAAGGCTTCAATTCGTGGGATTCTAATGGCAGAGGCGGCACTTAAACGGCGGCAGAGAACTGCGTTGGAAAAGACACTGAAAGCAGAATTGCAACACGTAATGAGAGAAATGGAAACGCGTACAGACCTAGTGATTTTAAAAGCATACAGAGGAGCAAAGGCTAATCGTAACCTGTTCCTGACCAAAAAGGCAGAGAAATCTTTCCTGTATGTTAGGCAGAATCCTGTGCAGTGCCCTTAGGGACCACTACACACAATTAAGACTACAAGTGGTAATACAAGTTCACCTTTGGTAGAAGCCTGTACTACACTGTTAAAGTGGTAGCAGTAGCGGAGCAGCCAGACTTATCTCAAGAGTAAATGAGCAGCAGCAGAGATTACACAAAGGACCACAATTTCTGTGACTGAAGCAAACACTGACTCAAGGTTTCAGGTAAAAAATATAAGTACATTTATTATAAGTACCATCTGTTAGAAAACACTTCACTTCTATAAATTCGAAACCACGCGTAAAATACACTACACACAACCAATTCCACTTGTTTCAGTAAATTCAAGGTAAGTACATTAGGATTTGACAGACCGGTGTTGCAATACTAACACGTACCCGTGGATAGAAATGCTCACGAAGTTAAAACACACTTTGTACTTTAGAATTTCAAACAAGGGAAAAGTGGATAAACATAGGCAATACTTTTTCAAGGCAAGGAGACTCAAGGACTTATTCAAAGATACAGATTAAAGTCAATAGGCCTGCGTCAGTGTCAATGGAGCAGATGCTCAGTTGCCAAGGATCACACGTTGAACAGTTCGAGATTCGAGATGCCAAGAGTTCGTAAAGATTGTCAAATGGAAGGAAAAGTTATAAGAAGGAGGGAAGAAAGAACAAATCTTCGTGGAGGAAAAGGGTTCACCCCGATTCCAGCTGGTCAGACCGAGAGAATGACCAATTGTGCACAGTACCTTATTCTGTTGGAAAAAAGCTGCTGCCACGGCAGTTATTCCTGGTAGTTCCTGCAGACGCACGGTTCCTGCGGCTTCAGTCGTGGGGACAAGAAGGACGACGTCTGGAGCGATCTGCATTACCCAGAGATGAGGCCAGCAGCAGCGAAAAAGGCAACGATGAATAAAAGGTGCGCTCCTTTAAATCAGGAGAGGGCTCTTCTGATGGCTATCCGGACCACTACAGCACAGCAGTGATTTCGACCCAGGAGAGGATTCTCTGACTGAAGAAAAGACGAACTGGTTGATCCCACCAGGCTCAAGAGAAGAAGACTCCAGACTGGATCTTCTCTGGTCGTTGAAGGGGGTAGATAGCTCAGGACTGCAGCAGGGCTTAACCGGAACTCGGGGTTGCAGCAGCTGTCTTCTTCTCCGCTTCTCTTCGGGTCCTTGCAGTTCCACTGGCGACTCTGACTTCTAGCCCAAGAGTCCTGCCTTTTATGCCAAAATCCCCCATTCACTCAGCCTGGCTGCAATCACTCAGCAGGGGGGTTGTCCAGCCCGGACAACCACCTCGGCCAATCAACACAAAGTGCGACTTGGGTCTCGAAGGAGACCCTGTGCAGGGGGTGACTACACCCCTCTCTCACATTCAGCCCACCTAGACACCCAGACGCCAAAGGAGGGCGAACAAAGGAGGCGAAGGTGCTGTGTTGTAACACACAAATAGTGGGGCTACTGAAGTGGTGTACTCCAGAGTCCACAATCACAAAAACAGATGAAATACACATGGCAAAACACAGGTAAGAGTGGGGGAAAAGCTCACACTCTTACCAGGTGGAAAAACTAAACTCCAGAAATCCAGCAAAGCTGCTGGGGGATTCACTAGGTAAGGGAAATTAGCCATAGAATGAGAATTCTCCCTAACAGCTGTTTTTTATGGCAACCAGTCTGATGTCCACGGACGCCATTGGCTCGAACAGTTTGTGCGCCAGGGCACCCAAAACTATGTTAAGGTCCCACACCGGGTGAGGTTTCTTGACAGGCGGGTAGAGCCTTGCTAGTCCCGTCAGATGTTTCTTGACGATGGGGTTGGAGGAGGAGAAAATACCCTCCTCCGAGTTCCTGTAAGCCCCAATGGATGCGAGGTATGTGTGGCAGGTGTACGCGTGAATGAGCGAGGTGCGCTGAAAAAGAGCATGTCGTCCAAAGTGCACGCCAGGGGGTCGATTCCCTTGGAGTCTTAAGGTGGCGCAGCGTTACCTGCTCAGGTACCATGCTGTGAGGGCTAGTTTCCCTGGCAAAGAGTGGATGACTCTGCCCCCCTGCTGAGCCAGATGTGCTGGGCCAGTTGGGAAGTGAATCCGGGGCAGTTCCGAGAGACTGAGCAGCTCCGAAAACCATGGCCTGGCCGGCCACCATGGATCTATTAGAATGATTGAGTTGGCGAGACTCCTTGATCTTGCAAATTACCCTGTGAATCAGGGGAGAGGGCGGAAAGGCGTAGGCTTTCATGCCGGTCCACTGGAGGTGAAATGCGTCGCCCAGAGAGCCGGGGCCCTGACCTCGCCAGGATGCGAACTGGGGGCACTTCTTGTTGCGCCAGGTGCCAAAGAGATCCACCTGGGGGTAACCCCACCTGTTGAAAATCTCCTGAATAACGACGTCGTTTAGATGCCACTCATAATTGTCCCCTCCCAGTCTGCTGAGCCTGTCCGCTTCCAGGTTGGATTCCCCCCGGGAGGTGAACTGCCGTGAAGTAAATGTCGTTTTCCAGGGCCCATTTCCACATGCTGATTGCCATCTGCACAGAGGAGGGGATCTGGTGCCTCCCTGCTTGTCGACGTAGTACATGCTGGTCGAGTTGTCCGTCTGAATGAGGACAACCTTGCCCCTGAGAAGTGGTAGGAATGCCCTGAGCGCCAACCCGATGGCGTTCAGCTCTAGTCAATTGATGTGGTATTCCTGGTCCTGTCGAGTCCAGGTGCCTTGCACCGAGAGCTCATCCAGGGTGGCTCCCCAGCCCTCGAGCGAGGAATCCGTGGTGATGGTGGCCTGCGGAGAGGGCGACTGGAAGGGCTTGCCCCTCTGCAGGTTGCAGTGTCTGGACCACCAAGTCAAGTCCGGGTGGAGAGATGGAGGAACGTTGATCATCTCGGATTGAGAGCCCTGCTCCTGGTTCCACGAGGTCACGAAGTGCAGCTGAATCCTCCTCATCCTTAGTCTTGTGTGCAGGACAGCTAATAAGACCGCTGCCAGAAGACCCAGGAGATGTTGGTACCACCATGCCGAGGTCACTTCTCTGCTGAGGAAGTGGGCGGTGGCCACTCGATGGCCGAGATTTTGTCCTCCAACGGAAATACCTTCTCAGAGCATGTGTCCCAGATGAGGACCAAGAATGTCAGCGTCTGTGTCGGCTGCAGCTGTGACTTCTTGAGATTGAGTGAGAAGCCCAGGATCGTGCAGTGTGTTCATAAGGGCATGGGAAGAGTGGTGAACCGCTTCCGGAGATGTAACCTTGACGAGCCAGTCGTCGAAATATGGGTAGATGTGGAGGCCCTGCGCTCTGAGGAGGGCCGCCACTGCATTCATGAGTCTGGTAAAGATCCTAGGGGCCAAGTTGAGGCAAAAAGGAAGGACCTTGTATTGAAAATGGTAGCCTATGATCTAGAACCATAGGAAAGAACGATGGGGCTGCCAAATCAGGACATGTAGAACGCGTCCTTCAGATCCAGGGAGCACATCCAGTCTCAGCTGTCCAATGTCTCCACTATAAAAGCTGGCGTAACCATCTTGAATTTTTGCAGGGATAAGGAGAGATTGAAGGTGGAAAGGTCCAGCACAACTCTCGGGCCTGCCTGGTTGTTCTTCTGAATGGCGAAAATCCTGGAGTAAAAGCCAAATCCTCGCTGGGAGGCTGGGACTTCAACTGCCTGGCTCTCTACGAGTGACCGGATCTCCGCCAAAAGATTTGCTGTGCCAACCTGTGGGAGAGGAGGGGAGGGAGGGAGGAGAGGCTGGGATCGGAAAGCGGTACCCCGTGGACACTACGGAGTGGATCCAGGGGTCCGCGAAATTCTGGCACCAGAAATGTAAATGGAGAGCAAGCCTGCCACCACCGGAAACACGTGGACCCAAAGGGGCGTGTCATGCCTTCTTTCCCTCGTAGGTTGTCTCTGAGGAGGGGGATTCGAAAAAGCCCTTACTCCCGCCCCCTTTTGTTGCTTGCGCCAGCTCTGAGATGGCGAGCGGTCCGGCTGCCTGGATCTGTGTTCCTGGAAGCCACGCAACCCTCCGTATGTACGACCTCTTTCTGAGCACTGCTGAGATTGAGCGTAGGATTTGGGCGTGGTCTTTGTAAGGATGGACAAAGACTCATCTGTTTGTGAGCTGTTTTTCTTCTTGTCCAGCTCTTCGTCCGTAGAGGAGTGGAAGAGGTCCCCCCCTTTGAATGGAAGATCTAGTATGTGTTCCTGGACATCCGAGTTGAATTTTGATGCCCGGAGCCAGGCTGTCCTTCTCATGTCCGTGGCAATACAGATGGCACGGCCTGAGGTGTCAATATGGGCCACTGTGGATTTCATGAAGTCATGTGCGACCAGCTTGGCCTCAGCTAGCCCCTCCTTAAAACGTGATTGGCTCTGGGTGGGGATTTCCCGGGAGGAAGTCCGCAATTTCCCGCCATAATCTTTGGTTGGCGGCTGCCAGCATGGCATCAGCGTTGGCCTGACGTAGATGTAAAGAGGCGTCGTAATAGAGTTTCTTGCCATATGCCTCCAAGATCTTCTCCTCCTTGCCCAGCAGCGCCGCCAAGGAAGAGGCTGAGCACGACTAGGGTTTGAAGTATAGTGATGCTGCAGCGATCAATGAGGAGTGTGGCCGAGGATGGGCCGAGAGCAAGAGTGTATCCCTCTCCACCTGTCTTTACCGAGTGGGGTTTGAGCCAGTCCTTCTTGGCCAGGGAGACTACATCGGTCTGCATATGAATCCTCGATTTGGCAGAGGGGCGTTGTGTGAGGACTTCAGCCAGAACCCCATCAACCGGCTGCTCGACCTCGGGTTGGGGTAGGCCCAGGTACTCCGCCAGGCCAGCAAGACGTTTGTGGAAGGCCCTGGCTGAGGATGACATGTCTGGATCCTCCTCCTTGTCCGTATCCTGCGGATATGGAGGATCCTGTGGAGGAGGAGTAGATGGCGCCGGAGGCTGGGGTACAGGGACTGCAGCCGGAGGCTGAGGAGGCGGCAGAGGTTGCAGAGTTGGCTCTGGAGGCGGCTGCACCGGGGCCAGGGAGCCCGATGGAGGAGTCTGTGGTGCGGCTAGCATGGCAGGAATGACTTCCCTGATGGCATCTCTGAGGATAACGCCCATCTGCTGTGACTTCATGAGGCTGAGGAACCTCTCGAAGAAAACCTCTTCACCGACTGAGGCTGCTGCATACCCTGTCCATACAGAAGCAAAGGAAAACTGCCCTGTGCATAAGAAGGGTAGGCTGTAGGCCACGTACCTGGTTGAAGCCAGTCCCACCATGACACTCGGTCTTCGCTGAATTCCTGGAATGGCGTTGGACGGGTGCCTCTTTCTGGCGTGGCAGCCATTTTGTCAGGCTGCCTGCCACGTGACTGTGACGTGTTCCTCTGCCCGCTGGGCCTGGCCTCCTCCAGGACTCGTGTGAGGATCACGAGGCCTACAGTGCTCGTCGGGCCTAGGCTCGGTAGGTGTGACACCCTCGACCCAGGGGTCGGTAGAGCTGCGTTTAGGCACCCCCCCCGGACGTATTGCTGGTAACAGGGCGAAGCCCCTCAGCCATGGTGCCGGTACAAGTGCGGAGCCCCTCTGGTGACAACCCGGTAAAAGAACCTTCCGGTCCCTGAACACTCACCGGGAGAATCCGAGGATCCCTCGACCTGGAGGCTGGTAGCTGCAGTAGCCTCAGTACGAATGTTGGTAGAAGGACCTGACAAGTCCCTCCGCGCGGGAGAGTCCCTGGGAAGGAGTCTCCCTTGCGGGGTGCGATGGAGAATATCGGCCCTACCTTGGGTGTGGATCGATGCTTCACGAAGGTCTTGAGATCCTCTGGAGACGACTTCTGGAAGAGCTCCCTCCACCTGGCTAGTCTGTTCTTCAGCGCTTTCGAGGACATGGAGTCACACACTGAACAAGATAGCCAACCGTGGTCTGGGCAAAGGCAACGTAGGCAGAGGGCGGGGAGGTCCGAAGTTGGAAAGAGCCCGTTGCAGGATGGACACCTGCTGAACCCTGTAGAAGTCGACATGTGCCAGGGAGGAGCGGGACGCCTGAGAACCGAGTACCTGAATAATAATAAAACAAAAAAGAAGACAAAGAGAAGAAGTATCCGCTCGTGGAATTACATGGCCGAAGCCAAACCCAGGAGCGCTGAATTCGGCCCATTCACATCGACGCGGAAAAGGGGCCTGAGGTGTGGTGCCAGAGGGCCGAGTTAGGGCAGCGCATGCTCCCTGTGCCACACCCCTGCGCGCCTCTAAATTTAAAGGGGAAGAAGGTTTTTTTCTGGAGAGAAAAGTTCCGTCTCCCGTCCCTTGGAAAGGACGCCTATACAGTATGGAGGAAAGGGGACGGGACGTAAGAGTATGAGATATGTTGCAGGGAATTCTATACTCACCCCCCTCATGGAGAACATGTCTAATGCGGGTAGCCCTATATTGTCAGAGTTTGAAAGGATAAATCTGGGTTTCTTTGAGAGAATTGCATGGTCTCCAGATTGGGATGAGAACTTTGGAGTTCTCTTGAATTCATTTGCAGTTATGGGACTGGGCTCACAACCATGATCATGTGTGCTGATTACCCTCTTTGAGAAAGTATGTTGGGTTATGCTTTGTTTATCGAAGGCCCCAGAAATATGTTTCGCAATTCCCTTGCCCCAAGAACAGAAGGATATTTATGAAGATTTGATTAAATAAATATCCAGTCTTGGCATTTAAAGGATCTTGGGTGGGAATTCTGTGGAGCCATATTATAGCGACTCTTAGACATGTGTTAACCGCCTGCAAGATGATGTACATACACTATATGAGATATTATAGACACTTTGCAGATGTTTTTTGGGATATTCAAAGTGAGTTTTGGCATGATGGCATTTCAGGATATAGCATGGCAAAGGCCATCACCTTTTCATGTCTTTGGTTAGCGTTGGAGAAAGAATTGAACTTGAATGTGAAAACTGTCATATAAAGTTGGGTTTTCTGATGTTGCTTCATTTTATGCGATTGATTTATTGACTGTATGCAATTTGTATTTTCTCTTTCTTTGTATATTGTGGGGTGGATAATGAAATGTAATGATCTTAATTTGATTGATGAATCTGTGAATGTAATTGTTTTTATATTTGTATGGTTTATATGTATTTAATAATTTAGTTTTGTGAAAAGTTTTAACAAACTATATCACAATAAAAAAAAAATAATAATAACCGTGGTAATCCGTAAATGCACACAAATAACTGTAGTTATCTGTGAAAAGCGCACAAAATGCAAAACATTTCCCTGCCCGACCAGACATACACCAAATGCCCCCTTCTCATGCTATGCCCCCTTCAGGTTTTTCCCCTCCCTAGCCTGCTCCCATTCCCCCCCAAAACTTGTCTGACGCACTTTCATTCCGATCTAGTTTGCTATCATAACCGCAGTTATCTCGCCAGATATCCCGGTTATGCGAAAAAAACATTCAAGCTCTGAACTTGATCCCCAGCACCCCCTTGACCCGTTACCAACTCCCAAATTTCACATGGTGTCCTCTTTCCCCCTTCCCACCTCTAGCCTGATTCCATTTAATAATTTGTTTCCTTCAAATGCCATTTTTTCCACTTTTCATTTTCGGCTACACCGCTTATGCTAATTATCTCTCGCATCAAGCCAAAAAAAAGAATGTATGGGGGTTTTGCATTTAGCCTCGCTGATGCATTGTGGGATACAAATATAATATCATTTTGCACCCTCCCTTCTCTGTCACATATTTTAACAACTACTAGACTCAATAACCCCATGCCCCTCCTGGAAATGTTAGCCTCTCTCAGCCTCTCTGCTGCAAAGCACCAAGACTGATATAAAGGTTTTATTGAGCAGAGGACTCCCTGTTCTCTGTCGAATATTTTTAAAACTACTGGATGAATTTATCCCAAACCAGTCAAGAAAATTAAGTCAATGCTTTGTGCCCAAATTGTTTCTTATTTGGTCCATATCTGCCAGCCTGTTTTCGCACAACGGGTGTTCATAAATTGCACTTTTTCATCTATGGGAAAATGAATGGGAGTAAGCTGCAAACTGTGTTTTTATCTTTTCTAAATAACCTTTTAATTTTTTGAATAATTGTTCGCAATACTTTCAGAATGAGGGGTGTGGGGCCTTGACAATCCCTTGGTTTAGAAAATGTCATCCAAATTCATCCAGCAAGTCAAGCCTCTCTCATCCAGTCTGCTGAAAAGCACCAATACCAATATAAAGCTTTTAAGGCATAGGTGGCAGGCACCCTGTTCTCTGTCAAATACAGAGGTCGAAGTGGGCGGGAGCGCTGCTCCCATACTTTTTATTTTTAAGTTTCACTGTTCCTATACTTTTATTTTACAAAGAAACTGTTCTGAATGGTTTAGTTTTAAAATAAAAGTGTAGGAAGAAGTTGAAGCTTGCATTTAAGTGCACTGAACTGCACATTCCCATAAATAGCAGGTGTTTGTTTGGGGGTTTGGATTGTGTGTGGGAAGGGCGCAGGGATGGGGTATGTTGGGAGCTGGGCACACCAGCAGAGAACATAGCTCCACTACTTCTTTTCGTAGACTTTGACCACTGGTCAAATATTTTAAAAACTACAGAATTGATTTACCCGAACCAGTCCAGAAATGTAAGCCCACGCTTTGTGCTCAAGTGGTTTCTCATTTGATCAAAATCTGTCCAGCGGTTTTCGCGCAGCGGCTGTTCAAAAACTGCACTTTTTCTCTATGGGAAAATGAATGGGCGGAAAATTGTGGCGTTTTGTTTTCTTGATAGGTTTTTCATTTTATAATGTTTTGCTCCCATAACGTGCAGTGGAGGAATGGGGGGGAGGGGCGGGAGGATGGTCCTCGACACTGCACTAATCTATATACATTTTTCTCTGGTCCTCTGTGTGAGTAAGATTTTGCATGCTTTTCTCTGCACTTTGTCACTTTGTCATGTGATTTTGAGTTGGTGTGGAGGAATTAATAAACTGTGGTGATAGGCATACCTCTATGTGGTGCCACAGAGATCAACATATTAATATGCTGTACAAAGTTGCCTAATTTATTTTATTGAGTGTGTATATGTATCCCTTCTGAGGCTTGTGGAATCTGCTTAGATCATATGCTATGCATAGATTAGCGAGCAGTGTTAGGAGAAGGTGGTGGGTTGTGAGAAGGTCCAGCGGCAAATAGAAGTTTTAGAACTGCTTGTCCCTCCTAAGTCTCTGCTTTAGAGTGTGTGTCAATGCAGTAGGGCTGAGTGAAAGTGTGTACTGAGCTCCATGTAGCTGCTTTGCAAATGGCGTCCAGTGGGATGTTTGCTATAAAAGCCTGATTAGCTCCTGTACCCCCTGTGGTGTGAGATCTCGGTGTGAAAGGCAGTATTTTGCTTGATAAAGAGTAGTAGAGCTGTATGCATCTGACTATCCATCTGGAGATGGCATTCTTTGAAAAATACAGTCTTCTCTGCCTGGTGCTAAGGAGACAAACGGTTGGTCTATTTTCCTGAGCGGTCTTGTCATTTTTACATAGTAAAGGACTGCCCTCCTTACATCTACTGTATGGAGTTTTTTCTCAGCTGAGCTGTTTGGGTTCTGGAAGACTTAAAGCTAAGAGTAGAGGTGCACTCATCGGTATTCCAATGTGACTTAACTTAGATAAACCTTCACATGATTAAACACATTTCAGGTGCTCCCTAGTAGATCTGTACTACCAGATCTGAATATCGTGTACAAATTAGGCACCTTGAAAAAACAAGGTACAACCAAGGGCACACACAATAACTAACCAGTTATAAATTTCAATTAACCAGATAAATCATCAGTGTTTACTAAACTTTTTGTTTATATTGATTTCACATGCCAAACAAATTTACACCGTATACAGTGTCTGTCAACAAAAAATAATAGCATACAACTTCACATAAACATATTCATGTTATCTTATCATGTATCTCCTCAAGAATTTCAAAAGAAAAAAGGAACACTTTAGAAAAACCACAAGATATTTCTTTCACTGTTTACTTTCACAGGCAAATTCAAATTCATGGGTAATGAACCTCTTCCCCAGTTGTTGTCCAAATAATCTGATAGGTTACTGTCTTGTGTACCTATCCTTTACTACGCGTTTTGGGCTTGAAGTTGCCCTTCTTCAGGTAAGGATTATTTGGGGTGTCTTTTAAAGTTTATAAAGTATTCAAAATCTATTAATTAGTAAAGAAATTCATCAATTTTCATCCACACTTTTAGTTCTGAAAAACTCCCGGTCAGTACATCAGCCGCATCTGAGCGCAAACCTGTGGCTTAATAAGGCCACTCTTTGTTCTTATGTGTTGCTTCGTTCTCTTCAGAGACCTGAAAAGAGACGTATCTTAGTTATCACTCTGCTAGGTTTCTTTAGCCTATAGAGCATGGAGTTTGTGTGGTAACAGGCGCAAATATATGCGCTGGGTACCACTACAAACTCCTCCATTAGAATGGTTCTGATTTTTCACTTCTTGCAATTCTATACTCACTTCTCCTTTTTACATCAGTGAATCGTAACTGAAACTGACATCAAGTCCCTTAATTGAAACACCCGAGCACAGGACTTTAAGACGTACGGAAAATACAGCCCACTACAGGCATTATATTGATAATGGAGGGTAAGCCCCTTAACATTTTCATCTTTTCACGTGCTTTTAAAAAAATTTGTGAGGCTTTTTGAGATTAGTGATTAGCGATGGTAAAATAGTAGATCCACTCTGCCTTTCAGATTAAAACACATTACATGGATGAATCCTACAGATCAGAAGCTTAAATTACCCAATACTCGGAGGCTGTATGCACACTGCTAGTAACCTTTTGGCAAAATATCAGGTATCTTTCACTTGTAACCTTTTTTTGTGATGGGAATATGCTCACCATGTCACGTGTGTTTGATGTATTTGTGATAAGACAAATTTATAAAATATAGTGAGCCTCTCACTAATCATATATTTTTTGTTTTTTCTCTTCCTCTCCTTCATCCCCTCTTTTTCTCTCTTCCTGTATGTAGTTTGATTGCACTTGATATTGAAATGGTGTTAATTCATATTTGATAAAAAAAACTACATTGGATGGCTGTACTATGGACTACATACCACTGGTTATGTCTGTTAGCTATATTTGTTTAAACTCAACTATACTTGTCTACGCCCTGAAGACGGCCCAGACAGGGTTGAAACACCTGTTGGTCGTGGCGTTCTTTTTTGCTTATAGAAAATTTAAAATAATTTGTCAAATCCATATATTTGTCAACTTGGATTAGTCAACAGGATGGAACTTGTGAATATGAAATATACATGACAAGTGCTACTACAGATCTCAGTTAGACACTAGTTGATAGCGCAGACCGTTGGGTCTTTCCAAATCTACTGTCACTTGGAATTATGCCTGTGCCAGCTGTAAGCGTATTAATATGAGCAGGGTCATGTTTAACGTTGGGATCTGAAATGAGATACATAGTTCTCATTTAGTATGCCAATGAGTGTTTATCCAATATATATTTGTAATCACCTTACAATTGTTAATTTCATACCTGGAAAATCCAATTGAGTGTGGACCCTTCCAGGATGATTTTTTCGGACTCCATCTAGCAAAAAATTGTAAATACGTAATTTAGCTTTAGTGGTTAAAGTATGTAACTATTTTCTGACTGCAGAATACGCCTGCCCGTATCTCCTAACCTTTCTTCACTGCGCGGCTCGTGATATCTCGGAAAAGTTCCGATTTGAAAACCGCGTTGGATTCGACTCGTATTAACCACTGTATCAGTACTCCTCTGTCGCCTCTAGCCTTCGTACTTTGGGAGCTCCTCTCTCATACAGTATCTGCTCTTACGGTCGCGCGTGAATGCCGGTATTCACTTTGTGCATATGCAATAAGTTTCCCCATAGAAGTAATGTGCCCGACGACACTGCTGAGCCGATTTCGTTTACTTCCTGTTTGTCTACACAGCTACTGGTTGTAGATTGCGGTGCTTTCAATCCGACATCTTGGGTGAATATATTTGTTTATATTAACAGCCCCATGGAGGGGGTGAAACCCACATTCAACAATGATCAATGATTTTATGTATAAGTCACCTTCATTCAGATTAATAACACTTTTTTTTTTTTTTTTTTTTTTTTTTTTTTTAGAGCATTACGATTTCATTTTGTTAACCATATTCCAAATGTCATTGATTGAGCCTATTCCATATTGGAAGTAAAGTAATTACTCATAATGGGAGAACCCAATTTAAATATTTTTCAGAATGCACCTTCATTGTTTTGGTGTTATAGCTAGACATGATCTACATTGTAAATATATAAGAAACAAAGAGTTACTCATCATTTTTACAATTTCACTTCAAAAGTTATTAACACATACAAGCTTATCATTTCTTTTCATTGAATCCGAACAACTTTCAGTGTGGTTATACATATACTTGGTGCTTAATATCTACAAGGTTCTTCTACTTGACCACACATATACAACAGATTCCTAACACGCATATTTTGATCTCTTTCGACATTCCTTATGAATCACAACACACTACTATGGTGTACTGTAGTGTATATTTTATCGATAGGTAATAGGTCAGATCCCAATCTAAATTCATACCCTTGGGGTGCATTGAATCGAGTTTCTCTATCCAGTAGAGTTCTTTTTGTTGTAACAATTTGATGAGGTTGCCACCTCGTCTAGGCAAATTCACATGTTCTAAGATGATAAACTTAATCTGTGCCACTGTATGATTGTGTTCTCTGAAGTGTGTTGCTACTGGGGATCTCGGGAAGGATAGTCTAATGTTTGATTTGTGCTGGAAGAAGGCCGGTAGCTCGATTGATTGGTTTACATGGAATTTAGAAATGAACTTAGGTGAAAACCTATGGTGTGTTCTTAGAATTAATCTATCTTTGTGGATAGTAAAGAATGGGTCCTGCACTGACAGTGCTTGAAGTTTGCTGACTCTCCTTATGGGGGTGATTAGCACCAAGAAAGCCGTTTTATACGTGAGATGTTTATGGCTTGACTTATGCATAGGCTCAAAAGGAGCTCCCATGAGTTTTGTAAGTACTACATTGAGGTCCCAGCCTGGCGGCGGGTTTGATATATGAGGGTGGAGTCTCTTTACTCCCTCCATGAATGCCTTAATGACAGGTACCTTCCACCATGATACTTTACTCTGAGAGGTGGTCTATGTGGATAGCGATGCCAGGTGAACTTTGATTGAGTTAAATACCAATCCTGAGTCTAACAAGTGTAGCATGTAGTGAAGAATGTGAGTTGGAGCACATTCTATGGGGTTTATTTGTTTTGACTGGCACCACATTACAAATCTTCTCCACTTGTCAAAATAAAAGTGTCTGGTGTTTGGTTTACGTGCCTCCTTGAGGATATCCATACACCTTTGTGGCAAATTGAGATGACCAAACTCTATGACCGCCGGAGCCATGCTGGCAAGTTCAGTGAGTGAGGTTGAGGGTGTAATGTTGTCCCCCCGTGCTGGGTAAGCAAGTTGGTCTGGCACAGGGGTTTAATTGGATCGCACATCGCCAGTTTGCACAGATGTGGATACCATGGTTGTCCCACCCACATGGGAGCAACTAAGATAGGCGCCACTTGTTCCCTGTGAATCTTGTTCGCCAGCCGGTTAATTAGTGGATTTGGTGGAAAAGCATAGGCAAATTTCCCTAACCAACTCATCCATAGGGCGTTCCCCTTGGGAGTCTGGCTGGGGAAACCTGGACGCAAAGTCTGGGCATTTCTTGTTTTCTCTTGCAGCAAACAAATCTAGGGTGGGGTAGTGCCACTGCGAGAAGATGTGATCTACGACATCCCTGTTGAGTTGTCACTTGTGAGCTTCTGTAAGCGGATCTCTGCTTAGTGAGTCTGCTAGGGTGTTGAGTTCCCCTGGTACATGTTGTGAAGTTAGGAACATCCCCCATGCCCATTTCCATCTTTTCTGTGCTAGCCTGGACAAATTTGGAGAATGTGCGCCCCCCTGCTTGTTGAGGTTGAACATTGAAGTGGTGATGTCTGTTGTGATCTGTATGGACTGATTCGTCAGATGTATCTCTAAGGCTTGGAGCACTTTGAATACTGCTCGAAGTTCCATCAGGTTTATGAGGTTTTGTGCTGCGACTTGAGTCCACAGCCCATGTGCTGTAAGATGAAGGCGATGCCCCCCCCCCACTCGGAGAGTGATGCGTCTGTTGTAATTACTGCTTACACTGCCGGGTCGTGGAAGGGTTTACCCTTAAACAGATTCTCCTTTGTCCACCAGCATAGGGGCTGTACTAGTGTTGGCGAAACGACCACCAGATCGTCCCACTGAGCACTTGCCTGAGACCACTGTTTCACCAACCACACCTGCATCGGGCGCATGCGCAAACGTGTGATCAGGTAAATGCAAGATGCCATCATGCCGAGCAAATGCATTGCTTTGCGTATCCTTATCTGGTGACCGGCTTGATAATTAGTTATTTTCAGCAGTATGTTTCCTGTGATGGAAAGACCAACCCTTCTTCTGTTTTTATAACAGCTCCTAAGAACTGTTTGGTCTTGTTTGGTTCGGGGCTTGACTTTTTCTCGTTTATTGAGAAGCACAATTGAAAAAGAAGGTTGCTCGTTCTTTGAGTATTTTGCTTGCAAATTAGGGGTGTCACCCTCATAATCAGCTAGTCGTCCAGGTAGGGGTACACTGTGATTGTCTCCCTGTGCAGGTGTGCTTCCACCACTGCCAGTACCTTGGTGAATACTCTTGGAGCGGATGCTATACCGAAGGGTAGCACCTTGAATTGAGAGTGCTAGTTTGCCATCTTGAAACGCAAGAATTTTCTGTGCGCTGGGAACATTGAAATATGAAAATAGGCATCTTTCATATCCAGTGTTGCCATGTAGTCCCCCTGATTTAGCAGTGTCATGCAGAATTTTTGTGGCTTGACATAGGTGTTTGCAGGATACAGATCTAATATACTGGGTGTATTGTTAGATCTTTTTTGGGCACAAGGAAGTACGTTGAATAGATACTCTTGTTTACCTAATTCCCTGGGACAATTTCGACGGCGTCCTTTAACAGCAGCGCTTCCACCTCTTCCAGGAGTATGAGCTGCTCCTCCTTTGTGGTAGTTTTTTGTCGCGGGAGATGGAAGGAGGGTCTTTGGAGTAGTTATATGCAATAACTGCCTGCCACGGTAGAGAGCACCCACTTGTGCGAGGTGATTCCCTCCCATGTGTGGATGAAGTGTGTTATACGTCCTCCTACTGGAGTGGCATGGGAGGGGACCTGAGGCGGCTGGTCATTGCTTTGGGGGAGTGGATCCACCTCTGGAGGAGAAGGATCTGCCCCGGCTACACATTCGCTGGCCCCTTTGAAAGTCCTGAGAGAATAGGCCTCGATTCGAACCCCCGGATGAACCCTGCTTGACCCTGGTTGTAATTAGATCCTCTTTGCAACCTTTGTCCCCTGAAACGACGAAAATGATGACTTCCCCTTTGGCCTGAGGGTTTGTTTGTAAGCTGACCCAGCGACTTCAAGGTGTCATATTCTTCCTTTGCCGTTTTGAGAGCATCCTCTACCGCTTTGCCGAAGAGATCATTAGGCTTGTTCGGCATATTGAGGAGGGTTACCTGTGTCTCCAATTTAAAACCTGACTGGCGCAGCCATGCGTGGCGCTTTATCAGTGTGGCGTCTGCAATAATTCTACCAGCATTATCCGCTGCGTCTAAATTATTTTTTAAGATACAGTTAGATACAGCCTTCCCTTCTGCTTCTGCAAGTAAGAGTTGGGATTTTAGTGGCTCTGGAGCTGAGGCCATTAATGTGGATATTTCCTCTCACTTGTGGCAGTTGTAGCTGTCCAGAAGAGTGGTATTATTGGCAATTCTTGCCTGATATGCCGCAGAGGTGGCCAATTTTTCTTACGAAAGTGTATCTTTTGTTGCTCTCTTTGTCTGGGTGTGACTCTGATAATAAAAGAGGCGTTCTCGCCCTTTACCTTGTGGTGGTAACCACCAGAGAGTCTGGCTCTAGTTGACCCCTGATGTAGAGGGGGTCAGAGGGAGCGGGATGGAACATTTTCTCAATGCAGGTGTTTACTGCCCGTGTTAGGTTTGGTGTCATTAGAGAGGGTTGTATTCTTCTCTGCACAGATTGCAATATGGGGATAAATTGGGTCGCTGCCTTTTTTGTCACCTAATATATCCTCAACAAAGTCCTTGTCGACTAGTGTCTCTTGAGTCTGGTTTTGAAAATGATCAGCTGCCTGTGAGGAGCAGGTCATTCAATTGTAGCTGGTTAGGAGTCCGCCACCAGCGGGTCAGCATGATCTGGAGACAGTAAGACATGAATGCCTTCCTCGTCGTCACCCTAATAATGGTATACCTCTTGTAAGTCCTGTTGATCCTTGGAGTCCGCGAAGGCTCCAGTATCCTGGAGGCTTATGTCAGGGTCATCAAATTGAAACTGGTCTAGGGTGTCTACTTGAAGTGTTTCTGTACATGCCCTCTTTGAGGGGGTAGTGGTGTTGCCCCACTATCTGGAGGTGGGTTATGCAAGTTGAGAAGAGCTTAAGGATTTTTTTTCTAAAAAATCTCCAATAAAAGACATACATCTCATGACACGGTCTATGTCTTCAGCAGACCACTGTGAAGAACTTGGGATGACTGCAGGAGGGATAACTGCAGGAGTGTGAAGTGTTTCAGGAGTAGGCTGCTTCTTGTGTTTCATAGTTGCAGACATATTTCCCTCCCCTGAGTAACCCTCTCCTTTTCCCTATGTGACTGGTGCTTCGAAGTGTGACGTTTAAGTCTCTTTTCTACAGAAAGGTCTATTGCCTCCGAGGACCTGATGTCTTCAACAAAATAATAAACAAAAGTTCCTTTCTGCTTGAACATTGGGTGATACCTTTTCACCCCTGATCCCCCTGTTTTGGGCTCAGACCCATCTCTAATATCTGCTTCCCTCCGTCGGGTTCACTACGTTTTTTCAAACAGTTCACTGTAGACAACCCTCTGGTGGGTTCATTCTTGTCAACACACTATTCATTGGGACTTCAGATTTCGCCTCCTATTATCGGCATCCCTCGGTCGGGTTCACTCTTGCCAACTTTACGATGTGGGATTATTTTTCCTTAGCTTCAGTTAAAGGTTTTCGACTGTACAGAGGATTTTACTAGACCCCTGTATGACCACTTTGACCCCCCTTCTCGCCTTTCTCCCAAGACCTTCTGGATACGGTAGTTCAACAAAAGGGGAATCGCCCAGAGTTTCCCCAAGTAAACACCCAAGTGGTGCTTCACTCTTCTATACTGGCTTTCCCCTTGTGTATCAACAGTTATTTGTGCTTTCTTCAATCAGTCGCTTGCAACTTTTGTTCAACACAGTTCGGTTTCTTATCGACTCTCCCCTCGACTCACCGGCTGTGATGAACCACTTGGCTTTTCTTGTCTCGGGAGTCAAGGCCGGTACCACGGGGCCAATCATTTCTACCCGGCTTGGTTGTCAGCGGAGGAGGACCCTGTGTACCGTTGACATCTGCTGCAACACACGCTGGCTTATTGTTCATGGTCTTACGATCTCTTCCAATAGGAGAGGACCCGGAGGCAAGCACCTGTCGTTCAGTGGATGGTCTGGAGGGCAATGTGCAAAAGGGAGACAGTATCCCTGATGAATGACATGTGAAGCTCACGACATTGCATGAGGTAAGGAACCATTTCTTGCCAAATTGAGATATCTTGCCACCCACAGAAAAGGGATGGTGGAAGTCTGATTCAAAGACACTTCGCACCCCGGGGCAGCAGATGGCACAGTGGAGATGGAAAAATGTCCTCTGGGGTCACGTCTACCCCGGCCCCCTGTTGCTGCGGCAATGTACCTGCTTGCCTGAGGGAGCTTGGCCCCTTCCTGTGGACATGCTGGCTAAGCAGATTGTTGCTATTGGACTGCCAGTCTCAGGGATTTCACAGTCGCATTTGAAGCCTGAAATGTTTGCAGAGGTTCATCAACCCTTGCACCGAACATGTTTTTGATGTCAAATGGCATGTCCTTGAGCTTTTCCAGCAACTTTCAGCCACCATTATCTCCTAACCACAGTACTGTGACCATTGTTCTCGCTACAGAGACTGCTGTGCCCAGGTATGACTAAAGGATTTGGCAGGAGGTCTCCTTGCCATCCATCTCTAGGGCCCCAAAACCATTCTGCATTTTACCCTCAGAAATGTGTTCTGCCATCTCTGAAATGACAGACTCAAGCCCACATTTGATGCATCTGAGGCCAAGACTTGATGAGTCAAAATCGCTTCACCCCCATGCATCCACATCTCTTGCTCTCCCCGTCAGGATGGAAGTTTTCAGGTTAGCCCTGGCATCCTGTATGACTAAACTGTCCGCAGATGCATGGGTGGACAGAAACAGCAGGTGTGTGAGTGCCGGCCTGTTCTTTTTTGGCCCAGATCCCACTTTATAATCGGAACTGAGGCCATGTTTGGACCATAGTTCAAGGGCATATGCCTTTACGGCTAGGTTGAATGTCAGTAGGGTCTCTTTCTTGGACCTTCGCCCAATATGTCTGCCAGTTCATACTGCACTTTGGGCCAGGAGGGGACAGACAACCCTAGAGTATCTATCCACCACACTGACAATCAGGCTCTGAAACGCAGGGGTAGGAGCAGGGAGCATGACATTATCTGGTGAGGTCTCCAGGCCACTTGCCACCTGCAAGTCTACAGCAAGGTCCACCGAGTCACCATCTTCCACATAAAACTCCTTTGGAAAGTCCTCAACTTCCATAGGGTGAAGGTGTTCCCCACCAAAGGAAATGGGATCCACTTCCTCATCAGAAATGTCTTCCAAGCAAGACATGAATGTACCCCTAAGGAGCTTGGAGTACTCCTGAGGAATTGCGACACCATTGATGTTGGTTGGCGAAGCAAAATTGATGGTCGAGGCCAGAGGACCAGACTCCTTAACCGGAGAGGTGTCGTCTCTAGATGAGCTCTTGTAGGTCTTTTGTGCGTTCTAGCCCGAATTGTTGGTGTGTCTGCTGGCTTGTCCGAGTGCGGTGGACTCTGCCGGTGCCAGGGCCAAGGCCGCTGGCACTGGCCTTGGCAGAGATGTCTATTATCTTGAGCCTGAAGGCATCCCATTCCTCTGGAGTAGAGGATAAGGTAGGGGAAATGTAGCTGAGGAGCCTAGTCATCAGGTTAAACCGCTGGAGTGGTGACTCTTCTTTTTCGATGAGTAAGAAGATTGGTGCCTCGAGGAACAGTTAGGAGATGAAGACCACTTGCAGCATTCGCTTTCTTCTTCTCCTTACGGACTGGGAACTGTACTTCGGGTGACCTCAAACGAGTCTGCTTGTCACCCCGCTCCTTGTGGAGGAATGTGAAAAGTTTTGCTTCTCATTCACAAAGGAGCAGTGTTCCTAAAGTGAGCAGAAAAAACTATGTACGGTCATGG
Source organism: Ambystoma mexicanum (assembly GCF_040938575.1). Classification (NCBI taxonomy): domain Eukaryota; kingdom Metazoa; phylum Chordata; class Amphibia; order Caudata; family Ambystomatidae; genus Ambystoma; species Ambystoma mexicanum. Next base: position 352,102,031 of record NC_090929.1, read on the forward strand.
GGTGCAGCAACTCTAAATATATATAATGGCCTGGATGTCATGTTCGGTGCGAGGCATGTAGAGGTGTCGAACATAGCCGAAGCAGAGCCATGTTGCACCCGCAGGCAGCGAGAATGTTTCCGAAAATCAGCTGCCCATAAGGGATAGATATCAAATATGAGGAATCTGTGGGGGGGGAAGGATTTCATTAGGAAAATAGTTTTTTGCAAGCATGGAGGTGTGGTTAAAGTCAGTTTTTCAATAAATTAAAAAAACACTTATGAAGCCATCTGGAACAGGGCTGTTACCTAAAATTAGTAATTTGACTTTCCATTGGATTTCATATTTGGAGATTTTATGTTTGGAGAGTCTTTTGATTCAGAGATTTTCCCTTCTGAATCTATTATCTTAATGCTCACACTTATTTAGCAGGGATGTAAGTTAGGATTCAAAGGAGTCCATTCTCTTGAAAAAGAAGTCTTAATTGTAGTTCATTTCTTCGATAAGTGTGGCACCTTAAGAAGGTCCTCGAACCCAGACTATGAACAATCCGGTTATCTTTCTCCCATTGATTTGTGGGAGTGCTGCGACAGTGTTGTAGCATCATACAGGAGCATGATGTGAACTGTTTTATTGCAGGACCTCTACTTAACCTGAATGGTCTCTTGTGCTGTCTACACTATCCTAAGTCCCAACTCCCCAGCCAAGGTCCAGTGAAAAACGTGGCCCTGACTTTGAACTGTGCAGTGTTTAGGGGTGGGGATAGGGTTGCAATGCACAGGTCAGCAAGATTTCAGGATCGCCGCTTGGTACCTGGATGGCCATGAAGTCCACCCAAAAAGGGATACCACCCTCTAGAGTCAAGGATTATAAGCACGGAATGCCACCACCTTCAGGTGTGGAGCCGAGGTCCTGGTTCATTTCACTGGAGATGCAGGTCCACCCTATATGCACATATAATGATGATATCCTGGTTCCAAGTCTCCACTTCTTCCCTGCCTGCCAATGGGTTTGTGGGATGTTGCAGTCACAGCCTGCTCTTTCATCTTGGTGTTCTTCCAGCAGTATTGTGCAATTGACACCTGTGGGGGCCTTGCATCAATTGCACAGACTGCACAGGCCCTCAGCTCTACTGGATGCTCTCTATGTGCTGTCTGCTATGTGCTGTCTGTTTCCAAGCCTCTTCTTGCTCGGCAAATCCTGGCTAGCAGATGAAGACAGGGCTTGACTCCAAGCTCCAGGAGGATATTCTGGAAGCTCCTATGTCCGGTCACCTCCTGCCAATTTTTTAATGGCCTGGACACTCCTTCAATGCTGCAACTCTCCTGTGGAGGGTGATATGGCCAAGTGGCATCTTATTAGGCACGCATGACCGAAGGTCAATAGTGCAAAGGTTTTGTTCTCCGGGAACCGATCATCAAGAGCTCTGAAATGCACCAACATCTATTCAGATACAATTACAGAGGTCTGCAGTGGTCATGGAGAAATTACAGGTGGCCAGGAGTCTGGGTTGGGAGCTCACAGAAAACGCAGCTGCTCAGCTTCTCCTCATTGTCACACCCTTATCATTCACCTAAGCTAGGAGAGAAACAGATGCCCCAATCACACAAACATTCTTGTAGCCACCCAATCAGTGGGGGCTGTCATTTTCAACATTTTACCGCTTCCAAGGCTTTTTCACATGTGTGGAATAAGGCTCGAATGCCAGAAATCATCCACATTGCTTGTAATTTTTGGTTCTGGCTTCTGGAGAACTTGCCCACTTCGAGGAAGCCAGTAATTATGAGCATTTATGTCCATGACAGTATTTCAAACATTTACTCATAGGAAAAATATATGGCCATGGGACTTGGTAATGTATTTACCAAGAGGTTCCCATAGTCACATTCCCAAAGTACAGATGTTTGCAATCTACTAGAAATATACAAAGGCTGCTGCCATCCAGTGGAGCTCACATAGTCAGCTCTGCAACAATATCCATAAAACAATACAACAATGCCCACACAGGGAAACAATTTACTCAGTGTAGCGTGTCAATATTATTTGACTGGTATAGCAGTCACTAAAAGTCTCCAATCAAGCCACAGATGTGGACTCATCAGGCTAAAGTTGGGTGTAACAACTTGGGAAAATTAAACATAAAGAGGCTTTGCACCAGAGTGCCAGTAAGAGGACTTTCACTGTGACACCCCATAACATCCGAAGGAAATGCTAAGCATTAAAACAGCAATCAACTTTTTTAAAACAATTGCTGATACTGATATATTGGTGCTTCAGTTCTCTCCACTGCCCATTGTTCATTAATTAGTGGGGGGAACACAGTGGATGGGAAATTTTCAGCACAGGGAGTGAAGTACACAGCAGTTGCAGGAATAACTGGAATTCCTGCCAGAGGAGCTGCAGTTCTTCACTTTGCTTATTAGGTACTACATGCAGTGAAGAGGAAAATATGTTGTATCTTGGACCATTGATCATTATATGGGCCATCAATTGGTTCTTTTGGAGTGTCTTGTGGAAAGGCCTGAAGTGAGCTGCATATGTCTAGCACCAAGGAATGTAGTTTTGGGAGACATCGCAAGTATGTTCTACATATCATAGTGATGTCTAACAACAAAAGGAAAGAAAGTAGGGAGCAATTATTTAAACCATGCGCTCTTTCACAAGCATTAGACCAGCAAGAGGAAAGATTGGAGTTTTCACCAGAGGAAAAATGAAAGACTATTGGCAAGAGGGCTCTCCTAAAATCTACATATGCTATCCATATAGTATTGCAGTCAAACGCAGAGAAAATTAAAATGGCAGTCAAATCAGTAGAGGCCAACTTGGAGGACTGATCAAGTACAGTGATACAAATGTCAAGGTGAAAAAAACGGTCTCTGCACTAGAGCGACAGAACATGGATTTGGCTGAAAATATTAGGGAAATAGAGAAGTTTAAAACGGATGTTATTGAGAGTATCTTGAAGTCAGATGCCAAACTGGAATTGTTTGAAAATGTGCTGAGAGGTGCTCGGGTTCAAGTGCAGAGCGAGGGAGGGGTTTCCAGGTGAGATTTATGAGTAATCTGTAAAGATAGTGATTTGTATTTTGTTGTATTTGTTTATTATTTATATCGAGCACCAAACCTTGAGGTAACTGGGCACGTGAGAACTTGGAGGTTACATACATAGTCCGGCAGGCAAGATACAATCAAGTGTAGAGACAATAATGGGGACCCTGGTTACAGGTAGGTCAGATCATGGGTGATAATGTACAGTATTCTAGCTAAACAAAGATGAAGAACAGTCGCATAAATAGGCAGTGAATCAGAAAACATGTTGATGGCGCTTTAGTGATGAGGCATGTTGCTCAGCCAATTTTATGGCTTTAAAGGTGAGGAAGGAGGGTTCCTGTCTAAGAGGCATGGGAATGGAGTTCCATCGTTTGGCAGCTTGGACAGGGAAGCTGGCTCCTCCGGCTGTTTTTAGATTGAACCTTGGTATCACCAGGCTATGGGAGAGAGAGGATCTGGTAGTACGTGTGGGTTGGTGTTTACAAATTTTGTCCGCCATTTATTTCGGGGCAGAGCTTGTGAGTCATTTATGCGTGATGGCCATGGTGCGTAATGTGATTCTGTCACGGATGGGCAACCAGTTGGCATTGTTTCTGTGATTGGATATACGGCAGGATCTGGGGAGACTAAGTGCTGCCCTCAGTGAGTTATTTTGGCATACCTAGAGTCTATTTAGGTTGTGTTCAGAGGACCCGAGGAATAATGTGTTGCAGTAGTCGAGTTTAGATAACGCGAATGCTTTGGCTACTGTTAGACAACTGTGTGTAGATAAATAGGATTTGCAGCTGTAGATCAATTTATTAGTGTACGCCGTGGAAGACGCCACACTGCTGACCTGTTTTTTAAGAGAAAGAGTTGTGTCGAGGTAGACCCCCAATGTTTTTATCTCTTTAGAGACGTTGATTTTGTTACTTCAATGACGAAAGATGTATATCTGGTGTTGAGTTTATTCAGGCACGCCTGAGTACCACCAATCATTAACTCGGTCTTGTCGTCATTGAGGCATAGACTGTTGGTGGCCATCCATGCTTGGATTTCACTGTAAATGTTGTTTAACAGTTTGGAATCATGGTCGTAACAGCCAGTGGGGGGATGAGGACTTGAGTGTCATCTGCATAGTTAGTGTAGATGACACGCAAGTTGTCCAGGCGGTCGAAGAGTAGCTTCGTAAATATATTGTATAATGTGGGCGACACACAGAATCCCTGAGGGATGCCACAAAGTATCAGTGTGGGATCTGCTGAGGCCGAGGGGGAGAAGACTCTGGTGGTCCGATTTGATAAGAAGGATTTAACCCAGTTGAATGCATTGGTGGAGAATGCTGCCGCTGTGTTGAGATGTTTGGTGAGAATTTGGTGGTAGTCAACGTCGAAGGCCGCAGATAAGTCGAGGAGTAAGAGGACTGCTAGCTTACCTTTGTCCTTCGCCTCGTCCATTTGAATCTTTAGATCAAGGAGGGCTGTCTCAGTTCCATGTCTGGGTCTGAAGCCTGATTGTCTAAGTCCTAGGAGTTCGTTTTCCTCTAGGTGCTTCTGGATTTGCAGATAAGCCATGCGATCCAGGATTTTTTGAAGGAATGGGATGGTGGTGATGGGCCAAGTTTGTGGGGACATTAGGGTTTAGGTTTTTTTTTTATTTTAGTAAAGGCATAACCCAAGCTTCCTTGAGGTTGTTAGGTACCTGAATGGAGGAGAATGAGGAATTCATCAGGGAGGTGCTGAAAGGGGCTAGGTTTTTAGCTCCCTCTTTAATGATGGTGACTGGGCAAACATCCCTTTGGCAATGGGATAGTTTTAGGCTTTTTATGATATCTTCAACTTCCTCTGAAGTTACTTTAGAAAAGGTAAAGGGAGTGCAGAGATGGAACAAGTTACTTACCTGTAACTGTTGTTCTCCATCATGGGTCTGGCATGGATTCACATGCTCATGAATATTCCCCGTCGTCAGGCCGGGAATCCTCGGTAAAGAAAAATCAGTATCAGTTTCGTTTCTGATCTGTCTTTCGTAGTAGTAACCAATCACTGATCTCTGCGTCATACTGACCACAGCCAATGACTGCCCTCTACCTAAGCCCCGCCTCTGGCAGCCATCTTCAGATTTGGAAGCACGTGAAGTGGCAGTATGACCAAGTGAAGAGCCGCAGAGGGGTAGGGGGGAGGGTTCGCATGTGAATCCATGCCAGACCCATGCTGGAGAACAACAGTTACAGGTAAGTAACTTGTTCCTTCTCCAGCATGGGGTCTGGCATGGATTCACATGCTCATGAATATAAGAATAAATAGCAGTACACACATGCACAACCACGGGGGGTGGCAAAAGGCTCAACATTAAGCAATTCATCTCTTACCTCCTCACCAGGCTCACCTTAAGCGAACAGGTTGCGCAGCACTGATTGGCCGACCCTGGACTCCTCCCTGGAATCCCGATCGACGCAGTAGAATCTCGTGAAGGTGTGCGTCGACCTCCACGTAGCAGCCCTGCAGATGTCCAGCAGGGGCACACCAGATAAGAACGCCGTAGTAGCAGCGATCGCTCTGGTCGAATGGGCTCTCGGACGGCCTGGCAGCGGTCGGTTAGCCAACCGGTGGCAGTGCATGATGCAGCCGGAGAGCCATCTGGAAATAGAAGACTTCGAGAGAGCCTTCCCTTGATTCACAGGTCCAAAGTTCACGAACAGCTGTGATGTCCTCCGGAAGCTCTTCGTGCGGTCCACGTAGAACTTCAGCGCTCTAGCCACATCCAGCGAGTGCAAAGTCCTCTCGGCCGGCGACGAAGGAGACGGGAAGAAAACAGGTAACACCAAGGGCTCGTTAAGATGGAAGTCCAACGGCACCTTGGGCATAAAGGAGGGGTGTGTCCTAAGCACTACCCTCGAGGCATGGAAAGTCAAGTACGGTGCTTTGCAGGATAGGGCCTGGATCTCTCCCACTCGTCGTGCGGAGGAAATGGCCACCAGGAATGCAGTCTTCCACGACACAAACTTCATCGGTGCGGAGTGCATCGGCTCGAATGGGGGCCCCATGAGCCCGGTCAGCACCACGTTAAGTACCCACGCCGGGGCCGGGGCCTTCACCGGCGGGAACGACCGGAACAGTCCTTTCATAAACGCTTTCACCAGTCGATGGGACCACAGGGACGTCCGTCCTGTGGTTCTGGTATATCTGGAGATCGCCGCCAGATGATTCTTAATGGAGGCATGGGCTAGCCCAGCCTTAGCCAGCGATAGCAGGTACGGCAGCACTTGAGGGGCCGTAATCCATAGGGGGTTGATCTTCTGTGCTCGGCACCAGATAGAGAACCTCTTCCACTTATGACCGTAGCATTTGAGAGTCGAGGATGCCCTGGCCTTTGCAAGAACCTCTCTGCAATCGGCCGGTATATTGTAGCCTCCAAACTCTCGAGCTGCAGGAGCCAAGCCTGCAGGTTCAGCGACGCCGGGTCGTGGTGGAAGATGGCGCCTCCTTCTCTGGAGAGAAGGTCCGCGTCCGCCGACGGCTTGATGGGAGGGGACGTTGACCAGTCCGGGAACCAGATCTGCCTCGGCCACGCCGGTGCGACGAGGATCATCCTGCACCGGGACCTCTTGAGCTGGCTGATGAGTCGAAGCAGCAACGGCAACGGAGGGAACGCATACAGGTATAGGCCATCCCAGGGGAACGAGAACGCATCGCCCATGCTTCTCGGCTGGGGAAACCTGCTGGCGAACCTCTTGCACTTCGAGTTCGTCGCTGTTGCGAACAGGTCGATTTGGGGTTTGCCGCATCGTCGGAAGAGTTGATCCACCTGATCCTGGCGCAGTTCCCACTCGTGACACGCGCGCAGCTCCCTGCTGCGCGAAACACGCCGTAAAAGCCAGAGAGCTAAGCACGAGGACTCCCAACACTTGAACGTGCGGTAAAAATCTGAAGATGGCTGCCAGAGGAGGGGTTTAGGTAGAGGGCAGTCATTGGCTGTGGTCAGTATGACGCAGAGATCAGTGATTGGTTACTACTACGAAAGACAGATCAGAAACGAAACTGATACTGATTTTTCTTTACCGAGGATTCCCGGCCTGACGACGGGGAATATTCATGAGCATGTGAATCCATGCCAGACCCCATGCTGGAGAAGAGGGGTTTTCGCTGGGTCAGTGGCAGACTGGGAGTCGATGGCAGACTGGGAATCGATGGTGAGGCTTGCATTTTTAGCTTCAATCTTATTTTGGAGTAGAGTAATTTTATCTGCAAGGGCTTTCTGGATTTTTGTACACCATTCTGCGTCTTTGATGCAGTCTTGTGTAGGCGATGCCGGGGATTCAAGTTCTTTCAGCATATTAAAGAGTTCCTTAGTACTGGATTTGGCATTCTAGATTCTAGAGTTATATGTTTCTTTTTTTGCAGAGAGGATGGCTGCTTTGTAAATAGCGGAGGCTGATGTAAAAGCAGTTTTGTTGTTGATGGAGGGTGATTTGCGCCAAGTGGATTCAGCGGATCTTTTAGTGTTTTGGAGGCTTTTTAGTTCGGGGGCGAACCACTTGTTGAGGTGGGTCAAGGGTTTGGCTTTCCTAAGTTTCAGAGGGGCTGCGATGTCTAGTCCTGATTTAAGAGTATTGTTATAAATGTCTACCAAATTAGAGGGGTCGAGGTTGTTAAATTTAGACTTGTTAAGGATGTCGCTAATGACGGGCTCGAGGCTATCTATGGTGATGTTGCGACAATTTCTAGAAAGCGAGGGGGATGCTAATGTGGCTTTAATGGGAGAGGGTCCATGGATGGAGAACAAGATGAGGTGATGATCTGACCAAGCTACGGGTTCATTTTGGATAATAGAGACAGAGCAGTTAAGGTCTGACACCCAGTCCAGCGTTCTGCGTTTGGAATGGGTAGGTGTTGTCATTTTGTGTAAATCCCAAGTTGGAGATGGTGTTATCCACAGCTAAGGCAAGATGATCGTTAGGGTCCTGGAGGCCCATTTTTAGGTCTCCAAGGAGGATAGTTTGGGATCCAAGTTTAGTGTGAGTGGAGAGGAGGTTTAAGATATTGTCCTCGAAAAAGTTGGAAGGGTAGGTAGACAAGGTGCAAGAGTATTGTTTGGGTGAGCAAGAGAGTTAGTTTCACTGATAGGATCTTGTTAGGGAGAATTCTCTGTGAAGGCTAATTTCCCAAACCTAGCGAGTCCCCCAGCAGCTTTGCTTGATTTTTGGGGTTTATTTTTTTCTCCTGCTAAGAGTGAGACTCTTTTTCTCCCACTCTTAGACATGATTTGAGATATCCTTTGACTTTGTAATGTGTTTAATGGGCTATGGGGTCTTTTACTCCATAGGGTTTCATGTATTTTTGGTAAGTGTGTTACACAGCACCCTCAGTGCAGTAACACAGGGGTGTCATAATGACGCCCAAACATAGACTCCATACCCTAGGACTGACTACTGTCTCCCAGGGCATGTAAAGTCACCATTGACTTTACTAGTCTTAAACTGGGAACAGAACCAGTACAAACCATCATATTGTGGAAGTACTGGTAGGGGTAATTAGATTGCCCCTGGGTCTGTTTTAGAGGGGGCACTGTGCAGTCCCTCCTCGTCGAGTTTCTGGCTGGTGGTAGTGGTTACCACACAAAATATTCCACCGGAATATTTCCTATGGGATTTTCCCATTCATTTTAAACGCACCACTTTTTGGTGTAATGTTAAAGATACCTCTGGGTTATTTATTTAATATTTATTCCCCGGTTGAGTCTTTTTGCCAGGACTCGGTTTTAAAATGGCGTTTGTGTTCACCTCTGTAACTCCAACCCAAGTCGAGCCCTTTGTTCCACTTTTTGGCGGGCTTCTGCACAGAAGCCTCCAAAAGTGGTGCCACTCTGTCTGGGTCTACAGGATGTGTGTGGGGGGGGCGGGTTTAGGTACCCTGGACTGAGTTGCCTCGGCAACTCAAGTCGCACTCTTGTGTGATTGGTCCAGTGGTGAGCCGCCCGACTCACCACTTAGCATGTTTGAGTGACAGCTAGGACTGATGAATGTGGGTTTTCTGCATAAAAGCAGGGCTTTGGGGACTGGAACTTCAGAAGTCGCCACAGGACCAAAGAATCAGAAGAGGGAGAAGCTGAGCTGACCTGCAACAATGACACCACCGGTGGAGCCCTGCTGAACCGTCTCACCACTTCCCAACGACAGAGAAGATCTTCATCCCAGAGAGTCTTCTTCTTCTGAGCTGGTGGGGATAACCAGTTAACCCTCTTTTCGCCTTCCTGGATCGTCTCGTGGTCGAATCGTCCGTGCCAAGCACCCCGGCAGCCGGATAGCCACGCTTCACCACTACCGCAAATAAAAGGGTAGTACCTTTTAACCGAGAAACTCCACGGCTGGTTTCTTCCCTGGCAGTGCAACGACCTCCAGCTTTCCTCCATGTCGAGATCTCCTCTTCCCCTGGACGAAGCACCAACTTGCACCCACTGCCAGGAACAACTGCCCCCGCTGGAGCTTTCTCACCATTTCAGGTACTGAGTCCCGCCTGGTCTCCCTTGCAACAGACTGTTCAAGGTGCCCCGTAAATCCTTGACTTTCTATCCTGGGGTGACTTGCGACCTACTAACTAACTTTTCCTGACTTGAGCCAACCCTTTTTTGAACTCTTAGCAACGACTCTTTAAAAGAACTAATCAACTGTGTGATCTTGGACACATTGCGCCTTGCTCTCTTCAAGAGTGGGCCTAGCCTATGACTTGCTTGCTCCTCAGTAGATTCTGCCTTTTCTGACTTGCTCTGGTTCTCCTAAAGTGTTGGTATTGTGTATTTTCCTAATTCTGCCTTTTTCCCCTCCCTTTTTAACTAACTTATTATAGTGCCATCTTAGGTTAAGCGCTCACCTCTGTCTGAAAATAAGTGGTGTTTTAACTAAGACTTGTTCAATAAGTGATCAGGGTTGTATATATATTAATAGTGACTGTGTTTGAACTTGCTTGCCATATTAGTGTTAGTGTATTTTACAAAGTGTGTTTTTAATTAAATAATTATATACTTTTATACCCAGGCTCTGGTCAGTGTTTGCTTGTGCTACTGTATTTTGGTACCTATCTTGTATACTCTATATACTGTCTAACTCTTCTTGAGAGATGTCTGGCTACTCAGCCACAGCTACCAGGTAAATCTGGGTGGTACAGACTGCTACCAATTGGGTTTACTACCAACACCTGTAGTCTTAAGCCTTTTGCAGTGGTCCCTAAGGGAACTGCACAGGTTTCTGCCTAACAGAGCTCTGCAGAGGGGACGCTGGAGGTGGGAATAGCTCTGAGGTCTAGTTGGGTTTTGCCTATGAAGGCCACTCCACCTTTGCCTGACGTTCTGTCGGCCCTGATAATGGTATAGCCTTCTGGTAAGGCTTAGGATAATGCTGGTCCTGCTGCATGGTGTAGCCAGGTTTCTGTAACAGCCAAGAAATCCAGGTTGTTTGAGATAAGGTCAGCAATCTCTAAGGCATTGGCGACGAGGGAGCGAGCGTTGATAAGGGCTCCTTTGATATTAGCAGATGGTGAGGTGGTATTATCGAGTGTGGGAATACGTTTCCGGGTAGGAGGACAAGCCGTGTCTCTTGTATCATGTTGGAGGTTTTTAGGTTTAGAAGTGACTTTGTGGTTTGGGAAACCAGAGCCTATTCTCGGGTTTCTGGAGTGGACTAAAAGAGGGATAAGTGGCATTGGTGGTGTAGAAAAGCGCTGTAACCATTCGAGAGGGGTGAGTGGGTCACTGGATGTTGTATTTGGTGGTGCTACGCTAGATGGTCTATGATTGAGAGTGGGTAGTAAAGGCGGTGGAGAGTAAGTTGGGGTGACTGACTGAACTAGAGGAAGGAGTGAGGCCAAGGCCAGTGTCGCTCTGTGGAATGAGGACATGGTGGTTGGTCAATAGGCAGGCTTACGCTGGTTGGAAAGTTGCGGAGGTTTAACACAGTGGGCAGAATGTTAGCAATAGTTTGAGTCAAAGGTCAGAACAAAGGGCAAAAATATTTGCCGGCAGATGTGTGAGCAATATGTAGCAACTGAAGTGAGCCTCGATGTGAGTCTGCAGTCGGGAAACAAACAGCTGATCATCAGCAGCGGCGTTAGGGACAGGAACAGATTTCGGGTAACAACAAGGTGCTCACCGCATGGAGAGATTTCTAGCAGAACTGTTGGGTAACTTGACTGTCAATGACAAACCCCTGCTATTGCGTGCTTAACGGCTAACTACAACTGGTCCAGAGAGACAATTGAATCATATGGTGAATGTTATCTGATCAAAGGAGATGAGAGAGGTGGAATGATCCAGGACACTATTAAGCAGAATAATGTGCTTCTCTTGATTTACTGCAATATAATTCTGAAAACCATTAACAGAAAAAGCCCTAATGGGGAACAAGAAAGCTATGAGCTTTCGACTGGATGTTCCTCCCACGTATTCCTTATCCTATGATATTTCCAATATCCAGCTTAGCTGCTTTGCAATTTTTTATTCAGCAGAGTGCGCTGCATGTCGACTCCATGTCTCTCTGAGGCCTCCATCTCGATGTCAACGTCACCAAAGATATATATAGCGCGTGCAGCGTCCGTTTGCTTCACTTCCGTTTTTACGGATGTAGGATTTATCCCATACCTGACAGTTACTCCTCCTGAGAGAGCGCAGACTGCAATAGCAAAGGAAATTCTACTGCGGGGTAGGTTGGGAGGGGCGATAAGGAATATGTGGGAGGAACATCCAGTCAAAATAACGTTACCAGGCGTAAGTAAATTGTTCTTCAAATGGATTGTGTTCTCCCACGTATTCCTTATCTTATGATAGACTCCCAAAGCAGTTTCTAGTATTTCTGGAGATGGGAATTTTGCATTTTTCGTGACAATTTAGTAGCTCTCGTGGGTCTGTGTGCACTGAATGCAACACTGCCTTACCAAATAAGCCTTCCGGGCCTGAAGAAGAGTCCAAACTGTAAAGTTTGGTGAAATATGTAGGGACGACCATGAGGCAGCCACAAACATTTCTTTTACTGGTACTCCCCTCTGTAATGCAGAGGAAGTCGCCATGCCTTTGGTCAAATGAGCCCGAAGGCTTTCTGGAGGATCTTTTCCCGCCTGTCTGTAGCATTCAGATATTGCCAGTATTATCCATCTGGATAATGTCTGTTTAGTGATCGCCATACCCAACTTGTGGCCTGAGTAGCCAACAAACAGTTGGTCATCTTGTCTTATTTTTGCTATTCTGGTGATATAGAAGCTTAGTGCACGTTTAGGATCAAGCCTGTGCAGCCTCTCCTCTTCCATCCCAGGGTGCGGAGGAGGGTTAAATGATGGTAAAGTTATTTTCTGAGTCAGATGTAATTCAGACAATTTTGGATAGAAAGGTGGGTTTCACCTTAAGGACCACCATTATAAAAAACAGTGTATGAAGGCTTGCAGGATAAAGCCTGAAGCTCACTCACCCTTCGGGCAGATGTAATGGCAACTAAGAAGATGGTTTTAGGGTTAGCAGCCTCAAAGGACAGGAGTGTATAGGCTCGAAAGGAGCACCCATCATGAATTTCAACAGCAAGTTGAGATCCCAAACCAAGACTTGAAAAGTGATAAGGAGGGAAAACATTTGTCAATCCTTTTAGGAATTGTATTATTAGAGGAATTCTGAAGTAAGATACCTCCTCTGAAGTGCATTTAAATATATAAAGTGCTACAAGATATCCTTTAATAGTACCAAGATTAGCTAGGTGTAACAAAAAGGTTAACACCATAGGTGTATTACTTGTAAATGGATCAACATTCTTATCCCTACACCAGCTGCAGAATGTGTTACAACGGCAGCGGTACAAACACTTAGTTGCTGGCTTTCTGGCTGAAAGCAACATCTCCATAACGTCATCCGGGAGGTTCCAATCCTTGTCTCTCAGCCTCTCAGAAACCATGCGTGAAGGCTGATTGTCTGGATCTCTGGATGGAGAACCCGACCCTCCTCTCGCGAGAGAAGGTTCTCTCTTAGTGGAAGTCATATTGGAGGGCAGATGAACATGTCCAGAAGGTCCAGGTACCACATTCTTTTGGCCCAAGTCAAAGCAATTAGGATCATGGATTTCCCAAACTTTCTCAACCTCCTGATGACTTGAGGAATGACGGGGACTGGAGGAAACGTGTACAGGAGTGGAAATTCCAAGTCCACTACAAACACGTCCCCTAGAGCTCCACTTGGGGGAAATTCCCTGCAGCAGAACAGTTTGCACTTCCGGTTGGCACTGGTCCTGAACAAATCCACTTGAGGTGTTCCCCAAAGGGTGAAGATCTCTTGAAGGACTCCCTGAGCTAGTTCCCACTCATGGGAGACTGTGCTCTGCCTGCTCAGAGTGTCCGCCGCCGTATTCTCCACTACAGCTAGGTGATATGCCGATAGGGAGATCCCTTCTCGGATTGCCCAGTACCAGAGCCTCTCTGCACAGTGCTTGTGACCCCTACACCTCCTCTTTGGTTGAGGTAGTACATGGCAACTGTGTTGTCTGTCATCATCAGGACATTCTTTCCCCATACAGAGGGCAGAAAGGCCGTCAGCACTAGTCTGATTGCCCTCAGCTCCAAAAGGTTGATGTGTAGTTTGGACTCCGATGGAGACCAACAATCGCTGATTGTCAGATTGTTGGCATTGGGCTCCCCACCCCGTGAGTGAGGAGTCTATCACTACTGTCATCTCCGGCCATGGTTGTCAAAAAGGTTCTTTCATAATGTTCTCCTAGCAGGCCTTCCACCGAAGGTCCTGTGAGACTCTGTTCGGAATCTGTAGGAGGTCTGACATCCTTCCTGAGAATTGGGACCACTGAGTCCTGAGAGCCCATTGGAGCGATCTCATTCTCCGGTAAGCCTCTTGCACCAGAAAAATGCAGGACGGCATAAGGCCAACCAACCTTAGAAAGTCAAAGGCTGGGAGATGCTGGGCACTCTGGAATTTGGTGATCATCTGCAGAATGTCTTGAGCCCTCGCCTCTGGTGGCTAGGCTTTTCCCAGGGATGCATCCAGGACTGCTCCAATGAATTGGAGCCTTTGAGATGGTATCATGTGAGACTTCTTGAAGTTGAGGGAGAAGCCCAGTCTATGAAGGGAGTGACAGGTGGAGCTCAGATGTTCCCGGGCCTGTTCGGGGGAAATGGCCCTGATCAGCCAATGGTCCAGGTAGAGGTAGATGTGAATCTCCCCTCTCCTGAGACTCACTGCCACCACTCCAGATATACCAGAACCACAGGACGGACGTCCCTGTGGTCCCATCGACTGGTAAAAGAGTTTATGAAAGGACTGTTCCGGTCGTTCCCGCCGGTGAAGGCCCCGGCGTGGGAACTTAACGTGGTGCTGACCAGGCTCATGGGGCCCCCATTCGAGCCGATGCACTCCGCACCGATGAAGTTTGTGTCGTGGAAGACTGCATTCCTGGTGGCCATTACCTCCGCACGACGAGTGGGAGAGATCCAGGCCCTATCCTGCAAAGGACCGTACTTGACTTTCCATGCCTCGAGAGTGGTGCTTAGGATGCACCCCTCCTTTATGCCCAAGGTGCCGTCGGACTTCCATCTTAACGAGCCCTTGGTGTTACCTGTTTTCTTCCCGTCTCCTTCGTCGCCGACCGAGAGGACTTTGCACTCGCTGGATGTGGCTAGAGCGCTGAAGTTCTACGTGGACCGCACGAAGAGTTTCTGGAGGACATCACAGCTGTTTGTGAACTTTGGACCTGTGAATCAAGGGAAGGCTCTCTCGAAGTCTTCTATTTCCAGATGGGTCTCCGGCTGCATCATGCACTGCCACCGGTTGGCTAACCGACCGCTGCCAGGCCGTCCGAGAGCCCATTCGACCAGAGCGATCGCTGCTACTACGGCGTTCTTATCTGGTGTGCCCCTGCTGGACATCTGCAGGGCTGCTACGTGGAGGTCGACGCACACCTTCACGAGATTCTACTGCGTCGATCGGGATTCCAGGGAGGAGACCAGGGTCGGCCAAGCAGTGCTGCGCAACCTGTTTGCTTAAGGTGAGCCTGGTGAGGAGGTAAGAGATGCTTAATGTTGAGTTTTTTGTATTGCTTAATGTTGAGCCTTTTGCCTCCCCCTGTGGTTGTGCATGTGTGTACTGCTATTTATTCTTATATTCATGAGCATGTGAATCCATGCCAGACCCCATGCTGGAGAAGGAACAAGTTACTTACCTGTAACTGTTGTTCTCCAGCATGGGTCTGGCATGGATTCACATGCAAACCCTCCCGCCTACCTCTCTGCGGCTCTTCGCTTGGTCATACTGCCTCTTCACGTGCTACCAAATCTGAAGATAGCTGCCAGAGGCGGGGCTTAGGTAGAGGGCAGTCATTGGCTGTGGTCATTATGACGCAGAGATCAGTGATTTGTTACTACTACGAAAGACAGATCAGAAACAAAACTGATACTGATTTTTTCTTTACCGAGGATTCCCAGCCTGACGACAGGGAATATTCATGAGCATGTGAATCCATGCCAGACCCATGCTGGAGAACAACAGTTACAGGTAAGTAACTTGTTCCTTCTGGTCGTGCCCGGTCATTGCACGCTTTTGGAGTGATGTGGAACAGAAACTGGCCGAGAAGGAGGTCAAGATAGATCGTAGTGGATACGGCGTGGGCTTGTTTGTTAGGGGGGTTCCCAAGATCTAAGAAACTAAAGCATGTGAGCAAACTGAAAGATTTGGCATATGTGCTGGCAAAGAGAATAATAGCCATGGGATGGAAGACATGTCATAGACCAAGGGTAGAGGTGTGGTGGAAAGACTTGCAGAAATTGGCGGAGGCAGAAACTATGGTATGGCAAGATGCGAGCAGTGCTGGGGATTGGAGGGGACAGAGTCCCTGATGGCCTGGAAAGCGCTAATAGCAGAGCTGTTTGGGTCAATTCCGGACCCAGATGAACCCATAGAGGGTGAGAATCTACCACAGGATGCAGTTACGGAATATGAAGATGGTCAGGCTCGGACTGGGGGGAGGGGCAGGGGAAGTAGTGACTTGATGTAAAATGTATAATGGATCTGTTGATATATGCACTGCCTGTTTGGTTTGTATTGTTTTGTTGGAATTAATAAAAATGTTTTTTTAAAAAAATTAAAAAAAAACAAAGCAAAGAAGAGAAAAAAAGGAAGAAAACAAAAACGTTGAGTTTTCAAGAAAAAACAGACATTGAACTTAAAGGGATGGTCTAGTAAACATTTTTATTTAAACAATAGATAGGCCACATAAAAAAAAATACTAGCATCCTCCGTTTTAAAACTTCCTATGTAAAATTTTGAGCTATTCAAGCTCAAAATTCGAAAAAGCAAGCACAGGGGCGCAGCCATTTTGTGAAATGGAGGCCCTCCTGTGCTGGCTTTTGCGGCACTAATGAAGGAAAAGCCAGCCAGCTGTAGTAAACAAAGTCTACCGCTGGGTGGCTTTCCCTTCATTAGTGCTGGGACTCGGAGGACGCGGACCGGAGACCAGAGCAGGAAAGCTGCAGCTGAATCTCGGTAAGTGCTATTTATTTTTTTTACAAAAAATAAGCACTAGCTGCGGTTTTTGTTCTAAGTTTTCCGGGCTGGAGGAGCCCGGAAAACTTAGAAATAAAACCGCAGCTTTAAAAACGTTGTATTTATGTTTGCGGTCGCTTTTGAAGCGACCGCAAACATAAATACAACGTTATTGTGTTGGAAAACGCTGCGGTTTTTCTTTCCAAGTTTCTCAGGCTCCTCCGGCTCGGAGGAGCCTGAGAAACTTGGAAAGAAAAACCGCAGCGTTTTCCAACACAACCGCGTTGTGTCTGCCTGAATCTGCTTTACCATTTGGGGCTCTCGGGCTCCCCACGGGGAGCCCGAGAGCTCCAAATGGAAAAGCAGATTCAGGCAGAAACAACGCGGCATTGCGGAAAACAACCGCGTTGTCTGCCTGAATCTGCTTTACCATTTGGGGCTCTCGGGCTCCCCGTGGGGAGCCCGAGAGCCCCAAATGGAAAAGCAGATTCAGGCAGAAACAACGCGGCATTGCGAAAACAACCGCGTTGTTTCTACCTGAATCTGCTTTCCCAATTGGGGCTCTCGGGCTCCCCACGGGGAGCCCGAGAGCCACAAATGGGAAATCAGCTGCAGGTAGAAACACTACGCGGCATGTAAACATAACCGCGTGTGTTTCTGCCTGCTGTGGCTTTCACTTTTGGTTTCCGGTGCTCCCCTGGGAGCACCGGAGACCCAAAGTGATAGCCACAGCAGGCAGAAACACACGCGGTTGTGTTGGAAAACGCTGCGGTTTTTCTTTCCAAGTTTCTCAGGCTCCTCCGAGCCGAAGGAGCCTGAGAAACTTGGAAAGAAAAACCGCAGCGTTTTCCAACACAATAACGTTGTATTTATGTTTGCGGTCGCTTCAAAAGCGACCGCAAACATAAATACGTTTTTAAAGCTGCGGTTTTATTTCTAAGTTTTTCGGGCTCCTCCAGCCCGGAAAACTTAGAAAAAAAAACGCAGCTAGTGCTTATTTTTTGTAAAAAAAATAAATAGCACTTACCGAGATTCAGCTGCAGCTTTCCTGCTCTGGTCTCCGGTCTGCGTCCTCCGAGTCCCAGCACTAATGAAGGGAAAGCCACCCAGCGGTAGACTTTGTTTACTACAGCTGGCTGGCTTTTCCTTCATTAGTGCCGCAAAAGCCAGCACAGGAGGGCCTATATTTCACAAAATGGCTGTGCCCCTGTGCTAGCTATTTCGAATTTTGAGCTTGAATGGCTCAAAATTTTACATAGGAAGTTTTAAAACGGAGGATGCTAGTATTTTTTTTTTATGTGGCCTATCTATTTTTTAAATAAAAATTTTTACTAGACCATCCCTTTAAACAATATTTTTGTTAATTCAATGTCTTTTAGAAATCTGAGCTCCTCCAGGCAAAGGAATGTCTCACCCCTCCCCCCCTCACAAATGTAACCAGAATTCCTCTGAAGCCAACCAATCATTGTTGTGAACAAAACGAGAGAAGTACTTATTTCGCTCTGGCGACTTTCGCAGGCAATTCGTCAACAAATGTTTAGCAGTTTGTTTTACCCTCAGATCACATCGGTTACAGATTCCATCTATTACAGGAGGATTATTTCTGATTCTTAACAGATCTCTAGTAACCACTAAGTTCATTCTAATTCGCAGAAAACTTGCTCGCCAGTGTCGATTTGGAAACCAACAGAGATACGCTGACAGTTGGCTGACAGATACCTTTTCAAAAGGTATCATTGATTCAAAACATTTTTTTATCTACAAACACAGCCCTCGTAGCAATCCAATCACATTCAGCCATCCTTTTTTTTTTTTTTCTTTTAGTAGATTTTCAATCAATTCCTTTTTTCAAGGAGGAGTCACGAGATTTTAGATGAGACAAAACCTCTTGCTTTAGCTCATGTAAGAAAGAGTTTCAGTTTAAGTCCATCTGTTTCTTGGCATCTACATATAAAGATTTGTGCCTTGGAACCAGGATTAGCCTATATAGTGAAATTCTTCTCCATGCTGCTTGTGAACTTAGTGATTGAATACCTAGTTCATATCGCAGCCTGGACATCGGCAAATAAGGTGGTAGGTAGGGGTGTACCGAATAGTAAATTTACTATTCAGCTGAATACCGAATAGTTGCCCAGAAGTATCTGGCCGGATCCGAATAGTGACCGAATAGTAGATTACTAGTGGAAATGTGTCAAGATATGCATAACAAGCCAAAATGGTTGGTTTTGCCATTGCTTGTTCTAACAGGACCTCAGTGAAGGACATGCCCAGTGCTCGGCTAGGGGAGGGGGGGGTATGGCCAGATTTGACGGTCGCCATGCTGCGGTGGTAGTTGCGACCCAAGGGCCTTAATTTAATGTACGGGTTGCGGCTTAGTAACCGAAAAAGAAAAATGAAAAAAGGATAGGCTCTCAGGTCGCAGTAAGCGTAGTCCAGCATGACCGCGTTGGTGGGAGAGTACCATTTATAATGGGGCCTTGCATCCTTCACCTATGTCATGTTAAAAACAAGCATTGGCAAAGCCAACAGTTTTGGTTTGTTTATAAGTATTAGACATTTGCCCAGCACTGCTTTTACATGCCAAGGTACTCGCACCATTTTGCACACGCTACCATAAATGGCCAGTTAATAGCACTAGGATAGTGCCTGACAAGTGCCTTTCCCACGCCTACACAAAAGCCTAAAACTGTTGGCATTGCCAGTGCTGGTTTATTAGACACTTTTGTAAATCGGCTGGGGATACACCTAACAAATTGTTGTTCTGTCAATAACGACTACATACAGTGTATGTCTTCGTTTCCCCGGCCCATCAGCATGTGCAGGAGCACTTCCCTCGCTGCCGCTCTGCGAGAGAGGGGGGAGAGTAAGTAGCCGACTTCAACACGGCACACCGCAGAGTGAACTGCAACATCATAGCAAGAGAAGGCTGACCGAAGCGATGGACCCGCAATCAACAGAAGCTGGAAACATCAAGAGGCTGACATCACCCCAGCCCATCCAGCGTCAGCACGCTGCAGTATATCGTGCCGGGAACTGTCATGAAGGGGGAAAATTGACATAATTAGTTACCAGCTGAACAATCATGGAGGTAGCTGGCCCCTGCATCGTATCCCTAACCGATCGCTTAAAGGCCCCAGCTTTCCAGCATTGCTGGTTGCAGCTACAACATGGCATTGAACAAGCGCTGTGGATAAAGGCACTCAGCGGGTTAGCCTCCCCAACCCCTCCAACCACATCTCGGATGCACCAGCTGGGTCTGAACAAGCTCAGATGGGGAATAATTTCAAAAACACTCTAACTCCACACCAGCAAAGTGAACAGCCACAAACACACCTTTCTTGTGGGTTATCGGCACGCAGCTGCCAGCAATAGCATATGGACCATCTTCTGCGCTCCAGAAGCCTCTGTGTGAAACTTTTCTCGATTCCATTCACTGAGGACATTGGGGCGCAGCAACAGCTAACAAAGCACACTAAAGGCTTTATTCGCAAGCAGAAAAACCACGCAAAGTGCTAGGCTGAGCACTGACAGCTGCAACAGCAGCTGCAGCTGATCTTGGGCACACAGGGCGCAAGACGGGGAGAAATGAACCTTTAAATCCCTGGATTGCAGAGCGGTGGTGCTAGCTTACACATTGGGTTGTGGGAGCCAACTACACACCCCGAAAGAAAGCAGTGTAGAGTGGAAAGAGGGAAGCACAGAAGCTCCAGTCCTTGCAACACCACGGCAGATTGAGAAAGCCGAGTGACTGCCTCTTCCCCAACCCTGCCGGCACATATGGTGAATCAGCCGGCTGACCACCTTTGTCAAAGGTATGTGAGCAGACCCCAGTGCCTACCTGTCTCAGCTCTGGGCGATTTGAGGGTATGGACAAGAGCCATTGTTTAATGTCACATAGAAAACAGCCTCATCAATTCAATATGTAAAGTGGAGCAGCGGCAAGGGCGGCGCGCAGCGGTATCTCCCGTCTCTTTTGATGGTGCCTGCAGGCTATGCAAACCGCATGCCTTCATCTTGTGCCTTGTCAGTAATTACGTTCTACATAATGCAACAAAGGGAATTCATGTGCTTCCCGCAGCTCAGGGTCACGCTCGAGTGTCAAAGGGAACTGCTCCCTGGCGCCCCTCACCCCCCACCACCACCTTTCTCCTTCCTGTTGAATCCCAATATCTTGGATTATTCCTTAAGGAGGATGAGCTCCCCTCCATTCAATGTAAGGCAATGGAACCACCTTGTGGATGGCAGAAAATGGTTCCAACCAAGAACTAGGGGTGTAAGCAACTTCGGCTTCGAGTAAGATTCCAGTATCTATTCTGCCGAAGGCCGAATAGCTGATTGCAGCCGAACTTTGGCAGAACAGTTACTCGAAGCCGAAATTCGGTACACAACTAGTGGCAGGTTAAGCACTTTTTTCCACAATCCACCGTCAAAACCGAGACCAGTTGATTTAGGCAACCAAGGTTTCTAGTTCAATCCCATACATTAAAATTAGGAACACCTTTCCGCTATAGAATTTAAGAAGAGGAACAAGGGTAAATTTGCAGTATATATGAAAAATCTATTTCTTTTGGCTGCATAGTTGGCGAGTTTTCCCAACAAGGTAGATCTCAATAGCTGACAACGATGGGTTAGATCGAATTTGAAAGGCCAGATATTTTAGTTCTTTCACTATGGGCAGTTTAGAGTCATTTAGCTTTCACCTAAATGTTCCCAAACCGCGTTTCCTAGTTGGTTTCAGTAACATTACTGTGGTTTTAAGAGAATTGATCAGTAAATCATTCTCCTTTGCGTCTGACCACTCGTTTATTTACTTTGAGATAATTTCGGAAAGAACTGTAGTGAATAAGAAACCGATCATTACTACAGTTCTTGGCAGAAACCTAGAACAAACTGACTCCAGAATCCTTAGATCCTTTGACTTGTGGACTACAGAAGAAAGTGAAGGCGGAGTTTTCTGTAGAAGAAATCCCAGACTCCTATCTAGACACTACGCAAAAAGCAGTATACATGTTCGCGCCTTCGCGACTTAAGAAGATACTGCAAAGAGAGACCAATTCTTGGTTCTCCACTGATTTGCTTGCCATGAAAAGCAAAGCAACTTCAGATATTATTGAATAAATACAACAAGATAGAGGACCATAAACCTGATGCCTTACGCAAGGTTCCATTTGTCAGGCCATTCGGCGCCAAAGCTCTTTATGTCGAAGAGGAACAAATGAAATCTTTTATCTGGGTTAGATCCATCTTCAAATCCCACTTCTGTTGTTTACGGATCGCACAGATATACGAATTCAGTTCTTCATGTTTACTTAAAAAATGCCTTAACCAATCAGATTCATTAATATCTTGTTTGGGAGCTGGGGATTTGCTGAGTTGGTGCGTTTATCAAACTCCAAAATTGTCTGGAGTTAGATTAAGTAACAGCATTCCCGTCTCCATTTAGTCTCTCCATTCTCTGCAATAAAGACCAGTTGTGGTAACGGTTACGGAGAGATTTTATCTCTTTAACCACCACTTCTGGTGCTCCCCCCCTCTCTTGATATCCTGCATATATCTTGGTGTAATTTCCTTTTGCACTCTGACGTTTCTTGGTCATATCTATGTATATGTTTAACAGGCAAATATCTGTTTTTGCCAATTGGAGAATCTATTTTCCAGAGAGACTCCACACACGATCTTGGATTAATTAGGGATTGGATGTGGCGATTGTCCTGACTTTTAGTTTGGGTATCCAACTTGTCATTCAAAGGGAAACCATTTTGCCTAAACCTAAGAATCAGATTTCCTCCTTGATTGGTCAATATTGGATTCTCGTATGTTTCTTTTCTGCTATTTGCCTTCTGACAGTTAAAAGATAACGAGAGGGGAATGTGGTCACCAGTGCCTCTATCCACTACTTTGCATTCTTTGCAGTGTGCAAACAAGTGATCTGACATTGCAATATAATCAATAGAGGAAGACTTCTCACCACTTCTCTGTTTTCGCTGCAGGAATATCTCCCTGAACAGAACCATTTGCTATGCGCAGATTCCATTCCTCAAAGAAACCTGTCCATAAACGGCTGTTTATTACCGATGTGCCCCTGTAGATATCTCCCACGCCCGTCCTCACACAATCCACATTTAGATCTCTGGCTAAAAGAATGTTATCATCCGAATGATCAATGCAAATATTAGACAATACATTGGATAGATCATCTAAAAAGTCAATCAGATTTGAATGAGTGTGGCTCCAGCAAAGACTTATTATAACCCAGGGAATATGGAGAAGCGCGCTAGATTCAGATGTAAAATACAGCCTTGCTGCAAGAATTCCCTGCCTGGTGTCGGCAGTTGTTCTAGCAATGTTACACAGGCATTCCGTACCATTATCAACATTCCTCCCGATGGTCTATCCAAGGTGAATTTTAGGGCCCTTTGATGGACTGAGGAAAACCCATCTAATTGTAAGGCCGAAAGTAGCTATGTCTCCTGAAATATGATATCATGAGCCTCAAAAATATAGCTCATCATCTCATGTTCCCTAAAGGACAACCCTTAAGCAGTTTTTCCCTCGAGGAAATCATCAACCACAGATCATGTTTTTAATACTTCTGTAATGAATCCTGGTAAGAGATCCCAGATCTTCTGTTTTGCATTCTAGCTTGGTCTATCGCACCCTTGTTAGCTTTGGCAGCCTTTCCACCCCCATGAGTGACCCCTTGATGAATTTGGGTCGCTACTTGAGATGTATGCGAAGCGTTGACTTGCAGAGAATTACAGCCCTTTTTAAGAATGTTTGAGCACACTTCCAACACCTTTCAAAAGTGCTTTCACACCCAGTTGAGTTTTCATCACAACTTCCACCACTGACGTAACATGCTCATAAGGAAAATGTATACAGTCGATGTCCTGAGAGGATAAAAGATAGAGCTCTGCAATTTGTTCAGTCAAGGACAAAATAGTTCCTCTATTGAGGTTCCTCTGGCCTTTTCTGGTAGTTGCCCATTTTAACTATACTTTCGGTATTGCAAATTGGTTCACAACTTTGTCCGAAACCATTGGATCTTCCTTAGATATTGCATCCCCTTCTTGAATACTGCCTCTCAGATTAGTGGAGTGTGTTTCAGGAACAGTCAGCATGTCATTATTTTCTGAAATCTGTCCGTCAGCCAGAACCATCCCATTCTGAACAGAGACCGGAACCATCCCAGACATTTTTATCACATCTGGATTTCCTTTGTCTCTTGTCGGGGTATGATTCAATTTTGCATGACTTTTCAAGAAAATTGGAGCACGTCTGAGAGGTTTCTTAACCTCTCCTTTCGGATCTTCGGTTTGTAGGCCCACACTGACTTTCTTGATCTCTAATTCCAGATGAGGTTGGTCTGGAGTGAAACACAATTTTCCTACAGCATCTTGAGGTATTTGCATAGAGTCCTTTGTTTTTTCTTTTGCCTGCTTCGTCTGAGGGTTTTCTGGTGCACCATTATCAGCTATCTTACTTAAGGCCTTGAAAAACTTCCCTTATCCAGGTGCCTTTTGTTTACTTTGCTTTTTATTTTTTGATTTCTGTGGCCGTATCATAGAGCTCTGTGCTTCCTAGTCCTGTGCATTCTTTGGCGTTACCTCCTTTAGGTTATCTTTCTTTTTTCTTTTTTGTCTCTTGGTTTGTTTCCTCTTTGATGTTGCATCATTTGGTAATACTGCATCAGAGACTTGCTCATTCGATGTCAGTTCCACCTCTGTTGATGCTACATGATTATCTTCTACTAATGACCCATTTTCCTCTTCTCCAGTAGGAGCAATATCAGTAGACTTCATCTTAGATGATTGTAAATTAGTTTTCGAGGGAGATCCCAGTAGGGCCTCATCGCCCAATTGCGCCAGTCTCATAAATTCCTCCAGCGCTGATTGAGGAAGGTCATCAAATGGATAGGATTCAGAGGGTACATCCATCCAGATTAGAATGTTTCAAGTCATTTAGAACAATCCTCAGATCTTTGACTTCTGCTTTAAGCAAATTCATGTCCTCATCGACCTTAATCAAATATACCTTGATTTCTTTCCCGATTGTTGTATGTCGCTCACTCTCATCTCTCAATACCTGTATCTCTTTGACAATGGAAGTATTCATAAGGCCATTTAGGCCTACCATTGCAGATTCACAATTTCCCACATCCTTGGTCAATTCGAGTAACATCCCTGAGTGAGATTGAACCTCCGTCTTTAGCAGTGCAAACACACTGACCAAAGAGTTTAATACGAAACTCAAGGCTGATAGTGTTGAGTCTGAGGGAGGCGTCTTCTGATCCGTGAAGTTTGAGTCACAGCTCTGTATTTCAGTAAGGACATCATTTGCTTGTTGGTCACTACTTGGAAGAGGAAGTTCCTGAGCGTTAGTTTGAGTGGCCATACTATCCTGGGCATCTCCTAAGAGCACCCCACCAGACCACCGTTCCTCGTAGCAATCCG
The DNA here is from genome assembly GCF_040938575.1 of Ambystoma mexicanum. Classification (NCBI taxonomy): domain Eukaryota; kingdom Metazoa; phylum Chordata; class Amphibia; order Caudata; family Ambystomatidae; genus Ambystoma; species Ambystoma mexicanum. Next base: position 352,127,002 of record NC_090929.1, read on the forward strand.
CAATGGGTGATTCTCCAACCGCCTTCATTATGCCTGCTGTTGAGTGCTTCCAGCTTAAAACATCATCCACTGCGCTTACACTCAGGTCTCTTTTGTTAATGACTCCCTGTAGAATTGTTTTTTAAATAGATGAAGTCGATAAAGTGTAGTCCATGTTGTTCCGGAGAGTTTTGGACATTAGTTTTATAGATGGACAGCGACTCGATGTTAAGTTTACGTGCCTTAAATCCAGATCCGGAGGATCATCTGTCTGTGCACGATAGATTTGAATATGACACATGAAACTACTGGAATTGCTAGATTCATGACCTCCTGGCCCAGGCATACCATCAAGCTCTGGGGCCTTCAAATCGTCCTTCCAGATGACGCTACCTCTTCCTATACCACTTCTTAAGTTGTAGCGCATTTACACCACACTTAAATAGAAGCTTCTCCACATTTTTCCCCTCCTTTCCCAAGGTCACTAGCGGTCTACAGTGAATGTGGGTGTGTTAATACACGTGTGGGACTAATAAGGTAAGGTATATGTATACATCTGTTGTGAGTTTTATTTATTGCCCGCTATTCCGCTGTTCCCACTATTGTGATTTCAATATAGCGGGCCACTCCCAACTCCAATTCAATTTGCTGCAGAAATGTAGATGTCCATAAAATTCATCTAAGATAGACTGCTTAACCTGTACACAGTTAATGTTTGAGCACTATCAGCGCTGTGACGAGAAAAGTAGAATGAACCGTTACGTGGGTAAAGCTGTCTGAGTCTTACTGACATATCATGCGATCTTGGAGTCGAAAAGAAAGCGCTCTGCTTTTCCAGGTTTTTCCGGGTTTGTCTGTTCACTTCTGCAAAACAATCGCGAGGGAGAGTGTTTTGTTACTGGTCCCTCTTGTCCCTCGAGTCCATACGGGAACACATGGCAACACACTCGTCCGCACTCGCTTCGCTTGATCACAGAAGGTTTTTGAAGGTTAAGGTCTGCCTCTAAGTAGCCAGCAAAGACAGACTGCTGTGCAGGTATGTGTAGACAGCAACACACTTGTCCGCACTTGCTTCCATTTATAAGTAGACATTTATAAGGGTAGAAAGGGAGATGAGGAGGGTGAGATAAAGTGGAGAGAGGTAAAGGAGGAGCACCAATGAAAAGGAGAGGAGTAATGAAAATGTGACGCCGATAAAAAGGGAGTGGAATCGGGGAATGGGCAAAAGGAAGATGGTGGTGAAAAGAAGGGGTTTGTTGGAAGGCAGAGGAGGCAAAAGGTGATGGGTTAAGGTTATAGATTGAGCAGAAAATATAATCTCCTTTGGTAGTCCTCAAAGTTGTAACGGTTTTATTTATTTATTGGTTTATGGTTTCAAATAAACCTTTATCAAGCATTCAAACATAGCACGATAGTCAGCATTGTCAAATAATATCCAAAAATAAACAGTAAAAATCCAGAAGGATTAGATAATCAAGTCAGACATCTTTCAGAAACTGCAACAGGGAAATGGTAGCCGACAAGCTCTCTCCTCTTAGCAGGAGGGACCAAATCTCCATCTCATCCAGTGTCCCTTATGATTCCATTTTTTTAATCAAATGTCTGGTTCTTCGATCCCTCAGAACTTGGCAAAATAATGATACATGCTTTAATGATTCTGTAGTGTCTTCATTCTGACAAAATCTACATCCCTTCCCGAAAGCTTTTCCATAGATGTTTAAAAGCTGGTTTGTAGGGTACACATCAAATCTGAAATTGGGAGCTTTGGCCAGATATTTCGGGAGGACTCCGCAAGGTTTCATTTTTTCAATTAAAGAGTCCATGAGGCATTGTGAATTTCTCTCCTCCATGGTCTTGATACAATCGCTTCGCCAAAGCTTTATCTTGACCTTTTCAGGGAAATTACACAGTTCCTCCCCATCTGACTGCAGATTTTTCTAAAGTTGTCGACAACAGTCGGACCACTGCATCATTTAAACCTCATCTGTTCTCTCTTGCTTGGATTTCAAAATGTCATATGGAGCCGCTGACGTGGGAATTAAAGTTTTCCGATGGAGTGACAAAAATTTCCATGTCACTCGACCTCTTAATGAAATGAGCCCTTATTTGTATCTAATCAGGGCCGTTGAAACAATCCCCGGCAGACTAAGAATTTTCCTCCAAAAGGATCCTTCCAAGAAGGCCCAGGGTTCCCATGGGGTAAGTAAAAATGCCTCCGCTTCCAAAGTCAAAGAAGGTACTACCTTTAGGCTATAAAATGATATTATCGGCTTGATAGAGAACTTTCCATACTTTTTGTGAATCCTTTTCCCCTGACCGATCATTATCTTCAGTCTGGTTTTAAAATGGAGTTGGTGTGGCTGATCACAAATGCTGTCTTTAATCATGGTTCTAAGATAAGTGATCTCTGACGTCATTCCTAGTCTTTGGACTTCAACACCCCACTTGAAAACTGCTTTTCCATTAGATTTTTGAGGTCCCAGTGTCATGATACTGGTCTTTGATAAATTAATGGAAAGGCCATTTTGCTGTACAAGTTATTTAAGCAATCTCTGAAGGCCAATCAGAGTTTTGTCCATTAGCACAATGTCATCCGCGTAAAGGAGCCTTGATAGTTCCATACCCCCAATAAATGGAGGGAAAGATTTCGCTATTTTTAAGTGATTCCACATGTCCGATAAAAAAAGGCTAAATAAGGTTGGAGCTAAAGGACATGCCTGCTTTAGGCCCCTGAATGTAGGTATGGATTTGGTCAGAGAACCTTCAGCATTCAGCGGACTAGGATATACGTGGAGTCGTAGAGAGGGCAGGGGTTGGTGGTCAATTGCACAACTCCATCTTTCTCCAAAGAAGCTGACAGTCCACGCTATCGAAAGCTTTGGACAAATCCACAAAAGCTAGGTATATCTTAGATTTTCCATTATAAGCCTTTCCCTAAAGTATGTTGAGCAAAAAGATTTAATTCCGTCCCTGTTTCCTTCAAAAAACCTGTTGGTCTCGGGTAAAATCTCTTTGATGATTGAATCCAGCTTTGTAATTGTTTTAGAAGAAAAGCAGCAAACAATTTGCTCTTGGCGTCCAGTAATGCGATTGGTTGGTAGTTGGATGGATCCCTCCTACTGCCTTTTTTTATAAATCTAGACAATGATTGCCTTCTTCCAGGATTCCAGAATTCATCTAGATTGAAAGGTTTGATGAAAAACATCTAGAATTAACGGAATCCAGAGCTCTGGTGATTGCTTTATCATGTTATTAGTGATCTGAGCCTGGAGCTCTCGAAGAATTCACTTTCTTAATAAGCAGCTCCACGTCCTGATAGTCGAGAGAAAAAGGCCAGGAAGGGACATCAACTTCAGGTTCTTGTGGCAAGATGTTATCTTTTGCTTCTAATAGCCTGAACTCAATGCAGCTTTCTTCCCGAACCACCCCAGCCACTGACATTGAGCTCAGATGGCCTGTCTCGTTAAGCAGTTGCCATGTTGTTCTAGTGTCTTTCTTCAAGATCGATGTCATCATTACCTCAGCATCTGATTGTAATAAGGAAGCCTTTTGCCTTTTTAGCCAGTTCTTATAGATCTGCCTTCTTTTCTTAGTCATACTCGCTGATCAAGGGGAGCATGTGAAATTCTCCTGAGGTCTATACGGAGAAGGAGTTTTGGTTACTTTACTGCTGCATCAAAGGAGTGTCTGAGAGGGCAAGCAGTCGCTTTATTTTTTGTAGGTATATACATGAATTCACGCAGGAACTGAGCATAGTTTGACTCGCCTGCCTGTTTTAAATGCTCCGCAAAGCGAGCATTTAAAGAAAGAATATCTTGATTTTTCAGTCTCAAGCGGGTCCCATCACAAGTGGTCTCAATGTTCAAAACACTTTTTCACCCACCTTTAAGCGATGGCAATTCCAAGTTAGGAGCAAGAGGGCATGCTCTCTTGTGCCTCTACCAATCAACTCAAAACTAGTGACTCGATGTAGCAATGCCCTCGAAACAAAGACATAATCCAATATACTGGTTTTCCCCATACCCGACCATGTGGGTTTTGCAGGGATGTCTCCACAGGGTTTGACCATTCAAGATATGCAGATCTTTATCCTCCATGAATTCCAGTAATCTTTCAGCCTTTGTAGTTGCCAGGTTATTAGACTCTATTGAGCATAATCCATGGCAGTTAAAATCTCCTCCCACAATAGTAAAGTGGGTAATCTGCGTCAATGAGAGGTCGTCCATGGAGTCCAGCATTATGCTCAAGAAAGCTTCCGTAGTCCGTTTCAGGGAGTTCCAGTAGACATTAATAATTAGTAACACTTCCAAGGCCTCAGAGTCTTCCTTCTGTATGTATAGGATCACCAATTGCACAATGTGGATGGGACTAATAACATCCACTATACTAATACCAACTCCCAGCTTTACAAAGGTCAAAAGGCCTGCCGCCAGACGTCCCCTCACGCCTTTATATGCAGGGTTAAAAAACGCTGCATACCTATCCCGAATCGGAAGTGTAGCAAGCCAAGTCTCTTGCCGACAGATGACATTGAATGTACCAGAGAGGATCATAGGGTCAGAACTTAAATGAGTAAAACCCCTTGTGTTTCAAAATGCCATCTGGAATTGCGAGGCTCGTTGGGGAGATCAGTTGTGACTCAGAAATCCCATTAGCTTGCTCGCTCCCTCAAAATTGAATAGGATGCTCCAAGACTGAAATTAATCTCTTAGAATGCAGATATCCAGTGATTTTGATTCTTCTCTCCTTTTTGTATACCCAGCTCATCGGATATCGCATCCATAGGGGATTTATGGGTTCGCCCCATCGAATTCTCGATGCTCAAGTCCTTATCTTGTCTTTCTGATAAAATAGGTTGACGAGGTTGCTCCGAGTGATTGCTCAAGCCTCGATGAAGGGGCACACTCCCTGCTTCATCTAGGGTATCCAACAAGTCGTAACCCATAGATAAAAGCAGATGTGCTGCCTCAAGTAGCACCGTTTTCATACTGCTCATTTTTAAATGAAATATCATTCTATCCAGGCAGCCTTTTCTGGGAAACTCCACAATGCAAATGTCATCAGAGTTTAAAAAATGAAGGGTAGGCAGCTGGTGTATTACTCACATCACATTTGCACGGTGTAGGATAAATCCATCATTCAAAGTCCACAATCTGGTCAGAAACACCTTTTATATGTGTCTTTTTTAATGGGTTGGCATTTTGATACCCATCATGCATTAGGGTCCCGCCTATTAACACACCTCTAGCTGAGAGGTTCTTATCCGACCTTCTTGTTTCCTGCTCCTGCACAGTTGTCACCACTGAAGATCTATCAAGGAATGTTGGTTTACGGTTAATAGTAAGCCTATCGCGTCTTTCCTCTAGAGTCAGAAACCGGGGCTGTTGATCCCCAGGATACAAGCTGTTTTTTAGGTGGACAATTGATGAGTCAAAGGCCAACTCCACTTCTTGAATAGGTAACGTGTTCTGACGGGAGTCCAGGTTCTTACATGGTTCTACCTTTTTCAAATCATAAGGTAGGTAGTCTAAGGACGTCATCTCCACAGCGTCAACGTTTTCTTCCTCTATAGAATAAGTGGAAAGGTCCAAACATTCCGCCATCAAGTCATTAACAGGAGAATTCTCCTTTGGTTGACCATTCGTCTTAGCCACTTTCTCCTTCAAAGTAAGGGTGTCCTCTATTATTCTTGGCAGGGAAGGTTTTTGAGTAAGCGAAGCTGGGCATGATGGAGTAGGAATTTGGAGGTTTCTGAGGAATGATTGGCTGTCAATTCTATTTCAATTAGGAGGCAAGGAAGAATTATTGGTTTTATTTGTACTAGGTGCTGCTTTAGGAGGGCAGGCAGATTCCTTCTTTTTTCTATCTTTGTGAAAAACCTGAAATTACTCTGCATTTTTGTCTGCACTTTCCTGGCCAGACGTCACTGATGTTAAATGAGTTGCTGACAAATATGCTGCCTTGCCAGTGTTTTCCGTAGGTGCCTGCTTGTGCAAACTAGTAACCAATTCTTCACATTTTCTGTTCTCTTCTAATTTGGATCCCAGATACATTTTTGAATGAGGCTCTTGGTCCAATTCTGGGTCCAAGGCCTGCTTGATATACCCATTTTTATCTTCTTTGGCAAGATGGATTTGAAAACGGGCAGAATTATCTTGAGGGCTATCTTTTTTGTTACAGCCAATTCGACCCTCTTCTTTTCTATTGTGCACCAGAGATTCTAACTGCAGACGTTCCGTTACTGAGTTTTGAAGGCAATTTTTGTCGGCTCTGTCCAATTTCAGAGCATGCTCCAATGTTTTCTGCACCAAATAGGCACACTTGACTTCATGATCCACCCTAAACAGCAAGGAAGCAATAACAGATTAGATAAATATGACTTTAGAGTGGATCCTGGGCAAGAGTGTCGCCTGAGCTTTCACATTATCGTTCATGGTCTCATGTAGTTTCATGTAAGGGGCCAAGGAAAGAGTAGAGAGCTTCGTCTTTTGCATATTGACTGACCCCAAATGCAAATCAGCACCCACTTCTTCCTTCCCTAATGTCGCTGCTATCTTAGACGTTTGAGTTTGCCTATCCAACTGGGGCCAGTTTACCTGTGAGACGGCCGGAGGAGGATAATTCAATATGTAGGAGGGAGATGCACACTGGGAATAGTTCTCACGGGCCTCCTCTGGCGACTGCGTAGGAGACGTTATCTCCTCTAGAGGCCCCCTCTTCGATGTGATTAGCAATAAGGGGAGGAGTAGAGATCTCTATCATAGGATGGTTCTTAGAGGTGCTAATGAGGTTCCTCAATTATTCTTTCTTTGCCCATGGAGTATTCCGTAGGATTAACAACTCATCTCCAGCAATTGACCCATCCTCTCCACCGAGCTTGTCAGCAGGCAGAGGTGACTTCGTAGGTAAATCAATGCAAGTTGGGGGCAGACGTACACATCCACGAGCACTTCTAAGTTTTCTAACAGCTGCCCCACGCTATTGCGTTTGAGGTACAAGCAAGATGAAATCGTTGAGCTATCGACCCCAATTAATTCCCCTTGTAGTGATGGAGGGGGAGAAGACGCCACTGCTGCCTTTGTCGCAAAAGCACGAGATATAGGAATTTAATTTTTCGCTTCTGCAGTCATTGATGAAAGAGCAGGGATTAATCTCTGTCTTCTCACTCTGTTGAATTTCTGCATCAGTTTGGTCCGCAAGGCCTTCACACAGAGGAGTCAAGGAAAAATTAGATGCATTGCCTGCATGGCCCAACTAAGTGTTCAGAGGGGCCTGAACGGCAGATAATCTGTCTGGGTTCGGTGAGGGAGGAACGAGGGCTGCAGGAATTTATTGTGTTTTTTTCTTCGCTTTCAAAACATAGATCAAACCCCCGCACTCGACTCCCCCCTTGGAATCCTGCAGCCAATTCTTTGCGTCCTTCATAATGGCGACTGAAACCGGGGTATGCCTACCCATAGTAAATGTTCCCCGGGAGGTTTCATTCTGTTGCAAAAGACTCTTTAGAGTTAGACAAAGGACAACTTACCTGAGTCTTAGTTCTGAGTCTTGTCTGTGGCATGGGAAAAAAACATAACTTCTCCATGTTCTTAGTAGGTGAAGGTCTATGTCAGCGGCGTGTATCAGGGCACCCAGGCATCCCGCCACCCTGCCAACACAAGCAACACTCACTGCACTCCAGGTCGCTCCGTGACAGTGAACAAGTATTTGTGGGTTGGCTCCTACTTCTCAGGTCAGCAGCGAGGAAAGACTCTGGAAGCCAAACGAGTTGCAATGGAAAACGAGGATACCAGAGCTTCCTGGCAAAAAGCAACCCTCTACTGCACTCTGCATCGCTCTGCGACAGTGCAGGATAATTTGTGGGCTGGCTTCTCCTTCTCAGGTCATCAGCGAGGAAAGACTCAGAAAGCCAAATGACAATGGAAAACAAGGATACCAAAGCTTCCTGGCAACAAGCAACACACCACTGCGCTCTGCAGTTGTAACTGTGACAAGTAAGAGAGGCATGGGTATAATGCCAATATTACTTACCAGTAATATTCATTACTCCTAGCCCTAATCCTCATTGTCACAGTCTTTAGACCAGGCACAGCAGCCCCCATGATTGGAACTTAGGCCCTTTTTTGTGGCTTATATATATGTATACAAATAATTGTGGGTGCTCCAACTTTTTATAAAGTACCCTTTGTGGAATGGTTTTGAAGCAGGATAGTTTGCATGTATTTGGTGTAGAAATGGGGTTCCTGTTTCTGTCTTTCATTTGTAAGGTCTGTGATGGGAAAGAGTAGACCTACGAGTGATGAATTTCCCTGATAAGTATTCTTGGCCATACATTCTGTCCTAAAGCTCATAGACCTCCAGTCTGGGAAGATGCTTAAACACTTAATTCAGCCAGTCATTCAGACGTCATTAATATTTGTTTTTATATATAAGGGTCCAGGGTTGGCGAGAGCAATGCATTGAGTAGCTGATATATTAGCTTGTCAGTCCACACTCGTTGCAAGTCTGCTTTGACTCAGAAAAGTGAAATGAAAAATGTGTGCGCCACCAAACCAGAGTATCGGCCAACGTAGATCCCTCAAATCAAATTGCAAAACAAATCACCCACCAAATCCAAAACTGCAGGTTGAGGCTGACAATGTTGAAAAAGGGCACACACAAAAACAACACACCTCATCAAAATGTATCTTCACCATCTCTAGTTGTAAGAATCCGGACTAGGTAACCAATCAATGTGCACATTTAATTCTACGCGTTTCTGCTGACATATGCAGGTATTTAGCTTCCGAAACATCATCTGAGCGGAAAGTGTGTGCATGGAGCAGACTGGGTGTGAAACATAGCCAGAAATGCTGAAGGGTATGTGGGGCCATCCCAGGGAGCAAAGTCCTTGCACTAGTGGCTATGGAAGTAGTATGCCTGACAGCACACGCTACGATGTTGCACTTCTCAATACTGTGCATTAACACAGCCAGGTTATAGTCACCGGCAACATGATTAGCATTTACTAATGCCATTTTAACACAGGGCACACACTGTTGTCTATTCCTAGACAAACATGCAGTCTTAATCGTGTAGTGTTCAATTTTGCTCAGATGATTAGCCACATCAGGGTATAGGTCTGTTAGTATCCATTGGCGTTATTCACAGGGAATCATTGTGGCATCCTTTCAGTTTCTGCTGAGGGTTTTGTGCCAGCAGAAAGCAAGATAAAAACACTGCACCAAACATTCCAAGACTATCACGAGAATTGCTTTGGCGTACCATAAAAATAGATTGTCACGGGTATAACAGAAGTGGCTTTGGGGCTCCTCCCATTCCTGCACATAAGTAACACAGTTACAGCTAACCTGGGATGATGATCAATCACTGATCACCTGCAAAAACAAGTGCACCTCATTATTTGGGGCTCTTTTCTGGAGGCAGAGAGGTGTCAATGCCTGGCCCTTTCGGTATCCGTGATGAGGCTTTCCGAAGGTTTAATGGACATGCAAACGGCAGACTACAGCAAAGCCTTGGACCCGATGTAAACTGCCCTGGAGTTCGAAACAATGCAGATCCTGTGCCATGGACCACGACCATGGTAAGTTGAAAGACCTGCAATTGGTTCTAAACTCCCAAAGGCACACAGCCTCGATTTCCAGTGTATTAGAGACGTGTGTGCCCCAATCGCTCAGAAGCAATTGATAAGATGTTACACGTTTCTGATGACAGTCTAGCTCCTATTGGCCAGTTAATCGCGGCCATTACCTCAGCAGATCTCAGCATAATCCAGACGACTGCACAGGCCTCAGGCACTCCACGTAGTGCTCCACGCGAGCCTTTTTAAAGGTGTATTGCGGATATTCCAGTTCGCCCTGTAACCAAACGCTTAATTGAGGAACTGCATTTCACTCCATAGGGAACAAGCAAGGGTTTGTTTTCTTGGCTGTGTAGATCCTCCTAAAAATATACCCAATCAGAAATGGATGCATAAAAAAAACAAGCTTCCAACATGCAAATTACTTTAGCTATTTTAAAAAGTTACTTTAGCTATTTTAAAAGATTATACTCGCATGATTCAATGTATCATTTTATTTGGAAGATGCTTGGTATCTTTCCCATTCAAAGTCACTGGAATCCACTATATTCGGCGACCTATGCTTGGTAAGAGCCATCCTGCCCCTCATGTACTACTGTTAGTGACACTTTAGTATTTCAGTAGAGCTTTCTTTGAAGCGTAATGAACTTGCTACCAATTATCACATATACACAGTTGATCTCACTAGATACCACTGTTGACAGTGCAACGGTATTGCCACTCTCTCCATATTGCACCTCACCTGCTCATACTTCGATGCCCGTCTGTCTATGCACATTGCCCACCCACCTTGCTTTCTGTCTGTGATTTAGGTGAGCCACTATTCGCCTGTCGCACTTACAGCATTCTTAGCCTGTGTTCATGGTTGCATTTACAGTGATTTTAGCTTATATTGCCTATCACAAATTTAGGTGGCCTGGTACCTGTGTTCTTGGTTGCATTTACAACATTCTTAGCCTGTGTTCATGGTTGCATTTACAGTTAAGCGCCAGTGTGCTCACACTTCCTCCTCCACTGCCCGTGTGACTTATCTTGCACCTAGGTGTCCTGCACTACCACCATGCTCCTTAGGGCGCTCCTTATACTGTACCACGTTCTGCCCTTTCAGGCAGCCATTGCCAGTCAGATACTCACACTTCCCCCACAGCCGATTATCCGACACTCTGATCCCCCTAAGTCCCTTCCACCTGACTCTGTCTAGTGTGATCCCTACAATGGGCCCCGCGACCACCACCTTAGGCCTACACTACATCAACAACTACACCAACCTATATCTCAATGACGCGGCCCTCTGGCTGGAACACTTCGCTAGGAAACCTACTCCGAATCAACCTTGCTCTTTATCTCTCAGAAACAAGAGATTAGGCACAAGATTCCACACACGATCTACCCGTAGTAACTTCTCCAAGCGAACACTACACACCACTGTGCTCACCCTCTCCAACCACCAATAGAAATCCTCTACTATAGAGGCTAAACTGCCTCTCATCAATGGCGCCCTTATCAACGCCAGATCTCTTCCAGCGCACGCACTAGACATTGCTGACCTCATCACATCTTCAGACCTTGACTTTATTGCCATATCTGAAACCTGGCTATATGCCGCATCCGGCCCCTCACTGTCCCTTGCCTTACCACCCGACTACAGTATCACGCGATGTGACAGCACCACTGCCCAAGCCAGAGGTGGTGGCGTGGCCATCATCCATATAAACACTCTTAATCTAAGAGTGTCGACCAACTCCAAATTTGAGTCAGCTGAATTACTATCAGTTAAACACTCACTAACGCCCAATCAAACAGCCACCCTCCACCTTATCTACAGGCCTCCAGGCCCTGCACCATCCTTTGTCGGCGAAAAAGCCACCCTCCTCCTCGACAATACCAAAACCAACTCAAATTATCATCCTAGGCGACTTTAATCTGGGACTTGGTGACCCAAAAGATCCCATTGCACTGGACCTGGAGAACGCTCTAACCAACTTTGGTTTCACCCTGCACATTCAAGAGCCTACTCATACCAAGGGCAGGACCCTTGACTGGTTAGCCGGCTCCAACTGCAATATGAATGTCCTTGCCAATACCCACTGCTTATAGTCAGACCACCACATCATTACCTTTAATATTGAAGCCACCCCCCTGTGTCCCTGTCATAGCTCCAGCCCTCCCCACTAGAAATAAAAGGGACATAACCAAAGAGAAACTCCTCCCTCTGCTACTTCCATCTCTCAATCCTGCCACTGACTCCTGTAATGATCCCACCGTCCTAGCAGACATCTACAACCGTAGTATGCTCACTGCTATAGACTCTATCGCCCCCATCAAACTCAGGAAGGCTAAACCACCAGCACACCTTAACTCCTGGTTCACACCACAGTTAAGAGTACTCCGCAAAGTGAAACGCTGTGCCAAAAATCGTTGGAAAAGTCACCCTTCTGATGTGAATAAAGACGGCTTCTTCCTTGCATCGCTCACCTACAAAGAAGCAATTATCGCTCAGAACAAAGACTCTCTTAATAACCGCATCCTGCAAGCTGACTCGAACACTAAGGAACTCTTTAAGATCTTAAGAGCTTGAAACTCCAGCCACCAGTGATCGAAGTGGGAGGGACCGGTGCTCCTCTACTTCTTTTCATTAAGTTTTACTGTTCCTATACTTTTATTTTAAAAAGATCCCGTTCCAGAATGGTTTTGTTTTAAAATAAAAGTGTAGGAAGTTGAAACTTGTACTGTTAGTGCACTGCACTGAATGTTCCCCTAAAAAGCATGTGCATGTGTTTTGGAGTTTGTATTGTGGGTTGGAGGGGGGTGGCGATGGGGTTTGTGGGGAGCGGTGCAGGTCAGCATGGAACATAGTTCCACTACTTCTTTTCGTACACTTCGACCACTGCCAGCCACCCCCCTGACACCTGCATTAAAGATAGTAAATGGTGTGCCAACATTCAGTCAGCCTTACTGAATAAAATCTCTTTGCTACAATCCAAAATTAAAGACCAACAAGATAGTCTGAAACTGGACAATCGCTCTCTCACCCCTGCATGGGCCCTCCGTCTTGACTCGCCCAACTCTAAACTTTTTGCCTTCTCACTGCTCCATTGCTGAGGTGGAAAACATCATCTTGAGGATCAAACCTTCCAATTGCCAAGGTGATCCGTACCCCGCTCCCATCGTTAAGGAATCTTCCCACGATTTAGCCCCATTCATTACGGCCTTTATCAACTCGTCCTTTAAAACAGGCATTGTCCCTGACAACCTTAAGGACGCATGGGTGATCCCATTGCTTAAAAAACCTTCCTTAGACCCAAGCATACCCACGAACTCCAGACCCATAACCACTGTCCCTTTCCTGCTCAAAATCTTAGACTGTGCAGCATACCTGCAGATCCAAGATTACTTGGAATCCAATAATCTTCTAGGTCTTAGACAATTTGGATTCCGTCCCAGACACAGGACTGAGACCGCTTTAATAGATCTCAAAACACAAATAGAAGTCTTGAAGGACAAGGGCAAACTAGCCATGTTACTTCTCCTCGACCTCTCTGCGGCATTCGATCTGGTCAATCACCAAATCTTATGCAGGCACCTCCACTAAGCTGCCCACTTCTCTCCGTCAGCCACGGCCTGGATCAAATCCTGTCTGAGCAATAGATCTATACGGGCCTTTTCTCAGTCTACAGCTGCCGATCCCTCCCCAATTCACTGTGGCGTCCCTCAGGGTTCTTGCGTGTCACCCACACTGTATAATGTCTTTACTAAACCTCTCTTTGATGTATTTGATTATCTGGGTGTCTCCTACACAAACTACGCCGACGACACCCAGATACTCATTCCCATTACTGGAGACTAATTAGCTGACACCAAGGCCCTGAATGACGTCTACCTGGTCATCCAAGCCTGGATGGCCCAACACCAGTTATGCCTCAATGATGACAAGACGGAGCTCCTCATCTTGGGCACTATGCAACGCCTCAGCAAACTTGAGCCGTCCTACCAGTCGTTTATCATTGATGGCAATACCATCCAAGTTTCAAAAGACACAAAAACCTTAGGATTTTACCTTGACGCCAACCTATCCTTATCTTGACAAACGAATGCCGTCAGATCAGCCTCAGCATACACCTGCAAACTCATCGCAGCCTGCAGGCCATTTCTGACTACCCCTAATAGTGTCACTCTTGCCAGAACCCTCATTATGTCTAAAATTGACTACGGTAGCGCCCTCTACTTAGGAACTAGCCAAGAGAAGCTGAATAAACTACAAGTCACCCAGAACAACACTATCAGAGCTGCCTTAAACATCCCTCGAAACCACCACATCTCTGAATCTAAAACCAATCTACAGTGGCTACCCGTCAAACAGAGAATTTCCCTGAAATCACTTGCCCTCACGCACAAATGCTTGGCCAATAAGGCCCCCCCATACCTCTGCAGTCGGTTATCCCGCCATGCGCCTATCCGACCTCAAAGAACCGCCCAGACCTACTGTTTATCGATCCCTAGGTTCAAACTTCAAAAAGCGGGGGGCAAGCTTCCATGTCCTTGCTTCGAAGCTATGGAATGCCCTCCCTATAACCATTAGATTTGAAGATTCTTTTAACGCATTCAAGTCCAAAACGAAATCTTGGCTCTTCAATCAGCATTGAAACAAGCTCTGTACACCACAGCCCTACTAGCATCGGCCCACCTATCTGGCCTGCGGTACACTTTTGTCTCTATGTATCATGCAAATCATTTGTTCTGTAAATTATGTATATTGATATTCTCGCTGATTATTATGTATGTACATTTGCCCCGTGCTTAAATTATGTATGTTTATATGCTCTGTATGTAACTCTGCACAAGTTGCGCCCTGATGTCTTCGGGCCTGATGGTGCGCTTTACAAATAAAACAAACTACAAATTACAAAGATGGCCGGCTTGTTTCTGGAGAGCTTCCTTGGAGACAGTCATCTAGGATGGCTGCCTCCATGGCCGAGCTCACACAAAATCAGTTCCGAGATGGGCAGGAATGGGTGGGGTTAGCCACAGGGATTACATTGGCTAGGGGCAGGGAATGGGAGGGATTACAACTGTGTATCCCTCCTCAAATGTCATCTCCAGTGGACCCTCGTTCAAAGCCCATATTTGAAGCTCTTATTTGAATGACAATAGTTTCGGCCCCAGACTAAAAAAGGGGGAAGTGAATAATATCGTCTTCATCGCCAACAAAGAAGTAAAGTTATAAAACAACTGTGCATAGCCGCCCCAATTATGCTAATTGCTTCTGGTATTTGAATTATTTAGTCTCAATCGAATAATCCTATTGTTATGCACATTGTTAATAATCAAATTCAAATAAAGGAGAAGACTTCCACCTTCTTTAGTCTGAGATATTGTGCTACACACAACATCTGGGCTGCCTCTGCCCACCAGACTTCCCGCTGCTCCAGTAAAACAGTAGGGCTGAGAGGATACCTTCGGGGCAATGCGCTTGCCTTTGGATCAAGATCTTGCCATGCAAATTTAGTTTGATACCTAGTCCTGTGCTTAAGCTTGAGGAGTCTAGCATGAAGATTGATTTAAATGACCAATAAATAAGTAAAAATCTGTTTTGCCTTTAATGGGATGGAACAAGGTTTTTGTATACCAATTCTCCTTTTTCACTTTGCAGAGCGTTTTCCTCGTACCTCCTAACCATGGGATAATCTCATGATTAAATGAGGCGTGCAGTACTTCCACAATCTCTCTGCAGAGTGAAGGCCCTGGGGTTCTCCATATTTTGCCTCTGGCCACTGCTCCCCTCAGTGACAGCATTTCAGAGTTTAAATCTACACAAGCCTTGTCATTTACAGTTATGTTGGCTGTGGAGCTTAGAACTCCCAGGAGTGAAAAAAACTTGTTTTTATTTGCCTTAAGCCGCTTAGGCGTAATCAGGACTTGGGCTGACGTTTTTGCAGTGTAGATCTTTCTTACAGTCTCAAATGAAGTACTTCCCTTTTCCTATGTATGGCCATTATTGCCCTGTAGGCTTGCTTCATTTCAGTCTGTGTATTTATTACCTGGGGAGCCAAGGAAAGACTGTCAGCATGCCAGACCCTCAGATAATCATGTGAACATACCCTCTCCAGGGGCCCATCATTTATCCGATGCCGTAGCACATAATTTTCGGTTTAGCCGAGTTGATGATCAGGCAATGATCATCGCAAAATTCAATAAAAGCTCCAAGTGCCACCTCTGAGCACCTCTCCTTTCGTCGTTCCTTAAAAACTCTCTTGTTCTGATCCTTTTCTCGTTCTTTTCCTTTTCTGCCAGTGAGCGCCATGATGCCCTACGGTGAACGTGCGCCTTATAAATCCTTTTAACATAACAAATAACTTCTTTTGTACTATTTCAGTTTTGGACAAGCTAACCGTGTTGTCAGCAAATAGGAGTAGTGGGAAACGTGCTCAAATTGATATTTGAGATGGGACAGGGGAGGTTTGACATCAGGGAGGATGTGGGGGAGGGTGAAAGAGAACCGAATGGTGAATTGGCCACTTTGCAGGGGGGTAGAGAGGAAATGTTCAGTTAGATCATTTCCGTCTGTAATGTTACAGGATTATTACAGTTAAATTGTGAGATCCATGCAGGGATTGAAGTGTGTCATGGGAAGAAACTGTGGACAAAATATGTTAGGAAAGGATCAGGGGCACTTTAACTGTAGGAGGAAAATGGAGAGCCCAAAATATTAAGAGGGGTTCACATGTAGAGTTGGGGCGGCAGGGGATTTAGAAGACATTTAAATTCTAAGGCGTGTTCATCTCATAGTCGTAATCAAAAGACATTGGCTCTCATTACAACTTTTCTAGTATCCTGGTGGTCATTTCTCTAGGATACCGGCAAATGGTAATACCATTACTGGCACTCGGTCCGGTGGAATGTCCACTGGATTCTGAATGCCGGTGACAGTGGTAAATCTCTATTCCATGGAGTCCCATTGAATTTGCAAGCGCCAGTTATACTGGCACCTGTAATACCGCTGATTTTTGCTGGTAAGGTGGCAGACTGACCTCCAGCTAAAAGCTGGAGGTCATTCGTGCCACCTCAGTGGCAAACTTGTAGTTGGCTGATGCAGAAATTTGATGGTATATGGGAATACCAGCATCTTAATTCCACAATGGCCAACTCATAATGAGGGTCATTGCATTTCAGCTGGAACGATGTATATCTTAAGAAGTCTGTGCAATGGTTTTCAGGGTTATAGTTCTGTGGGAAATTTTCAGAGGAAATTATTGGCTGGGATTATATGAGGGGAAAACAAAAAAGAGGGTAAACACTGACCAGTGGACCACAGTGTTTTACAAAAAATGTTTGGAACGGGCCGGGGACACTGCTGAGGGCAATGGACATTGGCCATTACCAAAGACCATGGCCAGTTGGAAGGGTTATTTGATTTTAAAACTGATTCCAGCCAATAGTGTATCACCCTAATTGGTGCAAAGAAGCAGGGGCCATGGCCAATTGGACATCGGTATTTACCACTAAAGGGCATCGGGGCAAAGTGGGCAACTGGTCACAATCTTTCACCATACTTAGTGCAAAGTGGCAGGGTCCACTGCAGAACGCTGTGGTGACAGGTGACAGGCCACAGCCAATGGGACATAGTTGTTTACTACTAAAAGGGATATGAGCCAAGGCCGTAGTCTCTCTCCGTGGCTCAAAGCCATGACAAGTGGGCCATGCTCTGTACAAACTGGTTGATGTGTTCTTTCTCTTGTTTTTGTGCATCTATCTCCTTTCCCTGCTTTGCAGGGCTGTTGGTTTTTTCTAAGAGCTTTTTGAGTTGGGTTAATGGAATTGAAACAAAAGTTTTTTACGTATGTTAAAACTGTAGATTTTTCAATAAAAACAAAATAGTGGCCCATGCTCTTTGTTTCGTAATAGTTGCAAAGTGGCCATGTCCGAATGCCAAAGGCATTAAGCCATGGTTAATGGTTACTTTTTTAAAATGTATTTATAGTGTAATTGGTTCATTAAATCCTTAAACACTTATACAAATTCATTCTATGCCGATACATTCGATTTTAAAACATATATACCATATGAAACAAACTAAAACATTTTTGTGCAGTTCTTATGCAAATTCATATTATATAACCTGTAAATCAATCGCATACCAATATACTGAACCTTGAGCAATGAAGGCATTAAAAGACATTAAGAGACATTAAAATGCACTGAGGTATTCCAGCACTATAAATAGATAGTCAAAACAGATCCAGCATCTGAGTCTTTTACATAGCTAGGTATTCATGTGTAGCAATTCGAGTAGCGGTTACAGCCTCCCATTTCTTGACAATCTCTTTCCGTATGAAATAGGCTGCACCAACATACATCATAGAAGAAGCCATATAGATACTTGACCAGAACTGATCTGTTTCAATCATCCTTAGATCCCAAGTCAAATCCTTATACCTTCTATAATATAACTCTGTTAATTGTACGCAATTCGTCCGCAGGTGTCTGATAGTTTCCACCGTATCTTTATACAGCCTACAGACTCTTTTCTCTCTTGGAATTCCTGTCCAGCCTCCCACATACTCCAAACATGGCAAAAGATGAAATCTTAATAACATAATGAACCTCTAGAATTCCATATTTACAACTTTCAAATGATAGCTTCTGGGTCTAGAGGATTCTAATCCTTGTAATATATATTCCATAAACCGTTTTATTTCCAAGGGAATCCAGGTTATTGCACATGTCCCACTGTATTGATTTCCTTTTCAAGGTTTTGAAAAGATGGCCTGTCTCATCAATTTCTCTAGGTAGCTTTCGATTGATATCTTTTAGGAAGTTAATTGTAGTGTGCAGTAAGTCTTTAATAAAAAACAATTACTATTATTCGTCTTAGTCATATAACTTCCCACTAATTTCAACAAGCCATCTTCCTTCAGTGAAAGCATTCTTATGTAGAGCTTACAGCAATTTTCCATAATGTGGAGAGAAGTAAGGCCCAGTTTACATCTAATTGCAGCGATAGGGGTGGATCTGGGTAGTCTCAGTGCAGGTCTCCACAATTTTCCTTCTATTTTATCCATGTCCTCCAAGAATCTAGATGTTAAAGATTCCATGGCGTACAAGGCACCCGGTACAATACAGCTCCTATAGATTTCTAATAGGCCTTCAACTGAGTAACCACCCTTAGTAATAATGTATGATCTAATCACATTCCATTTCCTAAAATGGGCATGCCCAACTATGGGTATGCCTCTACAATTTCAGTAATCTGTGTCAATTTTCCATTGATATTTCGGCTTCTTGCGCTTGCCATTACTTTCCCCGAAGATCATTATTTTTGTTTTCTCAGCATCTATCTTTAAATTGTTGTCTGCAGCATATCTTTGAAGTTCGTCTAGTGACCTCTGCAGGCCTACCGGCGTCCTGTCGATCAACACTGTATCGTTTGCATATGACAACCAACTGATGTGACGCCCCTCAATCTTTGGTGGGAAATTATTTACATTATCAAATCCTTCCCCCATATCCACTACATATAAATTGTACAACACAGGAGAGGTGGCACATCCTTGTTTTAAGCCCAAATTAGTGGATATGGGTAAGGATCTGGTGATACCCTTATTCAGGCAGATAGTAACAGATGTCTCTCTGTACATTTCCCCCAGAAGGTGTAATACCAACAGATTTATGTTCCATCCGACTAACTTAGTCCATAGCCTACCCCTATGGACACAGTTAAAGGGTTACGCTTAATAACAATATTGGCTAATTTATCCGGGCCAGGGGCCCTTGACGCTTTCATCTTGTTATTAATTGCCAAGATGTCCTGCAAATGGAACGGAAAGATTCTGTCCTCTCCAGGCGACCCTATTTCTTGTCTAACAATAGGCACATTTTCTACAAAATACAGATCGTTAATATACTTAACCCATATGTCCAATGATATGGTATTGACATCAGAGTCAATTTCCTCAGTGAGGTATTGCCTGTATAGATACCAACATTTTTTCGAATCGTGGATACGGCATAAGGACAGGATCATTTTTTCCAATTTGCGTTCTGTATATAGCTCTTGTGCCCCCTGATTCAATTTTTATATTTGGTGGGCGAATTTTTAATGGACAGCATTTTTTCTAAATTGTGAATATTCACATAATTTTTAATATTATTTATGTGAAGCTTCAATGGCATTTTCCTTTCCTGGATCTTACAATCATAAAGTTGTCTCTTTAATTTATTTCTCTTCAATTGAGACAATTCTACTATTTGTTTTCATCACCATATTTAAGAGATCCCCAATCACCTTAAGTCCATTCAGAATAATATCCTGACCCGCTATAGGTAAGCAATCAAACAGCTCATCAAATTTATTAAGGTTTTTTTCCGTCCAACATATCTGATTTGTAGCCCCATTGATTTGTATATTTAGACTTTCGCCTGCAATGCCCTCTCTTACCCAATGTGCTTTAAGAAGGCATTTTAGCACACAATGATCGCTTTGAAGAGTAGAGACATGCTCAAACCGTATTATTCTGTTTTCCAAGCCATGATCTATAAACATGTAATCCAACCTGTAACTCACAGATCACTTGCTCCTTGTAATATGTTTGGTGCCACTACTATGTGTTGGCTCTACATAATTTAGATCCCAGTAATGAAGTAAATTCAGCCAAGTGATGCCCTTGTTGATTTGTGGCGATATTTTAATACCCAAGCCTAAGTTCCCCATCTTCAGTGGGGGCATAGCCTCATAGTTACCACATTGATCTGTCCAATCTGCCACTTTTTCCAAGACCACATCACAAAAGCTGTTTAAATCACCCACTAGCATTACATGACCGTTGGGGAATTCTTCATGTCAACAATTAATGGCATCTCTAATGATCTTTTCTATTCCCTCAAAATCCTCCCCTCCTGGCCTAAAATACACATTAATCAGTAGGAGGTCTTTACCCGAGAATATTTTTTCAATAATGGCACACAATACCCAGTTGGAGGGATATGATTGCTCATATTTTCTGGTATTAAATAAGGATTTCACACCGATGCAGAGACCCCCCCCCATGGGTCTCCCCCTATCCCAGCGATTGGCGGGTTCAACAAGATTTTATAACCATCCATTACTATTGTTCCCAGGACCCATGTTTCTTGGAGTGCAAATATGTTGCTGCTCTTTATAAAAGCGCACTTTCTTTCTGTAGTATGAGGCGATAGCCTCTGCTATTCCATGAGATTACCGTAATAGTGGACTCCTCTACTCAATTTTCCAATCTATAATTTTCATCAGGAATCCATATTGGTTTAGTAGATTTTTCTAGGCTGGTGGTCAAATGGGAGTTACCATCCATCGAGCATTGTCTATTATTACTAGGAAATTCTATTCTGTTGCACAGTACAATTTCATATTTATTGTTCCAAATCTTTCCTGAGTATTCTCTGAGCAATTCAACAATTACGGCTGTGCCAAATTGAACAATTGCCCAATTTTGCCAGCTCCCCACCTTGGGCAAGATAGCTTTCTATATCGGAGGATTTAATACTGCACAACTGTGGTATTTTTCCTAAACATTCTAACAGCCATTCTCTATTTAGGTAAGGGCTATCTTCAGTGGGATTTTTCTCGATGATCTTTATACTTTTGCCACTGTTTCTTGACAATAGCTGTTTTTCCCTACACACTTCCTCAATAGTCTGCTCATTACTCCTACTATTTTTACTCATGGCTAATCTGTCCATTTCCATGTTCTAGGTCTCCCTACCTCTAAGTTTAAGGCTACCCCTTTCAGGATTAACCGGTATATCTAAAAATGTAACTGTCGATTCCTTTTTTTCTTCCTGCGGAGTATTATCAGCTGGTTCTCTATTTTCTTCAGCCTCTAGAATATTAACCTTTAATTGGGGATCTATGGTTTCCTCGATAGTAGGCATTTTACTATTGCCTTTCAGCCAATTACTCAAAACTTTTCCCTTAGATGTATTTTTGTTTGCAATACTGTCTTTCACCACACTCTTCATTTAATTCGAATCTATTTGCAATTTCTATATCATTGAGTGCGGTTTCCGCTAAAGCTAGCCTATTCTTTCTAATAGAGTCTTTCTTTTTGACTTTGCCCGATTTACAATGATTGTTTTTGGAGCCTTTCTTGTAATTTCTTTTACGGTGCAATCTACGTCTATGACCTTGAGACTGTTCAAAAGGTGTCTCAATAACTATTTACTCCACCTTCCCACTCAATGGCACAAACTCTTTATCAGTGTTATCTGTAATACCTTCTGCATTTTGGCTCAATTCAACTTTTTCCTCATTAACCAATAGGCATAGTTCACTCAAATCTCCCATTATTGAAACGTTAGAGCCCTTTTGTTCACATAGATTTTATTTTTGCCACTCAGCAGGGATTAAAGTCTACAATTCTTTCGTATCTGCATTGGCCAGAGTTATCAGCTCCTTCATAGTTTGTTACACGTTTATCAACCCTGGTGCAAAAGCCTAACAGTATATCTACTGTTACAATAAGGGAGTCCATTTTCCCCCTCATGTTAATTGAATTGCCCTCCATTATTTCAGAATCATTCCAAGCATCACGTACATCGTCCTCAGTCAGAGAAACGATATCGTCCTGTGCAATTTTTTTTCTAGGTCAGTCATGGATAAGTTAGTGCCAATAATATTATTTATACTATTGGAATTGGTAACTTCAGTACTTTTCTCTAACTGGGACGGTAAAGAACCTACTTGGAGGCCCAAAGAGTGCAGGTGGAAGTCGGACACATATTAAGTAAAGAATTATTGTCAATTATAGAGCTGTTCCCAGGCATGGGAATAATGTTACCCCTTTGACCAAAATGACTTGTCAAAAAATCTGAAATTTTAGGCTGCTCTAAGGCAGTTGATTCCTTATTGCCCTTATTATCTTTATGAGCCAAAGAGTGAGTTTTAGAGGCCTGAGCCTTAGACTTATCTGTATCTCCCTTCTTCTTTGCATTTTATTTGACCTTAATTTAGGGGCCATCTTCTAGAAGAAAAATATCTAGATTTGAGAAGTAATAAAGCAAAGATGTTACTATCCAAAAATCAAGGATAAAGAAAATGGGTAACCAGTAAGCTACTAGATAAAAAAAAATAACGAATAACCAATAAAATGCAGATTAAAAATGACCAATCAAAGATTAAAAATGTCCCTTATTCGGGTCCTTGGAAATTGAGGAGGAGGGAGAGAGAACCTTGCAGCCCCCCGCCATATTTACTGGCTATTTGAAATTATTTAAATTGGTAAAAAGACAAAACATATGTTAAAAAGGCTAAAATTGCTCTGTCACATAGGTAAGTAACAGTTAACAGGATGAGGAACGCCCGACAGCTCGAGGAGCCGGCAGAGTCCGTCTCTCCCCCTACCCTCCCCACCCTGCAAAAATGTCAAAGTCTAGGTTAGTTGGTGGTTTGCCGTGATAGTGCCTCTTCTATCAGCCTCGCTAAATAATTAAGTAGAATCTCACCCACTTCCTTGATTGTTCTGCGTGTAGCGAAAGATCTGCAGCCCAGATGGAGGATCGTTCGTGCCTAGACTGGTGGATTTATCCAAGCGTAGCAGGTCTGACGCCCCCACGCCCAACAGCACAACAGCTGAGTCGCGCCCATTACACCTCACGGGGCTTAACGCCACAAGGGGAGCCACGCAATGATTATATCTTTGCGCTTCTGGGGTGGGCGTGGCCAGCGGGCATTTCGCTCCGATATTTTCTTAAAGAACCTGTTCCCTTTGATGTGCGAGCGCTGTGGCAGCCGAGTAAATGCCAAGCCACAAGTTCATCAGCCAAACAAACAGGTGAGGTAAGATACTTAACTTTAGTTAAGACTGTATAGGTGAAATAAATGTATATCAATAAAACTCTGGGGGTGTTACAAGTGACAACAACCTTAACTCTGAGTCCCCTCTGTGGATGTCATCCATGATGTTATTTTTGATGTCATTGCTGATCCCATCAGTATCTGTCATGGATGAGCACTTGGGTGCGGAGGAGCAGAGGGGTTCATAGAAGGGAGTGTGCGGGAACAGCAAGGGAGAAGTTTTAATTCAGTTCTGTTCAGTAAGCAAATCGTTAATTAGTCCTTCTAGACGGAGGTTAAAGTGCCATGATTGCGAGATAATGTCCATCCATAAGTTTTAGCTGAAGTGAAGCCGAGGATAATAAACACAGGAAGGACATTATGGCTAGTGATCATGACCACCCCCACAACCGTGGCATCTATAAGGTTATTAACACTCTAAATTTCATTCTTGTTTTTCACCTTCTTGCACCCAGCATGGAGGAGAAAAATCTGAATAAAAAAATAAAGCGTTCCTATGACAAATGGTCACTGAGCAAATGAAGCTGAGTGGCAGATCCACACACCTCTGAGATGGGCTTCAGCAGAAGGCAATTAGGAGGGGTCAAGGAGGGAGTCTGACCTGGTGCGAGTGACAAGGTAAGTGAGGGGATGCACGAGTGCATGAGCAGTGCTGGGCAACGTGGAGTGATGTGAGTGCTCTCTATACTGGTAATTATATACCACATTGTGAACGTTCCGATTGCTTTCCAGAGATTTATAATGGCTACTGGATTGTGATGAATACATTTACTGCTGAAATGCGTGCAATGAAATCGAAGGGAATTAATTAAATGATTAAAACACTAGTTTTGTATCCGATGGTTGAAAATTAATGGATTGTGCTTTGTCACTTAAAGTGGGTAGGTCAATGTTTTTAAGATCACGTTTCTCGCTCCCTGCATACGAATTTCAGTGCTTTTTGCTTGACGTATTCACGTGGAACCATGTTTAATGGATTTTGTATTTTAATAAAGGGAGAGTGCTTTTGGTAGCTCAGCAGTTTCTGTGTGTTGTACAACAGTGTTGTTTTTAATGTGAGGAAAAACATAATTGCTAGAAAATGTTCCAAGTTATTTAAGTTGTGTTCGTCACTCAACGACTGTTTCAAAGTGCTGAAAATTAATTTGAAATAAAAGGTAAGTGTGTATTGGTATGTGCTAATTGTTGTTAACCTATACTCTGAATGAACATTAGATGAGCCAAAATGGCATATAATAAATGCAAATGCAAACTCACGTGGAAACCAAGTCTATAGTTAACAAGGAGTCCATCATATGTAAGGAAATACAAAGCAAGTGTGTTTGACATTTTGTATGGTGCACACCGCAGACTAATCCCCTGGTCAGTGCTGGTTTGAGTGATAAGGGGAGAAAGGAGCTAGTAAGGACTTTTTCAGAGCCAGTACTATTTAAGAAATTAATTGAAATTATGTATGATCAATTATTTTTATATTATGTATAATGGAATTA
Source organism: Ambystoma mexicanum (assembly GCF_040938575.1). Lineage (NCBI taxonomy): Eukaryota > Metazoa > Chordata > Amphibia > Caudata > Ambystomatidae > Ambystoma > Ambystoma mexicanum. The sequence continues at coordinate 352,151,879 of NC_090929.1, forward strand.
GTAATGAATGTGGTTTCTTTTTAATTATGATGTTGTAAAAGTTTGTTAAACTAATAAAAACAACTTTTTTATATTAAAAAAATAAATTAAGTGTTAATTGCAAATGTTAAACATGTGAGCAACTTATACAAAGTCTATAAATGTATTGCTAACTGTTGCAAGGAGGATGTATATGAAATAGATGTATGTGAAATAGTTGAGGATCGAAATTTCGATTTTCTTGACAAATTGAAATGTTGCTACACACCTGTTTATTTGAGATTTTTGTAGTATTGTGTTTAGAATTGCACCAGGGATCACTCTCAGGGCCCTTTGGCGAGATTTAGGAGGCAAAGCGGGTGACAGGAGGAAGAGTTGAGAAGAAATCTATTTTCAGAATCTTGTTAAAGTTGTGGTTGTCAATACAGGATGGGATCCTCTTTGGAACATCAAATCATTCAGGATCAGTGGGCACATGTACACTGGAAATGAAAAAATAAATCATTGTGTGTTGAAATGTAATTACAACAATTGCGTAGATGATGTGGGATCACCGGTTCATATGAAAAAGATGTATTTTTAAAAAGTGCCATCACTCATCTTGATTGGAAATAACTTTTTGGAAAAAATAATCTTGTCTTTGAACATGAGACACGTTATTTGATGTATAGTAGGTCTCTTGGGCCATCTTTTAAATAGCCAGTTGTGTGACAGCTAGGAAATAATAAGCTCATTCACCCACCCATGCTCTTGGCCAAAATGTGTGCTCCTGGACATCTTGAAGGACCCAGTGATCTGGCCTTGTTGCACGTACTTGGTTTTTCAACTTAGCCACCATTGTTATTTTCTTTGTTTTATGGTTTGCTTTGCAGAGTGTGGTATTGAGTACTGCCCTCCTTCCCAGTATCTGCTCTCCGTTCTAGAAAGTGACCATGTAGATTCTGCTGCCGACTGCATAGATGGGACTGTGTCCAGGTGTATGAGAGAAGAGACAGAGTGGCAGGTTAGGATCAAAGTTAATCTATGAATATATTAAATGTTTTGTACAAATTGAATACTTTTGCTGTGTAACAGTTATTTGTATGTGGTAGTTGTTGATGAACTCGTCTCCACTGTACATGTTGGTTCTCGGCACCCACCCCATCACACGTGCCATGTGGTGGTACAGTGTAGTGTGCTATTTATTACAATTTGGACCTTCAGTATGATGTTATTCATTTTTTAAATACAAATCAATGGTACGATGATGAGGAGAAATTCATGCATTTGTGAATTATTGCTGATCTTCATTGCAATCAATTAATTGTTCAGAATGCTTGCTTACCATTCCGAGTGTGTATTGCCAATACATGTGAATTCACGTATTTGGCCTTTGAGCTTGAGTTATCAATATTTCAAATGTTCTTTCTTTAGTTTCAGTTCAAATGCTGAAATGCACAATATATTAATACAGACAGACTTGACACTCTGAACCTGTGAGTTTCCTCCCCTCCTTAACCCATCCAGCCCAACCATCTCATTAAACTGGTATACAATATTTATGGCAAATGACAACACAGAATTAGAAATAAAGCAATGTGAATGATAAAATTGCCAGAACGACTGGTCGTTTTTTTTTTAAACTCAAAAGGATTATGAGCTCATAATAACATTGGACAGGAGAATGTATTGTATTCATTTTTCATATAACCTAGAAATGCTTCGGATTGCTTCCCCAAGTTTCTCCCTGCGTTTCTGATATTAACCATGATCCTCTCCACAGCCAAAACATACAACAGTTTATTAAACCAAATTGCAATCGGTGGACTTCTTTCTAGATCTCGCTGTGTGAGGAGTACCAATTTCACTGCCAATAGCATATGTGTATTTAGGATCCCTTCCTAGATCTCACTGTGTATAGCAGTTGACGTTCCACCTCCACTATCATGGGGCTGCTAGTGTCTCTCTTTTTGTAATGTCTTTAATTGTTTCCTTTACTTCCAGGCAAACTTTTCTCAGTTTCAGGCAGTTCCACAGGATATGTCGGTGTGCTTTTTAGCCCACTGTTCCAAATGCATTGTGTTCTCCCACGGATTCCTCATCTTTGATATATCAATATGCTGCTTTGGAAAATTTTCGACAGCAAAGGTGCCATGCTTTGTTGAGTCAAAGTCCCTCGATGGCTTTCATCCCTGCACTCGCCGTGACATTGACGTTGGTATAAATAGCACGCACCGCACCCGTTGCTTCAGTTCAGTTTTTCTGCATATACAGCACGCTTCGAACACCTGAGCGAATTTTCTATTGCGTAGTAAAGGATCTTTGAGTATGTCTACTCCAAAGACCGATTTCAAGAGGTGTGCTGACTGTGACTCGAAGATGTCGATCACAGATCCGCACAAAGTATGCCTCTGGATTGATAGTTGAGTAACAGTTGTCAGGTCGGAAGCGGCTGCACTGTGTGAGACTCGGAGACGCACAGAGCTCAGTGTGGCTTGATGTGTGTGTATCAGGTGCCTTCTTTGAACTCCTATAAGAGGAAACGCTGCAGAAATGCAGTGGGAGGACTACTGCGGGAGGACCTGTTTGGACATGCTGTGTGCTGTACTGTGCTGGGCTGGGCAGGGCTGTGTTCACACTGGGCCACTGAGCCCTCGAGCACTGGCGCAGCAGGCAGCCTCCTTGAGCTGGGGCCGCAGCCTGGGATCGCGTAGGTGAAGGTGAACCCCCCGCCCTGATAGGCTTGCGGTAAGCAGTAAACAGCTTTTCTACAACCCTGAGGGCATTTATACCCATCCCCCCTGCTCCAAGAAGGGCAAGTGGACTTTTAACAACTCTCAGGGTGGCCATACTCCAATTCCGCCTGCAAGTTGTGTCTTGTGATACGGTCTCATACTCCAAATCCCCCTCACCCCCACCTCCACTCCATTCCTACTGGCACTAGCGGTCCTAATCATGGTGAAGGCAGTCCGTACCTCGCCATAGGCGCAGTGTCAGTTGTGGACTTGTTAACAGAGTACTGGTTGAGTGTTCCATTGTTTGGTAGAGACAGAGACAAAGTACTGGGCAATTGGGTATGTCTATCAGTTTACTGTGCTTCTGAGTTTAGTTCTCTGCTTCTTCGGGTTTTAGCTATTGAAGTGCCAGCCTGCGTAAACGGAGCGTTCCCCTATAACTCAGTTCTTTCACCTGAATACACTTATTTCTGTAATCAGCTTCTCTATATAAAAACCCTGTTTTGTCCCTTATTACTGTTCGAACTCCCGCTCTCGCTCCACAGCGACTATACTCAAAACTTAGGCGGGGACCGTGGGCGTTCAGCTTTTGACCCTTCCGACCGGCAAACTCTCAATTACTTTAAAAGCTCATTATTCAGGAAGGATATTTTTGTATCTCAGCCAGGGACTGTGGGCTGTGGGCGAACTGTTAATTGTCTTTGACCCGTGCTGAAGTGTGGAAGACAGATCAAGTGGGGTGATGCAAATCTTCACAAGGATTTCAATTCCTTGTTACGTAGCAGGGCTAATTGGCATCCCTGCTGTTTTGATTTTAGGGGATTGCTAACTGGTCACGAACCACTTAAGTATCTGAAATGACAAGACTATATAACCTTTGCAGTACAACTGCAGGAGAGGACGTGAGAGCTCCGAAACCTGATGACCCAATTGGTTGGGACGAAAACCCTATTCATTTTGAAAGAACAATTTTTAGACCATATCAATCAGGGGGTGGAAGATTCTACCCCCCAAAAAGTATCTTCCCTATAGACAGTCAGTTACCTACGGGTTCAGGCTTCGAACCAGCTCCAACTAGAAAGGTAACTGAAATGGCAGAATCAACACCAGCACAGCGGTTTATAAAAGATCTTTTAATTCCAAACCTGGAATACACCTGCACTGCCACTAGAATGAAGAATACAATTCTGGATTATTTCCCAATAGAAGCGAAGTCCAAGGAGACTGAGATCTCCAATGATCAGTAAAGGAGTGATCAACGTATAGCAAATATACAGGACGCCCAGAAAGAAAATGAGGGTAATAATATCGATCTGTCAGAGGAAGATCGGGTGATTATCGATAGCCTACCAGTTCTAGACTCTTCATTGGAACTCAACGCAATCTCTGCGCTATTGGAGGTCTCCAGAGTGGCCAGAGACCGCTGAGAAAAATCTCTACTGAGAGACAGCAGAACACTAGTTAGAGAGGGCATGCCAGAATGAAACAACCTCAGGAACTCGGCACTCCAACCATTGCTGCCCTTAATTTTGTCCTGAGTTCTCTGGTGAAAGTCTTTGAAAATCTAAAAACAGAGGTTCATCATCACTCTGGAACGCTGTTGGAGATTACGAAGGATCTAGAAATTAACAAATCAACAATGTTGGCTTTAAAGTCAGCAGTGAATGATTCAGTAGGTGAAACATTGGCGAAGTTTCGTTCAGTCTAAAATCCAAGCACTAAAGATGGATGAGCTGATGGAACAGTGGGAGGGTGCAAGAGAGGAGTTAATCGTACTGAATGCCAATCTAGGAGGAGAAGGTACGAAAGGGAGATGCCCACGATGCTCTGTTTCTTCCAGTAAATCCTTTGAATACGAACCCGGATGATTCACCGTTATCAGCTTCAGTTCTGGAAGGATTCATTTGGTTGGCACAACTAGCAGAGCAATAGGTTTTTGCTATGCCCTCCGTAGATGATGTGGGAGAGATCTCAACTCCAATAGCTAAAGAAATAGTGGACAATCAACGGAAGAAAATAAATGGGAAGAAGAAGCGTAGAAAAAAAAATGATCAGAGAAGAAAAGGAAAATGTGCCATGCGATCATATTTACCCCAAAACATTCAGTGGCCATAATCCAAAGAGGAAAAATCGAAGTGTGGATGCTAAACGCTTCATTCGAAATCTGAAAGGGACGAATGTGGATGACCAACGAAGAAACAAAAAAAAGGGTGCCCACCCTGAGATGGAGAGAAAAAAACACAAACAAAAAGCTCAAAAAAAAGGATTCCACCTCAGGGGGAGGAGGGTGGCCCGATTTCTGAACTGGAAGTGAAAAATATCACAATAGGGATCCACACGGAGCCTCATAAAGAACCTCTAAAGATAGCACTGATTTTCTTAAAGGCTAAGCAAAGAGAAGAAATTAGGCAATCTTTTGAAGTTCGCACAATAGAATGCCAAAAAGAACGAAATCCACAATGCGTTCCGATTCCACAACTTGTAGAGGATCAGAGACCCAGGTTGGCGACTGCTAGACAAGTTTTAGAGAAAGATAGATCTGATGGAGACGAGCAGAGAAACCAAAAAAACTATATGGGCATCACACCACTGTCGAGAACGAAAAACATAGACCGATACAAATGGGAAATAAAGCCAAGGAGGAAATCCATACCCACAAGTTGTTCTTGTCAATAGTGACGGGGGAAAATCATTTGATTATCCTGTTAAATCGTACAAGAATACTTTCAGAAATGATTCCTAACCTAAAATTCTTTGCTTCGTCTGATATAGATCGAGTGAGTTAGTTTTCCACATACCCCTAACAGAAATTTTTGAGGTGGTTTTGTAATCAAGACTGGGTCTGGAAACAATCTTAGGGGCCAAAGTGGAATGGGCAAAGAGGGGTATTTCTGTTTCAATGGAACTTCCAGATACAGTGAAATGTATCCCCCAACCCCGAGACCTGTAAATCAAGAGACAAGATACAATCCACAAAGTACAGCGAAGACCTTGACTTCACCCTCTATCGTTTGGGCGATGGTTCCGGAAATCGTCTCGCAAGTATTTCTCAAGCTAGGTATTCTGGAGCAGAAAAGTGATTTGATCAGGACACTATCTTGGAATACGAGGGGCCATAAGCCTTTTAGCGATGATGTCACAAAGCGTTACATTTTTGAAAACTTTGACCTGATATTATCCCAGGAAACCTGGTTAAAAACATCTTTTGGTTTAGATGGTTTTTCTATATATCAACTGGCAGTGGGATCAGGCATGGGCCATCCAGCAGGTGGTTTAAGTATCACCTGCAAAAATGAGGTATATTCTGGTTCCATACAGCTTTCGGGGGAGATCTCAGGTATTTTGATTGTTAGAGCAGAAAGGTGGGGTAAATCTGCCATGCAGAACTGGATTATAGTAAATATATATTGGAATCCGGCGCTAACTCCCCTCTTAGAATTTCTCCAGAATATGTCAGATCTGCTTACTCACTATGCTTTCCAATTCCCGACGGATGAAGTCGTAATAATGGGAGATTTAAACTCGGAGTGCATTAAAGGAGGTCATGTTAACTCAAAGTTATGCAAATCTAAGACCAAAAATGGCCTTGTTTGGTGTAATTTTATGACAGAATGCGATTTGGTGATGCTAAACGGGAATATGGATGGAGATATCCCTCCTGCCCCGACTTGGAGGAGAGGATCATCCTTTTCATTGATTGACTATATTTTTGTTTCAAAAGGGATCTTCAATAGATGTATTCACCTTAAAGTTATACGTGAAAATCATAGTGATCATGCTATGTTGGAAAGTACATTTAAATTTGATCAAGAACGGTTGGGTAAAATCTTGTTACACTGAGGAATTATCTGTAAATAATGCAGGGAATAGGGTGGCAAGATTTAATAGAGGGGTACGCACTCTTAATGACAAACTGGAGTTACAAGAGAAATTACGGACATGGAATTATCAAGGTGTTGCGAGCCTAGTCATTTTGTGGATTTTCTATGGGAGGTTAGTCCTCCCGGGTGTTAAGTTCCTATACAACGTGTAGTTCACAAACCTCTTTTTGACACACAAATATCAGAGCAAATAAAAAATAGAAGACAACAAATGGGCCTTTTAAAAAAGACAATCCTGATTCCAAGATGGCGGCGGAAGGGAGTGGACGTGCCTGAGCACTGCTCCGTCTCACACCCCTACGCCGCAACAAAAGAGCTGCATAAAGAAGCGGATGACTCGCGCGCACACGATTGAACAGGACCGGGATTGACGGCTAAACGCTTGTGCTTCACCTATACAGGCAGCAAAGCTGCAAAGCCCCCCAAACTGCTGGCCGGGGCGCGGGACACTCACTCGGCCTCCCAAGCCGGAACACCACACCAAGACAAGCCGCCATCTGCTGCGGGCGGGAGCCCCAAAGCGGGAGGCGCAGAAAACCGGGGGGGGGGCGTGGGAGAAGCAGTCGGTGCTCCGGTTCTCACCGATGAGCAGGGCTTAGAGCTGATCAGAGGCAACTGAGGGCGGGGCAACGGCCTGTCCCAGGAAGAATCTGAAACGAACAGGCACCAGACTTGGAGAGGCCCCGGAGCTCCATAAACAAGCCGCGTGGCGGTTGAGGTGGCTGTAATGGTAATCGAGGATCCCCGGCATCAGGAGCCGAGCCGCGGACACCAAGACAGGCGCACAGGCCTCCCAGCATTCCTTCCACCCTAGTGGAGCACCCAGGTGGGGAGGAACCCACTGGAAGGAGGCCTGTGCCCCGGACTGGCAGGGGCACACCCCCGGAAAGAACATAGCGCCTCCCACCCAACACCGGCGCAGGGGCCCCTGATAGACCCAGCCAGACGCTACATAGGCCCAGGTTGCAATGTGAGCCCTCCCCCATCAGGATCCAGCAAGGCCAGTCGAGAGTTACTAAAGCCAAAGAAGGGCCCACTGGGCCTGCCAAGATACGGAAAGGCCCAAAATACGGCCCAGGGGAATATCCCCACTGAGGAAGCGCCCACAGGTGAGGGGACTGAGGCAAATGGAGGACACCCCGAATGCATTGATAGACATACCAAATAGCCCGGGACCCAACTGGCACAGAACAAGAGACAGGAGATAGCAGGAGCAACGGGGTATCCCACAACAGTGGCGGGTACATGCATGGACGAAGAGGGCACCCCAGGAAAAGAATATGGACACCCGAGAAAGAAGCAAAGGGATATATATCCCCCCACACCCAGGAGGGAACGGGAGGAATCCAGAGAGCAAGAACCATCCCACTAAAGACATCAAGGCTCGAACGAAGGCTATAGGACAACCATCAGCACTTGTATCCAAAACCAGGGGGAGACCAACCCAAGCCGCACAGCAGAACTTCCAAAAGAAGAGCGATCAGACTCTGACACAATATTGGGGGGCGGACCCTACTACACCCATAGCATTCTCGAGAAGGAAAAGACAAGACGGTCAAACAACTCAACCTATGGCCGAGGAACAGCATACCGACATGGCTTCGAGGGAAGACATGAAAACATGGTTCGGGGGAATTTAAGGCCCAGTTTATAGCTACAATACAGTCCCAATTCGATTTGATTAAGGGCGAATTGAAAGCAGAAGTGTAAGAGCTAAAAACAAAGATCACGGATCTAGGAGAGAGGATGGACACCATGGAAAAAATAACACAAGACCTCGACGAGGAGACACAAGAGGCGCAGACCCAGGAACATCTACTGCAAAGGACCCACAGCCTTGAACTCCAATGTGAGGATTTAGAGAACTGCTCAAGGAAATTGAATATACGGATAAAAAATATGGTGGAAACAGTTGAAGTTGAAGATCTGAAGGGAGCGGTACAACAAGTATTCAGGGACACCATCGATGCAACCGATGAAGCGGATGTCGCAATAGACAGAGTACACAGAGTGGGCCCGAACGGGAGAACCGGGATCTCACCCCAGGGACGTTTTAGTGGCGCTTTCATCATACCCCCAAAAAGAGCTTATTTTACGCAAAGCCCGGACGATGGACCATATTCGTATGAACGGACAAGACATCCAGCTATATCAAGACTTGGCACAGTATACTCTGCAGAAATGACGCGACATGGGCCCAGTGGTAAGGAATTTAGCAGCAACACAATTCAGATACAAATGGACATTTCCATTTGGTCTCCTGTTCACGTGGGACGGGAAACAGCAGAGGGTTACAACGTGTGAAGAAGGACAGCATATTCTGGGAATAAAGGACCACGAGGAGGACAGCCAGGACATTCACAGAGAGAAGTCCACCCAGAAGAGGTCAATCTGGGAATTGAAGAGAAATGGCAGGAAGGTCAGGGGGCCGCCGCTTAACAAATAAAAAATAGGGAAGAAGGGAAAAGAAGAAGGGGTTAGAGGAACTGATTAACACAACAGCAGAAAGGTATCCAATGCCCGGTGGAACCGGAATCGCCACTGCTAATGGAGATGCAAGTCACCCAAAATTCAGGTGCGGAAGAGGGGTGGGGGGACACGCTCGGGTTGAGACTTGGAATCTAGAGGGTTTTAGTACACCCTACAAGTTACTCCTGAGGGAAGATGGGCATGGCGCGGAAGGTGATACGCCTGAGCGTTCATAGGAACCACGGCCTGCCTCAGGACAGTAATGGGGGGAGGGAGGGAGAGAAACAGGCAAGTTGGGGGGATGCACTGTTTGGGGGGGATTGAGGGGGTCCGGGAAAGAACATAGTCGCCTATATAGGCCACAGGGGTCATTTATAGGAGCATTATCCGTTGCTAAAAAATGGGGGTGAAGATACTCACATCAAAGGGCTAAACTCCCCAGTGAAAAGGAAGAAAGTGGAAAATTTCCTGAAACAGGGCTCATAGGACATAATACTGTTCCAGGAGACTCATATTAAGGGGCAGGATAAGAATAACGTGCGCCTGAAGGGTTACAACCGGATCATACAGGCAAATGCACAGGACAAGAAAGCAGGAGTTCTTATAGCATTCCGAGACACCCTACACTTACAGATACTTCACACGGAAGCAGACAAACAGGGCAGATATGTCTTTATGAACATAAAATTAGAGGGAATCCCCCTCACAGTAGCGACAGTGTTTGCCCCAAATAAAAGGCAGGAAGGATTTCTTAAAGACACGTTGGATAGACTAGAACAGTTCGCCGAAGGGGAGATGCTACTCGGAGGAGATTTATATATAGCGTGGGATCCCACTCTAGACGGATCAGATCCCAGACAGAGAACCCAGGTAACCCATCGAGAGCATTAAGACAGAGAATGGTAAATTTGGCCATGGGAGACGCATGGAGGCATTTACACCCCAAACAAAAAGGTTTCACATACTTCTCACATGTACATAATTCTCTGTCAAGGATCGATTACCTCTGGGCGACGGCGGGCATCCTGGGGAAAATTCGGAACACAGGAATGGGCTCCATATCACTTTCAGATCATGCCCCCCTGTGGATCGATGTCCATTGGTCCCCTACTGCCCCGGGGCTGTGGAAATGGCACCTCCGCGGGGAAATACTCTGAGACCCAGTACTGGGGAACACTCTTAGAGACCACATAACTGAATACCTCACAAGTAATAACCTCCTGGAGATCTCCAAAGAAATACAGTGGGAAGCGCTGAAAGCCATTACAAGGGGACACCTCATAGCGTTAAAAACTCAGAGAGGAAGACAAGTTATCCAATGGGGAAAAAGAATTGGACACAAACCTAGGGAAAATCCAAGCTGAAATCCTGCAAAACCCCACGTCGAAATTAAAGAAAAGTCTGAGACACGTCTAAGGTCAGCTGGACTCACTTCACACAAAAAGGCCAGAACAGCACTTACTCAGGCTGAAACTTTGGTACTATGTTAAATCGAACAAATCTGACAAGCTAATGGCTAGGCAACTCAAGGGGAAAAGGCAAGATCGGACTGTGGAGGCCCTGGTGGATCACACGGGGCAAAGGAAAACACAAACGTCTGAGATTGGGCACATATTCGAACAATTCTATCGCTGCCTCTACTCGTCGAACCATCCCGATGAGACTGCACAAGCAAACTATCTAGACGAGGTTCATCTCCCGACTATTTCGGAAGAGGAAAAGCAGATGCTTGATGCGGACATAACGGAGGAAGAAGTCACAAGAGCAATGAGGGACCACCCTAGCAATAAAGCCCCGGGACCTGACGGTTACTCTGCATACTTTTATAAGGTATTGTAGGAATCAAGAGCCGGACCAGGTGGTTAGTTGCTGCAATTGTGCTTTATTCTTGTAACTTAACCAAATGAAATCATAGTCAATTGTTTAGTTTTGAGAGTTACTTCACTTCTCTGGCCGCTTTCCAGGAATATAACCTTCCTTCCTAAGCCTCCTGGGTGTCCGGATAGGCCCACCAGTCGTTCCTTCGCTCTTCGCCCTCTCCGTATGACTAGAAAAGGAAACAACAACGCGTTGATCAGTTCCCAGTCTTTTATGTGTTGTGAGTGACTTGTTTCCCCTCCAATAGGGAGCTTCCCCGTCTATCTGGCTTTCTATTGGCTGATCCTGCCACATCCCGCCTCCTTTAAAGGCTGCTGTCTGGGTCCGTGTTTCCTGATTCTCCCGCCTGCCAGGGGAGTCCCGTCCACCTTCCCGTCTGTGCCCCGAGGCCCCTCCCCCTCTGGAAGACCTCGGCGTCCCTCCTTCCTCCTCCATTGGGGTCCACGCTCGCTACAACTCTCCGACCATACGTATAGCAGTGAACGGTGACCTTTCTATAAAGGTTAAGATTGAGAGAGGGACAAAACAAGGGTGCCCCCTCTCTCCCCTCTTATTTGCTATCTTTCTGGAGCCTTTACTGGCTCGTATTAGAGACAACCGGGAGATAAAAGGGATAGAGATGGCGGGCCACACACAAAAAATAGCAGCGTATGCAGATGATATGCTAGTGACCCTGGGAGACCCAGAGGAATCGCTTACAACTCTAATGCACGAGACCGGTATGGCTCCCTCTCGGGACTAAAAATCAATAGACAGAAATCTGAGATCTTGATTCTGGGCGGCAATACCACTCAAATTCACTCGGTAGCATTAGACCAGCACCTGAAAGTGGCGGGTAAGGGTGGTCAAATACTTGGGTATCATATTGACAAGCGGAATACAGGACCTATACTCCCAGAATTACCCCCAAATGTTCGACCAAATTAAGAGACCTAACGAGATGGAACCCTCTCTCCGTCTCGTTGTGGGGTCGGATAATGGCAATTAAAATGACCATCTTGCCGAAACTTCTATATCTATTTCAAGCAATCCCAATTAAAGTCCCGTCAGCATTTATCAAATCCCTAGCGAAATTGACATCCGCATTCATTTGGCAAGGGAAGACACCGACAGTATCTAGCACAGTCCTAACCACATCAAGACAGGATGGGGGATGTGCCCTCCCACACTTTAGGAAATATTATGAGGCTGCGCAACTATGGGTACTGAGAGAATGGATACCAGACAATTCACAAAAGTTATGGGCTGCACAAGACAGGGCGGTTGTAACAGTACCCACGAGACATCTTCTTTGGCTAGGAAAGAAACATAGAAACCCCAATTTACGAATAAGTGGAATAATGACCTCCACGTTAGAAGTCTGGGATAGAACCATACAGAAAAGAACATTAACTACCGACCCAGCCCCATTTACACCACTATTTAAAAACCCAGAATTCCCACCTGGAACACAGAAGGGGGCATATTGGAAATGGGAGGAGGGAGGCTGCCGGATGGTGGGGGACATGTATCATGCACAACAAAGAAGAACATTTGAGGACTGTTGATCCCTGCTAAACCTAGATAATACCAATAGATATAGATACGAACAATTACATCATTGGTTAAGCAACCCCCAAATGAAAGAAGCTGCGCTAAGGGACCTTACCCCATTCGAAACATACATCATGACAGACGCAGGGAATACAAAATCTGTATCAAACGCATACAAGTTCATCAATATCGCAGAAGAGGATATAAAATGTGTGTACATGAAGAGATGGGAGAAAACACTAAATGCGCCAATCCCTAGAGACCGGTGGGAATACGTATGGGGGTTAATACCTAAACTCACCAATGCTATACAACCTAAAGAAATGTGGATGAAAATACTTATACGGTATTATTATACCCCAGAGAGTCTCCATATAATGTATAGGAACTCCTCAAACAAATGCTGGAGGGACTGCAGTGGGGAAGGGACCTGGAGACATATATGGTGGGAATGCCCGAAACTTCAGAAGTTCTGGACAGAAGTGAAGTCCCAGATCCACTTTATGCTCCCGGACTTGGGGAACCAAGGAGAAGAGGTATGGATATGCGGGTTATGGAACCCGGAAAATAAGCTTATCACCAAAACGCAAAAACTCAACTTCATGGGTCTCTTGATAGGAGCCTGTCTGGAAATAGCCCATAAATGGAAATAAAAGAGACCCTCCACTGGGGATAGACTGGATAAGGAGAGTCTTGTCCCATATAACAATGGAACTCTTAACATACAATATTCAGGGGAACCACCAGAAATTCAGACAGGACTGGGACACTGCCCTTGAATACCTGCAAAGTGACTATATGCAACAATGCTGTCCACATAAAATAAGGATATTGGACCTATTTAAATGAAACAAAAGATGCATGCCCTCGGCCCCACGAACTAAGATCGACTCGGCCCGGAGGGGGGTAGGGGGGGAGTAGAGGGGGGAGTAGGGGAAATGGGGATTGTTCCAGTTACATGTTGTAAAAACCAATAAAAATATATTTACATTTTTTTTTTTAAAAAAAAGACAATACTAGATACTAAGAAATATAAAGAAGTAGTAAGGCGGATAAATAGCTATAGAAATTGGATTAGATGCCATAGATTCTTAGGGCTGCAGAGAGATGGTGAGGAAATGTTAAAAGCAATCTGTTAAAAAAAATTCCTGTAAGTTTTGGTCCTTGATGTCCTCGATGGAAAAATCAACCAACTGCACTCTGGATGCGATTATTCAAGAGCAGGTCTGGATAGATCACTTCGTAAAGGTTTATGCTCCCTTCGATACCTTGGAACCTGGGATTGTGATAGACTCAAACTGGGTTCTTATGTATGCAAGAGAGGAGATACTAACCGTAATAAAAAATCATCAGCTTCTGGAGCAGCAGGTCCTAATGAGCTTAGCAATGTGATACTGAAAATGACCCCTGACCTGTGGGCGAGGGTTCTTCAATCCCTTTTTGATGAAGTAATAGCCACAAAAGAAATTCCAGAGTTCTGGAGGAATTAATCATTCCCATTTACAAAAGAGGTGACCGACTAGCAGCATCAAATTATCGCCCAATTTCACTATTAGATGCGAATGGCAACCTTTTTGCAGGTCTAATTTTGCGGGACCTCGAAATTTGGGCAAAAGGCAAGGGGATAATCCCAAAACAGCAAGCGGGGTTCAGGAGAGGACTATCGGCCTCCCTGAACGGCCTTGTTCGAATGGATTGTGTCCTCCCACGTATTCCTCATCTTATGATAACTCGTCTCCAGCTTCGCTGATTCGGAAAAAAGTCTCTCGGCAGAGGGCACTGTGCTCAAGGTCGTGGCGTCGATTGTCCTTTGACAGACTGCGTACTCTGTCGACGTCACCGATGGTATAAATAGCTCGAGCTGCGCCCGTTGCTTCAGTTCCGTTTTTCCGATCGCTTTGCTATCGAGAACGGTGCGCTTCATATTTTCTGTGAAGAAAATGTCGTCATCTTCGACTCCTTCGACACCCAGGACTGGGTTCAAGAAGTGTGTAGATTGTGGATCAAAAATGTTGATCACGGATCCCCACCGGGTTTGTCTCTGGTGTCTCGGTTCCAGTCACCGAACCGACGACTGCGGTTCCTGCCAATCCATGACCGAGAAAGCTCTTCGTGAAAGCAGAGGTAAACTGTCGGTGGGGAGAGAAGCCTCTAAGAAGGCTACATCTAAAAAACATAAGAAAACGATTGATTTGAAGCAATCGGATCACCATAGGCACTCCAAGAGATCTTGATCTAGGAGTGGATCGAGACACTCTTCGTCATCGTCTAAAAAAATGAAGAGGAGACCTAGATCTCCCTCATCATCATCTTCTTCAGAGTCGACCGAAGAAATTCGATGTCCGACAAAATCGGATTCTCCCAGTAAATGGGAAGAATTCCGTAAAAAAATTATGGAGGTTTTCGAGAACGCGGCCTGACCCCCTCGAAAAAGCCATACCCCTGAGGTCGCTCCATTGGACGACAAAGGGAAGTCCATGACTAAAATGGTAAAAACCAGTAGTGTCGAGGATACTAAAAAAACTCAAGTCGACGCCAAGCCGTCGAAGACTCTTCGAGAGTCGAGCACTTCTCCGGTGCCATACAAGAAACACAAGTCGTCGAAGGCTCCGACGACTTCATCAACGCCGTCGGCGTCGACCAGTTCGGCACAAAAAACCAAAAACATCCTCGACGCCCGTGTCGAAGTCATCTTCGAAGTCATCGAAGACTCCTTCGACAACTTCGAAGGATTTATCAATCCCTTCGACGCGTATGGTAGAAGAAGAAAGATTCACTCCTTTGCACAGGTCAGACTTTTTTAAGTCAATGTCCTCAATTTATGAGGAATCTGGCTCAGAAGAAGACGAAGTTACTCCTTTTGGAGTCTCTTATGGCACAAAGCAAGTTCCTGAGGAACTTATTGACCAGGAATCTAGAATGAGAGACCTGAGTGATACTCTACATTCTGCCAGTGCAATTGACACCTCCGCAGAATTAGAGTTTGCCAGACCTGATCCTGCAGAGCATGCAGATGCTGGGTACAGGGGTCTTATGACCAGAGTAATAGAATATATGGGTTGGGGTAAAACTTCACCCGTTTTTTAACAGGATGACATGACGGATATCATTGTCAGAGGGCCTCAAAAAGATCCAGTTCTCCCCTTTCACAGGGCTCTTCAGAGGACGGTGGAGAAAAACTGGGATAGACCTGGAGTATTGCTGTTGCAGATAGAACTTTTCCAAATAAATATAAACCAGCTGGAACAGATCCTGAATACTTAAATAAGCATCCGACTCCAGAAAGTCTAGTCATTCAGGCAGCATCTACATCAAGACAGACTGCATATCCCACTATTCTTCCAGATAGGGAGGATAAAAAAGTTGACGCATGGGCACGTAAAGTTTTCACGTCAGGCCGTATGGCCCTTAAATCGACAAATGTCACCTGTACCCTGGTCAGGTTTACCCATACCCTGTGGGACTGTATTTCGGCGGCGGCTGATCATATTCCGGAAGGCGAGGAAAGGGAAGGCTTCCTGAATATAGTCAAAGACGGGAAGGAGGCAATGGGGGAATGTCTCCAGTCTGGACTGGATACTGCTGATAGTATCAGCAGGTCCATGGCTGCAAGTGTTGTGCTATGCAGATTTGCGTGGTTGAGGAAGTCGGGGTTTGCACGAGATGTGCAAGCCAGACTCCTGCACATGCCCTTTGATTGCTCGAGGCTGTTTGGCTGCAAGGCTGATGAAAGCCTACGAAAACTTCAGACCTCGAAAGCGGCAGCTAAAATCGCTTAGTGCCTCTATGCGCCAGCCTCTAAAACCCTATTCTGGCTCATCTTCCTGGAGGGGTTGTTCTTTTCGAGTCTACCTCTACCAAAAGAGAAGAAGAGGACAGGCTTCTCAAGGGGGCAAAAGAAACTTCCCTCGTGGAGCACGAGGAAGAGGTGCAAAATCAGCCTCAGGAGCGGCATCTGTACCCTCAGCCACTCCTGCAGCCGCCTCCAAATCCCTCTGAGACCTTGTTACACAAAACACCAGTTGGAGGCAGGATCCCTCAGCATTGAAGGAATGGCGGGACATTACCTCAGATGCTTGGGCACTGGAAACAGTAGCCCAAGGTTACTGTCTCCCCTTCCTAAAAAGGCCTCAGAATCATCCACCGGGAGCCAACTCCGTCAAAACTCCAGATCTGCTCCTGTTGCAGGAAATGTTAACCCTGCTAGAGAAAGGTGCCATAGAACAGGTACCTGTAGCGCAGAGGAACAGGGGTTGGTACTCCCCATATTTTCTCATTCCAAAAAAGGACGGAGGACTGAGACCCATCTTGGACTTGAGAAACTTGAACAAGTTCCTCAGGATGGACAAGTTCAAGATGGTGACTCTTTCTCAGATCCTTCAGGCTCTCCAACTCCAAGATTGGTTGGTATCATTGGACCTTCAGGATGCTTACTTTCATGTGCCAATCCATCCAAAGCACAGAAAGTACCTGAGGTTCGCGATTGGCAATTCTCATTATCAGTTTTGAGTTCTGCCATTCGGGTCGACCTCCGTCCCGAGGGTTTTCACCAAACTGTTGGTGGTTGTGGCAGCGAGTCTCAGGAGAGGAGGTATTCACATATATCCCTACCTGGACGACTGGTTGATCAGAGCAAGTTCTCCAGAACAAGCTCAGGAACATCTTTCGATCACCTGCCACTTCCTCCACAAATTGGGCTTCTCCCTCAATTTCAAGAAGTCCCACATGATACCATCCCAGAAGCTCTAGTTTATCGGAGCAGTCTTGGACACTTCCTCGGGAGAAAAGCCTCGCCTCCTGAAGTGAGAGCTCTCCACATCCAGCAGGTGATAACAAAATTCCAGAATGCCCAACGTCTACCGGCCTTCGATTTTCTCAGGTTGCTCGGCCTCATGGCATCCTGCATTTTCCTAGTACCAGAGGCCAGGTTGAGAATGAGATCCCTTCAATGGGCACTCAGAACTCAGTGGTCCCAGTTCTCAGGGAATATGTCGGATCTTCTGCAAGTCCCGGGCGCAGTTGCTCAGGATCTTCTATGGTGGGCTTGCAACAACAACATTCTCAAGGGGAAGTCTTTTTGGCAACCATGGCCGGAGATAACAGTAGTGACGGACGCCTCACTCACAGGGTGGGGAGCACACACCAACGATCTGACAATCAGCGGTCGTTGGTCTCCATCGGAGTCCAAACTACACATCAACCTTTTGGAGCTGAGGGCAATCAGACTAGCGCTGAGGCCTTTCTGCCCTCTGTACAGGGAAAGAATGTCCTGATAATGACGGTCAATACAGTGGCAATGTACTACCTCAACAAGAGAGGAGGTGTAGGGTCACTACCACTGTGCAGAGAGGCAATGCAGCTCTGGTTCTGGGCAATGAAAGAAGGAATCTCTCTATCGGCAATTCACCCAGCCGGAGAGAAGAACACGGCGGCAGACGCTCTGAGCAGGCAGAGTTCAGTCTCCCACGAGTGGGAGTTGGCTCAGGAAGTCCTTCTAGAGATATTCGCCCTTTGGGGAACCCCTCAAGTGGATCTCTTTGCCACTGCGATCAACCGGAAGTGCGATCAGTACTGCTCGAGGGAATTTCCTCAAAGAGGAGCTCTGGGAGACACATTTGTAGTGGAGTGGAAGTTTCCGCTGCTGTATGTGTTTCCCCCAGTCCCTGTGATTCCTCAAATAATCAGGAGGTTGAGAAAGTTCAGGAAAACCATGGTCCTAATTGCCCCAGTTTGGGCCAGGAGGACATGGTACCCGGACCTTCTAGACATGTCCATCTGCCCTCCAATACGTCTTCCGCAAAGAGAGGATCTTCTCTCGCAAGAGGAAGGTCGGGTTCTCCATCCAGAGTTCAACACACTCAACCTTCACGCATGGTTTCTGAGAGGTTGAGATACAAGGATTGGGATCTTCCGGATGACGTAATGGAAGTCTTGCTTTCGGCCACAAGGCCAGCAACAAAATCTTTGTATCAATGTCGCTGGAACAGTAACTGGTGCAAAGATAAGGATGTGGACCCTTTTCAATGTGGCACTCCAGTAGTGCTTTCTTTTCTATTACATCTAGCCAATCTGGGGCTCCAGATAGGAACAATCAAAGGATACCTTGCTGCGCCGTCCATTTTCAAGCGCACCTCGGAAAATGTTTCATATTTCAAAATACCACTAATAATTCAATTCTTAAAAGGACTTACTAACGTATACCCTCCAATACCTTTTCATGTCCCAACTTGGGACTTAAATTTATTATTAACATTCTTGACTTGCATACCTTTTGAGCCTCTGCACTCATGTCCATTGAGGCTTTTAACACTAAAAACTGTCCTTCTTGTGGCCCTATCATCAGCCCGCAGGGTTAGTGACCTTCAGGCTTTCTCATGCAGACCACCATATACTATTTTTTATAAGGATAAGGTAGTCCTTAAAGTTAAACCTTCATTCTTACCAAAGGTAGTTTCGGACTTCCATTTGTCACAAAAAATAGTACTACCAACTTTTTATCCTCCTCCTCATTTGGGCAAGGAAGAGGAGAGACTGTACAGACTAGATCCCAAGAGGGCTCTTACTTTTTACATCTCAAGGATTCGTGGGTAATACTGGTCATAAACTAGCTTATCTGTAACAAAACAGACCATATCCCGCTGGATCATCTTAGCCATAATTGAATGCTAAAGATTAGCGGAAAAAGACCCACCAGATGGGCTTCGTGCCCATTCTACAAGGGGAATGGCTACTTCTGCGGCTCTAAAGAGGGGAGTCCCGGCAGCAGATATTTGTGCAGCTGCAACTTGGAAAACAATGCATACTTTTGTCAAGCATTACTGCTTGGATACTGCCTCCTCCAATGAGGGGTAATTTGCCAAGGCAGTTCTGCATTCTGTTCACTAAAACTAGTACTCCCGCCTCCAAAATTGACACTGCTATGGGAGTCTATCATGAGATGAGGAATACATGGGAGGACACAATAAATTCGAAGAACAAGTTACTTACCAACTGTAACGTTCTTTCGCCTGGATGTTCCTCCCACGTATTCCTCATCGACCCTCCCATCCTACCCCACAGTACAGTTTACGTTTTCTTACACTTTCCTCTCACGATGAGTGCATCAGTTATGGGGCACGCCTGGGTGTTCCTCCTATATGTTTCATCGTAAAAACAGAACAGAAACAACAGGTGCAGTTCGAGCTATTTATACCATCGGTGACGTCGACAGAGTACGGAGTCCGTCGAAGGACAATCGACGCCACGACCTCGAGCACAGCGCCCTCTGCCGAGAGAATTTTTTTTCCAAAGCAGAAAAGCTGGAGACAACGAGTTATCATAACATGAGGAATACCTGGGAGGAACATCCAGTCGAAAGAACATTACAGTTGGTAAGTAATTTGTTCTTCTTAGCTGTGTCAGCTCAGGAGTCTTAGCCCGACGGGAAGCAGGTACGTTTCCAGCATAAATCTGCCTTTAATACAGATTGGGAAGAATTCTTTATGCAGATGATGGAAGGGTTTTCGAAGGGCCCCCAGTCCCTCGAACGAGCCAAAAAGGCTCCTCAAACCCATTGTGTCTCATAAGATCGGCAGGGAGTCTTTGAATGCTACGTCTTGCGTGCCAAGAACCCGGATCGAAAGCTGGAGAAGTTTTCTTGAGTAGCATTGCCCGTGTCGTCGAGACAAGAAAGGTCAAAACCGCTGACTTCTTCGTTATTGAAGGATTCAACATCAAGGCCTTCAATGTGGAAGCCATCAACGTCATCCTCCGACCCATCGATGGGTTGTAAGCCCTTGTCTAAGAAGGACTTTAAGTCTTCGGGGTTCATTTTCATAGAGGAGGAAGAAGAGGATTGTGATCCTCATTTTGGATTTCAACCTTTTGGTACGCCCACTGTTGGGGAGGAACTCATTTCTGAGGACTACAGACTTGAGGATTTGTCTACATGTTTGAAAGAGGCCAGCCAGTGGATTAGACACTTTTCCAGAAGTGGGCTTTGCCACTACAGACCTGACAGGCCATCACAGTGCAGCATACAGGTCTGTTATGAATAAAGTGACTGAGTTACTTGGGTTGGGGCTGTCCTGCCAAGGACATACTGAAGGGTGATTTTACAGACATCCTGGACAAGAATGTTCTACCCTTCCACTCTGCCTTAAAGAACAACATTCGTGAAAATTAGCATAAACCACACTCCTCGCTCTACGGCCTCCCTCCACTTCCGACATCAGGCCCTGAAGGTACTACATAGGTGGCACTACCCACCGCACAGGGTAGCCAGGATGAGGGCGGGGTATGACCCTCACTGTTGGAAATGTCGGACAGAGAAAGGAGATCACATACATATGTGGTGGAGCTGCCCGGTTGTGCAGACATATTGGGAAGAAGTACTGTCCTGGATTAAGGGGGTTGACGGAGTGGGGAGATCCCTTTTCCCCATGGCTCCTCCTCTTCGGGATCGGAGGGAGTGGGCAATATGAAGAGACACAGGGTCACATGTTACAGATCATGTTGGTGGCAGCTGGGTGTTGTCTGGCCCAGAAATGGAAAAGTCCCAACATGCCTGGGGAGAAGAAATGGGTTCTCAAAGTTTGTGCTATCTACGATATGGAATTTTTAACACACATTATTGATGAATCCAAAACAGACATTGAAGGCTTGTGGCTTCCCTTTTTTGAGAAGTATGGTCCCTTGGTTTGAGGTGGTGGGTGCTCGCAGAGATGGAGACCCCATTGTGAGGGATTCCTGGGAACTCTACCTACCTGGAAAGTTATGTGAAGCGTGCTGGGAAGGGCTGGAGGGGGGAGTGTTGAGCCCAAAGCTAGAGTATGTGACCAAAGATGCAATCCTTATTGTATTGTGCAGTGCTAATCATGAACCCTATTAATGCAGCAGAAGCACACATTTGCTCCATGACCAGCGGCTGGGGGAGGGTTGCAGGGGGAAAACTGTAATAATTGTGTTTTGGAGTTATAACTAAAAACTTTAATAAACTTTGTTTAAAAAAAAAAAAACACACACTCCTACTGTCAGTTAGGATCTGGTTAGAGAATACATGCCATCAGCCATTGACCCAGAATTCCTTTCTTGACACCCTATCCGTGAAAGCTTGGTAGTGCAAGCAGCTAACTCTACTTATTATTTTTTGTTGAAAAGTATGTCTATTAAATTTTTCAGATGTGTTGGAAAAGAAAATACGAGAACAACAAATCAAATCAGACAAACAAATAACAATTAGGAAGAGGTATATCGGGTGAACAGCGACACATGCATAATCACTTCGGTGTGCGCATAATAAGAGGGGTAAGAAAAAAGAGAAAAACCCAAACAATGAGAGGGGAGATCGGGATCATCTGTAGCTGTCAAGAGCAGGTCCGCACATGCGCCTGGAGCACCCAAACAAAAATCATAGAACAAACCCTCATGATAGCGCCCATCTAACCCGCTCATAATGTCTCATATTTACAGCAATGAGAATGATTTCTATTGTTGAATGATCCACAGACTAAAGTCATTCGAGGTTACAAAAGTAACAAAGG
The DNA here is from genome assembly GCF_040938575.1 of Ambystoma mexicanum. NCBI lineage: Eukaryota > Metazoa > Chordata > Amphibia > Caudata > Ambystomatidae > Ambystoma > Ambystoma mexicanum. The sequence continues at coordinate 352,173,854 of NC_090929.1, forward strand.
GATCCCATATTCGTCTATATTTAGTCAGTGTTGAAGAGGGTAGCAGCGATCATCTCCACATCGCAAATATACCACATTTTGGCCCATCACTTATGGAGCGAAGGAGCATCCACCTTTTTCCAATGCTGAGCAATGGTAAGATTAGCTGCTTAGTTAGATAAAACAGAGAGAGGGCCCTGATGGTGAAAACCTCCTGTTCATCCATGTTGCTCAACAAAACCACCAAGGGATTTTAGGGAAGCTGAATACCCACAATTTGCTGGATTACAGAGACAACAGCAGTCCAATAAGGCTTAATGACGGGGCAGTGCCACCAAATATGAGCCATGCATCCAGCAGTAAGGGGAAACAAGAAGATGCATGGTATGTAAGTGGTCAGGTTTGAGATACCAACGATAAAGAATTTTGTAAGAGTTCTCCAATACTGTGGTACATATAAACGCTCTAGAGGCCCTCCTCCATATAATTCTGATGATGTAAGTGGAATAGCGTGACCCAAGTACTTCTCCCGGCTCCTCATATACGCCTCCATCTCCTCCCATGTCTCCATCACCAAAGGTTTGTATGTATTAGAGACCCTGTGACAGGAGAGATTAAACGTCACCAGCTTCTCTAAAGGCATCAGATCCCTACTCCTTCCCTTCTGGTCTCAGGATGGAACACCTACTGTCTAAGTTGTGCATAATGAAATCTCTCGGACTCTGGAAAAGTGAAGGCCGTCTTCAACTGCTGCTCGAAGGTGAGGGGGGTCCCCCCATCGTATAGTTGACCTAAATCACGCAGACCACCCTCCTTCCATATAGTAAAGTCTCTGCTACTTAGCCCAGGGGTGGAAATTGGATTATGAAAAACAGGTGCCAGTGATGAGGGGGTAAGTGGTAGTCAATGCCTATGATTTGCTCTATCCCAAAAGGTCATGGTAACTAAAGTGGAGGACAGGAGTGTTTGCCTCGGGGCCCACAAGCCGATGGGAGCCAGGGTAGAGAAGCCAAAGGAACTCTGAGACATGCCTGCTCAAATTCTATCCAACGCTTATTAAACTGCAAGTCTGAAAAATCAAGTATCTTGGATACCTGAGATGCAAGCAGGTATTGGTGTACATTAGGCATTGCCACGTCTCCCTGCCATTTCGAGCGGACCATGATTCTGCTAGATATTTGGGTGGGGTGGGGGGGGGGGGGTTCCCTTGCCTCACAAAACATCGCTTAGATTGCAAGATTTTAAGCGTGTGAGATGGAAGCAACACTGGGAGAGCCAGGAAGGCCTCGAGCAGCCGAGGCAGGGCGTTCATCTTAATGGCGGTGCATCTGCCAAATCCGGATATCTCAGTGCTCCTCCACCGCTCAAGGGCTTGGTAGAGTTCGGTAGTTATGGCGAAAAAAGTGTCATGGCAGTGGTTAAGGTAGATTCCCAAATATTTAAGCTGATCATCCTCCCACCTGAAAGGATAAGTTTGTTGTAGAAATTGGAGGTCCCCCCAGGGCACAGAGACATTAAGAGCTGATGATTTAGCCTCATTAATAGCATACTGTGAAATCCCGCAAAATAAATCCAGCTCCTCAGTAACTGCTGGAAGGGTGGCCATAGGGCCGGTCTTCATGAAAATAATGTCATCGGTATAAAGAGCCACTTTGTGTGTGGATCCACTGGTGTCAATCCCTATACTTCTTGCTTTCATGGCCAGGGCTTCAAGGGTCGGGACAAATAGGAGGGGTGATTAGGGGCAACCCCGATGTGTGCTTCAATGAGTAGGGATCGGGTTAGAGAACTTACAATTCATTTTAATTGACGCAGATGGGCAGGCAACATTTGCCAAAACAAGTTTCACAAAATTAGGCCCAAAACCAAAAGCTGTTAAAACTTCAGCGAAGTATGACCAGCTTATGCTATCAAACGCTTTGATTACCTCAAGCGACAGAAGAGCAATCGGAACCATTTATTACACCAGTAAACCACGTCTGTCACCCTACGGATATTTCATGTTTTTGGCGATTACGGATGAAGCCTGATTGATCCAGACCCACGAGTTGAGGGAGCAAAGGGGCGAGACAGATGACCAGGACCTTTTGAATAAATATGTCCATCATAGTTCAGAACAGCTATGAGTCTGCATGCCAAGCAGTCCTGCAGATCTTTCCCAGACTTAAGTAAATGGGACAGTGAGAGCCTGCCGCGGGAGAGGTCACAGGGCCAGTCACTAAAGAATTGTTAAACAGCTTTGTGAGCGGTGGCACCAGTAGGGATGCAAATTTCTTGTCAAATGCTATTGAAAACCCATCCGGGCCTGGGGATTTGCCAGAGGGAAAGGCTTTGATCATCAATTGGGGCACTCAAGCTGCAACCCATCCTCAGCCGAGAGCACTGGAAGAGATAGATGTTGAAGGTAATGTCGCTGTTGCTCGGTATCTAAAGCTTCAGCCTGAAATGGGGAAGTGTGACAATCGGTAAGGACATTCAATTTACCTAACTCATCAAAACAGAGTTCACCACTGGGGGCCCTATGACATCTAATATGATTCCTTGTCTGAAGATGACGCAGCTTCCAAGCCAATACCCTGTTTGCTTTATTACTCCTAGAAAAGAAAGTTAGTTGTCTCTCCCGTGAGCAGTGTTTCCAGCTCCCCTCTAGCAGTCCTCAACTTGACGGTAGGTTCTATGTAAAGCCTGAACCTGAGCCTAAAGGGTAGAGATCTGCGCATGCAATAACCTATGATGTGTGGCAGCTAAGTTAATAAGTTTGCCCCTAATCTCTGCTTTACAGGCCCCCTACAGAGAGTCCAGAGAAACCTCCCCAGTGTCATTGAGTTGAAAATATTGAACTATACGATTCCTGATTTTATCCTCAACAAGAAGGTCTCAAAATAGGATATCATTGCTGCGCCAGAAGGGGGGGGGGGATCCAGGCAGCTGATCCTGTCCCATGGAAACTGTAAGTGTAAGCCAGGCATGGTCTGAATGGACTTTATTCTCAATAGTGGCCTCAAGGATAGCATCTAATGTGGAAAGGGAGAGAAAAACATGTCAATCCTGAAGTAACAGCCATGTACGTGGGAGTAGAATGTATAATCCCTATCCCCAGGATGAAAGTGTCACCAGGCATCCTCTAAGCCCAAATACCGAACCACCTGGGAGAGAGAGGCCGAAGTGCCGACACATGCAGACGAGGCCACCGAGGAGCTATCCTTTGCGGGATCTATTACAGCGTTAAAATCACCTCCTAAAAACAGCTCTCCATCTGCAAACTGAGCTATGTCCAGGAAAAGGCAGTCATAAAAAAAGCATTGGTGGTCATTAGGGCCATACATGGAGAAAAAAGTAACGGGAGACCCACCCAAGACACCAGACAGCCCACATAACATCCCTCTTTATCATTAAGCATCCTTTGTTTGACAAAAGAAGTTTTTGCATTGAGCAGTATCGCCACACCTCGGTTTAGTACCCCCAGTGGTAAAGAACTGACAAGGGAACCTACGGAAAAAGAAAACGCCATTCATCAGACTGCTTCAAGTGAGTTTCCTGAAGGAGAACCACGTCAGGATCACAGTAAGCAAGACGATGAAGCAGCGATTTCAGCTTAACGGGGGGAGTTAAGCCCGTGAACATTCAGGGAAACTATTTTAACTGATAATGACATGTATAGTAGGAGAACACTCGAGAGAACCAGTGTAGAGGATGTCCCAAATGAAGCCTGCACTCCAGTCGCCCATTTTCAAGTACCAGGAACGTTCACACCGAGATATATGACTTATGATGAGCAAATAAACCAGCAGAGAGCCGCAGTAGGGCTCTGCCCAGTGCCTATCAGGAGAACAACACCTGTTGAAGTACCGATACCTGGAAAACCATGGACAGTAAGGTATCCACTGAGAAAACCCCAATAGAAAATAAGGCGAAATGAAGATAGCCTAAACACTGTCCCGGAAGAAACTCAAAAGGCCTTAATTGAAGACGAATGGTGATGTCACGAAGGCCCGGACAGACTTGCAGATAGAAGATAAGACGACCCAAAGATGACACACAGAGACGAAACACCATGAATAAGGATATCGGGAACCTAGAAGGAGAGACGATGTTGAAATATAAAGAAACTTAAGCTGTAAAGCAGGATGAAGTCATACAAACCAGCTGACCCCTTTACATATGCTTGAAACCGCAAGAAAGCTAAGGAAACAGTGCGGCTTGCTATGCTTAGTAGAAGATAGACCTCGGCAAGCGCCACCTATACATATCTGCCTCAACGAAGCACACTATACAAGTGCGAGTCCACTTTACACAAAAGCAGAATTAACTCAGGTTACTAGAGGTCAAATAGGACAGGATTCATATTCCAGCTAAAACGAAAAGAGAAGGCTGAATCGAAACTCAGCAGAGGCAACGTGAGACAGGAAGAGCCAATGTCAGACCAATAGAAGGAGCGAACAGTAGCTTTGCGGAATATCTCAGGAAGGCCGAGATAAGGAGGCATAGGCAGGTGGCAAGCCGAATAAGAATGAAATGCACAAGTTGAAGGAAATTAGGCAGATTCATGGTGTGAGCAGCACGTGACCATCCGAGCAAGTAGAAGCACAGGTTCACACCTACGCCTGGCTGTCGCCCAGACAGAGATATCATAACTTTTTCTGACAATAAGATACAGTTTCGAGGCCAACCACAGCCAACTAATTGACACATAGCCACTAAAGTAATGATCGATTGAAGGGTGGCCAGGTGAATCTTGGGGCACCGTGCACCTGGCTGACCATTCTGCGTGCTGCTAAGTAAAGTGGAGATTTATGCATGGGGTTGAAGCCAACCCAATCACAATGGACCAAATAATTGTTAGGCAGAAACCTGTGCCGTTCCCTTAGGGACGACTGCAAAATATTAAGGACTACAGGTGGTTGGCAGTAAACCCAATTGGTAGCAGTCTGTACCACCCAGATTTACCTGGTAGCTGTGGCTGAGCAGTCAGACTTCTCTCAAGATGAGTTAGGCAGTATATAGAGTATACACAATAGGTACAGAGACACAGTAGCACAAGCAAACACTGACCAGAGCTTTGGTGTAAAAGTATGTAATTATTTATTTAAAGACACACTTGTAAATTACACTAGCACAAAGAGAGATAAATAAATTCAACACGCAGTCACTATTATATATATATACAACCCTAATTGCTTATTAGACAAGTCTTAATGAGAAACACCACTTATTTTCAGACAGAGGTGAGCGCTTAACATAAGATGGCACTCTAATAAGTTATTAAAAAGGGAGGGAAAAAGGCAGAGTTATGAAAGCACACAAATTTCAATACTTTTCAAAGAACCGCAGTGAGGCAGGTTAGGCAAAGTCTACTGGGGAGCAAGGAAGTTCAAATGCCAGACCCACTAATAGAGAGAGCAAGCGAAATGTGTCCAGGATCACACAGTGGGGTTATGCCCAAAGAGTCTTTGTAGAAAGTTCACAAAGATTGAGATTAAGTCAGGAAAAGTTAGTTAACAGGCCCCAGGCTAGCCCAGGTTAGAAAGTCGAGGATTTACTGTCACCCCGGACGATCTGTTGCAAGGGAAGCCAGGCGGGACATAGTACCTGAAAGTGGGAAGAACGCTCCAGTGGGGGCAGTTTTTCCTGGCAGCGGGTGCAAGTCGGTGTTTCGTCCAGAGGAAGAGGAGGTCTCGACGTGGAGGAAAGCTGAACGTCGTTGCGCTGCCAGGGAAGAAACCAGCCGTGGAGTTTCCCTGTTACAAGGTACCACCCTGTTCTTCGCGTTAGGGGTGATCCGTGGTGTTCCGGTTGCCGGGGTGCTTGGCACGGGCAAGGCGGCCACGAGATGGTCCAGGAAGGCGAAAAGACGGGCAAACTGGTTATCCCCACCAGTCAAAGGAAGAAGACTCTCCGGGCTGGAGATCTCCTCTGTCGTCGGAAAAAGTGGTGAGATGGTTCCGCAGGGCTCCACCAGTGGTGTCGTCGTTGCAGGTCGGCTCAGCTTCTCCCTCCTTGGATTCTTTAGGTCCTGTGGCGACTTCTGAAGTTCCAGTCCCCAAAGCCCTGCTTTTATGCAGAAAACCCCCATTCATTCAGCCTAGCTGTCAATCAAACATGCTAAGTGGTGAGCCGGGCGGCTCACCACTTGGGCCAATCACACAAGAGTGCGACTTGAGTTGCCGATGCAACTCAGTCCAGGGTGCCTAAACCCCCTCACACACCCCCTGTGGTACCATGACAGAGTGGCACCACTTTTGGAGGCTTCTGTGGAGAAGCCCGCCAAAAAGTGAAACAAAGGGCTCGACTTGGGTTGGAGTCACAGAAGCGAACACAAACACCATTTTGGAACCAGGTTTCGGCAAAAATTACCAACCAGTGAATTAATATTAATTTAATAGACCAGCGGTATGTTCGAGGCTATATTAAAAAGTGGTAGCCTCCAACAATGGGAAAATCCCATAGGAATATATTCGCGGTCGAATATAAAAAGTAGAATCCACTGCCACCAGCCAAAACTCGGTCGGGGGGGACTGGACAGTGCCCCCTCGAACAACAGACCCCAGGGCAATTGAATTGCCCCAACCAGTACGTCCACAATATGATGGTTTGTACTGGTTCTGTTCACAATTTGAGACTAGTAAAGCCAATGGTGACTTTACATGCCCTGGGAGACAGTAGTCAGTCCCAGGGTATGGAGTCTATGTTTGGGGGTCGCTACGACACCCCTGGGTTACGGCACGGAGGGTGCTGTGTAACCCACATACCAAAAACACATGAAGCCCCATGGGGTAAAGGACCCCATAGCCCATAAAACACATACAAAGTCAAAGGAACACCTCAAATCATGTCTAAGAGTGGGAGGAAAAGAGTCTCACTCTTAGCAGGAAAAAAAAATAAACCCCAAAAATCCAGCAAAGCTGCTGGGGGACTCACTAGGTTTGGGAAATTAGCCTTTACAGAGAATTCTCCCTATAATAATCTAGGGTCTACTATCTATCCTATAGATAGTAGAACCAATGGGACATCGTACTCTTAGTGACGTCTACAAGAGTAATGTTAGAAGGAAGGGCTTAGACGCCCACCTGATAGTGTTTATCCAATCCCCTCACTCCGTTACCATATACAGATATAGTACCTATAGTAAAGTTACCTTTTCCTAACCAATAGAACTGCATGTTAACTTTTGAGTGTTACACGTCAATGATGATGATTTTTGAGTATAAATGTTACTGTTTGTATGAAGTTCTTGGGAGTTGAAGCGAGACGGACTATCGCATCACTGTTAATTTCCAGGTTCTCCAGCAAGGGGTTAGGCATGGATTCACATGCTCATGAATATTCCCCGTCGTCAGGCTGGGAATCCTCGGTAAAGAAAAAAAACAGTATCAGTTTCGTTTCTGATCTGTCTTTCGTAGTAGTAACCAATCACTGATCTCTGCGTCATACTGACCACAGCCATGACTGCCCTCTACCTAAGCCCCGCCTCTGGCAGCCATCTTCAGATTTTTACCGCACGTTCAAGTGTTGGGATCCTCGTGCTATTGCTCTCGAGCGTTAGTGCTATTCACGTTTTTTCCTCAAAAACTTCAATTTTTCGGTCGAAAGAGCCTCAAGCTCCACCGTTTCTTCATCCGATCAACGGGGACCCGTGTCGGATTCGTCTACGCCCCGCAAGGGTGAAGATTTCGTCGAGCCACGCTTTTGGAGGACTCCAGAAGTTTCTCAGGCCCATCTCGGACATGGCCCAGGAGAAGGGAAGCTCGACGCCCGGAAAGCTGTTCAGGGTCTGCCCTGGATGCCAGCTTCAGAATGTCTTTAAGGAGGACGAACACTCCTTTTGTCTTTACTGCCTACATGAGGACAAGACGCACGTGGGGAAGGACTGTGCGTTTTGCGGCAATATGTCGGAGCGGACCATGAAGGACCGCCATCAACGTCTCGCCAACTGGCTGGAAGGGAAGAGCCCGTCAGACGAGAAGAAGAAGAAGAAGAAATCCGATCGGTCTTCTAAGACCTTTTATTACGCCCCGGCGACGGGGGTCCAACACAAGGCCAAGCACCGCGAGTCCGCTGGCACCGGGAGCGCCGAACGGTCGGGCTCTACGGGCGCCAGGCAGGGCAGGGCAGAGCCAACGCTCTGGTTCGGGTAAGAGGAAGGCCGAGCACCAGGCGAAGCTCCTGGAGAGGCCCCGGTCGAGCTCGAAGGCCCCATCGGAGGGTGAGCGAGGCAGTGACCCTCCCCCCAAGGAGAAGGCGTTGAGCGCACCTAAGGTGGTGAAAGCCTTAATCCATCCGGCCAAGGCCTCTATCGAGACAGTCGCGGCGGCCCTGGCTCAGCCTGTGGAGGCTACACCAGTGGTGGCGACCTCGGGGCTCAGAGTCTCCCTGCCACAGAGGAGGGAGTCCGCTTTTATGCCCACCGACAGGCCCCCCGTGAAACCTCCGACGGAGAAGAAAAAGGGGGGGCAGAGGTCGTCGTGGATTCGGCCTCAACCTCTGAGGAAGAGCTGATCGAAGTCTTAAGCCACGGCGCTGGCGTGGAAGAAGACCAGCCCGTCGGGAGGGACCCCGACGTAGGAGACGACGATAACATTCGAGGGTGCCGACGGGGCCCCTGACCGCCTGTCGGACTCCCCTCCACCAGTGCCGCAAGACAACTCGGCGGCCATTTTGTTGGCTATACAGTCCTTATGCTCGGAGATAAGGACGAGACTGCCATTACCACCAGCGGAGGAACCGCTCCTGATGGGGGACCCGGAGCCAGGCCCTTCTGGGAGCCCTCCCCCTAAGAGAAGAAGGATTCATCCTCCACCTCCTTTTCAGCCATCGGGCCCTGTTCAGCCCTCCTCCCCGACTCGTGGGGATGATACGGGGACTGACACGGCGGCGACGGGTACGGACGACGAGGTTTACGACGAGGATCTGCCGTCGTCACCTCCCACCCGGGCTTCCCCGCCCGACGAGATTGGATCGTTTCACTCCATGATCGCCAGGGCATCCGAGCTTTTCCAGCTCTGCCCGGAAGAGAAGAAGAAGGAAGGTTTCCTTTATCAACGGCGCAAAGCCAAGAGGAAGACGGTCCTCTCCGTACCTCTACTGGACAATATTTGGGATGAGGGCCTCGCCCTCCTCAAGAACCCATCCACGACGCCGGCTAGAAGGGATCGGTACGAGAAGAAGTACCGGGTCCCGGACGTGGCCCCCTTGTGCCTTCGGGCACAGCCGACCCCGGACTCGATCGTCTCCACGGCGGCCAGGAAGAAAGCGGGGGGGCGCGGCCTCTACGTCGACCTCCCCGCCGGACAGCGAGGGAAAGAAATTGGATACGATGGGACGCAGGGTCATCTCGTCTGCAGCGACGACGATTAAGGCGGCCAACGCCTTGGCTATCGTAGCCCCCTACGACAGGGAGTTGTGGTACAAACTGGCCCCCCTGCTGGACTTCCTACCCGACGACAAGAGGGCGGATGCCCTAGAGATCTTGCAGGAAGGAGAGGTGGCGTCGGACCACGCCATTACGATTGCGACGGGCATCGCTGACACTGGATTTCGCCAGTTGGGCAACGGCGTGTGCCTTAGGCGGCGTGGATGGCTCAAGGCTACTGACTTCCGTCAGGACGTGCAGACCAGAGTCTTGGACATGCCGTTCGACGGAAACAACCTGTTTGGGAAAACAGTGGACGATTCCCTTCAAGCCATCAAGGCAGACACGGAGACGGCCCGGGCTCTTGGGGTTCTCCAGCAACGGCGGCCGCCCTTTTGGAGCGGCAGAGGCAAATAGGGTGCCTCCAAAGGTTCCGGCGGCGGATTTTCCACCTACCGTCAAGCGGCCCGTTCGGGTCGCAGGAAGCTTACAGGGGACGAGGCAAGTCAGGCGGACCCCGCCGTCGTCGCCAAGGAGGTCAAGGCGGCAAAGCCTCGTCGAAGCAGGACTGAACCGGCCATGGGGTCGGGCCCCCACCGAAGCACCCCGGTGGGAGGCCGGCTGGCGAGCTTCGTCAGCGTGTGGGAGTCCATCTCCACCGACCGTTGGGTGCTGGACGCCCTAGCCCAGGGTCACGCGCTTGAGTTTCTAAAGAGATGCCCACGCGTCCCCCCTGTGGCCAGGAAAGAACATCACGTCCCTCAACTTCTCTTGGAGGTAAAGGCGATGCTCAAAAAGGGCGCCATCAAGCTCGTCCCAAAGAGGCTTCGGGGCTCCGGAGTTTACTCAAGATACTTCCTCGTGAATAAGAAGACGGGAGGATGGCGTCCCATCCTGGACCTACGACGACTGAACAAATTCATCAAGGCACAGAAGTTCCGGATGGTCACCCTCCAACACGTCCTGGGTCAGCTGGAGGAGGGCGATTTCCTGTCGTCGTTGGATTTGGAGGATGCCTACTTCCATATTCCCATCCTAAAGGGACACCGAAAGTTTCTCAGGTTCGTGGTCCAAGGGCGTCACTATCAGTTCAGAGCCCTTCCCTTCGGACTGAGGTCGGCACCCAGGGTGTTCACCAAGTGCCTCGCACCGGTGGTGGCGCAGCTGCACCCAGAGGGGATCCACGTCTACCCCTACCTGGACGACAGGCTCATCCGAGCAAAGACAAAGGAGCTCGCCGTGGAGCACACGGCAAGGACCGTCCAACTTCTCACGGACCTGGGATTCTCCATAAACTACGCCAAGTCCCACCTTGTGCCCGCGCAATACGCACTGTTTCTGGGAGCGAAGCTCGACACAGTGTCGCTTCTGGCCTCTCCGTCGGAGGAAAGGACGAGGGCCATTTTGGGCAAGGTGCAGCGGATGCTGGTTGCGGACGCGGCCAGAGTGAGGTCCATCAAGTCCCTCCTCGGAATGATGTCTTCTTGCATTTACCTCATCCCCCTGTGCAGGCTCCGGATGCGCCCGTTGCAGGAGTTCCTGGACGCGCGCTGGATCCAGACGGGCAGCTTCGAGGAGAGGATCACACTCGACGAGAGTTTCCGACGAGCGATCCGGTGGTGGGGCACCCGCGCGCATCTGACGGCGGACATGGACTTCCAGACCCCCGGCCACCAGGAGACAGTGACCACGGATGCCTCCCTGGAAGGGTGGGGAGCGCACACCGAAAATCTGCACTCGAGAGGCCTTTGGCTCCCGACGGAGAAGTCCCTCCATATCAACGTCCTGGAGCTCCGTGCAGTGTTTTGGGCCCTCAGGTCCTTCCTTCCGTCCCTCAAGGGCAAGGTGGTGAGGATCTTCACCGACAACACCACCACCATGTTCTATATCAGGAAACGGGGCGGAACCAGGTCCCCAGCCCTGTCCAGGGAGGCGCAGGATCTGTGGCATTGGGCCGTCGCCCAAGGGATGTTTCTGGTGCCGTTTCATCTGGCAGGGATAAAAAACACCATCGCCGACTCACTCAGCAGGGAGCTGCGCTCGTGCCACGAGTGGGAACTACGACAGGATCTAGTGGACCGCCTCTTCCGACGGTGGGGCACACCCCAGATCGATCTGTTCGCGACGGCGACGAACTCCAAGTGCCGGAGGTTCGTCAGCAGGTTTCCCCAGCCGAGGAGCATGGGCGATGCTTTCTCGTTCCCCTGGGAGGGCCTGTTTCTATACGCGTTCCCTCCATTGCCATTGCTGATCCGGCTCATCAACCAGCTCAAGAGGTCACGGTGCAGGATGATCCTCGTCGCACCTACGTGGCCGAGGCAGATATGGTTCCCGGACCTTCTGGACTTGTCAGCGTCCCCGTCAATTAAGCTGCCAGTGGACGCGGATCTTCTCTCCAGGGAAGGAGGCGCCATCCTCCATCACGACCCGAAGTCGCTGAACTTGCAGGCCTGGCTCCTGCAGCGCTAGAGTTTGGAGGATACGACATACTGGCCGACTGCAGAGAGGTTCTTGCAAAGGCCAGGGCGTCCTCAACTCTTAAATGCTACAGACACAAATGGAAGAGGTTCTCTGTCTGGTGCCACGCACAGAAGATTAACCCTCTACGGATTACGGCTTCCCAAGTACTGCCGAACCTACTGACGTTGGCCAAAGCTGGACTGGCGCACGCGTCCATCAAGATTCATCTTGCTGCGATCTCCCGATACACCAGAACCACGGGGCGGACGTCTTTGTGGTCTCATCGTCTGGTGAAAGAGTTCATGAAGGGACTGTTCAGATCGTTCCCGCCGGTGAATGCTCCGGCCCCGGCGTGGGAGCTCAACGTGGTGCTGACCAAGCTCATGGGACCTCCGTTCGAGCCTCTGCACTCGGCTCCGTTGAAGTTCTTGTCGTGGAAAACAGCGTTTCTTGTGGCCATCACCTGCGCACGACGGGTGGGAGAGATCCAGGCCCTTTCCTGCAAGGCCCCGTACTTGACTTTCCACGACACAAGGGTAGTGCTCAGGACGCACCCCTCCTTCATGCCCAAGGTGCCGTCGGACTTCCACCTCAACGAACCCTTGGTGTTGCCTGTTTTCTTCCCGTCGCCTTTGTCGCCGGCTGAAACGACTTCGCACTCGCTGGATGTAGCTAGAGCGCTGAAGTTCTACGTGGACCGCACGAAGTGTTTTCGGAAGACTTCACAACTCTTTGTGATCTTTGGACCTGTCAATCAGGGGAAGGCGCTCTCGTAGGCTTCCATTTCCAGATGGCTCTCCGGCTGTATCATGTACTGTCATCGGTTGGCAAACCGACCGCTGCCTGGCCGTCCGAGAGCCCATTCCACCAGAGCGATCGTAGCTACCACGGCGTAGCTATCTGGTGTGCCCTTGCTGGACATCTGCAGGGCTGCTACGTGGAGGTCGACGCACACCTTCACGAAATTCTACTGCGTCGATCGGGATTCCAGGGAGGAGTCCAGGGTCGGCCAAGCAGTGCTGCGCAACCTGTTCGCCTAAGGTGAGCCTGGTGAGGAGGTAAGATTTGCTTAATGTTGATTTTGATGTAATGCTTAATGTTGAGCCTTTGTCACCTCCCGTGGTTGTGCATGTGTGTACTGCTATGTATTCTTTATTCATGAGCATGTGAATCCATGCCAGACCCCATGCTGGAGAAGGAACAAGTTACTTACCTGTAACTGTTGTTCTCCAGCATGGGTCTGGCATGGATTCACATGCGAACCCTCCCGCCTACCCCTCTGCGGCTCTTCACTTGGTCATACTGCCACTTCACGTGCTACCAAATCTGAAGATGGCTGCCAGAGGCGGGGCTTAGGTAGAGGGCAGTCATTGGCTGTGGTCAGTATGACGCAGAGATCAGTGATTGGTTACTACTACAAAAGACAGATCAGAAACGAAACTGATACTGTTTTTTTCTTTACCGAGGATTCACAGCCTGACGACGGGGAATATTCATGAGCATGTGAATCCATGCCAGACCCATGCTGGAGAACAACAGTTACAGGTAAGTAACTTGTTCCTTTCCCCGTCTTTTGTTCTTGTCATTAAACGGACTCACCTTTGCCAAACCATTGAGTTGTCCTTATTGATTGGTGTTGGAGTAATATACCTGCACCCTCATCTATCTCAAAGGTGCAGCTATCTCGTCTTAAAGTACTGCGGAGCACACCCCGACTCTATGGGCCGGCCGGGGGTCTCCCCAGTACACTAGCACAAGGTACAATATGAATCCACACAGCCCCAATGTAATATGCAAATAGGCAGACCAGCCACATCCGATTTTGAGAGAGAAAAGCAAGGAAATCTGAGCACCAAACCAGAGAGTAAAAACCCGGGTCCCCAATTTCAGATTCGGACAGCTCCCCATAGAAAGTCATATTTGACCCCAGTATCGCACATGCACATCTCCTCCTCTTCCAATAAAACCGAGCATGCAACTATGGAACATATGAAACAGAAAACCATGACAAGTGCATGAAAAGAGCCAACATGACCAAAGTGGGCCCAAAAAGCGACCTAGAGAACATTGGTGACCTTAACCAGTTTGAAGGATATAACCTCTATAATCCATGGGGGGGGGTGTAGCTCCCGGAGCGGGGGAGAGGGGGCATGTGTCCTGGGAAGGGTGCAAATACACTTCTGGGACCACCCCACTTACCATAAAACACCCCACACTCCCACTCCTACTCCCAGGTTTGACTTTGTGCTATAGCCATGAACTCATGCCAGAGAGATAACGAGTCAAGCATGAAAATTTAGCATTTATTTAACAATAAGCAGACTAAATAAACAGACATCAATTTTAGTAAAATGGGAAGAATAAAATGCAAGTTTTAAATCCCAGATATTTAGAACACAGTCTTATCTCGCGTTCTTTTTAACCAACATTTAGGATCCCGCTCAGCTTAACGACTGGCCTCTCATCTCAGGATGGCACCCCTCTGGTCAGACATTGTACTCCTGCACCCTCCTGCTCTGGTCAGCCCTTAAGTGAGAACGTGGCAAGCAAGGAATGCCGCTTAGGGGCAAATCAAAGCCCGGGCACCTGCACACACTTGACACAAACCCAAGGGAGAGTCCCTACCTATCAACGTATGTGCCCTTTTTTATAATGTAGGGCTGTCCATCAGAATGACGCAATCGTCCAGAACCTTCCTTCAGTGTGAAACATGTTTGTGTTGGTGGAAAAAACCCAATTGGTGTCAATCCAAGGCACTCCTACCGCTCCCAACTCAGAACCCCGATGCAGAATCACTGGTATGTCTCTTATCAAAAGTGCTCCTGTCAAGCTGTTTTTCTCGTGGGAATGAGTGCCTGTTTACAAAGAATGGCAGAGCTACTGTTGCGAAAGAAAAATGTTTCAGGGGAAGCTGAAACATGCATTGCAATTAACCCATAGTGAGCAAGCGCTACAGGCCCTGCACTCTGCTAGTTAGTGTCATAGTATTACAAGTCTGGCCATCTAGGGACTATACTGCAGGTCTGCAAGTACTCAATACATGCCTCTATTAGCTATTAAACTCTGTCTTCCCTTTGTAAGCTACGTACTTGTACACAATGTAGTTAGCTCAGCAGGTTTTGTACCTGCACATCATTGGGGGTGCCGTTCATGGTGTATTAGAGTAATGGGCATCACCAGAGCCCCCCAGGTCCATAAACATGACTAAACAAAGCCATGGTAAGGGTCCCAGCAATAGCCAGGCAACACCGAAAAGAATTTGAGTAATCAAGCGTTCAAGGTGGGATCTCTCTCCTGGCACCTCTCAAGGGATATCTGTTGCTTCTACCTCTATCTATCAAGACCAGTCGGTTTGCATGTTGATCAGCCCTCTGCACTCCCCAGACCTGCCCGAGCCGTCATCCGAAGAGAATGTGGTTCCAAGCAAAACGAAAGTGTCCTCCAAAGAAGAGATCTGACATGGAGCACCATGATAGTCAAATAGGAGCTTAAAGGGGAAACCCAATCTGTATGCAATGGCATGATCACGCAGCCAGGTAGTAACATGACTCATCCCTCGCCGCTTCTGTAGAGTGAATTGCTCTAGGCAGTATGAAGTGGCAGTATGGATTTTCGCGCCACTAAAGGTGTAGTCCCGGAACCCTCTGGCCTTCATCATGATGGCCTCCTTCATGTGGAAATAATTGACTGTAGTGAGGACATCTGGTAGGAACTCTTTCCTTTTTTGGTACGGGGAGAATAGCCAATGTGTGCGGTCAAGGGTCATGTCCAGAATAACCGGAAGCCCTAAAATCTCCCGGAAAAGATCTTGCACATAAGGCGTAAGCTGATCGTCAGAGACTGATTGAGGGATCCTGCACAGCCATACGCTGTTCGCCTCGATCTGTTCTCTCCATGTTCGATCCTTGTTAGCATAAGCGCTTGCTGTTCCTCCAGGGAAACCAGGCATTGCTCCATATGTGATTGATCATTAGAGATCTCCATTATGGAGCACTCCATGTCGATCAGCCTGTCTCCCATTGAATCCACACTCTTACTGATTTCGGACATGGCCTTTGCGAAGTCCACTTTAAAATGTCCTGCTTGAGCTCCGTCGGCATCTCGGTTTTCAAATATTGGAGGAGAAGAGCAATGTCTGCTTGTGCCTGCTTAGGTTGGCCAGGTGTAGTAAAAAAATCCTTGATGTCAGAGGATTTGGACTTCCTTGACTTCCCTGATGACATATTAAAGCCTGTGGGGGGCACTGACCCCACAGTGTCGCTGATTAGCTGCTGACACACCCGAAGAGCTGTCGTAAAGGCACGTGCTACCAGCACCCAAGTAGGGTGAGTCTCCGCTGAGTACCGATAGGGACACCTGGCCACTGAATAAAAACCCACCAAAGCAGAGGATGATGAATGGGACTAAGTATGACCGAGCTCAGGGTGTGCCAGAGACACAATATGGAGAAATCACTGAGTAGCTTCTTGTGGCTGTGGCAGAGGCACCCCGTCCAGCACCTGCAATGAAGTGCAGTTGAAATCCGGTGTATAGGGTTTACGCAGCAGTAGCAGGGCGAGACATCACAGGCAGCATATAGGCTATTCCAGTCACCAAAGCCAAACAGTAAGGGTACAGCAAACGGGCCTCAGGCAGGCTGAGCACCGATGCTGTATGTAGCCGAGACCAGCACTCCCAGAAGGCTCAAGGTAGCACCGGAGTATTGCTTAATTCGGGCTCCCATCAGTTCCTCTTGCGGTATGGACACTGCGCATCCCAGCAAACAACCTCGGTGGCCACCACCACCTCCCCGCAGCTCCGGTCCTCCTAAGGCGGGCAATCCTGGGCTGCTGCGGACTGAATTTGTATTGGTAGTGTACACCTCACTTACAGGGACGCCTCGAAGCTCCAAACTTTCACAAAACTGTCGCGAGGCCGACTCCCACCTAGCATAGCTGTCCAGCTAGGCCACATTCCCGGTACCTCTACTTCTAAAGCAGCTGCCTACCATACAATCCCTCCTGACAGAGATGATGCAACATATGATATGCTGGGGAAGAGGGTTTTTTCCACTGGGAGTATGGCATTGAAGGCCATTAATGCTTCTTGCGCGTTGGCTAAATACACCTACACTGTCTGGGATGTTGGCTCTCAGGCGTCTGAGCATATCCCTGATGAGGAAATGAGAGAGGGTTTTCTTAATATTATCCAGGATGACAAGCTGCGTGCCAGTCTCTCTAGTTTGGTCTGGACACGTCAGATTGTGTTGGTTG
The DNA here is from genome assembly GCF_040938575.1 of Ambystoma mexicanum. Lineage (NCBI taxonomy): Eukaryota > Metazoa > Chordata > Amphibia > Caudata > Ambystomatidae > Ambystoma > Ambystoma mexicanum. The sequence goes on from NC_090929.1 coordinate 352,190,894, forward strand.
TTCCGTGGCTGCAAGCAGTCCCAAGAAGGTTTGCGTGGCAAGTCAGGGTTTGCAACTGATGTGCAATCCAGGTTGTTAGACCTGCCTTTGATGGGTTGCACCTTTTTAGGACAATGGCTGATGAGAGCCTTGATGTTTTAGAAGCCTCCAACGCGGCTGTGAAATCATTGGGTGCAGCTATTTGCCAACCTCAGCAGAATTAGCCGTCCTCTCACAGTTGGAGAGGTAATTCCTTTCATTTCTATTCCTCATTCAGACAGAGGAGCAGATGACAAATTGCCCAGAGAGGTCAAAGACAACTTCCACGTGGCGCATGAGGTCGTTGAGGTAGTGCTGCCCAAACAGTTACAGCCTCATTACCCTCTGCCGGAGCCACAGCTGCAAAACTGCTTTGAGTACTTTACTCACAAATCCCCAGTGGGGAGGCAGGTTAATTCAGCATCTCAAAGAATTGCAAAACATTTGGATGCTTGTGCTCTGCAGACAGTAGCTCAAGGGTGCTGTCTCCCATTCGTAAAAATTGGGACTGTCCCCTGAGCAAGCAATCTCTTCCGGAACCAGACCTGCCCCTTCTGCATGAGATCCTCTCCCTGTTGGAGAAAGCTGCCATGAAAAAGGGTACCTGTAGCGGAGCAATACCAGGGTTGGTACTCCACTTACTTTCTGGTGCCCAAGAAAGATGGAGGACTGCGACCCATCTTGGACCTGAGATGTTTGAGCAAGTTCCTCAGGAAGGACAGAATCAAGATGGTCACTCTTTCGCAGATTCTCCAGGCCCTGCAACCCTAGGATTGGGTGGTGTCTCTCGATCTTCAGGATGCTTACTTTCATGTGTCTTTACATCCAAGCACCAGACATACCTGAGGTTCGCCATTGGCAGTTGTCACTTTCAGTGTCGAATACTGCCTTTCGGGTTGACCTCCGCCCGGGGGGTCTTTACCAAGTTCATGGCGGAGGTGGCAGCATATCGAAGGAGGGAAGGCATCCACATCTTTCCCTACCTAGATGACTGGCAGTTTAGAGCATGTTCTCCCTAACAGGCCCAGCAACATCTCAACAGCACCTGCCACTCTCTCCACATATTGGGCTTCTTCGTCAATTTCAAGAAGTCCCAGGTGATGCCTTTCCAGAAGCTGCAATTAATTGGAGCAGTCCTGGATTCTTCTCGGGAAAGGTTTTGCCTCCCGAGTTGACTAAGTAAGCTAAAAAAAAGTCCAGAGCTCTAGGACCCGATGGGGTCTCCAACGTAGTTATGAGAGCTAACCCTGAGCTCTGGGCTGACATACTGTTAACCCTTCTTAGGCAAATTGTGGCGATTGGTCAAATCCCTGAGTCTTGGAAGAAACACATTTTATACCAGTTTTCAAATGTGGCAAAATTTACAGGCCCTCTAACTATAGGATATATTTTCCATTAGATGGTTCAAGTAACTTTTTTGCTAAATGCATTTTACAGAACATTGGAATGTGGATTGCTGATAAATATTTCCTGAGCAGTTTTCAGACGGATTTAGGAAAGGCCTCTCAGCAGCCTATAATGTATGTATGCTCAATTCCCTGATTAAACAAGCCCATGCTAAATCTTCTTTTACACTCTACATATTATTTGTGGACTTTGCTTTGGCATTTGCAAGGATTGACCGCTCATTGCTGTGGGACAAACTAAAAAAGTTGAAGATGCCAAGCGAGTTACTTGAAGCCTATCAATTATTGCATGAAGATAATATTGTTAATAAAGTTAAATGGTAAAGGCTAATTGACTGCACTGTTAGACATAACCAGGGGCATGAAGCAGGGGTGCATATTGGTCCCTGCTCGGTTTAACTTGTTTATGTCTGATGTTGGTGAGTCTTTCACTAATACCCATACCTTTCCTCCCAAGCTGGGTGATTTGAAGGTTCTATATTTGGCATATGTCAACGATCTGACCATTTTTGACACTACTTATGTCTGGTTATGTAGATGTGCAAATGCAATGATTTAATATATGAAAAATGTAATAACTTGGTCATTAATTTACATGAATCTAAATGTATGCGCTTTTGGTAAGGTTAAGAGAAATGAGGAATGTATTGTGACAACAGGTGGGATTTTGCACTGTGTAGCTAATTATACCTAGTTGGGGTACGGAGTGGAATCGCATCCAAACGAGCCATTGGCCCTAAAAAACCATCATAGAAAACGTTAATGCAATAATGCGATTGTTAAACAAATGTGTTACTTCTTGTGCAGGCTTTAGTCTGATTGGCATTGTGACACTCTATCAGCAAAAATTGGTAACAAGTATTTCATATGCATTGGAATGCTCTTATATCAATCATGAGCAATGGACCAATCGGCTAGAAGGATGCATTTGGTACCGAATTCTGGGTCTTTCCAAGGCGAGCGCAATACAGGCCACAAGGATAGGCTTAATTTCCCCGAACACGTTTATTTGTGTAAATAGAGGAAATCTATTTATAAAAATAATGTGCAATGAATCATCATTTGTGTTGGGTCTGCTTAGGGCCGAAATCTGCAGGGGTACTAGTGTATCATTACGGGAATCCAGAGCTAGGCATGAGTTATTTTCCAGATTATCGTGGTTTCCCGATTTGTCAGATGGCCTTGGCTCTTTGTTAAAATCATTTAAAAAGAAAGCCCAGGAATGGGATTGGGCCGCCTGCCATGATCATATAGGAGGATTATCTTTGTTATGTACTTACTCCTGTGATGCTGGAAATACATCGGAAGGACAGGGCCTCCGTATCCTTCTCCTTTACTGCCTTTTTATAGTGTGTTCTGTCATATTTTCCACACAGGAGTTCATGTGCGACTCCTGGCGGTGCAGCTCTCTCTTTTGTTTTGGTGAACAGACCCATGGGATACCCTTACGGCACCCATGGGTGGGGGTACAGCCCTGTGCCCCTAGTGTATGTTTTTGGGCACCTGTGGGTGGCCCGCAGAACAGGGTATGGGCTGGTGGCAGCTCCATGCTGACTTTGACAGGTGCGCTGAGTATCCTCCATTTTGGGATCTCCAGGCCCTGCCATTGGAATCAGTTGATTCCTGATGGAAAACAAGATGCCCCCTGTGGCCTCTTGCTTTCTTTTTTTTTTAAACCTTTGTTTATTGGCAGAAAGTCAAGACAGGAATGGCATATCATAAGCAGAGGTATACAGAAATCACAGTACCACAATCAGGCAGTACATCATGCATCATAGATGGCAGTTCTGAGCAAGGGGGGGGATTGACCACACAAAATGTCACAAGGTGCCCCATACTCAAGGTGATGTAGCAGGCAGACCTGTCGGAGGGGTGGAGCTCCACTCAACCACGTCTCTACTGTTTAGATAGCTGCAAAATTCAGTCCACACATTCTTTGGGCGAGATGTAATGGGCAGGGATCCAATGTACCCCTCCTCGCACCCTTGTACCCAAGTAAGGGCACTCAGCCACATCCCAAGGTTGGGGGGGGAGCAGCGCTTCCAGCCTTGCAATATACATTTCTTAGCAACAATAGCACTCACATTTAAGAATTTTGACATTTTCTTTGCATTTTCTCCGGACCATATTCCGAACAGTAGGGCTAACGGGTCAAGGTCCACTGGGGACCCAATTATTTCTGAGAGCGCATTCGTGACTTCACGCCAGAACGCACTCCGCGCCGGACAAGACCAAAACATTTGCATGTGATCTGCCTCCTCAGAATTGCACTTCGGGCATGTGTGGGCCGGGGTGTGTGTAAATGTCGCTATTCTGTGCGGTGTATAATAAAGCCTATTAAGGAGTTTGTATTGTATACAACGGAATCTGGCATTAAGGGAGACTTTACGCGTATGTGCACACATTTTGCTCCACAGCCCCTCATCGATTTCCATTTCCAGCTCCCCCGCCAATCGTCCCGTGGTTTGAGGGACGTATTTTACGTTTTTCCAGTTGCATTTTATACAAAGAGGATATTATGCCCCTGCCCCCTGTGGAGTTTGCTATGTATTGGAGTTCGGGTGAGTCCGGGGGCTCGTCTGGGTAGGAGGGCCACAGTGCACAGACCGCCGCTCTCAGTCTATAGTATTGGAGTAGCTCGAGCCCAGAGTTGGTATGTCCGGGCCGCCACGTTAGGGGGGTGATGAATTTGCCGTCAGGGTATAAGTCAGTTAATGCTCGGTATCCCAAAGCCTCCCAATGTCGCATGAAATGTTGATCCTGCGTGGGGGAAAGTCCAGGAAATTGTTGTAAGGGAAGCCATTTGTAGTACGGGCGAGGTTCATGTTTCGAGTTCAGAATCTGATTCCATGCTCTAATCGTGGTGGCCACAGGGTCTGCAGGAGCATCTGTCTGATATGTGTGATGTAATAGCAGGGTCATTATGTTGGTCCCATGGCCTGCCAATTTTTCTAATTTAACATGCGGGGCGGGTTTAAATGTGCGTACCAGTGCGTGGCGTGTTGGGCCTGCGCCGCAATCCAGTACGGGGTTAGGTCTGGAGCTGTGAAGCCCCCTTTTTCATAGGATGGGGTCATGTGTTGCCACTTCTTGCGGACAGCCCCGGCATGCCAGAGGAATTGGGCGCACCCCGAATGGAGCCTCTTGAAGTATTGCTTCCCGGGCCACACCAGAACATTAGCGAAAATATAGAGAAGCTTGGGGACCGCAATCATCTTTAGTAGGGACAGTCTGCCCGCCAGGGACAGGGGGAGACTGCGCCATTTCAACATCTTGGATTCAATGAGTAGTGCCGTCCTCTCATAGTTCTCTGCTAGAAGGGAGGCTTTGCTAAGTGACACTTGCACTCCAAGGTACTTGATACCCCCTGGGGACCATCGTAGGGGAAATTTGCATGCGGGTTGCTGGGTCGCCACAGTGAGAGGGAATATTTCAGATTTTGAATAGTTGATGGTAAAGCCTGAGTACGTGCCTATTTTTGTTATGTCCCGGATGATCGGGTCCAGGTGCGTGGAGGGGTTTCTAATATATAGTAGTACATCGTCGGCTGTGGCCTCTTGCTTTCTATTACCTATTAGCTTGTTTTCCCAAAGTCCTGGGAAGCCCTGACTCTGCCCCTTCCCCTGACTGTTGTTGGGTGGGAGTTCCATATATGGTGTTGTTGTGAAGTCCAGTCCAGACTGACTGGAGCCTTCCCAGTGACTGTATGTTGTGGGTACCTCCTGTGGGTGGAACCTGGGTGAATGGAGTGTGTGACCAATATGCACTTTTTGTTGTGGCTTTCTGGTTTCTGGTATGAGAGACAAAGACTGAAACAGCCCTGCCCGAAACGGACCTGCATGCAGTGTGTAGTGTTGAATGGCTGGGTACTCGTCCCAATCCACATTCCTTGTTGTGAGTGTCTGAGAGGGAGCAGGATGGCCTGAATGAACTGTGTGCCTGATTGGCTGACTGACTGCATGAATGCCCTTCTGTATGATTGGCTGCTGAGTGTGACCTAACAGTGTGGATGAGAGACAAGATAATATATCTGGGGAGCTCTCACCACTGGAAATTGTTCAGAAGCGTTCAGGAGCTGTGTCTAAACTTTAAGAGTAACTGGAACTGCTGATCCTCGACGCCCAGCTGGAAGACAAATACTTGTTGTTGCATTTGCTTCGACCTGATCTGAAAGCTGCCAAACTCTTCAAGGACTGATCCGAGAGAGGACCTGTAAGGCACCCTCTTCCCGTGCTCTGATGGACCATCGAGCACCGCTAAAACCTTCGCCGAAGCTCCCTGGAAGTAAGACCCTTGAAAGGCTGCCGACCCGAGACGGGAACCGCTGAGGAGAACGAAGCAAAGCACCCGGACTCTGCCGCTGTCGGAATCCATTGCCGTCGACCAGGCTTTGCAGGTTTGCGTAACCGCTGGAGGCCCGTCGAAGTTGTGTTGCCCACCTGTGGGGACCACTTGACGCCGTGCTGCCGACGACCGGAGCCGCCCGCTCCCTTGCCTAAGAACGTTTGAATCGAAGGACTCCCTTGTCCGCAACGTCGACCACCTTGTCCCGCCGGAGAAAGTCAAGGACGACCAATGCGCCGAGGAGAATCCGCTGGTGGGTTTCCCACCACCTGAAGGCCACAAAGACTTCAACGTCTCGACCCCTTGTTGGGCCACAATTCTTCCGAAACTCTTTGCGGTCCTGAACAATCTATCGCCGAGGTACCCTGCACACCTCATCCTCGCAGGACGTCGCTGACGAGCACCGCCTGGATTGACATCGGGGTCTCGGCACCCTTGAACTTCTCATCACCGCCGTCGACGACAAGTTCACCATCTTCAACGCCTCTCGACGATCCGTGGCTCCTGCTTTAAAGGGAGTCACTCAAGAAGGATCCTTCAACGTGTCTTCGAAGAACTGTACTCCACCAGGTACATTGGGGGGGGGTAAAACATTATAGGAGGAAATAAGGCTATTGAACAATATATGGACTGGGCTTGTGCTATAGATCTTTATTTTACAGGTTGCCCAGGTGGGGGGGGGGGGATCTCCACACAGAAGAACTGTATCGGTAGGGGCCAGTATTTGGCACTGTGAGCACAGACGGAGGTTGCAATAGGACACGAACACCACAGCGTTGAATCAACAATTATATGACTGCTGCAGCCACTTAAAGGCAAAAGAACACCGTGGGGTATCCATCCAGAGTCCGGTCCTTTGCTAACTGAATAAGAGGCAAGGATACCAGTACGGCACTAAACAGAAGTGCACTGCTCCATCCACAATGCGTTTTTGAATGCATGAGGAATGAATGCCCAGCGGTGCTTTGTTCAACGCTGGATGTCAGACACACGGACCTAAAAACCTGAACTTTTTTCGGAAGATTGTATTTCGATATTCCTCATGAACTCCCTCTAACGACGTATGGAGTCCCATTCCTGAGGTTGAGTCTCAAACGAATCTTGGACCATTCACAGGACCAGAAAAGTTTTGGACATTCAATCCGCATGTAAATGTGCATGTAGCCTTTGTATTAGCTATTTGGCTCTCCGGCTAATTTTTCTTGGTTCACCTTGCAATAATCAAATTGTGGTGGTTACTAGAAGAACTATACCCTAATCAATATCATTTTTTAGGCTATTACAATCTTTTGGGTTGGTAGACGGCAGACTACCCCTGATGAATTTCTGTTCAATTTACCAATACACACGTCCAGAAAGAAACATGTTGGGAAGAGTGAAGAAAGAATGAGTATGTCTGAATTTGAAGTAGAATGAATATAGTGTGTGATTAAGTTTATTCGGTTACATCCAAACAACACTACCTCGGAGTGACTCCAATCTTGTTTCACTCCCAGTTTTCACACAATCTGGCATTGTTTGGTATTAGTTGGGAATTGTTTGCGTTTTTTCTTTTTTCTGTTTTTTCTGTTTACTCTGCTGTTTTACCTCCTAATTTGTAGGGATAAACGCTATTAGTATTTGCACTTTATACCATTTGTTTGGTGAATGAAGTTTTTACTAAATTGTTTTGATATTGATTATAATCCTGGTTTTAAGATGAGATATTAAATGAATAAATGTTATATATTTTTGCAAAATGGTTTGGCATCTGTTTTGTAATTGTTAATTGACGCATAAGGTATTGGGACCCCAATTGAAAAGGGAACATAAATAGCCCCTTGGCACTGGTTTGTTTGCTGCTCTAGACTTTGCCTAAAATTATTGAGGATGTGCTAAGTAGAGGGCTAATAATCCTCTTACCTCTCCCAAGTTGGTCTTTGTAGGGTCCAGTATTCTGCCTATTGTTTCAACCATCTTACGTTCCCTCCTATATCTATCCCTACCAAACCTCGGGCATTGGCAGATAAATGGACTGGACCCTTCAGGATAATCTCCAAGATGGGCAAGGTCAATTATCTGGTTGACATGGGAATCCCAGGGGTAGCCCCTCAGGTATTCCATGTTAATCGGCTCAAGCCTTTCCACAGGCGAGCAAAAGTCTCATGTCTCTTGCTAGCTTCCGAGCAACCCTCAGGATGGCTCAGTGGAGGGAGTGCATCTCTCTCCAGATTTGACAACAGAGCAGCAGAGGGCCTGCAGGACTTTGCTCCAGCAGTATGCCTCTCTGTTTTCGCTGACACCAGGACTTACACCGTGGTGTAAGCATGAGATTGACACTGGGGACAGCGTGCCTGTCAAAAGCAGGAGCTACCGTATGTCAGACACTGTTAAGAACCACATCCAGGCTGAGGTCGCCAAGATGTTGGATCTGGGTGTTATTGAACCCTCAACCAGTCCCTGGTCCAGTCCCGTGGTCCTTGTCCCCAAGGCAAGTTCCCAGGCAGGTACCAAGGATTGGAGGTTCTGTGTGCACTACCGAGGAGTCAATGCCATCACCAAAACTGACGTGCACCCATTGCCCAGGGCTGATGAGCTCGTGGACACCATAGGTGCTGCCAAGTTTGTGAGCACCTTTGACCTCACCTCAGGCTATTGGCAAATAGCTCTGACTGACCATGCCAAGGAAAAGACAGCGTTCTCAACACCCGAGGGACTCTACCAGTTTAGGGTCATGCCTTTTGGGTTGAAGAATGCCCCTGCCACCTTCCAGAGATTGGTCAATCATGCTCTCAGTGGGCTGGAAGCCTTTTGCGTGGCTTATTTAGACGACATTGCCGTCTACAGTTCCACTTGGGAAGAGCATTTGACACATCTGGGTAGGGTGTTGAAGGCCTTGAAAAGGGCTAACCTCGCTATCAAGGCCACCAAGTGCCAGATAGCTCAGGGGAAAGTCACATATCTTGGTCATGAGGTAGGAGGGGTCAAATCTAACCTCTCCCCAGTAAGGTACAGGAGGTACAGGACTGGGAGACTTCCACTACTCAAACCCAGGTGAGAGCCTTTTTTGGCCTCACTGGGTATTATCGCAATTTCATGGCGGACTATGGAACCATAGCTGCACCACCGACAGCTCGGACTTCCCCCAAACAACCTAGGAAGGTTAATTCGACAGAAGACTGTAAGAGGGGCTTTGATGGCTTGAAAGAAAGTCTGTATAGGGCACCTGTGTTGTGTGCGCCTGACTACAGCAGACCCTTTATCGTCCAGACTGATGCCTGCGACACCGGAATTGGAGCTGTCTTGTCCCAGTTAGATGACAAAGGGAGGGAACATCCTATCATCTTCATCAGTAGACAACTTAAGGGGAGAGAACTTAGATGGGCTACTGTTGATAAGGAGTGTTTCAGTATAGTTTGGAACCTTAGGCGTTTTAGGCCCTACCTTACGGAGTCTACCTTCAAGGTCCAAACAGATCATAAGCCCCTGAAGTGGCTTATGCAGATGAAGGGTGAGAATCTGAAACTGCTCAGGTGGTCCATTAGCCTGCAAGGGCTAGACTTCACCATAGAGCACAAACCAGGGAAGAGTCACGATAATGCAGATGGCCTTTCCAGAAGGTATGTTGACCGTCTGGATGAGGGTGTCTATCCCGTGGGAGATAAAGCACCCTCCACCTCAGTCTGGGGGGCGATAAGTATGAAGATACTGGTGGGGGGTGCCTGTACTTCCGCTCTCTATATGGTAGAGGAGAGGCACGGAGGACCCCAGCCAAGATTCTCGAGTGGTAGCAATGGACGAGAAATCAAGGCCTAGCTTCTCGGGAGATGATGCAGGCTGGTTCTTAAGTACAGTGTAGTCCCTGAACCCCCACAAAGGAATGTCCACACACTGTATTACTGAAAACAGTCTTTATATAATTAATATTCAAAGGTATGTACATGATCACAATAACGCACTTTGTACTCGGAAATCAACAATGATAAATGTATACAATTCTAAAGTGGTACCACCAATGTTATCAAATCTCATTAAAGTGCATCAACTGTACGGTTAAAATGTCACACAGATCAATAACAAGGAAACCAGCAATAGAGATAGGAGGGAACGTAAGATGGTTGGAACAATAGGCAGAATACTGGCCCCTACCGATAGACACAGTTCTGTGTGGAGATCCCCCCACCTGGGCAACCTATAAAATAAAGATATATAGCACAAGCCCAGTCCATATATTGTTCAATAGCCTTATTTCCTCCTATAATGTTTTACCCCCCCAATGTACCTGGTGGAGTAGAGTTCTTCGAAGACCCGTCGAAGGATCCTTCTTGAGTGACTCCCTTTAAAGCAGGAGCCACGGATCATCGAGAGGCGTCGAAGATGGTGAACTTGTCGTCGACGGCGGCAATGAGAAGTTCAAGGGTGCCGAGACCCCGATGTCGATCCAGGCGGTGTTCGTCAGCGACGTCCTGCGAGGATGAGGTGTGCGGGGCACCTCAGCGATATTGTTCAGGACCGCAGAGAGTTTCGGAAGAACGGTGGCCCAACATTGGCGTTGAGTCGTCGAAGTCTTTGTGGCCTTCAGGTTGCGGGAAACCCACTGGCGGATTCTCCTCGGCGCGTTGGTCCTCGACTTTCTCCGGCGGGACAAGGCGGTCGACGTTGCGGACAATGGAGTCCTTCGATTCAAATGTTCTTAGACAAAGGAGCGGGCGGCTCCGGTCATCGGCGGCATAGCGTCAAGTGGTCCCCACGGCTGGGCAACACAACTTCGACGGGCCTCCAGCGGTTACACAAACCTGCAAACCCTGGTCGATGGCAATGGATTTCGACAGCTGCGAAGTCCGGGTGCTTTGATTCGTTCTCCTCAGCGGTCCCGTCTCGGGTCGGCAGCCTTTCGAGGGTCTGACTTCCAGGGAGCTTCGGCGAAGGTTTTAGCGGTGCTCGATGGTCCCTCGGAGCACGGGAAGAGGGCGCCTTACCAGGTCCTCTCTCAGATCAGTTCTTGACGAGTTCGGCAGCTTTCAGATCAGGTTGAAGCAAAAGCAAGTCTTCGTCTTCCAGCTGGGCGTCGAGGATCAGCAGTTCCAGTTACTCTTAAAGTGTAGACACACCTTCTGAACGCTTCTGAACAATTTCCAGTGGTGAGAGGTCCCCAGATATACTATCTTGTCTCTCATCCACACTGCTAGGTCGCACTCAGCAGCCAATCATACAGAAGGGCATTCATGCAGTCAGTCAGCCAATCAGGCACACAGTGCATTAAGGCCATCCTCCTCCCTCTCAGACACTCACAACAAGGAATGTGGATTGGGACGAGTACCCAGCCATTCAACACTACACACTGCATTCAGGCCAGTTTCGGGCAGGGCTTTCTCAGTCTTTGTCTCTCATACCAGAAACCAGACAGCCACAACAAGAAGTGCATATTGGTCACACACTCCATTCACCCAGGTCCCACCCACAGGAGGTACCCACAACATACAGTCACTGGGAAGGCTCCAGTCAGTCTGGACTGGACTTCAAAACAACACCATATATGGAACTTCCACCCAACAGCCAGTCAGGCTTCCCAGCACTTTGGGAAAACAAGGTAATAGGTAATAGAAAGCAAGAGGCCACAGGGGCCATCTTGTTTTCCATCAGGAATCAACTGATTCCAATGGCAGGGCCTGTGGATCCCAGAATGGAGGATACTCAGCGCACCTGTCAGTCAGCATGGAGCTGCCACCAGCCCATACCCTGCTCTGCGGGCCACCCACAGGTGCCCAGAAACATACACTAGGGGCACAGGGTTGTACCCCCACCCATGGGTGCCGTAAGGGTATCCCATGGGTCTGTTCACCAATCCAAAAGAGAGAGAGCTGCACCACCAGGAGTCCCACATGAACTCCTGCACGGAAAATATGACAGAACACACGATAAAAAGGCAGTAAAGGATACAGAGGCCCTGTCCCTCGATGCCTTTCCAGCATCACAACTCCCAACTTTTTTTCCTTTTCGTAAAGGCCCAAAGATATATATATATCCATGTTCTTGCCCTAGAGCAAGGCAGATGAGGTTGAATAAACTTCCTGTTATGGAGGTTAAAGGGATATGGCTGAATCTTTCCATTGAAGGACGTGGTTGATGTCTTTATAAGGGTGAGAGATTTATTGAATCACTCCGACATGTATGAACTTCCTGTAGATGTATGATCAAGCATTATGTCAAGTATTAAATGTATTTTGCTGATAGTCTGCAGGATTTACAGGGAGAGGTGTTCTGGGTGAAATCTTTGTCGGGTTGCAGCCTGACCAGATCTATTGCCCTTGGCAGGCTTTTGAGGTCGAACTTTATCGGGAGGGGCAATAAGAATGGCCATTCTACAAGATATGTATGTCCAGATCTCACTACTGATCTAGGAGTGGTGTTGGGTCTCATTGTCTATAGCTGTGTGTAATTATTTATGGAGAAGATAATTATGGGACTTAGTATGTAATGTGTCATGTGTTTATGTAAAAATACAAATTTTGTATTTTTTCCTTTTAGAAATGTTTTAAGAGTATGTTGTATGTTTTACTCAAATTTATTTTAAATGAATATTTATGTAAATTCATTCTTTTTTTATATTGTAACAATTTTGTAAATTTTTGAAAAAGTTGGTAATGAACTATAACATAATAAAAACTAAGAAAATGGAACCAGAATTGCCCTAAGCCACAAGACATTGTAAGAGAAACAGAGGCAAATGTTGTACAATTCTCCTGACATGTGATGTCAGTTGGGGGAAACCTGGAACAAGCATTGCCAAGAGACATAGGAAGAAAGGTTGACAGTCAGAGCTTGAACAGACCCTCATGTATCAATATGAGGGAACTTTGTACAAGTAATAACTGAAGTCAACAAAGTTGTGCTACTGGAGAAGTACAATTGTGCCATACTTGAGAAGAATCTGAATGTTGCAGAGAGACCTGATAAGAGCATCAGGTAGTGAACCTGTTTGGGAAAAGGATACCTGGCAGGAGAGTACACCAAGGGATCAGTGTAAGCCAAAAGGGGCATATTCCTGGCAGAAGAGTATACCAGCATATCAAGAGTTTTCACTTGAGAAGTTTCCTGGCAGGAGAGTGTACCGGGAAACTCACTTTGAACTGGTGTGTGGAAGAAAAATTTTGTCATATTAAGTTGTTGTTTAAATTGAGAATTTTGTCAACCAGAGAAAATGTGAAAGACTTGCCTTTTGCCATACTTGAATCAATGTTGGAGATAAGACATTTGTTTAACCATCCTGAAAAGTAGGAAAGAATTTCCTTTGCCATATTCCAACCAGAGCTGTGGAAAACCTATTTGTTTTGCCATCCTGAGGAAAGTATTAAGTAAAAGAGACATTTACATTGCCTTTAAAAGACTGGTCTTGAAACCGAATATTGACAGAAATGTTCCTAAAATTATTCAACCCCTGGACACAAGGATTGTTTTGGTTCAAGTTATATGTTTAAGTTCTTAAAAGTTTTGGTTGAATTGAAAGTTGGAAATATTTACCTTGCACTTTTTTAAAATTTTTATTACGAGTTTATAATCACTGAAGTGATTTTTATAAGATAGACGTAAAATCTCCAGACAATAAAGTTGACGAAACTAAAAAAAAAGTTACAGAAGTGTAAAAAGTAGGCAGGAGAAAGAAACCGGAGTAGAAAATCGGTAGTTTCAGCACGATAGTCTGAGCAGAGACAGAACAGAGCAGAACAGCCCCTCCGAAAAAGGCTTGTGCCAACTTTAGCAATTCTGCAAAGTCTCCGGTACTTTATCTTCAAAGATTAACTCCAGGATTCTGGTGACAGGATTCTGGTAGCTGCTATCGTCCAAGAAGGTCTAAGTCCCCCTATTAGTCGATCCCACCAGAGAGCTTAGTCTGTCAAGTATGCTTTCTCCCAGTGATGAAGCAAGTAAGGGGTCTGTGTGGAGATGTTCCTGGACATAATAGGAGGAGATGCCGGAGCGTTTCAATGGTTTGATTGTCTTTGGAAATGCGGCAGATGTTAGTCGCAGAGAGGCCTCTTATGTGCAGAATCTCATTTGTGGGCAGTAAATTCAACCTGGCATGAAGAAGTGTTGATCGTGTTTTTCTACTCGGGTGTCTTTTAGTTTTCTGTGTGATGGGGGCAGATGCTGGGTCAATTTATAAGCAGATGCCTTATCCAACGTGTCTATCCAGTCCATTTCGTCTAGGTGTTTTTTGGTTTTTGTCGGATTGCCCAGCAGTTCTTCCCTGGAGCTGCCGCAGACTTTGAGCTGTAGTTTGCAATTAGACTCCCAGGGTGGTCAGCAGTTTGCATTTACCTGTATTCATCTCCTCTTGTACCATGGAGAAAATCATAGGAGAAGATGGGTCCTTGATCTTCCTGTATAGCATAATCGAAGCTCTCATTACTATTGTCTCCAAGGACGAGAGTGAGAGTTCCCGTCTGATCAAAACTAAAGGTGTAGATGTTGGAAGGTTCAGGACCGAACGCCAAAAAAGGCTCTCCAATCTGGGCCACAAGGAGTTAGGCAGAGGCGGCATGGCGTCTGTTCTGTAGGTGATTGTTGGAACCACTTTCCCCCCGGTAGAATTTGAGTAGGGGCATCAGAGAGAAACGGCCGTATTTTCTGTCCAAGACTTTGGTCTGTGAGATGAGGTTGCTCATTTTTGCGAAACGGTGTAGTTGCATTGCTGAGTCTTTAGATGTAGAGTTGATCAGCACCCCGAGATATTTAAATTCTGTCACCTGTTCGACTTTTTCTCCAGCCAAAAACCATGAGTAATCGCATCTTTTTTTAGTCCTTTTTTCAAAGACCATGATCTTCGTTTTTTGTTTGTTTACTTCCAGATCATTGGCTTCCGTGTATTTAGTTAATGAGGCCAGCTGGCGTTGTAGACCAATTGGGGTCTGATCAAGTTGTATGAGATCATCCGCGTACAAGAGTCTTGGAACTTTCATGTTGCCCATTACTGGCGGGAAAAGATTGTGTCACGGCATTAGTTTCTTTATAGTCCCCAAAATATGCCAGGAATAGGGCATGGGCGAGAGGGCAGCCCTGTTTGACCCCTTGGTGGTTGGTATCACTGCGGAAAGTAGTCCCCTTGAGTTGAGCCGGACCTGGACGGTGGTAGAGGCGTGTAAGGCTTGTAGCAGGCTCAGAATCTCCGGTGGACACTCCCAGCTGCTTAATATTTCCCAGAGTTTTCTTCTATTAACTAAACCAGGTATAATTTTTGATTGGCTTCCAGGACTTTTGATTTTAGTATGCTCAATATGAAGATATTGATACTGGTTCCTATTCCCTTTTTGAACCCGGATTGAAGAGGGTCGTTGCAGGGTGAATTTTTTGCCCACGAATTGAAGTGTTCCAGGAGTAAGGATCCGTAAACCTTCTCTATGACAACAAGTAGAGCCACCGGGCGGAAATTCCTTGGGTCGTCTTTTCTTCCTTTTTTGAATATTGGAATGACCACCGCAGAGGTCCAAGTAGGCGGGATTCTGCTTTAAGTCGAACATTTTTTGAAAATCAAGCTCAGAAGGTTTGCCCAGTCTTCTGGCGCAGATTTTAAGTTTGCGTTGGAGAGGCCGTCAGGCCCCGCCGCCCTTGAATTCTTCAGCTTGATCATTGAGCGTAATATGTCCGATTTCTGATGGAGGTCGACCCAGGGATCGGGTGCCTGTGGTAGAGAAGGTAGATGTAGCGCATCTGGGGAGCTAAACAGTGTTGAGTAAAAATTGATCCATGTTGACTCCGGAATACTGTTAAACATCATTGATTCTGTGGCTTTGGCCCGTGGGTTGATCAGCTTCCAGAAATCTCTAGAATTGCTGTTCTTGATTTACTCCAGTATGGCCTCCGAATCTTTTTGGTAAAGCGCAAGGCGTTGTGATCTTAACCAGTTTTTATAAGATCTTGTTGCTTCAGTTGCATAGATTTTGTTGGCAGCCGTGTTGTGTCGTGCGGCAGTTCTTTTAGCTCTACGGAGCATATTGCGCTTCGCCACCAACAGGGCGTCGAAATTGTGTGTATGACACAGAGGTTCCGAGTTAGAATCGTGTGCGCCTTTCTTGGCCGATTTATAGGGTTCCAGGAGTGGTCTATAGTCTACCTCGGGGTGGTTCACACTGCTTCCATAGGAGACTGTGATATCTCGAATTTCCTTTGCCTTCTGGTTCGACTACTCCCGGTTAGTTGGTATTTGGTGGTTTTGTTGATGACCATTTTATAAACAGAAGATTGTGGTCACTTTGACTTGACTGTTGAACACTGAATTCAATCAGCCGAGCAAGGAGAAGTTCCGAGGCGAAGATGTAATCGATAGTTGAGTAAGCCAGACCACGCTTCCACGTGGGTAAGTTAATAGTGTCGGGTAGCGTAGTTGCTGTATTGAAAAGTTGTCTTGATGTCATTAGTTTGGACCACTCCTTTCCCCGTAGGCAGAGTTTGTACTGTAAGGACTCTGCAGTTTCTGGAAGAACCATAGGGCATTTGATGTTCAGGTCTCCACAAATAATGACCTCACAAGCTCCCCACTCTAAATATACGGAGTCCAGCGTAGTTGTTACTAGGTCAAACAGTAGGTCCCTTTGGATTGCCTTGGGGTTCCAATAGATGTTCATAACCAGCAGATATGTGTGTGTAAAAGATACTGCGCCAACCTCTTTGTGAAGTCAAGAGATGAGGAGCGCTAGGACGAATGAGGACTTCAAGATGATCTTAACTATTTGTAAGCCGCTGCCCATCCAAACTGCGATTCTCAATCCTGAAGAAGGCCTGCCTTTATCCCCCGTCAGTGCCTCTGAAAAAGCAATTTCAAATCCGTCAAGCGTTGGTTTAGTTTTCAGCCACAGCTCTTGTAGGCATAAAATGTCATATCCCCCTAGGTTGATGTCGCCTAGCGATGTTAGGTGAAGGAACCCTCTTGTATTCCAGCTGGCCAAGGAAAGTAACTGGGGATCTTCGGACGTGGTGGCATGTAATGGTGGCGCACCCGTGGAGTCCCGGAGAGTCCGGCTTTGCCGCAGTCGAGCCTGCTCTGGGGATCCTTTGAACTCACTTCAAGTGTTGCTACTTCCCCGGTTTTCACTTGACTACGTTCCCCATAAGGTGAAAACTGTCAAAAGGACTATAAAGTGGACCTTATCAAGTATATTTGTGTATTTACACTTTGTTTTCATTTTTGTAGGCTGTTTAACGCTCCTGTGGGCGTAACTATATAATTGTGCACCCACGCGCGCACACGTGGAGTCCCGGAGAGTCCTGCTTTGCCGCAGCGGCGGGACTCTCCGGGAAATCAGGTGGACTCGGATAAGGGAGCGCAAGGTGCATAATGCGCCTAACACTAAAATTGGGAATGCCGGCCCGTAGCCCTCTCAGAAGTGTGAAAGCAGGGGGCACTGGACAATATGGCAAAGCCCCCCATACATGCTCTACGCCTAGAAGGGGAAGCATAAAGGACCCTGCAACAGGGAATACTGATATACGCAAATTCTGTAACAGATCTCTATCTGCATTTCGGGCCCGTCTTGGAATACACCCAAAAATATTGCGGATAAGGGTGTCCTGGGGTCGGGAACTCAACCGGGTCCAAAAAAATCTGATGATATCCAGGTAAACCCACAAATAGGGGTTCAACTGGAGGAGGTGCTGCTAGAGGGCCCACCCAGGGACTGCTCCATATCGGATACGGCCCTATTAGATTCAGTACCAGTTACTGGTATCCTGCATCAAGGTCATTGTAAATCTGTTGAGCGAGAGGATGAAAGTGTAGACAATGCAGTAATTGATTTGGATGCAAATGGCTGTCTTCTCGGATAAACTCCTCCCGGAAAACTTATCAGCCTCTCCGGTAATGTTTTCAGAGAGTGTCACAAGTGAAGCTCAATCCATAAATGACTCACGGGAAGTGGTTAAAGTATCTTGTCATGACCCAAGTATGAATACTTCTGTGGTTGTACAACAGATGGATAATGGTTGGGGAATTGTACTACATGCCATGAACCTTTTGCTAACTACAATGTCTGGATCATTGCATGCATGTGAACAGAAATTAATCATGCAGAGTGAATGTATGGCCAAAATTATGTAATGGCAAGCAGCAAATGTGGATCCCTTAGTCAAGATTTGGGATAAGTGTGTGTTAACAAATGCACCAAAACCCTTCATGTCTTCTGTGGCTTCGCAAACAGGGGAAGGGGCAGATATCACTTGTGAAATGGGTAATGACAGAAATGTGAATTTAAATCCAAATGTTGTTGAATCAGTGATCCCGTGTTTTGATGATGTCATCTACGAAAATTCAAAAGAGGGAGGAGGACATATGGCACAGGGTGAAGATAGCCTGAAAATCTTGCAAGTTAGCACTGAGAACTTGCCTGTAGAGCAAGGAAAAGGCACGACGGCTGAGTTAGTTAAGCCCCCTGTCAAACTTAAAAACAATCCAGGTAAGATGGCAGTGAAAACTCCAGCAAAAAAGCTAACAAAGTGTCATGATCTCTGCTTCCAAAAGATCAGCACTTGCCCGACTCCCTTGGAAGCAGACCCATAACCCCGGTTCCGAGTGCCAGCCAGTCCCAATTGGGACCTTTTGGACCCTGTCCTGGCGCCAGTGGCACCAGGCTCATAAAGATGCCCAGTCCCAGCGCTGGAAGCGCCGGGCTCATAATGCTTGGGTGGACTTACCTGCAGCAGACCATGCTGCTTACTTACCTGCCAGTTGAACCCCTGATCCTCTTCTGTTTGGGACTACTTTTCCTGTTGGGTGGGGCAGGAGCCACTCCCTAGGTTCAGAACACTGGAACTCTTCTGGAAAGCAGGAACTCTTTTCTTACCTAGGCGTGGCTGTGGAAGGAGACACCTAAGCACTACAGGAGGCTATTTAAACCACACCCGATGGATGAATCTTGCTTTGCGTTATTCTGCATTCTCTGCAGCAGAACGCTCATCGTGTCTTCTGCTTCTGATCCTGGGCCTAAGGGAACAAAGGCTTACCATCCTGGAATCCAGTCTTCAGCAGCACCTGTAAAGACAAAGAAAGAACAGGTTAGCACTACGGTCTTCAGTGGCAGCGCATCTCTTACCTGGTCCATCGGCTGTCACCAACGCCTCGCGCTGCATTCCGGCATCTGAAAGACAAAGGCTTACCTACTCTTCGCATGCTCCGGAGGTCTTCGCACTGCATTCCGGCATCTGAAAGACAAAAGCTTACCAGCTCTTCGCACGCTCCGGAGGCCTTTGGCGCTGCATCCCGCATCTGAAAGACAAAAGAAGGTGCGTTTAAAGACATTGGGCAACTTTATTACTCACGTGCCATTACTCCTTCCCACGCCGAATCCAGTGGGTATTCCAGCACCCTTCAGCTTCTCTAAAGCTCCGAACTTGTACCTGCAAGATAAAAGGGACAGTTAGTGCGCATCGTGAAGCAGGCTACAAGCGCTTACTTACGTGCTTCCAGGCGCTGCTATTCCTCACGCGGGTTCGATCCTCAACTCTCATCAGCCCGCCATCCGCCATCGCCGGAACCCTGCAAAACAAGAGATATCATTACAAAAGACTTTTAAGACATTTGAAGTGCCCAGAACTTACCGTTCGTGCAGTTAACGACGGACAGCAGTCCTCTGAGGTCAAGAGGCCTGCACCCTTATCCAGTGAAGAAACTGGTTACGGCACCCTGCCCCGAGGCAGATGGAGAGCTCGGCGTTCACTTACCTAAGGTGAGGGTGTTAACCTTTGGGGTTCTACAGGAGAAGAGAAAGGGAAGAGGAGAGAGGCACCCAATAACCCCAGTTCATTAATCCCATATTTTCTATCTGCAGACATCTTACTCTTCGAGTCAGACATACAGTGCACAGAGGTCCAGCCCAAAGAGCCAACCGTGTGTTACACATCACCTTTGAAGATACGGCATTCACCCAGTCAAGACCGGCGCCTCTGCGGGAATCAGGTGAGCGTTACACAAAGAACCAACAAATCCCCAGAAATATAGGGACATCGTCTGTCAAACAGTTCTTTAAAGTAATCTCTGTACGTAAACGTACCACTACTGCTGCAGCCCAGGCCATTAAACAAAAATATCAAGCGCGGGCTCTGGATCGAAGAAATGGGACTTTGAACTTTTCCCCTGCTCAAGCCTTAGAATACCCACCATTGGATAATTTAATGGCCGAGCTGGCAAAGTCAGATAGTGGTATGGGACCAAGGTCAATTTCTGAGAAAACTATAAAGGTAAAAACCCCTCCGAAATCGAAGGTGGTGATATGGGAAAAGGATTCTTCCTTGGATGTACATCGAGCAGAGATCAGGAAAGCTGTTGATGAGTACATGGCGAAAGCAACTCCAGCTTTACTATTGCCGCCGGCTAAGCCGAGCGGGACTGGTGACTCAGATGTATTAATTAGGGGGGGAAGTTCCTCGGTCTTGGAAAAAGCCGTGGGAGCTGCACCATTCTGCCCGAGTAAATTGTCTCATGATAACCCAATTCAAGTTCGAGATGAATCTAGGGTGCTTCTAAAGAGCGTAGAAGCGATAGCCCGGTCAGGATGTGGTGTTTCTAGTCAATCTCAAGGGGTCCCCTTAAAGATAGACAACACTGGCGATCTTTCCCAAATATTGGGGCCGATTATTTCCCTAATTGAGAGTGCCCTGAAAAAAATGCAAGGAACCATTTCTCACGCTGAGGATGTGAGTCAACCTGTTAGGGAGAATCAGAATAAGGGTTCAACCTATAAACCCCCACTGAGAAGTAACACTACATTGTTTCCATTATTTCTATCTTGTAGGAGACCGCCCGCCACACAATACGATCTTAATTAGGAGGCCAGTGATGGAATTCTAATCAGAGATTCCACAACTACAGGATGTTGTTTCTTCAGACTTGTCATTAGTAGAATTTGTTGTTAAAAACCAACTAAATGCAGTAATATTGTGGTTTGAGTCTAGAGTAGTCCAAAATGTAATTTGGCAGGCCAAGGATGACCTGTTTGCCTTGTGATTAGTCCTTGAATCGCTATCTGATAGAATCACAAAACGGCCTCCCCCGAGTTTCCATAGGAATAGACCGACGAGAGGTTCAGAGCCCAATTCGAAAGATCCGGGCCAGTATGCCTGCCCAACTTCTGGTTTGAGGAGTACTGCACCTGTACAGAAGTAATGTGAGGGAGGGAGGGGGGGGCGGGGTGAGGGGATCTCGTTGGTAAGCTGGAATACTAGGGGGTTCAGCCACCTCATAAACAATGACCAGAATGATCTGAGTAAATATGATATTGTATTTTTTCAGGAGACATGGCTCACTGATGTCCCAATTTGTGACGATCATGAACTGCATTTGAATCCCGCTATCAAACCTGTGGTAGGCCGCCCGATGTCAGGGCTGATTATAGCGGTAAAAATGGGTAGAGGCTTGACCTCTGAATTCTGGGCTATGCCAAATAGTTATATGTTGCTGGTGGAATTAATGACCGGTACGGTGGCTTATGCACTCGTAAACATCTATTGGAACCCTATTGCCATGTCGGATGACACCTTTTTTAGCAATCTAAATTCTATTCTAGACCTGGTGGTTTTAGAGCCGAATATAAGAGGAATTGTGCTGGCGGGTGATTTAAATTGTTTGAGTGAGGCTGGGTACAAAAATAAACCTAGATGGAGAAGGTGGGATTCTCTTGTAAAAGCGAGATACTTGATTGTTCTCAATGGCGCCTTTGGATCTGACAGCCCTCCTGCTCCGACCTGGCAAAAGGGAGATAGTAGGTCGGTCATCGATTTCATCTATGTAAATGAGGCCCTATGGCCGGTGGTATCGAACTTTTGTCTGTTAGAATCAGATGCAAGTGACCACAATATATTGGAAGTTCAATGAAGAGGTGACCCAACAGTCGTTAGAAAGGAGTTTAATTATGTGAAACCATCTTGTCAAGTGTATGCTGGTGGGAATAAACTATGATGGTCGGAGAAGGATGTAACCACTCTTGATCGATTGTTAGAAATGGCCCATCCTGATTATGCCATGTTGGTAGGAAATGACCCTAAGCAACGGCCAGATTTATTGCACGTGTGCAAACAACAACGTAGTAAGAGCAGGCAATCCTCACTTCACCTCCATGTGTATAATAAGGAGGTAAAAGAAAAGAAAGCTAGATTACGTGCAGATCTTAGAGCGTCCCAAAACGCCCCCTTATTGGGAAGAAAATCTCTGACGACCAGTCTGAAAACTGTCTATGGAAATTGAGTTAGAGGGTAGCGGGCAGCCCTGTTCCAGGAGGGCGGAGCTAGTATGTTGAAAATCCTAGCAGGTAAGAATATAGCGAAAATGTGTTCATCCATAAACCACTCCGCTATAGGCTCACAGATAACTTTTCAGATGAGCGCAGTTCAAACCCAGATATGGATTGCACACTTCTCTCAGCTTTATTCCCTCCCGGCTCCTAAGGACTGCTCTGAATACTCTAGACCCCAGGTCCCCTTCCATTTAAATTTCGAGTGGGCAGACATTATATTTTTGATTAATTCTGCCTCTAACTCAAAGGCAAGAGGTCCTGATGGACTATCCAATTTTGAATTGAAAAAGTTCCCAGAGTTATGGGCAGCCTTGTTGTATAAAATCTTCTGGTCCGTAAATGTAACTCAGAGATTGCCCTGCTCATGGACTCAAGCGATCACTATTCCCATCTACAAAAAAGGAGACAGACAAGAGCCAAGCAGTTATAGGCCCATCTCTCTGCTTGATGTACTGTCGACTTATTTTGAGGGAACTCCAATTATGGGTGAGCTCTAAAAAATTGTCAGACCCATTACAATCCGGGTTTGTAAAGGGGTTGGGAACTGTTCCAAATATAATGTTACTGAACCTGATCAAGACACAGCAGGCAGAAAGATTACAACCTTTCTATATGGGATTCATTGACTTTAAAGCAGCGTTTGATTCTGTTGATCGTGACTTGCTCTTTCAAAAATTGGAAGCATATGAATGTCCGTCCTCACTTTTGTCTCAAATTATTTTGTTCCACTCTAAAACTTCACTGCAGGTTTGTTTAAGTCTTGATGGGAAGTTGTCCCCGGAAATTGAAACCCAACGTGGTTTAAAACAGGGTTGCGCTTTGGCCGCGTTCTTATTTAAATTTTTTATTATTGACTTAGGCCATGAGTTTATAGATTGTAAGGGCGATCCTCCTAGGATTGCTAACCAACATATCCCTTACCTTCTATATGCGGATGACCTGGTATTACTGTCACAAACTCTGCAAGGTCTACAGCGCATGTTAACAAGGTTAGGGGAATATGCTTGTGTAAACAGCTTGATTATTAAAGTTGGGAAATCCCAAGTAATGGCATGTAGTCCCACGTTGGTATCTAGGAAAACCTATCCCTCGTATTTATGGTCAATCCAAGATATTGCATTGTTAAGAGTGTCCCAGTACAGATATTTGGGGATTGAAATTACTAACAGTCATCGTAACGGAGACGTGAATACTATGATCCAGAACAAGTTATTCCAATTGATCTCCCAGTCTAGAATTTTAATTAAAAAATTTGGTAAATTCTCCCTGAAACATGTGGTGGACTTTATAAAATGAAAGTTGTCCCGATTTTGTTGTGGAGAGTATGCTGTTAGACACACGCCTCCCATGGGAAGCCTTGGAGTCAAAGTATTGGAAAGAGATCCTAGGCTTGCCTGAGGCGGTACCGATTGCGTTGATACGCTATGAATTGGGGTTGTCATCTCTGCATGCACAGGCAAGTTGGAGACTATGTGCCCTGCTGCGTAAGTGTTTGTTAGGTGCAAAGAGTGGAACAATCTTAGAAGTTCTAGCCTCTGCCCTGTTAAAATCTAGATACACATTCCCGAGGAATTGGCTAAAGTGCGTAGTGAATCACATGGTGGAGGCAGATGTAACACTTGAATTGCTGTACCAGAACCCGGCACGCGCAAAAGTGAAGTGGTATCGAGCAGACTGGGCTAGGACTCTATCCAAGTGTACCCTTTATAAAGATTTCAATATCTGTGCCTTTGGTGTAAAACCCTATGGAATGCTGGCCCCATACTTGGCGAAATGTTCATCGGCAGTTATTCGGGCGGAGTTCCTAAGGTTCAGATTCAACTTATGGGGCACCCGTGATGTGTTGTGTAGGCAAAAACTGATTACTACAGGTCAGAACTACTGTAGATGCTGTTTAGACGCTCATCAAAAAGAAACACTTCAACATTTGTTGGTTGATTGTCTGATTCTAAAGACAGTACGGGAAAGATGTTTTCAGAATGTATTTGCATTCCACACTCAAGTCTCTGGAGAGCATAAATGGCAAATTTTATTCTCATCCCCAAGAGAAAGAGTACAGATTGCAATAGTGCAATTTTTGAGATTGGTTCTCCCAAGGGTTGAAGACTCCCACCATCATGCGTATGGCTTAAATTAAGACAATTTGACAAGGCTATGCCTAGCAATGGTGGGTGTTCCCTAGCTTTGGAGTGTTGAGCTCTCCTTGGGTGGCTCTACCCTTTTTATGTACTATTGTTGTTTAAGTGGATTGTGATTAGGCTTTATTTTTATTCTGATTACAATGATAGTGTAGCGATTTATTAAGTATTTGAAGTGTATGTCTAACTGAAAAGAAAAAGTGTGACTTTTGTATGGATTTTATGTGCATTGGCTCCTTTCTTTTTCTTTTGTATGTGTTTTGATGTGCCTCGTAATGTAATGTCATTTTTTGTTTGTGTCAAAATATTTGAAAAGTTGTGTATCAACTAAATCAAAATAAAAAAAAAGTAGTGGTGCTATTTGTGCATGCAAGTTGAAAGGGCTTTCGGAAGCCACGACCATGTTTGGGACTTAAGGTCTGGTCTGCAGGGGGGTCACCTTCTGTTCCTCCCCTAGTGCCCTGTTAGGTTTTGTGTGATTTATTGGACGAGGTGTTGGATCTTCCCTGTGGGAAGATGACTGAGGGGCGTCCGATCTTTAGCCTGACGAGGAACCTGAATGTGGCTCTTCTCTTGGCCGTGATTCAAGATTTTGTGAGGCTGTTTGTGTGGACTCCGTGCCTCGATCCTTCAAGACTGTATGCTCATTTCTATCTGATTTAAGACGTGTTAGTTTGAATCCTTGTTTATACATTACGTGACCACTCTGCCAGATGTAGTATAGAGAAAACAAGAGGCTTTTTGCCCCTCGTGGGATGGTTCCACTGTTTTGAAGTCTTCTGATTTGATTTCTCTTAAAGCCGAGATGCTGTGGATCAGGGTCATCACAGTGCATCTGTGTAGCACTAAATATTTTTGGTTGCCTGTGTATTGGTGAATTTTGAAGGAAGGACTCAGCCTCTGCTTATGCTGCTCTTGGTTAGATGTCTTCTAGTGTTGCAATTTATAAGAAGATCTCGACTGTGCGTTGTTATCCTGGTGGGATTGTCTATGCTGAGACTGAATGCTATTGACAGCCTTATTCGAGAGTTCTGTTTGTCTTTGAGTGTGGACCCTCGAAGTGTATTTGGTCGGTGGCCGTCGAACTGATGAGTCTGGTAGAAGGTCATTGTGTGTGCGGTCTTCGTTATACTTAATGTCTCGAGACCCTTGGTTATTCCGTAACTCTTTGAAGCAATCGCTCAAGGAACAGAAGCTTGAGAGATCTCGGGTGGCAGTTTGGAGGAGGGGCGTCTCACTAGGTGAGTGGAGAGCTATCCCTTCTGACTGTCAGCACTGGCGTCCAGTTGTTGGCTTAAGTCCATCAACTCCTTGTGATTAAGAAAGTCAATTATCGATTTTGGAGAATGGGAAATGAGTTCTGATGGTTTCTGCTGCCTTAAGGGATCTTTTGGATCTGTGTATTTCGCCCCAGATAATAGATTTTTTTGTTGTGGAATACCCTCGGATCATTGTTCGGGTTTCTGTACAGGTGGTGTTGGCTTAAACATAGGGGCCGTTTTAAGGCACACTTGTAGAGAAGAGGCTTGAGTTTTGCTTCCCGTGGTCGAGGTAATGTTGGTGGCCACCACCGGAGCCATTTGTGGAGCTTTTTTTTCCTGAGTTGGCCTTACTTCTTTATTTTCTTAATGCAAGGGCATGTCGTCCAAGCACATGACGTTGTTATCCCTGGGCTTGTTAGACGGTGAGTGAAAAGTGGTTAGTGATGAGCTGGTATGGCCCACAGAGCGATTAAAGGCATATTTTGGTCTTGTTCCGCAATCCGACCGGATGGCCTCCGCCCGGAGTGTTTCTTGTGGTTCTGTTTGCGAGCTTGAGTCTGCCATTATCCCTCGATTCTTGGTTTTCCTAGTGTCACTGGAGATCTCAGAGGAGTCGGGTCGGCACATGTGGGGCATAGTGCCTGGTTCATTTCTCCCTCTCTCCATGGCGTTGATATAGCCTTCCAGGTAGATGAGTTTTGAATTCATCATCGCAAAAATGGATGTGTGATCTTTTAAAGAGTCGTTGATCGTCTCGTATAACTTGCAAAAAGGTGACAGTGCAATAGTCACAGAAGACATGATGGACATATCTATTTTCTTGGAAGGAGTGTCCCTTGGATTGTTGTAGGATGTATCACTTAGTCTTCTGTTACCAGAGAGTCTTGGTGGTGATGTTGGCGGCCACGGCCGAGGAATTTGTTGGACTTTGCTGGGGGGCAGCAGTCAAAGGAGGCGATCCCTCAAGAGATTCCCGGTCTTGTTCCTTCCTTTGAGTTGGCCCTTGGGAGAAGTTAGAAGCATAAGCCATCGGGCAAATGGGGACATTGTCAATATTCCTCTGGTCACGAATTTGAGTCAATAAGGCTATGGTGCCCTGAGGGCGACAGTTGTTTTTATGCACTGGACCTGTTGGTATTGTTGACAGGCCTATAAAGCCAGTCTGAGGTTGAGGTGCCAGGCTTCCAGATGGGTATCTGCTTGCTTTGTCAGTCTGGTGAGACGATGAGTCCTCAAGGGAGGGCTCTGTTTGTGATGCCAGATTTGGCAGTGGAGGAATGAGCTGGACCCGGCCTCCCTGAGTCTCAGCAGTAGTTAGTGGAACCGCTGGCATGTGATTGGTAGCTTCTCTTCCTTGCTCTTTTGCCGTTTGTGGAGAGACTTGATCTGAAGTGCTGGGGACACTCGTAGGATGAGGTGTTGAGGAAGTGAACAAGGGTTCAAGAAGTACTTCCAATAGGTCCGCGTCCGAAATTTCGCCTAGCCCATTTTGTTTTTTTTTCGCTTGCCTTTGGAACATATGTTTCAAGGAGTTTTCTAGGCGCATGCTTGCAGAAGGGTTTGGCGTAGGGCCCTTTTTATTAGGCTTTTTTGTATATGATCTCTTGTTGGCCGTCGGGAGATCAAATTTCTTGGTGATCAGGCGGAAAGGAATGCCATGCAAGTGGCGAGTTGGAGGGCTTTGCCTGGCTCCCTCCTTCATTTCTTCGTTCCTCCGTTCTTCATTCGAAGTGTTCAGAGGTTCTAGAGTCTCTGATGGGGTAGATAGAGGTTCAAGGGTGGCTGGAGGGAGGCCATGAGGCCGAGCTTCGTCCTTGGGGTCCTCCTCGGGGACCGGCGCTTCACTTGAGCCTGTATGTACAGTTGCAGCAGGGTAACCCTGCTGTGTGGCAGGTTTATCTGCCGGTGTAACATGAATCTGTGCACTTGTAATGACAAGTGCCGTTGCATTAGCTTCTGCGGCCGCCAGGTGGCTCTGTGGGGCGGCTGCACTTGTTTCCAGGAAGTTTAAGCATGAAGCTGCCCCGGAGTCGCTGGTTTGGCTGTCAGAGATCTGCCGGCTGGGAGCTTCGGGTCAGATCAGCTCCTCTGCCAGCTTGTGCCTTTCCAGGGTGGAGGCTTGAGAGCCCGCGTTGCCAGCCCACTGCGCCCCCCGGCCTCCTTCGAGGGACGGCTCCTCCATGTCTTCCACAAGGAGGGGCAAAGGCACCACGGGTCCACAGTTTCCTGGGTGGCACGTACCTTCCGGCGTCTCTCTAGGGGCCACTGCCATCTGGTCCCTGGTGGAAGCGGCCTCAGGTTACAAGGTAAGTCCGGACATGGGCTGAAACCAGCCCATTGGCAGTTGTTTTAGTTTTTGTTTGGTGATATGCGGCTGCACAGATTGTTTAGCCACTCTTTTAGATGGTAGATTCTGTAGCGTGCCTCCCTGCCGCTTTAGGGAGCCTGTGATGGCTAAGTTGCCGGGTTAGGGTGTCGAGGGCTTGTCTTTGGGAAGTGTTACTGTGGACAGGTTTAAGGAGACACTATCTGAGCGGGAGCTCCGCAGCCTGCGTGGCTCCTCCTCACAGCCAGATGTATTGAGATGAGAGTCCAAAGGTTCGCCGCCATCCGCCCCAGCCGCCATTAGACTGCCACAGACTGCCCACTCTCACACCACTCCGCTTCGCTCCTGACAGCAGTCTTTGTAGAAAAAGGTGCCAAAATAGTAGTGGTCACAGAGGAAAGACTGCAGGACTGCCACAGACTGCCCACTCTCACAACACTCTGCTCGGCTTCGCTCCTGACAGCAGTCTTTGTAGAAAAAGGCGCCAAAATAGTAGTGGTCACAGAGGAAAGACTGCAGGACTGCCACAGACTGCCCACTCTCACACCACTCCCACTCTTGCACTTTTTGATTGTGTATATTAGTGTGAGGGTCAGGTTTAGTTTGGACACAAGGTCAGCCTACTTTAGTTTTAGTTTCTTAGGCCTTCATCCAAACCCCTTTCTGTTAATAAAATGACTGATGTTGAGAACAGAACAACTTTGTGTCTGCCTCTCATTTCTGACCCCGCACACACAGTGGGCATCCTTTCCAGCCAACAAATCCAAACTATATTGCTAGGAAAACATGTGGAAGGAGCACCAGTTTGAAGCCTGACAGATTTCTTTCAATGGTACCCCTCTCTGCTGGTAGAATTAGCCCGAAGCCCTGACGGTATCTCCTTGCCCACCTTCTCAGTAGGGTCAAGGTATGATGGTATTTATACCATGAAGGTCTTGTTATGCCAGCAATAACCTTCATTGATTTTATACCAGGTTATCTTCTGTTATCTCCTTTTCCTGTCAAAACGACAGTGATTTGTTGTAAAGCAACACATCCAAGACGGCAGTGTTAATGCACTGTAGGAATGTTAGCAAAATGTGTTCACTAGAAACGAGTGCAAAATGTCAAGTTATATGCTAATAGCCAGCGAATAAAAAGAAAAGAAAAACAAAAAAAATCAATCACCTCAATTACATACATAGAGAGCACACCATTTCATATTCGGCAAGAGTCCATTATCACTAGCCAATGGCAAGTGCAGAGTGCAAATTTGAAAGTGCTCTCCAGACACTGTTCTACAGGATCCCATTGCATTTCACAGTGACGGGCCCTTGCGGGGCCTATCACTGTAAAATGCAATCCAAAAGAACATTTCTGTCCCGTTTGAGGAACAGAAATGCAAGTGAGGCATAGTGGTTCATACCTCTGCTGTCACACTTAAAAAATAAAGTTGCATGACGGGATCAGGAAAGATCCTGTCATGCAGTGCGCACCCCCTGTGCCTACTCAAATCAGCCGCATGGAGTTGCCTTCGTTTTCTGCACATTTAAAAGCGCATTCTTTTTGTTAATTCGTGATACACTTTTAAATGCGCAGAAATGCCCCCTGATTTGAGCAAAAGCGCAAAGAGGTGAAAAGTGCCATCTGAATGGGCGCATATATGTCCTCTTTTCTTTCAGTTGGATCTTCTCCGCCCTTCTGCCTTTTCGCTGGTTGGGATGCCTCGGTGGCACTTGGATCACACATTGTAGATTAAAGGAGTTTCCACTCCAGGCACAGGAGCACAGCCTTCAAGCTGCCATCCCTGTAGCTGATAGTTGTAGAATCTTTTGGATGTAATTTTTTTTGTGGTCGTTTTTGCTACAATATCTGTTTTTCGCCAGTGTTTTTGCAAAAACTGCCATTTTTGAGCTTTTTTAAAAAAAGGTCGGTCTTCGCTGCTTTTTGCGGGATCCCAAAATCACTATAAACTGGAGGGTCTGGTTGCTGGCTCAACATACCTTGCAGATGGTGCAAACATTTCAATATGCCCAACATCTACCGGCTTTTGATTTTCTGAGGTTGCTTGGCCTCATGGAATCCTGCATTTTCCTGCTGCCAGAGGCCCGCCTAAGGATGAGGTCCCTCCAGTGGGCCCTCAGATCCCAATGGTTACAATTCTCCCGCGCAATTATGGACCTTTTTTAGGTCCTGCGCAAAGTCACGCATGATCTGTGGTGGGCTTACAAAGAGAATGTGATGATAGGTGAACCTTTTTGGCAACCCTGGTCGGAGATGACAGTAGTCACAGATTCTTCTCTCGTGGGATGGGGAGCTTACATGAATGAGCTTATGATCTTTGGTCTCCATCGGAATCCATACTACACATAAACCTTTTGGAGCTGAGGGAAATCAGACTGGCGCTGATGTTTTTTTTGCCGTCCATGTTGTTTCTACTGGAGGTTCCTCCCACCGATTCCTCATCTCCCTCCCAACCTACCCCTCAGACTCTGGGTGAATTTTGCTGATTTAGACCTTCCTCTCTTCCAACGCCTATGTGGGTTTTGTATCCTCAAGTCAGCTGTCCAAGAAGAGGGGAAAACTTGAACTGAGGCAACGGGTGCGGTGCGTCCTATTTATACCAACAACACGTCCAAGTGCAGAGTTGGAAGCCCATGAGGGACTTCGACTTGACAACGCAAGGCACCCTCTGCTGTTGAAAAGGTTCCGAAGCTGTAACCAAGATATCAGTATATCAAAGATGAGGAATCTGTGGGAGGAACATCCAGCAGAAATAACATTGCCAGAAGTAAGTAATGTGTTCTTCTCGAGCAATGGTCTCATCCAGAAGGTGAATTTAACTGTAGTTTTTCTTGAGTGAGGACCATCAATAGAGTATTTTGGCTTGGATCTCTGAAAGTTGCATACACAGCAATGTTTTTAGCAGAATAAAAGAGGTTACAGCTGGAATGGTTCGAATTAATCTTAACCTCTGGCATTGCTCTGGGCAACCTTTCAGAGCATCGTTCTTCGCCTGCCAACCCATTATAAAAGGGGAAAGACCATATGCAAACCAGGCTTGGTTGGTCCCTCCCTAAAAGGGCCACTCCAGCCTGAACTGCTTGGTCACATCCCTTCTGCATGAGACCACAAGCATCTCCAAACCACTCCTCACTGATGAGGCCTCCGGGTGCTGGCAACAAATCTAATGAGGGGAGGGTTTCACATCTTTCCCTATCTAGAAGATTGGCTTATCGGGGCGCATTCTCTCGATCAGGCTCTGGAACATCTCGGCAGCACCTGCCACTCCCTCCACAAACTGGTCTTCTCCCTCATTTTCAAGAAGTCCAACATGACACCTTCTCAAAAGCTCCAATTTATTGGAGCAGCCCTGGATTCTTCCTTGTGGAAACCTTCGCTCCACGAGGTATGGGCTCAGCATATTTTTCAGATGGTAAAGAAATTTCTGGGTGCCTAACAGCTCCCGGCCTTCAATTTTCTGAGATTGCTATGCATCATGGCATCCTGCATTTTCCTGGTGCCAGAAGCCCGCCTTAGAATGAGATCCCTTCAGTGGGCCCTCAGATCCCAATGGTCACAATTCTCAGGTAGGATGACAGACGTTCTTCTATTCCCGAGCATGTTCTCACAGGATCTCTTGTGGTGGGCCTGCGAGGAGAATGTGATGAAAGGGGAACCTTTTTGGCACCCATGACAGGAAGTGACGATCGTTCCGGATGCCTCCCTCATGGGTTGGGGAGCTCATGTGAACGATCTGTAAATCTGTTGGAGCGGAGGGCAATCAGAATGGCGCTGATGGCCTTTCTGCCTTCTTTGCAGGGGGTGGGGGGCGTCCTGATAATGACGGACAACAAGAGAGGAGGTGTAGGGCCCACTACCACTGTGCAGATAGGCAATACATCTCTGGTTTTGGGCACTGGATGGAGGAATCTCTCTATTAGCCGTTCACCTAGCCAGAGAAGAGAACACAGCAGCTGATGCTCTGAGCAGGCAGTGCACAATCTCCCACAAGTAGGAGTTGGCTCGAGAAGTCCTTCTAGAGATCTTCGCCCTTTGGGGAACCCAACAAGTGGATCTGTTCGCATCCAGTGTTAACAGGAAATGTGACGTGTTCTGCTCCAGGGAATTTCCTCAGAGGCAAGCTCTAGGGGACACATACGTGGTGGATTGGGATTTCCCACTCCTGTATGCGTTCCCACTCGTCCCTGTCTTCCCTCATGTCATCAGGAGGTTGAGGAAGTTCGGGAAATCCATGATCATGATTGCACTGGATTGGGCCAGGAGGACATGGTACTCGGACCTAGACAGATCCATCTCCAATTTGTCTTCCCCAGAGAGTGGACTTGCTCTCACAAGTGGAAAGCCGTCTTCTTCACCCAGAAATCAGGACCCTGAACGCTCACGCCAGGTTTCTGAAAGGTTAAGGTATAGGGATTGGGAACTCCCAGAAGACAAGATGGAGGTGTCTCTTTCGGCCGAGGCCAGCAAGGAACCCCTTTACAGCTGCCACTGTAGCACATTTTGCAGCTGGTGCAGGGCTAAAAATATTGACCCTTTCACTCGCGACACGCTTTATGTATTATTTTTCTTGTTACATCTGGCCCATCAGGGGCTTCAGGTGTCCACTGCAAAAGGTTATTTGGCTGTGCCTTTGATTTTTAAGCGCTCGCCGGATCAAGGCTCTTACAAAGATTCCCTTGTTATCCAATTCCTAAGGGGACTGACAAACATCTTCCCCCCAGTACTGTTCATAGTCCTGGCTTGGGATCTTAATTTACTATTACCTTTCTTAATGCCGGTCCGATAGCACAGCGAGTAGAGGGCTTGCTTTGACATCTGTGCAGAGCCTGCTGAAGCAGTTTAGAATCCCGGCAGGGCCAAACTCAGCCTTTCATCTTTCCGAGGTCGATAAATGACCACCACACACCGTGGGTAATAATAAGCATTGCTCAGATGCCTGAGGGTTTGTAGCACTATATAAATGCTAAATTATTATTATTATTAATGGGAGCCCCTTTTGAGCCTCTTTGTTCATGTTCGCCTAGGATGTTATCTTTGAAAACTAGTTTACGTGAGGCAATCACTTTTGCTTGCATGGTGAGCGAACTTCAGGCTTTGTCATGCAAACCACCATTTACTACATTTTATAAGGATAAGGTGATTTTGAGGGTTCACCCTTAATTTCTACCTAAGGTGGTGGCAGAATTTCACCTCTCACAGAGAATAGGTCTGTCAGCCTTTTATCCACCTCCTCATCCTCCTAAGGATGAGGCGAGATTACATTGGTTTAATCCCAAAAGATCATTACGCTTTTATATTGGCAGGCTTGCTAAAGTCAGATCGGATGACCAGCTTTTTGTTGGCTATACAGGTAATAGGTTAGGACAGGCTGTTACTAAACAGACTCGATGGATCCTTTTATGTATCTCTTAGTATTACACTTCAGCTGGCATGGCCTTGATAATGAAAATGACCCCTGCTAATTGCGCAGGGAGTCTTGATTCTATTAAAGACTAGGAGGCGAGCATTATGCTTCAACTTCTTATTTATTACTCTTCAGCAGTTTCAACAAAAACATAAGAAAACTGAAAAGGCTTATCCCTTTTCTTATAAACTACAAGTCCTACTGTCTCTGTAGTCCTGTTAGGGTCAGTCCAGTTTATGACCCACTTCCTGTTCCTGGACTCCTCCTCTTCTTTGACTGCTCCGAACTGTAACGCTTGTAACTTTCCAACTTTGTCCAACTAAACGGGATGAACCACTCCAACATTTCCAGGTTCAACTTTGCTGCTTTACGAATGTGGACTTCTGCTATCTCAAGCTCGGCTGCCCACGACTCTCCACTGCCAGGGTTGGAACGGAATTGATCTTGGGATTCTGGTTCGGCCGGTTTTATGAGCCACCCTGGGGCCGATTTTTGCATGCAGCATTCATCAAGGAAAGTTTTCCTTTGATGAATGCTGCATGATAAGCAAAACACTGGCGCAGAGTGGCAGACACAAGGCCTAATTCACAGAAGAGTTTTCTAATGGCAAAACACCATTGGCAAATGTTCTGTGAATTGGGCCCTTTCACTTGCACAGGCCCATGATCTGCCAGAAGCGTGGCGCTGCCAGCCAGGATGCAATCCTGGCTGCATGCCCTCTCACAAGAGTGTCAAAGCAGAACGAAAAACAAAGTTACTTAGAAATTATGACCAAATGGTGGGGTTGGGGCTGCCCGCCTGTGGCTGGCCGGGATGTGAAGATGACGGCAAGAAGTCCTAAAATGGAGGAGGCAGCCCGATAACCCAGGCAGGGTCCTCCTCCACTCCCCTCCCTCCTGGGTAAGGGGGAGGGCACAGACCAAAAGAGCGGCAACGTGTCTGGAAGCCCGCAAAGGGTTAACAAAAGAAAGGGGCAGGGTAACCCCTTTATAACCGGTGGGGGTCCTACAGCAGGAAGCATCCAGCCCCTGCAGTAGGACGCCCGCCACGGAGGAAGGAAGGATTTCGTTGTTGCTGTTTGGTCGCAGAGAGGAGGAGGTGCTGCTCGAGGACATCCGGTGAAGGAGCAGAGCCAGGAAACAGCAGTACCAGTGAGGAGTGGGTCCCACGAAGCTGCGGAGCTGGTGCCTGGGGCCGCCGCGCAGACAAGGAACAGCCATTGCGGAACGAGTAACGGGAGGCCCGCCAACGTGGGAGAAGTGGTGTCGGTGTCTGGGCGCAGAGGAGCGCGAGGCAGGCGATCGGTGATCGTTGGGAGCAACGGAGCAGGAGAGGACTCCACGGTTCTGTAACCGCACTTAAGGAGAAAGAGCAGCGGCGCAGAGTGCTCTACGAGCCGGGGAGAACTTTGAACACGTCGAGGAAGGCACAGAACCCGGTTAAGGAGGACTAAGGGGGAAGCGAGCGCCGAAGGCTTACCCGGGGACCCGGCCGCCAGGGTGAAACAGACTTGTGGGAGACGTGTTAATACAGCCGGGCCTGCTGAATAGTGAGCGGGTGATTGATAAAGTAAATACTGCATTTCAGATGAGAGGGCTGCTTGGGTGAAACCAAGGAGCAGTGGGAGAGAGCCTTTTTGGAAACCCCAAACCGCGCGGGTGAACTGTGCCTCGCAAAGGCACGCACTGATTGTTTTGCACCAGGCCGCTTGGGGAATCAGCATCAGCAGGGGCAGTGCTGTGGAAAATAGAGGATTAACAAAGCAGGAGCAGCAGCACAGCATTAGGAAAGAGGTAGAGCGTCACGCACAGAAGGATGGATCTGGACGCATTTTTAGCAATGGCGAGGTTGGCAGCAGCAACACATGGGCCCAATTGGATGGACACAATGGTACTCCAACCGGGACAGGAAGCATCAGGTCCCAGTCAAAGAGGGGGCTCCCCTCTAATGTTTCAGGACAGTTCCAGCGAAGAGGCATTAGCAGAGGTGGAAATATGGGAAGAAGGGGGGAAAAAGGAGCAGAGGACCACTGTGAGGAAGAGGAGGTGCAGACAGCAAAAAGGAAAAGGACCATGACTGAGTGGTCCAAGGCAAGCAAACAACAAACCAAGACCAGCAAGAAACCCAGAGGAAAAGGGAGGGCACAGAAGGATGTAGCCTTACAGGCACCTGCTGAGGCTCCAGGGAACCATGGTGGTACGCCCAGCACTCATGTAACAAGACCGGTGGAAGTAGCTGCGGATGGACCCACATCCCTAGAGATGGTGAAAGGTATGTTCATGCAGTGCAAGCAAGCATGGGGGAAAAGTGGACATGGTCAGGCATTGTGTGTTAATGACAGTACTGTTAAAAATGTGGTAAATAATGCTGAGATGATAAACCGTCGGGCGCTGAACCAAGGTCCAAGGGGGTCCTCAGATAGGAATTTATCATGCTTTTGGCTTACCCAGCACAGGCCCCATGGGGGGGGGGATTAGCCATTTACCTCAGGTGGGGGCAATTCCAGCAGGCGGATTTCAGGCTGTTGCTTTCCCAGCGCTGGCCCCCTTGGGGGGGTTAGCCAGTTGCCTCAGGTAGCATCTCCAGCGGGAATGCAACAAGGGCAGGCATGGTGGGTGCAAGGGTCCGGGGTCCACACTATCAGTGGGGAGAGCCAAGGGGTGCAGCCAACTACAGCGATCCCATGCAACCTAGGGCAGGGTGGAGTTTGGGGTAATGTAACCCAGTATTGGAGACCGATGCCAGGCTTTGCGCGAGCATGAGAATATCCGGCAGCCACTGGGTTAGACCCTTGTGAAACGACCACAGCATTCAAGCGTGAGAATTATTGCCAACAATTGTTCACGAAGATTGGGCGAACATCGTATCCAGACACTATTTTGACAAGACACGCGCAAATACGTCCGTGGCTTGCCGAAGTTAACAAAAGCACATTTGGCATTTGCTGGAAAGTTCTAATTATTGTGAAGACTCACAGTACGGACAACTAAATCTCGTCCAGATTTACACCAAATTTGAAGCCACACACGTCCATCAAGCAATTGAAAGATTGTCATTCGTGAAGGGCACCAACCAATGAACTACCTTTGACATTTCACTCCGGGTATTTTTATACAAAGTCCTGAAGAAGGGTCCAGCACACATCCGATAGCATCTCAAAAATTGGCTACAGAGTGTTTTCTCTTGTTTAATCAATGCTGCTAGGACCTAGAAACACACTTCTCAGTGTCGACAGACAGAGTCATGGACAAGCTAATTGTAACTTGAGGTTATATGAAATCTGATGTTTACCTCACACCTTTACTAACCCCAAAATATCATCACTATAAGATGATTGTGTTAAGTTCAAAGAAATAGTTTCTGGTTGAAAACATTGACTTTCACTGTATGTTTTTTACATGATGTTATGTATAATGCATTTTTTTTCTTTTTTAACATAAATTCTACTGAGTGTTTTGTATCTAAAAATTAAAAATGTATATCTCTATTGTTTCTGTCGCTACTAATTAACTGACATGAAGGGTAGCACTTCGTGCAACTAAACACACCTAGCACGTGTGCAGGCGGGTAGCTGTTCCTGTGGCACTTTTCTCTATATATGTTCACAGTAGTCCTCTGCCACAAAGCCTCCTAAAAAAGAGGACTTTTCAGCTCTAATTCCTTTGTTTCAGGAAAGAGTTTATTGACATCTTTGACTTGGTGGGGATGCTACCCTTAGGGGAGGGCTTAACGGACTTGTCAGAGAAAGAGAAGGAGAAGAGGGAAAGGGAAAGGGAGAGAGCCAAGGTGGAACCCACAATTCACAATTGGCTCAAAGCATCTAGGATGTGTATGTCCATTATTCTAGAGAAGTTCCAGCAGGATGCATTAGCAATGATCGCGTATGAGCAATATATCCATGACCTTTACCGGAAATATGGGGGTGAAGGATGGTTGGAATATGACCGGGGATTTAGGCTAAAAGTGCAAGTCTGGCCCGCTATGTCCTGGGATGAGGTGGACGTCGGGGCATACATAGATACGATGGTGCCCGCCAGAGAATCGGGGGATAAACCTCAGGGGGAGAGAATCCAAGTTTGGATAGATAGAGGAGGTTACTCCCAACGAGGGTGGGGGTCCCTTCGGCCCTCCTCTTGGTACAACCGGTCCAGCTACCAGGAGGAGCAAGCAGATTGCTGGAGGTTTGCTGAGGGGGACTGCCCCTTTGGCAAAACATGTTGATTTAGCCGCGCAAAGGGTGGAAGCGCTGGGGCTCGCAGCTCCTCTTCAAGTGATAGAAAGCATAAGAGCAGAGCCAAGCCAAAAGAGAAACCAAACCGGGAGTAATGAGCTGCCACACATGCTTAAGTTTGACAAACCAAAGGGAAGCCAGAGTGTAATTAAATCATGTTTACCCACGCCAGTTAAACTCCACGCTTTGATTCCTTTGTTAAATGTGTACCACAACAGGGCTGATGCGAAATTGCTGTGGGAAGGTTTCAGGTGGGGGTTCAGGATCCCCTTTTCAGGAAAAGCAGGTGACAGGGAAGCAAATAACTTGCGGTCGGCACTGGGGATGTCAGAGGTGGTGGCGCAAAAAGTGGGGAAAGAAGTCAAACTGGTTAGAGTTGCAGGGCCTTTTTCAACCCCTCCTATGGAGAATTTTGAAGTGTCACCGTTGGGGCTGGTTTCCAAGAAGGAGGAGGGCCAGTATCGCTTGATCCATCACCTCTCCTTCCCGAAAGGGGAATCTGTGAATGATGGCATACCGGAGGAGCTGTGCCGGGTACATTACTCGACTTTGAACAACGCTATACAGATGGCAAGATCGGCAGGGAGTGGTGCCCTATTGGGAAAGGCAGACATCGAGTCAGCCTTCAGGTTGCTACCTATCCACAAGGAGAGTCATCATTTGCTGGGCTTCAAGGTGCAGGACAAGTATTTCTTTGATAATGTTTACCAATGGGTTGTGCTATTTCATGTTCATACTTTGAAGCATTCAGCACATTCCTGGAATTTGCATTAAGAAAGAGGGTACAAAAGGACGGGGTGTTACACTATCTTGATGATTTCATGTTCATTGGCAAGGAGGGGACCGCGGAGTGCAAGGCTCTCATGAGCACATTCCAGGGCTTGATGGTGGCTATGGGGGTCCCACTAGCAGAGGAGAAGACAGTGGGTCCAGTCACAACCTTGACATTTCTGGGGATCGAAATTGACTCAGTCAAGGGCGAATGCAGGCTTCCTTATGACCAGGTCCAGAGGTTGAAAGAAGTGATCAAGGTGTTGAAGGGTAAGAACAAAGCAACCCTAAGGGAACTTCAATCGCTGGCTGGTAACCTCAATTTCACTGGGAGAGTCATACCCACTGGTAAAGTGTTTGCTAGAGGTATTGAGCTTAAAACAGTGGGATTGCAGCATGCCTCCCAACATGTCCGGTTAGGATCCGAGGTAAAGGGTGATCTCAGGATGTGGGAAAAGTTTTTGGATGAGTTCAATGGGGTGCTACTGTGGAGGGAGAATGGGCCAGCAGCGAGAGGCTCAGACTAATCACAGATGCTTCTGGGTCCCACGGTTTCGGTGCGATTTTGGGCAGCAATTGGTGTGGTAAGGCCTGGCCAACGGAGTGGCATCTGAAGGGGATCACCAGGGACATCCTTTTGCTCGAACTATTTCCCATTGTGGTAGCATTTAATGTGGGGAGGTCAGTTGAAGAACAAAAAGGTGTCGCTATGGTCGGACAATCTGACGGTGGTTCAGATCATTAACCAGATGTCATCCAACAATTGAAGGTTGTTGAAACTGCTTAGAGAACTCACCAAGAGCTTGCTGACTTTGAACATCGAGGTCAGGGCCCGGCATATTCCGGGGGTCAAAAATGTAGCCGCTGAGACTCTCTCTCTAGTTTACAGTGGGAGAAATTCCGGGGGAACTGTCCAGAAGCAAGGAAGGTGATGAACCCGTTCAAGGAGCACTGGTGGGGGATGATTGGGGTGATCTAAGTTCTCTGATACACACAGCTCTAGCACCAGGCACGGCAAGAAGATACAGGGCCTGCTGGGAGTGGTTCTTGGCATTTCAAAGCGACATTCCCCACCAAGGAACATTACATTAGAATGGCCATGAAAGGTTGGGCTAAACAGGTGGTGAAGAAACCTGATGAGAGGCGTCCCAATGACATTGAGAAACTTCATGGTTTGATTAAATGCCTACAAGTAGTATGTAGAAACGATTAGGAAAGGGTGTTGTTCACAGCAGCTTTCTCAGTAGCTTTCTTTGGTGCCTTCAGGGTGAGTGAGTTAGTACCAGAGAACAAGGAGAGCAAGGGCTCTGGTTTTCTACGGTTAGGTGACGAACGCTCAGGTGAACATTCACTTAAGAAGGTCAAAAACCGATCAGACAGGGAAGTGGATTGTGGTGACACTCCAGGCCATCCAGCGCAGTAGAGTCTGCCCAGTGGCAGCCTTGGCTTACTATCTCCAACAAAGGCCGCTGTCTGAAGTGGGGGTTCCACTGCTGATGCACGGGGATGGGTCGGTCTGCCCTGAGCCGCTTTCAGTTTAGAAAGGTTATGGATAAGGCCTTGGGAAAAATGGGGCTGACTGAAGCAGTGTTTGGGACACATTCCTTCAGGATCGGGGCGGCCACTTCTGCAGCAGCAGGGGGCCTAAGGTCTGAAGAAATCAAACAAATAGGGAGGTGGTCATCGGGTGTTTTAAAAGATACATCAGGCCTGAAAAAATTTAGAGTTAACCTGCTGCCCTCTCATCTCCTTCCCACTAGCAGCAGCCCAAAGGAGGAGGCGGCGTTCCGTCTGTGTAGTAGGGCATTCCTTTGTGTCGAGGGCCGGGGCAATCTGGACGCCAGAACAGGAGGAGCTGACGGCTGGCGAATACCGGATATGGTGGCACGGGGGGCACGGGATGAAATGTGCCCAGCTGCAAGGGCTTATTCACAAGTTGCTGGGTAAGCAGCAGAAGCCAGAAGTGTTGGTCATTTATCTGGGCGGGAATGACCTGACAAGCATGGGGAGGGTGGCTTTGTTGAATGGAGGGGAGCAGAAAACCACGCTGCGGTGGAAAGGTTAAGGAGAAAATTGAATTGTGCTTTGTCGAAATTCTTCAGGGGCAGAGGCTTCCAACAATTCAGAAATGGCTTTATTAACTTGAAATCCCCGGAATATTACCTAAAAGATGGAGTTCATTTATCAGCAATTGGGATGGAACTCTTTTTCTGGAATGTGTGTAGAAAGCTCTTGGAATTGTAAATAATGCAAAGGAGGGAGCCACGGTGGGCGGTAACCCACCCGTGGCGGTGTTTGGGCGCCCAATCACAAGAGACAGATTCTGAAAGAGCCAGGAGAAAGCCGGAAGGGTCTTTGCTCTTCTCGGACCAGCGCCTCTTGGGAGCCTAAGCGGCAGGGGCGTCTGGTGGTAACAATAAGGGCTCAGCTTCCCCTGAAGAAACGGCGCTCTCCCCGCCCACAAACACCTGTAAGGGCAGGCGTGGCTCAGGCATAAAGGGTTGGGAGAGTTGGGCCCACTGTGGACTTGTGCAAGGAAAAGGGGGAAGCAGGTTGTTGGACACGGAGCAGGCGCCACACCTTCAGAACTATTTTCACTAATGTGTGCAGTGATTTTTTTAATGATGTGAAAATAAATCTGCGACCAATTTTGCCAAATGAAGAACTCTCATTCGACACTTTACTAAGACGAAATGAAAAGAACTAAAGAATGAGTAAGGATAAGGCTTATTGGGACAAATGGACAAATGCAAGGGTTATGTGAGCTGGAGCTGAGCTGTGCGCTGGTACTTTTGTTTTGCTAAATTGCTCTCCTCTGGCTACTGCCTGGGCTTAGCCAGGTGGGTGGGGGCTGGCGACCATCTGAGTGTCAGTAATAATGCATAGCCTACCCAGGCCGTTGCTAAGTTCCTGAGTGACGTGTGAGCTGCTGGGTTACCTCAAGTGAAGGAGAAAAAAAGTGTACTGTCTCCTTCATTTCCACTTTCAGTCACACAATGCACATCTAGGCAGGTAAGAAGTTTCTATGGCCTAATTGTAGACTGGCAAATACATCACAGCTTTTTCGGCGTCCCTCTGTCATGGTTCCGTAGCGAACAAACGGTAAGAGTGAACAAATATAAGTATTTTTGCCTGATATTTCTCATTCCTTCCCCTTTGCTAAATGTCGCCCATTTAAACAGAGAGGTTGAGTGTGTGGGAGGTTGCACTGCACAGACACACACACAGTGACCTATTGGGAATACAGTAAATGGCTAGTTTCAAAACGGGAACAAGACGATTTTTTCATAGACTAATTATTGTTAATGCTTTCCGACTTCGATTGTAGCAACGAATGGAACAGTCAATGCGCATGCACATTTCCCAAGTGTGTATCCAGAGAGGCGAACTTTTGAAATAGAGAAGATGCAATGTAATGTGCGGTAGAAGTCTTTGCATTTCATTATAGACACTGGTAGTTTAATTCGTGAAGTTTTGGTGAAAAAAATGTATTACAGTGTGCACCAAAATAAACTTATAAACATAACGGATACATAAATCTAAACTTCATGAAAACATTCCTCTTGAAGGCATAGAACATGACTTACATTTTTCTGGGTTTTGTTTTCAAACATTCATTTGTTACGATATCACTTGCCATAGTTTGTGTCCGAAACCCAGTTTTTTTATTGGGTTTTTGGGTTTGCTTGGTGTATCTCGTTGCTTGTGCCTTTGTGGGACATGACGCACATGATGCTTGTGTGCGCTTTCTGAATGCTGCTGTGTGTTTTTGTGTATACATTGTGTGTCTGTGAAAGCGATCATGCATGTAGTGCGCGTGTTTGTGCACTCATGTTATGTGTTCCCAGGTCTTGCCTTTTCGTTTCCGACTTGAATGGTTCGTGTGTTATGATTGGTTCGTGAAATGCCTGAGTGCCTGTCTGAATAGCTGTTTTCGTGCATAGCGCCTAGTCTTCTAGGTGTGCATATTGTGTGATTTAGTATGCGTGTTCGGTTGTATGTCTACGTGAATATGAATGTGAGGACCTTGTCCTAGATGTGCATAGTGTATGCTTTTGTGTGTTTTGTACTAGTGTTCATTGTGTGGGTAAGTTTTTGTATGTGTAATAACAGATTACATTATTTGCTACCCAGGTGAATGGGGGTGCTGAATGTTGACAGACGGGTCCCAGGGCTGGGACAGAAATGGCGTTCTTGAGCTCAAAGGGAAAAGCAGAGGTCAGGGCTTTCAATCAGTGGCAGGGCAGGGGGAAGGGCACCTATCGTGCTGGAGAATGTGTGTGTATATATGTGAGTTATCCGGAGTGGAGTGTGTACATTTGATCTCAGTTTTTATACTGTTTAAAATGACTGATGGGTTTTGAATTCTCCAACCCGGGACGCAAGTACCGTACGGAGAAGCAGCAATTTGTTTTCATTATTTAGGGTTATCAAGGGAGACCTCTGGGGTCGCAGGTATGACCCCTGGTGACCCCTAAATGACGTCCCTGACATAAGGCAGTTTGGAGGATTACTGGTGACAAACGTTTACAAGGTAACAGAGCACATCCAGTATGTACTGCAAACTACTATTTTCCTACTTGGTTGCAGTGCACTGTGGGAGTGGGTTAACACTACATGCACTGAGAGTTAGACCAGTTTTTTTCACCAGCACAGTACAGCATCTCTCATTTGAATATACACCGTCAGTGATATTTCAGAGCAGGTATTTCAGAGCTTAGCCTCACCAACATAACATCCGAGGCCTCAGCACCTATTAAGTCATACCCCAGTACTGGTATGGACAGAATACTCCGCCTCAGATCAGGTATCCATCTTCTCCACATGCACACTACTTCCACACATAGAACACCTCAAATGTCCAACCTTAATAATATCAGCCAAAAAATAAACAAGACTTACGAGCCTTGCACTATCCCGACTACCACTGACATCCCTAAAACCCCTCAACCATCACAACCAGTCAGTCACCTCAGTCAAACCTAAACCCATATCCACCATCAAGAGCGCCCTAATTAACGCTCGCTCCTTTGGTGCCCATGCCATCGAAATCCATGACCTAATCACAGAACATAATCTTGACCTACTGATGATCACAGAAACCTGGCTCCACCAAGCCTCAGCACCCCTACTTGCACTGGCCATACCTCCTGATTATAATATCTTCATAACCGATAGAACTCATACTGCAGGAGGTGGTGTAGCCATTATAGCAAGAAATAACTTACAACTTAGATCCAGCCCAATTGAAGACATTCTGGGCTATGAATTACTGTTTGTTAAACTTGCCATAAATGAGAAAACCACAATCAACATCATAGTGGTATATTGTCAGTCTGAAAAAACCAAACCCCTAACCGTCGTGTTGCCCCGCCCCCTTTATGGGCAAGCACGCTCTCCGGTCTTCAGACAATCTTTGACAATCTCCTATTGGGGGTGTGGATCACTATACACCCCCTTTGGCTGCATTTGTATCAGGCCCCATGTGCACTTTGTACTCCTAGATTACACCTAATAACATACACCTATCTTACTACCGTGGGTAATAACAAATAACACTAAGACACAAAGAATCGATTCAATTTATAACAATGGGATACATTTATTTATAAACACACAGCTAAGCATAATGCATACCAATGCAGGCAGTGCTAATGCTATGTCTAATTTGCACCTGTTGTACTTCTGGTGCAAAGCTACCATGCAGTATCTATAAGCCTTTCAGATTCCTAATGTAAGCCTGTGCTGCAAATGTCCAATGTGTGGTTCTAATGCAAGCGCCAATCATCCATCACCTTCATGGGCAAATCCTCTCTCTCTCTCTCTCTCTCTCTGTGTGTGTGTGTGTGTGTGTGTGTGTGTGTGTGTGTGTGTGTTAGTTATATCAGTTTAGCCAAGGCCAAAACCATTCTTCAGTCAGTGGCAGGCCTCAAGACTGCCAAGCTCTCGATCTCTTCAGAGCCTCATCACCATATCCAGCCAGCAACCCCTCTGTGGCTCTCTCCTTCAGCAATCAACAACTGGAACTCCACGCAACTCTCTGGCTCCCTCGAACTAGCTCCAGCAAACAACTTCCGATCTCCTCCGCTCCTCCCCAACAACTCTCTCGTGCAGACTAACTCCAGCCAATTCTAGCCTCCTTGGTTATAGTCTTCCACGACGCACCATATTTT
Source organism: Ambystoma mexicanum (assembly GCF_040938575.1). Taxonomy (NCBI): domain Eukaryota; kingdom Metazoa; phylum Chordata; class Amphibia; order Caudata; family Ambystomatidae; genus Ambystoma; species Ambystoma mexicanum. The sequence continues at coordinate 352,235,226 of NC_090929.1, forward strand.
TATAATTACTTGCATTCTAAGAATGTCTCTTTCGCCGTATAGCAAAATGCCTGCCTGTCTGTGTGCGTGCGTGTTCCTTGCATGGCATGTCCTGTGACAAAGTGACATTGGAACATCATATCTTTCTTTCATGGCCACTCTGTGTGCGAAACACCATCTATTCACTGTTCATACCCATTCTCTCCACTGTAGGCTTCACTCTGTATTACAAAATGCACTCTTAGGCCCCACCCCTCTCATACAAAAGCACCTTCTTCCATCTCTCCATCGTGTTCCCTTCATGGCCCCAACCCTCGTGGTTCTCTCCGCGAAACACACCAGCCAAGCTGATAAGCTTCCCTCTCGGACAAGGGTTCATGTTATCTGTGTATGTCTGCCAATGTTTACGAACAGTGTACCATAACATTTCTCCGCACTGAGCCCAGTGTCTTTCTCCATCAGCAAATGGATTCAAATGCCAGCCTAATGCTTTGTAGCGTTTATGATTTCTCTCACAATGCAAGCACTACATAATGCAAACTCATTCTAAATACATATTCAACATACATACATGACAGTCTCTACAAAGCATAACAATGTGTACTCTAAATGTCTCTACGTGCATTTCCAATATGACAGTGTGTGTGTGGTGCAAGCAATACATTTTCTCTCTCAGCCTAAGCGCTATATCTAATGCAAACATAGATGAACAGCAAATCATGGTGAGTATATGTTGTCTCTAAAACACTACATGGCACTTCAAATATGTGCAAGTGTAATTCTATTTCAAATGGCAAAGTGGCAGCATGTTTCTCTATCAATCTAAATGGCAAACACTATATGCAAACATATCAATCTATAAGCAAATCTGCAAATGCATACAAAGGTGACTGTCTAATATGTGATTGGGTAATGGTGTCTACTTCAGCAATGTACTATGGATAACTAAACAGAATGCAATAATGGAATAGCAATAATGGAATGATTCCATAGCAAAGATTCTAATGATTCTTTAACAGTGAGTCTAATAATGGGTAATGGTTCTCTACAGATAGTCTTATGATTTCTAATAATGATAACAATTCCAGCCAGGCTTCTCATTTCATCCAATTCCACAATATAGAACGCCCAGCACTACCAGCCACCCTGAAACTGACATCCCATTACTCCTCACACCCCTTATCAAACCCAATACAAAATGCATCATTCTTGGAGACCTGAATCTAGGGTATAATGATGACCTAGACCCCAAAGCTACCAATCTACACTCAGCACTCAAAGATATGAATTTTACCCAGCAAGTGAATGGGCCAACACATGTCAAAGGTAGAATCTTGGACTGGATCCCATCACTTAACACCAACCTTAACATAGACGCTATTAACCCACTTAGTTGGACAGACCACCACTGCATTAACTTCACTATCCTTAGTGATGAACCCCAGTCGCTTAAAACTAAAACTACAGACACTATCAAAACCAGAAACTCCCGTAATCTCACAGTAGTGAAATTCACTCCGACCCTCAACAAACTTCTTGAAACCAAACCAGCCAATAATAAAGACCCTAGCATCATCGCTGACTACTACCACAAATGCCTTACATTTACCATTGATGAAGTAGCACCCATTGTATCCAAAACATGCCGAACCGATAAAAAAACCAATTCCGGTTTGATGAAGAATTAACATCTCTGAGAAGACCTGAACGATCCCTTGAACATGCTTACACCAAACACCCCATCCCGGTCTCTGCCAAAGCCTCTAAGAATGCCAACAAAACATACAAAACAGCTATGATCTCACACAAAGCTAACGCCTACAACACACGCATTAGTAATGCAGCCTCAGATGCGAAAGAGCTCTTCGCTATCCTTAGGGAATTCGGAAAGCCCATCCCCACATCCACCCCTACAAACGTCAGTAAAGAATGGTGCAACACCATCCAAGATGCATTATCAGCTAAAATCACTATGCTACAAAGTAAAATCTCCACTAAGAAACTATCACTAGCAGAAAAAAATACAACATTCCCTCCAATCATCACCCCACCTGATAAGACCAATACCCCATTTCACTTTACCCCAGTCGCCCAAGAAATGGTGCTTAACACCCTATCCAAAATGAAAGCGTCTAATTGTAAAGGAGACAGTGTTCCAGCTAAATTAGTGAAAGAGTGCGCGCCCTATCTTACACCTACCATCACCGATTTTGTCAACGCCTCTTTCAATATTAATCTAGTTCCAACACGTAACAAAGAAGCTTGGGTTACCCCACTTTTAAAAAAAAAAACCTCACTCGACCCCACGGTACCCACGAACTACCGCCCAATAACAACAGTCCCCTTCCTCTTGAAACTCATAGATAAAATATCCTACATGCAAATCCAATCTCATCTTGAGCAAAATAAACTTCTAGGGACCAGACAATCAGGTTTTAGGCTTAACCACAGTACTGAAGCGGCCCTACTAGATTTGAAAAACCACATGGACACCATCAGAGACTCAGGGAAACTCTGCATTTTATTGCTGCTAGAACTATTGCAGCCTTTGACCTTGTAGACATGATAAACTATGCACCTCCCTAACTAACGATTTCAACTTCTCAACTGAGGCCACCAAGTGGGTCAAATCCTTCCTCGCTGAACGCACCTCTAGGATGGCCATAGGCAAAGAAGCTGCTGACCCTATACAAGTACCCATATGAGTCCCTGAAGGCTCTTGCCTTTCACCCACCTTGTACAACGCCTACATCAAACTCCTTTTCTCCGCCTTCGAAGACATGGGTGTCATCTACACCAATTTTGCAGATGACACCCAAATCCTCATTCCCATCTCATGTGATTATGACCAAGACTCCCAGACCATCAATAAAATGTACTCTATCATACAAAACTGGATGGTGCTAAACAGCCTTTGTCTCAATGATGAAAAGACAGAAGTCCTCATCGTTGGATCCCCAAATAAAATAGCGTCTCTCCATCCATATTACGCCTCTATCAATATTGACGGCACCATGATCCCAGTCCTCAAACAAGTGAAAACACTAGGAGTATACCTAGATGCCAGCCTCACGATGACCAAACATATCAGTTCACTCGAATCCTCGACAGTATATACATCTAAGCTCATAGCGTTACGCCGGCAATTCCTGACCCTGACCCTGACCAACTGCCTCACCTTGGCCAGAGCACTGGTATTAACCAGACTGGACTATTGTAATGTATTACTGGCAGGGATATCCACCACTAACCTTAGTAAACTGCAACTTTTGCAAAATAAAGCCTTAAGAGCAGCACTAGGGATAAAAACGCATGAGCATATTTCAAGGCTAGGAAGGACGCCCACTGGCTGCCCGTCAAAGCAAGAGTTATTTTTAAAACTTTGTGCATCACACACAAATGCATCGCTAATAAAGCACCTCTCTACCTGAACAATGTCCTAAAAAAAAAAGTGTGCGATCCCTAAGATCCAATGACAACCTAAGTCTAGTGACACCCCGGTACAACAACAATAAGCAGGGGGCAGTAGTTTCTATGTCCTAGCCCCTAGACACTGGAATTCCCTCCCATACACATCAAAAATGAGACCTCTTTCCCCTTGTTCAATAAACAATTGAAAACATGGCTTTTTAATCTATACTAGCTCTATAGCTAATCAGTATTATTATAATGATGTCTATTGTCCATGAACCACCACACTGCTATGTATGTTATGTATAACCAATTGTTATGTTTATCAATATTGCCTCAATATTTTCTAAGATGTCTGTAACCACGCCATGATACCCCGGGTCAGTTCTGGAAGCACGTCAAGACCTTCCTCTTTGCCTTCGCTCCTCCTCTCCCCTGCTGATCTGCTCTGTTTTGGCAATGTGTACCTGGTTTACCCTTTGACTTGCGGGCCCAGGTACCTGCTCACCCTGCCACCCACCTGCACTGCCTCCTCGCAATCCCTTGTACTGGGGTCTGTATTTGTAACCATACAGTCCCCCCAATCCCCCTTATCTGCACTCATCAGACACACCCCGTCTGTTGCCTTAATCCTAGCACTTGCCACTTGCTGGCTGCACTACCATTGTTTGTTGCTTTTTATTATTTATTTATTCATTATTTATCTATATTCCTTTGCTCAGCACTTTCCACTTCTCCCCCATTCCCATACACTTTCCCCTTTCCCTCTTCCTCTCCCATGCACTTGCGCGTTCTCAAGGTCATTGGGCCTAGTAAAATCGTTGTTTTGTTCTTCCCTGTTCCCCTCCCTTGCCTCGTCGCACTCTGAAACACTTGTGTACGAGCGTGATACAAATAAAATATCAATTCAATTCAGTGAAAACTTTAAAAAAATCATTGCAAAAGTGAAAGAGGCATTCATTGAACTTTACAAAAAAACATTTGGCTGACACCCCTGGTGTCTTCTCAGTACCAACATAAAATATTTAAAATAAAATCGAGTGTGATGGATCAGTTTTTAATTGGTGTTAGATTAGCTTAAACAGTCTCTGCCGACCCAGGAATATGCCTGCAGTCAGTGTTTAATCTGTAATAAAAATAAGTGCCAGACCCCAAATATTTTCAAGCACTCACTTCTGTGATACTGCGGGCGGGCAGTTCCCCACCACTACTGTCACCACCCATAGCTGCTCCCCACAGTGTCGACATACTTGGGGTTACACTACAGTTCATTGTGGTTGATGGATGCAGCACTGCCTATCACCACTCCATAATTAAAGTGAGTCTGAGACAATAAGTGCTGGGAATGAGCCCTTCCAAACACCCACGTAAGCACTGTATTTAGCTGTGCAATGATCTTTTTTTTACAAAAAAGAACAAAAGGAATGTTATCACTTTCTCAAGTGTTTGCACAAAACATAACATGCAGCAGACACATGAACCCTCCATAAGTAGCATTTTCTGTAAAGTCGTGAATTGACATGATTCACTGATGATGGTTTGATGGCCACTTTTTTGAGGCGAGGGGTGGGCCACTTTTGTTTGGGTGTCCGGGCCTATTTCTTCTCCCAGTTCGACCCTGTCCACTGCTAAACTATTCTTGTGGTCTTCCCCTAAGGATCATACAAACAACAATATCAGGGTGGAGTCCTTGTACTGCTATACACACCATTGCAATCTTAACAAAGGGATATACAGTACATGAAAGGGTGGGAAATTAATGCTTGCCTCCTAGTCTTTAATAGAATCAAGACGAGAGGGTGCTAGAGAGCCAACCAAGATGGCGGCTTCCTAGAGAGCTCTGTGTAGCTCAGAATTAATCCTGTGACATCGATGCCTCTGTGGTGCCCAATTCACCCACGACTAACGCTGTGCGAATCCCCGAGACCCTGCTGAATAATTTAAGACCAATTTCGTCTCTGGCGCCCAAATATCCGCTGAGTTACAGCCCAAATGTCAGAGGCCCGTCGGCCCGCGCTGGCTGTAATCCCAAGCTGCAGGCGAGGCTTGCAAGCGGAGAGGAAGGAGCCCCACTGAGACCCGAACCGCCGCCAACAGTGGGCATCCAGCAAAAGCTCAACCAACCCCGCTGAGGAAACCGAGCTGCTGCAAGAAAGCGGGTAGACGTGCGCGCTCTAGGTGCTCGAAGAGACGCGGTTGTCTCCGTCCCCGCGGCGGCTCGGTGCAGGGTGCGGAGGCAGCGCGACCCTGGCGAACAATTCATGATCAGCGACCAGGTAGGAGCCTAACACAGCAGGCGCGACGCTCAGTCCGAGCCCCCAGCAGGCCCGCGGAACCCCCCCGACCCACCCACGCAACCAGTAAAGCCAGCGGAAGGCGCGGAAACAAACGCCTCCGCCGGCAGCTCCTAACAGCGCCCCCGAGAAGAACCAGCCACTCGCGAGGCGGCCGCACACAACACACACGCTCCTCCCGGAGTCACTCGACATACCTAAAACAGAGCCGACCGTCTTGCCAGCCCAAACTACGAGACCCCACTGTGGCTCGATGATAATTACCTCCAACAGCCAAATCGCGCCACGATCACCACGGATATTCGTATCACACATAACCAAATCCTGAAGGCGGCACCGAGCAATACTGATATTAGCAGACAATATCTCCCAAGAGACTCGCTGGCCGTGCGATTAGGACAAACTGTGCAAGCCACTGACACCGAATCGCCAAAATCGCACTACAGATACCACAGCAACAAGTGGGGTCCTCCAAAAACCCCTTATAGACTAATATCCGCAGGCGACACATCCACTGGCAATCCACGCTTGCACCCCGCGGCCAACGGAGTAGCTGAGAAACATCCGCCACAATAATCCCCCATGGGACTCCACTAACAGGCGGCCAACGGACCGGCTAGCTCAAACCACCAGGCCCCACCCTCATGTGCTAACAACTGCATCCCACTGCCGCACCCCAAACACAGGAATCATAAGCAATCAAGCACACTAGACTCCCGAACGCTGAGCCAGCTGGAAACACGACAAAGCACAACCAAAGAGTCACGACAAATAACACACACCTCAGGGCTCACCTGTGATGAGATTGAGACAAAACCTGCAAGGACTGCTGGCAACACGCCTCCCGAATCGCAACAAGAGCGCCCCAGCGCTGACCGACTAGAAAAGCCAGGCAAAGATCCCCGGATCTATGCATTTCCCCCCAAAATACCCACCGCTGTAACTGTACGTGCAAGAATCGTGGCCTCACGCCAAATAACAAGGGCAACCCAACGCTACCCAGGGGCTAGACCCAAACAAGCTGAATCACGCAATAGTCATCAACCAGTCCCCCATAGACTACCAAAAACAACAGCAAAAGCATCTCAAGCAACTAACTACGCCTGGACGTCACCACCAGCGGCATAACCACTATCATCCACAAACTTGCAGGGACTAAATCAGAATAGACCACGGGTAAAACCGACAAATCCCAAATAAAACTGAATTTTGAAGCCAGCTCCTCCAGTAAACCACTCAATACCAACAGTAAACCGGCGTCACCCACACCAGACACGGCCTCAGCAGAGGAGCAAGCCCCAAACTTCGACATCAGAGAAATCCTACTGGACCTAAAATAAAAGCCGGAATTGGAGACCTGGGGAGTAAATTAGACAACCTATCATCAAAGGTAGATCAACTTCAACACCGCCTCGATAAACATGCAGATAGGCTGGACACTCTTGAACAACACGTATCAGACCTAGACGATGGCACTGCAGCCCTGTCCTCCAGAGTCCACCCTAGAATCCCAAATGAAGGTAGTCTGTGCTAAAAACGAAGATTTAGAAGGGCGCGCCCGTAGAAACAATATCAGAATTATTGGGGTCAGAGAGCAACAACTTCAGGCTTAAATGGAAGACCATGTTGAACAGATCTCCACAGAGCTATTTGGGAAAGATTCGCTCTCCCAGCTATTTGTCATAGAAAGAGCACACAGAATCCCTAATACCAGACCAATCCCAGACGCAAACCCACGTCCAATTATAGCAATGCTACTAAACTACAAAGACCGTGACGCAATACTCAAAGCTGCTAGGGAAAGTGGGAAACTCCAATATGACGGAGACCCAATCCAATTGTTTCCAGACATCTCCCCAACAGTACAGGCGCAGAGACGCTCATACACAACTGTCAAGCGGAGATTACAAGACAACCAAATACTCTATTCTATGCTGTTCCCGGCAAAGCTCTGTATCCAGCACAAGGGGAAAGCCCAATTCTTCAATACACTAGAGGAAGCCGATGACTACCTAGACCGCGCTGGATGTAGACCCACCTCAAACAACCCAAAGCCGCGACATGAAGACCGTTTGCGAAGAGACCCACCATAACAGCCAACTTCAGCAACAAATATCAGTGGTACCACTCCACCTTCACCGTCACGCACGATAATCACCAAAATCCTACTTCAACAGGGAGCCACTCTCCCTCTTTGAAGGCTACGAATGCCCCAAGCACAGCAATGTTCGCAGTTCTGATCACAAGGGCGGGTACACCGTGGGCCAGTTGCGGGTTGCCCACACAGGGGAGAGATGTTAATCTCACCAAGTTACTTTTGACTGTTCACCAACGTTCTACTACAAAACAACTGCACTCCCCCGCCTCGATGATCATAAAAATCCACAGCTTCTCTTCCACGTCCAGGCATCAACCAAACCCGGCCGACCACGTGGAACCCAGCTGCCCTCATCTAACCATCCCCAATGGGTTCGTTTAAAATAGCCACCTGGTACATCAGAGGTGGCAACCAACCAGCCAAACTCAGGAGGATCCTCCAATACCTCAGGAGACACAAAATCAATATTGCCATGCTACAAGAAACGTGTTTCGGCAGAGCTGCCTTTATCGAATCCAGGCTATATAGATAGCTCATAAGTCACTGCATAATGCATAAAGGTGCTGAAGTTCACAGGGATGAATCCCTCCTGATACAAAGAAGTCCTCCGTATGTCCGAGTCCACAGGACACTCGGACATACGGAGGACTTCTTTGTATCAGGAGGGATTCATCCCTGTGAACTTCAGCACCTTTATGCATTATGCAGTGACTTATGAGCTATCTATATAGCCTGGATTCGATAAAGGCAGCTCTGCCGAAACACGTGTCATCCACAAAGGCTCTAACATCACAAAAATAAACAGGAATTGATTAATCATCACTACTTGCCATTCCATTATTTTTCGGCGCACTATCAAGGGATAGCTCAACACAACCATTATATATTGTCACAAACGGAGTGGAGGGACTCTAAGTCTCCGTAGTAGCTAAACCTGGTGCGGCGCAAGATCTTTAACATCACCTCAACTCTCATGGACAAACCCTTTTAATTTAACGGGGCGCGTAGGTACTGCAGCAGGTGTCATCACAAACAGTCCCTCACCAAGAATGCATGCTACAAGAAACCCATCTCATGCCAACTGCCGAACAACACTGGGCCCGATCATGGGGTTGTCATAGATATTTCTCTTCATACTCCTCTTTTGCAAGAGGGGTCGCGATTTTAATTGACAAAAAGGACAACTTCAGCTTAATTGACTCCAAGAAAGACGCAGAGGGAAGGGCTCTTCTGGTGAGGGGGGATACTTGCTGGAAAAGAAATAGTCTTGATGAACTCCTATGCCCCTAACACGGATGGACCAAATAACTTCAACTGGGTCATGTCTCAACTGGGAACGCTCACTTCAGCAACAATCTGGGGCGCAGACCTCAACACCCCACTAGACCCCAAAAATGACAAATCCCACAACACAGTCAGCAAACCCTCCAAAGCAAGTTGCCAGGTGACAGAGATTTGTCAAGCGTTTGAACTGTCCAATATCTGGAGACACACCCACCGAGACATACGTGAATACACATTTCACTCAGCAGTCCACAATACTAGCTCACTGTCAGGTTTCCTTCCCTTATTCAAGTTTCCTTCTCATTATTTCTCTTTGTTTATCCTTTTCAGATTAGCTTTGTGTGGGTGGGAAGTTTTCTATTATAGTTGGTTAGGCCTTAACTTGCTGATTCAGAATCCTGGTTCTGACCCAAGGCAAAATGGAGCCTCCCAGTGACAGCTCTGATTGGTTAGAAGACAATGCAGAACAACAATGAACATTCTAAACTGTCACTCTGTGCCTTTCATCATCAAAACCCCATCTGAGAGGACGTGTTTAGTGGCTGCTCCTGCTTTAGTCTTAGGCCTGGTGGATTTTATCCTTCAGGCGTCAGCAGTTGAGCGGCTACTTTCTTGGGGGTTACAGGAGAAGCTATCAGTTGGCAGGAATTCGTTTTTGAAGACAGGAAAAGCAGAAGATCCTTTTGAATTCGCTCAGGAGATAAGTGACTTAATTTGTACTGTTACTCTGTTCATCATAATGACATTCTCCTTGAAAAGTTGTGTTTGTACTAGAACTTTTGAACTCCCGGAGTGCGCGTGTGTTTTCCAGCACGGTGTTCCTTAGCGCGAGAATCTGTTTGTCGCGTGCGAATTCAAGTGAGCGTGTGTTTTCTAGCGCGGGTGTTCCGAGCGCGAGAAGCAGTTTGTCGCATGCGATTTTAAATGCGCGTGGGTTTCAGAGCGCGGGTGCACCTTAGCGCGAGAAGCTATACGTCGCGTGTGAACTAAAGAGCGCGTGTGATTTCTAGCGCGGGTGTTCTTAGCGCGAGAAGCTATACGTCGCGTGTGAACTAAAGAGCGCGTGTGATTTCTAACGCGGGTGTTCTTAGCGCGAGAAGCTATACGTCGCGTGTGAACTAAAGAGCGCGTGTGATTTCTAGCGCGGGTGTTCTTTGCGCGAGTAGCTATACGTCGCTGTTAGGAGGTGGTTACATTTACTTCATTGAGTTTACAATCACATCAATTCAGCTGCTGCCATGTAACCTAGTTACCAAGGAACCTTTGTTTAATCATAACAACAAAAGAAATCCTTCTCTTGATAGAGCAATTGAGATAGCGAAAATGATAGAACACACAGACAAATGTATACAAATGCTTCAAGTGGATAATACATCTCAAGATAAGCCCAAAACTGATGACAATGAAGCTGCCATACATAAGGTTTCGAGAGTGATGCAGAGAGGTGCGGCAACTGCGCATCGCACTTGGCAAATGGGTAGGAGACCTGAGGGTCGCCAAGGTCCCTTTACCAGAGCATGGGGACAAGGATCATCTACCAGAGGGTCGCCCAGTGAGAATGTTACATTCAGGGGTGGCAGGGACTCTGGTTATCCTAGAGGTGCATCAATTAGGAGGTGTTTCAGATGTGGGAGTCTATATCACAAAGCATCTGACAAAGAATGTTATGCATCAAACATTATATGTAATGAATGTGGGGTCAGAGGACACATGGCTAGATGCTGTAGGAATTTTTATACCGCCCCAAGTCAAATACATGAAGTCAATGCAGATCAAGAATTTATATCAATTGATGATGCTGGTAGAGAAGTTATATTTTCAGTCAATGCCATTGATGGGAAGGTCAAGAAAAAGAAACCATATGCAACTGTGTTAGTTGGAGGGGTGCCAGTATCAATGCTCATGGACAGTGGAGCAGATTATACTTTGATAAGTGTGCAAGTGTGAAAGGAGACAGAACAGAATAAGAAACTATATTGGTGATTTAGGCGGGTTTGCCAAAGTTAAGGAAGAACTCTGGATTGATAAAGGATACTTACATAGAGGACATCAGATGGTTGTACCTATTAAAATGAGAAAATTAATAATTGAGCTAGCTCATGTTGGGCATTTGGGACTGCCTAGAACCAAAGGCTTGGTTAGAGCAGAATTTTGGTGGCCTAATCTTGACAAAGACACTGAAGAAGTGGTCAACAATTGTTGTGATTGCATTGAAGGTAATAAGGGTCTCAGGATTCAAAAAGTACCCATGACTGTTAGAAAGCCATCCACAGTTCCATGGGATGAGGTTGCTTTAGACTTACTAGGGCCTTTAAATATCAAGGGTGGGAGAGACACCTATGTACTGGTTGTCATAGATCTATTATCCAAGTGGCCCGAAATATTTACACTAAGAGACATATCCAGCAGTAGCATCATTAAATGTTTGGAGCAATTATTTTGGAGAGAGGGATTCCCCAGAAAGTGTTTATCAGATAATGGGACCCAATTGGTTTCCAAGGAATTTAGAGAGTTCTTGAGTAACCATGGAATAGAACAAGTAACCACTTCATTATATCATCCCCAGACCAATGGGTGTGTAGAACGCTTCAACCGCACTCTCATGGATGCAATTAGAATTGCGGTAGCAACAGGTGGTGACTGGGTCAGGACCATAATGGAGAGAACATTCCAATATAGACTAGCACCACACAGTGTTACGGGTGTATCCCCATTTGAACTATTAAGAGGGAGGAAACCTAACTCACACATGTGTCCAGGCTGGATGGGAAGGTCAACATTCGTAGGAATAGATCTGGAGGGAGTGAGAGAGAAGATATTTGAATCTGGGGTCAGATCCAAGGAGCAATATGACAGGAAGAATGCTTGTAGAGAATTCAGTCTTGAGGAAGGTGATTGGATCAAGATCAAACTTCCCACCAAGGTGCGCAAAGGTGCATCCATATTTTCACAGCCCAAACAAGTTGTTAAAGATTTGGGATCTTCGGTGCTTGTTAAAGGGGGTGGGGTCTGGAACAAGGAGAGGATAGCAATTTGCAAAAAGGTAAACAACAACTTGTAACTGCACTGCAAGGTATTTAAAGCAATTTAATTATTTCTTCATATAGCGGTGTATCAGATACTATGTAAATAATGAACTACTTATGTTCAATGAAATCTATTATCTAGTTTAGGCAAATACTTACATTTTGGTAAAAGGAAGGGAGGTGTTAGGAGGTGGTTACATTTACTTCATTGAGTTTACAATCACATCAATTCAGCTGCTGCCATGTAACCTAGTTACCAAGGAACCTTTGTTGTTCTGATTAAGCAAAGGTTCCACATTCTAGCAGCAGAGAGAGAGAGGATTGAGAGCAGGAGGACAGCCACAGCTGGGGGCCTTTCTCTTGGATGAACTAAAGAAATAAAGCCTCTCTATAAAGACAAGCATCAGCGTGAAGCGTGGTCATTTACTTTATTAACATTCGCGTGTGAACTAAAGAGCGCGTGTGATTTCTAGCGCGGGTGTTCTTGGCGCGAGAAGCTATACGTCGCGTGTGAACTAAAGAGCGCGTGTGATTTCTAGCGCGGGTGTTTTTAGCGCGAGAACATTGTTGTGCGTGTGGATTTTTGCGCGTGTGGATTCTTTTGATCGCGTGTATTCGTTCGTAAGTGAACTCTTTGCGCGTGTTCTTCAACCAGGAAGATTTCTAAGTGAAGTTCATCGTTCATCTGAATGGAGATAACCTGCGTGTGCGTTTAACACGTGTTTTTTCTTCAAGGATTCTAAAACTCAATATAATTATAAATAGTTTGAAAAGTTTGAAAGAAAAAGAAAGAATATTTTTAAGAACAATCTAACTGGACCTCCAGGGCATTTTGGAAAAAAGACAATGAACTAAGATTTCCAGTTTTGCCTAAAGTAAGAAGTAGCTGTGAATTTCAAGTGTCTCAAGTAAGAGAGATTTTCAGCTTCTTATCAACTTCTCTAAGAAATTTCAAGAGAAGAGCCAGATATGATTTTTTTATTATTAGTTAAGGATTAATGTCTTCCCATTCATAAGGTTAAGTAAGTAAATTAAGGAATTGTATCTGCTATTCTTATATCCTCTGCAGGTTCAGCTCTGGTTAGCCTTGACGCAGTCTGCCTGGTGTTGTTTAGTTATCCACTTCCCCCTTTCCCTTTGGGGTGTAGTTTACCGAGCTGAATTGAAATCTAGTTCTGGGAATTACATCTCAGGGGGATTGTCGGGGGTTCAGCAGCTTCCGCGGACACAGGACCTCTCAGCCTGACACTCACGCATTGACTATATCATGGTATCGACCAAAAACCCATACAGCTGGGGATCCTGTCAAATCCTCCCACGTTCCTTCTCCGACCATTCCATGGTAACACTTGAGTTCTCGCTGCCTAACACCCAGGGGACCGCCCTCAACTGGAGATTCAAAGCGGGTTCACTTTCAGATTCTGTTTTCGCATCGGAACTCCAGCAAGAGAGCACAACTTTCCTCTAGATAAATCAGGATTCAATAAGCTCCGCCGGGGGGGCGCTGTTGAGCGCCGAACAAGATGGCCGCCTGAACGTGACTCTCCGCGGCAGGCAGTCACAGGATCCTTTTTGCGGCACCTTCCTGCACTCGTACTCGACTCCAGAGGGCACGACTCGATCGCGGACGATCCGGGCTGCATTTGGACCGAACCCTGACGCGAATCGGTGCCGGGGACCCTGAGATCCGGACATCTCCCCGCCCCTCCCCCACCTGCGAGGCGGCTTCGCGCCGGCGTCCTTCCATGGCTGCGGGACGTGCCGGGCCTCTTCAATTGCTGGGGCCGCCACTAGTCCCAGCGAGGATCCCCACCCACTCCTGCCGGGGCTCGCTGACTGTGGGGCCTCCCCCGGAGCCTGGACCCTGCATTCCTTCCCCTCACGGAGGGGCAGCACATACGGCTGCGGCTGCAGCACAATCCGACACCACCTGCCTCGTGGGGTGTCCTTGGCGCTGCTGCGGCCCGGCCCTCCCCGGACCGTGATCCTGCTCGCCGGGGGAGCCGACTGCTGGAGGCCCCCCCCTCAGAGATACTTCAGTGAAGGGGTCGAGCTGTGGCGCTCCCCTGGACGCCTGGTGCCGCGCTCCCCTGCTGACACACACCGCAGGGCCCCGGGCCCAATAAGGTACGTGGTGCGTGGGGGGTGGGTACCGCCTCACTCTGTGGCCCGAGTGCTGGTGGTGCCCGCCTCTGTAGCTTGGGGCTCACTTTGCTGTGCGCTGGCGCTCTCACCCGGCACAGTCAGCTTTGCCCTGAAGTTACATCACCCGGGTGCCCCTCTCCCCCGCAGACTGGCTTGTGATCCGGCAATTGACTTGGGGTGCTCTGGGCCACGCCAGCCACCCACATTACATCTACTTTGGGGGACCTCCGGACCTGAGGATCCTCGGGGTTTGGTTCATCCCACATTGGTGTTCTGGAGCCTCAGCCTGTCCATCTCATCGGTGGGACACAAGGCCGGCTGATGCTCTTCCCTACCCCTCCTACAGACTTGCCTGGACTACCATACCTTGACCACGGCTCTCACGGCGGCCACTGCACACTACCACTCTTAGCTCCTGTGTCGTCTACACCGGATCTCTCCAGACTTCGCCTCCCGCACCTGCGGGGGCAGGTTGCACCTCCACAGGCTCCACCGGCCGCCACAGGCCCCACATAAACAGGTCCACAGTTGCTGACCTCCCCTCTGGAAAATCACTTGCTCTACATCACGCCCTGCGAGGCTCCCAAACCTCCCTTTCTTGAGCTGCTGGGATCCCCCACTTACTCTATTGGAACTCCAACCTCGCCAGGATGACTAAGGGGGTCTCAAAGAAACAGAGCTCCATCAATATGTTCACGAAGACTCCGGTGAGATCGCCAGAGGAAACCACCGAGCAGGCTCCCACGGCGTCATCATCCGCCATAGCTCCGGAGTCTCAAAACATGATGGACTTTATTTGGGAGGGCTTCACCGCCCTCCACTCAAAACTAGATGACATGAACGGCACTATATCCTCTATCAAGGCCCATATTGAGAGGACGGATAGCCGGGTGGCGGAGGTCGAGACAAGGGTGGGTTCCGCTGAGGATGCATTGGGTGCCCTGCGCTCTGAGGTCATTGCCCTCTCCAATCAAGTCCTTGACGTGGAAAAGAAGAACGAGGACTTGGAATCCCGATCAAGGCGCAATAACCTTCGTATCATCAGCGTTCCCGAGAATGAGGTTCATGAATCAATGGAAGATTTTGTCGAACATACATTGCTGACACTCCTCGATTCACCCAGACTTTCCCCGCAATTTTCCATAGAGCGTGCGCACCGAGCCCTAACGGCCAAACCCAGGCCTGGCGCTCCTCCTCGGCCCATCATAGCCCGTGTGCTGAATTTTCGTGACCGCGATGCCCTCCTCAGGGCCGTGAGGCTCAAGGGTGAGCTCTTACTGGGCGGTGCGAGGATCCACCTTTACCCAGACTTCTCGGTGGCCGTCCAACGTGAACGCAAGACTTTCCTGGCGGTAAAGCGCAGGCTGCGTGATCTCTCAGTTAAATACGCCATGCGCTACCCCGCCAAACTCCGTATAGAACACGCCAACCGGGTGTTCTTCTTCACTCTTCCAGAAGAGGCCTCTAAGTTCCTGGACGAACATTTCCCAGGCTGATACTCCCTCTCTGTTCAGGGTCCGACTGCTACCCTTTAGCCCGGTCAAGGAGGGCCCACACCCAGCCACCTTCCTATACTGGAGTCACACTGGTTTTCTATTCTGTAACCTGTTTAGAATGTTCACTGTCACGAATATGTGCCGCATCAACATGTGCAACATCTCCGCCCAAGTTACGTACAAGTTCTCACTGTTGGCACCTTTCATTTCACTTTGACCTGCCGTTGCCCGGAGAGACACGGCCAATCCGGCCTACAGGCCCCCAGGCGCTGATGCCTTTGGTTTGGTTTTTGTTGAGGGGTTTTGGGATTGCCATCCCTCTGTTTGGGGGAGGGATGTGGGCGGGGGTGGAACATGTTGGGGGTTATGTTACAAAAAGCTTGGTGTTGGCAGCAATTACGGACCGCAAGGTGGTACTCAACGACTGTTACTGCAGGGTCGCTAAACTGGCCCATTGGCTATTAGTATTTTCTCTGATATATTTGTCCCCGCATCAATGTCTGGGAGCGACCTGACTTTTATGAGCTGGAATGTTCGGGGATTGGGTAACTACAAAAAGATGAGGCAGCTACAGCTACTGGCTGACCGGCATGGATCCAAGGTTCTTTTCTTACAGGATACACATGCGCGCACGGAACAGTGCATGAGCTTTGCCAAATCATGGGGCCCCCACAGATTCTCCACCGATTTCTCTTCCCAAAGCCGTGGGGTCATGACCCTCATCCATAAGAGTCTCAAGTTCACTCTCATCTCCTCACACATAGACCCTCAGGGCAGATATGTACTGATTCATGCTACGCTTCAAAATAAGGAGATAGTCCTGCTGAACATTTATGGTCCCAATATAGATGATCCAGAATTCTATGTACAGGTCTCGTCCCTTCTCGATGGCTTCCCCCTTGTCCCCATCCTCTGGGGGGGGATTTTAACACAATTTTCGATGTAGCCCTCGACAGGTCTGGGTCCAAACCTCGTCAACTTTCTAGAGCAGCCTATGCTGCACTATCGTCCCTTCCCCGTCTCGCCATGGTTGATGCATGGAGGTTCTTTTACCCGGATTCCCGCGTTTATTCTTTCTACTCTTCGGTCCATGATTCTTATTCCCGTATTGACAGATGGGTGATCTCCAATGTTCTAGTTAAGAATGTCATACAGCTACAGATTCTCCCCAGGACCCTGTCTGACCACTCTCCTGTGACCATTACCATGGATTGAGGGCCATATCCGGGCTGTACCCGACGTTGGAGGCTGAAGCCTCTTTCCCTGCTAGACCCGGAGTTTTGTTCTGAGCTCGAGCTATCCATCGAGGAGTTCTTCGAGACAAACACAGGCTCGGTAATATCGCAGGCCATTCTATGGGAGACCTTCAAGGTCTATATCAGAGGGATGGCGCTGTCGAAGGAGAATGGTGTTCTTAAATCGATCCGTAGAAACCTCGCAGAGAGCGAATCTAAATTATCGACCCTTGAGGCTCAATGTTCACTTCACTCCACTTCGGGAACCCTGGCTGATATCGGGGTGGAGCTGGATACGTTCCGATCCCTGGTGGAGCGTGAACAAAAATTCTTGGATAATCCTGGCATGGCGAGAAGATACGGGGAGGGCGAGCGCCCTGGCCGATTTCTGGCGAGACTTATCCGTCATGAGATGGGGTCCCCGCATATACTTGGGATTGAGAGACTAGACGGCTCTATGGCTGTCACCTCACAGGACATCAATACTGAATTTTTCACGTTCTATGAAACCCTATATTCCAACTCTGAAGAGGTGCCAGCGGCGGAGATTGACTCCTTCCTCGATACCCTGCCTTTGACGACTCTCTCTCCGGAGTCCACGGGTTCTCTTGATTCCCCACTTACGCTTGAGGAGCTCTCTGATGCGGTGGACTCCTTATCTTCAGGGAGGGCCCCTGGCTCGGATGGTATCCCAATTGAATTTTATAAGCGCTATAAACAACTATTGCTCCCTCACCTGTTGGCTCTCTGGGAGGAGTCGGTTGAAGCCGGGGTATTTCCCCCCTCACTCCGTGAAGCCACAATTACGGTACTACTTAAATCTGGTAAATCCCCCTCACAATGCGGTTCATACCGCCCGCTCTCACTTATAAATTGCGATGTCAAAATATTTGCTAAGGCACTAGCACTCCGGTTGGCTCCCCTCTTGCCATCTGTCATCCACCCGGATCAGGGGGGCTTCATCCCCGGTCGCTCTACCTCCCTGAACCTTAGGCGTCTCTTTAATGTAATTAACAGAATAAACCCCGAGACACATGCGGTAGCGGCCACGCGCGACATGCAAAAGCCGTTTGACTCGGTTTCATGGAGGTATTTGTGGCGGGTCCTCGAGAGCTGTAAGTTTGGTCCCTCTTTTCTCTCCTGGGTCAGATTGCTCTACTCTGACCCCGTGGCTACGGTCCGTACCGGTGACCGCTGTTCCCCCCTCTTTGGGATCGCCAGGGGGACGAGACAGGGATTCCCCTTCTCTCCCTTGATCTTCGCCATAGCAATAGAGCCCTTCGCTGACATGCTCCGTCAATTCCACGCACATAGAGGACTCCGCACGGCGGGCCAGGCGGACATAGTGTCTTTATATGCCGATGACGCTTTGTTGCTTATACGCTCTCCCTCCGTCAACTTATCCCCAATACTGGAAGACGTCAAACATTTTGGCCGAATCTCTGGCCTTAAGGTGAATTGCTCGAAATCTACGCTTTTCCCTCTTACAGAATGCATTCCCCCCCACCCCCCGGCACCCAGGGGTTTACATGGGCCCAGTCTACTTTCACCTACCTGGGGATCGAGATAACGCGCCATCAGGCGCTGAATTTCAACGAGAACTATCAAAAGTATCTCACACATTTGTCATCTAAGGTTCTAGCCTGGGACAAACTCCCAATATCCCTCGCAGGCAGGATAGGCCTGCTGAAAATGGTGGTGTTGCCCCAGTTACTCTACAAGTTCGCCAATATCCCCCTGTGGCCGGGGGGTGGTTTCTTCCGGGAGCTGACTCGCACGGTCAATTCCTTCCTTTGGCATTCGGGTGCGGTCCGCCTTAAACTGGATACCTTATCTACCCCTATGGCTTATGGGGGCTTTGGTGCCCCTGACTTCCTTAAATACTGGCTGGTATCCCAAATCCAATATTCATCCTACTGGTTTAACGCAACGGACCCCCCCCCCCCACATGTCAGACTCGAGAAACTTGCGGTCTGTGACCGTGACATTCGCTCCCTGGTGATACAACCCACTCCTCTGGTGCTGGACTCACAGAGCCCGGTCGCCTGCACATCCCTGGCATTAGCAAAAACATGGAAATTGTCCGGTACTGTTGACACCTTCCATGGTAACCTCCCTCTCTGGAACTTCCTACCGGGGGTCCCACGGGTGCCATCGGCCATGGTCCGACGCTGGGCGGAGGCGGGATATGAGTTGCTGCGGGATGTGTTCGATCAGGGAATATTTGTCGAATGGCTCGACCTCCCATTGCCCTTGAGGAGAGGCCGGAGTGTATGGCTCCAATATTCATCCCTTCGCAGGACCCTTAAGCGTAATTATCCGATGTTCGCGGCTTTACCACCGGATGACCCTATCCTCGAGGAACTCACCTCCCCCTCACCCGCTAGAGGTAAAATATCTAGACTATGCACTATGCTGCAATCCAGATCTATTCCAGAATTCACTAAACTGAGGCGGGCGTGGGAGGTGGACCTTGGTGTCGAAATGTCCGATGAGCGCTGGGCGCACTTGTATGATCGCATACACCGGGTGGGTGTCTTTCAACTCCCGCTTCAAACTGATACAGTTTAAAGTTCTACATAGGTTCCACTACACCCCGATCAGATTGCACCGCATGTCCAGTGATCACCCTTCTAGCTGCCCTAGGTGCGGCCTGGATGCGGCCGATTACATTCATATGATTTGGTCCTGTCCCCGTCTTTCACAGTTTTGGGAGGCAGTCTGCTCGACGGTGTCGGCTATGCTCGACCATCCCATCAGTCCCTCCCCGGTGGTATGCCTCTTTCATGACCTCCCGGGTCTCCACCAGAACTCCAAAAAACTAGCTGGCCTCTGCATGCTTCTCGCCGTTCGATCCATCCTACTGTGTTGGCTTCGCCCCTTGCCTCCCACGCACGCCCAATGGCTAAGAGCGGTCACGTGGGCCTCGGACTCGGAGGAAGCCTGGTCTCACCTACAACCTACCCACTCTAGGCCCAGGAATATCTGGCTCAGATTCCGATCTTATATGACAGACCTGAATATGACATCGGCCACATCTCCTCTAGCCACCTCTCCCCACCGACCCGGGCTCTTGCCCCCATCATAGCTTCCTTTCTTTTTTGTTTATGTTATAAAAGTGCCCGATGGCTGTGTTCATTTCCGATGTAACTCCTGTTTGCCTGCACTGCATATTTATTGTACTTGTATTGTACCTGCCTGGCGATGTTCGCCTGTCTTTTGCTGCCACGTTAAATGAATAAAAAGAAGTTTAAAAAAAAAAATAAGCTCCGCCGGTACTTTATGGGAAACGCTGAAATGCTATGCACGGGGTGTGGGCATGGCAAAGGAAAACGGCATTCTAAAACTGACATGTCGCAAATTGACAAACAGTGAACAATGCCTGAAGGAACTCGCAACTAAATACACAACATCCAAAGATTTGCAGACTCAAGCCGACCTGAAAGCAGAACTATTGAAATTTCAAGAATCAGCGGAACGTGAGCTGAAGTTTCTAGGTCGCAGATCCGACAATACGGTGAGGGTAAAAAACCTGGGGCACTTCTGGCCCACCGTCTTAGAATCGACCAAACACCTGCCCGTGTGGAACATATCCGAGACACACAAGGGAACCTGGTCTATACAGAAGAGGAAATAGTGATTACATTCCGCAATTTCTACCAAGACCTATACAGCTCCAAAAGCAACACCAGTCCCGAGCCACTTCAAGATTACCTCAACGACACCGAACTATATTGGGTAGTTCAAGAACTCTGCGAACCACTAAACGCACCCATCTCGCAAGAGGAAATAGCAGAAGCAATAAAATCCCTTCCAAACACCAAAGCTCCAGGCCCCGACAGACTCACAGGAGAATTCTACAAAGCACACGCGGCCATCATAGCTCCACTACTCCTTCGAGTATACAAAGAAGCCCTAGAGCAGGGGATCCTTCCACCCACACTCCGCGAAGCCAATGTATTCCTTATACATAAACCAGGCAAGCCCCAAGAAGACTGTACCTCCTACAGGCCAATCTCATTAATTAATCTTGACAATAGGATTCTAACTAAAATTCTAGCAACTCGACTCTTTCCCCTCATGCCTGCACTCGTATTAGGTGACCAGGCCGGCTTTATCCCCGGGCGCAGCACAACCTACAGTATTCGACGGCTGTTTGGCGTCATTGCGGCACTTGAACCAACACAACAAGCAATCGCCGTCCTACTGGACGCCGAAAAGGCTTTTGATTCCGTAGAGTGGCCCTATCTCTTTGCAACACTTACAGAAATGGGCTTGGGAAAATTCTTTATTAAAATGATTTCATTGCTTTACAATGATCCCCGATCCTATATCACCCTAGGTAACACGAAATCTCCCTGTATCAGGCTATATCGCGGCACCAGGCAGGGTTGCCCCTTGTCGGCCCTCATATTTGCTCTAGTTATGGAACCCCTCGCCTCCAGACTAAGATCCCACCAAATCGATAGGGGCCTCACCCTAGGTCTGCATAGATTAGTAATCTCCCATTATGCCGATGATATGTTATTTGTCAATGATCCCCAAACAAACCTCAACCCGATAATGCGCGAAGTGATCAAATTTAGCAACATTTCAGGCCTCAAAACCAATCGCTCCAAATCAGTGATATTTCCGCTGACACTAAATACCCCTAAATAAATGATCATGGATTGAAATGGGAATGCTCCAAAGTCCGATACCTCGTCATCTTGATGTCACTGAACTACAATGAAATATTTAACGACAACTATGGGAAGGCAATGAGCTCCCTCCAGGAACGCATTCAGAGATGGAAGTCTCTTCCGCTAATGCTGTGGATGCGGGTCTCATTGACCAAAATGGTGATTCTCCCCAAACTTCTTTATTTATTCACAAATATACCCCTAATACTACCACGCTCATTTTCCCAAAGAATCAAAAGCCTTATTCTGGAACTAATATGGGCTGGAAAGCCAGCAAGAGTTGCTTACACAACGTTGACATTACCAATATTACAAGGCGGCCTCGCACTCCCCGACATGGAGAAATACTACTGGGCCGCGCAGGCACAATTCCTGAGCCATTGGTACACCATTGAATTTATACGCCCACATGTGCAGGTCAAACGTGCCCTAGCTTCTCCAAACCTCTTAAGAGCCGTTATTCTCAGCAACCTCCCAGTGCCACACAACACAATGAACACTGTCCTATCCACCTATGCCATTTGGAAGAAAATCGCCAATAAATATGAGATACACACGAGATATTCCCCCCTATTACCGATCAAGTTCATCCCCGGTATACCTCTGACAAGCGAAAAGATATTACATATTTGGCTCAACAAAATCAATATCTAATCCATAGGTGACCTTTTCCCCGAAGGAATGTTCATAACCCCTCAGATGGCCAAGGAGAGCGGAGGTGACACTTGACTTGATATATTCATTTACTTTAAATTACGCCATACCCTACAAGCCCAGTTCCCATCATTTCCCAAGCAACCAGCGACATGGGACTTGCTACACAACGTGATTCAGGCGAAGGGGGAGGGAAGACAAGTGTCCATAATATACAAATCGCTACTAACAGACACGATAATCACTGACACACGAGCGAAACGACGATGGGAGGCAGCCCTCCAGTCCACAATACCAGAAGACGACTGGACCTACATTCTTCGCCAAACCCAGAAAGTCGCCATAAATACCTGCTTCAAACAAATTCATTAACTTCGCACATCAAACTTACTACACCCCTGAAAAAAAACAACGCCATCACCCCAAAGCATCAGCTCAATGTGAAAGATGCGGCACCTCCGCCACAGACTTTATCCACCTCGCCTGGAACTGTCCTGGGATAGCCCGGTTCTGGTCTTCGGTCCAACAGATAACGGCCGACATAGTCGTAGAGGAGCTGACCCCTCGTCTGACCATTGCACTTCTAAGTTTGACCAAATACCTGCAACCTCCGTCGAGGAGTCTAGCTGCCCTTCTCCTGGTGCTGGCACGCAGAAGGGTTGCCTTGACATGGGGCCGTGGTACTCTTCCCACACTAACAGCATGGAAAAAAGACATTACCTACTGCCAAGACATGGACACCGAATTCACAAGAACCTTACCCCTCCACGCGCGACCCCCCCGACATCTGGGGCCCATACATCGTCTACTTACTCTCCAACTCCGACACCGCAGACTCTCAACCACAGCTCTCCCAAACGCAAAGGGCTAATGTGGCCATACCTGCCTCAATCAATGTGGCTAGTTGAAACACAATGAACAGTCGTCAGAAGAGTACCTTCACCAAACATTACAGAAGGGGAGGGGGTTAAGCGGGGAATTTTGTAAGTCATGAACGTATTTTTGTTGACTACCCAATTGGTGCAGTTTGTTTTTGTTTGTATATGAAAAACCGAAAAATAAAGTTTAAAAAAAAAATAGAATCAAGACTCCCTGCACAATTAGCAGGAGTAATCTTCATTATATGTCAAGACTGGAGGCGAGCATTACGCTTGTTCAAAGCTTCCCCAATACAGCCGTAGCCAACCCTTCGATTGGCTTAAAATAGAACTCTTTAAAAAGTAGTATCGCTAGCCCAATCAGCTGCTTGCATATTATCCCTCAATGATATGCCTGCAGTGAACGCTTTAGAAACCATTGCTCCTCTCACTGAATGTGCTCCGAACTCCCTTAAATCGATGCCTGCTAGCTGCATTACCGCTCGCACGCACCTAGCTATGGTGACTGTCGCTACTGCTTGGAACGACTTCCTGTGCGCTATCAGCAACTGTGTAGTACCTGGCGCTCTACACTCCGCCATTCTACTCTTGTGTTCTTTAATACATCCCGCTACGCATCACTTAGCATTGCTTGGGAAATGGGGATAATGCACTGTAGTGGACCCTGTCTTCGTTCTCCCAACTATCGAAAAGGTCACCCCTTCGGTGCCAAAGGATGTCCTGTGTATTTCTAGGGCCTTGACATCTGCAACCCGCTTGCAACACACTATAAATAAGAGCATGGCCAATTTGCCTGATAATTGCTTCAGCGACAGGTATCTGTTCGCCGGCCAACTTGCTAGTAACCGCAGCACCACAGTAACGGCCCACAATTGCTTGTATCTCGGCTCCGGGGGTGCTTTATACCTTGCTCCCTTTGTGTGCCTGGTCACCGCTGGATGTTCCCCCGCTGGAAGCCTGTTGACTGTCCTGCTGAGATAGCCGATCTCTATACTTCTATGGTGCTAAATGCTTTTCCATCCTGCAAAAGGTGTGCTAGGAAATTCAAGATCGCTACTACAGGAGCTGAAACGGGATCGAAATGTCTCCCTCTGCACCAGCTCGACCACTTGGCCCAAGCAGCGTCGTAGCTCCTCCTAGTGGATGGAGCCCACGACGCCGCGATGAGATCAGCAGCTTGCGGCGAAATACCTGGCAGTTGCCAGCTTCTCCTGATATTCTGCATGCTATCAGCAAGAGAGTCCCTCTCATTCTCAGAGGATGAAATGACCCCGCTGGCTCCGTGAGCAATTGCTCCCCTTCCGGGAGAACTTGTGGTATGTCTGCTGTCAGTTCCATCAGCGTCTGGAACCATACCTACAATCTCCATATCAAAGCTATCAGAATCAATCTCTCGCCGACACTTCTCTAGGACTCTGCTCAACATTACGAAGGAGAGAAAAGCATATTGTAGCTGTCCTGCCCACGCTTGGAGGAACATGTTTGTGCCTTGAGCAGACGGATCCAACTCCAGCTGAAATATCTGCGCGTCTGTGCGTTGAGTCGAGACGCAAACAGATCGGTGTGCACTAGTCCCCACAGTTGGTTTAGCCGCTGAAAGACTTCCACTCTCAGTTTCCAATCGCTGGAGTCTGTCAGATACCAGGAGTTCCAGTCGGCTACTACGTTGAGCGTCCCTGGGAGATATTCTGCCGTCACTGACGTCCCGCGACTGGAGGCAAAAATGCCAAAAGTATTTCACTAGTTCTGCTAGCAATTTGGATCTCATTCCACCTTGGTAGTTTATGTATCTGACCACTGATATATTGTCCATCTTGAGAAGGACAAAGGAGCTCATTCTCCCTTTCATGAATGCCTTGATGGCGAAGGAGCCTGCTAGAAGCTCCAAACAGTTAATGTGAAGCCGGAGTTTCTTCCCGCTCCATTTCCCTCCGGTCGCCCGTAGCCTGCATCTTGCTCCCCAGCCCACTCGGTTGGCGTCCGATTCTATAACTAGATCTGGTTGATCTCCGAATGTGGCCGGTCCATTACAGGCATCCATATTTTTCAACCACCATTCTAGCTCTGTGCTTGGTCTAAGGGAATTATTTGGTGGTACTTCAGACCCTGCTTCAAGTGTTTGATCTTTAGTCTCTGCAGGGCACGATAGTGCAGGGGACCTGGGAAAATAGCTTGGATCGATGCTGCCAGCATTCCCACTATCCTTGCTAGGACACTGATGTCTATCTTTTGCTTGCACAGGCAGTCCGCAATCTCTTTCTTGATGTCCTTGATTTTTCGGGCTGGCAGCTCCAGCGTCACTTTCCTGGTATCTAGGACGAAACCCAGGAAGTCTAATATTTGCGCTGGGGTTATCTGATTTCTCTTCATTCACTAGGAACCCTAGCGGCGAAAGGAGATCTCGCACCCACGCAGTCTGATATAACAGCGTGTCTCAATTCTGCGCCAGAAGCAGTAGGTCGTCTAGGTGTATGATCACCCGGATCCCCTTCTCCCAGATCGCTGCTGCTTCTGGTCTCATACGCTTGGTGAAAGCCCAGGGTGCTGAGGCTAGCCCGAAGGGCATTGTTCTGAATTGCCACAATTGGCCGCTCCAGCGAAAAGCTAGGAACCTCCTGAATTCTGCCTGTACTGGCACCATAAAATACACGTGTTTCAAGTCTATCCTTGTTAGCCAGTCTCTTTCTCTTAGGGTGTCTCTCAGTTGGTGTATCCCCTCCATTTTGTAGTGGCGATATACAATCCAACCATTCAATTCTCTCAAGTTTATGACAGGTCGCACTTTCTCTTTTCTGTGGACCAGAAACCTAGTGCTCACGAACTTCGGGGCTGTTCTGCACTTTTCTATGGCTTCCTTCAGTTCTAGTTGGCGAAGCTCGCAGTGTTCTATTTGTGCTAATTGTATCTCTCTGGGCCAGTTCTCTTGTACCGGCTCCTGTATAAATTCTTGCTGCAGATCTCTGACGGTTTGCAAAACCCAAGCATCGCTGGAAAGCGCGTGCCAATTTCCCCAAAAACGCTACGTCCTCCCCGTCCCACACTGGAGCATATTTTGGGGCTCTCACCTGTGGTAAAGCTCTGGCCTCTGATGGCTCCTCTCTCTCTGCGACCTCTCGGGAATCGTCCTCTGGCCGGAAAGAAGGAATCGTGTTGCTTACTCTCTCAGTACTGGGCTCTATTGTTCTGAGGTCTTCTGCCTCTGTGAAAGCGACCGGCTGCTCGACCTCGATAGCGGCCGGTCCCAGCAAACACTCTGCCTGGGAAAATCTTGCGTATTGATGCTTGTGCTTTCTCCAGAGATGTATGGGTACCCACAAACTTGCCCATCTCTTTACCAAAGGTCTCCACAAAGAGGAGGCCCTGAGCTGCTTTATCAGCTTCGTAAGAAGCTAGATCACTTAGTTTGGCATTTATCTTAAGCAGTAGGCCTCTCCTTCTCTCTGAGGAAATGGCACAGTTCACATTACCTAATGGGCAGACTGCTCTCTGCGCCCAGTTTGCTAGGACTTCTGGGTCGATCTCTTCTCCAGTATCTCTGGCTCTCTCTGCCAGATCCATTATCTTGGCTAGCGATCCAGAGATATCAAGCACTTTCTCCTGGCAGCTCCTCCACGACCTGTCTATCTCTTTTCGGGGGATCTTTGCTGGTTTTCGACACAAAGGCCAGCATTTTGGGATCCAACTCTGGCGTTTCCGCCACTTTGCCTGGTAGGTCCGGCTGGGGGCATTCTGCCCTTAAGCGCTGCCTCACCTCTTTGTCTAGCACTTTTCTCAGTCTTAGGGCCATGTATTTCGTTACTTTGGGGGAGGGCTGCCAATCAGAGGACCTGGGGTTTCTAACGCTGTCTGGATCAAACATGTCCGTCACTTCCTCTAGATCTTCGTCTAGGTGCTTCTTTGCATGCTTTCTTTCCCCCTGCTGGGTCTTTCCCACTCTTCCTCTGCTTTCTCTTCCTCTTCCTGGGAGGACAGATTGCCTTCCGCCGGCTCTTCTTCCGAGTCTGGGTCATCCTTGCCCAAATTATCTTCCCCTGGGGAGGGGGTCGTGAGGCTTGGGACTGCCGACCTTGGCATGAAGGCCTCTCTTAGCTTTGCAAAAGCGGTGAATACCTCTGGGGTCTTTTCTACCCTGTACGGTCAACCCGGGGGGTCAGCAAAGGATTTCCTCTTGCGGGTCTGGTTACACCCCTTCAGGCCTCTTCGCGAGGGCTCTGTGGGCGTGCTGTCTCTTCAGTGCTCTCTCGGGCTGGCTTAGGCTGGCGACCCTAGAGTCAATACTATCTTGTAAGGGTTTCACCCCTTGCGCCACAGCATCAACCAACTTCCTTAAAGCTGGAGGCGAGGTCCAGAGACTGCTCCTCCTCGCTCCACTCAAATTCACACATGTAATGGAGTGCCGTGTGCCTTATACCTGTAGTATCGGTGTCTTGCTCACGCCCACTGCTGCGTTGTGTCAGATGTTCTAGTACTCTGGGGAATGACCTCTTGCTCTCCTTCTACATATGATAAGAGGTTTTTTTTTATTTGTATGTGGTTTGCACCTGTTTGACTTTTATTTGCTTTGTAAGCCTGGTCGCCCTCTTCTGGGCTGTCTGGGGCTGTGTTAAATCGAGAGCTGTTATTTCTCGGATTTTGTGTGCTTCTCAAAGCTTTATACTTGTTCGAGCGTAGGAATCGTCCGATCCGTATTGCTAACTTCAGCTATGATTTATCTGGCTGTTGTAGCTGTAAAGCTCTGTTTTGCGTTGCCTGCGCAAGATAAAGGTATTCACTGCCGGGCTCGGCTTCTGGATGTATTCGCAATTGCGCTGATGTCGCATTGATGATGCAGCTTGGCGGCGGGAGGACTTGGCTCCGCCTCCCCGTCGGAGGGGGCCAAAGCGTCTTGCTCACTTG
Organism: Ambystoma mexicanum; assembly: GCF_040938575.1. Classification (NCBI taxonomy): domain Eukaryota; kingdom Metazoa; phylum Chordata; class Amphibia; order Caudata; family Ambystomatidae; genus Ambystoma; species Ambystoma mexicanum. The sequence continues at coordinate 352,263,304 of NC_090929.1, forward strand.
GCTCTGCCCCCACAAGGGTGGGGGCCGTATTGCTGATGCCGGCAGTGAGGGAGCACGAGCCCCCGGGCGTACCGTGAATGTGACACAGGGCTCGCGTCCCTCGCTCCAGTTCTAATGCTACTTTACTTCTGCTACGAGTCTTCCTGATCCCGCGCTTCTAACGCTGCGCTGCTTTACGCGGCTAATGTTTAGCCTATTCTTGACTGAATGTCTAGTTCGCTGAATATCTGGGAGTTAAAACAACTCATACACATTTCTACATTCTCCCTTAGTTGTCAACTCTCTCCTTTACACTCATTTTGTTTTATGCCTATGAAAACAGATCAAACATGTCTCTCACGCACAAGTGTCAAAAGGGTACTTATTTGCTGAAGAGCAGGAAAAGAAGAGAAGTCCAGGAACAGGAAGTGGGTCATAAACTGGACTGCCCCTAACAGGACTACAGAGTCAGTGGGACTTGTAGTTTATAAGAAAAGAAAAGGGATAAGGGGAAAGCCTTTTCAGTTTTCTTATGTTTTTGTTGTAACTGCTGAAGAGTAATAAATAAGAAGTTGAAGCATAATGCTCGCCTCCAGTCTTGACATAGAATGTAAGGGCGCATTCTACAATAGGAGTGGCTACAACTTCAGCCCTTCAAAGAGGGGTGCTGGTGCAAGATATTTGCAATGCTGCAACGTGGTCTTCGCTGCACACCTTTACGAAACATTATTGCCTAGATTCTGTGTCGGGGCAGGAAGAAAAATTTGGCAAAGCTGTTCTTCAAAGCGTAAATCAGTAAAAAATTCTTGATTCTTGATCCCACCTCCATCTACTAAGTTCTGTGGGAGTCTATCATAGATGAGTAATCTGTGGGAGGAAACGATCCATTAGAAGAACAAATTGCTCACTCCTGGTAATGTTCTTTCTGATGGATACTCCTCCCACGGATTCCTCTATGCCTTCCCAACCTGCCTCTCTATCCTTGGGTGAATTTCCATTGATCAAATCTTCCTCTCTTTCAATGTCTGGGTATTTGTTTCCCCTCCGAGACAACTGTACAAGAAGAGGGGAAAAACTTGAACTGAGGCAACGGGCGCTGTGCATGCTATTTATACCAGCGTCAACGGCACGGCAGAGAGCGGGATGGAAGCCCCTGAGGGACTTCGACTTGATGACTCAAGGCACCCTCTGCTGTTGAAAAGTTTCCAAAGCGGTAAGCAGGATACCAGATATATCAGAAATGAGCAATCCATGAGAGGAACATCCATCGGAAAGAACATTACCAGGGGTAAGTAATTTGTTCTTCTAATGGATTCCTTCCACTACAGATTCCTCATCTTTGATATTCTATCTCTTCAGAAATGTTTTCACCACCAGGTGTTGCCGCTCAGCTCCGTTACGCACCCAGCACCAGACAGGAAGGTAGAGCAAGTATATATGGAGCCATTGTGCCCCATGACCTCTCTTCCTTTTTTCTGAGCACTCTGTACACTCCGGGAATGCCACTTATCTAAATGTGTAACTTCTTTAAGCCAAATCCGGCCGTGGTAAGGCCTCAGGCTTTAAGCCCTGTTCGGGTTGCGGGAGAAAGATGTCTGTCTCGGACCTCCACAGAATTTATTTTTATTGCATGTGGGAGGAACACGACTGGCAGCACTGGCAGCCCTGCCAATCCATGTACCCGAAGGCCCTAGGGGAGTATGCTGCAAAACATTTCACATACTTCCACAAGCATGACGGTCAGATTCCTCCCGAGTCCCCAGGTTTGTAACTGAAGAACATGTGTAGAGATTAACAGGCAGAGATACCCTACTATCTGGAAAAAAAAGAAAGTGGTCCTGTCTCCTAAACGATTCTTCCAGATATCACTTTTCTTCATCAAAGCAGCATATCCACCACTCCAAATCAAGGGACCCTTCAGATAACGAGACTTTTTAATGCTCCAGCTACTGTTCCTCACCCAATCTTTAACCTCTGAGGAGTGGATGAACTGTCAGCTAAAGAAGCTTGACATTTTTGCCAAGGCCCCCAGTGTTGGCAGCTTCGGCCTCAGTACTGACAACTCCCACAGGATCCACCGTGCTTGATGAAGCCAGCACAGGTTCACTTCTGGACCAAGACTACGCATCCTTTGCTTCGCCCTGGCTCCCGCTCATGAGGCTCTAACTCAACATTGTGCGGCTCCACCTTTGGGCGTTGAGCCCTTTGCACTGGCCTATCTTGCCCTGGCACAGTCGATGTTGATCAGCGCCGTCGACAGAGGCATTTCAACTACATATTAACAACAGAAAAAATCCCGGATTCCTGGCGAAAGGCAGTAGTGGTACCCATTTTCAAAAAGGGTCTCAGAACATCAGCAGACAACTACAGAACGATTGCATTACTGGACGTGGTGGGGAAGGTCTTTGCGTCCACACTATTGAAAGCATTAAACCACTGGGTACAGCAAAGTGGACGTCGTGATCCTTGGCAATTGGGTTTTGTGAAGGGGAGAGGCACAGCACTCAACATTTTCCTGATTAACTTATTGAAAGCCAGAACACAAAGGAACAAAAACCAAGGCATCTACATCGCGTTTGTAGACTTGTCGAAAGCTTTCGACACCATAAAAAGAGCCAAACTATGGAAGAAAATGGAAAACTGGGAATGTCCTCAGTCACTGGTGGAGAACATCAAGGACTTGTACACGGATACAAGCATCAGAGTCAGACTGGATACAGCGGGTACACCAACAGACGAAATTCAGATAAAAATGGGCTTAAAGCAAGGATGCCCGCTGGCACCGGAACTGTACAACATGTTCACGTCAGATCTGGAAGATTCATTTGAGTCTACCCGCTGCTTTCCACCAAAAATAGCAGGAACGCCGATTGGGAGACTGCTTTACGCAGACGATATCGTCCTGATGGACCAAACCCAAATCGGCTTGCAAAGACAGCTTACATCATTACAGTCGTATGTGGACTCAAATGACCTGGTTATAAACCCAGAAAAATCAAGAATTCTGAAGTTAGGCCCAGGAGGTAATAAAGCCAGAGGGAAAAAACTAGGATGGTCTCTGAGAAACAAAAAAATCCTGGAAGTTGAAGCATTCACGTACTTAGGAGTCTGTATATACAACAAGAAGAACAATACGCCAAGAACAGCTGGGCTAAAAAGAAAAGCTACCAATCTAGCTGCCCAAGGGAGAATTCTACGTAAAAGATACTACAGATTTACCTTATCACCTCTAATAGCCTTTTATAGGATGAAAATGGTGCCAATACTAACATATGGGGTAGAATCACCAATCCCCTTACAAGCTCAAACATGGTCAATCCTGGAGGGTCTGTTTTGGAGGAAAGCTGTACAGCTGCCTAAATCAGCCCCAATACAGCAGATAAGAAGAGAGCTGGCTTTGACATCACTCAAAACAATAGTGGTATGGAAAACACTAAGTTTCTATCGGAAATGTCTTGAGGAAAACACTACGGGTGGATTTGGGGTGCTGAAAAAAGCCCTAAAAGATCAATCCGATGTAATCCTAACAGACTGGCAAAAGTCATGTTGAGGGGTCCTAGTGAACCTCAGCGAGTCAGAGGATGACTTATGGATTAACCCAGACAAAACTAAAAAGAAACTATACATCGCAGATTGGATCGAAACCCAAAAAGATAACTGTAAATATAAAGGTTACGAAGACTTCTGGGCCCAGCCACGAAAACTGAATCAGATCACGAGCTATCTGACTTTATTCCCCAATTGGTACTTCCGAGACCTTTTCCTGAGATTCAGATTGAACATTTTACCAACAGGAGAAATATTACAAAGAAGAAAAAGGCTGGACATCAGGGAAAGCTGCAGAATGTGCAAAAAAAAAGGAGAGATAGAATCTCTGAAACACCTCATACTACAGTGTACCGGTTTAAGGAAAGAGCGAGAGCAGTGCTTGGGGGACATCCTTAGAAGCTACACGACAAGGATTGTCGATGAGTGGTGGAGGACTCTTGTAGAAGGAGAAAAAATGAAAACGACATTGGCACTCATAAAACTAGTGATTTTAATCCTTTAGAAACCAGAGGAGATCAACAACATAACCCAGGATTAATAAGATGCTACCAAGCACTGCTACTAAGAGACTGTATACAAACGAAGAATCATGATGAAAGAACGGACATGCTCAGGTTAAAGGTTTCAAATAAGGAAACCACACAATCTGTTTAAATAAAAAAATAAAAAAAGAGGCATTTCAAATGACTGCCCCACATCCTAAGGCTAAGTTCCTCACAAAGATGACTGACATTTTTTAAGCGGAAGAGATCCTTTCTCTTTCAGAGTTGAAACCCCACTAGTCGGGCAAAGCAGTGGATAGATGGTTGTGTTTCATTATTGAATGGAGTGACATACACATTTCCACATAAGTGCACATCTATTTGCACAGTGTCCCACCTTTCCTCGCACATGCTTGTTGTTGCAGTGCCATTGTCCACATTGTCATTTGTTCGGGCATTCCCCTGTACATTGTACATGTCTATGCTGCGAGGCACATGCATGGGATGGGGATTTGGGCAGTGCATTCTGATGGGTGACTGGACATTCATGCTCCCCATCCTGACTACTGGCTCCAACTTCGGCCCCTCCAATACCCTCCATATACTGTTTTTTTGCACCTTTGCCTTCCATATGCTGGCTTTTTCCTCCCATGGTGTGAGGGCAAGGGGCTCCACAGTGTCGCCTACGGTGGCAGCAGTCTCCCTCTTGTGTTTTCACAGGAGGCTGTGGTCCCTGGCCTTAAAGGTCATTCCACCTCTTATGGCAGTATTTGCTGTCACGTGGGACTGTTCCCACTGCCGTCACTTTGTTCCGTATTGATGCGCAGATGGCAGTCCTCTGTGCTTCCCCCAAAACTCTCCTCTGCATGGCTGACTACATGACCAGTGAGGACCTGCAGCTCTGCCTCGTTGAACTTTTGCTTGCGCATCCTCATTTCCTCCACTTTTGATTTTCCTTTGTTCCAAGACATATTTGCCACCATTTCTGTCTTCTGATGCCCACAGGAAATGGGGGATTCCTGTCAAATAGAATTTTCGGCCAGACTTCCCATTTCCTGCATGATGCTATTTCCGCCCAGCGGTAATTCTGCCAGCGGAATTACCGCAGATTTGGCTGGCAGTAAAAGTAATTCTGCTGATACATCGCGGAATTAACGTCTGCATTTGCTTTTTGGCAGTAATTCCGCCAAACGGCATTACCGTTGGCGCCAATGGTCTGTGCATGCTTCCATCAACTTCTAATGTGGTAGTAATTCTGCCGTAAAACACACTGGTAGCAGTAATTCTGTCTGGCGGACTTACTGCTGTATTCTCCACCAGATTCGTATTGAGGCACATTGTGGCTAAAAGACATAATTTAGCAAACTTTTTTTTTAACAATAGATAACAAATATGCAGAGAGGAAAAGGGAATTAGTGGATCTTGGATTCCTGTGATTCAAGCATCTCTAACACTTTGTTGTTGAATGACATTACTAAAACTTCAGAAAATATTACTTGTAATTGGATAATCTTGAAAACACTATTTAAATCCAAATGTGCAAAGTGCAAAATGTCACTATTTTTAAAATGTATTTTTATTTGTTTATTGGTTAAAAAAACATTTACCCAATTACATCAACAACAATAAAAGAAAAGGGGAAAACATTTCATTACTTTACTGTGTATAATATATGAAGCCTGAAAACACCAAGTTAAAATGCACGTTTCTCAGAGCCGCTAGGGTGCATGGAGAAAGATGGCCGCAAGCTAGCAGAGCTCCGGTGCCTACGGGGATGAAACTACGAAAAAGCCAGTTTCGCGCACCTGATCACTCAGCAAATGTAGGCTATTTTCGGCACAACTCCAGCAGATCCAGAGGAGTCGGAGCACAAGAAAATCGGGCCAGAGTCGATCACTAAAAGGTTGCGGCGCATCGCACGCAGCAGCAAACTGTGTGCCCGCCAAAACCAGGGTCCGGCTAACGGTCCTCCTATGACCTGCTAGGAAGCAACATAAAATGACAGCTTGATAAGGGCATGCAGCGGTCAGGAGGAGAACTGTTTCGGGCCAGTTGCAGATAGAGAAAGGCTCAGGAAGGCCCCTTCAATGCCTCTACAGTGGAGGCTATACAGATTGTGGAAGGGAGAAGCGACAGACTGGCCAGATCCCTGACCTTGCTGTGGGTCAGAGGCTGTGGTGCGAGATTGGCCGGGTTGGAGCGGCGGGATTGGGCACCGGTGGGGCGGTGCTGTGGATACGGAGGGCGCCGGAGGTGCTTCGGCGGGGAGCTCTCCGTCCGACCCACGGCCCCTGCAATCAAAAGCCGGCACGGGACTGGCATAGTGATCCACCCGGTGAGCGGGGTGGGGGAAGTTGGTTCGGAGGGGGCCCCGGGGAACTAAGAAACATGTGAGACGGTGGGCCAATGGTCCTCGCGACCCCCCCACCCCCAGAGACTAGAACGGATGGCTGTGGAGGACCTGGTGGATTAGCCTCTACTCGCCACTGAGCTCAGAGGGGAAACGGCATATCATCTCCACGCAAGCTCGACCTGGGGGGAGTGCTCGTCATCCCCTTCCAGTGAATCCAGATGGGCACCCCCGGTAATCTCAACCCACCTACAGAGAGATGTGCGCTACGGCCTTAGCAGAACCTTGAAGAGGCGTAGTGCTCCCCTCTCCACGCTGTAGGGCGGTTAAATGGAAGACTAAGGAATCCCTGGCACAATTAAGTCATGTTGGTCACTGTTCCTCAGGGCAGGCATCGGGCTGGGGCCTCCAAATCCCTCTGCCACTTTCAGTGAGCTCTTTGTTCGGAAAAAAGAAAGGACACATCGAGGGAGAGGGGCCACCAAGGGCAACAAGTACCACAATGCATGCTGTAACCTGGGGTGCTCCCAGTGTGTTATGCTGCCATAGGAGCTTGCCATCAGCTCCGGCAACAAGCTCCAGCAACAATTGCAGCCTAGAGCGGGACTCTCCACTGCACACTCTGCCTTACTGCCCTGCCGGTTGCCAGGTGCGAACAGGGATCCTCGGTTTGAACGGCATGCTAAAAGATAGCCGCCCCTAAGCGGGAGGGAACTAGACTGCCCACAACACACCCGGCCAAGCACGAAGATCCAGTAGGAACAAAAAAGACATGGACGTCCAGTCACAATTGCAAGCTATCCTGGCGGAAATGCGAATCAGAGGGTAGCAAACTCAAGAAACTAATAGCACTGTGCTTGACATCAAGCGAGATCTGCAGGACATCCATACCCACCTTACAGAGCAAGCGGAACACATTACAGATTATGAACAACGGATCAGTGCGGTTGAAGACAACTTGACATCAGCTGAAACAGACCTGGATGGCGTGATCATAGAGGTCCAAAGGCTGGGAGAGAGGATTGATGACCAGGAAAATCGCTCTTGACGTAATAACCTACGGGTGGTGGGCCTCCCCGAGAACGCAGAAGGGCCGCACCTGGAGCACTTCATATATGAATTCTTTAGAGATACCCTCAAAATCAGAAACCCACGAAAGCTCATAATTGAGAGGGTACACCAAGCTCCAATCCCAAAACCAGCTTCGGATCAACGACCGCGCATCATAACTATGCGCTTCCTTAACTTTCAGCACAAGATGGCGGTGCTGAGGGCTTACAGGGCGGCAAGCCCCATCAAAATCGGACCAGCGGCCATCCGCATATTCAATGACTACTACTCGCTGGTGGTATCAAGGAGGCGCAGGGAATTTAACCGATATTTGAAGCTCTTAAAGACCTCGACGTCCGTCACTACTTGTTATTTCCTGCAATTTGGTGTATACAACCTGACAACCAGTGGCACTACTTTGACTAACCTGCAGCAGCGTGGCGCTTCCTCCAGCAGAATGACTTGGTCACTGCAAACTTTGAACAGATTGCATCGGAAGATAAGCGCCCAGACCGGCGCCCTCGCCCCAGCCCAGACAGAATTCAAGCAACTGGGAAATGGCATAAAAACACTCGTCGCACGAAAGGCCTGGGCCCTAAGAGATGAGGGCAACCATCCTGTCCAAATGGCAATACACCTCGACTGGACTTGAAGACTAACACAAGGCCGGAGATTACTCTTGACATGATACTTACCTCTGGACCTTGCGTGAGATGCAATAGTCGCCTCTCCATTAGAAGATCGAGCGTGTCTGGAACATTTGTCGCATCCAAGGTCCCTGTCAAGGCGGGGCATGGCGTATCCTCTCCCAGAGCTCTCAGCGGCGGAAAGCACCCTGTGTGGGGTGTGGCAAGAGGGGCCAGGGAGCGGAGGTCTTACCGGTTCCCCAAAACCTCTTGTCGTGGCTAACCAGCCATGTGTTGGGTATAGGTGTTTAGTTAGACTAACCCATCGTTTGTTCTTTGGTAATGTTGGTATTTGGGGTAGAGTTGGCTCATGTTGGAGTGTTGCAGAGTTGCTTCATGACAAGGAGAGTCAGTCAGGGCCACACCGTAGGGTCAGCTTGTGTTATTACACCTCTGTGTTAGCATATGTATGTGAAAGTAAGCCAAGAGGAGCACATACACATGAGCAATGTCCACCCCCATTAATTTAGTGACAATTAATATTCAAGGCCTGGGTCACCTGATCAAGCGCAAAAGGCTGCTCATCGCTATGCGTGATCTACAGGGGAGCGTAATTATTCTTCAGGAGACACACTTGGGGCTCCCGGAATCGGGGAAATTACAACTGGGCTGGGTGTGATCCGGATTCCACTCCCTGCATCATGGGAAAAAAGGAGTCTCCATACTGATTAACAAAAGGATCCCCTTCCAGGTCTCACACACACACCGTTGCAGACACGGAGGGCAGATATATCCTCCTGCTGCATCGCCATCCCATCACGTTTTTAAATATCTATGCGCCTACCACGGATACCCTGGCCTTCTTCACTAAAATGTTTGCGGCATGTGCTCAACATTTGGGCAATTTGAAGTTTATTGGGGGAGACTTTAACCTAGACCTTGACCCCAGCCTAGATCATCAAAGCAAGAAACCCGGGGGCTCTACTTCGTCGAAAAAGAGAGCTGCACTTAAAACACTGATGCATGAACTCCACCTAATTGGCATATGGAGGGACTTACACGGGCATGATCGGGACTTCACATTTTGCTCGCACCCCCCATGACAGTTACTCCAGGTTAGACTATTGGTTAATCCTGTCGAACACACGGCACCTGGTGAAAGAATGCACCATTCTCCCATCCACTATATCGGACCACGCCACTGTGCTCCTCCGCATTATCTTGCCAGACACAATCCGCAGCCCAGCACCCTGGATGCTGAATCTGCGGATGCTCTCGTACCCTGATCTGAACGAGCAATTTGTTGCAGACTCTGACAGGTTCTGGGAGGAAAACCTGAGTCCAGAATACACAACACATATGCATATAAGGCCTGCATGAGGGGAAACTGTATAGCTCGCTGGGCACTCGAGCGTAAGGGGTGGCGGGAGGAAATGACCTGCCTGAGGGCTGAATTGTCACAAACTGAGAAGTACCATAAAAGCACTAGAAACAAACAGCTGAAACCCCTCCTGAATAGTATTCAAACCAAAATACACCACTTTTCAGTTGATAGGGCTAAAAAATCGTTCTCCAGCTGGGCTCAGACATATTATAGTTATGGCGACAAACCCTTACGGCTGTTGTCCCTGGCTCTGAAGCAGAGACAGGCAGCGCAGACCATAGAGGTAATCCAAGATAGGGAGGGCGGGCGACTGGAAGGAGACGTCAGGATAAACGCGAGCTTTATACTGCCTCAGACGCCCCTCCCACACAAGATATAGAGCTATTTAAGGACTCAATACAAATTCCTAAAATCCCCCCAGATAATGTCGCCGTATTAGATGCCCCACTAACTGCGTCGGAAATCTCTAGTGCTATTTCCACTCTCTCTCTCCTGGGAAAGCCGCAGGACCAGATGGGCTCCCGATTGACCTATGAAACTAGGTGTTGGGGTAGCAGCTTGTCTAGAAGGGGTCTTGAACGAGGCCGTGGCCCGGGGCTTACTCCCACAATCCATGCTTTCTGCAAATATAATATTGTTCCACAAAGCAGGTAGAGACCCTGAGGTGTGTGGGTCCTAAAGGCCCATCTCTCTTATAAATGCGGATGCTAAAATCCTTGCAAAAAGCCTTGCGCATCGCATTGAGAAGAGCCTTCCTTATGTCATACATAAAGATCAAACTGGCTTTATTCGTAAAAGGCACTCCTGTGATAATATCAAAAGGCTGCTGCAAGTGACAGCCGGCCAGAGGGAGCCCCAGGATTTAATACTTGCAGTTGATGAAGGCATTTGATAAAGTTCAGTGGGAGTTCATGTTCAGGGTCTTGCTGTGATATGGCTTTCCCCCCGTTTAATCCAAATGATTAAATTGCTATATACGGGCCCCCCAGTCGCTGTTGTAACAAATGGGGTTACCTCTCCTGCATTCCATCTTCAGTCGGGTATGCGTCAGGGGTGCCTGTTGTCGCCCTTATTGTACACTCTCTCGATTGAGCTGGTTGCAATTAAACTCCGTGCAGACAAAAAGGGGTTGGTATCACTCAAGGTGGCGAGGAACATAGAGTGTCGCTCTATGCAGATGACCTGTTGCTCTACGTCAGCAGTGGCCCTGCGTCAAATATCCATTCGCTCCGACTCGACATTGGACCCATGGCGGGATACAAAATTAATTGGAGCAAGTCAGAGGTGATGCCTCTTCGGCCGGACATTACATGGGACCCTGGGGAGGTGGCCCCATTCACTCTGCAAAGGCGCTCTATCAAATACCTAGGCATTAATGTCAGCTCAACACCAAGATATTGGGAACCTGAATTATCCAGAGATAATAAAGAGCATATGCCGGGACCTTAAAAAGTGGGACACTCTGAATCTTTCCTTGGCTGGCCGCATCAATGCCACGAAGATGAATTTGTTCCCCAAACTGATCTACGTGGCAATGATGATCCCTGTCATCCCCTCCCCCGAAGCTATGACAGAACTAGACAGAGCGGTAATAAAATGTGTCTGGAAAGGGAAAAAGGCGCGGATACGACTATCGGTCCTGCAAGCGGCCAAGGCAAATGGGGGGCTGGCGGCCCGTCCCTCAGGGCATATTTTCACGCAGTGCAACTGTGCTGGGTAAATCGCTGGCTGGATAAAACAGATGGCTCAAGCTGGACATTGATGGAACTCGACCTAATAAAAACGCTTAAACCGAGTGAGATCTTGACCATCCCCCCGAATAGGCTCCCCAAGGCCATCCAGAAACATCCCATAGTAGGTCCTACAATTAGGCAATGGCACAAACTGAGGGCATTACAAGGGGTACGAGTCAAATCTGCTCCACTGTGGTCTAGCATTCGGACAGTACTCTCATATGGGTTAGAACAACAGATCCACCACAAGCAAGACCTTGAATGGGCAGGGGTAAGAATTATGGACATATGCGAAGACGGGGTTCCTCAGCCGTTTCAAAACGCGCGCATGAAACTTGGCCTTTGCACGGGAAGGCCCCAGTTTGCAGCACGATCAAGCGCTTTGTCACACAATCTACCCTCTCAATGACCCCTGCACCATGCAAAGAGGAACTGGAGCGACTCCCTGACTCATTTCCACGGTTGCGCCCTTTTTGCCAAATGGTAGTCCCGAACAACCAGGGCTCGAATTGCACATTGGCGATCTCATGGTCCGAAAATCTGGGGGAACAGGTGGAGGTCTCTGATATACTCAATGCGTACTGTGCAATACCCTTAGCCTCTGTCAACACTAGGAACAGAGAGATCCAATATAAACTGCTACACTGCTTATACTACTCCCCCAACAAACTGCATAGGATTGTGATCTCCAGCTCAGACGATTGCTGGAGGGAGTGTAGCGAAATTGGATCCATTGGCCACTTACTATGGCACAGCCCCCGGGTTCAGTCATGCTGGCGGGAGTTGCAAATGCAGATTAGCAAAATAAGAGGGGCTAACATTACATTTACACTGATGGAGATGCTCTTGGGTGCGAGGGCGGAGGGTTAGCATAAGGAGGGGCTCTCTTGTAAATTGATAGGATTGATTCTGTTCACGGCCAGGCAACTTCTTATCGCTCACTGGAAGGCAAAGACGTCTCCTACTACTGCGGAACGTGCTGTACTCTTCTCCAAAATCTGTAGAAGGGAGCAGGATGCTTTTTCGTGGAAGCAATGGATCAATCCATTGAGGGCAGAAACATTTCGCAAGCTAACTGACCCATACATATAGATCGAGACTGAAGGGGGAAGCCACCAGTAACATTGGTGGGACGGTCAATGTGGAATGGGTCAAAAAGACATAATGGCTGCAAGTTCTGTAATGGTTTACTTTAATACAGCACATGGTGTGTAGCCAATCACTATTGCAACTCTGAGTTGGGGGGTTGGGAGGGTTGTCGTTGAGGGTTCGGGATTGTCTTTTGCTGGTTTTGTGATAATCGTTGGTGTAAAGGGACAAGTACCAGGGGGAGGGGACACACGAAGGGATGAGTTTGGCTATGTTCCTTGTTTTCTTTTTTTGTTCAGGTATGTCTTAATAACTTTGTGTGTTAAACACCAATAAAAATATGTTGAAAAAAAAATGCACGTTTCTCAAAACATTGTACATCAAATTACTTACATTACTTTAGAATAATACAAAGTAAAAGTACATTTAATCTACCTTTCATTCCATTCATATTAAAATTCCTCCTGATTGTGATAACATCATACTAATAAAGGCATACTTTCCATTAACTATCAGATACTACCAAATGGGTTTTCAAAATCATCTGCAAAACATGAAAGGTAGTATAATTCAATTTCTGATTGTCACCTGTATATATATATATATAGGACCAGAATGGATCATTTTGTATATTCCCAATATCTGTTACAAAATTATAGTAACCTTTAGCATATGTATCCTTCAGTTTAGAAAGTGAGGTAAGCAAATGTCATATAGATTCTATATATGACATAGTCTAGCCTTGTGAGGTGAATTGAACAAGGCACCTCTGCGTTCATAAGTAGGCAGTTGGTCAAAACGTAACACTAATGGTAAAACCTTGCTTAATGTAATCTCTGAAAGACACCTTGCTGGATAAGTATTCAATATTCTTTATATGATCGCAGATTTCGGCTTTACATTTAATTTCCTTAGTATCCAAGTCTACATTAGCAGTATTCTGTGCCGTAAATCTAATGTCTGTATAGAATTATCAAATATCTCACAGCCAGCATTCCATCATTTTGTGTGGCCCCTCCATGCTAAGCATTAAATCAGATTAGAAATAGAGATTCTGGGTTCTTGCTCTAGCCCAGCTTCTGGGGGAGGAACAGGCTCCGGCGTGTTTTCCATAGCATAGACATGGCAGTTATGCGCAGTTCCATACATATAGCTTCCACTGGGGTAGATGGTAACAACCCCAGTGTCCCTCACCATAGTTTCCCCTCCAATAAACTTAACCATTGCATCTCCCGGTCCAGCAGTATCTCTAAACCATATAAAGCACTCGTGACAATGGTTGCGCTATATATTTTAATCAGTCCTTCCATTGAGTAGCCTTCACTGTTAGATATAACTGATCTAGTGTTGTTGAATTTCCTGCTCACCTTTGTCTTGATGTCATTGGCCAAAATGTTTGAAGTTAAAGGAATTATCTATAGGGTCTCCCAGGTACATATCATTTTTAACAATTTCAATTGTGCAATCTAGTATCAATTTATAATTCTTATATTTATTCTTTCTGTTTATGATAATAACCTTTATTTTTTCTAGGTTTATTTTTAATTAATTTCTTCTGAAATATTCATATAGTGATGTCAAGCTATGCTGAAGTCCGACTGGAGTATGGCCGAAAAGGACAGTGTCGTCGGCATAGGAAAGCCACCCAATTGTTTGCTGTCCGATTTTGGGGGGGGATTATTCTTGTATTTTTGTATTTACACAGAGCATCGACTAGGTCCAATATATATATATATTTCTGAGGCTTGTGGAATCTGCTTAGATCACATGCTGTGCATAGGCCGACATCTAGTGGAAGCTGCGGAGTATTACAGTTTGTTTTTCGAAAGTCGAAAATGGGCGTCGACACAGGCGTGCCAGTAATACTATCCCTAGTGTGACGTCCACTGTACCCAAGATCCCTCACGCGTGTAGGATCCTCAGATTGTTTTTTTCCGCCATACTGGTCGGAAGCATCTTGCGGAGTTCCCTGGCCTTAGCCATACTTTTGCTGTTATTATAATTTTAATTCTTATTCATTCCCTTCCCCACCCCAACGTCGACCCTCAACCTCGACGACGGCTGGAGAAGTCATCGACCGTCGACTGCTGCACGACGGATCTGGGCCTCGGTAGGCCGCTGGCCTCGGCCCGGGCCTAGTAGGCCGCTGGCCTCGGCCCTTACAAGTAGGGAGAGTGGGGGGTGGTACATACTCTTCACTCTTGATATATAGTTACATTTATATATATTCCTACACTTAGCAGCCCGCTGCCTTAAGGTGCGTATGGAGGGTACCCCTTTTCAATTCTGCCCCAAGTGCAATCGCAAATACCCTTGGGTCGACAGGCACGCCACGTGCAATCTCTGCTTGCCGAGGGATCACCCCGAAGCGAACTGCAGAGCGTGTAGTAGGTTTAAACCTAAGACACTTAAGGACCGTTCGACAAAGCGTTGGGCCCACCACGCCAGGCAGGAGGCCATGGCAGCGGAGGGCGCCTTCAGCGATGGCAGCGACGCCGTACTTTCGGACGGCGAGGGCATTACGGCGTCGAAAGACAGCCGACGAGCGCAGGTCCCCGACCTCGGAAGGTCGTCCGGCAAGGCGGCTATGGGGAAGACCCCCGGCGACGCAAGCGCTACACACCTAACACACACTAAACACACTAAGACCAACCGGACCTCGACGACGTCGACTTCCCGGAAAGAGGCACAAAAAGAACGGTCCGACTCGGTGTCCTCTGGGCGCTCTCGATCGAGATCGCCTCACGACGCAAGGCAATCATCCACTCTTGCCAAGAGTGCCTCGCTACACACACTAACGGAAGTTCGATCGTCGGGAGACGAAGACGACTTCCACCCCCAGGCCGCGCTCCAAGATACCGAGACCGCGGTTAACACCAGTGAGGCCCCACGCCCGAAGCACACAGATACCTTTCCAGACCCTCGACGCCAGGCGTCGAAAGTCTCTGGGGCCCCCAAGGGACAGGGAAAACATTTTTCCACGCACGGAGAAGGGGGGAAACAGCGGAAAGCACAGCCTTCCACCCCTGTAAAGCCTAAGCAGACAAGCAAACACAAGTCTACCCTTGAAAATAAATCACCTGCTAAAGTAATACCCTGTTCCAGGGAATGGTCCAGTGAAGACATAGACAGGGTTATGTCTAGGATGTCTTCCTTGGCTGATTTTTATGATAAGAACCCAGAACACTTTCTTTCATATAACCCTCAAGGGGCCACACCCTCAGGCTCCTCCGATCCTATCCCGCTAAGTAAAAAGCCCCGGGTCGAAAGACCTGAACCCTTCGAGGTTCAGCCTTACTCCACTCCATATTCTACTCCACTCCCCAGTTATCAGGGACAAGTTTTCCCTGAAGAGGACCAGGAGTTTGCAATTATGGAAGAACAAACCGGGACAGATTACTATGCAGAGGATGAGGACCTGGAGGAGGGAGAAGATGAGCAGGAAATTTACAGAGTAGATTCCCCAGTACAAAGCGAAGCCCCAGTTACTGACTCTCCAGTTGATAACCAGCCCCTCCTTAACGAGGTTCTCGCTCGAGCAGCGGAACACTTCCACATCGACACCCACGGTGTACAGGAGGAAAGGGACTTCGCGGAGGAGTTTGTAGGAGAGAGAAGACCGGTCGCTCAGACCATCCCTATCCTCAAATCCATCCAACGAAGAATAGATCCTTCCCTGGTGAATCCTAACCTCACCAGAGCTGTCAACCCCAGAATTGAAAAGATTTTCCGGGCAGCCCAGTCTGACCCTCTGTATATAAAGGGACATCTTAGACCAGATTCCCTAGTGGTGACCAACACTAGAAAGAGGGCTGGCACGCCCTTATCTTCATCAGAAGCTCCTCCCGACAAGGAGAGCAAAAAACTTTACGGGTTTGGCAGGAAGGTAGCCTCAACGTCCGCCTACCAAGCAAGGATTGCGAATTCCACCACCCTGTTGGCTAGTTACAATTGCCATCAATGGGAAGAGGTCGCGGCGCTCATTGCCTCTGCTCCAGAACCATTAAAGGGCCAGCTGGCTCGGATCTCGGCAGAAGGGAGAGCCGTGTCTGGTTGCATTTTAAAAGCAACTTTCGACGCCGCTGACAACGCAGGGAGATTGATAGCAGAAGGTACTGTTATCAAAAGACATGCGTGGTTACGGCAGTCGGGATTCAAGACAGAAACCCAGGCTTCTTTAATAGACAAGCCAGTGGAACCCGACCTATTGTTTGGGAAAGCGGTCGAAGACGCACTTAAAAATGCCAAAGATGAATATGAGACTCTCAAATCCCTTGGCCAGCTTACCAACAAACCCCCTAACCAGAGGGGGAACAGTAATTTTCGTCGCCCACGCGGACAAAATTCACAAAGAGGCAACTATGCCCAGGGACAGGGTACACAATGGAATAACAACCAGCAGTCTACCCAGAGTTACGGCAGGGGTAACAAGAGAGGTCGTGGAAGAGGCAGAGGCAGCCCCAACAAGGGAGGTGGCACGCCTCCACCAAAACAGTGACGCTCAGTTCAGGGTCCCTTGCCACGCAACCCCAGTAGGGGGACGCATTTCCACCTTCACCCAGGCTTGGGAAGGGATCACCTCAGACAGATGGGTGCTGTCAACAGTATCCGCAGGATATTGTATAGAACTACTGCAGCGTCCCCGGAACCATCCTCCACGACAAAGAGTGCACTCCCTAGAGCATCAAAGGATCCTTCTCGAGGAGATCGCCATTCTGCTAGAAAAGGACGCGATAGAACTCGTCCCAGGACACCAGGTAAACAAGGGTATCTATTCAACTTACTTCCTTGTGCCAAAGAAAGATTTGACAATGCGCCCAGTATTAGACTTGCGGCCTGCCAACAAGTATGTCAAGCCCCAAAAATTCCGCATGACCACGCTACAAGAGGTAATCCCCCTCCTAAAAAAGGGGGATTACATGGCAACCTTGGATATGAAAGATGCTTATTTTCATATTTCCATGCTCCCAGCGCACAGAAAGTACTTACGCTTCAAGGTAGACAGTCGCCACTACCAATTCAAGGTACTGCCCTTCGGGATAGCTTCTGCACCAAGGGTATTCACCAAGGTACTGGCGGTGGCGGCTGCACACCTACGCAGGGAAGCAATCCCGGTGTACCCTTATCTGGACGACTGGCTCATAACGGGGGAGACCCCAGGAATTTGCAGGTCAAACATTCAGAGGACTATCGACCTCCTCCACGAATTAGGCTTCTCTATCAACGAGAAAAAGTCAAGTCTGGTGCCAAGCACCTCAAAACAATTTCTAGGAGCTATCCTAGATACTCAGAAAGGATTGACCTTCCCTTCGGAAGAGAGAATTCGGAATATACTTCTGCAAATTCCGCATTATCAGTCAGGTCAACAGATAACAGTACGCAAAGCTATGCGGTTACTGGGCATGATGGCGTCATGCATTTACCTGGTCCCCCACGCGCGTCTGCGCATGCGTCCCATGCAGGAATGGTTGGCGAAACAGTGGTCTCAGGCAAGTGGTCATTGGGACGATCTAGTGGTCGTTTCGCCAACACTCTTACAGAGCCTACACTGGTGGACAAGAGAGAATCTCGCAAAGGGGAAACCCTTTTACAATCCCGAAGTACAAGCCGTGGTAACTACAGATGCATGCCTGACTGGGTGGGGAGCTCACCATCTCCACCACACAGCTCAGGGTCTCTGGTCTCACTCAGTAGCCAAGAACCACATCAATCTGCTAGAGCTTCTGGCAGTGTTCCGAGCGCTAAAGACGTTCGAGCCCCATCTACTGAACTTGTCGGTGCAGATCAGGACGGACAGCACGACAGCCATGTTCTATCTGAACAAGCAAGGGGGGACTCGTTCACCAAATCTGTCCAAGCTTGCCCAGAAAATCTGGATATGGGCACTCAGACGGAACATCTTCCTGTCATCGCAACATGTTCCAGGGGAGCTCAATTCCCTAGCGGATGCTCTAAGCAGAGACTCCCTCCCAGAAGAACACGAATGGGTCCTTCACAGAGACGTGGTAGAAGATCTCTTCTCTCAGTGGGGTTTCCCCACTATAGACCTATTCGCCACAAGCGAAAACAAACAATGCCCAGGATTTGCATCCAGGTTCCCCCAACCGGACTCCCAAGGGAATGCCCTGTGGATGAACTGGTCAGGGATGTTTGCGTACGCTTTTCCACCAACTCCTCTCATCAGGAAGGTGGTGTACAAGATGAACAAGGAATCGATGACGCTCATCCTAGTTGCTCCCATGTGGGCGAGACAACCATGGTTTCCACACCTACACAGGATGGCGGTGTGCGAACCCATCAGACTCCCAGCTTGGTACAACCTACTGTCCCAGCAACAGGGTCAAACAGTGCATCAGGAACCCAACTCTATGAACCTAGCAGCATGGCTCCTGAAGTCATAGAGTTTGGACATCTCAAATTACCACAGAGGTGTATGGACATTCTAAAGGAGTCCAGGAAACCAAATACAAGGCACTGTTACTTTGATAAGTGGAAAAGATTCGTTATCTGGTGCCAGAATAAACAAATCAACCCGGTTGATTGCACTCCTTCCAACGTTGTGACATACATGCTCCACCTGCTGGATGCAGGGTTGGTTTTTAACTCACTGAAAGTACACCTGGCAGCCCTCTCGGCTTACACCACATCCCATAACAAGGTCTCGTGGTGGAAAGTGCCAGTGGTTAAAGCCTTCATGGAAGGAGTAAAGAGACTTCACCCTCCTATTTCGAACCCACCGCCAGGATGGGACCTCAACGTGGTGCTAGCTAAGCTCATGGGACCCCCATTCGAACCCATGCATAAAAGTAGTCTCAAACACCTGACTTATAAAACGGCCTTCTTAGTAGCCATTACCTCCATAAGAAGGGTCAGTGAGATTCAGGCTCTGTCAGTGCAAGATCCTTTCTTTACTATCCACAAGGACAAACTGGTTTTACGCACACACCCTAGGTTCTCACCTAAATTCATATCCAAGTTCCATGTAAACCAGTCCATCGAGCTTCCGGCTTTCTTCCAGAACCCGCAAAGCTCGGCTGAGGTGAAACTACACACCCTAGATGTGCGTAGGGCGGTCCTATACTATGTAAATAAAACCAGACCGCTAAGGAAAACAGATCAACTGTTTGTCTCCGTAGCTACAGGCAGAGAGGGGGATCGCGTCTCTAAGGGCGCTATCTCGAAGTGGATTATCAACTGTATACAGCTGTGTTACTCTCTTTCTGACAAGACTCTGCCTTTTACGCCAAGGGCCCACTCTACTAGAGGCATTGGTGCCACTCTGGCTTTCATTGCAAATGTTCCCCTCGACACCATTTGCAAAGCGGCTACTTGGAGCTCTATTCACACTTTTCTCAGCATTACTGCATTGACACTCATTCCAAGACAGATACACAAGTGGGACAAGCGGTTCTAAGACACCTGTTTGCTCATGACCCTTCTCACATCCCACCTCCTTCTTCTGGTACTGCTCGCTAATCTATGCACAGCATGTGATCTAAGCAGATTCCACAAGCCTCAGAAGGGATACATTACTCACCGTAATCGTATTTCTGATGCTTGTATCTGCTTAGATTCACATGCGACCCACCCTTCCTCCCCTCCGAGAGAAGGCGCATGATTGCTTGTAGTCTTACCTTTTCTGTCTATCTGCTTGGATTATCTGTACTCACGCTACTCCTCATGCTTCCTCATGTCAGAAAAAATACAATCTGAGGATCCTACACGCGTGAGGGATCTTGGGTACAGTGGACGTCACACTAGGGATAGTATTACTGGCACGCCTGTGTCGACGCCCATTTTCGACTTTCGAAAAACAAACTGTAATACTCCGCAGCTTCCACTAGATGTCGGCCTATGCACAGCATGTGAATCTAAGCAGATACAAGCATCAGAAATACGATTACGGTGAGTAATGTATCCCATATATATATATTTTAAAAAGAACAGGGGCCAATGTGCACCCCTGTTTCAGACCATGATTAGTGTGGATGGAGTCACTGAGCTCTCCGTTCATGTTGCTTCTAATTTGAGACGATGTGTCAGTGTGTAGAGCTATTACAAAGTGCATAGTCGTCAAATCTAGCCTCCAACATTGTAGTTTCCTCTATAATCTTTGCCTATTCACAGTGTCAAAGGCTTTGGAATAATCCACATAGGGTATGTTTCAAGCTTCCTTCTTATAATGTATAATCAAGGTTTAATAAAGAATGGTAAGGTAGAAGAAAAGGCCTTTTCACTGAAAATCTACTGTGTAGATACGATTTAGCGATTTTACTAGCAATGGGACTAACCATACAAGTCTGAGAGCCATTGGTATTAAATAAGAGCCACAAATATTTTGCATCATGTTTTTGAATGACATTGTACAGATCCCCATACTATTGTACAGTTAGAGATACAATACCACTTTTTTCTTTTTTTTAATTCTTTGTCATTTAAGAGATTACACAAACATATTCATAACATCAAAGGTATACATTTGAATGATATAATATACAAAGTGCTCAATTATCTAACATCTGTGGTGATAATAACTTCAAGTCCAATCCATATCCAGCTATAAGGTACCACTGTTTTACATCAGTAGTTCCAAACATCTAACAACACCCAACAATATATCACTAACAGACATCAACACACAACATAGGGCAAAATAGAATACAAAAGAATCCTGTAGCCTCCCTCTTCAAGTTTTATCATTCATAATGTTCAATGAATCAATGTTAGTTATACAACTCGTTGAACAATCCCCAGATCTTGAAGTAACGTTCCTCTCTTTACTGTTTTTTTAACATATCTTTTTCATAATCAGACAAAGTACGCACATCCAGCAACTTTTTCCTATACTTCCACACCTGTAATATTTGTTTCGCCGCAACTACAAGTACTCTATTTGTCCAATCATTGCTCATTTGGGCCACATCACCTCTCTTTGCTCAACAACAGAATCATCGAGCAAGGTGTTCGTGGAAGTGTGTTCCCCAGCACGAGGTCTAATAAGACATTACTCCAGAAGTCAGTCACCCATGGGCATGTCCATAACATGTGCAGTAAGGTGCCCCTGCTCCAACCACAGCCCCAACAAGTATCGTTATCGGACAACACTAACGTAGCCATCCGCGCAGGGGTCCAGTATAGCCGACAAAGGATTCTTTGTCTCACATACCGCAAGCCCAGATCCATCCTTGATTGCATACTTATGCGAAGCAGTTTGTCCCATTCCTCCTTGCAAATATTTATGCCTAGCTCATCCACCCAAGCCTGACGCAGTTTCTCCCATGCTTCCACATACGAGCTATCTGCCGGCATCCTTTTCATACATGTCGACACTGTGGGTGGTGAACGGATAACATTGCAGGCCATTGGTCTCTCTCGCATGGGACTACCTAGCATTCCCTGCCGTTCAGTTAGAAGACATTTCAGGTCCATGTAATGTTTGTGCTCTCTGCCTCCTAGCCCAAAAATGTCTCTGAGCCGTTCAAATGGAGTCATTTGAGCACATTACCAAACATCCGTGTTCTGAGAATATCTCTTTTGACCCAACTTTGCCAGCATAAAGTCTTGTTTGCAATCTGCAGTCCCATATTATGCCAAAGGGATGCATCGTAGTGGATACAAATGTTTTCCCCCCCTGGTTGCTATAAAATCCTGCAGGGCCTCTCTAGTAGTTCCCATAGTGGGTAATTTATTAGCGAAGTTAGGCATCTTGCACATCGTGTATATATCTTGCAAAGCATATGATAAGAATGTTTCTCTCTCAATAATCTGCCAGTAAGGCATATCGCTTTCAGTTCCGATGAAGTAAAGTGCTGACTTTTTCAGAACAAACTCTTTGCAATAATTCATTAGGGTGGGATACCCAAACTCCCCCTCCTGTACAGGTCGCGTTAAGATATACTTTGGGATTTTAGGCCTATTACCTTCCCCCCCAGAGAAATTTCCTGAAAAGTCTTATCAATAGGACCAATGGTCTTTTTGGAGAACTTTAGCGGAATAGGTTGAATGATGTAGAGTACCTTTGGCAAAAGTACCCTCTTGATGGCATTAATCCTTGCCCAATACCCCAGCATTAATTGACCCTATTTCAGTATATCCCTCCTGATTACCTCAATAATCTTTGATACATTGAATTCCACCATTTATCTTAGGTCGCAAACCAAGTAGACGCCTAGATATTTAATTGTTCCTACATTCCACTGACCGTTCCATGAACCTATGTCACCCCTTGGTTGTGTGATGTCCAGGGGAAAAACCACTGTCTTTTCCGAGTTGATTTTATGACCAGACAAAAGCCCAATGTCCTCAAACATACATTTGAGCTTGTCACTCCCTTCCCCTGGATTAGGCAATATGATAGTCATGTCATCCGCATAACACAGTACTTTAATCTCGCTATCCGCAAATTTGAGCCCCCTTAGACTTTGTTCTTACCTTATATACGCTATTAGAGGCTCTAACGCCAGGTTGAAAAGATCAGGTGATAACGGGCAGCCCTGTTTAGTGCCCCTTGACACAAACCTCCTATCAGTGTCCAAAGTCTATAGAGCGCGGGCAGGAGGCTCAAGCTTCCTTTTCATTGCCGCAACCCAATGGAATTCCCTGCCACCCAACCTAAGAGGCATCTCCTCCCACCTAGCCTTCCGCAAGGAAATAAAAACACTGCTGTTTACCTCAACTCTCCAAACACCTTCCAATCAACTACCATCTGGCAGGCCCTCTGCCTCACACCCAAGAACATACCATTTGCTTACTTTCTCACTCATGGTCATTTAACATTATGCCACCTTTGCTACGCCTTTTTTTGTAACCAGTAAGCAATGCAGTAACCTGTAATTAAGATCACTTTGTTGTAACAGCGCCTCAATGCCTTTGGGCTGCTAGTGCACGTTATAAATTTAAATAAATAAAAAAATAGAACCATCCCTATAATTTCCTGGATTTTCCTTTCAAGTCCAGCCATTGAATCCCCCTCCTTTTCTTTCAGATGAAAAAAACTAAGCTTGTTTCGCCTCTCTCTATTTTTGTTATCATCCACTTTGAGCCATAGATCCACCTCTCTCTTCTCAATGTCCTGGAGACAGACTTCAATCTGTGATTCCAGCACCCCCGAAGAGGCTTGATTCGCCTCCACCCCATCCAGTTGCTCTTCCAGCGCGACCACCTTCGACGAGAGGTACGCCACTTTCGCCCCAATGTGTGCGAATTCTGCAAATTTCCTCCAGGGTCACCTGGATGTCGCTTTTAATGGTGTTGATCTCAGTGGAACATGGATGGGGTCCGCCATCAGCCTTTGCCATATTTCCCCGTCGGGATATTGGAACTGTGAAAGCGTGGTTTTCCAACTCATTCAACCTGGCCTGGTCCCTGCATTGCAGTATTTCCTTAGCTAGCACGTTGCCAATACAGACCTTCATCCGCTCTGTGCCTTCCTTGAGACTCCTTGCCACCTTGACAGTTCACTCTAGCCTGTGGTGGGCCCTTGCCCCTCCACTTCACTCCCTTTGCTGCCTTTCCCTGGGGCATCCAACCAACTCACCGTCCACGCCTGGGGCCTCCTGTGTCTGTTTCCGGGCTCCTATGTGCTGCTCCTGTTCCAGCTTCCTTTGTGGGATCCGAGGGGCCGGGCTGCAACTCTCTCCTGGGCCACTTCTCCCCTGGGGTGCTGGTCGCCTGCTCCCCCACCCCCCAAGTCTGCCGGGTTTCCCTCCTTACAGGGCCCATCCAGGCATGCACCCCGCTCTGCTCTGTGTCACTACCAGTAGTAGCATGGAAGCTCCAGGCTTGCTCCCGCTGCCCCTACTGGGAGCCTGCTGTTGTGTCTGGTTTATGGTCATAAAACCGAAAAAACAAATCCCAAATTTTTTTTTTATGACGTTTTTTGTTCGAAATGGGGGGGGTTCCCCCCACCCCCCCTTTTTTCATTTTTTTTTATTTTACCCCTTTTTTTTACTTACCTGACCCCAAAAAAGCATATAATTAAATAAATAAAAAATTCGACTTTTTTTTTTTCGATGTTTTTTTTTCGAGATTATTGTAATTCGAGATTTTTTTTTCGGTCTTTTGACTGACCACCGTTGTGTCTGCCTCTCAATCCCCAGGCCCTACCTCCTTGCCTCTAGGGAGCGGGCTGTCCCTCACTTGGTTCGGTGTTTCTCGTGGGTGGGTGGCCGCTCGACTGCAACTCCTCCTCTCTGATGGTGTGCTGCTCTGGGCTTCCACACTGCAGCCCAGCAGCACCACGGCTCGTGGAAGCTGCCCTGGGATTTGCCACCAGTTGTGTCCCTCAGGGGGCCATCGATCTCCACGTTGTCCTCCAACGTCGCTCCTGGGCCGGCACAGATTGCAGCAGCCTCAGCCCGCCCTCTAGAACTCCTCGGCCTCACGGCCCCCTGCACTACCTGCAGAGCGGGCTTCACGTTTCGGGGCTCCGTTCACACGTGCTACGGGCTGTGGCCACTCCTCCCTCAGTCTTACGGTGCTGCTACACCTTCACTGCGCGACAGTGGATTCCGGGACAACAACTCTGCTCCAAAGACGTTCATCTTTCCTGCACTCCCTTTGTTTCCTACCCCCTGGTGGCCCTGGCATTACATTCTGTTTAATTTAAATTGCTCGTAAATGTTGGTTTTATGGTCTAGGTCAAATAAAAAGGTTTTTTTTTTGTAAACTCTTTTTATTGAAATTTGCAACATAACAAACAAAGGGTAAAAAAACATGCCCTCCACCCCCCCTTTCCCCCTCCCTCTCCGCCTTCCCCCCTTGGCAACTAGCTTGACCGTCTTAGTTCACCCTTCACTCGGGTTGCAACTCAATGTTCATTGTAAATCCAACAGTTTCAAATGCTGCGGGCACCACATCACCCTAAAATCATCCTTAAGCACATTCAGCACCTCGCCCCAATCCGCCGCAAAGGACTGAACCTTGTCCCTCATGGCATAGGATGCCCACTCCAGGGCTACGATTTCCCAAATCTTCCGGAGCCAATCTTGGCATCTAGGGACCTCCGGGCCTTTCCATCTTCGTGCAATTAACAACATTGCTGCCAAGGTCAAGATTGCTTTCGCCTTCTCCCTCCCTCTGGTTTCCCATGCCTCCGCGGCACCCCGTATGCTCAAGAGGATCTGGACTGGAGTTCCCACCTCCTTCCCACCGAAGGCTTGTTCCTGTGCCTCCCGTACTTCTTCCCAGAAAGTTCGAATCTTCGGACACTTCCACCAAATTTGCTCAGCCGTGCCTGCCATCCCGCATCCCCTCCAGCACTCCCCCGATACTGAGGGGTATATCCTATGTAGCCTATCGGGGGTGTAATGCCATCCAAATAAGATCTTGTACCATGCCTCTTGTAATTGGGAAGCTTTGGCTAATTTGGGTATTCTCCTCCCCAGTCTCTCCCATTCCAGCCTACCTATTTCTCGCCCCAAGACCCGTTTCCATTCCCGCATATAAGCCCAAGGAGTTCCTGCATTTGCTGCGCGCAACATTTTATAAATGTTGGCGATAAGCCCTCTCGTGCCATCGTTGGTGAGAAGGAATTTCTCAAATTGGGTTGGATCCCGAGTATCCGCCAATCTGACCTCCGGGTGTAATACCCAGTGACGTATCTGTGCATATCGGAATCTGTCACTCTCTTGTACAGTGAATTCCCTCTTACAATCGCTAAGTGATAACACTTCCCCACCCCGGAACATGTCACACAATTTCCTGCAGCCTCCTTCCCACCACCTTGCAAATGCCCCTCTCTCCAAACCCGGGGTGAAATTCCCATTTCCGAAAATGGGGGTGAAAGGGGATGGGAAACTAGTGATTCCCCTAGGACCCGACAGTCTGTCCCATATATCGGCTATCAGTTTAGTAATAGTGCTCTGGTAGAGATGCCTGGGTCTGTGCTCCTTAGGGAGCCACAATACTTCAGCTAGGTTCCGGTGCACAACAGCCCTGTCCATCCTCACCCATAATTTATCTTGCCTTCCTGCGTCTCCCTTCAACCACTCTCTTATGATGCGCAATTGTGCAGCTTCATAATATTGCTGAAAATCCAGCAATGCCAGCCCCCCCTCATCCCTAGGTGCCATCAGCAGTCTAGCCCCCAACCTGGCTCTTTTCCCCTCCCAAATGAACTCCCTCGTCAACTCACCCAATTCCTTGAAAAAAACTAGCCGGGACCGGTTGAGGGATCGCCTGAAAAAGATATAAGAAGCGCGGGAGCGTGACCATCTTAACCGCGGCTATTCGCCCCATCCATGACACCTTCAGATTCCTCCATCGTAAAAAGTACCCCTTAATTGCCTTGAGGAGCAGAGGAAAGTTCGCTGCGTACCAACATCCTAAACTCGCCACGATTTTCACCCCCAGATATCGAATCCCTCCCGGGCTCCACTGAAAGGAAGTATTCCTTCCCAGGCTCTCTCGATCGACTGCCCTTACCGTTAAGTTCAGAATTTCTGACTTATTAGTGTTAATTTTTAATCCCTAGGCTGCCCCAAAGGCATCTAGTAAAGTTGCGCTCGCCAGGAGTGAATCCCTTGGTGCTGACAGCATAACCAGCATGTCATCTGCAAAAGCCGCAACTTTCTGTTGCTCCCCCCAAAAGGAATGCCCCAGATCTCCGTGGAGTGTCTGATTGCTTGCAATAAAGGCTCTAGATAGATCGCATAAAGTATTGGGGAAAGCGGGCATCCCTGTTTTGTTCCCCGCTGCAATTGGATTAGCCTAGAGGCAGTTCCATTCACCATCACCCTAATCGTAGGGGCTTGATAATTGGCCCTCACCATTGTCATAAACTCCCCACCAAATCCCATTTTTCCTATAACCCGAAACAGAAATGTCCACTCCACACGGTCACAAGCCATCTCCCCGTCCAAAGCCACCAAGACCGCGGGCGTGTTTGTTTTCTGGACTTTTTCAATAATATGGCCACTCGTCTGATGTTATCAGCAGTTTGTCTTCCCCTAATAAACCCGGCCTGATCAGGGTGTATTAAGCATGGGAGGATAGAGTAGAGCCTATTCGCCAGAATCTTAGTGTAAACCTTAGCATCGATGTTGATCAAGGCAATGGGTCGGTAAGACGTTCTCTCCTCTGGGTTTTTGTTTGGTTTGAGGATAAGGGTGACCCTAGCCTCGACCATGAACGGGGCAATCCTGCCACATCGGCGGAAGGAGTTGAATAATGAGACCAAATGCGGCGCCAGAAGTGAAATGAATAGTTTATAACAGACCGCAGTAAAGCCGTCCTGACCAGGGGCTTTATGTGCTGGAAGGCCTCTTATCACCCCCTTACTTCCTCCTCTGAAATTTCGCGATTTAGAGCCTCCCTCGTATCTCTGCTAAGTTCCTCCAAATGCACCTTTTGCAAGAACTGCTCCTGCAAGTCATTATCGGGGTGCTGTGAAGCGTACAGGGAACTAAAGTACTCCGCTAGGGTCTCCTGTAGCTCCTCTTGCCTTGTGACCCGGGCCCCTGAGCCTGTCTTCAATGCTGTAATCGCATTTCTCGCCTTTTTGCCCCATAGTAGATGCGCCAAGAGAGCATCAGCTTTATTGGCCTTAGCATAATTCCTTTACCTGACGGCTAATAGGGCTCCCTCCGCCTTTTTTGTACGCAGGAGGTTCAGCTGCCCCAGTGCCTTCCTGTATTCTCGCATTGCTTTTCGAGAGGGGGTGTCACCCGCCGCCTGTCTAGCTGCCTCCACCTCCGCTTCCAATTGGGCTTCCAAAGCCTGTACCTGTTTCACCCGGTGGGCTGATAAAGCTATAAATCCCCCCCCCCCCCCCGAGTGTGGCCTTTAACGCATCCCACCTTATACCCTCATCGGTGTCCTCTTCCCTGTTACTCTCAAAAAATACCTTGATTTTCTCTTCAACCCTCTCCCGCACCTCTGGGTTTCTCAGTATGGCTTCTGGTAATTTCCAGCCCCACAAACCCTTTGCCCTCCGACCCAGCCCCATCACCAGGGAGACCGTTTTATGATCTGCTATCCCAATCGGCCTGGTGGCAACCTCCCGTATCCTCCCCAACAAGCTTACCAACACCCATATGTAATCAATCCTGGACTGTGACCCATGAACTCCCGACAGGAAAGTGTAACCGTCCTCCCCTTTCAATTCCCTCCAGACATCTCGCAGCCCCATGCTGCCAATCCTTTCCTTCAGGTCTGCTGACATCACTGCCCCTCCCCCTCCACCTCGCCTCCCAGATCTATCTCTCTCCCCGTCCCAAGCGATGTTAAGATCCCCCATTAAGACAATCTGACCCCAACTTTGCTCCTTCAGCACTTTTAGGAAGCGTTGGAGAAATAGCTCTTGACCGGAGTTGGGAGCGTACGCTACGGCCAAAGTATATGGGACCTCCTGGAATTTCCCCCTGACTACTAAATATCTCCCTTCCTTATCTCTGATCACGTCACAAACCCTAAAATCCACTATGTTTCTGATAGCCAAAGCCACCCCCTTCGTTTTATTTTGACTGGAGGCATGGATGATCTGGTCGAAACGGCGCAGTTTTAATCTACCTTGGTCTGTGTGCTTCAAGTGTGTCTCCTGGAGCCCCATACAGTCAGGCTTTTCTTTCCGTGTAAAATGCTCTTGTTTTTTCCTTTTAAGGGGGTTATTCAACCCCCTCACATTATGTGTTAGCCACTTGAAATGTTACCCAACAGGGGTAGTTACCGCTACCTGGGAGTGCTCCCCTGCCCTTCGCTTCAGCCAACTGCTAGTTACCATCCCCCAACTACTCCCCCTCCCTCCCCCCCCCTCTCTTCCCTCTGCTCCTCCCTCCCTCCGAAGGATAACACCTTCCCGCTCTCTCCCCATTCCTAATACGGACATCAGCGCCCTTTCGGTTTACAACATGTTTGCTCCCCTTGTAACCCGCCAGCTTACATCCTCCTTTTTGAGGCCCACCACCTCAGATAAACCCAACACAAATTAGGGCCTTGACTTATTCTCGCAGCTCGGTGAGCCCGGCTTCCCTTTATTCTGCAGTTCACCATGTCTTGATCCTCTACGCCTTTTGTCACCGACAGTTGTCCATTCCATGGTCGGGGCCTAGGGCAGCCGTGCCCGCTTTTCTGGCTCGTGGCAGCAGAGGCTTCCTCCAAGTCTAATCCCAAGAGGCCTGCCCCCTCCTGTAAGGAAGTAACCCGTTGCTGGGCTCCCTCCCATTCGAAAGTCAAGCCAAACGGAAAGGTCAATTTATATTGAATCGCCTTTTCATTGAGGACCTTCAGCAGTGGGCCCATATGCTTCCGTTTCACGAGTGTAATGCCCACCAGGTCCTGAAAAAGAGCAATCTGCTGGCCCTCGTACATTATGGGCTCTTTTGGTCTTGCTGCCCTGAGGACCGCCTCCTTCTGGGCGTATCTGGCAAACGCTGCCAGCACATCTCTCGGTCTCGCTGACTGGCCCTTGTTCAATCGCCCGGTTCTGTGCACCCAATCCAGCTCCCCAGCCTCGGGGTTATCCTCCCCCAGAATATCAGCGAAGATGCCCTGAAGCACCGCCCACAAAGACTTATCTGGGACTG
Source organism: Ambystoma mexicanum (assembly GCF_040938575.1). NCBI lineage: Eukaryota > Metazoa > Chordata > Amphibia > Caudata > Ambystomatidae > Ambystoma > Ambystoma mexicanum. The sequence continues at coordinate 352,293,068 of NC_090929.1, forward strand.
ATTCTGGCAGCGATTTCACTCTTATATTGATCCTGCGAGATCTGTTTTCCAAGTCCTCCATCTGAATCTCAAGATTTCTCGTGGCTACATCCAGCCTTTCTATAGCCTCGCTGTTAGCCGAAATATCGTTGCCCATCTCCTGCAGGCCTTCCTCCAACACATCTGTCCTCTCCCCCAGCTGGCGCATCTTTTGCTTCATTTCCCCAATGGCTTCATTCAAGTCATTGCGCATTAGCTGGAATTGTTCCTGACATTTTTTTGCCAGATTCGCCTGTAGGGCGTGCAGCTCCCCTAAGAGTTCCTGTCTGGGCAAGGGTGCCAGATCCTCCACCTCCCCTTGAATGGCATCCTCTCCCATCTTCCCTCTGATGGCCCTGGAGCCTACTCCCGCTGCCTGCGCCGGCCACATCGCCTGAAGGGTGCCCTGTGCTTCTCTCGAAGAGTGGGGAGCTCTCCCCCTTTCCCCTTGTGTTTCGTGTACATACTGCTTACTTCTCCTCAGCGTGAAGGGTCTCAGTCTGCTCGGCCCGTCCCAACGCTCCTCAGCCCCTGGCATAAACGGGCACGATGCAGGCGTTATTCACTTTTCTGAGGGGTCTGGGGGCATCCCTCCCCCTGACAGGTCCCACAGTCACACCAGGTGCGCCTCTGTGTTTTACTCCTCCAAAGACCCACTATGGGTCGGAACGGCTCCTGCCAGCACCTGGGGAGAGCCCCCTCGATGATCATGGGTGCCCGGCCCCTCCTTCCTCATTAAGCCTCCCCGCTCCAGCAGCCCAAACAATGGCTATCCACTACACCAACAAAGTCTTGGGGCCCTCCGGCGCAGGGGGGTGTGTGCGAGTCAATTCCGTAACTGCAGAGTTCCACCGGGTGAACTACGCTGCGCTCAGGGGCACCCACCTTCTCCCCTGCCTGCGTACCTGCCACACAGCAGTCAGGATGACTCTCGATGCAGCTTGTAAATAAGGAGAGCCTGCTGGGACCCGCTCGACTCCTCGGCTCCTCCAACAATTCGGGCCATAATATAGCGTCCCCGGAACGTCGCCGGGTGTTCAGACCCCCCGGGGGGCCCGCCGCCTTCGTGCTCCTTGGCGCGCGGGGATCGCCAGCGGTGCACTGCAATCAAGTCTGTGGCTGCTGATGTCTCTGCCGATGCCACCGATCCCCCGTTCCCCGTGGGCTCGGTGCCGTGCTCACCAGGGCTCCTTGCAGGGAGCCGGGTCACCAACCGCCGCTGCTCCGCTGGCCCCCCTTCCGCGGAGGTCCGCTGCTGCCGACAAGCACTTCCCCAGGGAGAGCGCTGGAGGATCCCGTCTTTTCCGGGTGCTCCACCCCCTCCTCCACACGTTTCGAAAGCGATGGACGCCCTCACACCATAAAGGCCTCACGGACCCGGGGGGCTCCCAACGAGGTATGCTCCGGAACAGCTTTCAACCCTAGCCGTGGGTCTTCCACTTAACTCCTCTCCCAGCGACACCGCGGGGGAACATGCAGCGCTCGCAGCGGGGCCGCTTCCGGGGTGGTGGGCACCTTTCATCGGCCAGGTCCGGAGAGCGCCGTCAGCGTTGGAATCCAAATAAAACTCTTTTGACATGATTTTGATTTGGGTTTACAAATGTTCAATGTTTTTTTGAATGGCGATGAGCCTGCCTCCAAGACATGGCATAATGGTACCTCTCATTTGTCTATTCATTTTTGTGGGGGAAACAGAGCTCTGTATAACAACACACTAGCCATGTCCATTAATTGCATTGATTTTAGCGATCATATCGTCCTGAAAATTAAGTTCAATAAAATCCCTATGATATTGCTAGATCAAGATAGAGCAGGGGAGGTTAAAGTTAATAATGCCCAGAACAGAATAGGATGGACAGAAATATTGAGGATATTACGAGATATATGATGGGCCTTGAAGCTGATTATTAGAATTTTAATTCACCAGATCAAATAATAGAGTGGATTAGTTTGATTACTATCCGCTTTTTGTGTAGAGGGCAAGTCTAGGATGGGGTCAACTCGTATCTATCATTATGATAAGTGTATAACCCAAAAGAAAAGAACTCTGAGGCAGGAGATGAGAAAGGTGACCACTATGTATCGCTATCGCTGATAAGCATGCTTTAATCAGGAAGCATGAAAATAGATACCGCGCCTGGTTAAAGTGGTATCGTGTAGGATTGATCCCAAGTTGGGTTTATTCGTGGAAGGTATGGTTACGACCATTTAGGACAATTATGAATATAATGGGACTCCCAAAGGAGGAGGTTAAGAATGCACTTCTAGTTTTCATGGATGCAGAGAAGGCTTTCGACCGGGTTAATTGGGCCTTCCTTGCCTATACACTTAGAAAGATGGGATTTGGGGAAACTTTTCTGAGAGTCATTAAAACGCTGAACTTGTCCATTAGTGCTAGAATATGGGTTAATGGTGTTCTGTCCTCTTCCTTTCTAATGGCAAGGGGTACTAAACAGGGCTACCCGTTATCACCTTATCTTTTCAACCTGGCGTTAGAGCCACTAATAGCGTATATAAGGCAAGAACAAAGTCTAAGGGGGCTCAAATTTGGGGATAGCGAGATTAAAATACTGTGTTATGCGGATAACATGACTGTCATATTGACTAATCCAGGGGAAGGGAGTGACAAGCTCAAATGTATGTTTGAGGGCATTGGGCTTTTGTCTGGTCATAAAATCAACTGGGAAAAGACAGTGTTTTTTCCCCCCTGGACATCACACAACCAGTGGGTCTTTCTGTGCATGTTCTGATGAATCTCTGGGAAGAGATATTGAGCTGCTGCATGGTGAATGAATTTGTGGGAGAGTGACAGTGTTTTGAATAGAATGCGTTCCTTGACGGGTAGCCAGTGGGCTTGTTTCCTGGCAGCTGAGATATGTTCTCTTCTCAGCATATCCAGGGCAGCACTGAGTGCATTTTTTAGGACGATTTGACGTTTTTCGATGTTCTTAGTGGAGGTACCAGCAGGAGGGCGTTACAGTAGTCTAATCGGGCCCCAATTATAGCTCTAGCTATGGTAAGGCAGTTGTCCTTAGTGAGGTGAGGTGAGGTCTGGCTGCAGTGAGGACTTTGGCATGGCAGGCAGCTGATGAAGAGATGGCATTTACTTGCCTAGTCATTGAGAGGTTGGAGTGTAAGTAGACTCCTAACGTTTTTACGGTCTGGGAAACTGGAATTAGAATGTTGTCGATGGTAAAGGAGTTGTATTGCATGTCAAGTTTTTTGAGTGTTTCAGGGGACTCGAATAAAAGTAGCTCTGTTTTGTCTCCATGTAGGCAGAGCCAGTTTTGATCCATCCAAGGTAGAGTAGACAGAGTTGAGGGTTGTGGAGTCGGCCTCGTAATCAGTTGTAGGAGGACCTGTATCGTCTGCGTAGTTTGTGTAAGTGATGCCTAGTGAGTCGCAGATGTGGAATAGGGGCCTAGTGAAAATGTTGTATAGGGTTGGTGATATGCATGCGCAGTGGGGAACTCCACATAGGATGGTGCTGGGGTGTGCGCAGGCTAGGTCAGAGAAGACTCTCATGGCCCTGCCTTGAAGGAATGAGGCGATCCAGGCTGTGGCATTAGAGGAGAAGTGTTATACAGGGTATCATGGTGCACGAGATTAATGGAGGCAGAGAGGTTGAGGAGTAGCAGTATGACTGGTTTGCCAGAGTCTCTAATGTCCATTTGGTTCTTAAGGTCTAATAGGGCTGTTTTAGTTCCATGACCTGGGCGAAAGCTAGATTGTCAGAGACCGAAAAGGTTATTAGCTTCAAGGAACTGCTGGACTTGCAGGTAGGCTGGTTTGTCTATTATCTTAAGGAGAAAGTGGACTGTGGTGATGGGTCTGTAGTTGCCTGGTGCTGTTGAGTCTAGGGACAATTTCTTTAAGAGGTGGCAGACCCATGCAGGGACAGTGCCAGTTGAAAAGGAGGCATTGATAAAGGCAATGAGGAAGGGTGCAAGAGTGGAGGTGCATCTTTGATCAGAGTAGCTGGGCAGATGTCACCTTTGCAGTGCTACCCTTTTTTTAAATCTAAGTTCGAGGAGATTGTGGGTGAACTAGGCATTGGAGTGCTTGGTGCATTTGGCTTTTCTTAGTGTGAGAGGTGCGATGGTGTCCATCGCTTGGGTGATGATGATATTAAAGGTTTGAATAAGGGATTCGGGGGTCATTAGGAAAAAAAGAGAGGTCTTAGGTCAGGAACTGTAAGGTGGGGAGTGAGTCTCTCTTTGGTCAGTTGACGGCTGCTTCTGGCAGAGTTTGGCGGGAGGGCTGTGATGGGTCGGTGGGCTGTATTGGCCATGGCGATGTCAAAGAGGATGACATGGTGGTCTGTCCAAGGCAAGGGTTTGTTTGCCTTGATGTTGACTTGGCAGTTGTGATGGGTTCTCCAATCAAGGGTGTGTCCTATGATGTGTGATAGCAATACCCGAGAGCTACCAGATACTCAGAGTGGATAGACCTAACTCTCGCGGTGGCGGCCTAGCCATCATCTCCAAAACCAGCCTCTCCATTAGACTTGCAACTCCACCTACATGTCACTCATGCAAAGTGCTCACGGCTAAACTTCCCCTATCTAACAACCATACCTTAACGATCCACCTGATATACAGACCTCCTGGCCCACTAGGAACCTTTGAGGAGGACCTTACAGATATCATAGCTAGCAACACTAAAAACCACTCACAAACCCTTCTGCTGGGGGACTTCAACCTCAACTTCAATGAGGCTGGGAACAAACACACCCAAGCCATAGCTGCCCTTCTCAAAGATCATGGACTCTCACAAAAAGTCCTATCCCCTACCCACATAAAATACAGAACACTGGATTGGGTGACTGACTTGAACTGTAACATTATTATTACAGATAATGTACCACAATTATGGTCTGACCATCACCTTATTACTTTCTCAGCCACACTCGACCTCCTTAGTCCTAAAACCATTGAGATGGCACCCCCACTACCCACAAGAACTAAAAAGGACATCACAGCAGAAAAACGACTCCCTCACCACCTCCCTTCTCTGAACAACGTTAATAATAATGCTGACCCTAAATCTTTAGTACAAATTTTCAATAATGCCATGTCCCAAGCTTTGGACATCACAGCCCCACTTAAAATGCGCAAAGCCAGACAAATATCCCACCTTAACGCATGGTTCACACCTCAACTTAAAGAGTTAAGATTACAGAAAAGAAAGTTGCAAACTATCTGGCACCACTCCCCCACTATTGTCAATAAGGCTAAATTAACAGAACTCGCCAAACACTACAAAAAAGAAATAACCAACACACAAAAAAAAATATTCAATGATCGAATTGCAAAAAGCTAGTTCCAATACTAAGGAACTGTTTTCCATCCTCTGCGAAATGGAAACCCCAACTCCACCGGCAGACACTGTCCCTAGGGATAAGCCATGGTGCACTGCAAATAAAAAAGCCCTCCTAAACAAAATCACTACTCTCCAACAGAAAATAGCAATTAAAAAAGCCTCTCTGCCCCCCTCTGAGCAACAACCATCCCCTGACACAGGGCGTAACACAACTACACCATTTACCTTTAAAGAAATCTCTATCCTTGACACAGAAAAAATCATTCTCTCTCTAAAACCATCAAACTGCAAGGGCGACAGTTGCCTGGCACAAATTATAAAGGATGCGGCTAGAGACCTTGCCCCATTTATCTCCAAGCTCATTAACGCTTCCTTTAAAACCAATACAGTACCTAATAACCTCAAAGAATGTTGTGTGCTCCCCCTGCTTAAAAAACAAATGCTAGACCCTACCTGTCCCCTTTCTTCTTAAAATTATAGATAGAGTAGCCTATATCCAAATTCAGGAATACCTAGAAGCTAATCACCTACTAGGAACACGACAGTCTGGCTTCCGCCCAATCCACGGAACGGAAACTGCCCTGCTAGACCTTAAGACTCAAATTGACGAGTTGAAGGACAAGGGACAAACAGCTATGCTACTTCTCCTGGACCTCTCTGCAGCGTTCGACCTAGTGGATCATGCAGTCTTATGCAACCACCTTAGGTCGGCGGCTCACTTTTCAGGGGAAGCCATAGCCTGGGTCCAGTCCTTCCTGGCCAACAGGACAATGCAAGTCTTTTCCCCATTAACGGCTGCTGACCCAACTCAAATCTCCTGCGGAGTACCCCAAGGATCCTGTGTCTCACCCACTATGTACAACATCTTTACTAAGCCTCTGTTCGACAAATTGGACAGACTGGGTATCACCTACACAAATTATGCAGATGATACCCATATCCTTATGCCCCTTTCGGGCAACTTTTTGGAGGACACAGCCTTAGTAAACAGAGTATACCTCCTCATTCAGGCATGGATGGCATCTCACGGCCTCTGCCTGAATGACGATAAAACCAAGCTACTAATCCAAGGCTCTGAAACTAACATAAAAAAACTTAGCCCTAGCTATACCGCCTTCAATATCGACAACAATCTCATCAAGGTGATGCCAGTGGTTAAGACACTAGGCTTCTATCTTGATGCCACTCTTTCGCTTAAGAAACAAGTCAATTCACTTGCATCCTCCACAGCTTATACCTGTAAGCTTATCAGAGCATGTAGACCATTCCTTTCTAACTCGAGTTGCATCACCCTGACCAATGCCCTCGTAATGTCGAGACTAGACTACTGTACCGCTCTCTACTCGGGTGCCAACAAAAATATCATCGACAGAATACAAAGAATGCAAAATAATGCCCTAAGAGCGGCCCTGAATATCCCTATGAGAGAGCACATTTCAGAAGCTAGAAGAGAGGTTCATTGGCTAAAAATATCTGACAGGTTACTCCTAAAAACAGCTTCCCTCACCTCCAAATGCTTAAACAATTTAGCTCCACCCTACCTTGCTGAAAGGATAAACAGAAGGTCGTCCACATGTCCAACGAGAGCAGCCAATGCCCATATCCTGGAAATACATAGATTTAAATGTGTTACAGCTGGAGAATCTAGCATCCCAGTTGTTGCAGCACGGACCTGGAATGCATTACCGCATGACCTCAGAAAGGAACAACCGTATCCTAAATTTAGACTCAATGTAATTAAATGGCTACGAACGAATGACTGTTAGCTTACCTCGGTACCTTGCACTCCTGTCTCTGCTACATGTCTCTTACCATGCTTCCTTCCGTATGCCATTGTAACTATCCTGGCAGCATCTATTTTCCAACTGTTTTGTATGTTATATGCTTCTTTGTACACATTCTGTAACCAAGCTTAAGTTGTCTTGACCTCTACTGCGCCCGGCTACCCAAGGGTTTGGCGCGCAATATCAAATAAATAAACAAACAAACAATGTGACCATAAGCGCCATGGCCGCCCTCAACTGTATGGGGACCATCGGTGTCATGGATACCGCAACGCCGTGGGGCCAGCAGAGCGCCAAACCGTCGAGGGAAATTGCGGCCCGTGGCTAGGTGTGGCCACAACTGAAGGCAGGCACCCCCGGCGCTGGGTCGGGCCACCGACCCGCTGCCGCAGTAAGGTATGTGCGGCTGGGATCAGGTGCATGACAAGGTGGCAGGCCGTGGGGCGCGACCGCCAAACACCAAATACTTGGCACTCTGCTCGCTCCGCTCCAATGTCGGGTATATAAAGGATAGCTCCTCCTCTCAACTCAAGTGTCAGTAAACAACAACAAAAAGACTTAACACTCTGTGTCCAGCTGCCAAAGTCCTTCACCATTCACCAAACACTCAGCACTCCATATAACATGATCCATTACGTCAATTTGTGATGGCTTCACAACAATTTCTTGACCAGGATTCTGCTGTACTTTAGTAGTCTAACAGTTTACCAGCCTTGAGGTTAAATATTCCTCTTTATTCTTTTTTCGTCTCAGTCTTCTGGCAGCCTTTTTGCGTGCCTTCTTCTTAGAGGAGTATATATAATGGGTCATGCCCAGTATTTTTTGTTATTGAGGGGGCTGTGTTATAATAGGGCAAGGTCAGTATAAGCTAATGGGTGAAAGTACCAGCCCCACACTCTGTGGCATGTAAATCATCATGTCATACTTGGATCACTATAGAATCACCCAACTCAGAATTCTCATTTCAAAATGGACGTAAAGATAATTTATTTTATCACAATCATTTTGCTCTGGTTTAACGTTTTATACAAAACACATCACATAATAAAACATCTCGAACATATACTTCAATCTTTGATCTTCTCATCTATTCACAATGTTCTCTCATCTATTCACAATATTTACAAAGTGTTTCATTACACATTTACTAAATGCGAATGAGATGTTTTCTCAAACTAAAATATCCTTAGATGTTGCGTCAACGCGTTTCGGCCTATTTCCGTAGAATAAACCCCATCCTAGAAAAGGATTTTCCAGAGGCCTTCATCAGGACAGATGATAATCTTTAGTTCTGATCTCTAATGAATCTTCTAACCTTTAATCCTTTTTGTTCTAAAAATATTTTTAAAAAATAATACAGAGTCAGTGGGGTGGGCAGTCAGAGCTTGTCTATTAAACTTGTTTGGCAGACTTAAACCAGGGACAACTGTTCCTTTTTACTCGAGCCACACAATTTTTCTCTGTTGAATAAACATACAGAGTGTCTATTATAGACGTTCCCACTCATTGGTGAATACAGTTTACACAACTGAATGGTAAAGAATGGAAAGGGGAAAATCCTGCCTGGCATTCACAGTGGTGTTTGTATTGGTCCCGCATACATATCACAGGCTTGACTCCCGTATAATTTCTATAAACAAGATGGAATTACCACTTATTATCATGAAGTGGTCAGCCCTATTTGTTAAACATTAATTGCTAATGTTGTCTGGTAATGACTGAAAAAGTGCTATTTGGCCATCTTCCTGCATCTCTGATATTGCAAAAAGTTTGTTTTTATTTTGTAGAGAAACATGTTTCCTGCTTCTATTCAAATTCAATCATTGCGCATAGCTTGGGTATTATTAGTGCATGATTTCACGTGGCTTCCCACGTCAAGTATTGTAAATGTATTCTAATAGCCACTTCTAAATGTCAGGCTGAGCATTGCCGTGTAGCCTGCCGGTACTGAGGTGAATACCCCTTCCCTCGCGGGCTTACACAGAAGGTGCATGTCTTACCTGCTATTTGGACAGGCCAATGATTTCGAATGTTTACGCGCGGCTGAGTGCCAACGCCGCTTTGTAATCATAGTACTTTAAACATGGAGGTAGAAAGAGGACTAGTTATGTCAGCGGTCTCGATCTATCCCATTATGTTTTATGTAATTGTATTGTATCGCCTATCCGACATCAATACAATACAATATATCCCATCGATTTTGCAATTATTGGCGCACATATAGTAACTAAAATCAAACTAAATGTGTCTTTGAGAATCGCCGTGTGCTGGGCTTACACTGAGCGATTAATGGAGACAAAAAAGGACCCTTACTAATCTCACACTATGATTGGTTTAAAAAATAACCCTTAGGAGTAAGTGGATGCGAACTCTGCTATATTTGCTGTTAACTAAAAACAGGATATATGGGGACAAAATCGCTGATATATTAATTTGTGAAACCATCTCGACTATATAAATGATTCATCCTCCTTGTAACTAAATCATATGGAACAAACATTACATTACAGCTACATCATTTCCCATTTATATTTTACTGTGATGCTTCTGCTCCTTTTATATTCCCTTTGGTCATGAGTATTTATTATTAGTCATTTATAGTGTTAGTTTTTCGACAAAATGGCATCTTATTTTCCATTACAGTTCTTATACATTTGCAAGTTTGAAAGATGGTTTACACGTATCAAAGACTTTGTATCACCAGGGTATATAGTTTTAGTTCTCTCATTTGTTCTTCCATATATCACCCACCAGCCCCCACAACTTCCTTGATGTAAAACATGGAGAAGGACACTTGTATCTGCAGATGCTTTGATCACTCAGTCTTGCTAGAAAAATAAGCTCCATTCTATAGCTGAATTTCGACCATTCCTTACACTGTCCAATTTCTGGATCCATTTTTGTTCCAGTCTCTTTAGTTCTAAATCTCTGTCCCCACCTCTAGCTTTAGCTTTTACAGTTTGAATTACATAGCATTTGAACTCTGTGTATTTATCCAGCATGGGGTCTGGCATGGATTCACATGCTCATGAATATTCCCTGTCGTCAGGCTGGGAATTCTCGGTAAAGAAAAAATCAGTTTCGTTTCTGAACTGTCTTTCTACTAGTAACCAATAACTGGTCTCTGTGTCATACTGCCCCCAGCCAATCATTGCCGTCTACCTAAACCCCTCCTCTGGCAGTCATCTTCAGATTTTTACCGCACATTCAAGTGTTGGGAGTCCTCGTGCTATAGCTCTAAAGCTTTTACTGCGTTTTGCAAATTTTGAAAGAGTTTACTCTTATTTTTTTCGGTCAATCGAGCCTCAAGCTCCACCGATTCTACTTCCGATCAACGGGGACCCGTTTTGGAATTTTCTACGCCCCTCAAGGGTGAATTTTCAGCCAGTTTTCGCTTCTTGGAGGATTCCGGAAGATCTTTGAGGCCTACTCCGCGTGGACATGGCCCAGGACAAAGGAAACACGACGCCTGGATCCAAGCTGTTCAGGAGCTGCCCTGGATGCGGATTACAGAATGTCTTCAAGGAAGATGAGCACTCTTGGTGCCTCTACTGCCTTCACGATGACAAATCGCACGTGGAGAAGGACTGTGCGTTTTGTAAGAACATGTCCGAGCGGACAATGAGGGATCGTCGTACCCGACTCACCAACTGGCTGGAAGGGAAAAGCCCAGCAGCAGGTGAGAAGAAGTCCGAGCAGTCTTCTAAGTCCTTTGAGGGCGCTCCGGGTGGAGAAAGAGGGGGGGGCACGGTAGCCATAACGGACACAGATACCACCTCTGAAGATGAGCTGGCTGGCGTTGCAAAGATCCTGGACAAGAAGTTCGAGGAAGTCCGGTCCTACGGGAGGGATCCCGACGAGGCGGACGTAGAAAGCGATGGTGGAGCCGACGAGGAGCCGCGGACCGTGGAGGACTTCCATCTCAACGAGCCCTTCGTGTTTCCTGTTTTCTTCCCATCGCCTTTGTCGCCGGCTGAGAGGACTTTGCACTCGCTGGATGTGGCTAGGCACTGAAGTTCTATGTGGACCGCACAAAGAGTCTTCGGAAGACATCACAGCTTTTTGTAAACTTTGGTCCTGTGAACCAAGGGAAGGCCCTCTCTAAGGCTTCGAATTTCCAGATGGCTCTCCAGCTGCATCATGCACTGTCACCGGTTGGCAAACCGACCGTTGCCCGGCCGAGAGCCCATTCAACCAGAGCGATCGCTGCTACCACAGCGTTCTTGTCTGGTGTGCCCCTGCTGGCATCTGCAGGGCTGCTACGTAGAGGTCGACACACACCTTCACGAGATTCTACTGCGTCGACCGGGATTCAGGGAGGAGTCCAGAGTCAGCCAGACAGTGCTGCACAATCTGTTGGCTTGAAGGTGAGTCTGGTGAGGAGGTAAGAGATGCTTAATGTTGAGTTGTTGAAATGCTTAATGTTGAGCCTTGCCACCTCCGTGGTTGTGCATGTGTGTACTGCTATGTATTCTTGTATTCATGAGCATGTGAATCCATGCCAGACCCCATGTTGGAGAAGGAGCAAGTTACTTACCTGTAACTGTTGTTCTCCAGCATGGGTCCGGCATGGATTCACATGCAAACCCTCCCTCCTACCCCTCTGCGGCTCTTCTCTTGGTCCTACTGCCACTTTACGTGCTACCAAATCTGAAGATGGCTTCCAGAGGAGGGGCTTAGGTAGAGGGCAGTCATTGGCTGGGGGCAGTAAGACCCAGAGACCAGTGATTGGTTACTAGTAGAAAGACAGTTCAGAAACAAAACTGAAAGTGATTTTTTCTTTACCGGGGATTCCTAGCCTGACAGGGAATATTCATGAGCATGTGAATCCATGCCAGACCCATCCTGGAGAACAACAGTTACAGGTAAGTAACTTGTTCCTTATGCTTTTTTTGTGAGAAGTGATCTACAAGAGTTTGTCCAGTACATTATTTTTTAGACATGAACAGTGCTCACAAATACGAAGGACGAATAGGAATAATGAGATGCAATCAAACATCTAGATGCATCACCGGATTATGTGATTAAGACAGCCGATAAAGGCAACGGGAACGTGATTTGGGGAAAAGACCATTATCAGAAAGAAGTTGTTAGGCAACGTGAACCACTACAAATTGCTGGATGTAAATCACACTCAAAGACTGCAAGACGAAATCAAAAGTGTCACTATGCATGCAGTAAGAGAAGGGTGGATAGATGAAGATGAAAGACGGTTCCTCAACAAACCTCACCCAACTTTAGCTGCATTTTACATACTGCCCAAAATGCACAAAGACCACAAACATCCACCTGGAACACTCATTGTTTCAGCAATTGGGTCAATCCTGGAAACACTGTCCAAGTATGCTGACTTCTTCTTGCGTCCTTTTGTGGAGCAAATGAAATCATACTTGAGAGATTAGATAATATACTTGACAATCTCGTGATAAAAGAATATGATATCTTGGTAAGCTTCGACGTCAAAGCCCTCTACATGAGCATACTGCAAACAGAGAGCCTAAAAGTGTTAAAAGAATATTTAGATGGAAGACCTGACCCAGAAGGTCGAGTTCCATCAGAATGAATTCTCGAATGCACGATGCTGGCTCTTACGGAGAACCTTTTCCTATTTGAAACTAGACTATACCAACAGATCCATGGAACCAGCATGGGGGCGACGTTCGCGCCAGTTATCGCAAATCTATATATGGATACCTTTGAAATGACATTCATCTTCAATAACCAGAATCCTTTTCAACATCATATGAAAAACTGGAATCGTTACATTGACAATGTTTTCACCATTTGGCCTGGCACAAGAGATGAACTAGAACGCTTCAAAGAATGGCTGAATATTCAGGACCATTTTCTCAAGTTCACCATGGTAGCAGACACCCACAAGCTCCCTTTCCTTGACTTAATGATCAGCAAAACCAATGGAGGAAAGTTACAAACCACATTATTTCAGAAACCGACGGATAAGACTACATTAGTCCATTTGGAGGTTATCACCCGAGTCAATTTACGGTTCGGTCAATTTCTCCGAATAAGAAGGAATTGTTCTGACATTGGACAATTCGATGAACTTGCACTTGATCTAACAAACCGTCTGAAACAACGAGGCTACCCAAATAAATGCATAAAGAACGCAAAAAAGAGAGCTAGAAACATCAGAAGGGAAATTTGTTTGTTTGACCAAGCACACGAGAAATGGGAAGAAAGAATGACTTGTGTGACGAAATATAGCCCGATAAGCTCAGCCATTAAAAAAAGTTTATTGAAACATTGGTCTCAGATGGACACACCTGATTTCCATCCGTCAAAACCCAGGTTTGCCAACAATTTGAAACAGATGCTGATACATACAAATAAAGAAGAACAGAAATCGAAAACGGACCAAACCACACTGTGGGCATTACCGCCTGTAATAGGCCACCACAAGTGTGGACAATGCTTAGTATGTGATCTAACAACGAACACAAAATTCATCAATTTATACCATATAAAGTGGAAATTGAACGAATTCACAAATTGCAAAACAGCATGGCCAATTTATGGCATAAGATGCCCATGTAACTTATGGTATATAGGGAAAACGAAGAGACAAGTACGACAACATATTTGTGAGCATCGTTCATGTCTAAAAAATAATGTACTGGACAAACCTCTTGTAGATCACTTCTCACCAAAAAAAGCATAAATAAACGGAGTATAGACTCCCCACGCCACTGACTCAGTATTCTTTTTTAAAATATGTTTTAGAACAAAAAGGATTAAGGGTTAGAAGACTCATTAGTGATCAGAACTAAAGATTATCATCTGTCCTGATAAAGGCCTCTGGAAAAAACCTTTTATAGGTTGGGATTTATTCTACGGAAATAAGCCAAAAATGCGTTCACACAACATCTGAGGATATTTTAGTTTGAGAAAACATCTCATTCACATTTAGTAATTGTGTAATGAAACACTTTGTAAATATAGTGAATAGATGAGAGAACATTGTGAATAGATGAGAGAAGATCAAACCCTTGAAGTATATGTTTGTGATATGTTTTATTATGTGATGTTTTTTGTATAAAATGTTAAAGCAGAGGACAATAATTGTGATAAAATACATTATCTTTATGTCCATTTTGATATGAGAATTCTGAGTTGGGGTGATTCTATGGTGATCTAAGTATGACATGATGATTTACATGCCATTGAGTGTGGGGCTGGTACTTTGATAGAAAAACAGAAGACAGGGGTAGTCTGTGTTTCACCCATTAGTTTCTTCTTAGAGGGGCCATCCTTAGATATAACACTGGAACTCTCTGACATATTAGGACCCTTATTTGGTAGATTAAGGGTAACCTGCTTGGCTCGATTTACCTCTGACATCTTCATTCGCCTATGTTTCTCTTTTCTAGTTATGACAGCGTCATAGTTATGGTTGGATACTGCTGCACACACTACCGAACCCGTCAGAGATTCCACATAAGTTGATTCATTGGGAGTTGTAATTTCCGTAGCACCCTCTATCTCAAAGGGAGAAGTAGGTGGGGTATCTTTTAATCGGGTTGGCACTCTTAGCCAAGAAGTCCTGGGAGGCACAAGGATGCCGGACGTATTTGTTGGAGCACTATAGACGATCTGTTTTAAGAGATGGGTTTGTTTCTTGGTCTCCTTTGAAATAAAATTACATAGTTTCAATATTAATGTTTAGGCAAACTTGATTGCATCGTTCTGCACTATAAATCCATCATTCTCGTCTACAGAGAATGAGCCATTGTATTTTTCTTGGTCATCCCCCAGTATACGCTTAACTCTACGCCTCGCTCAAGAGTCTTCAATTAACCCTGTTAGTTGTGGCAAACACAAAAGCCTTTGGCTGACATTGGCCACCCCCAAAGTCTCACTGAAAGTTTTGTCCTTCATACAGACAGAGGGTAAAACATTGGGGCTGTTGGAACATGGTAGTTGGTGCACGTCAGTCTGTAGGGACAAACATAAATTGAGCAATGAGTTGTTGTCAATCTCAATTGAGACATTGCCTTGCCCTGATTTGATTCTCGTGGTCCGGGGCCAATGTTGTACTAATTTCAGGAGCTACTTTCTTTGTCAGTACTTTAAAAAAACAGTCATTTTAAGAGGGTCGTGTTGTATGGGAGCGTTTAAGTCCAATTGCTGAGCACATGGGGCTATTTCAATATCCAGGACCTCAGGCACAGACAACTGCATTGCCAATTAAGTTTTACCCTTCCGAAGGTTGTATGCTCTTTTAGGCAGCATTTTAACAAGGGATATTAAGTTCACAAAAGTACTGCCTTTGATAATAGGCAGTAATTCGCATGGTGCAAGAGAAGTGGAAGGTAAGAGCAGTACTCCATGCGGCTTTCTAATATTAGAGTCCTAAAACAATGTTCTCTCGCTACACTTTCTTTGCTCCGGAGATCACAGCTGAGCATACACTGTAACACTAAGTTCGGCAAACATGCGTTGCCTTTTGTTGTTTGGTAGCGAGCAGATTTAGTGCTTAGTAACAAACCAATAAATAACCATTAGTGGAGTTCACAGGCTACAACTTTGATGCTGCATTCTGTTCACAATTTATTTATTTATTTATTTATTTATAGAGCACTTTACACCAAGGAGCTGTACAGTGGAACAACATAATACAAGATAACAACAAGATAACAGTGGGAGCAAAATGACATCATGAATCATTGGACAAAACAGTGCAAAGAGCAATTAACTGAAGGTGGGCGGGAAGGGGAGTGGGATTAGGTGTGGTGGGGGGGTGGAGATGAGTTGGACGGGGGAAATGGAGGAAGAGAGAGGAGGAACAGGAGAGGGGAGAGAGAAAATCAGAGGGAAGGGTTATGGGGGGAAGTAGAGGGGGCAGAGGGGGAGTTTTCAAGGAGGAGAATGGAGGAGGAGGGATTTAAGGGAAGTGCAAAATGAGGTGAAGGTCGTGGTAGAGCGGATTGTGAGAGGGAGTGAGTTCGAGTGCAGTGGTGCAAGGAGTTGGAAGGAGCGGAAACGGGAGGAAGCGCAGGGGGATGGAGAAGGTCAGCAGAATGAAGGGAACAGGAGGGGGAGTAGAAGGAGAGAAGGGAGGCGAGATAAGGAGGAGCAAGACCAATGCACACATTGGCAACCATCATGGACGATATGGTACTCGTTTATCTTCATAATACTCTTTAAACAACCCCTATTCACATTTTGGTCCTTAATTTCCATTTGTACGACATTGGTACTTTACTATTTTATTCAGCTAACTACATGTACCATAATGCACCTTGCTACAGCTATCAGTTCCTGGCCATTCCCATTTGTCAGTATTGGAACCACAATCCCCAGAAGCCCTAGCGATCAGTGCTGCTTCCACCATCTCAGGACCAGAGAGGGAGGAGGCAGATTATCTTCAGGTGTGCTGCTCCAGGTGCTGCCAATTAGTCTGCCGCGGTACAGGACAGGGCTGTATTTAAGCAGCTGCCTGCAGGAGCTCAGTCTCTTGCATCAAGAGTCCTCCCAGCCCCTTTTTGGCTTGTGACTCGAATTTGTATGCTGTTCCTGCTGCTGCATTTTCCTGCTTTGATCCAGTGCTCTTTTGGGGCTGCCTGCCTTGCAGCCTGCAACCCTCTGCTGCCTACAGCCCTAGCCTTCTGGGCTCCCTGCCTTGCAGCCTGTTACACTCAGCTGCCTGCAGCCATAGCCTTCCGGGCTCCCTGCCTCGCTGCCCTGCTCCTCTGGGCTCCCTGCTTTGCAGCCTGCAATCCTCTGCTGCCTACAGCCCGGGTCCTCTGTGCTCCCTGCCTTGCAGCCTGCTACTCTCTTCTGCTTTCAGTCCTGACCCTCTGGTCTCCCTGCCTCGACGCCCTGCTCCTTTGGGTTCGCTCCTTGCTGCCCTACTCCTCTGGGCTCTCTGTCTGCCGCCTACTACAGCTCCAAGTCCTGCTCCTCTGGACTCTCTGCCTTGCAGCCTACTACAGTCCTCTGCAATCCACTACAGTTTCTCTGCACCTTGTGCTATCCGTTACTGCAGCCCTGTGCTAGGCAGAATCCTGTGCAGTTCCCTTGGGGAACACTGCAAAAAAGATTAAGACTACAGGAGTAAGCAGTAAACCCAATTGGTAGCAGTCTGCACCGCCCAGATTTACCTGGTAGCTGTGGCTGAGCAGTCAGACTTCTCTCAAGATGAGTAGGGCAGTATACAGAGGATACACAATAGGGCTAAAAACACAGTAGAGCAAGCAAACACTGACCAGAGCTTGGTATCAAAAGTATAGAACTATTTATTTAAAACACACTTTAGGAAATACACTAAGCACTCTAAATCAAAGCAAGTTCAAACACAGTCAGATAAAGTATACACACCTCCCTTAATAATTATTAGACAAGTCTAGGTCAAAACACCACTATTTGTAAAAACATATGTGAGCGCGTAACTTAGATGGCACTCCAATAATTAGGTTAGAGAGAGAGAGAAAGGCAGATCATAAAATAAAACAGTTCCCAACACTTTTCTAAGACCACAGCAAGTTAGTGAAGGCAGAGTCTACTGTAGAGCCAAAGTTCATAGGCCAGGTCCACTTTAAATGAAGCAAGGCGTAATGTGCCCAAGATCACACAGTTTAAAAAGCACTCAAGTCTTTGCAGAAATGTTCAAATGAGTTTGGTTTGATGCGAAAGGTAAAGTTAGAAGGTCTGGGGCCAACCAAGTTGGAAAGCCAAGGATTTAAGGGTCACCTTTAGCAATCTGCAGAAAGGGAGGCAAGGCGGAACACAGTACCTTAAAGAGTGAGGAAGCTCCAGCGGTGGCAGTTGTTCCTGGCAGCGGGTGCAGTTCGTGGTTTCGATCAGGGGAAGAGAAGATCTCGTCGAAGAGGAAACTTGGAGTCGTTGCACTGCGCAGGGAAGAGACCAGCCACGGAGTTTATCGGTTAAAAGGTGCGTTCCTTTTATTTGCGGTCACAGTGGTGAAGCTTGGCTATCCGGCCGCCGGGGTGCTTGACACGGGCGATTCGACCAAGAGACATCCTGGAAGGCGAATGGCGAACTGGTTGTCACCACCAGCTCAAAGGGAGAAGACTCTTAGAGCAGAAGATCTTCTCTTGTCTTTGGGAAAGTGGTGAGGTTGTTGCAGCAGGGCTCCACCAGTGGTGGCGTCGTTGCAGATGGCTCAGCTTCTCCCCTCTTTCGATTTCTTAGGTCCTGTGGCGACTTCTGAAGTTCCAGTCCCCAAAGCCCTGCTTTTATGCAGAAAAACCCCCATTCAACAGCCTAGCTGTCACTCATACATGCTAAGTGGTGAGCCGGGCGGCTCACCACTGGGCCAATCGGAACAGAGTGCGACTTGAGTTGCTAAGGCAACGCAGTCCAGGGTGCCAATTCCCCCACCCACACATCCTGTGGAACCCAGACCGAGTGGCACCATTTGGAGGGCTTCGGTGGAGAAGCCCGCCAAAAAGTGGAACAAAGGGCCCGACCTTGGTTGGAGTTACAGAGAGGGACACAAACGCCATTTTGGAAAAGAGTTCTGGCGAAAAGACCCAACCGGTGATTTTATATTAAATAAATAACCTGGCGGTATCTTTAACATTGCACCAGAAAGTTGTGCATTTAAAGCCAATGGGAAAATCCCATCGGAAATATTCCGGTGGAATATTTCACGTGGTAACCACTGCTACCAGCCGGAACTCGACAAGGGGGGACTGGACAGTGTCCCCTTGGAAGCAGACCCAGGGGCAATCCAATTAACCCCTTCTAGCACTTCCACACTATGATGGTTTGTACTGGTTCTGTTCACAATTTTGGACTAGTAAAGCCAATGGTGACTTTACATGCCCTGGGAGACAGTAGTCAGTCCCAGGGTATGGAGTCTGTTTGGGGGTCACTATGACACCCCTGTTTTACTGCACTGAGGGTGCTGTGTAACACATACACTAAAACAGATGATACCCTATGGAGTAAAAGACCCCTTAGCTCATAAGCGCACAATAAGTCAAGACATAAATCATGCCTAAGAGTGGGAGGAAAAAAGAGTCTCACTCTTAGGAGAAAAAAACAAACCCCAAAAATCCAGCAAAGCTGCTGGTGGACTCACTAGGTTTGGGAAATTAGCCTTATAAGAGAATTCTCCCTAACACCCTGCTTCCTTGTTTGCAGCCCCCCTATTTTCTGACTGCTGCTCCCTTGCTCTCTTCCTTGTTTGCTACCCCTTGTTCTTGATCCCTGTCCTTCTCTTCCTTGAGTCCTCTGTCCTCCCCTTTAGTTTACCCATTTCTATTGTACTGGTTTTTCCTTCATTCCCTTCTGCTAGATTTCTCTTAGACTTCCTTTTCCCTGGTTATTTCTGTTCTTGTCTCTCTTGTGCCTTATGTTGATCCTTTGTACAGAGCTTGACTGTTGGTTTCCAGCAGGCAACCTCTGCCCCTTCTCTTGTCGTGTTTTCTGTGTTACAGACACCCAGAGCTGCTGTTCTGAGCCATGAGCAGAGTGGGCCCCTGTAATAGTAATCTGTGCAGAAGGCTGGAGTTTCCAAAGGTCCGTGGAACACTCTTTTCCATTTCTGCATACACCCCAAGATGGAATCCAGTTTGTTTGTATCTTTGTATTTCCTGCCCATTTCTGTTCACAACTACAGTTGCCTACTTTTCTTTCTTGTCGAGTTTCCTGCTGTGTGTGTACTTATCCGTCACCTTAAATCAGCACAGCCACCCAAACCCTACCTGGGGGCCCTGTGCCACTCTTGACAGAGTGCCAGCCTTGACAAAGGCAGAGAACGTAAAATTTTAGCTGTAAGTGAAATGGTAGCCAGCCAAGGTAAGAGAGCGAGGAAGAGATGGAGTCACGGGAGGTAAGGAGACAAAGGGTATGAACAGCAGAGTGGTAGATGGATTTAAGAGGGGCAAGATGAGATGCGGGAAGTCCAAAGAGTAGGGAAGAGCAGTAGAAGAGGCAGGAAAAGATGAGAGAGGAAATTAGGAGTTTGGTAGTGTGGAATGTGAGGGAGGAATGGATTTTGCGAATATTGTAGAGGTGGTATCGGCAGGTGCGAGAGGTGAGTGAAATGTGTTGGGAGAAGGTGAGGAGTCAAAGAGAACGCCTAAATTATGAGCTTGGGGAGAGATGGGGAGATTGGTGGGAGGAAAGTGAATGAAAGGGGGTGGAGAGGGAGGGGGAGGAGAATTAGATGTGGGAGATGCCAAACGAGGAGATAACAGGGGCAATGAGGGAGGTGTAAAGAGACAAGAGGAAAGGACCAAGTACAGAACCTTGAGGAACACCGTAAGTACGAGGGAAGGAAGGAAGGAGAGGTCTGGTTGCTCCATGATACAGCAAAGGAACGGGAGGAGAGGTAAGAGGATAGCCATTTTAGAACAGGGCCTTTAAACCCGAAGGAGGAAAGAGTGTGGAGCAGGAGTGGATGATCGACCGTGTCAAAAGCTGCAGAAAGATCAAGTAGAATAAGGATAGAGGATTGCTTCGCATGTCGAGCAGAGAGGAGGGAGTTAAGGATAGAGGTGAGAGCAGTTTCAGTGGAATGTTTGGGACGGAAGCCAGATTGGAAGGGAGGAAGGAGAGAGGAAGTAGTGACAAAGGATGAGAGCTGAGAGTAGGCAAGGCGCTCAAGAAGCTTAGAAAGGAATGGTAGAAGAGAGATGGGTCTGTAGTTAGCAGTGATAAGTGGATCGGCAGAGGGTTTCTTTAGAATGGGAATAATCGTTGCATGTTTGAAAGCAGAGGAAAAGGCTGATGAGAAGAGGCAGGTGTTGAAGAAAGTGGTAAGGTAAGGGATAAAAAGAGGGTAGATCTTGAGGATAAGAGCGGAGGGGAGAGGGTCAGAAGGGGCGGACGTGGGGTGGGCTTTGGATAGAAGGGAGGAGACTTCGGAAGGGGAAACAGGTGAGAAGATGGACTTGAAGGAAGAGGGAGGAGAGGAGGGAAGAGGAGAGGGGGAGTCAGAGAGGGAGTTGATTTTTTGCCGGAGGGTGAAGATTTGGGAGGAGAAGAAGTTAGCAAAGTCAGAGGGAGAAAGTGTGGAGTTGGATGAGGGATCAGGAGTAGGAGGAGAGAGAAGACGAGAGAGAGTTTGAAAAATACGATGAGGATGGGAGGCTTGAGACTGGAGAAGGTTAGAGTAGTAGGAGGATTCGGCCGCTGCAAGACAAGAGTTGTATAGTGCGTGGTAAGAGAAGTAAGAGGTTTGATTAGATAGCGAGGGAGTTTTGAGCCAGAGTCTCTCCAGCCATCGGAGAAGGTGCCGCATAGAGAGGAGATGGGAAGTAAGCCAGGGTTAAGAAGGCTTCTGGGTTGGACGGAAGAGAGAAAGGGGGTAAAGTTGATAAAGGGCAGTGGAGATAGGAGGAAAGGGAGGATAGAGCATCGTCCACAGAGAATAAAGCAAAGTCTTGGAGAGATGGAAGAGAAGAAGAGCAGGTGTCGAAAAAGAGGGTAGTGTCGAAGTCACGAAAGTCACAACGTGAGTAGTTTGGAGGGGAGGGATTAGCAGTAGGGTATTGTGAAAGAGGAGAAAGGGAGAATGAGAGTAAGGCATGGTCAGAGAGATAAACAGGAAGAGAAGAGACAGGGGAAGAAGGATGGGAAGAATTGTAGATGAGGTCAAGAGAGGAGCCAGAGGAGTGAATAGGGGATGAAGGAAGGGGGGAGGGGAGGTAGGAATCAAGGACGGAGAAGAGGGGAGAAGATTGAGGGGTAGAAGGAAGATGAATTTAAAGTCGCCAAGTACTGATAGAGTAGAGGTGGAAGGAGAGATAAGTGAGAGGAGACGATCAAGGTCTTCATAGAAGGAAGAGAGAGGGCCAGCAGGGGGATGATGGATGATCAGGAAGGAAATAGGGTGGGGAGAGGAAAATGACTTGTAGAGGAATTTGAAGGAAGGGAAAGAAGGGAGAGTGGGAGAGGAAGAGGAGGAGATGTATTTGGGGTGGTAGAGGAGTCCAACGCCTCCACCACGGCCAGAGGAGCGTGGGGTGTGAATGAAAGTGTAGGGGGGTAAAGAAGGTTAAGGCAGTGAGAGAAGAAAGGAGCGTGACTGGAGGAGTGGGGGTGAGGATAATGAAGAGGACTAGGCATTACGAGGAAAGAGGAGAGTAGGAGGGAAAGGAGAAGGTGGAAGGGAGAAGAGAGGGGGGAGAGGGAGGTGGAAAGGAGTTGTGGAAGATCGCATACCAAAGGACTCAGAAAAAGGACGAGTAGAGAGGGGCCGTAGTTGTAGAAGTTAGAAATGGAGGGGGTAGAGACCAGTGTGATTGTTACAGAAAGGGGCAGAGTGCAATGGGGGACCAAAGTGTGGTATGGGGAGAGGATAGTAACAAGAGTAAGTACAGGATGGCACCAACGTTGGTCACAAGTCCAGTGATGAGAGATCGCCGGTAGGAACCAATATAGTTGGAGGGAGCAGGCACTCGAAACTAGTTGGAAGAGACCAGGTGCCTGAGGCAGGAAAAATGAAGTAGCAGTTTTGGGCTGCTGCACCTGTGTGGTAAAGTGCAGGGGCGTAGGTTGCTGCATCCACAATTAAAAGGGGAGAGCAGTGGCACCAGGAACAGTGTGGAGATGCCAGGGGAAGAAATCACGCAGTCAAGGTGTGCGGAGGGGTACAAGGATCTAAGGAGGCTGGAATCACGTCAGGACAAGGGGGCAGCAGGGAATGGGTCTGGGATTGGAGTGGTGTTAACAGGGGAAAAGTAAGAGAGTCAAGTTAGATGGCCGGTGCAGCGATGCTCTGTAACCTCATCCACCCCTGGACGGGGAGGATTGCCAGCAGTCGTAGAAGATGGAAAGGAGGCACCGGCGGGAGGACTTGCAGCAGCAGAGGAAGATGGTTGTAGTAGGGAGTCCCGGTCGGCCACGTTGGTCAAAGGCAGGGAGGTGGAATGCAGGAGGAGCCGGGCTGGAGAAGGCGTACCTGGGTGTGAGCAATCGAACTCAGGCGAGTAGGACCGCCGCAGGAGGAATGCAGGATGAGCCTGACTGTAGAAGATGCACCTGGGTGTGAGCAATCAAGCTCAGGCGGGCAGGACCGCGGTTGGTGGCACCGGGGTAGAATGGAGGTACCCCAGGCAGCTACAAACCCACAGGGACGCAAGTGCACCAGTTGACAAGGTGGCCCAAAGCAGGAAGAAAAGCAAGGGCGAAGCCACGTTCAGTCCGCATCCGGTGCCGAGTGGACCGAGGGCCGTAGGAGCAGGGTTGGAGCCGGAGAATGAGGCAGGCTGGATCCACTCCTGCGCGAGGAGGAGTGGAGGAGGCGGGGAAAATGAAGATGGTGGGACTCCAGGCCCCTGCAATCCCACTAGGATTTGGAGAGCCGGTGTGGAGGCAGAGTGTTCAGGTGCCGCTGTGGAAGCACGCAGAGCCGCCAGGTCCCTGTGGGGACAAAGGAGGGCGAAAACCAAATGGAGGCACCAAGGGCTGCAGCAGAGGAGCAAAGATGCCGACACCCCTGATTGCTGCTGATAGACTCTGAGGGGGGCAATGTAGGAACAGGGCTGGGGCCGGAGAAAGAGGAAGGCAGGACCCGCTCTTGAATGGCGGAAGCGGGTTAATGTCAAGATGGCAGCACCCTAGATCGCTGCGGCCCCGCCAGGGCTCTGAGAGCCGATAAAGAAGCGGAGTGCTCTGGAGCGGCTGTGGAGGCACGCTGTACTCTGGGCAGGAGCACTGCAGGAACAAAGTTGGGGCCGGAGAAAGAGGAAGGCTGGACCCGCTCTTGAGTGGAGGAAGCGGGCCAATGTCAAGATGGCGGCACCCCAGACCGCGGCGACCCCGCTAGGGCTCTGAGAGCCGATGCAGAAGCAGAGTGCTCAGGAGCGGCTGTGGGGGCACGCTGAGCCGCCCTGTCTCCGCCCGGACACAGGAAGGGTGAGAGCCAAATGGAGGCCCCAGGAGTTGCAGCAGACAGGTCCAGATGCTGGCTCTACGGACGGCTGCAGACTCACAATACCACACAAAGATGGCACAGACAAAACAGAATTTTGTATTCTTTAAACGACGTTCTGCTTGCCAATCATTTTCACTTCCAGACACGAAACAACTCCGTCCGGCCCACGGTGGACCACGAAAGACCATTTCTTTCCACTTCACTAACGTTTTAGTTCTATTTAGTCAGCATTCAAAAGTGCTTTCCAAACACTCTAACGTGTTTGCACATCCCGGGGTCCCCTACTCGCTTAGACTGACTTAACGGTTCACTGTGCGGCTGCTGCAAGGAGTTTTCAGAGTAAGCTTCCCCTTCTTGACAGAGGCTCGTTTGGTTCCTGCCTCAGTCTCCAAGTCCTTCGTCGTCAGAACCAGAACAGCTCTGCAGGACCGCAATTCCTCTGGTCCCGCAGCACACAACTTGCCTGCACCTCACTGGAGTTCCTGCCATTGGCCAACAATCCCTGCTTTCTTCACGGCTCCTTTCTGTGAGTTTGCCTCTGCCTTCAAACTTGCTTCCCGCTACACGTACTTTGCAGCCGGTCTTCATTCTCCTTTTCTGATCCTCCAGCTCCAGGTAACTTCCAGGTTTAAATTCCCCATGCAGCTTATTTGGATGCTGACAACTAGACTGCAAATTACTCTTGATGTCACATTTTATCCATATTAACTCCTTGCTCCTCTTCCTCGTCTCAGTACTTGAGGCTTTCCGGGACTTGGAGTCCAGGGAGGTTTCCACTGATTTTAAGTCACATTGTTAAAGAGTTGCTTTTAATTTACAATCACCATAAACAACATATGTTCCATATGCTCTAGGTTTACCATGTACACATGAAGACTGAATAGGGTTTAGTTTAAACAAAGTGGCTTTCAGAGTTTTGTACATGGTTCTAAACACTGACAACATGCCATTAAAAACTTGGGAATTATGGGATCTTCCTCTCAAGAAAGAGAAGTATACTGCTTCTCATCTGTTGGAGTCATCACGCTTCCCTGACCGCCATCTCCTCCCATGTGATCCACCTTCAGAATACCACCCCCAGGGTCAGGATCAGGTAGTGGCTGCCTTTCCCATGCCACATGGAGGAGACTTTAGGCCTGGGGTCAGTGACGACTCACAGGATTCATCACATTTGATAGAGCGCTTTTCCTGAATTCCCTCTTTTTCGCTTGTAGGTTCACTTTTAATCCTCCTCCAGGCATGGATACCGACTGCTGAATCTATTCTGATGAGGAATCTGTGGGAGGTGTGAAGGCATCATGAAGCAGACAGAGACAACATATCTGCAATTCAAAACAAACACTTTTATTAAATTAAATATCAGAATGGAAAAAGGCCTAACTTGCCCTATGCTGAGTTGGGATTTCCCAGCCTAAATACAACTAAGGAATGTCTGAATCAGAGTTCAGCTGAAGAATCTCTGTTTCTGAAACCTTTACTTGCCCTCACAGCTCATCTATGCAATGTGTTGGGATGTCAGCAACTTAAAGAAACAGTGTCCAACATAAAGTTCTGAGCCCCTTTTAGCTTGCAGTTCCTTTCAGCTCCCTTCCCCAAGTATAAAGCAGTTCCAAAAGAAAAAGTCTCAGAATGGCCTCTCTTGAGTTCAGGATAATACAGTTTTAACGAATACTCTGGGTTCCCTTCCCCAAGTACCAAATAACACAGTTCCAGGCACAAAAGAACCTTGTGAGTCCAGTTCTAAGTCAATGAATGGTTCAAGTCTCATGATTCCCTTCCCCAAGACTTAAAGGGATCGTGCGCTCAAAAATGTTATTGGCCCTCATTAGGACTCTGGCACTAAATCATGGTGCTATTAGCACCGTGGTCCATGCCAGAGTCCGCCATGGAGAAAGGGGGAATTACAACCCCATTCCAAGGTTGGCAGGGCGGTAATTCCCCCTTTCTCCATGGCCCTTCCCCATTCCCATTTTTGCCCCATAAGGCTCAATGGCAATGGGGAAGGCGGCAATTACGGTACTGCAAATTGCAGTACCGTAATTGCCATCAAGGTCCCTTTGCGGGTCCCTCCTTTAACAGCTAGTCCAGACCAGTCGTTAAGGTCGGGAGCTGCAAAGGGACCTCGTAGTAAGGCGTTAAGGGGTTAATGGCGCCGCAGCCTTTTACGGCGCCCCCTTAACGCCGGGGTCGTAATGACCCCCATTGTCTTAAAAGATGGGCAATAATTAAAACATATATTAAACATCTTTTTAACAAAAGATCCCATGTAAAATTTTGTGCAAATAATGTTTAAACCCCTTTAATTTGAAACACTAGGAGGCATCCATTTTGTGAAATGGATGAGCCTCCTGTGTTTGTGTTACTCTCTGCCCCCGCTGCAGTAGTGAAGCAGAAGCCACCTGCAGGTAGC
The DNA here is from genome assembly GCF_040938575.1 of Ambystoma mexicanum. Classification (NCBI taxonomy): domain Eukaryota; kingdom Metazoa; phylum Chordata; class Amphibia; order Caudata; family Ambystomatidae; genus Ambystoma; species Ambystoma mexicanum. The sequence continues at coordinate 352,319,472 of NC_090929.1, forward strand.
TTTTATTGCAGTGGCTTTTGCTTCATTAGTGCTGGTGAGCAGAGAATGCAGGCTTCTTCTATTTGTATGAAAACCACAGCAATTATAAATACAACCGTGTTGTATTTGACTGCAGCGGCTTTCGCTTTGAGTCTCCCGGGCTCCCCCAAGGCGAGGGAGCCCGGGAGACTCAAAGCGAAAGTACTGCCATTTATAAATACAACCAAATGCTGTGGTTTTCGTTTTAAGTTTCTCAGGCTCCCCCGACTCAGGAAGCTCGGAAAACTTAAAAAGAAAACCACAGCAATTATAAATACTAGGATTATGCTGACTTTCGCTTTGAGTCTCACAGGCTCCCCTGAGCCAGGCGCAGCCCGGGAGATCAAAGTGAAAGCCACCGCAATTATAAATACGTTTTTGTATTTATGATTTCAGTGTTTTTATAACCACTGCAATCATGAATACAACAACATTATATTTATAAAAGCACTTCTCTGCTCTCCGTCACTAATGAAGCAAAAGCTGCTGTAATAAAAGCTACCGGCAGGTGGCTTTTGCTTCATTACTGCCGCCAGGGCAGAGAGTAACACAAGCACAGGAGGCTCATCCATTTCACAAAATGGATGCCTCCTAGTGCTTGAAATTAAAGGGGTTTAAACATTATTTGATCAAAATTTTACATAGGAACTTTAGTTAAAAAGATGTTTAATATATGTCTTTGATTATTGCCCATCTTTTAAGACCATACAATTTTTGTGCGCACTATCCCTTTAATTTCAGCATCAAAATGATCCTTTGTCTTTTTAAAGTCCTTTATCATCACTCGTGTCTTTCTTTGTTGTAGCTTTGGTTTTTCATGTAGAAATTGTAGCTGTGTTAAAATAAACTTCAAAATCTTAATTCTGCTCTAAATGTAATATATAGTTTTAACATCATTCAAATTTGAATGCAGCACATATTGGTTTAAAGATTCATTTAGAATTCAGCATGTGATGGTGTTTTCTCAAATGAAAAGTTCTGTTTTACTTAATATGTAACACTTAGTAAGGTTTTCACTCATTTCTGCATTCAATGGATATTCGTTGTCTTTGTTAAGGTTGTCATTTGTTCGGTATTCAAGAAGACACGGGTTACGCGTACAACACACTTTCCATTCAACCCGCTGGGTATTATTCCTTTAATTCACTTTAAACAAAAGGTTTAGCATTCAAAGACTTTCAAAAATGTTTTTCTTCCCACACGCGACCACTCTGATACAAAGTATTCGTAGTATTTCACTGTCTGACAAAGGATTGGATCGGAGACCTTTGGATAAGTGTTTCAGCAAACATGCGACCACTCCGATACAATGTATTCCTCAAACAACCAAACGCTTGCACACCGGGTTTCTCAATGATTAGAAACTCACTGGTCACGTATAAAGGCTTCACAGCAGCATGGATCGTGTGGCCTTTTGCTCCCCAATTCAGGGTTCCCACTTCTGCCCCTCAGGCACCCCTCTGTTGACGACCCAACACATGGAAATGAGCATCCTGAAAGCATACGAGAGGGACAGCCTCTCCACACGGCTCCCTTCTTTGTATTCGGTTGGTGCCACAGAGTCCCAGCTCCCACGCTACACCTACACTGACCTTCCTGCTGCTACTGTCGCTCCTTCACGCTCGGGTTTCCCCGCTCTCTCTCTTATTGCTGGGCTGGTCTCCTTTTATACACCTGCAGCCCCTTGACAGGATGCAGGTGTGGATGTCCAATCAGCCCTGCTTGACCGCAATAGTGAGACATACCTGACCTTTACAGCTCCTGGCAGGCATCTTGTTCATCCCAGTACCAGAGTGGTAAAAAGGTGTGGTCTCCATTGCTCTTGAATGCCTCTTCTTTGTCACAGTACTGTCAAGTGTCAAATGGGGAGAAAAGAGGGGAACTAGCTTATAACAGCCCTTGAGGATGGGTGAAGGGTTGGTCATCACTAGGAAAAGGGGATACCATGTCTCGCCCAAGGGCTCCCCACTTCCAGTCCCCAAGGATCATCCACCCAGGTGATCCTCCCTCCCTTCTCCACCCCCAGGGTCAAGATCCAAGAGTGATGGCCTTTCCCTGGCCACCTGTGTAGCGGATTCAAGGGGTTTAGGAGTGGGACTACCCTCAGGTACTCCTACTTCCCGTCCCCTTGCCTCCATACTGCATGGGCGTCCCTGGCTGCGGATGGGAGACAGAACCTTTTTCACCCCAAAAAATCTTCTTACCCTCTAAATTTAGAGGCGCGCTGGGGCACAGCCCCTGACTCTGCCCGCTGGCGCAACTCCCCAGTCCTCTTTTCCGTGTCGACTGGAGCAGACTGCTTTCACCAGCGCTCCTGGGTTTGGCTTCGGCCTTTTAATTCCACACACTCTTCCCCGGATACTTTTTGTCTTCTGAAGTGAACTAGGTTCTGCCACTGGGCTTCATCAAAAGAGGTTGATTCATTGACCTGCACTCTGGATGACATCCTATCGTTCTCTGCACACCTCGCACACTCTGGGGTGCAGGTGGACACATGTCGCACCTATTTTTCGGCAATCGGAGCCTACCGGAATTCCGAGGAGTGGGTATTTTCTTCCTCTTATCCGGTGGTTAAAAGACATGTGGCGGGCCTCACCAGAGACTACCCGCCTATCAAAAAGCCACACCTGGTGTGGGACCTTAACCTGGTTTTGGGCACCAAGGCTCATAAACCATTCGAACCCATGGCGTCCGCGGACATCAAGCTAGTCACTTTTAAGACAGCCCTACCGGTGGGCCTTATATCTGCATGCAGGGTCAGTGAAAACCAGGCACTGGTGGCTTCAGAGCCTTGTACTACTTTTCATAAGGACGTGGTGGTGCTTAAAACGCACCTTGCATTCTTACCAAAGGTGGTCTCTTTACACCTGAATGAGGAGATGGTGTTACCCACTTTCCTACCGGACCCTAAGGACGATGCTCAGAGGGTTCTGCACTGTCTAGACGTCAGGCGCACCCTAATATTGTACCTTTTCAGTACTAAAAGCTTTCGCAAATCGGAAGATCTCTTTGTCACTGGTGGGTCAAGGCCAGGCTATCAAGCTTCCAAAGCCTCTATAGCAAGATAGATGGTGGCGGCCATCAAGGAGGCCTAGGAGGGGCAGCACAAACTGCTCCCGGCAAATATGCTTGCCCACGCTATCAGAGCCAAAGCTAGAGCTGTGGCTTTTCAGAGGCACGTTCCGTGGCAGGTCATCAGCAGGGTGGCTACGAGGGGTACGCCTTAGGCCTTCTGCAAGCACTACTGCTTGGATGCCAGCTCCAGGTCAGATGCAGCATTTGGGCAGGCAGTGTTAAGGAACTTGTTTTCTTAGGAGGGGTCACCTCGCCAGCCTGGGGCTACATTCAGTTGTAATCGCCCATGCAGTATGAAGGAAAGGGGACGGGACGTAGGAGTAATTATAAGTTACTCACTGTAGTGTCTAACGTACTCCTAGTCCATAGTCCCCTTTTCTCCACACGTCTCACCGTCCTCCCCCTTAATAAAACTGGTGTCATTAGGCAATGGTACTATTGTCAACGCGTCAAACCGGACTGAGGAGTGGCGCTGGTGGGCGGAGTCAGGGAGCGCATGCTCCCGGTGCCGCATGCCTCTAAATTTAGAGGGGAAGAAGATTTTCTTCTGGTGAAAAAGGTTCTGTCTCCTGTCCCTTGCGAGGGACGCCCATGAAGTATGGAGGAAAGGGGACTATGGACTAGGAGTATGTTAGTTACTACGGTGAGTAACTTATAATTGTCTCACAGAGGATGCAATCCATTCAAGGAAACTTTCTCACCTGTATGTTCTTTGTAGGGATTCTCCTCCCCACAGATTTCTGATTGCCCTCCCATTCTGCCGCTGTCTTGAAAGCAAAAATAAAGGGTAGAAAGCAGTATATATCTGGTGCTTCAAATGAATAACAACAACTCTTACGCAGGTATAATTGAGGCCAAAATAAGGAAAGCGCGACAACTGAGCCTCCTACTTTGGAAATGTTTCTAACACTGCAGGGTATACGACTCAGGGTATCTTGATATTCTACAAGCAATTTTATAGTCCCATGATATTGTATGGGTTGGAGGCCGTATCAATGACGGACATTTGTTGGCTAGATCATTTGGAAGGCAGGTTCTGGCACAAAGCATTACATTTAGTGGCTACTACTCCCATTGAGTACCTAAGACTTGAATTTGGTATTGTGTCCTTAAGCACCCAATTGCACAAGAGAAGAGGGGCCCCAACATGCCCACTATTAAACGAGTTGGGCAAGAATTGTGGATGCGAAGCGACCATAGGCGGGAAGAACTTTGAAACTTTAAACTCTGAATTCTTCCGTATCATCAACTGGACACCCAACCCGGAAAGTGGGTCACATTTTTAGAAAGCGTAACAAATGGGATTGGATCAAATATTACACCCATTAGGCAAGCCTCTCTAATCATGGTACTGTAGCTTAGGTTGTTCATAGATATGACGCCACAAACATACCTTCTCTTGAGCCCCAGCCCCACAGTAGATAATTTTATGCTGAGATTGGGAATTCATCAATTGCCGTTACTGACAATTAGAGGCCCACAAATGGGCAGCTCTAAAGAGTTGAGGCTATGCCGGATATGTGAGTCTGTTGAACACTTGGAAACTGTGAGACACATTATGACAGAGTGTAGCACACTTGGGTCAGTCTATTTGTGTTTATTGTTTGAAAGACTGCATAATTAAGGTTCGATATAATCAGATTCTTTCTGGAATCCTTGTTTAAACTTGGAATCAGATGCACATTGCACTTTATCTGGTTTGGAAAGCAATATAAAAGCGGTTGTGTATCAAGATATTGCAGAAAACGAAATAACGGACGCTGCTGCATCTAAAGAGTAGATCGGGTTGAAGATAGTCCTGCATCCTGTGAATCTGAGAATTCAGTTCAGAGCTTTTATAAGATTAGACCCTATTTTAACTTTAACAATTCTTTTAATTGTGTTAAATATCCTGTATTTATGCAAATGTTTCGTCTGTTTTAATTGATTTATGTGTTAAGGAATCTTAATTGTACATGAAAAGTATTAGTATCGTTTAATATGATTTATTAGTACCCAGTGATGGTCAATGAGCTTGTAAAAACCAAGAGCCTTACCTCGCTGAGAAGGCTCAGAGCACTGCCGATCCAGAGTTCTTTCTGCGAGTGGCCGCCAGGAAAAGGGAGACAGGGCTACGTGTAGTCCCTTTGCCCTTATCACGGCGGGCATTTATTTATGCTTTTTTTTTTCTCGAGTCAACAAAAGGTCACAACACCGTTTCTCGACTCGAGAAAAATTGCAATTAGTACCACGGTAAACCATGCCGGGGTACTAATGGGAATATAACCCGAGGAGGGGGCGATTACCGGTTGGGTAATGCCACTGGGGCTCTGTTAAAGCCCTTGCTTCGCTCAGGCTTCTAACTACAGCCCTGGGGGCATTACCCAACCACTTATGCCCCGCTCCTCAGGTTATATTGCCAAAATATTAGTGAGTATAATCTATGCATTTTCGACAGGAATCATTATTAAGGTTTGTTTAGATTATTTGAGATGATACTTGTATTCTAAATTTTTTAAAGTTCTTTTGAACTGTAAACAAATAAATATAAGTAATAATAAATAAAATAAAATGCAAAAAAAGAGGATATTATGAATATGTACATTTGTAGAAAGGAAAACCTGAACGTTTTGTGTGTGGGAATTGTCGTGGAAAATAGCCAAGACTATACTGGTGGATTGGTGAACGGTTTTATTAGAAATAGCAAAGCCACAGGACAACGGCAAACCAGCGGCAGTTTGAGACTCGGCGCAAGCAACCCAAACTACATTCACTGCGTTGGGTTATATATTGAAAGGTACACATGCGTTTCAATGGAGAGGGAGGTGTGGACATGAGACAGAAACAGTGTTGCAGGTGGAAGGACAATGTCTCGGCATACGACTCTCAGGCAGTGGCTGCGTTCTCACGCTCAGGACAAATACCATCTGGCTGGAAGACATATAATCTTACAGTAATTATTGCAAGGTAAGCTACTTCTACAATTCTCACATTGTTCAGGTAAGCAAGCTTGCTTACCAGATGATACTTCCGTCTGCTAAATCCGCCTTGTATGGAAAAGCAGCATCCTAAAACTAGCTTACTTATGCCAAAAGGAAAACACATTTGAGGTGAGAGTAGTGGAGGCGAGCTACACACGGTATCATACCAAAATACTGAATGAAAACATTTTGAAGATGAAAATGTGCAACCTTTTACTTTGCATTTCACCACAAGTATATCTGGAGGGGGTGGGTTAAGCTATTAAATAGGGTAAGGAGTGTATGAGGGGACGCTGCGAGGGGGGAGGGGCTCCCCCTGCATATACTTGCAGTGAATGGAAAAATAATCAACATTATTGTCTTCAAATTCTCTCACAGTGACCAAATAGATCCGTACACATTAGGTGATGAAGCTGCAAAGTTTAAAAGCGAGCAGTAAGTAGAACATAGTGCTGACAATGGTAATAAGGCATGTGTTAAATATGGCAGTTTTCATTAGTAGCACAGTATTATAATGCGACTGGGGTCCGTTTATTTCAATTGTCAAACACCCGTTTTTACCCCACAATTCCCTCCTGTGAGACCTTCACTCCAGGCTCATCCATTACATCTTTGGAGAGCAGACATCACATTCAGACATGTCATAACATTGTAATATAACACAAACAAATCAAGTCCCATGTGTAATAGAAAGAACAGATCCGATTGACATCTAATCTCACAACTTCATATTTAATAAATAAATAATTTTATTGCAAACATATATAAATTACCATCTTCAAAAAACAGAAGTTTCGCTGGCGGCTTGCAAATGAGGGTCTACAAACTGTAAAGAGTTCTACCTGCTTAGGCATGAAGATCAGTGCCAGCAGAAGTGATGAGCCGTGGTCGGTCGCCGTGAAAAGCAAATGCTGGCAGCTGGCGTGCCAAGCTCAATTAATTAACAAAAAATGTGGCAAATTCTCGTTAAAACCTATTATTCTGTTTTTTGAGCAAAAAGCGGTACCAGCGCTAATATATGGTGGGGAATCGCGTTTGGCTGTGCAGAGGCCCTGTGGAACTCTTTAGAAAATATTTTTTGGACTCGTGTCCTGCAGCTGCCTAAGGGTACCTCTACTACATGTCTACGGTACGAGCTTTGGCTCATATCAATCAAAGCAAGAGTTACCTGGAACCTATTGAGCTTGTACAGAAAAACAATGGCTAAATCTCCAGTGCCTCAATTCCAAGTGCTACACAAACCGAACAGCGACAAAGTATACACTACACTATTTGAATGGAATCTACTTTGTCAGGCTCTTTTAAAGGAGTACGACATCAGCCTTCCAACGTTACTGGAGAATCCAGACCCGGTAAAAAGGAAAATCTGGAGAACTGATTGGACAAACACTTGTGATTTAAGAGCAAAAACAAAACTATTGTGTGAGGTACCGGGAGAAGCAAAAGCTTATAGCCAGCGACACTCATATTTAACATGTTTTCCAGACCAGTACTCAAGAGCACTGTATGTGCGCTTTAGAATGAACTTGCTTCTAACAAAAGAGTGTCTGGCTACTTGGGCGAAATTTGCAAACATCTACCTTGTGTGCAGATTCTGCAAAAAGAGTAATGAGACCCTTAAACATCTAGTAATGGTATGCTCGGCGTTTGAGCAACAAAGCGAGAGAAACTTTGGACAAATGATCAATGAGCACCAATTTATGAGTGCAGAAGACTGGTGGATAGCTCTTTTTGAGGGGAACAACAGAGCAGTTTCATGTGCTCTAATACATTTTCTGTGAATGTTAAAAAGTAGCCTAGATACTGAGAACGAAAGCTGGGTGTAGGCAATCCGGAGATTCCTGCTGGAGGTGGCACACATGTTGCACGAGTGTAAACAAACGTTGACGATTTTTGAGTACTAAAAGAAAAAGGGAAAGATGAATGGAGAGAGGAAGTGATTGTATTGTGTGTACTGTTTTTATTTTTATTTAAAGGTTTGAATAAACCAAGAAAAATAAAAAAAATGCATTTATATATCACAGTAACTATATATTCCACTTTATCACGAGTAGATCCACATCATACTAGTCATGCATCCTCTTATTCACTCAATCTCACCCCACCATCAGTTGTAAACATTATGCAAACATATACTCTTCTCATTTCATATGGCTTCACATTAACAATTTGTTTTTCATATCACATTACACCTCATTACTTTATACCCTTCTGTCTATTGCTTAACATCCAAAAAAGTAATCGACACATGTTTCAGCCAGAATGTATGAGCCTTTTATTGTGGCCCTTTGGTGCTCCAGCCTTCTTCAGGACAAATGTGGATGCTGTACTGTGTTACACTGCTTAAACTCTTGTAACTCTTGTGTACCTGTGACTATCTATAAAACAAACCAAAATAGCTACTATTAAAAACAAGTTCAGTCTTCACTTCTCCATTTTGACTTGATTAAGTCACTTCACAATGTATATCTCACATCTATGAAAACGAGGTACATACCTCAACAGATTGAGCCGTTGACCTCGTCTACTGTAATTTGTCATGCTCAGGTGACTGGCTCACTTGAAAATGAACCCACCTAATGGTACAAAGCTACAGGGAACAGAAGAGACAAATGCTCAGGTTCCTGCATTTATTTTGCCACAGTTACACCAATGTATTTCCTCTTTTGACTACCTTTACTTGCAAAACACTGAAGCTTAATTTTGCTTCCTATATGGGCTGCTTCCCCGTCATTTGGGATAATGGTGGAGCCTGCAGTCTGTCAGGATTCTATCTTGGAAAAAGTAAGGGAATTTGAATCCATAAACACCAATTTTCTCACCTATCACTGTATGTTTCTCATGTTAGGTTCTGCTATTATCCTCACTTACCTTTAGTAGTGTGCTCTGACATCCAGTATGCGAGTCATGTGCGTTCAATATGGCCTTCTTTTTCTTCTCTTTTGTGACGCTGTTTCCTGCTTTCACCACGCCTAAAAAACAGCGAGATGATACAGCGCCAATGAGATATCGATCCCATATATAAAGAATAGCTTTCTCTATCATGTACATATTGGCATGTCATCCTTACACAAATCTGCTCGTTTGAATGCAGACATAAATATTCCTTCTATGTCCCTTAGCATGTGGGATCATAGCTGCACATATCCCCGCTGCGTGTATGCTCTTTACTGCTGGCTTAAGTACGATCACATGTATTACTCCCCTGCCCCAGTGTTACACGTATGCATTGTGCTACAGTTATTCTTTATATTAGTGATCAATATCTCATGGGTGGTGTACCATCTCGCTAGTTTTTTATGGCACAGTGAAAAGCAGGAAACAGCGTCACAAAAGAGAAGGAAAAGAAAGCCATATTGAGCGCATATGACCCGCATACTGGGTGTCAGAGCACACTAATAGGGGTAAGTGAGGATCATAGCAGAACCTAACATGAGAAACATACAGTAATAGGTGAGAAAATTGGTATTTAGGGATACAAATTCCCTTACTTTTTCATGGATAAAATCTTGGCATAACCGGCAAACTCCACCATTATCCAACAGACAGGGAAGCAGCCCATACACGAGGCAAAATTAAGCTTCAGTGTTATGTAAGTAATGGTATTCAACAGAGGACATAAATTGGTGTTTCGAATGGATTGTGTCCTCCAACGTATTCCACGTAATGTCCACAGCTGTGCTACTTTGGAAATTTTTCGGCAGAGGGCGTCCTGCGTCGATGGCGTTGGATCGATGTCCCTCGAAGGCCTCCGTCGAGGGCGACGTCACTGGGTGTTATAAATAGGATGCACAGTGCCAGTAGCCTCAGTTCCGTTTTTTCCGCAAACGTGTTTTGCGTCGAGAACTCGGCGCGACTTGTGTATTTTAAGTGAATATGTCGTCTTAATCTACCCCTCTGACTCCGCGGTCTGTCTTTAAGACTTGCCGGGACTGTAAGTCTAAGATGCCGATTACGGACCTGCATTGCATTTCTTTGTGGTGTCTGGGCGAGAGACATGACACAGACGACTGTTTGAAATGCAGGTCGCTGACTGCTGAGGCCTTGCAGGAGCGTAAGGGGAAGTTACAGGTAGGTCGAGGTACTGAACCCAGTAAGTCCCGAAAAACTGCTAAAGGGATGTCCACCGAGGATTCGAGGGGGGACTCTCCTCGTCTGAAGGAGACCTGGGGATCTCGATCCCGGACTGGGTCCTGCCACTCCTTCTCGTCGCTCCCGGAAGCGGCATCACCGGTCGCCTTCCCCGTCCTCGACGGATGATGGCGCCGCAAGGAAGGTGGCTTGTCCCACTAAGTCCTCGACTCCGGGTGAGTGGGCAGCCTTCAGGCAGCAGATGCTGGCGATTTTTTAAATTCCAGGGCACAGTTCAGTCCGCGCCTTCAGAAGAAGCCTGCAAGGAACGGTCTTGGTCCGATGCTCTCGCGCCTTCGGGCCCGGGTCCTCAGCACAATACTCATCGGAAACCGTTGTGGTCCCGTTCGGACAAGGTTCAGGTTGATCGCCAGAGACGTGCTAGGTCCAGGTCTCGGTCTTCATCCCCGGCGAAAACCCAGAAATCTGGCAAGGCTCAGCGTCAACTCCATCAGCGCTGTGTCCGTCGGATACGGACGTCAAGGCTTTGCCTTCACACCAGCCCTCTGTGCCGCTGAAGCCATCGGCGCCCTCAACGCCTTTGGGGCCTTTTGGCCGGAATTTGCCGATGGAGGTCCCTCGTGCTGTGGATCCTCCGAGGAAGGCTACACCCAAGTATGTGAAGCCTGTTAAGGAATCCAGGCCCACTTCTGTCCCTAGGCAGGAGTTTTTCCTTCCTCTGGATGATATCCATGAGGTTGAGGAGAGGTCTGATTTGGAATTTGACCCTGTTGAGCCAGATGTGGCTCCTGTCTTTTCTGGAGACATTCAGTTGGAAGAGTTGCGCCAAACACTCCATGATGCCAGTGGCTTGGACACATCTCCGGAGGTGGAGTTTGGCAAGCCTGAGCCTCTTATTGGAGACTGATGGCTAGGGTTACTGAGTATTTTGGTTGGTCTACTCCTCCAGATGCATTTGTTCAGGATGACTTGACCGATATTTTGGATCTAGGTCCGTCCACTGACCCGGTGTTACCGTTTTATTTGACTTTACAAAAAAGGATGGCGGCTGCTTGGCAGACCCCGGAGTCTCTTCCGGTGGTTAACAAGTTAACTAAAAAATACCACCCTTCCAGTAGCGACCCCAGCTACTTATCCACTCACACCACTCCCGAGAGTTTGGTGGTTCAGGCGGCTACGGCCACCTCGAGGCAGGCGGCGTACCCTACCATCCCCCCTGATAGGGACGACAAGCGATTCGATGGTTGGGCACGCAAGGTGTTTTCTGCGGGGAGAATGGCGGTGAAGACCGCCAGCTCCACTTGTGCCTTGTTTCACTCACTCTGTGGAATTGTGTCTCTCTAGCGGCCGAGCATATTCCCGAGGGGGAAGAAAGGGATGGGTTACTTGCTCTCGTACAGGATGGCAGTGACGCCATGTGTGGATCCCTTCAGTCTGGGTTGGACACGGCCGACAGTGTTAGCCGGTCCATGGCTGCGAGCACCGTTATACGCAGGTTTGCGTGGCTGCGGAACTTGGGTTTTGCTCCAGATGTACAGGCCCGTCTTCTGAACATGCCCTTTGATGGCTTTCATTTGTTTGGCAGCAAGGCTGACGAGAGCCTTGAGAGGTTGCAGACCTCCAAAGCTGCTGCTAAGTCTTTGAGTGCAGCAGTGCGTCAACCTCTGCCTTTTGTCCTAGGGGACAACAGTGGAGGGGAGGTTCCTTTCGTTACTACTCCTCTTTTGGTAGGACGAGAGGAGCCGGCAATCAAAGGGGCCAACGTAGAAGTACCCGTGGTGGTCGGGAAAATGGAGGTGCCAAAGCCGCTCAAGCAGCAGCCTCTTTGCCTTCAGGGGCTGCGGCAGCCGCTCCAAAACATCTATGAGGCCATGTTCCATTGTTCGCCGGTTGGGGGCAGGCTGTCTCAGCATCTCAAAGAATGGCGAGCTATTACTTCGAATGCGTGGGTTCTGGAGACAATAGCCCACGGCTACTGCCTGCCCTTGCTAACACGGCCTTGCGACAATCCACCGGGTAGTCTCTCTTTGAAGCTTCTGGATCCGCTCCTTGTGCAGGAAATCTTAACCCTGCTGGAGAAAGGCGCTATAGAAATAGTGCCTGTAGCGGCGAGGAACAAGGGATGGTATTCCCCATATTTTTTTATTCCAAAGAAAGACGGGGGACTGAGACCCATCTTGGACTTGCGTTGGTCGAACAAGTTCCTCCGGAAGCGCAAGTTCAAGATGGTTACTCTTTCTCAGGTCCTTCAGGCCCTTCGACTTCAAGATTGGTTGGTGTCTCTGGACCTACAGGATGCTTACTTTCATGTGCCAATTCAGCCAAAGCACAGAGTACCTGAGGTTTGCGGTTGGCAGCTCGCACTTTCAGTTTCGGGTCCTGCCATTCCGATTGACCTACGCCCGAGGGTCTTCACCAAGCTAATGGTGGTGGTGGCAGCGTATCTCAGGCAGGGGGGGGGGATTCACCCTACATACCCCTACCTGGACGACTGGCTGATCCGAGCACGTTCTCCCGAGCAAGCTCTGGCTCATCTCAGTCTCACCTGCCGCTCCCTCCACAAGCTGGGCTTCTCCCTCAATTTCAAGAAGTCGCATCTGACACCTCAACAGCTGCAGTACATCGGGGCTGTGTTGGACACATCCTTTGGGAAGTGTTCTCCTCCCAATGTGAGGGCTCATCACATTGTAGAAATGGTGGACAAATATCAACATGCCCAGAGTCTTCTGGCTTTCGTATTCTTAAGGTTGCTCGGCCTCATGGTATCCTGCATTTTTCTGGTGCCAGAGGCCAGACTGCGGATGAGATACTTGCAATGGGTCCTCAAGATGCATTGGTCCCAATTCTCAGGCAAGATGTTGGATCCTGTTCAGGTTCCACTCTCGGTCTCGTAGGATCTTCTGTGGTGGGCCAGCAATGGGAATCTGATGAAGGGGGAGCCATTTTGGCAGCCTTGACTGGAGTTCACGGTGGTGACCGACGCTTCCCTTACAGGATGGGGAGCTCATGCAGAGGATTGACCGCCAGCGATCGTTGGTCTCAGTCGGAGTCCAACTCCACATCAACCTGTTGGAGCTGAGAGCCATCAGGCTGGCCTTGAAGGCTTTTCTGCCGTCTGTGCGGGGGAAGAGTGTCATGACGGACAACACAGTTGCCATGCATTGCCTCAACAAAAAAAGGGGGGGTAGAGGGTCACTCCTGTTGTGCAGAGAGGCAATGCAGCGCTGGTTCTGGGCAATTCAGCAAGGAATTTCACTCTCGGCAGTTCATCTGGCCGTAGAGGAGAAAGCAGCGGCAGATGCTCTGAGCAGGCAGAGCACGATCTCTCACGAGTGGGAGTTGGCTCAGGAAGTCTTCTGGAGATCTTCGCCCTTTGGGGAACCCCACAAGTGGATCTGTTCATGACCAGTGCCAACCGGAAGTGCTAGAGATTCTGCTCAAGGTAATTTCCTCAGAGAGGAGCCTTAGGAGACGCATTTGTCGTGGATTGGTCATTCCCACTTCTGTACGAGTTTCCTCGTCCCCGTCATTCCTCATGTACGGTATCATACAAAAATGTCGACCTGGGAACTGCAACGGCCGAAAATGCCGACTTTTCTTTTCTTTCTTTTTAACCCCTCCCTTACATTATATATATATATATATATATATATATATATATATATATATATATATATATATATATATATATATATATATGGTTTAGAGTACAATATTAATATGGGGTGGGCTGCGGGAGGGGTCTGCCCCTGCATATGTATGTGGTGTAAAGGGTTAAAAAAAAAAGTCGCCATTTTCGGCCGTCGCAGTGTTCACATAGAACCCTCATGTACTAAGGAGGTTGCTGAGGTTCGGATCCCACATGATCCTCATTGCTCTGGATTGGGCCAGGAGAGCGTGGTATCCGGACCTTCTAGAGATATCCATCTGTCCTCCACGCTGTCTTCCCTGCCGAGAGGATCTTCGCATGAGGGGGGGGGGATGGCGGGGCTGGGCTGGGCGGGGTGGGTGGGGGGGGTTTGGGTTCTCCATGCAGAGGTCAAGACTCTCAATCTTCACGCTTGGTTTCTGAAAGGTTGAGATATAAGGATTGGGACCTCCTGGATGACGTGATGGAGGTGTTGCTTTCGGCCAGGCGACCGGCAACCAAATCACTGTACCGTTGGCGTAGGTTTTGCAACTGGTGCAGAGGACACCGCGTCGATCCTTTTCAGTGTTCCATTCCAATGGTTCTGTCTTTCTTGCTTTCTTTGGCCCACAGGGGTCTTCAAGTGGGTACCATTAAAGGTTACCTGGCGGCGCTGTCCATCTTCAAGCACTCGTCTGAGGAATGTTCTTATTTTAAGATTCCTTTGATTTCCCAATTTCTTAAAGGGCTCACTAATGTGTTCCCTCCGTCCCCGTTTCAGTCCCGGTTTGGGATTTGAATTTGGTCCTGAAATTCCTGATGGGTGCTCCGTTTGAACCTTTGCATTCTTGTCCTTTGAGACTGTTGTCTTTCAAGACGGTTGTCTTGGTTGCGGTTACATCCGCTCGCAGAGTGAGTGAATTGCAGGCACTTTCATCTAAGCCACTCTTTACTGTGTTCCACAGGGATAGGGTTGTACTGAGGGTACGTCCATCCTTTCTACCTAAGATAGTGTCTGAATTTCATTTAAGCCAGAAAGTGGTACTTCCTGCTTTCTATCCTCCTCCTCATCCTGGTAAGGAAGAGGAGGGACTCCATAGTTTGGACCCTAGGAGAGCTCTGAGCTTTTATATTTCTAGGCTGTCCAGGGTCAGAGTGGACAACCAACTCTTTGTGGGGTACACTGGACACCGATTGGGCCAGGCTGTTGGCAAACAGACCTTGTCCAGGTAGTTTATCCTCACCATTACTGAATGTTACCGATTGGCGGGCAAGGACCCTCCTTGGGGTTTGCGAGCTCACTCTACTAGGGGAGTGGCTACTTCCACTGCCCTGCAGTGGGGAGTTCCTATTAGGAATATTTGTGACGCAGCTACATGGGCTTCTATCCACACCTTTGTCAAACATTACTCCCTGGATACGCTCCATGGTCAAGATATTGCCTTTGTTAAAGCGATCCTTTATTCTGCCATCTGATTGGGTATTCTAAATTCTTCTCCCTCCTCCATTTTCTGGTACTGCTTTGGGAGTCTGTCAAAGATGTAGAAGACGTTGGAGGACACAATCTATTTGAAGAACAAGTTACTTACCAACTGGTAACGTTCTTTGACTGAATGTTCCTCCAACGTATTCCACATCGCCCTCCCAACCTGCCACTCTGGAGAATTTCCTATGCAATTGCAGCTTGTGCTCCTTCAAGGCTATGTGCAGTTAAGCAGGCATTGTGTACGAGCAGGTCACACGTTATGGAGAAAAAACATAAACTGAGGTTACTGGCGCAGTGTGTCCTATTTATAACATCTGGTGACGTTGGCCTCGACGGAGGCCTTCGACCCAACGCCATCGATGCAGGACACCCTCTGCCGAAAAATTTCCAAAGTAGCACAGCTGTAGACATTACATGACAAAGATGTGGAATACGTTGGAGGAACATCCAGTCGAAAAAACGTTACCAGTTGGTAAGTAACTTGTTCATCTGTGGCAAAATAGATGCAGGAACTTGAGCATTTTTCTCTTCTGTTCCCTGTATCTTGGTACCATTAGGTGGGTTCATTTTCAAGTGAGGCAGTCACCTGAGCATGACAAATTACAGTAGACGTGGTCAAGGGCTCAATCTGTTGAGGTATGTACCTCGTTTTCAAAGATGTGAGCTATAAATTGTGAAGTGATTTATTTGAGTCAAAATGGCAAAGTGAAGACAGAACTTGTATTTAATAGTAGCTATTTCGGTCTGCTTTATACATAGTCACGAGTACACACGAGTTCTAGCAGTGGAACACAGTACAGCGTCCACTTTTGTCCTGAAGAAGTCTGGAGCACCAAAGGGCCACTGGTATAGTGGAAGTACTGGTAGAGGTAATTCGATTGCCCCTGGGTCTGTTTTCCAAGGGGGCACTGTCCAGTCCCCCCTTGTCGAGTTTCTGGCTGGTGGCAGTGGTTACCAAGCGAAATATTCCACCGGAATATTTCCTATGGGATTTTCCCATTCATTTTAAACGCACCACTTTTTTTGGTGCAATGTTAAAGATACCGCCGGGTTATTTATTTAATATTTATTCCCCGGTTGGGTCTTTTTGCCAGGACTCGGTTTTAAAATGGCGTTTGTGTTCGCCTCTGTAACTCCAACCCAAGTCGAGCCCTTTGTTCCACTTTTGGCAGGCTTCTGCACAGAAGCCTCCAAAAGTGGTACAACTCTGTCTGGGTCTACAGCAGGTGTGGGAGGGGAGAATAGGCACCCTGGACTGAGTTGCCTTAGCAACTCAAGTCGCACTCTTGTGTGATTGGCCCAGTGGTGAGCCGCCCGGCTCACCACTTAGCATGTTTGATTGACAGCTAGGCTGATGAATGGGGGTTTTGCTGCATAAGAGCAAGGCTTTGGGGACTGGAACTTGAGAAGTCACCACAGGACCTAAAGAATCCGAAGGGGGGAGAAGCTGAGCCATCTACAATGACGACGCCACCGGCGGAGCCCTGCTATACGAAACTCGCCACTTCCCCGACGACAGAGAAGATCTTCTTCCAGGAGAGTCTTCTTCCCTTTGAGCTTGTGGGACCAACCAGTTCACCTTTTACGCCTTCCTGGATCATCTCGTGGTCGAATCGCCCGTGCCAAGCACCCCAGCGGCCGGATAGCCACGCTTCACCACTACTGCGAATAAAAGGGTAGTACCTTTTATCCGGGAAACTCTGCGGCTGGTTTCTTCCCTGGCAGTGCAACGATCTCCAGCTTTCACCCGCTGCCAGGAACAACTGCCCCCGCTGGAGCTTTCTCACCATTTCAGGTACTGTGTCCCGCCTGGGCTCCCTTGCAACAGACTGTCCAAGGTGTCCCGTAAATCCTTGACTCTCTATCCTGGGGTAACCTCGGACCTGTTAATATTACCTCTCTAACTTGATCCAACCTCTTTTTGACTTTCCTGCAAATACTTTTAGTGCATTTCCACTGTGTGATCTTGGGCACATTCCACCGTGCTCTCTCCAAGAGTGGGCCTGGCCTATGAACTTTTTGCACTACAGTAGACCCTGGCTTTCTTGATTTGCTGTGGTTCCTAAAAAGTGTTGGTATTGTGTGTTTTTCTTATTTCTGCCTTTTCTCTCCCTTTTTAAATAATTATTGGAGTGCCATCTATGGTTACGCGCTCACCTCTGTTTTGCTAAATAAGTGGTGTATTAACCTAGACTTGTCACATAATTAATTAGGGAGGTGTATATATTTCTAGTGACTGTGTTTGAACTTGCTTGACATATTAGTGCCAGTGTATTTTTTACAAGTGTGATTTTAAATAAATAATTATATACTTTAATACCAAAGCTCTGGGCAGTGTTTGCTTGTACTACTGTATTTCTAGCCCCATTGTGTATACTCTATATACTGCCTAACTCTTCTTGAGAGAAGTCTGACTGTTAAGCCACAGCTACCAGGTAAATCTGGGTGGTACAGACTGCTACCAATTGGGTTTACTGCTAACAACTGTAGTCTTACACATTTTGCAGTGGTCCCTAAGGGAACTGCACAGGTTTCTGCCTAACATAGAGAATGTCATAACATTGGCCTTCTTCACTTCTGTGTCAGTAACAAACGGTTGTGGTCTGGGGAACCTCAGAGCAGTGGGCAAAACTCAACCGTAAAAACATTTACAGCTCATTAATCGACATGAGAGACTTAGGCTCAGAATCAAGATTATGAGCAGAATCTGCCTGATGGATGCACCCAGGGATCCAAGCATATCTAGGATCCAGCACTCGAACATCCAGATTGCCTCCTGACTGGTGTGGAGGAGGCTTACATTGCTTCAGATGCGAGGGATGAGGTTGGTGATGTTGCTGGAATAACTGGGTACGTAAGTGCAGAATTCACTTTTCACGATTGCCACCCCCCCCCTTGTGAGGTTATTAGGGTGTCCAGCGCCCTACGCATATGAAGAACCATGGTGCAAATGGATATCTGTTCTCATGACAATAGGGTGAGTGAGGATGCAGTGGCATTTGCAATGTCTTCGATCATTCGGGACAGACCAACCCGACTTACCTTGATTCGTAGGGCTGATATGAGGTTCCCCATCCCAGCAGCAGATCTCTCTGAGGTGGCGTTTATTTTGGGGCGGGCTGTGCCTGGAAGGAGTGGGTATTGCGCACAGCATGCAGGACATATTCCATTTAGCTGCCCCCGCACCCCATGTTGATGGGCAGCAGGGATAAGCCTTGTCACCACAGATAAAGTAGGTCCCGGAATAAATGGCGTACCCGGATTGGGTGGAGGAGGAATCTGGACCAAAAGCAAAGGTAACATTATTAATGATTACACTAGTGTTGGTGGACAGGTAGTAATGGCACTTGCCGTTTCCCATCAATAGCGAACCCCAGTTGACATAGCACACAAGGCCAGTAACCTGACCTGAGAGATGAAGGGCAGCCAGCTTCTTGAGCACCTGGGTTGCAGTGGGGAAATTCAGAGGACAAGTAAACCCTAATTGGGAGTGGGCATCACTGCAGGCCCAAGGGCCTGTGGAACAGGTAACCAGCCTGAGGTCTAGGCAGACATTGCCCCATTGGAACGAATTGGGGCTGTGGGAAACTTGGAGCATAAGTCATGTGGTAGGTAGGCAGATACCCAACAATCAGTAATGTTAAAGATTTTTTTTAATTTTTTTAAATTAATTTCAACAAAACAAAACACATACAGACTTCATACATAGCTTCTAATGATACATCGCATTATTCGACTGTTCAACCCGCCCTCCCGCTACCCTCCCTCCCCACTCCCCAGCCTATTCCACTTGAAATGTCTGCTTATAATAAGTGTTAACTGCTTTAAACCTACACCCTATCTTGTTGCACAGATTGTGATGGTGCATTTGCTTGTATCTGAGTGTCATTGTGCATAGGGGATGTCAGTGCCTGTATCATATGTCTCCAGGACGCTAAATCCATGTTTTGCTCCGCTTGGCCTCGACGGGACGCTTCTTGCCACATAGCCATTTCTGCCAACAACCATTTCTGGAGGTCCTCATCCACACACCTATCACTGGCCCATAACGTGCTTTCCACCCCATTGCTATCCAATGCTTTGCCAAGATGTATGCTAGGTCTTTCAATTTACTCACATGCCTCGCATGTGTTGGTCTCCGAAAAATTCCGAGCAAGCACGCCTAGGGGGAGATTGCATCTGTTGACAAGCCAGTATTAGTGAGGGCCTGGGCCACTCTCACTCAATAACGACGTATATCTGCACAGGTTCAGAACATATGTGTCAGATCTGCGTTGATCAGGCCACATTTCGAACAGGACTGTTCTGTTGCTTTGTTAAATTTAGCAATTTTCTTCAAGGTTAAATATGCTCTGTGAGTGACATATAATTGGAACAGCTGTAGTTTGGCATTTCTGGACACTTTTTTGGAATATCCCATGGTCGTGCTCCAAGCAGTGTCCGGCAGCTGCTCCTGCAAATCCGCTTCCCAACTCGGTCTAATCTGTGTAAAATCGTCCTTGGGCCTCACCATCAGTACCTCGTATAGTTGTGATACTGCGTATCCACACTCTGATATGTCATAAAATGTTTCTATCTTTTCATCTTCCACTAGTGCTCTCTCTGGTCCTGGCCATTTTCCTTTTATTCTATGTGGGAGTGAGGCATAAGTTATGTGCTGCCCCTTTCGTATTCCTGATTCCAAAACGACCTCATCAAAGGTCATTGGTCGTCCCTCTCTCAGTATATCTCCCAATGTCACCACCTCATGGGGGGCTCCCAGTATCACCTAACATTCAGCCTAAGTTGCGCATCCTCCTGCTTTAGCGTCACCAGTGGGATCTGGGGTGAGTAGGGCGTAACATTGCCCACAAAGCAGCAGGCTCTTTACCACATCTTTATGCCTAGCCTCAGCAACAGAGGGGGCTTGGGGTCTTGTGGTCCATACCATCTCTTTCAAAAAAAGAACAGGGTGCATGTCGGTTGTAGTAACTCAATATCTTGGGATTGTTCGTCTGACAACCACTCCGTAGCAAACTACAATTGTCACACCACTAAATACCCCTCAAAGTCCGACACTTTTATCCCTCCCTGTTCATATGCTCTTTGCAATTTCTCTAGCGACATACTCCATCTCGAGTTGTGCCATAAAAAGCTCCTGCAGGTAGTGTTTTAAGTGTCCTGAAAAAGGCTTTGGGTAGGTTATATGGAACGTTTGTGAAGTAATGCAGCAACCTCGGGAGCACCACCATTTTCAACAGTGCAGCCCTTTCCATTAGTGAAAGAAGCAGTTTGGCCCAAAATTTCATTGAGTTCTCTATATGGCTTACCGCTTTTAGCGTGTTCTTCGCATGCTCTACTTTAGGGTCATGGAAAATGGTTACCCCTAGTTATCTAAATGTTTCCGTTTCCCATTTTATCGGTATCTGACGTAACGCGCTCAGAGGTCTGCCCCTATACCCAGCAAGGGGGGATAAACTAGACTTCTGTGCATTTATTGTAATCCCGGAAAGGTCAGCATAGCGCTCAAACACATCTAATATGTATTCTAAGTTAGTCTCTGGTTGTAGGTAAAGGAGCATATCATCTGCATACAGAGAGACCAGGTGTGTGCTGCCCCGTATTCTGATGCATGCCTCATGGTATTCTCTCCGTAGATATACCGCTAAAGGTTCTAAGGCCAATATAAATAACATAGGGGACCAAGGGCAGCCTTGCCTCGTTCCTTTGCTCAACCCCCATTGTTCTGATATGATGGTGCCTCTCTTGTCTCTCACAACTGGGTTGCTGTATAATAATAATTTAGCATTTATATAGCGCTACGAACCCTCAGGCATCTGGGCGCTGCTTATTATTACCCACGGTGTGTGGTGCTCATTTATCGACCTCGGAAGGATGAAAGGCCGAATTTGGCCATGCCGGGATCCGAACTTGCGTTGGCAGGTTCTGTACAGATGTCAAAGCGAGCACTCTACTCGCTGTGCTATCTGACCAGCTAACCTGTATAGTAGCTTAACCCATTGAATGTACGTGGGGCCCATGCCGAAACACTTCAACACCGCTAGTAGCCATGGCTGAGTTGAGCGCCTTAACTGCATCCAGCGAGGTTACTGCCATAAGCTGAGTGCTATCTTGGGTATGGTCGATGACATGTTGCAAGCGTCTTAGGTTACATGTGATGTTCCTATTTGGGACGTAACCTGACTGATCTGGGTGTATGAGTTTGTGAATTACTGGTTTCAACCTGTTAGCCATCAGGGCTGTTAGTATTTTCCCGTCTTGGTTGAGTAGCAAGAGGGGTCTGTAAGAGCTACTTTCAGTATCAGGTTTCTTAGGTTTCAGTAATGGGACTATAACTGACTCCCTCAATGTCAGTGGCAGAATTCTCTTATTTAATGATTCGTTCAGCATTTCTCACAATGAGGGAGTAATCTCTGCCATGAATTCCTTATAGAACTCACTTGGTATTCCATCCGCACCTGGAGCCTTACTTGACAGCAGCCCCCTTATAGTATGTTCCAACTCCTCTATGGTAATGGGGGCTACGAGCCTGTCTACCGCCTCTGCATCTAGCTTTGGAAGATCTATCCGCGCTAAGACTTTTTATCTCTGACTCCTGGGTATCTGTCGTCTCCTTGTATAGCTTCTTATAAAAATCCTAAAAGCATTCATGTATGCCCTGTTGTCTCTCTCAGGTCTCCCCATTACTCGCTGTCATTGGCCGAACCATGCTCCGTTCAGTTTCACTTTTGTACAACCAGGCCAGTAAACGTCCTGGTTTGTCCCGTTCTGCATATTTCCTATAGCTTAGCTTGCCTAATCTGTCCCAGTGTATTAAGCACTCCTGTCGTAGGGCCATGGCCTCTTGGGCACTCACCTTGTGTAGATCTGTCTGCCCTTCGATGGCTTCTAAATTTATTTCTGCTTTGCGTAAGTCGTTCTCAATTGCAGCCTGAACCCATTTGCCTTAGCGATAGCAGTCTCTCTTATCACCATTTTGAAGGCCTCGCATAACGTGCCCGCTGACGCCACACTTCCTGTATTATAGTTGAAATATTCCTGCACCCCCTCTCTTAACTGTTCTCGAAATGGTTCGTCCTTCAGAGACTCACTTCTAATTCTCCATGTCGGGATACGTGCTCTCAAGGGGGCCATTCGCCATGTGACTAACAACGGGCCATTATCTGACAACACCCGTGCTTTATAGTCCGCTATCTCGAATTCGCTCACGGTGTCTTCTCCTGTGAAAAGTAATCCAATCTCGTGTACAGGTCTTAGGGACTGGTGTAAATTGAATATCCACAGGTATGTGGGTGTAGGGTCCGCCATATATCTGAGAGTTTAAACTCTTGCAACAATGTGCCCAGGGCTCTGCCGGAGGGTAAGGGGGGGCAGGGTGCGTGAATTTATCATCCGATCTGTCTAGTGTAGGGTTGAGTGTGCAATTAAAATCCCCACCACATATCAACGTGCCATCTCTGTGTGGGCTTATTAGCGGGTATAATGTGTGGAAATAGGCAGCGGTCTGTTGGTTTGGTGCATATGTGTTGATGAGATAAAATTAATCCGACCCTGCAATACAAACATTCTACCCTCTTTATCTTGGAAAGGATCAAGTACCCTCAAAGGCACGGACGGTGCCACCCATATTATTACTCTGCTAGCATAAGCAGAATACAATGAGCCTAGCATCATGCCTATCCATTTCTTAACGAGAACAGTCTATCTCTTTTGTGAAGTGTGTTTCTTGCAGAAGTGCAATGTCCATTTTCGGATGCCTTGGGTATGTCATAATTCTGTTACGTTTAATGTAACTGCTGAGGCCTCTGACATTCCATGATATTATTCTAAGTTCCCGATCACACTTAAAACTTCTGGTGTGCACTATCAGGCCAAGTTTCAGGTTCAGCATAAACAGTGTGGACACATAGGCTACCTCCCCTATAACTACCCCAACTCCCCTGCCCCCCCCCCTGAACTTTGTGTACTACAAGACACACTGGGGATGATCCTACTCTTGAAGGTTTCAACCAGCAGCAAGAATGATAGTCTGCTTTAGATGTCCAACTATGATTGGAGGCGTGGCTTCAGTTGCGGCCCACCTCCTGTCAACCAACCGGAGCCAGCCACCACTGTAGTATTCCTACTCTCAGCAGCCAGATTAGTTCCTTCGGTAACGCTTCTGCTGCCGTCTGAATGGAGCTACTTTTCTCTCTCAGCCCCTTGTGGAGTATATGCTGTCACAGGGGTTGTGCCTGTATAGTTTCATGAGTCATGTGTTCGTAAGTACAAAGTGTGCCACTCTGGGCTCTCAGGCGGCTCAGGTGGCTGCCAGGCGCTCTTCCCCTCTTAGTTGGCTCCAAGTTTCTACCTGTATCTGCCGCAGCGAGGAATCCAGTATTATCTGCGGTTGCTGATCCTCACACAACTCTCTCCATCGTCCGTTCCGCGCCGGGACACATAGTGGTGAATCCCCTGTCTGTTGCTGTGGAACTGGGCCACATGTATCACAAATCCAGTAAACTCGGCAGATCTTTGCGTACCGTGCTACAGCCCTCCGCGGCTGGACTGCCGCTGCTTGCTAACAGCGTTCCAGGTTGTTTGTAAGTCTTCCAAGAACTGCTCCACTTTCACCCTCCAGTCTTGGCCATTTGGTTTATGTCACGCTGCTGTTGGTATGTGTGGCCCCCACTCTGCAGCTGCGTTGTTGGTACTGGCATGGGTACTCAGCAGGGCTGTGATCATCGGGCTATGTGCCTGCTACAAGTCTATTGTCGTGCCCCCTGTTCTTCTGTCCATGCGCCCGCTTCTATCAACTGGTTTATGGTATTGGCAAACTGTCATCCACAGATCTGGTACCGTTCCGCTCACCACAAGGGCTTCACTGGCTCTGCTGTGCAACAAGCGCTGCTAAACTGAGGGGTAATCGGTTCACTGCGGTATCTGAACTTCACACCTACACCGCCGTTATGTCGCCGCTTCCTCGAGCCTCCGAACTGCGCAATATCACAGTTGTGCCTACTTGGGGGTTGTGCAAGGTAGTCCGCTCTCTGTGCAAATGGCTTCTGCTCATGTGGCTATGCAAGCGTTCCACCCGGCACAATTCAGGCTGGGTAAGAATGTTGTGTGTGTCGTGCCCTGAGCGGCCATTCAGCCCCTGTCTCAGGGGTTTGCAGTTGGTCCTGCCGGGTTACCTATCCCCGTTATTGGGGGTCCGTTTTAGCTCCGCTCGCTCCTCGGGCTCACATCTGCAACCATCCACCAGCCGTCAGGGCACCCAGAACGTGTCCATAGATCTGCACATGCAGCAGTGACGGCTCTGCTCGCGGCATTCAACCCTGCCGACCGCTGTGTCCTTACGCGTGCCAAGGCTTACTCCTTCAGCCACGTAGCTTCCCACACGTCGGTCTGGTCTTTCCACGCCTGTCTCTTCGTAGCTCGTTATGCTTCAGTGACTTCCACTGTGTTGTCTCCGCCCGGGCTACTGTTGGGTTGCAGATATTACAATTGTCTCTCACAATCCCAGACCGCAAACTGCTGTCTCTCCAACCCTCTGGTTGAACGTTTCCAGACTCCACGTGCACTTTACTTTTTGGGTGTCCAATTGCCTGCTTATTCATGTACCACTGCAGTAGCTTCCACTCCGCTGCCCCCGAATCAGACCACTTGGTACTTCCATCTTTGCCTGCAGCAAGGGTTCTGCCGTGACACACTTCTGTACTGCCGCACGGTCTCCTGTGCTTTAGTTGGTGTTTGCACTGCTGCGATGTTCAGAGCAGCACTCTGGTCGCCTGTGCCCCCCTCCCGCTTCAGCACCTCCAGGGTCCTAGCTTTGCTAAGTGTCCGTGCTACCCACGCAGCATACTGTGCAGGTCGCTATGTCAGGCACCCATATCTCCGTCCGAGCGGCAGCACTTCTGTTCATTTGGCCAGTCTTGTGTCGCTCTTCCACGGCAACCATTCCCAGCTCTTGCATACGTTCAGGCTTTGTCCTGTTTCCTGCTATCTGCGCCCAGCGGTCTCCCCTTTGTTACGAGCTGCCATCTTGATTTCTTTGTTCCCGGGCCGGGTCTCGGGCTTTTGAATAGTCGACGCTCTGTGAATAGGGCACTCCTAGTTCCTCGAGAGTGCTGTGCTGCACACACTGATTGGCCAGAATCTGTGAGCAAAATCCAAAAGCAATCCAGTAATGCAAAGCCAGGAGTTCAGAAGCCAAAGAAGTAATAACAGTTCACCAGAATCTGTGAGGAAATCCCAAAAGTAATCCAGTAATGCAAATCCAGGGGTTCGGAAGCTAGAAAAGTCCATCGAGGTGTACAAGAGCACAGGAACGAAGAGCCAACAAGTCCGGTGAGAAGCAATAGTTTGTATATGCCGTTCTCTTTTATACAGGAAGTGATTGCGTTTTCCTTCTGTGTCGCATAACTGTGCCAGGGCACGTGACCGCTCTAGTCATCCTTGCCGTCCTGTGCAGGCGCTGATTTACAACTGCGTCAGCCAGACGCCATGACAACCTACATGGGTGGTGTGGCCTCTGGGATACTAACAGAGGAACACAGAGTCGCCGCGGATCGCGCTCGAGTCGTCTTCCATGTCTCTCACGGGATGGAGCGCCGGGAGCGGTAAGTGTTTTATATCCATGACAGGTTGCTGTTTTGACGTTCTACATTGAGCTATTGACTGAGGTGAAAGGCACAGTAGAACTGCTGAGCTGTTCCTAGCGCTTTACACACTTCCTTAATGACCTGACCACTAAAGTGGGTGTCTCTGTGACGTCTATGACCTGGGGCAGCTCGAATCAGGGTATGCATTCGGCCAATAGTTACTTAGCCACAGTGACTGCGTCTGCCCTCCTACATGGGTAGGGACCACCCACCCTGAGAACACTTCTATTATCACAAGGCAGTATGAAAACTGCAGGCAAGTGGGGAGCTGCATACAATCTGTGTGCACATTTAAGAAGGGACCTTTCGGTTCATGGGCGTGCAGACTGCTTTGTAGGCAGTTTTCTCCCAACATTGTGAGTCCAACATATGGAACGCCTTTCACAGTAGTATTGTGCTGTTGTGGTGAGACCAGGAGCGATTCAGTCTTGATTTACAGTAACAATTATCACATTTTAACCTGAGTGAGCAATGCTGTGAGCCTCACGGGCCAGGTAGGTAAGACGTACCTTGGTAGCCACCAGGTGTCTTGTCTCGGGAGCACCAAAGAGAATCAACCTCTAACTTACATCATTGCTGGGTCCAGGTCATCTTTTCTGTTTCAGGAGCTTGGTGTATGGCCAGGCTTGAAAGCGAGGCAATCAGTGATTGTTGGACAGCAACACAAACAAGAGTTTCATTAGGCACCAGGGGCCTGTTTTTAGGCCGCCAAACATGTTGCATATTCTGCTATGGCATTGACGTGTGCAGTTAATCGTGGCTGATCTATCCCGAGCCAGGGTGTACATGCCCTTGTGAGGGTTACAAGTTCGGCGACCTGGGCAGATTTAGCGGTGGGCAATCGGTACGTTTCTAGAGCTGCATGGGTGGTGCATACAGAATACCCTGAGACTAGTTCTCCAGTTTCTGGTACCCAGAGACACAAACCGTCTACCAACAGAATTAGATCTGGGTTTTGCAAAGGGGTGTTGGACAAATCAGCGCAGGACAACATAAGCGTTTCTGCAACAGTGATGCAATCGTGCGGTTCCCTGTCCTGTGGGGTATACAAAAGAGAGGCAGGGTTCAAGACAGGGCATCGCTTCAAAGTTACATTGGCGTCTGAGATGAGCAATTTCTGGTATTGGGAGTTTGACACATGTTGGGTCTTCGCTTTGAGAAGTAGAGACAGCACATGGTCTTGTATCGGGGAGTTGGTCACTTCTATCAACAGACAGACTGGAAGTCCAGCTGCGACTAGGTCTAGGGCTACACTGTGGTATGATATGAGCCGGTGCTTATCAGCAGTGTCAACACTCTTTGGCCAAACCCTTTGCGTTCATCGCAGTACAACACAAATGGCCAGCTGTAATCCAGCAAACCTAAAGCTGGGGCCATTCTGAGCGCCTGCTTTATGGTGGCAAAAGCATCTTCAGCTTCCTCTGAAAATGGTAGGGGCTCAGGGGCTGAATCATGCTTGAGGGTTTGAATGGGTTTAACTATGGTAACAGACCCTTTATCTGCAGTAACTGACCATCATAAGGGACCCTCTCATTTGTTTCCTTGTCTGGGCTTGGGAACTTTCTGAATTGCTGTGATTCGTTCACGGGATAGGTGTCTTTCCCCAGCTGAAATCTCATGGCTGAGGTATCGCACACGGGCCACACATAGCTGTACCTTGTCCTTAGATACCTTCTAAGCGCTGTCAACATTGTGAGGGAGTCTATCTCCCAACCTTCCGAGGAGGGGGTGGCTAGGATTAGATTGGGCCTAATTACAAGTTTGACGGTCTGGTAGTAACGGCGCCGGTAAGCTACCAGCGCCGTTAATACTGGACTGGCAAACTAAGAGTTCTGCTCGCAGATGCCATTGTGGCTGCCAGGTCTGACATGGCGGCCGTACAGGCACCCGCGAGCAGAGCATGTCGGATGCACTGGCACCGTTATTAACGGTGTCGGTGCATCCGGCTTCTCCATTCCCATTGAGCCCTATGGGGGGCTCAAATGGCAATGGGGAAGAATATTTTCCGGCGCCCAGGAATGGGCAATTACCGGGTCCAGCAAGGCCGTAATGACCTGGTACTTGCCCGTTCCTGGGCGCCGAAGAAAAAAATACCGGCAACAGCACGGCTACCTCCAGCCTCGTAATGAGGCCCATTGTCTTTGTACTGCAACAGCATGGACCCTCCTGGGAATACTAAGTCGAGATCCTTCTTCAGGATTTGGGAAAACAGAGTGAGGCTCTCTACATACCCCATAGAAAGACGAGAAAACATGTATTGTGTAGATGTAAAGCCTTAACTTCCTTAACCCACCTGGAAAAGTATTTCAGCAGCAATCTGGAAAACATCTTTCCTGAAATATCCAGGAGGGCAATTGGACGATAATTTCCAGGAAGTTCACGATCTCCCTTTTTGAAAATTGGTGCAATGATAGACTTTTTCCAAGAAGGGGGGGAATGGACCTATGTTATGATCCCTGAGAAAATGGTATAAAGCACTGCAGCCCACTCCTCCAGATGTGCTTTCAGCATGTAATTAAGTCCATCGGGCCAGGTGCACGAGAGGTGCTTAACTTGGTTATTTGATAAAGTATATCTACCTTTTCAAACCAAAGGTTGCTGTCATTCGTCCAAAGGCATCGATCACGAGAGTTAGACATCGTATGAGAGGCATACAGGGCCTCAAAATGTTGAATCCACGTCTCTTTAGGTATGGAATTAATTTGGTAAGGAGACTGAGTTAGATGATTTGCAGCATTTAAAATCCTCCAGATTTCTGCACTATTCTTGGATGCCATGGTAGATAACATCAACTCAGTCTCTTTGATAGATGCTTGCTCGATAAGCTTTCTGCCTATTCTTGTATTTCATGTTGAGGACTCAGATGACCTCCAACCTTTCATGTAGTGGAAGGAGGCTCGCTCGTCTAATTGAACTACGCAGTTCAGTTTTCTTCATGACCAAAATGCATGCTTATGCCAATACGTAGGTGTTCTGTTAAATGAGGGGCACAACTTAAACATGGAGATAACTGCCACACAGAGACCATCAGACAAGATCAATTTCAAATTAAGATCTTGAGGATCCACTCGGAGGGGCTGCTCAAATACAAGCAGTTGAGCCGGAGACCACCAAAATCTATTACCACTGCTCGAAATGTCTAATACAGGCATGTAATGTTCACAACCAGCTGGTGAAGTTGCCTAGGACCATGTCCTAAATAGTAAATCGTGATCGCTGTGCAATTGTGCAAGTACCTGAGCATCTTGAGTAATATTAAACCTGCTTCTATCGACAAATATGTAATCAATAATGGAAGATTGTTTGCCCCTCCTCCAGGTGTGTTTCGGAGGAATATCCCCTTTCAAAGCTCCATTTAACATTACTAGTTGTCTATCCGTCATTATAGTCGGCCACTTGTGTATCGTTCCATCTACCTGAAGAGAATGATCTGAAAAGCAATGTATATTCAAATTGCCTGCTAGAATTGTAAAGGATATGGAGGGATCGAAAACAAGAAGTTCCAAGAAGTTCCAATATCTGTTCCTTGGAACAAAGTCTTGGAAGAAAGTACTCTCAGAAACGCCACCATGGTTCCAGTAAAGATTCAGTATTGCAAGATTGCCAGCCGAAGCACGTATTTTAACCAGCTGTGTGTACATATTTGGACTGGCCCATGGCTCCAGAATGTAATTCAAATCCGCTTTGACAGCTACCATCATCAGACCAGCAGACGGTCGACTTCGTGCCAGCGTTTTTGCTGGGAGTAAGGATATATTGTATCCATGCCATATCGGGGGTTTAACACACCATGTTTCTTGTAATAAGATAATGTCTAAGTTGTTAAGAGGATTCTGTACTGGGCGTAATAAGTGCTTAAAGCCTTGCATGTACTAGCTGGCTAGCTTGTAGTTTGACAACTTCACAATGTTTGATTGTTATACATCAGCTACATCCTCGGCTGGGTAGAGGGTTCTGTTATGCCATGGAATAGTATGAGTAGGTGCTGAGCCTAGGGTAATTTCTAGACCATGATCGAATACATCTCTGATACAGCTAATTCCAAACATTGGCTCTGAGCAAATGCCCGAGTGTCTGTTATTCCTGTTTCTAATTGGTCATCTACTATTAGTACTTTTTTCATGTCATCTTGTTTTAAAATAAAGCCCATGTGAAAGAGATCTGCTTTTGCTTTCCATATAGTATTTAATACTATACCGGACCTAATCCACAGTCTAGCTTGTGTTAAG
The DNA here is from genome assembly GCF_040938575.1 of Ambystoma mexicanum. Lineage (NCBI taxonomy): Eukaryota > Metazoa > Chordata > Amphibia > Caudata > Ambystomatidae > Ambystoma > Ambystoma mexicanum. The sequence goes on from NC_090929.1 coordinate 352,349,603, forward strand.
TCATCTTCATATAAAAACTCAACCTGTGATATATCCGATAAGCACAGATCTTCAAGTGTTTGTATATCCCTGAAGATCGATAATATACTGGTTCTGTTTATAGTGTACATTTGAAAACAACCTACTCTGCAGACCAGTAGCAGAGAATGATGGTTTTTATGTTGGCTCAGACGAGCTTCCTGACGAACCAGAAGACTTTTCATAAGCATTTCTAATTGGGCATGATTGTGTGTAACACTTCCGGTCGCCCCATTCTGGGATGTCTCATACAAACTATTAGGCCAGGTAGGTAGTTGCGTCTTCAAGTTTTCTTAGGGCTTACGGGTTTTAAGAAATGTAACCATTTTTATTATCCGTTGCTCTAGTCTAGTGTGAGATGGTAATGTTTATTTGTAAAGCGCCTATACACAAGACAAGTGTTTCAAAGCCCTCAAGGAGGGAGGTAACAAGGGGAGAAACAGTCATTCAGAGCCCTTGAAGTTCTGAAACGATAATGGTCTGCACAGGAAGAGTAAGTGCATATAGTGCAATTAACAGTGGGGATAACAGCAAATAGGTCTGACGACGATTCCACAGTTTTTCCAAGTGCAATTAAGGCGTAATCATGCAGGGAGTGAAGACAAGGGGAACAGACAGACGATCTTCTGGCATGGTGCAATCGGATTGCGCAGTGCAAATACTGTTACAGGGAGGGAGGTGGAGGGGGGGGACAACTCCTGGGGGGGTCCACGTACACCCAGTCGGTGGGTACTGGGGTAGGTGCAGAGAGATGCCACTCTCTTGGGTCATTATATGAGTCAGTTGGGTCAGTGATGATGAGGCGAGTGCAGGGCCCAGAGGCGAGTGTGAGAGGACTGGCAGGGGTGCCAGGGACCTGCGAGACACTGGGGTACACCAAGCGGCTACTTGACAAGCTGTATGGAAAAAGGAGGGGGAGAGGGAAAGAGCAGAGAGGTAGGTTAGCAGGGTGGGGGGAGAGAGAAGGAAGAGGAGAAGAGGAAAGTATGGAGAAGGTACCGGAACTTAAGGAGATCAGGCTTAAAACAGAGGGTGGGAGGGAGGCTATTCCAGAGGGAGGCACCTGCTGAGGTTAAAGATCTCCCTCCAAATCTCTGCTTGGAGAACCGGTTCATTCGCAGAAGGTTGGAGATATATGAGCGGAGGGCTCAGGAGGGACAGTATTTAGGTAAGCATTGTTGCAGATAGGTAGGTACTAGGCCCCAGAAACCCTTGTGGACAATTCAAAGGGTCTTGAACTTAATCTTTGCAGCCACGGGGAGCCAGTGGAGGGGATTTAAGCACTGGGGAGAGGCAGTCCCTGGACTTGAGGCCAAGGATACATGTTGTGGTTCTGTTCTGGATGAGTTGCAGAGGGTGCAGAGCAGAAGCAGGGAGGTTGGAAAGAGGCTGTTGCAGTAGTCCAGCCTAGAGAGAACCAGGGCTCGGGAGACAGTGAGCCACTGGGGGAAAGTGAGAAAAGGTAAAGTACCTCTGAGGAGGTGTAGCTGATAGTTAGACTTTTTAGAGATGTCTGAAATGTGAGAGAAGGAGAGAGTGGAGTCGAAGATGACCTCAAGGTTTTTGGCCTTGCTGGAGGGTGCGGGCGCAGGGCCAAGGGAGGCCGGCCAGGTGAGAGTGGGAAAGCAGGAGCATGGGGCCCAATAGCAGCACACCATGACTGAATAGCGGACAGACAGTCCAGATATGAGCGATGAGGTGGAGGCTGCTGAGGGTAGCCTGAAAGATAGTTGCGTGTCATCCGCATAACACTGGAAGTTAGAGGTGAAACTGGCAATTGCACGTGTCAAGGAAGTCATATGGACATTGAAGAACCATGGGGATAGGTTAGATCCCTGGGGAACGCCACAGATTCAAAGAGCGATGGTAGAGAGAAAGGCTCAGAGTTCCGCCTGGGATGGGCGGTCAGTGAGAATGGAGGTTAACCACGCCAGAACCTGACCTGTGATTCCCAGGGTGTCACATAGACAATGTTGTGGTTGACCATGTCAAAGGCAGAGGAGAGGTCAAGGAGAATGAGGACAGAGGGGAGTGTTAGTGTCAAGATTTGAGAGCAGGTCTTCATGGGTGTTCAGAAGAGCAGTTACCTTGCCTCTGGATGCTCTAAAGCAGGACTGATGGACGTGGAAGCAACCAATAGATTCAGTGTGGGATGTGGACGATTCAGTGTCTCAAAGTCCTTTAATAGATTAGAATGTGAGTTTGTCACTTTTTTTCTCTATCTACAGCACGTGTCTCAGTATTAGAAGATAGCTCATGAAGATTATTTTTATTATCCAGATATTCGACGCATTAGGTCATCTAGCAGTTTATATGTCAATGGTTTTGGAATTGTGTTTAACCTCGCCTTGGTCACAGTTTTTCTTGCTTTAGCCATCTTGACATACTTCTTCGCTATTTGTTTACTAGTTGTCTGTGTTGTGGCTAACCGGGTATGTTAAAGACTGGCTAAAATTACAAGATCTAATCATGGACGATTTAGGAGGGGCTTTCTGATTTTTAGGTTTTTTCACCATTTGAGGGTTTGGGAGGATTTACTGTTAGTAAATATCTTAAAGGGCAAACAAGAAGCATTAATATTGGGCGGCTTCAGCTTCTTGGCCAAACGGAAATCTTGTACTGGCTCTGCAGGTTGTTGGACAAATGCACTGTTGCACTTCTCAACATAATCCACGTGCTGTGCCTGATCCTGCACTGTTATGCAGACAACATCTTGGCTCGTTTCCTGCTCACTAGTGACAGGAACGGCTGGAATTGTTTTCAAATCCAGTGGGTCAGAGTTTGCCGAGGTGAATAGACTGTTTGATGGCGTGCATTGTCGCTTAACAAATCTGTTGTTTCTACGCACTCTCTCGGCTACAAGAGTCGCTAGGTCAATGGGTATAGCCTGATTAGGAATAATATTTTCCATTTGGCTTTCAGAGCTTAGTGTTTTTGAAGTAAAATTTGGTTTTGCTTCATACTGCCCAAGTAGTTTGGACAGTAGCAAGTTATTTTTATTTATCTTCCCATCCAAAGTCTCATAAAGTTTAGTTAACAACATCAGTGCTGTATTCATGGCCCCCTAAAGTTATCTCAACCAGGGGAGCAGAGCCTTGGCTTGGTAAAGAAACTCTGCATGGCGTTGGGTTGGAAAATTAAATAGAAAGAGGACACATTGGAAAACATAATTGGCGAGTATCACAATGTAGGAGAAAGATGTGGCATGTGGGCGGTGCCATCCATGTGCATCTCGGCTTCTAACTTACCATCGACAGCCGCATCGACAATAGCAGCGGATGAAATTTGAGTTAATATTAAAGCATCTACAGGCGTAGTGGCAGATTGTAGAATGAACGCTTGTGAAATACAGACTGGGTCCTTATTAGTAACATTCCCAGAGCAGTAATGAGTAGGTGTAAGCCGTTGGACCGGCGTGTCCAACTGGGAGTGAAGTGGAGACAATGGGCACATTGTTCAGAATGTATTGTAACGTCCACATTAGAGTTAGCTGTTGGCCCATGAACAAGCTGTAGTACTTGTAAAAAAGTCAAGGGAGGATAAATGGTGACCAACTAGATTCTACAACAACAGAGTCAGCCAAGTCAATCAACACTTCGTCGGGGATATCAACAATCACAACAGCCAAACTCCGTACCTTATCTACTTGCAGTATCTCTTCAGGCACTGAGAGCCCAGCTGACTTGGGCATACAACACTATCGTATATCTGAAGTAGTTGACAGCATTTGTCACAGCAATCGCCTCGGCAATGGTTTAGCAGCAGGTTTAAGCGTAGCATATTTTGGACTTCTAGGAACCCTTTTGCCTTAGGTGCGTTGGTAGCCGAGTTCGGCATGGCTGATTTCAAGGTACATGAGTAGCTCATTCCGAGAGGTTCCCGTCCTCTCGTAAGACTGTGTTATAATCCGCTTACTGTACCAGGGTTAATTTATCTAAATATAATGAATCGGGTAACACACAATTAACAGCTGGGGTCTGAGTTGGAATCGTACTCACCGCCTCTCCGCTTCCCAACCAAACTAACAAACTACCCAACTGCACTTGACCAAAGCACTCGCACAAATGTGCGTGACCGTTTCCTCTTGTAGGCGGCAGGAAGTTGGGGGCGGAGCCAGTGAGTTCTAGCGTTAAAATGTTGCAATACTAGATCCTCACAAATCCACAATAGTCCACAGTAGGTTGTAGGTATTACTATAGTAATATAGAAAGAGAAAGAAAAAGGTATGAGCCGATAATCCAAAGGATTCCGGATTTGAGAAGGTTGTAGAAGCAAATGTTCAATGCGACGTACCAGCCAGCGTTGCAGGTCGTTCCTGCCCAACTGCACTCTACCAAAGCACTCCCACAAACGTGCACACGCAAATGCACGTGGCGGGTTGCTCTTGTAGGAGGCAGGAATTTGGGGGGCGGTGCCAGTGGGTTCTAGTGTTAAAATGTTGCAATGCGAGATCCGCACAAGTCCACAATAGTCCACAGTAGGTTGTAGGTATTACAGCCGGCGTTGCAAGACAATCTTGCCCAACTGCACTCGACCAAAGCACTCACACAAGTGCGCAGCTTGGTCTTCTCCCTGAACTTCAAGATGTCTCAAGTTTCTGCCTATCAGTCCCTCTGATTTATCGGGGCTGACTTGGACACTCGCCTGGTCAGGGCATTCACACCCGAGTAGCGAACATCGATTCCAGTGTGCACAGGAAGCTCAAGTGGTTATGCTCCAGGGAATATCCTCAACAGGGAGCTCTGGAGGGAACATTGACAGTCGAGCGGACTTTCAACCTACTCTATGCATTCCCGCCAATCCCTGCCATCCAGCTGATTCTGCTCCTGTTCAGGTGTACAATTTTGATTTCACCAGACTATGCCCCAAGAATGTAGTACCCAGAATTGCTGCACACATCCATTTGCTCTCCCTGGCGCCTTCCTCAGAGGGTGTATCTGCTTTGCCAATCAAAAGGATGGGTCCTCCATCTGAGCCTCAACAGCCTTTACCTTCATGGATGGCTGTTGAAAGCTTATGGTATAGTGAGTGGGATTTGTCAGAGGACGTCCTGGACATGCTCCTCTCTGCTAGGAGGCATGTCTCCAAACCGCTCATGCCTGCAGGTGGCGTAAATTTTCATCTGGGTGCCGGTAGATGGATCGGGGCCCCTCTACCTGTTCTGCATCTTAGTTCTGGATTTTCTGCTTTCTTTGGCGCAGACAGTTCTGCATATTGGCACTGTGAACGGGCATCTTGCTGCTATTTTAGTTTTCAAGAGAACCCTGTCAAAGAGCTTGTTTTTCATGATCTCTACAGTTATGCAATTTTTGTGGGATTGTGTAATCAGTTTCCCCACACCAGTTTGTTGTTCTGGCACAGGACTTGAATTTAGAGTTAAAGTTTCTCATGGGCTCTCTTTTAAGCCCCCTACATTAGTTTTCTTTGAGATTACTCACCTTTAAGGTGATATTCCTGATGGTGGTCAGTCATAATGTAGAATGCAATAATGTAGAAAGTCAAAATGTCGATTTTTTTTTTTTAGAAAACAATGTCAAATTTTTTCTACATTTTTTAGAATTTTTTCAATAAATAAATATATATATAATTAAAATGTGTTGAGTATGAGGGGTGAGAGGGTGGTGGGGCGTTGGGGGGGTGGCTGTGGGGTGTTGGGTGAGGGGGGTTGGGGGGGGAGGACCCCCCCTAGTAAATGATACTCTTCTTGTTTATTTATGGATAGTGCTAATTGACATTTTTTTTTCGAAAAATTGACTTTTCATTATATGTATAGGTTTTCGACATTGTTTTCTACATTTTTGTAAGTCGACATTTTATTTTTCTACATTATGACTATAAACCATTCCTGATCTGCATTACTTCCACTGGGTGAGTTAGTAAGCTCCAGGTGTTATCAGTTAACATGAGGCCATCCTTCCGAATGTGGTCTCGGATTTTTCAGCTACTAGGTTGCTCGGATGGGGAAGACCAGGAAAGATGACAAGCTTTTTATGTGTCACGCAGTTGCCCGTGCTGGCAGGTCTGTAAGTAAAGAGACTCTGTCAAGGTCAACTCCTTCATTTTGTAATAATGCCATCTGGCTAGTAAGGATGTGCCTGAGGGTCTCATAGCTCATTTAGACACCTCAGCTTTGCAATATTTGCTTCTCTGCACATGTTTGCATAACATTACTGCTTGGATTCCCAGTCGGGCGAGGACGCTTGCTTTGGTAAAGCAGGACTTCAGAGCTTTCTGGTTTAGGTGATGTCCTTGCTCTCCTCCTTCCGCCAGATCAAAGTACTGCTATGGGATGAAGGAATCCATTATGATATGATATGGCATTTATAACGCGCCTGTACACAAGTGTTTCAAGGTGCAACAAGGCAAGGGAGGGGAACAGAGGGAGGACATACCGATTTTACTAGGCCTAGTGACATTGAAATCGGGAGAGGTGAGGGGAAGTGCTAGGGGTAATGTTCTGTCTGATAGATGTTCCTCCCATGCATTCCTCATCGCCTTCCCAACTGGCAACTCTTCCAACTTGGTTCTGCGCTCCCTCAGTGGCAGGTAAAAGGGTGGACCTAAGGTCATGGAGGCCGGCACCTCAATATATACTAGTGCAGTCCTCATGTCCAGTGCGGGGCACGTAGAGGCGTAGCGGAAAGGTTTCCAGAGAATAGATTGTGAGAAACCAGAAGGTGGCTCACCCACTAGTCCCTGTGGATCTGTCATCCAGGTGGCCAGGACAGGGCCATTGCTTTTGGATCCAGTTCCTGGGGTGGACCAGTGTGGTAGGATCACCTGTGTGAGTGATCTTCGGGGAGTGGGAGTGGGGCACTGGATGCTGAGATGCAGTATCCCCTTCCCTGTAACATCTTTATCGCAAGGAAGGAAATTCCCTTGATCTTTTCTACAAGGAACCATTACTTTCAGAAGCCTTGAGAATAGAAAGCGTAACAGCAGGAAACCAGGCTGAAGAATCCTGCATTGTTTTGGAGATACTCAGGGTGCCCCCGTCAATAAGCAAGGCGGGGAGAAGCAGCAGCTGCCGTGGTACCGTCCTTGGCTTGAAGAACAAAGCAGCATCAGTGAAATGAACACAGCAAGTGAGTTGAGGAGACCAATACAAGACCAGTCTGTGTTGAAGCCAAGGTTGCAAGTAGTAACATTGTATGGCGAGCACTGGAACGAACAGTGTTAAAACGCGTGTGATAAGAGACGCAAGTAAAGTTGAACTGCTGATTAGTGATTACATTTTAAAAGCCAGATACATCACCTTTGACAGAGTGGTCTGGCACCACGTGGGTGCTCAGTCGAAGGTCTCTGTAAGATATCCAACTGAGAAGTGGCAAAAGTAAAAGTGAGAAAAAGGTTATATCAAGAAGGGGACGAGTAATTGTGAATCAAAGTGGTCCTGCGACGGGTCGAGCTAAATCCTGCACACAGTCAAAAGTCTTCAATTTTGTTGAAGTAAAGACATTTTGGAAAAGTAGATCAATTTGTTCTGAGCCTGGCAGAGGGAGATCAATTGAAGGTTTTGTATTGAAGTGGGTCTGAGCAAGGCGGAGGGGGACCCGGGGTGAACAGTAAATCGCCCACCAAGGTGTACTTGTGAAATCCTAAGAAAAAAGGAATTTTAATGTTTGTTATGTTACATCAGGCCCTCTGAAATAAGAGACTTTGAATGGCAAAGAGACTTTGACACAGAAGGCCCTGATGTTGAGGTTTTGAACTGCATCCTTGTGCTAGAGAGTGTGCTAAGCTAGAGTGTGCCGCCTTGTCCCGTGCTGAAATCATGGGGAAGGCAAGCCAACGGCTTGAATATCCTGACATACCATTTCTTTAACACTTTTCTTTTGCATAATATTGTTTCCCACACTATTTGTATTCAGAAGTAAGGATTGGCAATACGATTATTATTATAGGCCACTAGGACTGCGTTATTATATTTGATGGTCGTAGCTTGCTCCCATCTTTAGATTTAGGATTAACTGAAGTTCAGTAAACACCCTTGAACAGTGATCACTTGTTTGATACCATGCCTTCCTTTCAAGATTCACAAGATATCAGTGTTGTGGTCTACAGCTCGCCTCGCACTCTGGCACGACTTCCTTTCTCTAATGGGGCATTTGTTTCTTCGTTTCAGCATCTTTTAATACTTGGATGCCTGTGTACGGTTGGGGGTTGGGAGGGAGGTTATAATGCCCAAAGACTTGGGATCAGATGTTGTTGCAGGTTTTATATTCTAAAGTCCAAACCTGTCATAGTGTTCTCATTGGTTTATATAGTTTTGTGCACATCCCCTCCTCATATTCGGGGAGTGTGTGCAGATTAATTCTCCATGGTATTTAATCTTGGAAAACTTTTCCTTATATGGAAATAGTCCATGTATTTTATACCGCCACAAAATAGGTTGATGTCCTTTTGCAGGTATTGCTCTGATGATGCACTGTTTAAAGGGGTAGTGCACTCTGCCCCGTTTGGTCAAATAGAAAACTGTTGTAATGTCTGTGCTTACGAGGCCACTTTTGTTATGGGATCAGTGTTTGAAAGCTTGCTCAATCACCAGCAGTTCTATAAGTTATTTGCAGAGATGCCTGCTGAGGTGTTCACATGCCTTTTGCTGAGCTAGCCTTGCAGAGAGCCTCCCATTAGCTTGATGGCCACTCTTGCAGAAGGTGCATGAGATGAGATGTATGTATGAAGCCATCATACCCTAAAGTCTTAATGTGCACAGCTATGGATTGTTCGGCCTGATCAAGGGAGGGCCTGAACTCTTTCTTGTGATGGGTATTCCATTGCCCTTTTTGTGCTGAATTTTTTCACTGCTTTTCCAAATCTGCAATAAAGGTAGCTGACATGCAGGTTTCTGTTTCCAAGTCTCTCCGGAAGGTGTCCTCTAATGCACATCCCATTTGGTTTGCTTTTGGGAATTGGGGACATGATTCTGGTGACTTTGTACAATCCAAGATTTAAGAGGTGGCATTAGGAACTTTTTGGTGCATGCAACAGAGTGTTCATTGTCCAATCATTGGGGTTTACATTTGGACAAGTGGCAAAAAGGGGGAGGGAGGTTTGAATGCAAATTACTAGGCGGTTACTTGATGCTCCATACAAATTGAATGATGTTGGCTAGGGCGTGTCTTCGTGAAGTTGCTGTGGACAGAAGCTATGGATAGGTTTTGTGTTTCATGGCAGATGTATATTATTCCATTACGGTGGTCCAGCAGGTTCGCCCATTCCATAACGCATGCGCCGTACTTGGTAGGGTATAGTAGTTGGAAAAAGCGAGGTAGATTTGAAGTTTGATTTCAAGTAGCGTTGGTCCGCTCATATCCGGCTTTCAAAATGTATAGTATATATCTTTGACTGTACCCCATCACCTTTGGAATGGATGATTCGCTCACGTCCAAATATATCCCTGGGCGGGATTGCTGTATTTCCTGGCATTCAGATTGTCTGGGCACAAACATACCCATTATTCATTTTAATGACCAAAAGGAGGTTTAAAACCGAGCATTTTTCCTTTTTGGAGAAGTAAACTACTCTTAACGTTTGTAAGTGGTCAGGGATTTACGGGTGAATCTCCATGTTAATGGGGACTGCCGCACATAGAAATTATTAGATATGTGAACTCTTTCAGAGAGGGCATTAATTTTAGCCAAAATCTTCCTTTAATCTTTTTTGAATAAATATATACTCTGGTTTAATCAAGAATAATTATTAGACAAGCAGTTTAATTCACCTATACACCGCATACATAGTCCAACATTGGTACCCATTTGTGGTTGGGTCTACTTGGTCATTTTAAAATCAAATCAAAACACTGTTATATGCATATTGAACCTAACAAAGAAATATTTTTGGGATAGTTGGTTCATTTTGCATACAGCTACTATTTATCACTTGACAGCAAATATGTGGTTAAGGGTTTGTAGTCATGAAGGCTTATTTCCAGAATAGTGGACATAGTTTTATGGGTCCATAATAGGGGAGATTATAAAGGTGAATATGGAATGTGCGAAATTAGTATATACTTTTGAATATAGTTATTGGATTGGGCAATACTATTAGCATTAGGAGGAGGTTGATAAATAGGTTTTTTTTCTATGTTGAGTTAATATTATACTTCTTTTTGGAAAATAAGTTGAAAATATGATCATTGGTTTAGGGATTTAGGGAGATGTAAGTTTGGGTAGGTATAGGTGAATACAGTTAAAATAACTGTTCTTAGTATCAGTTCAGCTCCGAGTTATAGCATGTTTTTAAAGTTAAGTTTAGTTAATTCTTATTGTACACACATCGTGTTTTCGTTAATATTTTTACTTCTTTTTCCATTTTAGTTTTTAGTTTTAGTTCTGCAAGTGACATTACTCTAGCTATGGCAGTTCAAAGGGGAAGTGTGATTGCTGCTTTGCATATTGTGTCTTGGAACATAAATGACTTAAATAACCCAATTAAAAGAAAGAAAATTGTGTCGCATTTGAAACATTTAAAAGCAGATATTCTTTTACTGCAAGAGACGCATTTGACGGATGCAGAAGCTGCCAAATTTGAGAAAGGTTGGGCAGGGCAGATGTATCATTCCACCTACTCGTCAAGCTCAAGAGGAGTCTCGACATTGTTTAAAAAGAACTTCCAGGGAACTATTACCGGATCTAAGACAGATAAGGAAGGTCGTTGGTTATCAGTTACAATTCAAATCCAAGAGATGGAGTTTACTATATGTAACCTCTATGCTCCTAACATAAACAGTGGGCATTTTTTTTATGGATTTGGCCGCTTCTTATTAGACACGGGGGGGAAGAATTTGTTGGTGGGGGGTGACTTCAATTTGGTGGTGGAGCCAATTTTGGATACACGCAGTCAGAGTGTAATAGATGGAAGGAAAAAGGATAGAGAAGATGGACCTATATACGGTCGGACCCCACCAGGGCCTCCCAACCACCACGCCCGAAAACGGGGAGAACAGAGATGAAGAATGCCATATCTCTTTGATAGATGTCATGAAAGCCATCAACGAGTCGCCGACGTCCCTCGAGGGGAAAATGGGAAGCCTGGCTGCAGAGGTGTCCTTCCTACGGCAGGACCTCCATAACCTATCCTCGAGGGTCGGGGAAACCGAACAGAGGATCTCCAACACGGAGGACACCATAGGGCGGATAGAGAAGCAGCTTGTCACCATAACCCAAAAAGTATCTTAACTTGAGAATAGAGCCGAGGACAGTGAGAGGCGAGCGAGGAGAAACAATATTCAGATCCTCGGAATTCCCGAAAGAGAAGAGGGCCCCAGCGAGGAGCTATTTCTGGAAGACTGGCTGGTTGACGTATTTGCCCCCCAAAAATTCTCTACGTTTTTCTCCATTGAACGAGGTCACAGAGTTCCGACCGGCCAACCCGTCCCAGAAGCTCATGAACTTCCGAGACAGGGATGCAATTTTCCAAATGGCCCGTGCCACAGGGCCCATTAGATACAACGGCCACCGGGTCGGCTTTTATCCAGACACGTACAGAAGGCACGACAATCATTCGACTCAGTCAAAAAGAAGCTGTTAGGGAGAATTCTCTGTTTAGGCTGAATTTGCTAACCTAGTGAGTCCCCCAACAGCTTTGCTGGATTTTTGGGGTTTATTTTTTTCTCCTGCCAAGAGTGAGACTCTTTTACCCTCACTCCTGGGCATGATTTGAGTGTGTTTCTTTGACTCTAGATGTGTTTAATGGGCTATGGGGTCTTTTACTCCATAGGGCTTCATGTGTTTTTGCGATGTGTGTTACACAGCACCCTCAGTGCAGTAACACAGGGGTGTCATAGTGACCCCCCAGTATAGACTCCATACCCTGGGACTGACTACTGTCTCCCAGGGCATGTAAAGTCACCATTGACTTTACTAGTCTTGAATTCTGAACAGAACCAGTGCAAACCATCATATTGTGGACGTACTGGCTGGGGCAATTTGATTGCCCCGGGGTCTGTTAGTCGGGGGGGCACGTCTCCGTCCCCCATGATCGAGTTTTGGCTGGTGGCAGTGGATACTACTTTTTATATTCAACCGCAAATATTTCCCTATGGGATTTTCCCCATTGTTCGAGGCTAATATCTTTATTTAATTACGATAGCCTCGAACATACCACTGGTTTATTTATTTAATATTAATTCTCCGGTTGGTATTTTTTGCCAAAACTCGGTTCTAAAATGGCGTTTGTTCTCTTCTGTGACTCCAACCCAAGTCGAGCCCTTTGTTCCACTTTTTGGCGGGCTTCTCCACAGAAGCCCTCCAAAGTGGTGCCACTCTGTCTGGGGTACTTAGGAGGGGTGGAGGGGGATTTAGGCACCCTGGACTGAGTTGCCTAGGCAACTCAAGTCGCACACCGTCCTGATTGGCCCAAGTGGTGAGCCGGCCGGCTCACCACTTAGCATGTTTGAGTGACAGCTAGGCTGAGTGAATGGGGTTTTTCTGCATAAAAGCAGGGCTTTGGGGACTGGAACTTCAGAAGTCGCCACAGGACCTAAGAATCCGACGAGGGAGAAGCTGAGCCGACCTGCCACGACGACACCACCGGTGGAGCCCCACTTTTCCCAACGACAGAGGAGATCTCCCGCCGGAGAGTCTTCTTCCTTTGACTGGTGGGGATAACCAGTTTCACCATCTTTTCCCCTTCCCGACGTATCTCGTGGCCGCCTTGCCTGTGCCAAGCACCCCAGCAACCGGGATACCACGTTTTACCACGACCGCGAATTAAAGGGTAATACCTTTAACCGGAAAACTCTGCGGCTGGTTTCTTCCCTGGCAGTGCAACGACCTTCATCTTTCCTACAAGTCGAGATCTTCTCTTCCCCTGGACGACGACGAGACTTGCACCCGCTGCCAGGAACAACTGCCACCGCTGGAGGATCCTTCCCACTTAAGGTACCGTGTCCCGTCCGGCTTCCCTTGACACCGACTGTACGGGGTAGATTTAGCCCCTGGCTTTCAAACCTGGGTTAGCCTGGGACACCCCGGCTAATCTTTTCTGAGCCTCTCTAAACTCTTTTCGAACTCTCTGCAAGACTTTCTAAGCCTAGTGTAACTGTGTGATCTTGGGCGCATTTGTGCTCTGCTCTCTCTAAGAGTGGGCCCAGCCTATGGACTTTGGCTCACAAGTGACTCTTGCTCTTCTGCCTTGCTAAAAGTGTTCCTAAATCTTAGAGTGGTGTATCTTCACATATTCTGTCTTTTTCCCCCCCTTCTTCATGAACTTATTGGAGTGCCATCTATAGTTAAGCGCTCACCTCTGTATGAAAATAAGTGGTGTTAACTAAGACTTACCGAATAAGGAATAAGGGTTGTATATATTATAATAGTAACTGTGTTTAGAGTGTTTTACAATAAGAGTGCTGGAGTGTTTCAAACAGTGTGTTTTTAAATAAATAATTATATACTTTGATACCAAAGCTCTGGTCAGTGTTTGCTTGTGCTATTGTGTCTGAGTGCCTATTGTGTATACTTTGCATACTGCCTAACTCTTCTTGAGGGAAGTCTGACTGCTCAGCCACAGCTAGCAGGTAAATCTGGGTGGTACAAACTGCTACCAAGTGGGTTTACTGCTAACACCTGTAGTCCTAAATCTTTTCCAGTGTTCCCAAAGGGAACTGCACAGGTTTCTGCCTAACAGAAGCTGCTCTCTCTCTCAATGAAATACGCTTTGTTCTTCCCAGCGCTACTAAAAGTGCACCACAAAGTCACCACCCACCTGTTCCACTCACCCAAGGAAGCCTGGGACTGGATGGAGGCCCAAATTTGGAGCGATCCAGAACATCCAAGAACCCCACGAGAACCATCAAGGCGGACGCCGGAAAAGGATAGCTCACCGCCGCAGCAGAACCCACAGAGCCACAATCACCCTGCACTGTCACAAAACAGCCCGGACAGAGAAGGGACCGGATGAAGCCGGCTGCAATGACCCCTCTCTTGCATACAATGCAGAAGTAAGGGGACCGCACTCTGGCGGCCGCCACAGGACAACGAAAACCTACTCGCAGTTGATGTAAGCGTCCCACTATCTCCACTGATGGTTTTGTTACAGGTTACGCACCCAGTTGGCGCGCAGTTCAGGCTACAGGTGCTTCTGGTTGGGGCGGAAGTGCAGGGTGGGACATGGGGGGGGCGGTCCTGTTTCAAGGCAGCGAGCACAGAGAGCACAGAGAGCAAGCCAACTAGGCTGCCCAGGGAGCCATCAAGCATGGCACATATCCGAACCCACAAACACAAAATCAACTCCTGAAAATAGTTTATTCAATAAGAACACCAGGCAAAGTCGGAACCAAAGGGCCATGAAGGCACCAGGTACGCAAGAGCAGCTCATAACAAACACCATGACACCCAATATTCCCGCCACAGCTGACCATGGCCTCACAAAACACTACGAGCAGGAACCTCCGGTTCCTGACATGGAACGTAAATGGACTAGGTAACAGAATTAAACAACGCCTAGTCAAGCAATTTCTGAACAGGCACACGCCCGACATTGCATTCTTGACTGAAACGTACCTGGCAGGAACAAACTGCACTCTATTTAAACGTACAAAGTACTGACTAGCAATACATGCTGGCTTCACTATGGGCTCTCGCGGAGTACTGATTCTATAAACAAGAAACTACCATTCCACTTGACCAATATCACCCAGGACATGGGGGGTAGATACACACACATTACAGGGACGTTACGGGAACAATCTATCTCGCTACTAGCGGTATACGCACCACCAACAATGCTATCTACGCTGCTCACAGACATTTCTCCCCTGATCACCCGTGACACGTCGGATGTCATGGTTATAGAAGGTGACTTCAACGAAGTCATGAACGTAGAGTTGGACCGAACGCATCTATGAAGTAGAAACCCAGCCACGAACACAAAACTAGCCACATTTGCGGTTGCCCTGGGACTGCAGGATGCCTGGCGCACTGTACATCCGGGTCGCAGAGAATACTCCTACCATTCCGGAGCCCATGCTTCGCTCACAAGGCTATACCACTTTTTCATACCAGCTATAGATATATACAAAGTATTCGAGGCATATCTGCTCCCCAGAAGAATCTCGGACCTCTTCCCTTTGATACTAGAGATCGGCACCTCCAGGCCGAACCCCCCCCCCCCACACCCTTGCTGGCGCCTAAATAACTATTACCTGGAATGCCTAGAATATGTAGAAAGAATCCAAGACACCACCAAAACATACTTTGAACTAAACACAGGGACCGTAGCCGACCCAGGCATACTATGGGAAGCCTACAAAATAGTGCTGAGAGGGGACATCATCTCCTGGACTACCGCACATAAAAAGAAACACCTTGCCACGTTACACGAGGCCGAACAGCAGGTCCAACACACAGAGGAGACTCACCTGTCCCAGGCCACGCCCAAAACACACAGGTCACTAATACTAGCACAGAAACGCCTCCAAAACGTAGCCCTGGATAACGCCAGGCGAGCGCACAGAGCTCTACGCGCTAGAGTGTATGAGACAGGGGATAAAGCCAGCAAGATATTGGCATGGCTGGAACGCAGGGATGAGGGGCACAACCAAGTCAGACGACTCAGTAATGGGGAGACATAGCAGAAGGCTTTGCCACATACTACGCAAGCCTATACAAGGCACCCATCTCCCCCATAGACAGATCAATCATGACAGAAATCACTCTCCCCACCCTCACTAACGAGGAACAGACCCTACTGGAGAAATAAATCACTGAAGAAGAGGTGATAGCAGCCATGTCTGGCCTCCAATCTGGGAAATCCCCAGGCCCGAATGGCTTCCCAATTGAGATATGGCAGAAGATAGGCGCAAATGAGATCGCCCCGCACCTCCTGTGCATGTACCATAACGAACGTGACCAGGGCTCCCTGTCCCAGATCTCAGGGAAGCTACAATAATAGTGCTGCCCAAGGCGGACAAACCCCCCGAAGAATGTAGTTCATATAGACCCATCTCCTTCATAAATGGTGAAACCAGAATTCTAGCAAATGTGTTAGCCGATAGACTACAAATGGTCATCTCATCCCTCATTCTCCCAGACCAATGTGGCTTCATGCCGCAGAGGTCAACACGAATGAACCTATACAGACTACACTCTGCTTTGGAAAGAGCCGATACACTCCGAGGCCCCTTGGCACTGCTTGCCATAGACTTAGAGAAAGCCTTCGATTCGGTGCACTGGGAGGCCGTATGGGAAGTAATGCAGCGCATGGGTTTCGGTCACCAATTTATGGCATGGGTAAAATTCCTCTACAACTGCCTGACAGCGAGAACGAGAGTCAATGGATGGCAGTCAAACCCCGACACCCTAGGAAGGGGAACAAGACATGTCTGACCCTGTCAGCTATGATCTTCGCCTTAGCCATAGAACCCCTCGCAGTGTTACTGAGGGAGTCGGAGGCATGGGAGGGCTTCCGATGGTCGAACACCTGGGAAGATAAGGTATAACTGTATGCAGACGATTTGTTAATCTACTTGTCAACTCATGCCCTATAGTCACACACCTACTAGAGAGATATGGAGCCTTCGGCGGATTACTCGTCAACCTGCTAAAATCCATACTCTTCCCGATAGGGAGGGAGACTGCCATAACTCCCACAAACTACCCATACCGCGTTGAAACGAGACAATTTAAGTACCTAGGCATCCAGATCACAAACAGCCTCACAAAGTACATACAAACAAACTTACACCCCATCACAACGAGGTTCACAGAGGACACTCGCCACTGGACCTCTATCACTAACTCTATTGGGAAGAGCAGCCCTTTTCAAAATGATCGCTCTTCCCCGTTTCCTGTATGTCCTCCAAAAAGCCCCGCTGCACATCCCAAGACACGAATTCCAGAAAATCGATTGTGCACTGCGGGATCTGTTATGGTGTAATGGTCACCCGCGTATAGCACTCGTCACGCTCCAGAGGTCCGTCTGGGAGGGAGGAATCGGGCTACCCAGGCTACAGACTTACTACTGGGCTAGCCAGATGGTGGTAGTGAATGACATGCTGCATGGGAACATAACACTACCACATATCAGAGCGATCAACGCCAACAGTAGAATGCCCCCCAACAAGCTCTTATATTGTGACATAGGCGGAACAACCCCCCCGTCCATGCTATCGCACCTGTCACGTATCTGGGTTGAAACACACAAGTACATGGATAGGGACAGGAAACTGACACCTAGGCAACCACTATGGAACAGACACCTCCCAGAGATAAACAAGCTCCCCAAATGGCCTTCCTGGGTAACACTTGGAATAACGAAAATTGAGGATGTCATAAGAGAGGGCAAGATGTCCACATTTGAATCATTATAATCCCTTTTCGCTCTTCCACCAACAGAGCAATACCACTACACTCAAATTAAACATGCCTTACAAGCCCACCTTCCGGACATGAGCAGTATGCATGAATATACCCCGATAGAACGCAATTCAGTTCCAGAGCAGATCAAACAAAGTCACCTTAACCATGTACAGCGCAATCGCCTCCTTTGCCATAAAGGAACTAGGTAGTCTTAGGGCCAAATGGGAGCGAAATGTGGGGGCACTGCAACCAGAAGACTGGATCACCACATTGATGTACCCACGGGAGGTAGCAATCTCATCTAGACTAAGACTTGTCCAGTATAAGATCCTACATCGCACATACTACCCGAGAGTAGCACTCTTCAGGTGGGGCAAAACGTCAGATCCACGGTGTTTGCGATGTAAAGACGAAAAAGGCACCCTCTTTCACATTATATGGGAGTGTGACCGCATTCAAAGATATTGGCAAGTATGCTGTGATGAGCTAACAAGAGTCATGGGCAAAGCAATACCAAGAGAGCCTAAGCAGCTGTTACTGGGGATAGTGACTGGTTAAATTGCCTAGCCAAAATATCCACCTTTTGGGAAAGAGCAGAACAAGTAAATGTAAATGAGATATTATCTTATACTGACTGTGATGTTGTCTAATAACCAGCATGCTTATGCTCAGAGTGCAAAAGGTTTGGGGAGTTCGCTTCGCAGCGGTTGCACCGTTGAGTTGTTTGTAAAAAACCAATAAAAATGTTTGATTAAAAAAAAAAGAATAGTGACACAAAACTCTAAGTAGTGAAATTGAGAGCATCGTCATTTCAGATCTTGCACCCATTAAATTAGAACTTTCACTCAATTATTCGTCAGGTAAAACAAGGATCTGGAGAATGAACACCACAGTTTTGAGAGATGAGGAATTAAGGAATATTTTAGTGTAGGAAGCAGGGGAATATATTAAAGCAAATTTGAATGGTGAAGTGGGGATTGATACTGTTTGGGAGGGTTTTAAATGTGTGATGCGTAGGGTGGCCATGAGTGTGTCTGGAATTAAAAAGAGGAAAAGAGATGAGGAAGTGAAAGAACTCAATATATCATTTAAGAAGTTAGAAAAAGAGCTGATGAGTTGGAACAGATGAGGTTAATGAAGTTAAAATAATGATTTCAACAGAATCGTAAGTGAGAAGGCGGAGTTTGCAATCTTTAGGACAAAGTGCAGATATTACGAGGGAGGAGAGAAATGTGGACAATTACTAGCTCATTGTTTGAGGGTAAGAGAAGCGAATAGAGCAATTGGTGCGATAAAAAGGGATCAAGGGGTAACTGGGAATCCAAGAGAAATAAATGAGGTATTTAAACATACTCTTACGTCCCGTCCCCTTTCCTTCATACTGTATGGGCTTCCCTTCCAAAGGAAGGGAGACGGAACCTTTTTCACTAGAAAAAAACGTCTTCCCCTTTAAATTTAGAGGTGCGCAGGGGTGCGGCCCAGGGAGCATGCGTTGCCCTGACTGCCCTCCGGCGCCACACCCCAGTCCCCTTTTCCATGTCGACGGGTACGGACCGAATTCACCAGTGCTCCTGGGTTTGGCTTCGACCATGTAATTCCACTCGTGCATACTTCTTCTCTTTGTCTTCTTTTTTTGTCTTTTTGTCATTCAGGTACTCGGTCCTCAGGTGTCACGCTCCTCCCCGGCGCATGTCGACTTCTACAGGGTTCAGCAGGTGTCCATCCTGCAACGGGCTCTTCCCAACTTCAGACTCCCACGCCCTCTGCCTTCGTTGCCTTGGCCCAGATCACGGTTAGCAAGCTTGTTCAGCGTGTGGCTCGCTGTCCTCAAAAGCGCTGAAGAACAGACTAGCCAGGTGAAGGGAGCTCTTCCAGAAGTCGCCTCCAGAGGACCTTAAGAACTTCGTGAAACATGCAACCAAGCCCAAGGTAGGGCCGATATTCCCCATCGCACCCCACAAGGGAGACTCCTTCCCAGGGACTCTCACGCGCAGGAGGGACCGGTCAGGTCCTTCTACCAGCATGTGCACTGAGGCTGCCGCAGCTACCGGCCTCCGGCCCGAGGGACCAGTAGGTTCTTTTACTGGGTCTTCGCCCGAGGTGCTCCGCCCTTATACCGGCACAATGGGCGAGGGGCTACACCCTAATACCGGCAATACATCTTAGGGGGCGCCTAAACGCAGCTCTACCAACCACCGGATCGAGGGTGCCACACCTACCGGGCCTAGGCCCGAGGAGCAGGGTAGGCCTCGTGATCCACACGCAGGAGTCTTGGACGAGGCCGGGCCCAGTGGGCTGAGCAACACATCGCAGGCACGTTGCAGGCAGCTCGACAAAGTCACCCGTCCAACGTCATTCCAGGAATTCGGAGAAAAACGAGTGTCAAGGTGGGACTGGCCTCAACCAGGTACGTGGCCTACAGCCTACCCCTCTTTTGCACAGGGCAGCTTTCCTTTGCGTCCATATGGGCAGGGTACGCAGCGGCTCCAGCAGCTCCCCGCTACCCCATCAGCACCCCCTGCCACCTCCTCGGTCAGTGAAGGTCTTCTTCGAGAGGTCACTCGGTCTCATGAAGTCACCTCGGATGGGGAGTATCCTCAAAGACGCCATCAGGGAAGTCCTTTCCTCCAATGCTAGCGGCACCACAGCCACCTCCGTCGGTGCTCCAGGCCTCGGCGCAGCCACTTCCCCCGGCTCCCCAGCCGACTCCTCAGACGGCTCCATACCAGCCTCCGCCGCCTCTTCAGCCTCCGGTCGCGGTCCCTGTACCTCAGCCTCCGGCACCAACCACTCCTCCTCCTCCTCCTCCTCCACAGGATCCCCCAGATCCACAGGATACAGATGAGGAGGAGGATCTGGACACGCCATCCTCAGCCAGGGCTTCCACGAACATCTTGCTGGGCTGGCTGAGTATCTGGGCCTACCCCAACTCGAAGTCGAGTAGCCGGCAGAGGGGCTTCTGGCAGAAGTCCTCACACAACCCCCCTCTCTGCCAAATCGGGGATTCCTCTGCAGACCAATCTAGTCTCCCTGGCCAAGAAGGGCTGGCTCAAACCCCACTCAGCCCAGCCGGTCAATCCGACGCCTAGACTCCAAGTACAGGCAGATGGAGGGGGATACACTCTTGCTCTAGGGCCATCCTCAGCCACACTCCTCGGTGATCACTGCAGCATCACTATACTCTAAGCCTCAGTCGTCCTCAGGCTCCTCCTCGGCGGCGCTGCTAGGCAAGGAGGAGAAGATCTTGGAGGCGTACGGCAAGAAACTCTATTCCAACACGTCCTTACATCTTCTTCAGGCCAACGCGGATGCCATGGTGGCTGCCGCCAACCAAAGATTATGGCAGGAAATTGCAGATTTCCTTCTGGAACTCCCCACCCAGAGCTAATCGCGCTTTAAAGCGGGTCCAAGGCTAAGCTTGTGGCGCTTGATCTCATGGAATCCACTGTGGCCCATATTGACACCTCTGGCCGTGCCATCTGTATCGCCACGGACATGAGAAGGACAGCCTAGCTCTGGGCAACAAAGTTCAACTCGGATGTCAAGGAACGCATATTAGATCTACCGATGAGGGGGGGACCTTTTCCACTCCTCCACGGACGAAGAGCTGGACAAAAAGAAAAACGGCTTACAAACGGCCAAATCTTTATCCATCTTGAGAAAGACCACGCCCAAATCGTACTCCCAATCTCAGCAGCACTCCGAGAGGGGTCGTATTTACAGAGGCTTCTGAGGCTTCCAGGAGCGTAGATCCAGGCAGCTGGACTGCTCGCCGTATCAGTGCCGGCGCAAGCAACAAAAAGGGGGAGATTAAGGGCTTTTTCCAGTCCCCCTCCTCCTTGACTCCCTCTGAGGGAAAGAAGGTATGACATGCCCCTTCGGGTCCACGTGTCTCCAGTGGGGGGCAGGCTTGCTCCTCATGCACATTTCTGGCGCCAGAATTTTGCTGACCCCTGGATCCTCTCCGTAGTATCCACAGGGTACCACCTCCGTATCCGAGCCTCTCCTCCCCTCCACTCCCACAGGTTGGGACAGCAACTCTTTTGGCGGAGATCCGGTCGCTCGTAGAAATCCAGGCAGTGGAGGAGGTCCCAGCTTCCCAGCGAGGCTTAGGCTTTTACTCCAGGATTTTCGCCATTCAGAAGAAGAACCAGGCAGGCCTGAGAGTTGTCCTGGACCTTTTCACCCTCAACCCCTCCTTACCCCTGCAAAAATTCAAGATGGTTACGCCAGCTTTTATAGCGGAGACATTGGACAGGGGAGACTGGATGTGCTCCCTGGACCTGAAGGACGCGTACCTACACGTCCCGATTTGGCAGCTCCATCGTTCTTTCCTTCGGTTCAGGATCATGGGCTACCATTGTCAGTACAAGGTCCTTCTGTTTGGCCTCAACTTGGCCCCCAGGGTCTTCACCAGGCTTCATCAGGCTCATGAATGCGGTGGCGGCCCTCCTCCGAGCGCACGGCCTCCACATCTACCCATACCTGGACGACTGGCTCGTCAGGGTTTCATCTCAGGAAGCAGTTCACCACTCTTCCCATGCCCTTATGAACACTCTGCACGATCTGGGCTTTTCGCTCAATCTCAAGTAGTCGCAGCTGCAACCCACACAGACATTCTTGGGCCTCATCTGGGACACATTGTCCTCCAAAGGAAATACCTTCTGGGAGAAATTCTCAGCTATCAAGAGGGCCACCACCCACTTCCTCAACATAGAGGTGACCGCGGCATGGTGGTACCAACATCTCCTGGGTCTAATGGCGGCGGTCCTATTAGCCGTCTCGCACACGAGACTAAGGATGAGGAGGATTCAGCTGCACTTCGCGGCCTCATGGAACCAGGAGCGGGGCTCTCAAACCGCGATGATCAACGTTCCTCCATCTTCCCACCTGGACCTAACTTGGTGATCCAGAGACTGCAACCTACGGATGGGCAAACCCTTTCGAACGCCCACTCCGCAGGCCACTGTCACCACGGATCCCTCTCGTGAGGGCTGGGGAGCCACCCTGGACGATCTCTCTGTCCACGGCACCTGGACTCGTCTTGAGCAGAAATACCACATCAGTTGGCTAGAGCTGAACGCCATCTGGCTGGCGCTCAAGGCATTCCTACCACTTCTCAGGGGCAACGGTGTCCTCATCCAGACGGACAACTCGACCAGCATGTACTACGTCAACAAGCAGGGAGGCACCAGATCCCCTCCTCTGTGCAGATTGGCGATCAACATGTGGGAGTGGGCCCTGGAAAACGACATTTTTCTCACGGCAGTCCATCTCCCGGGGGAATCCAACTAGGAAGCGGACAGGCTCGGCAGGTTGGGAGCGGACAATTACGAGTGGCATCTAAACGACCTTGGTATTCAGGAGATCTTCAACAGGTGGGATCACCCCCAGATGAATCGCTTTGCCACCTGGCACAACAAAAAGTGTCCCCAGTTCGCATCCTGGCAAGGTCAGGGCCCCGGCTCTCTGGGCGACGCATTTCATCTCCAGTGGACCAGCATGAAGGCCTACACCTTTCCACCCATGCCCCTGATTCACAGGGTAATTTGCAAGATCAAGGAGTCTCGCCAACTCCGCATCATTCCAATAGCTCCATGATGGCCGGCCAGGCCATGGTTTTCGGAGCTGCTCAGGCTCTCTGAAGTGCCCCCGATTCACCTCCCGGAGGACCCAGCACATCTTCTGGTGCAGCAGTGGGGCCGAGTCATCCACCCTGCGCCAGGGAAACTAGCCCTCACAGCATGGTACCTGAGCAGGTAACGCTGCAGCACTTCAGCCTCTCACAGGCCAATCTGGAAATCATACAGGGCGCCAGGAGCAAGGCTACCAGGGCCCAGTACAAAAGCAAATGGACCAGATTCTGCCACTGGGCAGACTCCAAATGAATCGACCCCCTGGCGTGCACCTTGGACGACATGCTTTTTCTCAGTGCACCTCTCCCACTCAGGTGGGCAGGTGGACACCTGCTGCACATACCTCGCAGCCATTGGGGCGTACGGGAACTCGGAGGAAGGCATCTTCTCCTCCAACCCTGTCGTCAAGAAACGCTTAACAGGACTCGCAAGCCTTTACCTGCTTGTCAAGAGACCGCACCTTGTGTGGGACCTTAACATAGTCTTGGGCGCTCTGGCGCACAAACCGTACGAGCCTATGGCGTCTGTGGACATCAGGCTGGTCACCATCAAGACAGCCTTTCTAGTCAGCCTCAGCTCGGCTCGTAGAGTCCGTGAAATCCAGGTGCTGGTCGCATCGGAACCATACACTACCTTTCACAAGGACAAAGTAGTCCTGTGGACCCACCCAGCATTTCTGCCCAAGTTCCCGTCTGCTTTCCACTTGAACGAGGAAATGGTACTTCCTACGTTTTTTCACGATCCCAAGAACGAAGCACAAAGAGTGCTGCACTGCCATGGATGTCAGGCATGCCCTGAAATTCTACTTGGACAGGACCAAGGGCTTCCGCAAATTGGACGCCCTGTTTTGTCACTTTCGGAGGCTCAAGACCTGGCTGTCAGGCCTCCAAGGCTTCCATATTCCGCTGGATGGTCTCTGCCATCAAGGAAGCGTATGAAGGGCCAGCACAAGCCGCTTCCGGCCAACATGCATGCCCACGCAGTCAGGGCCACGGCAACGCCCATCGCATTCCAGCGCCATGTACCTTGGCAAGTCATAAGCAGGGCGGCCCCTTGGGCCTCTCCCTCGGCTTTCTGCAAGCATTACTGTTTGGATGCTGGCTCTGGATCTGATGCGGCTTTCGTACAGGCGGTTCTCAGGAACCTATTTGCTTAAGGAGGATCTCCTCTCCACCCTGGGGCTACGATCAGTTGTAATCCCCCATACAGTATGGAGGAAAGGGGACGGGACGTAAGAGTAATTAACGTACTCTTAGTCCATGCTCCCCTTTCCTCCATACGTCCCACCAACCTCCTCCCTAATAATACTGGTGTCATTAGGCAATGTAAACCTATTGTCGACGCGTCAATGGGGACTGAAGTGTGGCGGCGGATGGCGGAGTCGGGGCAGCGCATGTTCCCTGGGCCGCACCCCTGCGTGCCTCTAAATTTAAAGGCCAAGAAGGTTTTTTCTGGTGAAAAAGGTTCCTCCTCCCGTCCCTTGGAAAGGTAGCCCATACAGTATGGAGGAAAGGGGACTATGGACTAAGAGTACGTTAGTCACTACGGTGAGTAATTTATAATTTTCTATGCAAATTTATATAGTGAGCCCAAGAGAGTGGACCCAGATCGGATGGCCAGTTCCTATAGAATTTGCAGATTAAGAAAATAACCGAGGAAGAGAAAGAATCTATAGACTCAGAATTAACTTTAGAAGAAGTCAAGAAAACAATTTGGAGCTTGAATTAAAGGAACTGCCCAGGGCCGTATGGTCTACCAGCTGAGTTGTATCGAGCAAAGCCAGAAAATGTCCTAATTCTGTTGAGAGACATGTTTGCAGATTGTAAAATTAAGGGTATTTTACCACCTATGCTAAGACACGCAACAATATCCATCTTACTTAAACAAGGTTGGCCAGAGCTGAAACCAGGCAGCTATAGACCTATTCGCGTGATTAATTCAGACAGCAAAATATTATCCAAAATCCTGGCAAACAGATTGGAGAAGATTCCCAATCAAGCAGGATTTATAAAGGGTAGAGTTTCGGCTTCTAACATGCAGAAGTTGTTACTTACCTTGGAAGCATCACAAAAATTAAGGACAGCCTCATTGGCCTTGTTCCTTGACGCAGGAAAAGCTTTCGATCGAGTCCGATGGAAATTCCTGCTGAGAACGATGGAGAAGATGCATTTTGGTACTGAATACCTGAGTTGGATTAAAGTGCTTTATAAAAACCCGAAAGCAGCGATTAACACGAACCGAAGGATATCCGGCAAATTTGAATTGCAATGTGGGACGCGCCAAGGATGCCCTTAATCCCCTTTACTTTTTGTGATTTCAATGGAACCACTGGCTGAGGCAATAAGAACTGATAACAGGATTAATGGAATTAACTTTGATGTAGTTTGTCAAAAGCTTTGGTTATAAGCTGATGATCTTCTAGTGGCTATTCAAGATCTTATAACATCACTCCCGGCCCTGATGAATCTGATTGAGGAATTGGGTTTGGTATCAAATTATAAGATAAATTGGTCCAAATCCGAGGCTCTGCTGTGTACTCATGCAACCAGGAACGTAATAATAAGGAGCTTTGGTTTCAGATGGTGCCCATATAATATGAAATACTTGGGCATATGGATCACGAAGAAATTAGGAAAATGATGAGCCTAAATATGAACATAACACAAAAATATTGGGAGGCAAGGTAAACACGATTAAAATGATAACACCGAAAATAACCTCTTGAAGAATATGATCCCTCTTCAAGTGAAGACATCGATATTGAAGAAGGTGGATAGCATACTCCAGTCTTTTTTGTGCAATAAAAATATTCCTAGATTGAAATTGTGGAAACTACAACTACAGAATGATAGAGGGGGGATTTAACATTCCAAATTTTGAATGTTACCATCAAGCAATTACGTTGCGACATATTATGCCGTTCATTGTAGAAGAGGAAGATGAGTGGGCAGTTGCGGGGCTTACATGGCGGGACCATTGAATGCATGGGCAATCTTATCTTCCAGTGCAGATTGTGGGACTCACTGTGCCTTGACAGAATTTTTGAGATCTACCTAGGCGGCGTATGAAGTGGCATCGAAGATGAGGCCAGGTGTAATTAGCACTTCTTCAATATGGTTGAATCCAATAATTAAGATAAAGAACAGCACCATATTTTGGATAAATTGGTTTGCAGCTGGGATAAAAAAAAATCGAAGATCTATTTGAATGTGAAAGATGGAAAACATATCAAGAGTTAAAAGTAGAGTACAACTTATCTGAATGCACTTATGGAGAATATAGAAGTTCAAAAAGAGCAGTGAAAATTCCAAAATTGGTAAATTCTGAGTTAATGAATATTATTAAGAAAATAGGCAGTCAAGAGAGCATGGCATCTAAGATGTACGGTTTCACAACATCAACGGTTCTTTGGGAGAAACAATATTGGTGCAACCTGGGTTGGCAAATTATTGAACCAAACAGTTGGATAAGCAATGTGCTATCTGACCCTGCTGAAAGAACACCCTGAACCTAGCAGGAGTGCCCAGCCCTAGATGGCGGATGGTGCAACGCCTAACTAACAGGGATAGATAGAGAGGAAGCTGTTCCTCAACTTAACCAATTGTATGGGTATTTCGAATTTCATCAGGATATATTTTTTCTTTTTTCACAAAAAGAGCAACCAGAACAACCTATAAGCTACTGCAGACAACAAGACTGGATATTAGATCTCTTTTGAAACAGATAATTAGCTGGCATGGACATTCTTTTTCTGTGGGATTTCTATGAATACTTTATTCACCCTGGGGCATTGAATTTGCTGCATGCAGGTTGTGTGTCTTAAAATGATCTGTAAAAATGTGTCCCCATTTGCATCGGACACCTTAAAAGGCTCACATTGTAAGGATTCTAAGATGGCCGCCTGTAGTGGGTAGACCTACCCGCTGAGCTCCCGAGCCCTGCTGCTGGAAGAGGCCCACCATCCAGCGTTTGTGGCGCCCGTTTGCTCTGAAAGCAGCGTCATAGCCCTTCCGGGGTGTTAAAGCAGTGAAGGGGTCCGGGTTCTGAGGAGGTCGTGGCTCCCCGGTGGCGAGCGGAGTTCGTGCAATAACTGGAGTTGGCGCGGGAAGAGCCACGCGGGACGAGCTCTCCGGGAGCGGAGGTCGGGGCCATGCCGAGAGTGCTGGCCTGAGAGGACTTCTCGTCGGCCCAGTGAAGAGGGGGAGCGATGGGCGGATCGGCCCGACCCGATCCAAGGGGCCTGGAGGAAGGAGAGTGCTCTGGCCCGGCTCACGGTCGGTGAGAGGAGTTTCGCGGCGCGACGGGGGAAGCTCCAAGGATTGCTGCGGTGCCTCGGGGCCCTAGCGGAGGGAGGTGCAGGTGGGCCCCCACCGGCACTGAGGGAGCCGGAGAGCACAGCGGCAGGCTGGAGAGCGTGGCTGCAGCCCAGAGGAGCGCGGCTGCAGCCCAAAGGAGCGGGGACGGAGCTCGGCGCAGGAGGAGGCATGAAGCGTGGTGCCGGAGTAGGGCACTGGCCCAGGAGGTGGAAGATGCAGCGGGGGCCCCGAGGAGGAGGAGGAGGAGGCGGCGGTCTTGCGTATGGCCCTACGCCCAGCTACAGCCACGGATCTGGGCAAGGGCTGGAATTGGATGTGACGGGGAATAACGGGGCCTGCCCTGAGGAGCTAGTCGGAGGGGAGCCAATTGTGAGGGTCTGGGCGGACACTATAAGAAGAGGAGCCCCAGGGAAGCTACTCTAGCCACCAGATCATGGTGGCCTCACCGCCATAGAAAGACTGTCACTGGAGGAGGCGCTGTACCGCTTGGAGGGTGCTTCACCCACACAGAAGTGGGACTGAGTAATTTATCTCCCGGAGGGAGGCAGAGGAGAGCCGCAAGCTGGTGGCTCGAAGGGACTGGAGGGTGGAGAGAGTCACGGAAAGGACCAATACCCAAATCGGTTTGAGGAGCACGCAGAGTGATTCTGGTCCAGGTACAGGCGGGGTAGAACTAGGATGGGCTGCGTTCTACGTAGCCGGATTCCAATCGGAGATGGCCACGAAGCCCAAGGCAAAAAGTGGGAAGGGCCAAGCGGCCCCGGGAGACGTTTTAGGTACCCTTCCCTCCCTAGGGCCAGGACACGAGACGAGAGACTCGGCTAAGTCTGCAGGGGAGAGTTTGACGAGGACTGTCTCATCGCCAGGTGAGAAGGGCGAAGCTATGATGTCGTGAGACGATCTGAAGGGGGAGATGCACGCCCTGCACTCTAGCATGACTAAAACGTTCCAGGACCAATTTCAGCTTCTTCGTGCGGACCTTAACGCGGCGATGGGGGAAATCAAACAGGAGCTGCGGCAGCAGGGTGAGAGAACGGATCTACTGGAGAGAGGGCTATAAGATTTGGACAGGGAAGTAACGGCCAGCAGTGTGGCAATTGAGAGGCTCGATGTATCTACGCGTAACCTGGAAACCCAGGTGGAGGACATGGAAAATGGGTCCTGTCGGATCAACATACGAATTAAAATGCTCCCTGAAACGGTCCAGGACAAAGATCTAAAAAGAGTGTCAAAATCAATCTTTGCAGAGATTCTGGGGACCTCGGGCCCCGGAAGAGATTGAGCTCGATCGCATACACAGAGTGTGCAGGGGGGTGCTGGGGAACCAGTCAAGACCCAGAGATGTTCTTGCAGCCTTAGCCAGGTACGCCCAAAAGGAGCCTATAAAGTATCAAGAGCATCGCATAACTCTATTCCAAGACCTGGCGGCCAGTACACTATTGAAGAGAAAACAAATGGCTCCGGTCATCAAGGCATTGAATGAGAGGGGGATCAAATACAGATGGACATTTTCCTTTGGCTTGGTGTTCGAGTGGGGAGGGGCTCAGAAACAAATTACCACTCTGCAGGAAGGCACGAGCTTACTGTGCCTTGATGTCGAGGAAGCCTCTATGAGCACGCGGAGGCAAGCAGCAGCGACTACCCCAGAAGTGAGGCCTTGGGCCTGGGCAATGGTGGGAGAGAAGAGAAGGAGAGTGAAGTTTGGTGGCAAGTTATTTGCGGAGAACGCTCCGAGTAACCCCGGTGAGGGGAACCAAGCCATACAAGATGGGTCTTAAATACAGGTTTGGGATGAAGGTGGTGGGCCACCAAAGGATGTACTTGGCGGGGGGGAGCAACCATCTATGAACCAGAAAGGGTGAGTTTTCCCGAGGTGGGAGGACGGGGGAGGCGGGAAGGTCACGCTCTTCAGAAGGGGGGAGGGGGGTGAAGGGTGGGTAGGAAGGGGACGGGCTAGCTGGGCAGCAGGGGAAATGGGCAGGGTTCATGATACATGGTTCAGCGTGTGTTCCTATAGGACTGGTGGGTGTTCGGAGGCCAAGGGGGGACGGATGGAAAGCACTGCCATTGGGGTACTCACATGGGGAGGAATCTCCGGAGTCTCAGGGGTCTTCACGGGCCGAACTGAACGAACACACTCTCAAGTGGTTAACGCATAATGTGAGGGGTCTGAATACTCCTCTGAAAAGGAAAAAGTTAGAACAATTGACTAGAAAAGAAAACCCGGATATCTTAGGCTTGCAAGAAACGCACCTAAGACCCAAGGATCAGGGGTGCCTTAAGCTTCGGGGATATGACCAGATTTTGCATGCTACGGAGGGGACCAGATCCGGGGGGGGGGGGTGGCGCTGGCTATTAAAACTTCAGTGGGTTTCAAGATTTGGGAGAGTATTCGGGACAGGGAGGGCAGATATATCTTGGCAGTAGGGTCGTATCAGGGGGAGGCCGTTTACGGTAGTGGTAGCTTATGGTTCGAATGTGGGGCAAGAGTGTTTTTTGAGGCGGCTCCTGGGCTTGATAGAGGAGAGAGCGCGGGGAGACATAATCCTACTGGGTGACCTCAACATAGCATGGGAGAGGGATAGGGATCGCTCGGGACAGTTGGGGGGAGTAGGAGGGGCAGTAATGTCAACAGACCTCAAGAATAAGATACGGGAAGTAGGATTGAGAGATGTCTGGCGGAAGATCAAGGGAGGGGAGGAGGGATACACTTAACTGTCAGGAGTTCACGGATCTCAATCCAGGATCGACTATATTTGGGTGTCCTCGAGGCTGGTGGGCAGGGTGCAAGATGTTGTGACAGGACCCATTGGCATAGCGGATCACAAAGTAGTTTC
The DNA here is from genome assembly GCF_040938575.1 of Ambystoma mexicanum. Lineage (NCBI taxonomy): Eukaryota > Metazoa > Chordata > Amphibia > Caudata > Ambystomatidae > Ambystoma > Ambystoma mexicanum. The sequence goes on from NC_090929.1 coordinate 352,379,713, forward strand.
AATGGTATTGGACCTGGGCCCGAGGGAGAGAGGGGTATGGACGTGGAGATTCCCGGGACACCTCCTCAGAGATCCGATAATTAGGCAACATAGAGGAGAAGATGCAGAACTTCTTCAACATCAATCGCAGGGGAGATACGGGAGAGGAGACGAGATGGGATGCTTTTAAGGCAACGTTACGGGGGGAGCTAATAGCGCTGGCAGCACATAGAGAGAAGCAATTAAGAGCGTTGGAAGTGTAGTTGGAGGAGGAAGTGAAAACAGCAAAGAGGAGGGTGGGTCCGACGCCGTCCAGGTCTTCTATGAGAGAATACCGCAGGGCGCTGGGACAACTGGAGGTCCTTCGGACTAAAAGGGTGAAGGGGGCTCTCCTGAGCGTACGCCAGCAATACTACGCGAAAGCAAACAAAGCAGACGCCCTCCTCGCGCGATTGCTGAGAGGGGCTAAGGCTAAAAATGCAATCACGGTCCTGCGAACAGAAAGGGGGGATAGGGTTACTGAGGCAGGGGAGATAAGAGAAGCATTGGCATCTTTCTATGAAACTCTGTACGCATCACAGAATCCCCGGGAACATTTGCAGGACGATTTCCTGGATAAGATTGAACTGGAAAGGATAGGGAGGGAGGCAGGGGAGATGCTGAGCGGGAGATTAGAGAGGAGGAGGTGAGGAGGGTGATTGGGGGGTTACCGCTGAATAAGGCACCGGGCCCCGACGGCTATAGTGCGGTCTTTTATAAAACTGCTGACCTATCTTTTTAATACTTTTGGGGAGACGGGGAGAGTAACTCCTTCCATGGAGGAGGCTTGGCTGACCCTTGTTCTGAAGCCCAATAAGAATCCTGAGGAGCGAACATCTTATAGGCCTATAGCGCTGATTAACATTGACACAAAAATCTTCACGAAGGTGCTGGCGAACAGGCTGGAGGTTTACTTCCCGACTTAGTTCACACGGACCAAGCGGGGTTTGTTAAGGGTCGGCAGACTGCGGACAATATACGAAGGATTGCTCACCTGGTTGAAAAGTCGCACAGAACGGACACTCCCGCGGTCCTCCTATCGCTAGACGCGGAAAAAGCTTTTGACCGCGTGGAGTGGTCTTTTCTGTTTAAAGGATAGTTCCGGGACTTTTTTTTTATTGTCCCTACGGGTCGGCCATGTGTTTGTAAGCATAAATCGGTAGATCGTAGGAAACTTTCCTATGGACCTTACCCGACTTTTCGCCCATTATCGCACTCGAAATCAGCCTCCATTTTGTGATAATCCTATCATTCCGCCGCATCGACCTGGCTCACCTGCCTTTGCGGCACTAAATCAAATCCCCCGCCCCTGAAACAGACTTTATCAAAGCATTCATATTCCCCGCCTCTATCCGTGACGTGACTGAGCTGCGTAGGCAAACGCGCCCAGGCGTCTTCTACGCGACTCCACACAGACCCCGGAAATCAACACAGATCAGCTCACAATACAGCGCACCACAATTCGGAATATGAAACTGTACTTTGAAATCAAACCGCAAGATTGTAAATGTGGTAAAGTACATTTATTTGACATCAAATGTTTAGAGAATATTCAGCGATTTGCATTTTTATTTGCTCATGTTCCAAAAAGTTCGTATTGAGGAACGCGATGGTCCTTTGCTGTACACAGGGTCTTAGAGCATCTCACAATACAGCACCACAATTCGGAATGTGAAACCGTGGTTTAAAAGCAAACGGCAAGATTGTACATTTTGCAAAGTACGTTTATTGGACATCAAATGTTTAGAGAATATTCAGCGATTTGCATTTTTCTTTGCTCTCGATCCAAATTAGTTCGTCTTGAGGGAAGCGATGTTCGTGTGCAGTACACAGGGTGTTGGTTTACGATAAAAATAAGCTCTTCGGTCGCACTGATAATCGCATGGCTGTTCCAACAACGAGGCACTAGGCCACCACAACGGTAGGTATGTTGCATCTAACCGTTAGTACCGCGTAAGGGCATACTTGTACTTGGCGATCGTCCCATAAAATGGTCAGGGTGGTAACGTTGTTCACGCGGAGAAGCAACTGGCGGCTGTAGAAGCCGTCCGCCGGTGTCTGGTACTCGTGACACAGACAGTAGTGAATGATGTACCTAAAAACATAAAAAATGAAATTAGTCTCACCATCAGATCCTTATTAAAATTATTCATTTCATAGCGAGGACAGCGCTACTGGGTGTACACAAGTGTTTAAAGGCGTGGTGAGGCATGGAGGGGGGGGGAGTGGAGTACAAGGTAAGTAGCATAAAATAATAAATAAATAGGGCCAGCTGGTGGCAAGTGCAAGGTAAGTGCAGAACAAGTGCTGGGAAGGGGGGGCTGTAGGATACTGAGACAGTCCCCCAGTGCAGGGGTTGACAGGGAGGCAGTGCAGGTGGAGAGTGGAAGGGCCCAGGACCGAGGTCGCAGACAGTGGACCAGTTGTAGCAGGGGAGAGGGAGAGAGAAAGCAGAAGCAAAGAGGAAGGTTTTGAGGTGCTTCAGTAAAAGCAGATGTTTCTCCTCAAGATAGTGCGCGGTAGAAAACAATATGCCACATAGAACGAACAAGTACAACTGAACCCGTCTTTAAAGCCACTGTATAGTAATGAAATTGCGGTATAAACTCATCAAAAGTTACTTACATTATATTTGCATTTTCCATTGTGTCTCTGTGTAGGGCAGACCCGAAACACCACTCCTTCTTTGCCGACGTTACTTCTTCTAATGAACGTGGCTCATCGTTTCGTTTCTGAAATTTTATTCATTATCTTTTCTTAGTCTTTCAGGATGGTCCCGGCCTGTCAAGGTCAAATCACAATAGAACCTTATATTGGGTTGTGGGCCGTTCCGCCACCCGAGCAAAACATCAAAGCAGCTGACCTTCACTTTGAGCGAGCACACATTTCTAGTTAGCTGCAGTTAGTGTAAGGGCATCTTGTCTGCGTGCCTTTTTTTTTATTGTCCCTATGGGTCGGCCATGTGTTTGTAATACGGAAACATTCTATAATTTTTGTAAAAATGATTTATATTACTGTTTGGTTTAATTGCAATGGGCCTGCAACATGAGGAGACTCGAGAGAACAGACAATCAAATTACAATCATTTAAACCGTGATGTGTATTTCTCAATGAGCTCTGCTTTAGGTGGACATGGAACAGAGGCAATGTTGGGTGGCAATGCAGTTGTCCCCTGCATAGGTTCGTTCACCACTCCATGTATGTGCCTATCGAGGACATCTACGATAAGTCTCTCAATAAACTCATATTGCATATCCTCAAACACTGGTTTGATCACCCATTGTTTACTTCTTTTAGTGAAGGCCTTATTGTAGCGAAGCGTCCCTAAAGTTCCGGTCGTCCTACTTTGTTGACGGCCAACATTATGGTTATGTGCCAAGACCGCTAGAAGAGTCCGATTTATCATGCCTTCCATGCCAAAATGCAATCTTTTGGGCCTGTACTTTAGGCACATATTGTGGAACACCTCCAAATCTCCTGTGTGGCAGAATTCCGTGAGTCCCCTCAAATCTCTTGTTATAGTTTTATCAAATACAATCTTTTCAATGGCCTTGTGAGTGGGTGATGAAGGAATCAACCACTTCTTCTTCCGTGCCTCCTCTGTGGACAAATGGCCATGTTCACATTTGTGGAAATGCTCATTTGTCGACCATCGATGTACGTTGCTACAGTGCAACATTACTGACCGCCATTTTTCCAGTAGAATTTCCAACGACCCTTCACATGTTTTTGAGCTCCACCAAAGATGGTTGCTGATTGACTTGGACCACTGTGAAATACCTTGCATATCTTTTTTTTTTCCTGCAGCCGACAATTTTTTATTGATTGTTTTTGCAAGATGCCATACGTCAAATTGGTGATTTATATTTTTGTACTCTTCTCTCATTGTCTTGGCAATTGAAACGTGTCTGTCCGTGGCTATCAGGTCGATCACCATTCCCCGCGATTGTAGTTCTTGCAATGATGCTACAAAGCCAACTTTCTCCATGGCCACTGAGGATGTACTTTGTGACACCTGCACGACCACCGAACTCACAATTTTCTTACTTTCCATGTCCTGAAAGTGGTAGGTGCAGTACTTGGCTGAAAATCCTGGGCTGTCGCACTGTCCATCACCGGCTAGCCTGAAGCGTTTGCCCGCGAATGTACTTTCCATTGACATTTTTTCCATTCTCCAAGCTTCGCTGATGGCTGGAAATAGATAATCGGTTTGGTATTTGTAGAACTGACTTTTCGCAATGAAATGGATTCCCACAAACTGAAAGAAATACTGTAACTTTTTAAAACTTGAACCACTAAAAAGTGCAGCCGCTGCACAAAGTAGATTGCCTGCTGGCAGTTGCCCCAGCATGGGTTGTGCAGACCATGCGAACGGATGATATTGTGTACAGGTGGCATGTATTTTAAGGTTAGTGCCTCGAATTGCACGAGTCACATTAATCAATGGCTCCCCACATACTTCCCCACCAACCCAATGCCCACATTTCATCATCATAATAATATCCATCAAACAGCTATCGAATACAATGAATTTGGCCTCTTTCCTTATACTGTCACTCTGCATCCCAGCTGGTTCGGCCTGTAACGTTGAGGACATGTCACTCGCATGAAAGGTACAATCTCTGATATCGTCTTCCGCTATGCTGAGTGATATTGATGGTGTTTCATTGTCGTCCACTTCATTCTCTTCCATTGCAACATCTGTTCCTTGTCCGGAGATGGGAGAAAAAAACAATGTCTTCAACTTTCGCGCGCTCTTATTTTTTGCGGGTGTGGATTCTGTGAATTGATCTACGACTGCATCCAAACTACCAGGAGGACATTCACTATCAATGGCTGGTGGTGGTATAGCTCCGTTGTCAATCACTTCATATTCTTCCCATTGGCACGATGCATCTCCAGTCTCAAGTCCCTGCCAAAAGGTTTGACAAGCAACATCTCTCGTTCGCTTCACTGTCTGTGTAGATCTAGTTCTTACACCCACTCGCAACTAGAGGACAGATTGGAAAAGGGATGTTCAGTTTAAACACAACTTACAGTATTGAACTATTGACAGTGAAAGACAACATAATATAGTGAACAGGACACTAACCTTCTTTTGCTTTCTTTTCTTTGAAACTTTCTTTCCTCGAACTTCAACATCTGGACGCTGTTGCTCCGACTCGTGTGTGCATGTCTCCACTTCCTCTCGCGCTGCAACGACTATATTTTCATGATAAGCACATCCATCACTCACTGAGGCTCCATCGACTCCCTGAAACATAGAACTTTCATTAGTATGTATAATAATATTGAAAACACAAAATGTACTTGGGGACCAATACCCATACGTACATCTCAATAGCAAAACACGAATGAACGCATTGTGTAGAACATTCAAACGATAATAGTTCACGCATTGTTGATCTAGTTAGATTGAACTGTCAAGATCCATACCTCGGGCTCCGCATAGACTTCCATTGATGATATTATTGAAGATGACGCTTCAGCAACTCCCTGAAACACAGTAATTGCATTAGTATGGTTTTCTATTTTGTTTAAAAGAACATAAACTTTCTGCAGGCGTCAACGGCTCATCTAAATAGACCTGCACAAATGATCAGTTGTCTAAAATAAATAATGGATATCTAAATATGATTCGATTTGCTCCATCGTTGGAAGTGTCACCACCCAGAGATCTGCATCAACTACTAGGGGTGATGTTCTTGTTGAAGAAGCTCCGTCAGCTCCCTGAAACATAGTACTTGCGTTAATAAAGAAGGAAGTATAGCGGATGTAATCACGTCATTTGATCTCGCATGATTGATCTGTCAGTATCCATACCTCGAAATGCATAAGAACATCAAGGGATGCTGTAACTGCGGTGCACACTTCTGCAAGCTGTTGCGCCGACCCGTAACTGCATGCTCCCCCTTCTTCTTGGACTAATGCTCCATCGACTCCCTGAAACATAGGACTTTCATTAGTAATGAACACAATATTGAAAAAAGAAGACACATAGGAGGGCGACGACAGAAGGACATACCAATGGCTAAAAACGAAAGAAACATTGTGTGTAACAATCACGCTACAAGAATGCAAGATCTGATGATCTCCATCGATGGAACTGTCCGGAAACGTACCTCGAGCATCTGAGTGACATCTACGGTTGTCGTCAATGCGTTGGACTCCTCAGCATCTCCCTGAAAGACAGTACTTGCATTATTTTGGATAACAATAATTATAACTGAAAACAAAGACTAGAGGACGAGTACTGTGGTGTACCATTAGGTAAAATAATTACACGATCAATTAAAACTATTGATTTACATGCCTAAAACAAGTCAGTGTCAGAATAGCTAAGTAAGATTACCCGATAGGCGCTTGAAGTGGCTGATGACTGCAATAACGACACGGATGGAGAATCTTCCGCCTTCATATTGAGTGGATACATAAATGGGGAAATTATTGTTAGCTAATGCTACACACTACCGCAATGCCGAGAGATAAATACGTAAACTTGACTCACCAGTGGAGGGATGTGGACGAATAGAGTGGGAATAGCGGTTGAGAGCAATTTTCGCCTCGCTCGCGGTGTTTTCTTCTTTATTAGCAATGATGTGGAGTACATGTCTGGGCTAAAGTGCCTGCTGCAGATGCGGTATCGATCACCCCTCTTGTCCGCAAAGACTTCTAGGACTCTACTTTCTATCTCAGAGGCTGGATATCCGCAATATCGGACCCATTCTCTTATCTGATCTATTGTCTTAGGGAAAACATGCATTATAGTACCTTCAGATTTGTTATGGGTCTTCGAAGGGCAACCGCCAATGGAACAGGCAGGCATTATGGAAAGTTCTGAAAAGTAAAGATCAACAATTCTCTATGAATACCAATGTGTTAAAACATTAAATGACACATAAAAGGTTCAATGCAAGGTCCGTTTTGGTTCTTGGAACTATACACGTTATTCACATGCGGATAAGTATTTCAATAACTTTCAAAAAATAGAAAAAGTAATTTGACTAAACTCAGAACATGTGACTAGTTCCTTGCATGTACTGTCGTGAACGAAAAGAAAACATGGATGCAATTTGATGACTACTAGCAAATAGATATAAATTAAAAAATTGGACGCAAAATGATTATGGTACATGGACTTACCTTGACGAACAAACAGTTAGATGCAGGGATCAGAGTAGTTTCTTGTCGTAGAACAGGGAGCAGTTCACAGGTTGCAAACTGACGAGTTTGCTCAAAGTGGTCACGGAAGTTCACAGAGACGAAGAGCAGATAACCAGCACCTTCACGGGTTGACTAGCAAAGCGCAAAGAAGTTCTCATTAGAAATATGAAGTGGGTTATAAAGAATTCGAAACAGGGGTGTGTTTGTGAATGAATGACGTGTATATGTCGTGGCATTATGCGGTCTGCAGTGGGCCGTCCAGCGTGAGGGGGGATGCTTGGCAGGAGACACAGGGTCTGGAGGTAGACATGGGAACAACAAACCCATGCTCTATAGACCACTTTGAAGTGTACATGGTCTTTGGCACCTCTTGGCCTTTATCGCTCCCTGACAGCTCCACTTGCCAGCAGCGCAAGTACCCCGGTGCGAACTGCCTTTGATAGGGCGGGGGGTGGATCGGGGCGGTGGTCGTGCAGACAAGACACAGGAAGACTCGTGAATGGAGACACACTTATGTGGATTGCAGGGGGCCGTCCAGCGTGAGGGGGGATGCTTGGCAGGAGACACGGGGTCTGGAGGTAGACATGGGAACAACAACCCATGCTCTATAGACCACTTTGAAGTGTACATGGTCTTTGGCACCTCTTGGCCTTTATCGCTCCCTGACAGCTCCACTTGCCAGCACAAGTACCCCGGTGCGAACTGCCTTTGATAGGGCGGGGGGGTGGATCGGGGCGGTGGTCGTGCAGACAAGACCCGTTTGCCGCAGGGCCTCACCAAGGAGAGGCCATCTAACTGAATGTAAGAGGATGGCTGCAGGATCTACTACATGGAAGGCAGGGGGGTGAGTTTATAAATACCTCACCCTCCCAGGAGAATATACACTAGATTCATTTAAAAAATCAAAACAACCATTGTTAAAATATATGTTGGGCTTTATTTTAGATTTTAATTAAACATAAATAATAAACATTACACATTGTAAAGTTGAGGTTGCAGCACATCGAGGGAAAATCCGCGGTATTGTCCACTGTCACTGGGGAAATGTTGTCTAATGGCAAGCACCGCACAGGCAGGTATTACTCTCCGAACGCGGTGTCCGAGCCTCCCGTGAAGCCACCAAGTGAAGCAACGATAGGCCACCAGCCTGTACCACCTGTGAAAAAAAAAGATGCAAACTGTATTAAACTGACCAAACTTTCTTATCAATGTCGATTCAGGTAACACATGTCATTTTTCTTAGAAAAAAATTATATCTAGAAAATGCACTATATGGAACAAATTTACATGCGTTCGAATGATATGTAAATGTAATTTTATATGTGGGAGACGACCATGAAATAGTGGTGGCATCACTGACATCACAAACAGAGTATACTTACTCGTTACTCGGATTACGCGGACGAACAGTGCCACGAAGTTCGTGCATAAGCACCATCATCATCCTCAACACTGTCCGTGAGAGGCAGGCTTCCCTGAACTCTGGCAGCTCGGTGATGCATTGCGGACTTTGCTCGCCTTCCTGCAGACTTTGCTCGCTTTCCGAAATGTAGGCCAAGCACCCGGAATTTTCACGGCAGCAGCAGTTCTCCTCCTCAGTTGGCATTAGCTCGCACCGATTGCACGTGCACCAGGTGGAGACGCCGTCCATGCGACATGGTCCAGGCTCTTCATCCGTTGACTGGTCCTCCCAACTGCCGTCCGAATCCCCATCGTTTTCGCGTGCTTGCCTTTCCAGTAGTTCCTCCTCGGTGTACTCGGGCTCGTACATATACGGCATTATTGTGGCCATTGTGCGGTAAAGATAGTAAAATAATTTACAGAGATGGTACAGGTGTTCACACGGGCTACAAGCGGCGAAGGTAGCTGACCAGAGCACTGAAACGAGTCACAGAATACTCAAAGTAACACAGAGAGAGGAATGGAATCGAAAATCTGCTGCTGTATGTTGTGAAACGGTCTGTTTATACTTATTGGGGAAAGAGGCGTCCTGCCATTTCCATGGCAACACGTCAATAGCTGAGGCGCAGCGATTGTTGACACGAGACGTGCTTGAAATGGGCAGTACGCGTCTGCTGATGTCAGGCTCAGGGGCGGGGGATTTGATTTAGTGCCGCAAAGGCAGGTGAGCCAGGTCGATGCGGCGGAATGATAGGATTATCACAAAATGGAGGCTGATTTCGAGTGCGATAATGGGCGAAAAGTCGGGTAAGGTCCATAGGAAAGTTTCCTACGATCTACCGATTTATGCTTACAAACACATGGCCGACCCGTAGGGACAATAAAAAAAAAGTCCCGGAACTATCCTTTAAGGTGATGCAGAGGATGGGTATCGGGGGGGGGGGGTGAATTTTCTGCGTATGGTACAGGCCAACTATCAGACGCCTAAGCTGAGAATAGCGGTAAATGGAACTATGTCTAGGCCCTTTGGGCTGAGTAGGGGGACCAAGCAAGGCTGTCCTCTATCCCCCATGCTTTATGCGATTTATCTGGAGCCTCTGTTGCAGGCGATTAGGGAGGCGGAGGGGATAAAGGGTATTCCCTTCGGGGGGATTGAACAAAAGGTGGCAGCATTTGCGGATGACCTTCTGTTGGCTCTCATGGCCCCAGCTGAATCTATCCACTTAAGTAGAATCCTGTTAGAAACCTTCGGGGAGGCTTCGGGTCTCAAGATCAATTATGGTAAATCAGAGCTACTGAACCTGACGTTGAAGGGTGAGGAGCAGACAGCCCTAAGGGAGTCTACCCCTTTTCTTTGGAGCCCGAATGGAATTAGGTATCTTGGGGTGAAAATCACATCACCACTGGCAGGCTGGTACAGGGCGAATTACCCTCCCTTACTAAAAAGCATTGAAGGGGACTTTCGCAGATGGAGGAATCTCCCAATCACGTGGTTGGGTAGAGTGGCAACGGTTAAAAGGGTGACACTGCCCGCCTGCTGTATCTGTTTCAGGCAATTCCTCAGGTAGTTCCACAGGACTTTTTTTAGAAAATTGGGATTGCTCACCAAAGATTTCCTGCGGGCTGGGAAAAAGCCACGGATTAGCAATAAAATATTGCAGGCTCCCAGGAGGGAAGGAGGTCTAGCACTTCCGAACTTTCAACGGTATTACGAGGCGACGCAGTTAAGGGTGGTCAGGGATTGGCTACGAGAGGGGGCAGTCACACAAAATAAGCAATGGGTGGCGATGGATAGGGCAGTGGCGCATCGCAGTCTTGCGGAGGTTCTATGGCTCCCGAGGCAGCTAAGACCTGGTCATATATATGAGAGCACTATTACTAGTTTGATGGTTCGGAATTGGGATAAATTAGTCAAATGCAAGGGAATCACGACATTTCCCTCTCCCTTCACACCCCTGTTCCTCAATAGAGGATTTACCCCGGGATTGGAAGAAGGGGTGTTTCGGCAATGGGAGGAGGGAGGCTGCAGATGGCTGGGAGACCGGTTCCGAGGCGGGTAGATACTTTCTTTTGAGCACTGTAAACAGGAGTATGGGGGGGGGGGGGAGGGGGAGGCTCCGATATGCGCAATTGCGCCACTGGGTTATGCATCCCGTGAATAAGTTGGTGGCTACCAGGGGGAAAACGAGGTTTGAGAGGTTTCTGCTTTCGAGCGATGGATCCAGGGGCCTTATATCCAATCTATACAAAATATTGGACAAATCTCTGGATAGGGCCCCATGGCCGTACATGCGGAGATGGGACCAGATGCTGGGTAGGACAGTTGAGTGGGAGGAATGGGAACGTCTCTGGCGGGTAATTCCCAAGTTAGCGAAGGCCTCCCAAATCCAGGAAATGTGGTACAAGATTCTACTTGGGTGGCACTACACTCCAGTCAGGCTTAGGGAGATATTACCTGCAGCCTCAGGGGAGTGCTGGAGAGGATGTGGGGTGGAGGGTACGGCACAACATATCTAGTGGACGTGCCCGCGCATTAGACCCTTTTGGTTGGAAGTGCAGAGGGCTCAGGAGCAAGCATATGGGCCGGGTAGTAGTAGATCCCCGGAGGAGATTTTACTGGGAGTGGGGAGGAGCACTGGGGTAGGGGAGCCTAAATTCCGAGAGAAAGCATGAGTAATTGTTGTCCTGGCGGCCATGACAGTGATAGCTCAAAGATGGAGAAGTGAAGTGGTCCCTCTTCCTCAGGATTGGTTGCGAAAAATCTGGGACATTGTATCTCTTGAATGGGCCACATACGCAAAAGATAATAAGCTGCAGTCTTTTGCAGGAGATTGGGAGGAAACCCTGTGCTTCCTAAAAGACGATTTCCGAATCGGCTGGCGTCCTCAGTGCCTACGATTATTGGACTTGGGGTGAGCGCTGTTGAAGGAAAGATGATCGGGGTGGATTATGAATAAGGTGGACTCCGAAGCGGGGGAGGGAGGGAGGAAGGGAATGGGGAAGGCGTAAAGTGGGGACTATTTGCGCGAGGCGCCCTGGACTTTCCGAACTATGTCATTCTCTGACAACGAATAAAGGGAAGCTGCCTTGGGGGGTGGGGGAGGGAGGTTGGGGGGAGTTTGGAAAATGTATTTTGTTACTCTCTCTGTTCGAAAACTAATAAAAAGAAGTTTAAAAAAAAAGGCTCACATTGTAAGAGTTATGGATGGTATTCTTCTGTTATCATTTCACCATTGCTTATCAGGGATATCTAGGTGGTCATGAAGCCCCCATGATCAAGAAGACCAACTGGTTTCGATGGTTATGTACTTTTCACTATTTTCTGTAATAATTCCATCTTCCAGCTTGCCTCAAGGTAATGCAGTATGAACAAGCTGCTCCGTCCCCTGTAAGGAGACAAAAAGACAGGAACCTGGGATGTAAATAAGCCCATGGTTCAGTCTTCACCGGATATATACCGGCTTGCTTTGAGCACATTGTTATTAAGAGAAATAAATCAAATTTGCAATATGGCATAGGGGGTATGCATAGCCACTCTACTTTGTGGCCGTGCGCTAGTCATGGTCCCCAAGGGGGAGGGGGGAGGAGGAGAGGATAAAGTGGGGAGGGGGACAGGGATGCTGGAAAGGATACCATCAAGAGATACCTGGTGGCAGCACTAGCTAGATGTGCCTGGGGGTATAGCAATGTGTGGTGATCACTCCAGAGTGACTAGTGCTTGCTTACATCCCATGCCAGTGGAGCATGCATGTGGTATATCTGCAAAAGCCCACTTGCTAGGCCATCGCGTGTTAGGAGCGTGACCGGAGACCTCATCGGATTTTGTAAGTGTAAATACTCAATGTGCAGGATGTTCTGCTGCAAAGAAGAGATGGAAAAAGAGCGAACCACATGGGTCTGATGGAAGCGATATGTAATATGGCACAAGAGCAATCGTCATGATACTGCTAGACCGTGCATACCTGGTCGGCGCGTGGTGCATTGTTGAGTTAGAGAAATGCTGTATGTTCAACCGGCTGGAAAAGATGCCTGGCAGACAAGGTGTGCACAGTAAAAACACATCCGCATACGTCACGAAAAGGGGTGGGGCAGTAGACATGGACAAAGCGGCCAATATAAGAAAAAGCAGGTGTAATCTGGCGGGTTCCATGTCATTTCGTCGCCTACATGTTCATCCCCTGTCATTTTAACGTGTACATTCCAACGAAAATGCTCATCGTTTTTTTTCCCCAACCCCGCCCCGCCCCGCCCTAAAAAAATGAAATGAGCATATTCGTTGTAATATGCACGTTAAAATGCCATGGGATGAAAATGATGGCGATGAAAGGACGTCGTACCACCTGCCAGCCATTAGTAAATGTGAGCTTTGGGCTGTGACACCCTGGCGTGGGGTGTTATAGCGGCACCCTGTTTGAAAGAAAGTGTCACAAAATTGTTCTGAGGTACTTGCTATCTCGAGGTATATGCGTGTCAAATATTAAACTAAATATATTGGTTAATCTCGATGGCAGACTGAACCAAGGATAATTAGTGAAGATGTTGGCTCTGTCTGGTGGCAAAGATGGAGGTAGATGATGCACAGGCACTCGTATGTCAACCATGGTCAAGTTCTGGGTAGAATTTCTGGGCGTGGGTCGAGTGGGGGTAATCACGAAGTCTGGATAGAGAGTACATAGCCTACCACAAGGTCATTTAGGGCGTGTAGGTGGAAGTGCCGCTCATCATGCCAGTAATGCCAGTTCTTGCCATTGGATGGACTCATTGAGCCTTTATGGCATGTGTCCAATCGAAAGATCCACGTCTACTCCTTTCTGAACAGAAGACCATGAAAGTTCTCTCCTCTTATGGGTGGCTTGATTTTCTCTAGTATGGTTCATTGAAAGTCTTCTCCAGTGTGTCCCTCAGCCAAAAAATGTGGGACAGGGGGTGCAGACAGTTTGCCTGTTCGAATGCATGAACGATGTTCAATCATGCGCTTCCTGACTTCTCGTACAGTCATCCCTATATACTTAAGGTTGCTGGAGCAGGTGATCATATATATTACACCTTTGGTATTCCAATTTGTGAAATGTCTTTGCACCCATGGAGTGTGCCACCCAATGTCGATGGTTGTAGTACTTGTGGTCTGGGTGCACATGGAGCATTGGCCACACAGGGAGTGTCCAGTTGGTGGGTTGGTGTTCCACAAGGCGGGCTGAGTCAGTTGGAGTATGATTGGCTAAGGGTACAGTTTTTACCAGTTTGTCTGACATTCTGCCTCTTTTTCAGAGCAAACCGCGGTATCGGTAAGGGGCATTGCCACTATTTAGAATCGGCCATAACTTCTTTATTTCTTTCTTGATTTTGTTAAGTAGAGGTGAATAACTAAATACGGCCGTTCATCCCATACTCTCCATTATTTTCTGATAGTGTTCGAGAGTGGCTGCCCGAGGAATGTTCCTGGCTCTTTTGCATGTTTGGTTGACAATCCTAGATGGATACCCTCTTTGGGAGAGCTGTTTCTTGAGTACTTTAGCGTCGGCTGTATAATCAGTGGTCTTGGTGCCTAGCCTCCGGTACCTGAGGAACTGCCCAAAGGGGAGGTTATCTTTAAGTGCCTGTGGGTGATAGCTGGAGTGACACAACAGGAAGTTTGTCGATTTTTTTTTTATACACCTTAGTTGTCAGCCCGCCATTAGATGCTGAAATGGCCAAGTCTAAAAAATGCGTATCTTTTTTGTCCATTTCTAATTTGAATTTGAGGTTATGGCTTTGGTTGTTAAGCCACAAATGGAAGGCAACCCGTTCTTCTTTTGTGCCTCTGAAAATTACGAAAATGTCGTCAATGTACCAACGCCAAATTAACAGATTTTCACGGAAGGGGTTGGTGTTGGGATAGATGTTACTGCGTTCAAAGTGATCCATGTACAATTTGGCCAGGCTAGGAGCAAAGGTGGCTCCCGTGGTGTGCAAGATACTTGCTGATAGTAGGTTCAATCAAACAGGAAAAAATTCTTGGTTAGTGCAATCTCTGCCAAATCGGCTATGAAGCCAGGTGGTACTTCATGGAGGTCAATTCCACATTCTAGCAAAGGACGCAGCATGGACAACGTGTCTTGCTGTGGACATTTTGTGTACAGTGACTCTTATGTCTATGGTCACCGGTCAATCTACATCAGGGTTAAATTCCAGAGTGTTAAGCAAGACGAGCATTGCGGTGGAATCCTTAATGAAGGATTGCATCTTTGGAATTTCATTTCTGATGAAAAAATCCACATACTGAGACAATGCTTCGAGGATGGAATTGATTCCTGAAACAATTGGACGGCCGGGTGGAGGAAAACGGCCCTTGTGGATTTTGGGCAGGGCGTACATGGCTGGTATGCGGGGGTGTGTAGGTCAAAGAAAAGCAGCCTCTCTAGAGCTGATGTAGCCTTCTGCCTCCGACTTCCGCAACTATTGGAGAAATTAGTGTGTGTAGATTAGCCGTGGGGTTGATGGCTAGAACAAGGTAGCTGGTATTGCAAAGGATGGCTTCTACCATCTTGATGTAATTGGGAGTGTCTTGAATGACAATGGCCCCTCCTTTGCAGGTTTTATAGTGATCTCAATATTGTTGGCCAGATCTGTAAGCGCTGTCAATTGTGCTTTAGTGCAATTGTTGTGAATGAATGGAATGTTTTGCTCGATTTTAGCAATCTTCTTGAGCAAAGCCTGCTCGAATGTGATTTACTCTGCCGAATTCGAGCAAGAAGGAGAAAAACATTGTGATGGGGGTGGGGGGGCAGAGCCCTGTAACATCCTGTTGTTCGTAGGTGTTATCTGCAAAGAATTGTTTCAAACGAATCTTGCGCATAAGTTGCATGCATTCGATGCTAGTTTGAAAAGGATCATAATGAGCTGTGGGGATAAATGATAGGCCCTTTTGCTGTATTTCTGCTTCAGCTACAGTAAGGGTATGTTTGGACTGATTGACAATTAGGGAGGGAAAAGTGGTGGTATCGCACCAAGCCCCCTGCTGCGAGTCACCACCGATGATTGCTGCTGGTTTTGCCACTGAGGTGTTCTCTGCCCTCTGCCGTGCTGGCCTAAAAAACGAACCGCTGAGGCGGCGTTTGGGCTAGGTCGCATAAACTGGACCCTCCTGCTTGGGCGTGCGTAGCTCCCTGAACTGTTACTGGAATTAGTACTGGAGCCTGACCACAACCTATTTTGGCCCCTTTGTGAGTTTTGGAAACGAAGTTGGGCTGCATCGTGTCTAGCTTGTTTTGTTTCTTCCGTGAAGTATTATTCTGTAATTTATGGATATATCTTGACGTGCGTGAAAGCCTGTAAGTCTTTCTTCAATGTAAAGACTTGCGCTTTTTCCGATACTGGCCGTTTCATCCATGCCTACTGCCCCGTGCCTTTTCGTGACGTACACGGATGTGTTTTTATTCTGCACACTGCGTCCTCCCCGCATCTTTTCCAGCCGGTTGAACATACAGCGTTTCTCGAACACAACAACGCACCACGCGTCGACCAGGTAAGCACGGTCTTGCAGCATCATGACGATTGCTCTTGTTCCATATTACATATCGCTTCCATCAGACCCATGTGGTTCGCTTTTTTTCCATCTCTTTTTTGCAGCAGAACATCCTGCACGTTGAGCATTTATACTTTCAAAATCCAGTGAGGTCACCGACCGCGCTCCTAACACGCGATGGCTTAGCAGGTGGAATTTTGCAAATATAACACATGTATGCTCCAGTGGCATGGGATGTAAGCAAGCACTAGTCACTCTGGAGTGATCACCACGCATTGCTATGCTCCAAGGCACATCTAGCTAGTCCCACAAGGTACCTCTTGATGGTATCCTTTCCGGCATTCCTGTCCCCCACATCCTCCTTTCTCCTCTCCTCTTTTCCCCACCCTTGCCCTTGGGGACCATGACTAGCACACGGCCACGAAGTGGAGTGGCTATGCATATCCCCTATGCCATATTGCAAATTTGATTTATTTCTCTTAATAACAATGTGCTCATAGCAAGCCAGTATATATCTGGTGTAGACTGAACCATGGGCTTATTTATATCCCGGTTTCCTGTCTTTTTGTCTCCTTAAGGGGGATGGAGCAGCTTGTTCATGCTGCCTTACCTTGAGGCAAGCTGGAAGATCGAATTATAACAGAAAAAAGCTGATAAGCAAGGGGATACAATAACAGAAGAATACCATCCATAACTCAAACAACGTGAGCCTTTTAAGGTGTCCCACGCAGATGGGGACACATTTTTACAGATCATTTTAAGATACACAACCGTTAGCATGCGGCAAATTCAATGCCCCAGGGTGAATAAAGTATTCATAGAAATCCCACAGCGAAAGAATGTCCATGCAAGCTAATTAGCTGTTTCAAACAAGATCTAATATCCAGTCTTGTTGTTTGCAGTAGCTTATAGGTTGTGCTGTGTTGGTTGCTCTTTTTGTGAAAAAAAATAAAAAATATATCCTGATGAAATTCGAAATACCCATACAATTGGTTAAGTTGAGGGACAGCTTCCTCTCTATCCCTGTTAGATAGGTGTTGCACCATCCGCCATCTAGGTCTAGGCACTCCTGCTAGGGTCAGGGTGTTCTTCTTGCAGGGACAAATGGACATTGCTTATCCAACTGTTGTTTGATTCAATAATTCGCCAATCTAGATTGCACCACTATTGTTTCTCCCACAGAACCGTTGAAGTTATGACACAGTACTGTTTGTTTAACCGTTAGGGAATGTAGTTGTTGTCGCGCATTCGAGAATTGCAGTTGAGGAAGTGGAGTTGCTGTCTGGCTGTTCCGCTCCTTTGTGAAAACCTATTGGACTTTGTTTCTTTTTCATCTACTCTGCGTGGATTGGCTGGAGCCCACCCCGCCCAGACTCCCAGAACTCCTCATTAGGCTGCTTGCACGCGCATTCACGCGCGCGCATTCCAGAAGTGCAGTTGAGGAAGTGGAGTTGCTGTCTGGCTGTCTAGCTGGCGAGCGGGCGGCGGGCGCTATAATTCACAGTGAGCCCTCCTTGTGCCTATTACACTAGTTGAGCTGCCGTGGTATTTAAAATGGCCGCAGGATTATACACTTTGAAAACAGGCATGCCTTGTGACCTTGGCTTAGCTGCCCCCAATCATCTAACTAGCCTTACTGGTAAAAAACTCAACTCCCGGTAAATGTAAGAGCGGGGGTTTTAAAAAAACAAAAATACAGCATTCGCTGCCTTTGTCATCTGACATTCGGCAATTCTGTGTTCATGACCTAAAAAAAATGGATGTATTGGAAATAGGCTTCCCCATTCAAATGACAGAGGTCATAACAGCTATGCCAACACCAGTTGTTAACCTGTGTGTGCCTGTAGATCAATCTGAACAACATAATCATTTAGTGAATGTTCCTGAGAAGTTAAGAGTGCTTGTGACAAGTACCCCATTGGGTTATCACTGATAATGACAAGTATACCACCCTTGGTGGCAGTCGCTGGTATATCTGTAAGCACTTTGGATCAAGTTAGCAATGATGTGAATACTGTTAATGTTCACAACTTGCCTCGGGCCCTTGAAACATCAGATTCCACCCTACTTACAGCGTATAATAGTGGCAAACTTGTAGCCTCCCAGGCATCTGCCACGCTTCATAGTACGCAATCATTACAAGAAAACCTGTTGACCCCAGTAATCGGTCTAGCCCCCCAGCTTTGCACGGGCCTAGCGCAACAGAAGCTTCGAGCTGCGCATGATGCGCTGTTAGATGTGGGGGAAGTCGATGATGACACGATAAGCTTCATGCACACCACTAACAACAAATGCGTTGAAATCAACTTAAATCAATCAAATCAAATGAGCATCTCTCCTGTCACACAAAGAAACACACCTCTTAAGCAATCAACAGTAGAAAATGAGAGAAAAATGACTTGCCATGAATTGTCAAATTCCCCAATTATGTTTGACAAGTCGGTAGATCACTCACTGAATAATTCATTATCCTTTACAGCTCCTACACAGCGAGGTACACGATTTAATGAGCTGGCCCAAGAGCACAACTTTTTCATCAACGGCCAGCACCCTAGCCGCTCTTCATTTCCTGAAGCCCCAGCGTTAAATAACACCTTAAGCGCAATGAATACGGCCTTACTGTCTATAGCAAGACTGTATGAAGTGCTCGAACATAAAATGAACGCTAAAACAGAATTGTTAATGCAACTATTAAGTGAATGCTCAAGACTTATTGAAAATTGCAAATTGCCCTTAAATTTGCCTCCGATAGTGGTTAATCAGACTATAACAGGGACCTCTTTGCTTGCTTTGACAGCGCATGCAAAAGCTCAAGATAACTGCCCCAATAATATCCCCAATACCATCTCTGCAAATGGGGACATTATGAATAGAAAACAGCAGTTGCTCATTATTGCCAGGGATGTACCTTCTGTTAACCCTTGTGCTACTAGCACGAAAGATGTTATAATTATTCCACCCTCCATTAGTATGGAAGAAGTTAGGGCAATCTCCTCCTCCAACTTGATAGAGGAGGTAACGGATACACATAATGAAGTACCACAAGTGGCTGAAAATTGTGATTGTCCAAAGACAATCCTTTCACCTTTTTGGGCAAATCAACAACGAGCCACCTCTCACAGAGACCCAAACAGGTGACCATAATCAAGCGGAGGATTTCTAAAACTCCTCAGACAAAGAAATCAGTGGCTAAAACACCTATTCTCTCTAAAAACCTGTGTGAGCATGTTGAAAAAGAAAGACCCGACTAAAGTCCGGTTTAATCAGGCCTCCAATGGGCGGGTCCTGGGGATGGTTTCTCTCCAGGAACATGAACCCTTGAACAATCTGGTAGCCCTAATCTCAGACTCGACAACTTCCATTGCTGCGACCAGAAAGACATCCAGCCGCAACATTTAGTTGTTAACCAATGAAAGATAACCAAGTCTGTCCTACTATTCAAGAGCTTTGAGATGAGATTAGGGAATCCATAGCCCAATACATCATGCACTATAAAGATACATCGAGAGATATGTTTCCGTAAAAACTCCCCATGTCTATACCTGCTTTACCCCTTTTATTAAAGGCACCTTTGTGTGCCAACAGTGACCCAACTCCACCACTAGTGCAACCTCATGTTACAAAATTGGCTAGTACTGAGGATGTAAGGGGTAAAGACATTCAATCACATGAACGTCGTGAATATAGATTTTGTCATCGTTTATTATTGACTTGTATATATCAAACATTCTAAAAGTATGATCTTAATCGTACGAGTATCCTAAACATTTGTGCCGCGATCTCAACATTACAGGATCTAACGAGCTCAGACATTGATTTAGTTGAGTTTACTGACCATGGTGACTTGGCAAAGGTCAGGCTATTTATGAGATCAGGAATTACACTCAATGCCCTTTGGCAGGCAAGATCAGAATTGTTTAATCTAGGGTTTTTTCTTACACAAGACATAGTCACAGGGACACCTTCTATGCCGTCTCAAACGCAAGTCAAACCCAGAATCTACCAGAATATGGCTGATATACATCAGAACAGCCAATTAAATAAAGTTACATATGACTACTGGACACGGCAATCCACATAAACAACTCGTAACAATGCGAGAAAATAGAAAATGTGAGCTTATTGTCTTGGAACACTCGAGGTCATAAGCATCTCATAAATACTCAATGCGATGAACTAAATGCTTTTGATATTATCGTGCTCCAGGAAAGTGGCTTACAAGTGAACCGGTTTGGGACTTATATTACATCATAGCAATCCCAGCCATTAAGAACTTATTTGCACGTCCAATGGCAGGTCTTCTTATAGCTGCCAAAAAATCTATGAAATGCAAGATCATACCATGTATCTCTCCTTCGTCATTTATCCAAGTGGTAAAAATACATAAAGCCCCGCTCACAATTGCTATAATTAATGTCTACTGGAGCAAACAGCTACTAGCCTCAGAGATGTTTTTCAAACATATGAATGAAGTTTTGAATAATTTAGTCTTGGATAAAACCATCAGCCATACTTTAATCATGGGTGATCTCAACCTTCATTTACTATTATGTAACATTAAGGCCTACACACATGATGAATTACACTGGATAAATCTGATGATGGAAAGAAACCTTGCCATGTTAAATGGGTCTATCAAAGGGGATATAACCGCTAAAGCAACCTGGCACAGAGAAACATCTTTAGCCTGTCTCGATTATATTTATTCTGACACAGTATTCCTAAACATGCTCACATCATTGGTTGTGAAAGAAACCAGCCTAAGTGATCATAATCAACTGTGTTTCTCCAGCATGGGGTCTGGCATGGATTCACATGCACATAAATATTCCCTGTCGTCAGGCTGGGAATCCTCAGTAAAGATGAAATCAGTTTAGTTTCTGAACTGTCTTTCTACTAGTAACCAATAACTGGTCTCTGGGTCATACTGCCCCCCAGCCAATGACTGTCCTCTACCTAGGCCCCTTCTCTGGCAGCCATCTTCAGATTTTTACCGCACGTTCAAGTGTTGGGAGTCCTCGTGCTATAGCTCTCGAGCTTTTACTGCGTTTCGTGTTTTTTCGAGGAGTTTACTCTTATATTTTCGGTCAATCGAGCCTCAAGCTCCACCGCTTCTACTTCCGATTAACGGGGACCCGTTTCGGAATTTTTTGACGCCCCTCAAGGGCGAATTTACGTTGAGTTCTCACTTCTTGGAGGATTCCGAAAGATCTTCGAGGCCTACACCGCATTGTCATGGCCCAGGACAAAGGGAACACGACGCCAGGATCCAAGCTGTTCAGGAGCTGCCCTGGATGTGGATTACAGAATGTCTTCAAGGAAGATGAGCACTCCCGGTGCCTCTACTGCCTTCACAATGACAAATTGCACGTGGAGAAGGACTGTGCGTTCTGTAAGAACATGTCTGACCGGACAATGAGGGATCGTCGTACTCGACTCACCAACTGGCTGGAGGGGAAGAGCCCAGCAGTAGGTGAGAAGAAGAAGAAGTCTGAGCGGTCTTCTAAGACCTTTGAGGGCGCTCTGGCGACGGGGGCCCAACAAAAGGCAAAGCACTGCGAGTCCGTGGGCACCGGGAGCGCTGATGGTTCGGGCTCCTTGGCTGCCAGGCAGGGCACGATGTCACCAACTCCATCATCCAAGAGCCAACGCTCTGGCTCGGTGAAGAGGAAGTCTGAGAACCTGGGTAAGCTTCGGGAGAAGCCCTGGTCGATCCCGACGGAGACGGCCGAGGGGGAGAGAGGCAGCGACCCTCCCCCTAAGGTGAAGGCCTCAGGCGCACCCAAGGTAGTGAAGGCCCTGATTCACCCGGCCAAAGCCTCGATCGAAGGAGTCGTGGCGGCCCTGGCGAAGCCTGTGGAGGCTACCCCAGTGGAGGCGACTGCCGGGCCTAGAGTTTCCCTGCCACCCCAGAGGGAATCATCTTTTCAGCCTTTCGAGAAGAACCCCGTGAAGCCCCGGGAGGAGAAAGAGGGGGGGGGCACAGTAGCCATAACAGACACAGATACCACCTCAGAGTACGAGCTGGCGAGCATCCAAAAGATCCTGGACAAGAAGTTCGAGGAAGTCCGGTCCTACGAGAGGGATCCCGACGAGGCTGACTAAGAGAGCAACGGTGGGGCCGACAAGGAGAAACGAGCTGCGGAGGAAACGGAGGACCCCGCACTCAGGCCGTTGCTCCCGTCGCAACAGATGCCCATGCCACAGGACAATTCAGGAAAAATCTTGATGGCTATACGGAGACGGCGGGGACGGACGACGACGACAGTGGTGATGATGGGACAGACCTCCCATCACCCCCTGCCCGGGGCTCCCACCCCACCCCTGATGAAAATGGCTCCTTCCACGCCATGATCGCCAGGGTATCGGAGCTCTTCCAGCTCTGCCCCGAAGAACAGAAGGAGGGGTTCCTCTACCAACGACGGGAGGCCAAGATGAAGACTGTCCTCGCAGTCCCGTTACTGGACGACATCTGGGACGAAGGACTGGCATTGCTGAAGAACCCGTCCACGGCTCCTGCGAAGAGGGACCGATACGGGAAGAAGTACCGGGTCCCAGACTCGGCTCCTATGTGCCTCAGAGCACAGCCGTACCTGGATTCAGTGGTCTCCGCAGCGGCCAAGAAGAAATCGGCGGGGGCAACAGCATCAACTTCCACTTCCCCACCGGACGGCGAGGGGAAGAAGCTGGATGCCATGGGACGACGGGTCATCTCTTCGGCAGCGACGACCATTAAAGCGGCCAACGCCCTCGCGGTCGTGGCACGGTTCAAGATCGCTGCCCTCCTGGACTTCCTCCCAGATGACAAGAGGGCGGAAGCCCTGGAAATCCTACAGGAAGGCGAGGTGGCTTTGGACCATGCCATCACGGTGGCCTCGGACTTCGCCGACACCGGCTTTCGCCAGATGGGCAACAGCGTTTGCCTTCGCCAGCGCGGTTGCTCAAGGCCACTGACCTCCGTACTGGACATGCCCTTTGACGGGAAAAACCTGTTCGGCAAGGCAGTGGCCGAGTCACTGCAGGCCATCAAGGCGGACACCGAGACGGCCCGGGCCTTGGGTTCTCTCCATCAACGACGGCCATCCTTTCGGACCTTCGGAAGCAAGTCACAAGGTGCCTCCAAAGGATTCGGCGGCAGGTACGCGTCGTACCGCCAGACTGCCCGGTCCTCGTCGCAGTAAGCCTACAGAGGCTGCAACAAGGCATCAGCGAATCAAGACTGAACCGGCCGTGACGTCGGGCCCCGTTAGGCAGAATCCTGTGCAGTGCCCTTAGGGACCACTACACACAATTAAGACTACAAGTTCACCTTTGGTACAAGCCTGTACTACACTGTTAAAGTGGTAGCAGTAGCGGAGCAGCCAGACTTATCTCCAGAGCAAATGAGCAGTAGTAGAGATTACACAAAGGACCACAATTACTGTGACTCAAACACTGACTCAAGGTTTTTGGTTGAAAAGTAAAAGTATATTTATTTTAAACCATCTGTTCACAAAACACTGCACTTCTATTAAATCAAAACCACACATAAAATACACTACACACAACCAATTTGCTGTGTGCAGAACCACTCAAGGTAAGTACCTTATGATTTGACGGACCGGTGTTATGAAACAAACAGCGTTACCGGGAATACATATGCAATCACTTTTTGACAGTAATGACAGCTCGGTCTTACTAAGGATACGCATACCTGCGGGAAGAAATGTTACCGGAGTTAAAACACACTTGGCACCTGAGTTAACAAAAGAGAGTTGGGGGCAAAAATCATAGGCAATACTTTTGTCAAGGCAGACCGAATCGGAGAACACTTTCTGACAAGAAGATAAGTCAATAGGCCTGCGCCAGTGTCAAGTGGAACCGGGTTCCTGTTGTTGAGGGTCACACAGTCACATAGTTCAAGATTCAAAGTTGCCAGGAGTACTTGGATATTGTCACAGGAGGAAGCAAAAGTTATAAGAAAGAAGGAAGATGAGGACAAGCCTTCGGTGAGGAGAAAAGGGATTCACTCAAGTTCCTCGAGGTCGGAAACAATACCTTATTCAAGTGAAGAAGAGCTGGTGCCACGGCAGTTGTTCCTGGTAGTTCCTGCAGACTCACGGTTCCGGTTCCTTCAGTCGTGGGGACAAGGACGATGACATCTGGAGCGATCTGCGCTACCCAGGGATGAAGCCAGCAGCAGCAAAAGCAACAGTGAATAAAAGGTGCGCTCCTTTAAAACAGGAGAGGCTCTTCAGATGGCTATCCGGACCAGTACAGCTGTGTGCAGCGATTTTGACAAAGAAGCGGATCCTCTGCCTGTGGAATACGAGCTGGTTAATCCCACCAAGCTCAAAGGAAGAAGACTCCAGACTGGATCTTCTCTTGTCGTCGAAGGGTAGATAGCTCAGGACTGCAG
Organism: Ambystoma mexicanum; assembly: GCF_040938575.1. Taxonomy (NCBI): domain Eukaryota; kingdom Metazoa; phylum Chordata; class Amphibia; order Caudata; family Ambystomatidae; genus Ambystoma; species Ambystoma mexicanum. The sequence goes on from NC_090929.1 coordinate 352,404,198, forward strand.
CAGGGCTCCACCAGGACTTGGTAGTTGCAACAGCCTTCTTCTTCTCCGCTTCTCTTCGGTTCCTTGCAGTTCCAGTGGCGACTCTGACTTCCAGCCCAAGAGTCCTGCCTTTTATGCGAAAAACCCCCATTCACACAGCCTGGCTGTCAATCACCCTTAGTCAATCATGACAAAGTGCAACTTAGGTTTCCAAGGATACCCTGTGCAGGGGGTGACTACACCCCTACCTCACATTCAGCCGACCTAGACACCCAGGCGCCATGAGGGGGGCTTCTTGAGAGAAGCCCGCCAAAAGACGATGAACAAAGAATGCAAACCTGGTTTGTCGCGCAAAGGAAAACCCAAGAAGGATTTTAACAAAAAGAAATGGCGATTAAACGCAACCGGAGCCAAAATAAAAAGTATTTGGTCAAGCGGGTTTAACGTTTGAGGCTACTAAAATAGCCTAAAACATTCCCACATTATATAACATAAGCGCGGTAGGAAAGTTACGGTAGATACCACTGCCACCAGCCTGGTCTTAATGTTAAGGGAGCGAAACAAAGCTCCTGGAGGCACAGATGAAAAGGGCTAGGAATTAACCCTTTCCAATACTCCAAGTAAGATGGGGTGTACTGGATATGTGGTTAAAGTGACTATGTAAAGTTAATGGCAACTTTACCTTTTCTGGGGGACAGTAGTCAGCCCCAGAAAATGGAGTCGGTGGGAAGTCTAAAAGACATCTCTGTGTCACTGCACTGAAGGTGCTGTGTAACACATAAAACATGGGGCTCATGAAATGGTGTACTCCAGAGCCCACCATCACACAAAACAGTAGAAATGCACATGGAAAAACACATGTAAGAGTGGGACAAAAGTCTCACACTCTTACCAAGTGGGAAAATAAACTCCAGAAATCCAGCAAAGCTGCTGGGGAACCCACTAGGTGAGGAAAATTAGCCATAGAATGAGAATTCTCCCTAACAGGCTCCCACCCGAGCACCCCAGTGGGAGGCCGGCTGGCAAATTTCGTCAGCGTGTGGGAGTCTATCTCCACCGACCATTGGGTGCTAGATGCCCTGGCCCACAGGCACACTCTGGAATTTCAAAGAAAGTGTCCCGGTTTACCACCAGTGGCCAGGAAGGAAAACCACGTGCCACAGCTGCTTCGTCCCAAAGAGGCTCCGGAGTACACTCGCGGTACTTCCTCGTCCGAAAGAAGACCGGCAGTTGGCGACCCATCTTGGACCTTCGCCGCCTCAACAAATACATCAAGTCCCAGAAGTTCCGGATGGTCACCCTTCAACACGTTCTAGGACAGCTGGAGTAGGGCGACTTCCTGTCATCGCTGGATTTGGAGGTGAAAGGGGCCCCTAGGGGTCCCTTACGTCTATGGAAACAAGGCAAGTCACCCCACACGATAGATACGCCAGACACGAGGTTATATTCCCAAAGCTAGGGTTTATTGCAAAGCAAATAGTCTCAGTTGGCCAACTCTGTCTCACGCCCCGCGACGTGTATCTCTAGACCTCGATGGACCAAGAGAGTGAATTACGTCATCAGTTACATATATACAAAATGCATATCATATAATCAGCTATTACATGTTTAACACCCTCCTTTATTGGGTTTCTTTGAACTCGGTGTGATGATGGACACTTTCGACAATTATGACACCTTCAAATATCTATTCTAGTAACAATATGTAATTTGCAAGTGCAGAGGCATCTTTCAGTTGTTGAACAGAACACAGTGCTTCTGTTCTTGGAAGCGAGCTACATATGGGGGAAGTCACATTCCAGACCTTGCTATCTATGAGGTGCTATTCGGTTCCTGGGAGCCAACACGCTCTACAGGGCTCAGTAAAGGGGGGCCGTAAGAAGAGCATAATTCAAGCCTTTCGCTGCTTTATTCTAACATATTCTATCATATAACGAGACTGGCTGGCAGCTGCGAAATGATTAAATGCCCTGCAGCTCTGCTTCAAGGCTACATTCTGGAGGGAGCCGGGCATTCCTTCCTGGTGCTGCCTACGTTGTGTTTCTATGAACTCTTGTTATCCTCGCGGCCCTGCGGCCTTGTCCTTTCACGTTCAGACAACAATGTTTTACAGTTGAGCAGTGTAAGCAGAAAATGTGCTGTGAAGCAATAAGAACAGAAAGCAATGAGCAATGGTTAGAAAACAAAATGGCGATCCTTGTTACATCAAAATGGTCGTTCATTGGCAAACTCGGAAACCTATAGGTCTGTCATATCGTGCATGAGACGGTTGGCCCACGGCCACCAACATACGTTTGCCGTCAAATAAGAGAGGTATCCATTTTTCTAGCCTGACAGAGGATGCTTACTTCCACATCCCCATACACAAAGGACATCGAAAGTTCCTACGATTCGTAGTCCAAGGACGACACTACCAGTTCAAGGCCCTACCCTTCGGTTTGAAGTCGGCACCGAGGGTCTTCACCAAGTGCCTGGCACCGGTGGCGGCACAGCTGCGCCTGCAGGGGATGCACATATACCCCTACCTGGACGATTGGCTCATCCGAGCAAAGTCAAGAGAACTTGCCATCGATCACGCAGCGAAGACCGTCCAACTGCTCACGGATCTGGGATTCTCGATCAACTTCGCGAAATCCCACTTAGTACTGTCGCAAGACGCCCTGTTCCTGGGAGCCAGACTAGACACAGTGGCGCGATAGGCTTCTCCTTCGGAGGAAAGGACGAAGGCCATGGTGGGCAAGGTACAACGGCTGTTGACCATGGAGATGGCCATGGTGAGGTCCATCAAGTCCCTACTCGGCATAATGTCATTGTGCATCTACCCCGTGTGCCTATGCAGGTTGCGGATGCGGCCACTGCAGGAGTTCCTCGACGCCTGTTGGATGCAAGCAGCGGGCAGCTTCGAAGACAAGATCTCCCTCAATGAGACGTTCCGCCAAGCGATCCGGTGGTGGGGCAACCGCGCGCGTCTAGCGGCGGGTATGGACTTCCAGACCCCGGCACATCAGGAGACGGTAACGACGGACGCCTCCCTGGAAGGAGGGCGAGCGCACACCGGAGACCTCCACGCAAGAGGCTTTTGGCTCCTGGAGTAGAGGTCACTACACATCAACGTCCTGGAGCTCCGAGCCGTGTTCTGTGCCCTCGGGTCGTTCCTCCCGTCCCTCAAGGTGGTGAGGGTCTTCACCGACAACATCACCACGTTGTTCTACATCCAGAAGCAAGGGGGCACCAGATCCCCAGCCCTATCCAAGGAAGCGCAGGAACTGTGGCACTGCGCCGTTGCCCACGGGATGTTCCTGGTACCCTTCCATCTGGCAGGAATAAAGAACACCATCGCCGACTCACTCAGCAGGGAGCTGCGCTCCTGCCACGAGTGGGAGCTTCAGCAGGATCAAGTGGATCTCCTGTTCCGATGATGGGGCACTCCCCAGATCGATCTGTTTGCGACTGCGACGAACACCAAGTGCCGGAGGTTCGCGAGCAGGTTTCCCCAGCCGGGGAGCATGGGCGACGCATTCTCATTGCACTGGGACGGCCTGTTCCTGTATGCGTTCCTGCCGTTGCCGTTGCGACTCATCAGTCCACTCAGACGGGCCCGGTGCAGGATGATCCTCGTCGCACTGGCGTGGCCGAGGCAGATCTGGTTCCCGGACCTCCTGGATATGTCAGTGCCCCCTCGGTCAAACTAACAACGGACGCGGATCTTCTCGCCAGGGAAGGAGGCACCATCCTCCATCATGACCCGGGATCGCTGATCCTGCAGGCTTGGCTCCTGCAGCAACACAGTTCGGAAGGTACGATATCCCAGCGAACTGCAAGGAGGTGCTTGCAAAGGCCAGGGCGTCCTTGACTCTTAAGTGCTATGGACACAAATGGAAGAGGTTCTCTGTCTGGTGCTGTGCACAGAAGATTAACCCTCTGCAGATTACGGCCCCTCAAGTGCTGCTGTACTTGCTGTCACTGGCCAAGGCGGGGCTGGCGCACGTCTCCATCAAAATCCATCTGGCGGCGATCTCCCGCTACACCAGAACTCCGGGGCGGTCATCTCTGTGGTCTCATCGCCTGGTGAAGGAGTTCATGAAAGGACTGTTCCGATCGTTCCCGCCGGTGAAGGCTCCGGCCCCGGTGTGGGAGCTCAACGTGGTGCTTACCAGGCTCGTGGGGCTGCCATTCGAGCCCCTGCATTTGGCACCGTTGAAGTTCCTATCGTGGAAGACAGCGTTTCTTCTGGCCACCACCTCCGCACGACGAGGGGGAGAGATCCAGGCCCTCTCCTATAAACCTCCATATCTGACATTCACGAGACGAGGGTAGTGCTGAGAACGCACCCCTCATTCATGCACAAGTTGCCGTCGGACTTCCATCTCAACGCGCCCTTGGTGTTCCCTGTTTTCTTCCCATCTCCTTCGTCGCCGGCCGAGAGGACTTTGCACTCGCTGGATGTGGCTAGAGCGCTGAAGTTCTACGTGGACCGCACAAAGAGATTTCGGAAGACATCACACCTGTTTGTGCACTTTGGACCTGTGAACCAAGGGAAGGCCCTCTCGAAGGCTTCCATTTCCAGATGGCTCTCCGGCTGCATCATGCATTGTCACCGGTTGGCAAACCGACCTTTGCCCGGCCATCCTAGAGCCCATTCAACCAGAGCGGTCGCTGCTACCACAGCGTTCTTGTCTGGTGTGCCCCTGCTGGACATCTGCAGGGCTGCTACGTGGAGGTCGATACACACCTTCACATGATTCTACTGCGTCAACCGGGATTCCAGGGAGGAGTCCAGAGTCGGCCAGGCAGTGCTGCGCAACCTGTTCGCTTGAAGGTGAGCCTGGTGAGGAGGTAAGAGATGCTTAATGTTGAGTTGTTGAAATGCTTAATGTTGAGCCTTGCCACCTCCCGTGGTTGTGCATGTGTGTACTGCTATGTATTCTTGTATTCATGAGCATGTGAATCCATGCCAGACCCCATGCTGGAGAAGGAACAAGTTACTTACCTGTAACTGTTGTTCTCCAGCATGGGTCTGGCATGGATTCACATGCGAACCCTCCCTTCAACCCCTCTGCGGCTCTTCTCTTGGTCCTACTGCCACTTTACGTGCTACCAAATCTGAAGATGGCTGCCAGAGGAGGGGCTTAGGTAGAGGGCAGTCATTGGCTGGGGGCAGTATGACCCAGAGACCAGTGATTGGTTACTAGTAGAAAGACAGTTCAGAAAAGAAACTGAAACTGATTTTTTCTTTACCGAGGATTCCCAGCCTGACGACGGGGAATATTCATGACCATGTGAATCCATGCCAGGCCCATGCTGGAGAACAACAGTTACAGGTTCCTTGTCCTGGAAATGGGCAGTTATCCCGGACACTAACGTAATACATATCCAACAAGAACTGGTACACGTTACAGTTAATCAGGCAGGAAACCGCATAAAATGGACGGATTTTAAGTTGTCACAGTTTGAACGTGTCCTGGAGTTTGATCTAGGGGGACACAATCCAAAAGAGGGATGTTGTTATGTGAAGTCCATGCAGATGTTTCTTGGAAATAGGTCCTCTAACCACCAGCATAAAATCAGGCATACTCACGCTTTTGATCTTGACCTGAAAATCTGAAAAACTCAATTGAGAAAAGACATACGATATCTAGCAAAGGATCTTACACAAAAGAATGTCAATTTGATAAAATATCTAAAGTCATCAGGTAAAAATTGGCTACGAGGGCGAAAATACACACAATATCAGCTCAATGGCAAAAAGATGATGAATCAAATTATACAGAAATCATCAGGCAGCATTTGGTCCTTACTTAATGAGGCAACCTCTTCTGTTCAGATGTTCTCGCAAATAAAACCAATAACAGAAGAGAGGTGGACTGAATAGTATGCTGGTGATTATCGGACTCCTTTCTCCCAAATGGAATTTGATTGGCCAGCTCTAAATATGAACAATGTCTTTGCATTTGATTTTGATATATTACACTGTATAGCAAAGCTCAGTCGATCTAGAGCCGCCGGTCCGGGTTGACGTCACAACTTTATGTTGAAACAGAACCCACAGGTATGGGCTTCCATCCTATATAAAATCTTTAAACATAAACTCCAAATTGGCAAAATACCTAGTTCATGGAAGAGATCCAACATCATATCGAGCAATTGCATTATTGGACTGTCTTGGTAAACTCTTTGCGCGACTATTGCTCATCGCATTTAATACCTGGTTAACGGAAAAACATAAGGGACGAGTTTCAAACCGGATTTATTCCGGGACTGGCCACCGCAGTTAACTTGATCGCTCTTAACATAGTTATTGAATTGTGCAAACAACAAAAACAACCGATCTTTGCAGCGTTTATCGACTTTTGTACTGCGGTTGATGCTGTACCACGTGAATTGTTGTATAAAAAGCTTTTATATTAAGGTTGCGCGTGGTCAGTGTTAAAATGGTTAATACAATTTCACACAGATACAAGTATACAAATGTGTCTAATTCATCGATGGGTTGTTATCCAAGGACATTAATACAGAGTGAGGTTTGAAGCAAGGGTGCCTATTAGCCTCTGCTGTTTTCATTTCCGATATAGGAATCAAATTCAAGGGCTTAATAACGGATGCACCAAGAGTTATGGGTGTCTCGATCAATTGGTTGCTATATGCCGATAACATGGATCTTTTGTCGAAAACACGGCAAGGTCTCAGAACAATGCTAAGGCCACTTGATGACTATGCACAAAAAAATAACATATCCATCAATGTGACTAAAACACAAATCATCCAATTTGGTAACTTAAAACAGAGATGTTGTTCATATTATATTCATGGATATTGCAAAATAGCAGCTTGAAGGTGGTCCAAAGCTAAGTTTATTTGGGTGTTAAAATAAGTAACCAACCCTTAGATATACCGTATGGAGAAAGCAAACAAATGAAACAACTCGCAGCTATATCCCAGGCTAGAATCATTGGAGCCAAATTTTGTAAATTCTCTATACATCCATTAATAGTCTATTATAAACAAAAGATGATGGCAATTCTTCTTTATGGCACAGAAACCAAAGGATGGCGTCCATATTCATACTGGTCTAAGATTGAGGGTGCCTACTGGAAGAAAATCTTGCAATTACCTATGTCAGCGTCTTTGCCATTAATTCGCTATGAATTAGGTTTAATTTCATTGCATGGTATGTATAAGTGGAAATGGTGTGCATTGTACCGGAAATGTATGATGAATGACCATAAGAAAGTTCTACTTATTCTAATAGCAACTTAGATGTCAAAAGAACTGAATGACAAATTCATCAAAGCATGGCGCTGAGAGCGCAGAAATTGCTACACGATGCAGATATTTCACTTCAGTTACTACTTGACAATCCAAACAAGGGAAAGCGGAAGCTGTAGGTGTATGATTGGAGCCTGACACGCGCCCATTGCCTGCGATACAAACAATTTAGAGAAAATCCATTTGAACTAAAAAATTATGGACAACCTGCTCTTCATCTATTAATATCTCCACGTCTGCAGCATCGTGCTGCATTTCTGCGCTTCAGACTACATCTTTAGCCAACAGCAGATGTGTTGTGTAAACGCAACTTATTGCCTCAAGACAAAATAGTGTCGCTTTTGTCATTTAGGGAGAGAAACTTTAAGACATCTGCTAGTTGATTGTGTAAAGTTGTTACCATTGAGATGCAAGTACTACAAACCATATTTTGAGGGACATGAAAATGTAACGCACGATCAACTGTGGTTTGCCTTGTTTCATACAAACAAGAAATCTGTTTGTTAAGCAATAGTCAATTATCTAAATGTGTTGAAATTGCAGGATCTTAAGCAAGATGAACTGGCAGATAACACAATTAACTCATAACTGTCCTCACTTTGTAACTTTTTACCAGAAACTGTGGCTTGTTTGTTTTAAATATAATTTTAAAATTTCAATTTTATGTTAGAATTTTTAAATGTTCAAATGTATATTTTGATAATGTATGCTGCACATTTTTATTTGTTAATGTTACAAATAATATTTTGTTTATTATATAAAATGTTGAAAGGTTGGAAAATGTCTCCAGCCAAAACAACAATAATAAAAAAAAAACGTTGTTGTCCTACATTGTCCTTGAACTCACCCTGTTGTTATACCATCTAAGATGTACCACCTGCTAAGCAGGAATTCAGAAGGGAATAAAAAGATCTTGGATACATGGTCGGCATGCCTAAAGAAGGAGATGACGCATGATATTTGTGGGAACATCAAGAGGATGTCTTTAAACATTGGTGAAAGGGCACATCAAGTAAAGATCTTGCACATTTTTTTTTTACGACACCAGCTCGAATGCATAAGCAAGGTTTGATCGTGACTGACACTTGCTGGGGATGATGTCATGCCTGTGATACATTGGAACATATGTTCTGGGGATGTTACAAGGTTAGATATTTTTGGAGAGGAATTACCCATTTGGTGAACGGAGTGGTGAAAGAAGATCTGGATTATGACTTTGAGTCATTGATTCTAGGAGAAGAAAGGATATTGGAGGACTTAAGTCATCATCAAGTAACCTGGATTTTAAAAGGGGCTTTAGCGCCAAAAAAATGATCTTGCAGCATTGGAAGTTGACAGGTTTTTTAACATGGAATGCTTGGGTGGAAGAAATGTATTCAATATGCAATATTGAAAGGTTGGTGTTAACAGTGCAGAAGAATGAAGCTCTGTTTTAGAACATTTTGGGGGCCTTCTTCAGGTTGGATATAGAATGAGCTTTCTTCACAAGAAGAAGTTGGCAGGTAAGTAAATTTCCGATATTTATGTATCTATATATATTAATGTGATTTAGAAGGTTAAAAGGTAATTTGTGTATGCATATAATGTCTTTTTTTTCTCACTCTTTTCACCCACATCTTAAGATTGGACATGACATTCTAGTTTGATTGTTTAGGGGGTGGGGGTTTCTTAATTATAGGAATTTAAGGATGTTTCGGATGTATTTGTAGAAATTGTGTGTTTACATGTTTGTTGAAAAATTTGAATAAACTGGTTCCAAAAAAAAAGCACTGGGAGAAACATATCATAGATGAGGAATCCATGGGAGGAATGCCCATCGAAAGAACATTACCAAATGCTAAGTAATTTGTTTTTTCTACACACTAGCAGCATTATGAGATGTGTTTAATAAGAAAATGTAGAGGTTTCCGATTAAAAGAGTATGCATATGGAATTAAAAGTCAAGATAATGCTTTTTTTAATGTTTTTTTTTTCAGACCAAAATTTCAGATTATGAAAAGAGGAAGGTAGGAAAATGTTGATATGATACCACTGCCTGTTCTTTGCCCTTATTGCAGCTCTCAATCATTTTATATGAATTATTCCAGAATGTTCTGAGTGAAAACAAAATGTTGGAAGAGGGGCTAACAAGGAAAAGGGTGTTGCAAGCTGAACTCGCCTGAAATTCTGTAAAACACTAATAGAAAATGCATACTGCTAAGTTAATGAATGATGGATCAAATTCACTCTGTTAATTTTCATTAAATTGTCTAAATTAATCCAAAATGACTGAATTATGTATGATGTACTAACACAAATCATTAGGTTTATTGGATTTCAGTAAAATCCAATTCAATCTGATTTCTGGCCCCCGGATAAACATTTACCTTCATTTTTTTTTTTTTAAATGTCCACTATCTTACAGTGCTGACCTTGCTATTCATTGATTCTTACATTAAATTGAAAATTAAAATCAAGGTCAATGTTGCAATGCAGTGGACATTTTCAGGCATTTTCGTACCTCAATATGTATGATCCAAACTGAAATAGACCATATGATATGTTTACCTTAATAATAATTTATTGTATGGGCCCTGTATTTTAAAAACTAGCAATTTTGATTCCCAAAGCTACAGTGCTGAAATACATTTGCTAGCCACTTTTAAGAGAAAATGCAAATGGACTACTTGATCAAATGTCTTGTATTTCAATAATTCTCTATCACATTTCCTATCAAATACTAGCGCATTGAAGTTCTATTTGGGAAACGTCTTCAGCAAAATGTGATTGTACAATTTGGTTAAAAAATAGCAGAGTTATGTGATTTGGTATCCCTAATTCCCATCAATAAAATATCCAGCCCTTTTTATGGTTCCCAACCCTATTTAACCATCCAATTAATAAATATGCAAACTTTATATTTTATCAAGGGCTTCATTGTTATCTGTGTTATGAGAAGCTTAGTTCCACACAAGTAGTTTTTTAAGACCGTTTTTCTCAGTTTTTTGTCGTGCATGCAGATTATATAATAAATATGCATATAAACCTGCCTGCCATTGTCTTTTGAGAAACCTGAAGGTGCTCTCACATCTACTTCCTGGGGATCTTCTGTTCAGGTGGCCAAGAAAGGGCCATCACTTTTGGATCCTGACCCTGGGGGTCGACTAGTAAGGGAGATTGGAGAGAGGGTACCTTAATGCGAGACACAGTATCCCCTATTTCCTGCTGGTGACTAACCTTATCCTCCCTCAGCATTTGTAGGATATGGCTGTCCAGATCCTACTTTTCCCCTTGAAGTCAGACCAAGTACTGAGAAGAAGAAACTAACCCCACAAGTTAAGATGATTACATATAGGGGATGCCACTATAGTACTGAGATGAAGAAGAGGGATCCTGAAGGCTATAGAGCTGAAGTTCAGGCATGTCCTGATAATTGGACTAATTGTAGTCAGGCAGTTGAGCTTGGGACTTCACACCTGCAGAATGTTAGAGACTCACAGGTGCATAAAAGGTGGAGTCCAAAAACAGTAAAGAAAGTTGCAAAGGAGAGAGCGAGAAGGAGGGAGCAGCAGTAGAGCCACCCCAGCCCGTGGTAAGCTGGGGGAGATCGGTACGCTGAGACACTGAAGGATGACAAACTGAGAGAAGCTGTCATTGCGTGACGAGGGACCATGTTTCTAAACAGCTGGAGAAGACGGGAGAAGGGTACCTTGGAAGGTACCAGTCCCTTTGCTGTGGCCAAGAAATGCTTGTTCCTCTGAATGGCAGTAACCATCCAGGGATGCCTGAGGGACAGGCGGAGAGACCCTGACCTCAAATCCCAGAAAGCATCTTACTGAGGAAACCGAAGAAAAGTACATTGCAGCCGGTGAGTTTCAAGAGAAAGCAAGGAAACCTGATGCACGTATGAAAGTGAAGGAATTACATTGTAGCAGAGTGGTTGTGTGCAGTTGGCACGTTATCGAAAGCCTCCAAGTGAAATAAAAGAACAAATTAGGGCGAATGCAATACTTGAAATGGATTTTGCAGAAACATTGTGTCTAAGTGGTCACTATTAAATGATATGTGTTCAAACGTCTATGACTAGCAAAGGACATTGTAAAAGTATCACAAAACAAGAATACTGTGAATAAGAGAGTGAAAGCGCAACCCGTGGGGGGAGCCGGTGAAGTGTGAGCAAAATGCTGATCAGCCAAACAATGCTGTAACCGAAAGTCAAGCTTGTGCTTTATAGAAAGGAGAACCAAAGAAGTACCCAGAAAGGCAAATCTGGAATCTAAGAACTGGTGAGACCCTGTACTTCTTCAAAGTGGTAGAAAGCTGATTAGACATGTATGCCTCAGTTAATTCCACTCATCTAGTTCATCAATGCCTCTTTTCAAGAAAATTGTGTTCCACTCTGTATCACAAAATCCTGGGTCTCGCCCCTGATCAAAAAGCCATTGTTAGATCCTAATGTGCCAGGCAGCCGGCCCATTACAAATGTGCCCTTTCTCCTGAAAACCCTTGATAAGGTGACCCGTATACAAATCGAGGAGTTTCTCTCGAAGCATGAAATTCTGGGAGAGAAACAATCGGGCTTTAGGCATGCTCATAGCACAGAATTAACCTTGCTTGATTTGAAAACGAACATCTTTAAAGTCTTTGATAAGGGCAATACAACACTGCTCGTACTGTTGGACCTATCTGCAGCATTTGATCTGGTGGATCATGGCAATCCTACGGATAGCTTACAGCAGTCGGCCCCCTTCTCACCGTCAGCAACTAAATGGCTTTAATCATTTCTTTCAAAGCGCAAGGCCAAGGTCTTCTTGAACGATGCCATGTCTGAGTAATTCCCAGTAGATTTTGAGGGTACCACAGGGGTCATGCATGTCACCTACATTATTTAACATCTTCATGTTACCCCTGTTCGAACAGCTGGACAATGAAGGTATTATGAATGCCAACTACGCAGATGACATACAGTACCTGATCACCCTTACTGGGAATCATGACTCTTACTCGCTCACCATCAATGCCACTTATGGCCAGTTTCAAACTTGGATGTGCATAAATGCCCTCGCCTTCAATGACTCCAACACTGAGCTCATGGTCATGGATAACTTGGCGCAGCTCCGGAAGTTGGGCCCAGTGTATCAGAGCTTTAACATCGCTGGCTGTGTCATCAAAACACAAAGCCAAAGCCAAAATACTGGGTGGTGTTCTTGACCAAGAGCTACACATGAAGGCCCAGGTCAACAGCCTCGTTTCAGGAGCTTCATATTATCTTAAACTGCTGGCCCAGCTAAGACAATTTCTTAACCCTTTCAACTGCATCACAATTGCGTGTGCTATAGTATGGGCCAAACTTGACTATTGCTCTAGCCTTCTGATGGGTATCGCTAAGGACGAACTGACGCAGCTACATGCCATTCAAAATAATGCTGTACACATCGTTGAGGGACTTCGTGGAACAGACCATGTCTCTGCAGCTCGCATTGCCCTGCACTGGCTCCCTATTATTAGCCAATTCTCCTTTAAAATTCACTGTATTACCCACAAATGCATGTATGGCAAAAGGCCCAAGTACCTGCAGAACTTAATTTCTTGGCTACCTGTCTGTCAGAAGAGTGCTATGATCCAATAACTCCTGCCTTTTGAATACACTACGGGCTGGATTGTCCTCCGTTGCCCAAAGGACTTTTCTTTATGAAGCCCCAAGAACCTGGAATGCATTACTGCCTGGCCTGAGAGCATGCTCTTCTCTGGCTGCCTTCAAACAAGTTCTAAAAAATATTCTATTCCAGTAGATTTCTCCTTGACCGACAGACTTGCAGCCCAGACCTTTTCTGTGTCCAGATCTGTTGTGTTATTGTTTACTGTTTTGCTTGTTGTGTCTTGGCGCCCCTATGCCTAAAGGCTTTGTCCTGCACCATACAAATAAAATAAATAAATACATTTAAACAGTTAACTGTGCCTAGAGCAGGACGTCCCAACAAGGAGAAGTGTGAAAGCAACTTTGAAATACGAATGCTATTGAACACTGAATTTTTTTGAAAGCTTGGGAAAGGAAACCCCTGATCCCCTTTGCAACATTGTTGTTTTGAGAATCACTGCTTGAAGCTTGGGGAAAGGGAGCCCCTGAGCTACTTTGTAACATTGTTGTTTTGGGTGAAACAGTACTTAAGCGTGGGGAAGGAAACCCCAAGCACCTTTTTGAACTTTGTGGTTGGAACTGTATCCTGAACTTGTGAAGGGGCTCTGGACTTTATATTAAACACTATTTAAGTTAGAAGATTCCATCACTACATTTCTATGTTAGACTTGAAGGCAAGCATAGGTTTTGACACAAACTTTTGAGTTCAACTTGCATTACAGCCATCCTGATATTTTAATAAATGTTTTCAAAACTGTTACATCTGTTGTCTGTCATCTCTTGATACCATGCCTGTCTCACAGTCACCATGATTATTTTTACATTTGTTTAGCCAGGGTGGAAAGAATAGGCTATTACTGTGAAATTGAGATTGAGACACTTTGCCATTTAATAATATTTTGTATTGCACTACAGCCCTAGGCTTTTAAATTCGAATGAGATTTTAATTGATTATTGCAGTTTACCTTTTTTCAGCAAAAGTACTTGTTTGAAAATGCGTGTCTGGTAACTTGCTTAATGTAAAAAATGTGTTATATTGAATCATGTGTAGCTGGTTTTCTTTGTATCTCTGTATCCAATAAATACATTCAATTTGCGTAGTACATGTCTTAGGGTTCACTGCAAAATTAATTTGAGCTCTTATTCTGCGCTAATAGCCAACTAGAGCTCACCAAGTCCTTATTTGATTCTTTGCATTTTTGTATTTTTGTATGTTTAGATTTCTATTATAAATACAAATACGCAGAGGTAGCCAGGGCTGCATCAGCATAATCAGTGTTTTTTTTGTTTCAAAAGAATTATGCATAATATACATGCAGCAATATAACATAATTGTTTGTTTAAACTGGAAAAGGGCAGTTGGTGGCGATTTGTTTGAGGGAAACAATGGGCAATCACCGAAAAACACAGATTTTGAAAACGAAGTTGAAAACCCTGGAAAAAACACCACTGGAATTGGACAAACATAATACATTGTTTGTAGGGTTTGTTTTCAGTATTTGACTATTGACCTTTATTCAACAACTGCTGTTCATTTACACACCAGATGCCCTAGTTTGGAGCCTGTTTTAACCATTAGGCCTTATTATGTCCATTCATTTCAGCCATTAAGCCAGAATACTCACCAAAGTCAAATAGGTAAGATGCCTAATTTATACTAACTACCCCTAATAGTGATTTATAGGATCAAGGAAAGGACAAAGTATGGCTGATTGATTTCAACAGAGCTTAAACTCAGGGGTGCTGGTGTGTTTGACTATGAGTATTCACTGAGCCAATTGTATTACTACATTATACGTCAAACCCCTGATTTTTAATTAATTGGCATAATTCTAAGAAATCGGTACAAAAATAGATTTTGCTGCAAGTGTTTTGATTATTAATATTTAATTTGGTGCCGTGATATAAGTTCCTGAACACCTTTTTATGGTTTCTGCTTTCTTTAGACTTATTGCTCCTCATGAATTCATTCTGCTTGTGCTGGTTGTCATTAAGCTCTACCAATAGTGTCATCCACTGAATAATGAAGAACAGTCCTTAGGATTTTTTATACCTCCTAACGATCTTCATTTAAAAGCGATGACCCCACATTAAGTTGATAATAAAAAATGGCTAACTACTGAATGTTCCTTCTCTGTCCTTATGTGCCTGATATAGTTCAGTGAGAGACTTTGGCCCTCCTTAACAGTGTTACTCGCAGCCTACCAGCAACCTTGGCTTACCGACTCTGCCGCCCGATATCCCGGTAATACCGGTAATACCGGTATTACCGGGATATTACGGGCGGCAGAGGAGCGGTAAGTTCCCATTCCTGTGGAGTCCCATAGGTCTACATGGGAATGGGAACACTGAAGCACAGTTCTCAACGGTGCCGGTGCTTCAGTGAAAAATCTGCTGGTAGGGGCTTTGAACTGCCAGCACGTCAGGCCTGCTGATAGTTCAAAGCCCCTACTGGCAGACTCGGAGTGACTCTATCCGGAAAAGGTGCTGGTAACCGGTGTTACCAGCATTTATTTCCGGAGCGGGTCACTCGTAATGAGGGCATTTGGTTACAAATGAGACTCCTCTATGGTAGGCCTTTCCATAGTATTGTAGTTCTTATTTTTGATTAGTAGTGTCTGGGTTGGCCGCACACGCACAACCTTCTCCTTGTTGGGCCAAAGGAATGGGCAATTGTTTCCCATAGCCACCTTCTTGACCAAACCAAAGAAAGTCCTTAATACTCCAACGATGGGATTCCGCTGAGGAAAAAGTACAACACTGTAGTCCCCATCCTCCCAAACAATCATGTGGTTCCAACTAGTGCTTTGGAGACGAATAAACAGATTATCAAGTGACAACGAGTCTGGCAGCAAACAAGGAGACAAGAAGAGTTTAAATGTCTCTACCCTGGTAATAGGTGCTTACATAGTTCACTGAGCCTTGTGACATTAGAGGGAATCAGCAAACCAGCCATCTCACGAAAAAAAAAACCCATATCCACATACCTGAAATTAAAAAAAAGTATTGCAAGCCATAAATCCTGAAACTGGATAGCTTTTTAGCATTAGTATATACCCAAGCTACTTTTGAGGCACTGAACTCCAATTGCTTCATCATTGGCAGAACAACTCGAAGTGTCACAACGTGAGGCTGAACCAGGTGCTACGGGACACCAAGCTTGTTTCAACTCACCATGCTGTTATAAAGCTTTGCTACTCCTGTACCATGATAATCCCAATTACACTAGGCAACATTCTTGATGGAATGACCGTAGGCGGAACACTAAATGCGACTAATGGCACGAAGCTGGATACAAGTCTCTTAACAATTCAGAGGAAAGATAGTATCTGCTTCCATTGTACATCCAGGCTTATTGGGACATTGTCAATTGTAAAGGTGAGCAAACTACAGAATGAAAAAAGAAGCAGGCTCACAAGAACTGTTTCATATTGGGAAACGATTTTAATTAACCAAATACTACAACTAGTCCTGATAAATCCACGTATCTAAAGTCGCGGCTGTTAGGGAGAATTCTCTGTTTAGGCTGAATTTCCTAACCTAGTGAGTCCCCCAGCAGCTTTGCTGGATTTTTGGGGTTTATTTTTTTCTCCTGCCAAGAGTGAGACTCTTTAACCCTCACTCTTGGACATGATTTGAGTGTGTTTCTTTGAATCTAGAAGTGTTTAATGGGCTATGGGGTCTTTTACTCCATAGGGTTTCATGTGTTTTTGTGATGTGTGTTACACAGCACCCTCAGTGCAGTGACACAGGGGTATCTTAGTGACCCCCCAGTATAGACTCCATACCCTGGGACTGACTACTGTCTCCCAGGGCATGTAAAGTCACCATTGACTTTACTAGTCTTAAATTCTGAATAGAACCAGTACAAACCATCATATTGTGGACGTACTGGCTGGGGCAATTCGATTGCCCCAGGGTCTGTTAGTCGAGGGGGCACGTCTCCGTCCCCCCTGATCGAGTTTTGGCTGGTGGCAGTGGATACTACTTTTTATATTCAACCGCGAATATTGTCCTATGGGATTTCCCATTGTTTTAGGCTACTATCTTTATTTAATTATTTACGGTAGCCTCGAACATACCGCCGGTTTATTTAATTAATATTAATTCTCTGGTTGGTAGTTTTTGCCAAAACTTGATTCTAAAATGGCGTTTGTGTTCTCTTCTGTGACTCCAACCCAAGTCGAACCCTTTGTTCCACTTTTTGGCAGGCCTCTCCACAGAAGCCCTCCAAAGTGGTGCCACTCTGTCTGGGGTACTTAGGAGGGGTGGAGGGGAATTTAGGCACCCTGGACTGAGTTGCCTAGGCAACTCAAGTCGCACTCCATCCTGATTGGCCCAAGTGGTGAGCCGGCCGGCTCACCACTTAGCATGTTTGAGTGACAGCTAGGCTGAGTGAATGGGGGTTTTCTGCATAAAAGCAGGGCTTTGGGGACTGGAACTTCAGAAGTCGCCACAGGACCTAAGAATCCGACGAGGGAGAAGCTTATCCGACCTGCCACAACACCACTACCGGTGGAGCCCTGCTGGACTGCCTCACCACTTTTCCCAACGACAGAGGAGATCTCCCGCCGGAGAGTCTTCTTCCTTTTGACTGGTGGGGATAACCAGTTTCACCGTCTTTTCGCTTTCCCGACGTACCTCGTGGCCGCCTTGCCCGTGCCAAGCACCCCGGCAACCGTGATACCACGTTTTACCATGACCGCGAAACCAAGGTACCACTTTTAACCGGAAAACTCTGCGGCTGGTTTCTTCCCTGGTAGTGCAACGACCTTCATCTTTCCTCCAAGTCGAGATCTTCTCTTCCCCTGGACGACGACGCAACTGCACCGCTGGAGGATCCTTCCCACTTAAGGTACCGTGTCCCGCCTGGCTTCCCTTGCTACCGACTGTACGGGGTAGATTTAGCCCCCGGCTTTCGAACCTGGGTTAGCCTGGGACACCCTGGCTAAACTTTTCTAAGCCTCTCTAAACTCTTTTTGAACCCTCTGCAAGACTTTCTAAGCCTAGTGTAACTGTGTGATCTTGGGCGCATTTGTGCTCTGCTCCCTCTAAGAGTGGGCCCAGCCTTTGGACTTTGGCTCACCAGTGACTTTTTGCTCTCTGCCTTGCTAACAGTGTTCCTGAATCATAGAGTGGTGTACCTCTTCATATTCTGTCTTTTTCCCTCCCTTTCTCACAAACTTATTAGAGTGCAATCTAGTTAAGCGCTCACCTCTGTATGAAAATAAGTGGTGTTTTTCTGTGATTTATCTGATAGGGAAAAAGGGGTGTATATATTACAATAGTAACTGTGTTTAGAATATTTTACAATAAGAGTGCTGGAGTGTTTCAACTGTGTGTTTTTAAATAAACAATGATATACTTTGATACCCAAGCTCTGGTCAGTGTTTGCTTGTATTGTTGTATCTGAGTGTCTATTGAGTATACTTTGCATACTGCCTAACTCTTCATGAGGGAAGTCTGACTGCTCAGCCACAGCTACCAGGTAAATCTGGGTGGTGCAGACTGCTACCAAGTGGGTTTACTGCCAACACCTGTAGTCTTAAATCTTTTGCAGTAGTCCCTAAGGGAACTGCACAGGTTTCTGCCTAACAACGGCTATGTAAAATTCCTCAATACCAGCCACATAAACAGATAGAAGCAGAACCATTGACTGACTATAAAGGATCCTTCCCCACCAGTATAAGTTGAGAATTGTGAACTATGGATCATATCTTCCAATTCCCAGACAAGATGTAATGCATGTTACACAGCTAAATGTTCAGAATACAAAGGTATCAACGTCAACAGCAGAAAAACATGCAAGTAAAGACTGCAATGAATAGGGGTTAGTAGAAGTATCGGCAAAGCTTTTCATTACCTCTTTTGGTTTGGAAAGATTCTTGGCCATGACACTGCATGTTTGCTGCAACTTGAAACCACAGATGGAAAAACCTAAAACTAAATGCAAAATTAAAGAAGGGCAACACCCAAGAAGCAGAATGCACCGAATGATAGTATAAAAACTGTGGAAAGTATTGCTATTAATATGTCTTATAGCAATTAATCAAACAATACAAATACCATTCCATTGATTAACCCAGTGTGTCGAGCTGTAAGTCTGAGGATTATAGCCAGATGAGAAGGTCTGTTCCACACTGTGATGAATCCTCACAAAAATCAGACCTAAAGTCTCCTCCCAGGTGGCCAGGGGATGGCAGCTGCTTAGTGGGAGTAAAAATATTCATCCCACAGTTGAACACACATGGAGAGGTAAAAGCTCCCTTGTCCAGTAGGGGAATATTAAAGTTGAATCTTTAAATGTTGCCTTATTAGATTCTGAGAGTCCCAATTCCCCTAGAGAACCAAACCTTGCAGTACAAATGTGTGAAACTCATTTTAAAGGGATATTTAAGAATAAAGATACATGTGTGAATGATTATCCCCCAAAGTAATGGGACGAAGAAGAGGGATGTAGAGGCCCTAGGTTGCCAGTTGCAGGTTAATAGGGTTAATGACCCACACTTGAGGGAAGCTGGGAGGCATACAAGGCCCCCTCATCAGGCCATAGAGAAGAGTAGCAGTTGAAGGTCGAGGGGTTGCAGGTACTCCACATTACAGGGGTTGCAGCTGTAAAAATGTAGAGAGCCCCGAACCACTGTGTCTTGGAGTACGGATGCCGGTTCTGAGAGGGTCGTCCCCTTTAGAGACCTGAGGTGCAGCGATTGTGAAGCGGGAAGCGTTATTTGTGCATGCTTTCCCTCTGAAGACAGTTATTACAGAGGTCGTGCAGCGTGAGATTTTTTTTTTTTTAAAACATATCTTTATTGGATTTCACATATCAACCAACATTAAACAGTGCAACTCCCCCCGTACCCCTCAACTTTCTCCTCCATCCCTTCAGGGCACAGGTTGCCGTCATTCTGGGATTGTATTATGCGCTAAATACGTCTGTTACTTTAATGTTGTGTGGGCACCATTGTTCCATAAAGTCTGATTGGAGATACTCCAGAACTCCTCCCCATTCCTCTGTGAACTTATCCCTTGTTCCTTGTACTGTGTTAGTGACTTTCTCCATAGCCATATACGTCCACACTTTATGTAGCCACGTGAAAGTCAGTGGAGTGTCTTTCTTTTTCCAACTCTGGGCTATTGTTGACCAGGCCGCAATGAGAAGTCCCATAAAGGCTCTCCATTGTTTTTTTTTGTATTTCCTTGCGGTTTCATCTCTCATTCCGCACAACCATACTCCCTCCCCCATTTGTCCCACATCTGGAAACATTTTCCCCATCTCTCCCTTCACTTCTTCCCAAAATGGCGCAATCCCTTTACAATCGCACCAGGTATGTTTCCACGTTCCCACCTCTACGCATTCCCTCCAACATTGGTTTGTCGAATTGGGGAACATGGTATGCAGTCTTTCAGGTGTGAAGTGCCATTGTGTTACTATTTTGATCCACATTTCTCTAGTGCAGATCTCGTCATCTTTGGGATCATTGCCCAAAGGTCTACCCATTGTTCTTTCGGAGGTTCCTCCCCCAGTGTTCTGTTTCATTTGATCATGTAAGACCACTTGATCTCTTCCTCCTGGGAGTTTATGAAGGAGTACAGAGTGGAGACCAATTTCTTTTCCCCTGTGTTGGATATGACATATTTCTCAAATGGAGTGAGGGTTCTCGTCGCTGCCTTAGTTATTTCTGGGGTTTTTAACCAGTGTTTGAGTTGTTCGTATCTGTATTTGTGTAACGCTCACCTGACTCCCACGGAGGCGCTGGTCTAGTCTGGGTTGCTGTGGCCTCTTCAAGCGTGATGCGCAGAACTCGGACCACCAATTGAACAGGACCCCCAAATCTTGCTTGTCTGGCCCGTGGGAATATCCTTCTGCAGATGAGAAAGGGGATTAACTGTCTGCAGAATAGTGTGCTTGCTCCCCCCTTTCCCCCTTCGTTCTTCTCTGACTTCCTCCAAAACCCCCGGTTTAAGCTCACCTTATGGTTTGGAAGGATGAACTCTCCATCCTGCTTCTGGTGCAGGGGCGTGCGTTCGTCCAGTTACTTCACTGGTTTTCAGAATGGCGCTGGCAAAATCCACTTGACTTTTCTGAGCGATACGCCGTAAGTATGAAGATTCAAAAGTTCAAGTGTGAGCCTCTTTTTATGTTGTCTTCCTAACCTGTGATCTGTCCTTTATTTCAGGTGCAGAACGAAGGCGATGCGTTGAGGGGTTAAATTGCCGATGGTAAAATCAGGTGAGTTAGTGATGAGGGCGACCCCTCTAAATGTCTTTATAATTCCCCAGTAATGTCTTTTGTCCTTTCCCCATAGGGGCCGGGGTGCGGTACCTGCCAACGAAGCGGCGCCGACCCGAAATGTGGAATGGTTCACCAAGAAAAGCCGGTAAGTATTATGGCTGAAAATTCGGCTTTCCTCCTGTGTTCCCTCTGCTCACCTTTTGTCTCTTCTTCTCTCCCCTAGGTGCAGAGATGTGGCGACCGGTGCTGACAGCCGCGATGGAGCCGGGAGATGTCTCGAGGACAGGTGAGTGAAGCGCGGCGCTGCAGCGAGCAACGCAATGCTTTTAAATGGAAGTCTTTCTTCAAGAATGCTGGCGTGAAGATTCCGGATGCAGGTAAGAAGTTTGAATAAGTTCTTGGTTTTCACCTTTCTCTTCTCTTCTTTCCTTACAGGTGTTCCAGGTTCGAGGCGGGCGTGGCTGGAGTCCAGGTGCAGGAGCAGACACGGTGAGCGTTCAGCTGCTGGGATGCACAACAACGCAAAGCACGTGTGGCTGTCCGGGCGTGGCTTAAATAGCCATGGAAGAAGTCCTAGGTAAGTACTCTTCCACAGCCCCACCCAAGTAACAAAATAGTCCCTCCTAAGCCTCATTTGGCTTGGGTCTTCATGCAGCATGGTCTGCATCAGGTGAGTATGCAGCATGGTCTGCATCAGGTAAGTGCACCAAACACTTTCCTTTGTGAGCCTGGCGCCTATGGCGCCAGGACTGATGTCCAACATGAGCCTGGCACCAAAGGCGTCAGGACAGAGTCCAAAGAGCCCCTATAAGGGGCCGCTGGGCTTTTACCCGGGGGCATGATGCCTGCTCCTGGGGGTGCTGGGCCTGGCCTGGTGCTCCAGGGGTAGGCATCATGACAATTTGTCCCGTTTGCAGAGTGATGTGCGATTGTAGCACGAATCGTGAGTCCTGACTTCATTGTCAATGAACATTTCCCCAATTTTCGTTATTCCCGCCTCTTCCCAGCTTTCGTAGGCCCCCTGTTCCATTCCCGGTGGGAACTACGGATTCCGCAGGATGGGTGTGAAAGGGCCTAGTGTGGTGGTCAGACTGCCTTTTCGTGTTTGGGTGTCGCATGGCCCCATTGTTGTCTTCAAAATTTTTCTGATCCCCAGGTTGGGGTGTTTGTATTGTTTCTGTTTACAGAGTAATTCTATCAACGGGGTCCTTGCTACTGCCTTATCTTGCTTCGCCCAGATCTGTTGCGGGTTTTCGCCCAACCACTCCCTGAGTACCTTTAACTGGGCAGCTTGATAGTACTTTTGGAAGTGGGGAAGCGCCAGGCCCCCTTCCTTGGTTGGTGCGGTTAGGGTCGTCCTCGCCAGTCTCGGGGTCTTCCCTTTCCACACGAAGGTCGAGATCACTTTAGACAAGGATTTAAAGAAAGTTCTAGGGATCCCCCCCCCCCCCCGGAAGCGCTTAAAGGGATGGTCTAGTCAAAATTTTTATTTAAAAAATAGATAGGCCACATAAAAAAAAAAATACTAGCATCCTCCGTTTTAAAACTTCCTATGTAAAATTTTGAGCTATTGAAGCTCAAAATTCGAAAAAGCAAGCACAGGGGCGCAGCCATTTTGTGAAATGGAGGCCCTCCTGTGCTGGCTTTTGCTTTTGCGGCACTAATGAAGGAAAAGCCAGCCAGCTGTAGTAAACAAAGTCTACCGCTGGGTGGCTTTCCCTTCATTAGTGCCGGGACTCGGAGGACGGGGACCGGAGACCAGAGCAGGAAAGCTGCAGCTGAATCTCGGTAAGTGCTATTTATTTTTTTTACAAAAAATAAGCACTAGCTGCGGTTTTTTTTCTAAGTTTTCCGGGCTGGAGGAGCCCGGAAAACTTAGAAATAAAACCGCAGCTTTAAAAACGTTGTATTTATGTTTGCGGTCGCTTTTGAAGCGACCGCAAACATGAATACAACACAACCGTGTGTGTTTCTGCCTGCTGTGGCTATCACTTTGGGTCTCCGGTGCTCCCAGGGGAGCACCGGAGACCCAAAGTGAAAGCCACAGCAGGCAGAAACACACGCTGTTATGTTTACATGCCGCGTAGTGTTTCTACCTGCAGCTGATTTCCCATTTGGGGCTCTCGGGCTCCCCGTGGGGAGCCCGAGAGCCCCAAATGGGAAAGCAGATTCAGGCAGACACAACGCGGTTGTTTTCCACAATGCCGCGTTGTGTCTGCCTGAATCTGCTTTACCATTTGGGGCTCTCGGGCTCCCCGTGGGGAGCCTGAGAGCCCCAAATGGAAAAGCAGATTCAGGCAGACACAACGCGGTTGTTTTCCACAATGCCGCGTTGTCTGCCTGAATCTGCTTTACCATTTGGGGCTCTCGGCTGGGGAGCCCGAGAGCCCCAAATGGTAAAGCAGATTCAGGCAGACACAACACGGTTGTGTTGGAAAACGCTGCGGTTTTTCTTATCAAGTTTCTCAGGCTCCTCCGAGCCGGAGGAGCCTGAGAAACTTGGAAAGAAAAACCGCAGCGTTTTCCAACACAATAACGTTGTATTTATGTTTGCGGTCGCTTCAAAAGCAACCGCAAACATAAATACAACGTTTTTAAAGCTGCGGTTTTATTTCTAAGTTTTCCGGGCTCCTCCAGCCCGGAAAACTTAGAAAAAAAACCGCAGCTAGTGCTTATTTTTTGTAAAAAAAATAAATAGCACTTACCGAGATTCAGCTGCAGCTTTCCTGCTCTGGTCTCCGGTCCGCGTCCTCTGAGTCCCGGCACTAATGAAGGGAAAGCCACCCAGCGGTAGACTTTGTTTACTACAGCTGGCTGGCTTTTCCTTCATTAGTGCCGCAAAAGCCAGCACAGGAGGGCCTCCATTTCACAAAATGGCTGTGCCCCTGTGCTTGCTTTTTCGAATTTTGAGCTTGAATAGCTCAAAATTTTACATAGGAAGTTTTAAAACGGAGGATGCTAGTATTTTTTTTTTTATGTGGCCTATCTATTTTTTAAATAAAATTTTTTACTAGACCATCCCTTTAAAAATAATACAGAAGCTTTGGGAGGATGGTCATCTTGACCGCTTGAATTCTGCCCCACCAAGAAATCATCAGAGGATTCCATCTTTCCAGGTCTCTGCGTAGGCCCGCCATGAGCTGAGGATAGTTTTCCCCATACAGTTGTCCTATCTTGTGGGTTAATGTAATTCCCAGATATTTTATACCTTCCTTTGCTATCTTAAGGTCCAAGCCTTTTGCCTCCCTTTCTATTCTCCCCCGGTCCCCCCAATATTAATATTTCTGATTTATTCCTGTTGATTTTTAGGCCAGAGATTGCCCCGAAGTCTTCCAGCTCCCCCATCACTGCCGCTAAAGTTCAGCCCGGGTCCTCTAGTGCAATTAACATGTCATCTGCATATGCTATCACTTTATGTTGTATTCCTGCCATGTCTATCCCTTTGACGTGCTTTGCCTCCCTTAATTTTATTAGTAGGGGTTCCAAAAAGATAGCATATAATAACGGGGACAGCGGGCAGCCTTGCTTTGTACCTCTTGTTATTATTACCCTCTCTGTTACCTCCCCGTTGATGACTACTCTACTCAATGGGGAGTTGTAGTTTGCTCTTATCCTTGCGATGAATTGTTCCCCAAAGCCCATAACTTCCAGGGTTTTAAATAGCATGGACCATTCTACCCGGTCGAAAGCTTTCTCTCCGTCTACTGCGAGGAGCACCGCCGGGATTTGTGTAATGTCTATTTTCTCTACTATGTGGAGGAGCCTTCTCAGCTTGTCATGGGTTTGCCTTCCCGGGATGAAGCCCGATTCGTCCGGATTAATCAGGCTTTAGAGAAGCCGGGATATTCTCGCTGCTAGTATTTTCGTGTAAATTTTTGCATCTAAATTTATTAGGGAAATTGGTCTATATGATGCTGGTGAGGACGGGTTTTTCCCTGGTTTATGGAAAACTAGGATCTTCTCTTCATTCATTGTGGGGGTAATGTTGCTGCTATCTTTGAATGAGTTTAGTAGCTTGGTTAGTGCCGGGGTCAGAATATCCACATATTTTTTGTAGAATGGGGCTGTGAAACCATCTTGGCCGGGAGCTTTGTTTACCGGGAGGTCCCTTATTGCCTTTTTAACTTCCTCTTCCTGTATCGGATTCTCCAGAGCCTGCCTATCCTCTTCTGATATTCGGGGGATGTGGAGGGAGTCAAGATATTTGTCCTGTGCCTCTTCGTCCGGGTGGTCTGTGGAGTAAAGTTTCTGGTAGAATTTTCTAAATGTATCCCCTATATCTTAAGTGCGTGTCAGCTGTTCCCCATTAGTTTTGATCGTTGTTTCTTTCTCCCTGTGTGCTTTGTTTGCTTTTATGTAATATCTCTGTCTGAGAAATAATAGGCTCCTTTCTGCTCCCTTAGTGCGAAGCATCTCTAGCTGGCCCTGTGTGTATTTTAGCGTTTTCTTTAAGGCTCTGGTGGGGTGGGCCACTATTTTCTCCTGTAGATCTGTTATTGCCTTTTCAAGTCCCTTTTACCACTTATACCTTTGTTTGTCCCTTGTGATCTTCAGCGCCATTATCTTCCCGCGGATAACGGCTTTAAATGCCTCCCAGAATGTGGCCATAGAGACCTCCCCAGTATCATTTTGCGTGAAGTATTCCTCTATCATTTCCCTTACCGTTTCCCCCATTACCGGGTCCTGAATTATATCCCCCGGCAGTCTTCACCTCCACAGCCTGTTGGATCTCCCCGGGAGGTCTAGTTCAAGCCACAGGGGTGCATGATCGGAAAGGGCAATAGTTCCCAGGTCCACCCCTTGAATCTTGCCCATGAGCCCCACTGATATCCAGAAATAGTCGATTCTTGACATCGTGTTATGGGCGTGTGAAGTTTGTGTACCCACGTTGTTCCCCCTTCAATTCCCTCCACACATTATTTAGGGCTAGCTGGTCCACCTGCTGCTTTAGGCGTTTTGAGGGGGCCCCTTGACCATGTGCATTCCCTGAGCTTCTATCCACTTGTGGGTCCCATGCTATATTCAGGCCCCCCCCCAGTATCACCTCCCCCTTTGCCAAGGCTTCCAATTTCCCCAGGCTATCTCTGAGGAAACCATCCTGACCCATATTGGGCGCGTAAACTGACGCCAATCTTATGCGCTGGCCTTCTAACACTACGTTAGCGAACGCGTACCTTCCTTCTTTATCTGAGGCAGCTTCCTCCAGTTTGGGGTCCCACCCTTCCCTTATCGCTATAAGAACTCCCAATCTTTTTTCTGTTGAGTTTGCTTGGGCCCAAATTTTGTACTCTCGAATTCTAGTTTTCTGTTTGTCCTTTGCTCTAATATGAGTTTCTTGGAGCAGTAGTATGTCTGCCCTTTCCCTTTTGAGTTGTTTCTCCAGTTTAACCCTCTTTGTGGGATGGTTCAGCCCCCGAATGTTGTATGTTACAATGCAGATTCTCCCCATTTTGTGGCGTATATGCACCTTAGCTTAAAGTCCCCTTTCATTGACGCTATATTTGTAAACCTGCTCCGCTCCCCTTTTCCCCTTCCCCTGAACTTGCCCCCCGACCAAAATCCAAACAACTTGCCCCCGAGTAGGGCGAGGGTTCCTACTGATGCTTGCATGTTGCGCCCAGAGCTCGCTGCCCTCGGTACTCTCGGGGGACATTTTCATAGGGAATCCTAAACCCCACATAGCCGTCCGTTCTTACCGGATTCCAAGCCGGCACGTCCTGCCTGGGCCGCCTGGACCACCATTCTTGTTGTATTGCATTCTCCTCCGCTCCCCCCCCAGTTGGGCTTCGTTTAGCTTCTAACAACCATGTCCGTGGTGCTCCTGAGGGCTGAAGTGCATTCCGCCCGTCAAGAAACCAATGCCCTTAAGAGAGAACTGATTTTGTCAAAGGAGCGAACTGATGGCCCTGCTAGGCAACTACTGCAAAGCCAGGCTGGACAAGCACCCCTACCAGATCCCGGGGGAAATCCAGCTCCTGTGTCATCGAGTAACCCTGTGCAAATAAACCTACCAGGAAATATTCAATTAGCTCCACCCAAACGCTTTGCCGGAGATCCCAAAAGGGCCGCCGTGTTTATGAACCAATGCCGCTTTCACTTTTTATGTAGACCTGGAGCCTTCCCAAACGATCAAGCCAAGGTAGCCTTTGTATTTTCATATCTCAGTGGCAGTGCAGCTGATTGGTCAATTCCACTAGTTACTCAGGATGACCCAATTCTTCGGGATTTTCAGGGCTTTCAAATGAGCATGGAAAGACTATTTGCCCGGCACTCCCAAGGACAGGCCCTGGATAACGAACCTTTGTCCCTACGACAGGGTAACCAGGACCTTCTATCCTACATCGCGACCTTCAATAGGTCGATAGTGGAAACTAGATGGCCTGAGGTAAAACGAATCACGTTATTTCATCGAGGGCTTCGAGGAGAACTCAAGCATGTCTTGGCTCAAGTCGTGAACCCACCTCAAGACTGCGCTGAATATATAGACTTAGTGGTCCAGTTAGATCACAGACTTCAGAACAGAAAGGCTGATCAAGCCAAGTTTGAGAATCGGGTGTGGGTCAAAACCCACGCTAACCCCAAAGGAGCAGATGCTTCAGAACCCATGAAAATCGGAGGGGTTAAAGGACCCTTAGCCCAGAAGGAAAGAGAAAGGAGACAGCAAATGCAATTGTGTCTATATTGTGGAACTTCTGGGCATTTTCTACGGGATTGCCCTGTAAAACCACCCAAGAAGGTGGTAGGAGCTGCTGATAAAAGCCATATGGAGTCAGACTCGGGAAACGACCACGCCCGACAAGCATAGAGGTCCGCTTGCCGAGCTTGAAGAAGGATACTCAGACCTCGCATTTCATCATACCAATGGTCCTCGTAGATCCAAGGCAGCCATCGCGTATGCACGCAGTAAGGGCATACATTGATAGCGGGGCCATAGGAAATTATGTGGACTACGAATTGGCTTCCAGGATGAATCTACGAAACCACCTCAGATGTCATCACCACAGTCAATGGAACTGAAATTGCCTCTGGGCCTGTAACTCATTCCACCGCAGAGATGACACTATTGGGTCAGGATGGGCATCGAGAGACTATTGTGTTTGATCTAATCAAAGCCCCACAGTTCCAAATAATACTGGGGATACCTTGGTTGGAAACACATAATACTTGTATTGATTAGCGAGAGAAGAGAATAACCTTCCCAGATTGTGCACAAACCTGTTACCCAAAGAAAAATCTGAACGCAGGCCTGGCCACAGTAACCACAGCAGTCGTGCAACTAACTCCAGAATACCAAGCATTCCAGGATGTCTTCCAAAAAGAACAGGCAAACACCTTACCACCTCACAGATCGTAGATTGTCAAATTGGTCTCATACCCGGTGCACAACCCCCTTGTAGCAGGATCTACGCCCTTACGGAACATGAGAACCTTCACCTACGACAATACTTAGAGCAGTACCTTGCTAATGGCTTCATTCGCCCATCCAAGTCCCCTGCATTTTCAGCTTTGTTCTTCGTGCCCAAAAAGGAAGGTGACCTCAGAACGTGCATAGACTAACACGCATTGAACCAGATAACTGTTAAGAACCGATACCCATTGCCTCTGATCCCTGAACTGCTAGACCAAGTGAAGGACGCTTGCATATACACGAAGTTAGATCTCCGGGGGCATACCATCTGGTACGTGTAAAAGAGGGCGACGAATTGAAGGCCGCTTTTCGCACTAAGTATGGGTTATTCGAATACCAGGTGATGCCTTCCGGGTTGTGCAATGCACCAGCAGCCTTCCAATACTTCATGAACGATGTCCTTCGTGAACTCATTGACGTTTGTGTTGTCGTATATATCGATGATATTCTAGTATACTCCTCTTCAGAATCTGACCATGTGAAGCACATCCGAGCAGTCCTTGAGAAATTGCGCCAGCACAAACTATATGCAAAACTGGAAAAATGCGTTTTTCATGCCACAGAAGTTGAATTCCTTGGGTTTATCCTGACCCCAAGAGGAGTCCGAATGGACTCACGAAAGGTGGACGCAATCCTTAAGTGGCCATCACCAAGTTCAGTTAAAGGAGTGCAAAGCATGCTCGGCTTTGCCAATTTCTACCGCAGATTCATCCCGGATTTTTCACATGTTGTACATCCCATCACAGCACACTTGCGAAAAAATAAACGCTTTATGTGGACTGAAGAAGCTGAAAATGCCTTCCAAGAGCTGAAAGCGAAATTCACGTCTGCACCTGTATTAAAGCACCCGCGCCCTGAACTTCCATACATAGTGGAAACTGATGCATCCAGTCTAGCCATGGGAGCTGTCCTGTCTCAAAAAGACCCTGAAACTGGCCAGCTTCACCCAGTAGCATTTTGGTCCTGAAAGTTCTCGGCACCCGTGTTAAACTATGCGGTTACCGACAAGGAGTTATTGGCCATTAAATCCGCCTTCAAGGCTTGGCGGCACTATCTTCTCAGTGCCAGGCATACCATTACTGTGATCACCGATCACCGGAACTTAGAGTATTTAAAGACAGCCAAGGCCCAATCGTCACGCCAACTCCGATGGGCATTGTTCTTTGCCGAGTTCGATTTTGTGATAACCTATCGACCAGGTTGTAAGAATGGGAAAGCAGTCGCATTATCCCGAATAGGGATGGGAGAGGCAGAAGTGAACCTAGAACCAGTACCTATAATTTCCGAACAAAGGATTCTTGGCATGACTACGATACAGACACTAGAGGACATTCAGGTAAAGATGCAGCAACGCTTTGATCCAACAGCCCTGCAGGACTGGGTAAAGAAAGGCCCGGACTACTCTGTCACCAATGACCTGCCTTATTACCAAGGGCGGCTATTTCTGCCACATAAGGAACTACAAGAGCTAGTCATTTCCCGTTATCCTGATACCCTAATGGAGGGGCACACAGATATTGCAAAAACTGAAGCTAAGATTAAGAGACAATTCTGGTGGCCCACCTGGCGAAAAGATATTAAATCATTTGTGATGTCTTGTGGCATTTGCACCCAAAACAAAAGTCAAAAGAAAAAACCAGCTGGACTCTTACAACCTTTAGACATTCCGCCTACACCATGGCACACCTTATTGTTAGACTTTATTACTGATCTACCCCCATGCAATGGATTTAACACCATTCTAGTTATTGTGGATCTTTTTTCCAAGATGGCCCACTTTATTCCTTTAAAGGGATTACCTTCAGCTTCAATACTGGACAGGAGTTCCTCAAAAACATTGTTCGCATACACGGATTTCCGTCCGTATTGGTCTCTGACCAGGGCAGTCAATTAATTTCACATTAATGGAAAAAAATGTCAATTGGCGCAAATCGATGTGAGGTTATCGACCAGTCGCCACCCCCAAACCAATGGTCAAACGGAGAGGAACCAACCAGACTCTCGAACAATACCTGCATTGCATGTTACATCAGACTGAGAGTAATTGGAAAGACATTCTTTGGATCGCCGAATATGCATACAATAATTCAGTACATTCTGGAACTGGACAAAGCCCTTTTTATACCTTATATGGGCACCATCCTCGAACCTCAGACCTTGACACACCCCAACACTTAGAAATGCCCGCAGTGGACCATCTGCACACTACGATTACACAAGCCTTTAAGGAAGAAACTGCACATTTAAAAAAGGCGAAAGAAAACTACAAGAAAGGTGCTGATCGGCATAGAAGTGATACTCCACAATACCAGATAGGGGACCAAGTATGGTTAGCCACAAAACATATACCTCTAAAGGGAAAACGGACCTTTAACCCCAGATATTTGGGACCTTACTCTATTAAGGCCATTATCTACCCGGTGGCTGCCAAGTTGGACTTACCTGCTAATATGCGGATTCACCCCGTCTTTCATGTGTCACTTTTGAAGCCAGTGCAACCAGGGACAAGACTAACCAAGCCACTAGACCCCATCCTTGTAGACGAGGAACCCGAATTTGAAGTTAAGGTCATCCTGGACTCCAAGCTGATAAAGTCAAAACATTTTTATTTTATCGACTGGAAAGGTTACGGACCACAGGAAAGGTCATTGGAACCTAGTGACCACGTTCATGCACCCCGATTGGTGAGAAAATTCCACCGACATTTCCCAGACAAACCGAAACCACAGGGAAGAACGATGTTAGGAGGGGCCTGGGGGGGGTGGAGGGGGAGTGCTGTCATGATGCCTACCCACAGGAACCCAGACAAGTCCAGCAACCCCGGAAGCAGGCATCAAGTTATTCTAAGCAAGCCCAACAACCCCTGCTAGGGGCTATTTGGGTGCAGTCCTGGCGCCTATGGCGCCAGGCTCATATGGAGAGTCAGTCCTGGCGCCATAGGCGCCAGGCTCATAGATTAAAACTTACCTGATGCAGACCATGCTGCAAACTCACCTGATGTAGACCATGCTGCAAGAGCTCCAAGCCAAAAGAGGCTTGGAAGGGACTACTTTACCTAGGGACTATTTTGTTTTTACTCGGGTGGGGGCTGGGGAGGAATACTTACCTGGGACTACTTTGGAGGCTATTTAAACCACGCCCAAAGAGCAGCACACGCTTTGCGTTTTTCTGCATCCAGCAGCGTAACGCTCACCGTGCCTGCAAGTCTGCATCCAGTCTTCTGCGCCACGAGTCTGGAGCTCCTAGAAAAAGGGGAGAAAGAAGGAGAAAAGGTTAGAACAAGAGCAATACCTTTGATCCTTACCTGAATTCCCGATCCATCGCGCCTTCGAGCTGGAAGAAAGAAGTTATTTTATGCGCGTCGCCTCGCCTGCTGCAGCGCCGCGCTAAACTCATCGGCCTTCGCAGCATCTTCACATTCCACTGCATCCTTCTGCATGTCCCCACCGCACTCCGCCACCTAAGGGGAAGACAAGAACAGCAAGGTGAGCCAAGGGAATACACAGAGGCAATATTAGTTACCCCCCATGGACTTACCTGATTTTACCACCGGGGGTACTATTCCTCTTCACGGGTCGGCACAGCTTCCACTGCACCCTCGCCGAACCCCGGCCCCTAAGGGGAAAACAAAAGGACACCAAGGTGAAACAAAGGGATAAACAAGGGGAAACCTCCTCACCACAATAGACTTAGCTGATTTTACCGCCGGAGGCATTATTCCCTGAGACTTCATACTTTCTCTCAGCGCCTGAATAAGGGAGAAAGCAACAGGTTATATATTGACATTATTTTATCGAACAGTGTTGGATAATCCAAATCCTTACCTGAATATTACCGAATGCCATGAGGAACTCTTCGCTAGGGTCAAGCTGCAACCTGCAAGGAATCGGACAAGAGTGAAAGTCGGACATTTGAACTCTTATGAACTACATACTTACGGCGTCTTGCCGGGAATCTCAGAGTCAATATTGTTCTGGAACTCACCAATTCCTTCGAGCCAGTGAAGCAACTGGTTATCTACGCGCCCCTATGCTCAATGCAGGATGGCGAGCTCATCTTTCCAAACCATCAGGTGAGACTATAAGAGGGGACATCAAAGGTGATCAGTGGGGAGAACAGCGTGAGTGGGGGGGGGGTTAACGCTAAACTCCACGGGTGGTTAATTCCCTTTCTCTATTTGCAGAAGAATATTCATATGGGCCAAGCAAACAAAGCTAGGTGGGCCAGTCCAGTCCGTCATCTCGGCACTATGCGTCACATTGGTGGAGACCGCAGCTGTCAGTTCAGACGTTCCTGTGGGAGCCAGGTGAGCGTAACACGTTTATTCGAGGCCTGGTTTAGCTTTAGCTTATGCTGCAGCACAACATTTCTGTAATTTGTGCGCAGTTTTCTGGCAAACATCTGATTTACATTACTACAGTTTGATTTCAGATGGCGAATGTCTTTGCAGAGTATTTTCTTGCTTTTTGTATTGTTTTATCAAAAGGATACTTTTGTTTAAAACCGGTACGCATACCTTTTTGATTTACATCAACAAATAGCATTAATGTGCTTGTATAATCGAGAATGACTTCAGGGTTGGCATGTGCATTCTCAAATCTAAATTTGGATATTAATGTATTTAATTTGCGTATAGTCCACTTATTTCTGTTGCGATCATGTGATACATGGATAGAATGATTATAGTACAGTAGTACAGGTTTGGGGTGGCAATTGATCTGTCCAGTGCAAATTCTAAAAATATTATGTTCACTTTCTGTGTTGAAACCCACTGTCAAATTTGACAATAAAGATACCGACTGAGTTATGAATACGTAGCCAAGGATAGATTACTTTTAGCCTCTTTTCCATGTTGACTTGGAGGGGAGGGGGGTATGTCATCTTTATAGGTGCCATTCAGCATTGGTTAAATTTCGTTCTTTCAGCAATTTCAATAATTTCATTGCTTTAGATGTCATAGGAATAGACTTGTGGTTCAAGCATGCAATATTTAGGTCACCAGCTATGATCACCATATACAAGTCTTGTTCGTGAGCAACAACATCTAACAAGTGAGTGACATGAGTAACAAAGTCTTCATCTTGAAGTAAAGCCGGGTTCCAATACACATTCAATATAGCAAATTGATATATTATCTGACGTCTACACCACTTATACAAGGTTTTGCTAATTGTAAACATGTATGAGGGCGAGCCCAAGATGTCAACATTCCTTTAAGATATTTTTTTACAGCAGTGATAAGTCTCCCCATAGGGCACCCTCTCACCTGTTTAATGGCAGCAATGCATGTTATATCATAGTTAGGCCAAGTTGGCCGAGTGAAAAATAACAGAACATCATTAGTAGCGAGACATTTTCATGATAATGGACACTGTCGCTCAACTGAAATTTGCAGTTTTGGAAGTGATACCAACCAAAGGCCAAAACATGAACATGAAGAAACTGAGAGCCCAAAAAGAGGCACAATGGATAGAAAAAATGGGGTCTATTGCTCCAGATGGAATGAACAAGGAGTTGGATATGAGTTGTTTTCTGTGAATGTGTGCTTTAATATGGAATGACATGATAATGTGAAACACATATATTTTGATCTGATGCGTATAAGATGCATATTGAATTTGATTTGCATCTATTTTTTTACTTTTAACCAATTTTGTCAGGTTTTTGAGTTTATTTATTTATTACGTTTCATTTACTTTGAATTTGTTGTTTGATTTTGCCTCTTATTTTCACAATGTTAAGTTCGTTTTAGTTTTTTATTACTTTTTTACATTTTCACTTTTTTTATTTTTTTATTTTTTATTATTTTTTTTACTATCATTTCTATTTTTTTATACTGATAATTACTTTTCCTGGTTATGATTAGGCATAATTTGAAGTAAGTGGTAACGATGGATGTAAACATCACAGAGGATTTCTGTTTGTGAAAGTATATGGTTCTATTTAGCAATGCACCATTTCAATATGGTTGCTAAACAGGCGTGAATTGAGCTAGTGAGTAATCCCTTTCCAATATGGCCTCTACATATAAAGCAACGGTTGCCTAGGCGACAGGTTGCAGCCACAACATTTTCTCACAAGATACTGCAGAGTGAGCGTGTGCGAGCGTACAGCTCCGGCGGATAACGGCGATTTTTGATTTCCAGTAAGTAAGCGCGATATTAGTAATTGTTAGGCAGAAACCTGTGCAGTTCCCTTAGGGAACACTGCAAAAGATTTAGGACTACAGGTGTTAGCAGTAAACCCACTTGGTAGCAGTCTGTACCACCCAGATTTACCTGCTAGCTGTGGCTGAGCAGTCAGACTTCCCTCAAGAAGAGTTAGGCAGTATGCAAAGTATACACAATAGGCACTCAGACACAATAATACAAGCAAACACTGACCAGAGCTTTGGTATCAAAGTATATAATTATTTATTTAAAAACACACTGTTTGAAACACTCCAGCACTCTTATTGTAAAAACACTCTAAACACAGGTACTATTATAATATATACACCCCTTATTCCTTATCAGATAAGTCTTAGTAAAACACCACTTATTTTCATACAGAGGTGAGCGCTTAACTAGATGGCACTCCAATATGTTTGTGAAAAAGGGAGGGAAAAAGGCAGAATAAAGGTACACCACTCTATGATTTAGGAACACTGTTAGCAAGGCAGAAGAGCAAAAGTCACTGGTGAGCCAAAGTCCAAAGGCTGGGCCCACTCTTAGAGAGAGCAGAGCACAAATGCGCCCAAGATCACAGAGTTACACTAGGCTTAGAAAGTCTTGCAGAGAGTTCAAAAAGAGTTTAGATAGGCTCAGAAAAATTTAGCCAGGGTGTCCCAGGCTAACCCAGGTTCGAAAGCCGGGGGCTAAATCTACCCCGTACAGTCGGTGGCAGGGGAAGCCAGGCGGGACACGGTACCTTAAGTGGGAAGGATCCTCCAGCTGTGGCAGTTGCTCCTGGCAGTGGGTGCAAGTCACGTCGTCGTTCAGGGGAAGAGAAGATCTCGACTTGGAGGAAAGATGAAGGTCGTTGCACTGCCAGGGAAGAAACCAGCCGCAGAGTTTTCCGGTTAAAGGTGGTGCCTTTTAATTTGCGGTCGTGGTAAAACGTGGTATCCCGGTTGCCGGGGTGCTTGGCACAGGCAAGGCGGCCACGAGGTACGTCGGGAAGGCGAAAAGACGGTGAAACTGGTTATCCCCACCAGACAAAGGAAGAAGACTCTCCGGCGGGAGATCTCCTCTGTCGTTGGGAAAAGTGGTGAGACGGTCCAGCAGGGCTCCACCGGTGGTGTCGTCGTGGCAGGTCGGCTCAGCTTCTCCCTCGTCGGATTCTTAGGTCCTGTGGCGACTTCTGAAGTTCCAGTCCCCAAAGCCCTGCTTTTATGCAGAAAACCCCCATTCACTCAGCCTAGCTGTCACTCAAACATGCTAAGTGGTGAGCCGGCCGGCTCACCACTTGGGCCAATCAGGACGGAGTGCGACTTCAGTTGCCTAGGCAACTCAGTCCAGGGTGCCTAAATCCCCCTCCACCCCTCCTAAGTACCCCAGACAATGTGGCACCACTTTGGAGGGCTTCTGTGGAGAAGCCCGCCAAAAAGTGGAACAAAGGGCTCGACTTGGATTGGAGTCACAGAAGAGAACACAAACGCCATTTTAGAACCGAGTTTTGGCAAAAAATACCAACCGGAGAATTAATATTAAATAAATAAACCGGCGGTATGTTCGAGGCTACCGTAAATAATTAAATAAAGATAGTAGCCTAAAACAATGGGAAATCCCATAGGAAAATATTTGCGGTTCTATATAAAAAGTAGTATCCACTGCCACCAGCCAAAACTCGATCAGGGGGGACGGAGACGTGCCCCCTCGTCTAACAGACCCCGGGGCAATTGAATTGCTCCAGCCAGTATGTCCACAATATGATGGTTTGTACTGGTTCTGTTCAGAATTTGAGACTAGTAAAGTCAATGGTGACTTTACATGCCCTGGGAGACAGTAGTCAGTCCCAGGGTATGGAGTCTATACTGGGGGGTCACTATGACACCCCTGTGTTACTGCACTGAGGGTGCTGTGTAAGACACATCACAAAAACACATGAAGCCCTATGGGGTAAAAGACCCCATAGCCCATTAAGCACATCTAGATTGAAAGAAACACACTCAAATCATGCCCAAGAGTGAGGGTAAAAGAGTCTCACTCTTGGCAGGAGAAAAAAATAAACCCCAAAAATCCAGCAAAGCTGCTGGGGGACTCACTAGGTTAGGAAATTCAGCCTAAACAGAGAATTCTGCCTAACGGTAATTAAGGCTTTTGAAAGATAGAGTGAATTGTACCTAGTGACACGCGTTCGATCTCTTTGCAGAGACCGCTGTTGTATGCGTTGGTATCCCGCGGATATGACCGCTGGTGGAAGTGGAAGGCACACAGTCAGACCGTTTCTGGTCTAGTGAAATATAGCGTTGCTATGACTGATGTAAGTTTATATTTATGCAACCAGATGCTTGTTTTTCCGAATTAAGTTGTGAGTGTGGATTTACTCACAAATATGTGGTCGATCTCGTTACAGAGACCACTGCGGAATAGATATCCCCCCCCCCCCAACGGACGAATCCGCGGGTGACGTGCAAGTCATTTTTGAATACTCGCATTTTTTGAAGGTTAGTGGATTCGGCGTGGCAAACCTGTCTGAAAGGAAGGTTAAGTTATGGATAAGGAGGTTTACACCATGACCATCACACTGATTATTGTTCTTTTGTTATTTTTCATTATTTGTTTTTTATGGTGTCTCAATCTTGGTAATCTCGACATGATTCATGGAACCTACATCACCAATATGAAAATGGGGTAATGTACTAACGCTATTGTGTTTTAATTTATTTCTTTTGACTTTTGATGATCTGGTCAATATATGTATGAATACATTGATATGTCAATGTTTCATTGATGTTTTCGGAACTGATGTTTTTTTTTTTTGTTTTATTTTGTGATGCAATATTAATTATGCCATGATTGTTGAAATTTAATACCTTAGGAAAAAGTGTAATCACAGGCCCTGAGGAAGGGTTCATACCCGAAATGCATAGGCCATTTATGTGATGAATTCTGTCATGAAAATTTGATTTGAGATTTGAAGAAAACGTATGAAGGTTGATGAATTAAAGAGCATTCGGAAAGAAAGCACTATTCGAAAATATTCTTTACCATTGTTTTTGAATTATACCACTGTATAGTGGATTAAGGGTGTGCAGCCCACACCGCTGGCCACACGGCCAAGGTCTGTTTTAGCAATGCATGTTATATCATAGTTAGGCCAAGTTGGCCGAGTGGAAAACCAAGTTTCTTGAAGTATGAGTAGGTCTTATTTCTGCAAATACTGAGATTTTTTAATGTCAAGCAGATGGGAGAACCCTCTGTTGTTCCGCACAGCGATTCTGATGGTAGTGGTATTAAATTCCTGACTCTTGCTTCATAACTGTTTTTTTTGGTCCTTTAGAGAATTTCTGAGCCACAGCCAAGATGTTTTTTGCTCTGGCGGGGCTGGTCTTGAGTCTCCCTCCTGCAACAAGGTTACATTGTCTTTCACAATGAGGACTTTCTCTATTTTTGATTGAGTCCTCTTTAAAGTTAACCAATCTATGGTTATAGCCACGTGATGCTTCACTATGATGGACCCTGGATAGAGCCGAGCAGTGATTATTAGAGCTTGAAAAAGATTGTATAAAGCCTTTTGTCGCTAAGGCATATCTTTCTCCCCAGATTAGTTCTCTAATTATGTGGGAGGGGCTCGCATTGAAGTCTTGTTTCGTTTAGCTGATTTTAAAAATCTGATTGCTTCTATTTCACACGTATCAGCGTTCTTCAGATTTCTGATTTGTTTAAAGACTGCTAACAAAGTTCTTCTGTTGGGATAAGGGTCCCCACATTTACGGTCTTTCATCAGGTGGGTGATATTTTTATTTGCCCCAATCACATAAAGGTCAGAAGGTACTACATTTATTTTGCTTTTAGTGCTAATCTCTTTTAATCAGTGTTTTTTTTGTTCATCAGACTCAGCAGAGTTCTTATTCAAGGTTGATTGCAAGCAATTCTTTATAATAGTGTCCAGCTCGGCAGCTATATCTGGTTTTAGGCAAACACGATTTAAGCCGTCTCTATTCAGCGCTCTTTTTTTGTTCTCTGGTAAGAAAATCTAGAGTCAGAGTTCTTTAAGATCAGCACTCCTAATTTTATTTGTCGAATTGTCTAAAACATCAGGCTTGGTTCCATTACTATTTAAATCGGGAAACGTTGTAATTGAATATGTGGAGCAATTTAAAAGCTCATTCATTTGGGCAGAATCTTCTACCTCAAGAATGTTGTCTTGTTCATTAGCTATCAATGCTGGAGCTGTAGTACTCTTCGCTTTTTTAGTTCGTCCAGGAGTTGTAAGGGTGTCAATGAAGGCTTTGGTGTGAGATGTAGGAATTTTAACTGCGCTTGTTTGATTCTTAGTTTTTTCTTCATCTTTCTAGAGTGATTTAGTTTCCTATGCTCACCCTTCTTGCCAGCTTTTTTCTTTTTTTTCCTGTGAGTAGGTTGAAAAACTTCATATACAGAGCCAGGTAATTTGGCAACAGATTCATTAGTAAAAACTTGGGCAGGGATGGCATCAACCTCAATGATTTGATCGGGGCCAACTTTAGATGAAACTAGTATTTCAACTAGGCTTTCAACGGGTAGAGTATCAATTGAAGGGCCAACCTTGATTATGTCATGTGTTGTATTCCTGTGCGTATTAGGATCTTGGTGATCAGGTCTCAGAGGGTAAAACTTGAAATGGCTTGTCAGTCAGCATATTTGAACAAACAACAAGAAGCTTGGCCATTTTAGAATTGAATGTGTCTAAGGCCACTTGTGTATCAGCTTTCTTATTTAGGGCTTCATATAACATGATGGGAGTTTAAGTGTGTTCAGAGCATGAGTTTTGTAATAGTTTATACCCAAAAGAAGGACGGGGGGTAGGTTTAGCAAAGGAAACATTGGATAATACAGTAGTATTGGCATCGGAAACAAGGAGAGTCTGGTATAAAATCGGGGAATGTGATAGGTTTAATGTATCATGTATGAAATGTTCTCCTAGTTGTGTTTCTGGGACAACCTTCACAGGGGACAGAAGTTGCTCAATCAGGCATTCGATGAGTACATATAGGTTTGATATAGTACACATAGGGTCAGTAGTATCTATTAAACCCTCGCCATTTACTTTTCCCATAATGACCTTTGGTGCCCTCCCATGCAGAGTGTCAGTTACATTTAAACAATTTTCATTCAAAGGAATTGTAAAGATTTGTGGCGCGACACTCTGTGGTATTACAGCAGACAGTTTTGACATTAAGGCTTGCGAGTAAAGTAAAGGAATGTCTGTACCATCACTTGTATGCAACAGATCTTCATCAGAGATTGATGTAATAGCGGCCGAGCTGTTTTCCGCCGCAGCCACAG
Source organism: Ambystoma mexicanum (assembly GCF_040938575.1). NCBI lineage: Eukaryota > Metazoa > Chordata > Amphibia > Caudata > Ambystomatidae > Ambystoma > Ambystoma mexicanum. Next base: position 352,444,172 of record NC_090929.1, read on the forward strand.
AGATAGTAACCTCTTTTCGAAGCGCCGAGTAAATATGAGCATAATAACAGAGAATATCAGCTCCTAACAATTTGGAGCACTTTGACTTCCTGTGTCTTTCATACCTTGTAGAAATGCTATCACAAGTTTGCGTAACGTCAGAGCGTTTATCAGAAAAATTTGCAGAGGAAACAGAAGGCATGATTGAGATGTTTACAACTGCTGGCATGCCAGTTTTCAATGCGTACGGTTCCATAACCGCGAGCGGGTGGAACTCACATCAGAGCAAAGTGGAAGGGTGAAGTTTGTATCTCGTTCACAAGGAAGCGAATTTAAAGCAACGCGCCAGGGCGGGGATGGCCAGAAGGAGGCTGCTTGGTTGCTTAGCTGAACAGCCGAACAACATTCCACAAAAGCCCTCACACGAGTGTGCGCGTGCGATTGCGCACAGGTGACTGTTGATGTAGGCCTGCTGTGCATGGGGGCGTGGCCAGCACCAGACTGTAAAGAAATAATAGAATTAGTGTTTTAAACGCTCAAAGCATTTCTCCAGTGGTGGTAATCCTCTCAGTAGAATGTTCACGTACCAAGTCTTTCTTTAGGAAAGGCTTTAAAGGGATGGTTCGCCCACTTTTTTTATTTCAAAAATAGATAGGCAATATTAAAAAAAATCGATTGGCAGTTTTTTTTTCTCCAAGTCCCTATGTAAAATTTTGAGCAAATCAAGCTAAAAGAAAGCATATGGGGCATCCATTTTGTGAAATGGATGTCCGCCGCTGTGCTCGCTTTGGCTTTTGCGGCAATAATGAAGGAAAAGCCAGCCAGCTGTAGTAAACAAAAGCTACCACTGGGTGGCTTTTCCTTCATTGGTGCTGTACGCGGAGGACGGGGACCTGAGACTAGAGGCAGAAGAGCTGCAGCTGCATCTCGGTAAGTGCTATTTGTTTTATAAAAATAAACACTAGCTGCGTTTTTTTTTTCCTAAGTTTTCCGGGCTGGAGGAGCCCGGAAAACGTAGAAATAAAACTGCAGCTTTAAAAACGTTGTATTTATGTTTGCGGTAGCTTTTGAAGCGACCGCAAACATAAATACGTTATTGTGTTTGAAACCGCTGCTGTTTTTCTTTCTAAGTTTCTCAGGCTCCTCCGGCTCGGAGGAGCCCAAGAAACTCAAAGAAAAACCACAGCGTTTTCAAACACAACCGCGTTGTGTTTCTGTCTGCCGTGGCTATCACTTTGGGTCTCCGGTGCTGCCCCAGGAGAGCACCGGAGACCCAAAGTGAAAGCCAAGGCAGGCAGAAACACAACACGGTTGTGTTGACATGCCGCAGTGTTTCTGCCTACAGCTGATTTCCCATTGGAGGCTCTCGGGCTCCCCACGGGGGGCCCCGAGAGCCCCAAATGGGAAAGCAGATTTAGGCAGAAACACAACGCGGTTGTGTTTGAAAACGCTGCGGTTTTTCTTTCTAAGTTTCTCAGGCTCGGAGGTGCCTGAGAAACTTAGAAAGAAAAACCGCAGCATTTTCAAACACAATAACGTTGTATTTATTTTTGCGGTCGCTTCAAAAGCGAATGCAAACATAAATACAATGTTTTTAAAGCTGCGGTTTTATTTCTAAGTTTTCCAGGCTCCTCCAGCCCGGAAAACTTAGAAGAAAAAAAACGCAGCTAATGCTTATTTAAAAAAATAAATAAATAGCCCTTAACAAGATGCAGCTGCAGCTTTTCTGCCTGTAGTCTCCGGTCTGCGTCCTCCGAGTCCCGGCACCAATGAAGGAAAAGCCACCCAGTGGTAGCTTTTGTTTACCTGGCTGGCTTTTCCTTCATTAGTGCCGCAAAAGCAAAAGCCAGCACAGGCGGGCATCCATTTCACAAAATGGATGCGCCCATGTGCTTGCTTTTGCAAATTTTGAGCTTGAATTGCTCAAAATTTTGCATAGGGACTTGGAAAAAAAAATGCCAATGGTTTTTTTTTTTTTAATATTGCCTATCTATTTTTGAAATAAAAAATGTTGGGCGAACCATCCCTTTAAGTGACTTCACACCGCTTCACGGGGAGAGCAGCTGTCGAGTAAGTTCAGGAGCAGGCTGTCAGGCGAAAGCACTCCATGAAAGCACTCACACGAGTTACATATTTCCCTTTTGAAGTTAATGGTTGCAGAGGTAGCGCTGTAGGAAGCGTGAAGCTAAGAAGCCTTCCTCCTAGGAAGCCAGACTCTGGTGACAGGTGAGCAATGGAAAGCCTTTGGGGCATGTGACCCTACTGTTGTGTTCAGCGCGGGCCACAGAAAACCAAGTGAGGCTGTTTTCCACGTCGTCCGGAGAAGAAGCCAGGAACCCAAAGGCAGGGGGATGAGCAGACGCGTACAGCAAACCCGGTGATTTCACTTGTGTGTTGTGACCCCAGAGCGCTCCGTAACTGCCCACTGGCCTAAAACGGGTCTCTTGAATACCAAACTAAATAGAAAAGAAGCAAAGTGGCAGAAACATAAATATGAGGCATATTGAACGATGCAACACAGAAAGATGATTCTTGTGCATACTAGGAGAATGTAAATTGGTGAAAGTGGCAGTATAAGAGTTTGGCAAGCAGACCAGCAGACTATCATTGGGAGTTTAAAGGTCATAACAGTCACTAACAATACAATGGGGCAATATTGCTAGAAGCAGGCATAAACCACCATTGTCAAAGCCAAGAGGGAACAATTAAGAAATTACTTGTTTGTAAACCCTATTGTCGGAGGATGAGGGAGGCAATAAAGAGAACTGACCTAAATAAGTATTGCCTAAGCCAAAGAAGAGCAGGAGTGAGAAAAAAACCATTGTCAGCACTTGGTTAATGCAAGAGGGGCAAACGAGTGGCAGAGAGGCTGCCCTTCTGACAAAAGTAGTACAGGAGGAGAGGACCATAATCTGCATTCCATGTGGCAATCAAAAGTGTGGAACGAACAGCACCAATGTGTCTCATGTTTTCCCTAAAGAAGTAGTCCAAATTGTTGTTGATAAAATTATAAGACTGTTTGAGTTGTATGAAGATAAAACTGACCACAAGAGTACTTATAGAATTAGTTTTGCTAATCCTGGTAGGGAGTACACCAGGACGAGGGACCTTGTAGTATAGGCCTGGCAGGTGAGTGGACCAGACACCAATCATTGAAGTACTGTGGTGTGGTCAAACGTGTGGAAGAAGTGGCAAGTCCACAAAAGCCTATTGTGAATCATTGTGGAAACATCCTGACAAATCAACATTGCTAATGCAAGTGTGTTTTGAAGAATTACAGTATCATCCAGATGGAAACCTGTTTGTTGTTGTTGATAAACTATGGGAACTTGCTATTACTCTGAAGAACAACTGTTGGTTAAATTCAAGTGGAGGACCAAAGAATTGTTGAACACTTTGAACTGTTGGTTAAATTCAGTTGAGAGATTTATTGGAACTATATTGGAACTTAGTTGCAAGATGGGATTTCCTTATTCTTATGAACTGTCGGTTGAAATCCTGATTGAATCTGGGGAGGGAGAATCTGCCAGGTTATGAGGAGAAAAACAGTTATTTGATTTTGTATATAAATGCTAATTGTGTTGTACCTGAAGTGCCATATATTACCTTATTAAGTATGTTGTATGTACAAGTGTAAGGGACAGAATCCTTTTGTTAGTGTTTCCTTTAATTTATTTTAGGCAGTGAAATCCTTGCCAGGGTACGGACAGTGAGGCGTTTATAAAACCCTTTCAAAGTTTTTTTTCAAAATTAAACTTTATTGGCATTTTAGTCAGAACAACATAGGACAGCGATGAAGCGCTCCCCTATAACCAAGACTTTGAAACCCACCCCATCCGTGCAGCAGAGTTTAATTGTCCCTGCAAAATTCAAACCGAGGATGATACCCTTTTTCCAAACAAATATCTCAAGGGTACGCTTGTCCGTGAATCGGGAGAGCCTCCCCCAAATGCACATTGTTCCCCCTGTTGTCCGAGGGGGCTCCCATGAAATGCCGACCTCCCCTCCTGGATAGCACCCCTGCGGCCACCTCTCCTCCCAACCTTGTCCTCTCCCATATCAACCACTCTGCCCATACCTTTCAAAGAAAGGCAACCATAAACCTTCAATGTCGGACCTAGACTCGTCCACGAGGTGAGTGAGGTATTCCATAATATATATGGCACAGGTGTTTAATAACCATTCCTTTTCTACCGGCATTCGCATGCTTTTCCACAGCTCGGCCAGACAGCATCTAGCTGAGACCTTCATGATATGAAACATGTGCCCCTGTTATGGTTCCGGCTGCTCTCCATGCCTACCCCAAAGAGGAGAAGCCATGGCGAGAATTCACTCTGAATCCCATCTACCCCTTTTATCCAAGATAGAACCTCCCTCCAAAACACCTGCACCCTTGCGCAGCCCCACCACATGTGAATGTAATCCCCTTTTTACCAATGACACTTCCAGCAGCCCGGGTCGTACCCCTTCCTCATTCCCCACAATCCTCGTTGGAGGGTAGTGCCATCTATGAAGTAGCGTTAAGGCCTGATGGCTATACTGAAGTAAGGTCGTTCAGCGGTTGGCCCTCCTACACATGTGTGCCCCTAAGGTATCTCCAGTGTCCCTGCCCAGGTCCTGTCCCCATTTGATTCTCAATGGAGGGGGATCTCTAAGGTTCGCCAGAAGGATCCTCCTGTCCAGACCAGTTATCAGCTCTCTGGAACCCCTCTGTGTGATCAGGAATCTTTCAAAACTCGTGAACTCCCTCCTTAGATTCTCCCCCCCTCAGCGCCCCTCTGATAAAACACCCTTCAGTTGCAGAAAGCAAAAGGACAACAGTTTACGTAGGCCCAGGGCCTCCTCCAGCCCGCTCAGAGAGATGAATTTGTCTCCTTCCCACATTTTACCCGCTCTGCTTAATCCAGCCTTGTACCAGGATTGAAATGCCAGTGGTTCCACGATCCTGTCCCTCAGTGGGGGAGCCCAGATACAGCTCAAGGCTGATGGCCATGATGTGAGGCACCTATTATCCCCCCCTTCCCTCCATATAGACCACAGAACTTCCAGGACCGGGTGATACAGACGCTCCTCGGAATACGGGCCCTAGTGACCCGGAGCTAGTACTGTTATCCATGACCAGCCATTGTTTCCCTGAAAAGTGATCCACTAGGATCTGGAACTGGGCAGCCCTATAATACGTTGTCAGGTCCGTGAACCCCACTTCCCCCTCCACCTTTGGCAAGATCAGTGTTTTATATGCGATCCTGTGCCTGGCCCCTGCCCAAAGGAATCTCAACCTAGCCACCTTTACCTCGGCAAATAATGATGTGGGTATTACTACAGGTAACATCTGGAATAAAAACAGGAATTTGGGAAGCACAACCATCTTTATGCAGTTCAGGAGGGCCCTCCAGGACAGTCTCGAACTCGACAATCTCTCCATATCTCTTTTTATAGTGGACCAAAGGGTGAGAACATTTTTAGGGAAAAGGTCATCAAAGCACTGCGTCACTTGGACCCCAAGATATCGGAAGGAGTCCCGCAATATATTCCTTTTCCCTCTCCGACAGGCTCCCCACCACATACGCCAGTGACATTCCCAAATTGATTTTAAACCCTGATAACCTCCCATAGCGCTCCAAACTTGCCAACACCGTTGGACTGAGTTGGATGGTCTAGTAATATAGAGCAAACTATAATCCGCAAAAAGGCTCATCTTGCAGTCCACCCCACCAACCGGGGCGCCTCTTATCCTCTCATTTTCCCTGAACGACGCCGCCCATGGTTCAATCATCAATGAGCAGGGAAAGCGAGCACCCCTGTCACGAGGACCCAGTTGTAACGGGAAGGCTTGTGACTCGGTGCCATTTACCATCACCTTGGCCGACGGCTTCGAGTATAGGGCCTTCATCCATCCCCTCCACCTTCGGCCCGTCCCCAAGGAAACAAGGTCCTCCCCCATAAAAGACCAACTGACTTGATCGAAAGCCTTCTTGGTGTTCAAAGCCAACAAAAGTACCCCCTCCTCCATCGCTGCCAGTGAATCAAGAACATGGAGCATCTTCTGCATATTGTCCGCGCCCTGCCTATGTAACACGAAACCTGCCTGGTCGGGATGGATCAACCTAGGGAGACACAGCACCAGATGCGATGCAAGGACTCTGGCAAAGATCTTCGCTTCAACATTGAGGAGGGAAATGGGCCTGTACGAGGCACAGTTGGCTTGGTCCTTCCCCCAACTTCGGGATGACTGCTATTAAAGCATGAAGAAATGACTGCGGTATTGTGTCGTCCCCAATTATAGAGTTAAACAGCTTTGCCATAGGCGTCGCCAATTTGATTTGGTATTGCTTATAAAAGTCAGCAGTAAAACTGTTCTCTCCTTGGGCCTTCCCTGCCTTCAATCTTTGGATGGCACCCAGCACCTCTTCCCGAGTTATCTCACTATTTAGGGTCTCTCTCTCTGCCCTCTTAAGCCTACGGAGGCCCCTTTCGGCCAAGTACTGTCACACTTCCCCCACCGACCCATCCACCAGTTTGGCGTATACCTCCCTGTAAAAACTTGCAAAGCAAGTCGCAATATCCCCAGCCCCCTTAACCAGACATCCCTCTGCATCCAGCACTACCTCTATCCTCCTTTCCACAATACAGCCCCTCACCCTATTCGCTAGCTGGGTCCCCACTGTATATCCTTTTTCGTAATATCTGTCGGTTGTATCATCTTCTTTATGACCTCCCCTATCAAGACCGTATAGAGTTACTGTCTCCTATCTCTCATTTCCCCCAAGAGCTTCTCCCTGTCTGTGTCCAGTTGTGTCCGTTGGGACCTTAGCATTTTCAGTTCCTCTCGGAGCCCACTTTCAATTAACCCCCTTTCCCTCTTCCTACAAGACCTCTCTGCGATGAGTAACCCCCTAAGAGTGGCCTTAGCTGCCTCCCAAAACACTGCCATGCCTGTCTCACCATTGTCATTCGTAATGAAATAGTCCTGTATTGCTAGTTAAAGATCTCTTGTTCTTGGAGTTCAATCCCTTCACGTTCAGCGTACCTACTGCTACCTCAACCATACTCCGTCCTCACCCTTGGTTGGTCGCCCCTTATATTCCTTGTGGTGCACCTGTCCTCTGTTGCATGTGTACTTCGCTGCATAAGGTTCTTTACCCCGCTCTCCCTTCCTGCCACTGACCTCCCCTCCCCACCCCAATCTGAGGCGTTCAAGCTCGTGCCGTCGTCATGTTAGGCACGTCTGCCGAACTGCCAGAGATACAGCCCCTACCTTGGGCACCCTATTAGGCAGCCCTACTTTCCCCTTCTGTCTGTGTCAACCTGGGTGGGGGGAAGGCCCCACCATCTCTAAATGAAACAATCAACCAACTACCCCAACTCCTGGATCCCCCTGTCTGTAAACCTCTTTCTTTCTTACACCTCCGCCCCCCCCTCCGCAAACTCAATTTGAAAGAATAAAACAGGCCACCCTACCGTTAGCCGCCGGGGATCCACTTCTCTGACCACCCCTCTGAAGAAGCCCCGAGGGAGCCCTGGGGTATCCCCCATTGGACAGGCAGAGCAACATAGGAAAATGCAGCCCGACCCCTTCGCAGGTGTCCTCATTTTCGAAATGGAGGGGCGTTAAGCTTTTGGAACTTCCAAACTACTTTTGCCCTGTGTTTTCCTCTTGCCGTTTCTGGGCCCGAGGGGACCGGTCCATGTCCTCTGAACTCCGAAGTGGAACCCCCTTGACGGCCCACCAAATCCTCCATAACCCGCTGTATCTCCTCCTCTGCTACCAGAGGATTCTGCTCTCCCTCCCATTCAAACACCAGAGCAAAAGGATAGCCCCAACGGTGAAAATAGGTGGGGAAGGGAGGCACTGCTATATGTTACAAATACATGTTCAATGGAACAACCGTGTGAATGTATAGGGTGGTACACTAATATGTTTAATAAAGTAAAATAGTATTTCAGGTGCAGCTGGGAAAATCTCGAGGCCACTCGAGATCCAAAATACAAAGGCACAAAACACACCCTGGACGTTGCTGCCCAGGTGCCCAATGCCGCACTCCTAACAGATAGTATCCCAGGTCAGTTAGCTCAACTAGAGCGGGAAAGAAGACTCAACTGAGTCAGTTATCCACAATAGTTGGGGCGATAAAGTTGCAATTTTCGTGGCGAGTACCATGTCAAGGTGCTCCACAATTTAACAAAATCTTATAGCCATTCAGGTATACACTTCTTTCAATATTTCTGTCTGTCTGCTAGAGTAGAGGAAGGAAAACAACCAGACTAACTCAAGGCACGTTCAACAGAAAGCTTCAAATGTTTATGTTTAAAAGGCTCTGTGCGTTGCACTGTTAATTTCCACAGTGCAGTGTATAAACAGTAGAAAATAGTAAAAAAATTGTCACAAGACAGTGATTCAAAAAAACAACAACAATGGTACAGTTTGAGCTGTAAAAGATTGTGGAAACCAAAATAAGGTCAATCCAATGGGTGTTACAAGTTGTATCACAATTACATCATTGATGATAACTTTTAGAACTTCCCACATCAATCTTTTCAAGTTTTCAACATAGAATAAGCACTCCTAGGTGGTGTTGGGTGTCAACGCGTTTCGGATTACATTAATCCATCTTCAGGACTGGATGTGCTCATGTTTCAAAATATATTCAAAGTGTATTCTCTAGTTGGGTCCTAAATTTTTTTTAGATAAACTCATCAATGGGTGTTGTATATAATATTCCAGAATAAAAAATTTACTGGAAGATATACTAACCTAATGGGTCCAGAAGGCAGGACGCATGAGTTATTATCGGGTCTGGAGTGAGTCTCCTAACCGCCAGACCGCAGGTGAGTGGTGGCAGGATGCAGGTCCCTAGCAGGAATCTGCAAGAGAATGAAAAGCCCCTGTCATGGGAGGTAGAGGACCTGTTGTAAACAAGTTACTGTGTTCAGAATGGTAAGCCCCTGTCATGGGAGGTAGAGGACCTGTTGTAAACAAGTTACTGTGTTCAGAATGATGTACTGACGAATTGCTCACAAATATGGGGTAGAGGGACAAGGGTCCCTGAAATTCTAACATAATGGAGAAAATTTGAACGCAATTCAGTAGTTTAAAACGTATCTCTAGTGTAAAAAAATCAGAGACCAACATTTTTTCAAGCGACCACTGAGGAGTAGTAAAAATAAAAATAAAATGTAGGTCCCATTAGTGGTAACAGAGATTAAAGTCAGCCATTTAGAGACTTTAAATGAAAAAGATAACAAAGAAATAGAATAGCCCCATCACCAATAGGACTTAAAAATCTGGAAACCTGGAAGCACTCCAAAAGAAAACCAACACTGTGCAATTAACATGATATTAAAACCAATGTGGAGGCAAAAATGCACACTTCAACAGGTGGCTGACAAACAATCCCAAGCTATGCGTACCCTAACATTGGGCGAAACTGGTTTAAATTGCAGTTGAATCGACTGGGAGCATGTCTGGAACCTCTCTCATGGTGTTAGTGCTCACTCGCGAATATTAACCCTAAGTGGCATACAGACAAATAAAGAGAAACATCACTATAATAACGTGCCTTGTCTATTTGTTGTTTATAAGATATTTATTTTATAAACCTAACCTGTATTTTGCAAACATCCATGTCACCAAATGACAGTCCTCTGTTATTTCACACTGCTGCACATGCTGTTTTATCCTTTAGTATCTGCATAATGAAACCTATGGAAAGTGATATTGCTAACTGCATAGCAGTACAGTATGAGTATCAAGACGATCTTTTAAACTCTAAGTGGGCCATGTTAGCATTCACACATACAATGGTGAACAATAACGTCTGTAAAACCAGGCTCGTTTCTGCGACAATACCAATACTTTGCTAAAACAATTCAAAGCTCCATTGCGCTCTCTCTCTGTTGCCGGCTTTCGGCATAAAGACGTTTCTCTTTAACTGCAACAGAGCTTAATGGGGGGAGGAACAAGCTTAGAGAGATATATTCAAAGCCTTGCATATAGATGTATCGTGGTACATATTCACATGTTTAAAATGAATGTTTTACCAGTTTTCTTTGATGGACTACCGTCCTCCGCTTTCTCTGCGTCTGAACACCCGGAAGTGATCTTGTCCTCAAGTTCCGTAAGATGTAAAATGGGGAACTAGATATACAGACAACCTCTTATAACTTTGAGGCGGCCAACCCGAACCACCATGTTGGAGTAGGCTGGATTGTGCAAGTCGCCTGAACTCTAAATACATTAGCGAAGTGTAAAAATGTATTGCTTCCTATACCATTGATAGAATTCTATCCTACACCAAAATGTATATCATTAGCTGGAATATACTTTATCCCAGGATGATTAACGTTATGGATCAATCAATGTTATTTGTGCAGCTCGCTGCGTCTAGCACAGAGCTTTGTGAGATAACCGAGAGTAAACTATCTAGGTGTACATCAAGGTACATATTCAACAATTTACCAACAACAGAGATCTCTAAAAAGCATACCTATCTGGTGCGGCACTTGTAGGGCAGGAAAAGATTAAATTTATTTCCCAAAGTGAGGTTATACATGATAAACGTAGATCGATGCCAACACTTTAGAGTTGGGCAGTTGGAATCTGCCTATGGAGATGACTGAGATCGCCATGTACCCCTCCTTATTGTTGAGGTATCTTACTGTACAGATATTACTGTGGTTGAAATATGACTAATCATCCTTGGTAAGAGTATCATAGCAGTATCTATAGTACTAGCATCTCCTCATTCAGACCCCTTTCCAATGTGATCAAACAGAAAATCCCCACGCCTCTTTTCTTAGAAGGGTTCTTGGCGAGTTGGATTGATTATGTACCACATCTTGCACCCCGCAGCTGAGGTCTTCCGCTGTATGTTGGTATTCAAGAAAATGTGGGGCTGTGGTGTTTTTACATCTAATTCTTGACCCATGTTCATTAATTCTGAAGTTAATCGCTCTCCCGGTCTGTCCCACATATCGTAAGCCACATGGGCACTTAAAGCAGTAAACCACATTGGATGTTATACAATTGGACATAAATCACAATTCCCATGTCTTGTCTCCTATCATGATTGGCAAGGTATTTTGGGTGTATCTGCAAGGCTTACACGTCCCACATGGAAAAGTGGCCTTTCACAGGGTGTTGTTCCCAATTAATGGTTTTATTCCTTATATGTTAGGACAATGTTGTCACAATGTTCTATATAATAAACCAGCCTGGGGGCACAAGGTCAGCAGGGCTGTGTGTGCTGGCTGTCCTGCTTTTCTGAGTGGTGTGGTAGGTAAGAGGGAGGAGGCAGATTATGAGTGCCGTAGTCAACAATGTTTATTATAAAATAATAAAGAACATGCCTAACCTTCCTATCATGAGGGTTTCCCTACCTGACAGAACTAAACTAGGGTGCTTGTCAATAGTGCAGTTCGTAATCAAAACATCTGTCCTCCGTTCCAAAGCTAACCTAGACTGACCCTTCCACTACTATTAAACAACATAAATGTCCAGGAGAATGACTCCCTTTTCCTGTAATGTTTTCCAGCACAGTTTTCCTCAATACAGGAACTTCAGATATGTCTTTGCTATCTCCTGCAACAAGTCCTCCTGCCTTGATTTTTGACACGAGAGGGCCCCGGGTATCTCTGACACATAATGCAGGATTCTTAAGCCTGGTTTCCTGGTCTTATGCTTTGTATTCTCGAGGTCTCTGGAAAGCAACGGTTCCTTGTCGAGACGGTCAAGGGAACTTCCCTCCTTGCGATCCCCTTCTGTTTGGCCGTCTTTCTTCTCTTGTTCAGCTGCCATCTCGAAGCTGCTGTTTCCTCGTGTGCTTTGCCTTGCTCAGAGTGTGCTCTCGTGCTCTGCCTTCTATCCATGTGTGGGAAGCTTAATGGAAGTCAGGTGTATGTGATGGTCTGACATCTGTATTGGGACACGTCGGGTGTACTGCTCGGGTGTTAGTCTATTTTCTCTCATAGCGGGCTGTCCGTGTGAAAGTGTTTGTGTTGTAAAGGGGGAGGGGGGTTGAGTTTCTAAATATCCTGCCTGGTAGGATGGGCTAAGGGTGTACAGGGAAGGGGATACCGCATCTCACCATCCGGTGCCCCACTCCCCAAAGACCCCTCACCCAGGTTATCCTCCCACTCTGGTCCACCCCCAGGGACTGGATCCAAAAGCGATGGCCGTGTCCTGTCAGGTGGAATTGCTTCTCACTGCTCTGCATTAGCCACAGAGACATTAGTTCGTTGGTCTTCTGATCATGGCAGATGGACCATCTTTCCCTCTACGCCTCCATCCAAATCTTCTTCACCAGCAAGAAGACAATGTTTCATCCTTGCCCTCAATCACTGTCCTTGGCGCTATGGCACCTGAGAGTCAAGCTTACGCTCACCCAGACCTCTCTGACGCACATCAAAATCATGGCAGAATCTAGGAAGCCCTCCACACGCTCTCAGTACAAGAGTTAAGTGGTTGCGATTTTGCCACTGGATGCTGGCTAAAGAACAAAACCCACTACATCCATCTATTGGTGATAACCTCTCTTTTCTGTCTAATTTAATGCAAATAGGAACCGAGGGCATCCTCTTACCGGACATACCTAGTGGCTATGGGGCCTTACTTGTCGAACAAAGACAGGGTGGTATCATTTGCCAACCCATTAATTAAACTTCACTCTTGAGGTCTGACCTACCTGTTTCCACCCATCAGATGCCCTATTGCATCGTGGGACCTCAACGTTGTTACTAACTGAGCTGGCACACAGACCCTTAAAGCCAGTCGCTTCAGTGGAGCTATGCTTGCAGTCCTAGAAAATGGCATTCTTTCAGCACCCCAGATGAGTGAATTGCAGGCTCTTTCAGCTGAGGAGCTGTACCTGTCCTTTCATTGGGATAAGGTGGTCCTTAGGACATACCCATCCTTGTCTGATGATTTTCACATTAATCAGGAAATCACATTGCCAGAGTTTTTCCCGAATCTACTGTCTGAAGCAGATCTCACGCTGCACAACCTCCATGTTCATAAGACCTTGAGGTTCTGTCTCGAGAGGACTGGACCTCACAGTCCTCGAGCAGACTTTTCGTCACCTTTGGCGGTGCAAATCCTGGCAGACAAACAGTTAAATCTACAATAGCTAGGTGGATTGTCTCTTGCATTACACACGCTTATGAGCTACAAGGCAGGCCCCCACCTCAAGGGTTACATGCACACTTAACCAGGTCAAAGAGCACAGCAGTAGATTTTCAGTGTGCCCTTGAGCGCTTGTAGAGGAGGTCCCAAAAAAAACCTGCACTCCAGTCGCCCATTTTGAAGTACCAGGAACATTCACACCAAGATATGTGACGTATGATGAGCAAATAAATCAGCAGAGAGCCACAGTAGGGCTCTGCCCAGTGCCTATCAGAAAAACAGCACCTTTTGGTGTACCAATACCCAGAAAACCATGGACAGTAAGCTATCCATTAAGAAAACCTATCAACAAATGAAACTAAATGAAGATTGCCCAAGTACAGTCCCAGAAGAAACAAAAAAGGTCTTAATGGAAGACGAATGGTGACGTCACCCGAGAATGACACAAAGAGACGAAACGCCATAAGTAAGGATATCATGAACTTAAAGTAAAAGAAGAATGTCCAAATGTAAGAAAATTAAGCTGCAAGAAAAATGAAGACAGTTGACCAGTTTACACCTGTAAATATGCTTGGAACCACAAGAAAGCTAAGAAAACAGTGCAGCTTGCTATGCTCAGTAGAAGAGTAGTGAGGCAAGCGCCATTATACATAATCTACCTCAAACGAAGCACATTATTATAAGTATATTTCTACTTTTCACAAGAAGCAGAATCAACCCAGGTTACTAAAGGCCAAATGAGAAAAGATTAATATTTAGCAAAACGAGAAGAGACGGCTGAAACGAAACTCAGCAGAGGCAACTCGTGCCAGGAAAGCCAAGGTCATACCAATAGAAGAGGCGAACAGTAGCTACATCTAATTGAAAATAAGAACAGAATATCCTGCCTCTGAAAGGTTGAGATAAGAAGACGAAGGCAGGTGGCAGGTGAAACGAGAATCAAATACACAAATTGAGGGAAAAGAGACAAATTCACAGTGTAGGAATCATGTGACCAGCCGAGCAAGAAGAAGCGAGGGCTCATACCTACACTTGGCACCCGACCAGGCGGAGATATCAGAACCTTTTCCAGACAAAAGATAGTCGCGAGGCCAACCACAGTGAAGTAATTGACACATGGCTGCTAAAGTGATGATTGATTGTAACCATAATCGGAGGAAGGCCAGGTAACTAAGGGGGAAAAGTATGCATGGGGTTGGGTTGGTGCCAACCCAATCGCAATGGACCAAATAATCTAGGGTCCTATAGTTTGTAGAACCAATGAGACGTCATACTTTTAGTGACGTCTACAGTAGTCATTTTTGGAGGAAGGGCTTAGACGCCTACCTGACAGTGTTTACCCAATCCCCTTTCTCCGTTACCATATACAGATATAGTACCTATAGTAAAGTTACCTTTTCCTAACCAATAGAATTGCATGTTAACTTGTTAACTTTTCAGTGTTACACGTCAATGATGACGGGTTTTGAGTGTAAATGTTACAAATTGTATGAAGATCGTTGGAGTTGAAGCGAGGAGGATGATCGCATCACTGCTAATATCCATAACTCCCCGTTTTGTGTACTTGTCATTAAACGGACTCCCTTTGCCAAACCATTGAGTTGTCCTTATTGATTGGTGTTGGAGTAATAAATCTGCACCCCATCCATCTCACGCGTGCAGCCATCTTGTCTTAAAGTGCTTCTGAGCAAACCTCGGCTCTATGGGCCGGCCGGGGATCTCGGAGTACAAGCTATGTGCCAGGCAGCTATCTGGGCTTAGGATAACACAATTTGACAGACACATTTTGTCTGAATTGGAGATTTGATTGAAGATTTGATTGAATATAAACATCATGATCAAATCTCTCATTTGAACGGCATTATAGTGAACAAGGGGAGCATGGGCAGCAGCGGTGTCCCCTGCACCCTTGTTCACTATAATGTCAGCAAGGGTTGCAGGGGTGGCCCCTGCATCTGACGGCTTCAAGATAAAATAAATAAATAAATGAAAGTACACTGGTGCCAGTTCCCGATCACGGAAGTAAAGGATAACAGGCGTTGCCGGGACACAGCGAGTCAGCGGCACAGAGCTCAGTGTGCCGCCACTGGGTAAGTATGGGGGGTGGGAAGGGAAGCGGGTTATCCGAAATGGTCATGGGATGCAAAACCGCAAGTTGTTTGCGAACAAATAACGTTCAGTTTCTTCTCCCACGGTCATTTCGGATTTGAACAAACCATAATCCCCTGGGCTTCACCAATGGCCTTCTGCAAGCACTATGCGCTGGACTCCAGCTGTAGATAGGGTCCAGTTTGTGCAGGCAGTTCTAAGAAACCTTTTGCTTCAGCTTAGAGCCATCCTCCTGGGGTAAAGAGTAAGTACTTGGTACTCTCCCATAAGTATGGAGGAAAGAGGACGGGATGTAGGAGTAAGTAAAAGTTACTCACTGCAGTGACTACTGTACATCTAGTTCTATGTCCTCTTTCCTCCATACACCCACCCTCCTTGCCCTAAAATATATAGCGAGGTCCTACCGATCCTCTTGGTGGATCATCCGACGGAGGGGGAAGGAGAAAGAGCCAGGCAGGGCTGGGTCATGGTTGCGCTATGCGCACATGTTCCGCCTTTGCGCTCTCTTATATTTAAAGGGGAAGTATGCTGTGCTTGAAGAAGGTTCCAATCCCATCCCGAACTCCCATAACTATGGAGGAAATTGGAAATAGGACTAGGAGTACAGCAGTCACTACAGCGAGTAACATTTTCTAGTAATGCCACCATTACTACAAACTTGTACCAATTTATCGGCCTTTTGAGGATGAAGTGCTAAGTCGATCTGACCGCAATACAGAACCTTTGTTAAATGGAATTTTTCTGTTCCCAACATGAGCACGTTGTGCTTCAGCTATCCACCCGGATGACTGAGCATATAGCCAGTAACATAGCTCATTGGGTTGTGCGCTCACTGCTGTGATCTGCAGCTTGTACGTTTGAATCCCAGCATATGTAAATAATCAATGTAGAGATATTTGGTGTATGGGATATATTAATCATATATATAACACACATTTGATATTTAATCATCAATGGATGACTTTTCTACTGCAGATTCCTCATCTTGATAGATCTCCATCATCCAGCTCTGCTGTTAGGGAACTTTTCGACAGGGGGCATAGTGGACCTCGACTCGATCGTCGATTCGTCTTATCCAGCTCTCGATCGTCGACTCGGGAAGTGACGTCAGTCGTCGTGTATATATGGGACGTCTCTATGCCCCATGCTTCAGTTCCTTTTTTCCTCCACGCACTTGCACGCTGCATCGGTCCCTCAATGGCAAGAGACTCCAAAACAGCCATAGGCCTTCGACAGCTCTTCAAAGCTCTGGGAGTAGTGGACACCTGGAGGGTCATAGCGCCAACGTCTAAAGATTACTCCTTTTTCTCTCATATACATCGCACCTCATCTCGTATAGGCTTGCTGCTATCCGGCCCTCAACTCCTTTCCTTCACAGAGGAAGTATGCATAGGCACAAGAGTGCTATCCTACCATGCCCCGGTGAGCCTGACAGCACGCATCTATATCCGAAGCCACCCCCAAGACCACAATGGTCCCTCCAAGACTCGATCTTCCATGATATGGCTTTCCAAGACGCTCTGGCCACAGCCATTCAGCATTACTTCAAGGAAAACCTGACCGGCCCCACCTCGATTGCCACAAGATGGGAAGCAATGAAGGCGGTCATCAGAGGGGAGCAAATAGCTCACACGACAGCCTACAGAAAACACTGAGCCTCTCTAGGGGAACAACTAGAGAAAGACAAACCCGTAGCAGAGAGGAATCACACAGAGGGATTGTCACTGAAAGCCGCCGGGGCACTGCAAATCACCTGTAACAAGCTAGAAGCACACTACGCGGAACAGACTGCCCAATCCCTAACCCAAATTAAGCAGAGATACTACGTACACGGTAACAAAGCCAACAAGTCCCTAGTCAGGAAATTAGCCAAAATAGCCGCCAAAATCATATTATCAGCCTTAAAGTCCACAGGGTGTCACCCAATACGCAGAAGAAACTAAATTGCAACTGGCGTTCACACACCTAATCAACACCATGATGGCCACCCCACGGAATCCGAAGATACAAGAGCAATATATTGCAGTGGCCACCCTCCCACACTTTACGGAGGCGGATAGAAAAGCCTTGGAGCTCCCCATCAGAGCTTCTAAAATACTTTGGAGAAACAGGCTCAGTGACCCCGTCGATGCAAGAGTCCACCAGCATTATGTTGCTCAAACCAGGATGCACCAGAGACGACATCCGTCGAGCCCTGAGCTTAGTGGAGATAGCGGCAGGAGACCACCAAGAACTAGCCTTACTCACCCTAAATGCAGCTAAGGCCTTTGACCGGGTCGACTGGTCATTCATGGACCTAACACTAAAAGCATTTCAATTCGGCCCCAACTTCCGCACCATGGTACTAGCCAACGACATGGCCCCCAAAACAACTCTGAGAGCAAGCCAACATAAATCGGCCCACATACCACTCACGTGCAGAACGAGGCAAGGATGTCAGCTTTCTCTGCTAATCTTTGCCCTAATCATGGAACCTTTTGCCCAGAGAGTCTACAACAACAACGCCATCGAAGGAATGACGTTAAAAGGGGAACAATGCAAGGCGTCCTTGTACGTTGACGACGTGATGCTGTCGCTCACCAGACGGAGCTCGCTACCGGCAGCCCTGACAGAGCTGGAGGCCTTCGAACGAGTGGCAGGCTTCTCCATCAACTACACCAAGTCGGAGGCGCTAAGCGTGAATTTAACAAAGGTGATGCTACACCTCCTCCGCCCAATCTTCCCACTGAAATGGAGCACAACGAGTAAACATTGCAGGCGATATGCAGCTAACTTCCCCCACTTATTCAGTGACCTAAAGTCAGACCTCAAGAGATGGGAGACTCAGAAGATTTCACTTCTGGGGAGAATGACAGCATGCAAAATGAACTTAATACCGAGGTTCCTGTACCTCTGCTCAGCACTACCGGTGGAAATCCCCCTAAAACCTTTCCTCCAACTACAGAAACAAGTCTTCCGATTTATATGGAAAGGGGCGAAAGCGCGGATTCCACAGAAAGTGATGACGGGGCGGCTAAATGGGGTGGAATGGGAGTACCAAACCTCTGCAACTATTACACAGTGGCCCAGCTGACAAACTCCTTGGCATGGACTGACCCCACGGACCCGCCAAAATGAGTTAATATCAAGCAAGCTAAAAGCCCAATCCCACTCAGCGATCTTCTGTACACCTCAACGGCAGCACGCAGACAATGGCCAACAATCCTCTAAACAACTAGGGCTACCCAGAGAATCTGGGATAGCGCACTACAGAAGACGATCTCCAAGTGGTTGGGCCCTCTCTCTCTCTCTAGTTCTTGGTAATCCGGACTTTGCCCCGTGGCTGTAGGTGGCGAACTTCCAAAACTGGACCCAAGGGAGCCTACAAACTCTTTTGCAGCTGTTCAAAGACAGATTCCCCCCCCCCCACCTATACTTCTCGGAATGCAAAGTCTGCTTTAACCTGCTAGAATCAGACAGGATCACCTACGCACAATTGCGTCACTGGATCTCCCAGCCAGCAATCAAACAGAAAGCCACTAGGGCACTTCTTCCCCTGGAACTCTCGATGTCACAAGGCCCCTGGAGAGGACACATTACCAAAATTTACAAGCTGCTACAAGAGGATATACATGGCCAAATGGGAAACTGATATAGGGCACAACATCGAGGACCAGACATGGGTCGACATCTGGTCCAGAAACAACTCTGCCTCCAGATGCATCACCAATAAAGGAGCGCTCAAACTGCTGTATCGCTGGTACTACCCACAGGAACGTCTGTACCATTTCAAAAGCTTGCTAGACCAGAACTGCTGCGGCAATACAGTGCCTGAGCAATATACTTGCACATGTGATGGGAATGCCCACTAGCACAATCCTTTTGGGAGCAGGTGCTCCAGACAATAGAAGCCTTCACCCACCACAGACATCCGCTAACGCCAGAGGTGGTTCTCCTGGGCACCCTGCTGCCAGACTTCTATCCGAGATCAGGACTGTTAGGGAGAATTCTCATAAAAGGTTGATTTCCCTTACCTACTGAGTCCTTCAGCAGCTTTTCTGGATTCCTAGGATTTATTTTTTCTCACCTGGTAAGAGTGTGAGCCTTTTTTCCCACTCTTACCTGTGTTTTGATATGTGTATTTCTACTTTTTGTGTGATCTTTGGCACTGGAGACTCACCTACTCCAGGGCACCATATTCTTCTATGTGTGTTACACAGCACCTTCAGTGCAGTGACACAGGGTTGTCTGTTAGACTTCCCACCAACTCCATTTTCTGGGGCTGACTACTGTCCCCCAGAAAAGATAAAGTTGCCATTACCTTTTTTAGTCACTTTTACCACAGACCCAGTAGCCCCATCTTCCATGGAGTATAGAAAAGGGTTACTTCTTATCCCTTTATGTCTGTGCCTCTTGGAACATTGTTTTGCTCCATTTACACTAAGACTTGGCTGGTGGCAGTGGTATCTACCCTATTTTTTATACCGCGGTTATCTTAACCATGGTATTGTTTTAGGCTATTATATTAGCCTCAAACATAAACCCGCTTGACCATATATATTTTATTACGGTTCCGGCTTGGTTTATTCACCATTTCTTTTTGTAAATGTCTTTCTCGTGTTTTACTCTGTGCGCCAAACCAGGTTTGGTCCCTTTGTTCATCGCCTTTTCGCGGGTTTCCACACACAAGCCCTCCTTTAGGCATCAGAGAGTCTGGGTAGGCAGGATGTGAGGGAGGGGTTGTAGGACCCCTGCCATGGGTTCCCTTGGTAACCCAAGTCACACTCGTATCCGATTGGCTAAGGGGACTGGCCTTGCCAGGCCAGCCACCCTGCTGTGTGATTGACAGCCTGGCTGTATGAATGGGGGAAAACTGCATAAAAAGCAGGTCTCTGGGACTGGAAGAACAGAGTTGCCACTGGAACGAAAAAACCAACGAGGAACTGGAAGAAGAGGACCCCTACCACGACTGAACCGCCCAGTGAAGAAGTCCTGCTGCAGGTCCAAATCTTCAGAATCCGATGACGGAGAAGATCCTCCAGGAAACTTCTACCCTTGAGCTGGTGGGACCAACCAGTTCACCCAAACTACAAGCCAGGACCCCTCCTCTGTTCGAATTCGCTGTACAGAGCTACAGTGGGCCGGATAGCCAGGAAGGTCAGACCCTGCTTGGGTCCTGCTGGGTAGTGCAGGACCCTCCAATCTTCCTACTTCTGATCAGTCCGACAGTCGCTTCAGGAACCGTGAGCCTGCAGGAACTACCTGGACTTCTGCCGCAGTTTTAAGGTACTGTGCAAATACGGTTGTTCGTTTCGTTCAGCCGCGGTGAAAGTGTTTGAAATCTTTGTCCAATCCGAGGGCCTGTCCTTCTCTTCTCTTCTCTTTGAACTAACTTTTCTACCAACCAACCTCGTCCGGAAACCGTGCCACAAACTTTACCGTGAACTACACTGAACTGTATTATCTTGAGCAAAAGACTTTTGAACTATTGACTTTGGCCCTAAGCCTTTTCTATCTGATTTTATCATTGTAGTCTCTCTTGTTCGATTCCCTGAGTACTTACCTGTTGGTGTGATTCAATTTATGTTAACTTGTCTTTCCCTCCCTTTTAAATTGCTGGAGTGCCATTTTGCTCCCACTCCATTTGGTGAGCTTAACTTGTCTGGAATTTAAGGGAAGTTGTGTGGTGTATTAAGAGTGTGATTTTTAAACTGCTTAGAAGAGTGAAATAAATGTATATTATTTTACTTGAAAGCCTTGAGTCAGTGTTTGCCTGAATCATAGTAATTGCTGTCCTTTGTGTAACTATTTGATACTGCTCACTTACTCTTGAGATAAGTCTGGCTGCTCAGCCACTGCTACCACTTTAACTGTGTAGTACAGGCTATAAAAAACACATACAAGACCATTTTCACTCACATCCGTATACAGCAATATCTCCCATGTATCCTCAAATCCCTTCAAAATGGGAGCATCCACCAAACAATTCCTTATGTCAACAAATTCACTCTCGCACCCCTCACACCACTAACATCTTGCACCTTTCTTCAACTTTCACCAGCAAGTCATCTATTTTTGGAAGAGGAAATCTGTCTGGCATCACGTTCTTGTTAACTCCTCTCAGATCGATGCACATTCTCATTCTCCTATTTGGCTTGTATATAGCCACGATGGGGCTTATCCAGTCCGCCGCATCTGTTTCCTCAATAATCCCTTCTCTCAACTTGCGGTTCAAATTGTTCTCTACATCCACCCTCAGAGTAAGAGGTATAGTGTGAGCTCTCAACCTTACATGTATTGCTCTTGTCTTTAGCCTAATTAGATGGACGAACCCCTTTAGGCATCCCATCTTTTCTGCAAAAACCTCTGGCAACATATTCACCATGTCCGTCTTCTTTATTTGCACAGACTTCACCCCACCTGGTGCCTTGCGTATGAGCACCACCTGAGTCGGATGATCGGGGTTGAGTCTCAAGCTAAGATCTGCTTGGGCACCCCAAGCTAACAAGGTCACTCTTACCATGCCCTGGGCACGGCTGTCTCCATATCTGAATTGTGTGCAGAGCTCCCCCACAATATCAATGGAACCATCCCCATATGCATGCGCCGAAACGCTTGCTTTCTGAAAAACGCAAGAGTTAAATCTTTTCCTCCAGGTTTCTATGTTCACCAGTGTGTTGTCTGCTCCACTATCAATTAGTAGCCTCACAGACACTGTATTCACCATTATCTCTGAATGGGGTTTTACCCTTTTGGGTGCTCCAGACGTGAGTAAGGGGGAGGGGAATGTAGTCCCTTGATACTTGCGAGCCAGGATGTTAGCCTCTTTCTTGCGGAGTACAGGTGGTGATCTACACCAGTCATGCAGGGCGACCTGGGTCCTAGACTGCTATTCAACCAGTGCTCAGGGATCCGAATAGCATTCATGCTTTCAAATAAGGGGGCTAACTGCGCATGTGTTGTGCTCCATTAAGGAATACTTGTATTTGATGTTTCCAGGCTAGTAATAGTGCCAGAATATAATACACAGATTTCACCAAACTATTTACATTACACGTAGCTATTTACATTCTCTACCAATGGATTGGAAACGTTCAGCACTTAATGCATGAGTGTATATAACACAGGGATCTCATTGGCTATGAATGTCTTGGAGGCACTCATGGTATAGGAAATGAGTGAACAAACATAACAGCTCTCCCCTCACGGATCATGTGCTGATACCACATGTTATTGGTGACATGAGCTGAACTAGTTATATTAGCATTCACGTGTTCAAAGTTGTCAGTGATGCTTCGTTTGAGTCTCTATCTCTTGGGTGGTCAGGCTAAGGGGTGGGTTTGTACTTCAGTTAGTAGGGGAATAGGTGTTATGCTGGCATATACTGGTTCAGGTGCATAATACATTATCACTTTTTGCAATGCTAGGAGGGTAACGAAGTAGAGACAGCAGAATGCAAACAATGTGATCGCAATCCTCTTCATTGTATAAGCCATGTGTTGCACGTTTCTTTGTCTGTAAGCAATCATTCTATGTTTATCAAAACCCACAGCATTACTGAGAATGATAATTTCGCCGCTGTAGTTTGCGTTTCTCACCCTTGTGTTTAGGTAGCCAACTATTATGGGAAAGCTATGTCAGAATTGCTATCAAGGTGTGCTCAAAGAGGAACTTGGTTTTCGGATTGTTAAGTAAGATGGAAGTAGGCACCTTGCTTCTGGCTAAAACTGGGTAGCTGCTGGCAACGTATGCAAGAACGGCATAGATAAGAACCTGGATAGGCATCACAGAATGTCGAGTTGCAGTGTGTCAAAACAGATTTTCGCTGGTGTTAGGGAGAATTCTCTGTATAGGCTAATTTCCCAAACCTACTGAGTCCCCCAGCAGCTTTGCTGGATTATTGGGGTTTATTTGTTTCTCCTGCTAAGAGTGAGACTCTTCTCCCACTCTTAGGCATGATTTGAGATTGTCCTTTGACTTTGTAATGTGTTTTATGGGCTATGGGTTTTTTTACTCCATAGGGTTTCATGTGTTTTTGGTAAGTGCGTTACACAGCACCCTCAGTGAAATAACACAGGGGTGTCATAGTGACCCTCAAAAATAGACTCCATACCCTGGGACTGACTACTGTCTCCCAGGGCATGTAAAGTCACCATTGACTTTACTAGTCTTAAGTTGTGAACAGAACCAGTACAAACCATCATATTGTGGAAGTACTGGTAGGGGTAATTAGATTGCCCCTGGGTCTGTTTTTCGAGGGGGCACTGTGCAGTCCCCCCTCGTCGAGTTTCTGGCTGGTGGCAGTGGTTACAACGCAAAATATTCCACCAGAATATTTCCTATGGGATTTTCCCATTCATTTTAAACGCACCACTTTTTTGGTGCAATGTTAAAGATACCGCCGGGTTATTTATTTAAAATGTATTCCCCGGTTGTGTCTTTTTGCCAGGACTCAGTTTTAAAATGGCGTTTGTGTTGGCCTCTGTAACTCCAACCCAAGTTGAGCCCTTTTTTCAACTTTTGGTGGGCTTCTGCACAGAAGCCTCCAAAAGTAGTGCCACTCTGTCTGGGTCTACAGGATGTGTGGGAGGGGGGTTTAGGCACTCTGGACTTAGTTGCCTCGGCAACTTAAGTTGTGTGATTGGCCCAGTGGTGAGCCGCCCGGCTCACCACTTAGCATGTTTAAGTGACAGCTAGGACTGATGAATGGAGGTTTTCTGCATAAAAGCAGGGCTTTGGGGACTGGAACTTGAGAAGTCGCCACAGGACCTAAAGAATCTGAAGAGGGAGAAGCTGAGCCGACCTGCAACGACGACACCACCGGTGGAGCCCTGCTGAACCGCCTCACCACTTCCTGACGACACAGAAGATCTTCATCCTGGAGAGTCGTCTTCCTTTGAACTGGTGTAGTTAACTAGTTCGCCCTCTTTTCGCCTTCCTGGATCGTCTCGTGGTCGAATCGCCCGTGCCAATCACCCCGGCGGCCGGATAGCCACGCTTCACCACTACTGCGAATAAAAGGGTAGTACCTTTTAACCGAGAAACTCTGCGGCTGGTTTCTTCCCTGGCAGTGCATTGACCTCCTGCTTTCCTCCACGTCGAGATCTTCTATTCCCCTGGATGAAGCACCGACTTGCACCCGCTGCCAGGAACAACTGCCCACGCTGGAGCTTTCTCACCATTTCAGGTACTGTGTCCCGCCTGGTCTCCCTTGCAACAGACTGTTCAAGGTGTCCCGTAAATCCTTGACACTCTATCCTGGGGTGACCTGGGACCTGTTAACTAACTTTTCTGAACTGATCCAACTCTTTTTGAACTATCTGCAAAGACTTTTAAAGTATAATTCAAATGTGTGATCTTGGGCACATTCCGCCTTGCTCTCTCCAAGAGTGGGCCTGGCCTATGAACTTTCTTGCTCTACAGTAGACTCTGCCTTTCTTGACTTGCTGTGGTTCTTTTAAAAGTGTTGGTGTTGTGTGCTTTTCCAATTCTGCCTTTTCCCTCCCTTTTTAAATAATTATTGGAGTGCCATCTTGGTTAAGCACTCACCTCTGTATTTGATAATAAGTGGTGTTCTTTTCCTAAGACTTGTCGAATAATTAATCAGGGAGGTGTATATATTTCTAATGACTGTGTTTGAACTTGCTTGACAGATTAGTGTCAGTGTATTTTTACAAGTGTTTTTAAATAAATAATTATATACTTTATACCAAAGCTCTGATCAATGTTTGCTTTTACTACTGTATTTTTGTACCTAATGTGTATACTCTATATACTGCCTAACTCTTCTTGAGAGAAGTCTGACTGCTCAAACACAGCTACCAGGTAAATCTGGGTGGTACAGACTGCTACCAATTGGGTTTACTGCCAACACCTGTAGTCCTAAGCCTTTTGTAGTGGTCCCTAAGGGGACTGCACAGGTTTCTGCCTAACAGCTGGCTCCCTTTATTCTGTATGTATGTCTTTTCCTCGAAAGTGCTGTTCCTTCGTGGACACTGGTAACCTTAGGTAAGAAAAGGACAATGTGCCTACACTACCTTTCTGTTATGGCTAGTGTACTTCTTGTCATGGCCCTCCTCTGCACACTTCTTTCTTCATCTTCTTCTTGGGCTGCTTCCTTCGTTTGGGCTGTGAGGCAGGGGCGTCTCTCCTGCACAGCGTTTGACGTCTCTGAGATGGAACCAGGATCTTTTCCCCACAAGCTTTGCGGCAGTGGGGGTGACGCTCTCTACTGAAAATGGGCCGTTAAACCTAGGCCTTTGCCAGGTTCTGTTAAAATTCTTAAAGACAACAGTGTCCCCCGGATACAAGGGCGGGGGCTTGAGTAGTTCTTGGGGATCCGCTATTGCGTCGTCTTCCTCGTTCTTCAACCTCCCCTGCCCGACGCTGTTGGGGGGGAAAAAAAGAAACACTTGCCATCGTAGCTGTAAGGTAGTCATGCATCTCCTTTCCTAAAATGACTGCAGCATTCTGGGCATCAGTCAACGCTCTAGTAGGAGGAGCAGGTGGGATCTACATGCAGCATCCTGTCACCAACTCATGAGGAGTAAAATGGTGATCAAAGCCGGGTTGATTTTGTAGTGCAAAGAGTGCAAGGGGTAGGCAATGGAGCTATCCCTTTTTCAGTGTGATCTTCAGTTTGGCTATTTTCTCTTTGAGCGGGCCATTCAGGCGCTCACAAACTACGTTTGCTTGTGGGTGATAAGCACTGAAAAATGTATGCTTAATCCACAATAGAATTGTGATATGCTCAAAAACCTTATTTACAAAATGTGATCCATTGTCGGAAACCGGAGGACTTTGCATACACCCCACCATGGTGGAGTCAGGGTGTGTACATGGACCAGCTGCAATCCAGCGTGAGAATGGGCACACAACTACTAACGTATCGGTAGCCGTTGCAATTTTGAATCATATCTATCATATCTACATAGTCGATATGCAGATGTTGGAAGGGCCCTGTATTTCTATTTGGTGAGGTGCAGTGAATTAAAACCTTCTCTCAGTATCATGCTATGTGTTCGCATGCGCTTGTTGGGTGAGGTGTCAAACTCAGAGGCCAAAGGAGTAGCATATTTTCCTGAAATGACTGTGTCTGCGGCTTCGTTGCCCCGAGAAATTAGGTCCAACCCCCTCCTGTCGGCCGCGCATTTCATCATGGCAATGGCCGCTGGCAACTGTAGTGCATTTGAGTCTTTCCAAAAGGGGTGCGTGCTGCAGCGGTGTGCCGTCGGCACGTAGAAAGCCCTGCCTTTTCCGCTGTGACAGTCCTGCGTGTACTGTTGTTGTCACATAGACAGAGTCGGAATATACCGTGATTTCCTCATCCTCATGTGATTCAAGTGCTACGAGCTCTGCTGCTTGCGCAGAAAGATTTCTCGTTTCTACATCAAAAATCCCACTCTGTCTTGCCTTTACTACTGCCGCCCCAGTGTCTTTCATCTGAAGCCTGGTCAATTGGCGAAGAGTACCCATACTCCTCCCACCCCCTGCATCCCCACAGACCCTCCAGGGGCCTTTTCTCACATCGGATATGTCATAGTATTCAGTGTATTTGGCGCAGTCATGTACATAGTCCCCCCTCCTCAACTGGGTCTGCTATGAATGGTTCAGGGTTCACTACTCTACGTCTCACTACTTTCACTGCTGGGTTTGAAATTATTACTTCGTAACCCGGTGCACTCTGCGTCATCAGTGTGCCCTTCGGCTTCTCAAGGATGGCAAAAAGAGAATGCGCCACATACATTGTTGTTTCGCAGCTGTAGGGAAGGCCTGGTATCACAAGTTTGACACTGACCCCAAGCTTATTTTACTTTGGGTCTCCCTCAATCGGGCTTGGACCTCTTTCGGATGTCGAAGACTTTTGAGTGTGTGTGGCTCTCTTTACAGACCACCACAGGATCACTTTGACTCAAAATTCACATTTACTCTTGCTTAATTCACTTTGCTGTGTGTTCCCTTTATAACTTCAAACAATGTACCTTTCACTGAGACTTTCGAATGGTTTGCTTTCTTTGGCCGGACTACTCCGTTACTTAGTATCACTGATCTTTCAGCTGCCTTTTACTTCATAGTTCATTCACAGGACTGCTTTTCTTCGCGTCTCATCCACAGGCGTGCAGCTTTCATTTGTGATGTTATGTACCTACTTCATTCACTTTAACACACACCAGTCTCTCATGTCGCTTGCCAACTCACCAGCTGTGTGTGCATCTTTCTTGTTTTGCTATTTTCAATTCATGAGTCAAGGTTAGTACCACAAGTTGGCCTCACCTCCCCAACTCTGCCGTTCACCCGGGAGGGTCGCTGCTGTCCTTGAAACACAATAAAATCTTCAATTGTGGGCTCTGGCCTTCTCCACATGTCTTTTGCAGCGTTTCTGAGGCAACAACCTCCCGTAGGGAACTCTTGGGCTTTTCGAAACCGTTGCTCTTCTCCAGTAGGTGTGCCTTCGTCCCAGAAGTTCTGCTCATCCTCGTAACGCTTACCTGGACTCCTCGCGAGTGTAATGCCTTCTCAACCTGTGGACCTGGTACTTGACACCTTTTGGATTCTCTTTCTGTTTTTAAAACATCAATAACAACAATAGAACACTATAACATCTATTAACTAAAACACTACTGCAAGACATGTGTGCTCCTTTAATCTCTCCCTTCTCACCTGTGTTTATTTTTTGTGGAGCTCTCCATCCTTCTTTTCTACAGGGGGGTGTTGAGGTGAAGAAACAATGGTAACTTGGGTAGCTGTTGTACTCTATAGCTTCTTGTGAAATAAATGTCTTTACTTTTAAGAATGAGTCTTGGGGTAAGTAGCTGGTGAAAATGCTGTAATCATTAACGGCTTAAATTAGATTCCTATGTTGGAGAGATCTCTCTTTCTAATAACTTGCTCTTTTTCTCTTTCTTTTGCAGGCTCTCGGAATTTAGCAAAAGGACTTATGGCTGAGAAGGAGTGCTGAGTTACCCAGAATGAGATAACATTTATGAAAAGTGAGTTCGCCTATACCGAGTAACTGCAGCCTTCAGGGAGGAGCGCAGAAACAACTGTGAGGTGAAAACTTGAAGAACCTTCAGGTACATAATGCTTATTTAACTTCATCTTCTTTTAACTTAAAGTTCGTATATTGTTAATTAAATACTTTTTGTTTTGTCTGCAGGTTTTCGGGAAAGCTGAGGAAAAATACCTCGGAAGATGCTGCAGTGGTGAGTGAAACTTCTGACGGAAGATGCTGCGACTACAAGCGGAGACTGCTGACAGAAGATGCTGCGGCTGAGAGTGAAAGCTCTGACGGAAGATTGTCGCTTCGGAGATAACCTTGGTCAGGTAAGTCTTTTCTATTAACTATGAAACTCTGTAAATTGCTGTGAAGCTAATGTCTCTATTATCTCCTTTTACAGATTCTGTGAGGAGAAACGCTGGTAGCATTACAAGCTGTCAGCGGATCAGAGGTGAAGCGCACATTCCAGCGGAGGCGGGGCTTAAATACCTCCCTCTGCAATATGAATAGAACGTGCTGTAACTTATGAATGGATCGTGCAGCAGCCATGTTAAGTGTATGGAATTTACTGTAAAACATCACAATAGTCTATGGAAGTGTATGCTGAGAATGATGTAAATGCCATGTGTGCCAGGCTAACACCCACCTTTGACCTGCTGGTTTATTTAATGTTCCCTGCCTAGACTGAAAGCCTGAATGAGGATTATGTCCACTGACTGGGATCATGACACTCGTGTTCCGCCGTGCTCAGAATGTGTCTTTAGGTGTTGCTTTTTATTCGTGTGAGGAGAGCTAACTGGTATCAGGTGTACGCACTTAGTGAAAAGTGCCTGACTTTGCCTAACCGGATTAACGGGACAGGTCCATTACGATGTGACAGAGTTAGTCTGGTTACTCTGTCAACCTCTTCCTCGACCCACGGTTTGTGTGAAAGGGCGGGGTGATTTGGGACTTCGGTAAATGCTACAAAATAGGATGGGGTAGATGAACAAAAAGGGGGAATATCGCGTCTCGCCATCGGCTGTCTCACCCCCACTCCCCAAAGACCCCTCACCCAGGTGATCCTCCTGTACTGGTCCACCCCCAGGGTCTGGATCCAAAGGCGATGGCCGCACCCTGGCACCCTGAGAGAGATGCCCGGGGACTAGCTGGTAAGACAACCTCTTGTTTCTCATACAGCCCATGGTAATATTCACTGACTTATCCAGTGCCAAGGCTGCTGCAGCCAATGCTTTTTCACAAGTGTAATGACCCTTTATCCCTGGATCTAAAAGCCCACTGTAGTAGCACAATGGTTTGTGTGCCAGGGTAGTCTTCTGTGTGAGCACTGCTGTCATCCCCACCCCATTGGCGTGGGGACAAACGTACAATTCTTCCTTGTAGCCAGGGATCCCTAAAAAAACTGGTGCTGTGCATATTGCTTTTTTCAGTTCGTCCAAGGCTTCTATCCTCTCACTCATCTGTGCTATCTCTCTGTTGTCTCTCTGAGCTCCCTTAAGTCCTGCTAGTAGGGGCTTAACGTATGTGCTGTAATCAAATACCCATGCCCTGCAATAACTGTATAAGCCTAGAAACTGTTGCATCTCCCTCACTCTCTTTGACTGTTATGTTTTGGTAACTGCTTCTGCTCTTTCTGGGGTTACTTTCCTGCCTTCCTGTGAAATCAATAGTCCAATGTCTAAAAGCTCTTTCTGACGGTACTGTAGTTTAGCTTTGTCTACCTTCTATCCCTTGTCTGCTAGGACTGTCATCAGTTGTATTGAGTCTCGTCTGCACTGTTCCACTGTCTCACTACATACCAAAAGGTGATCTACATACTGAATGACTGCTGTCCATGTGTATGTTCCCCAAATCTATCTGAAGTACTCTGTTTAATAAAGACAGGGACTCCTAGTACCCCTGTGGTAATTTTGTATGTTTCCACTTCCGGTTTCTATATGAAAATGAGGTCAGGTCTTGTGGTTCTTCATGAAGGGGGATTGAGAAAAATGTGTTTTTCAAGTTAATTACTGTAAAGTGCGTGGCTGTTGTTGGGATGTTGCATAATATCTTGACTGGGTTGGTAACCAATGGAAATTCGGCCTCAACAATGTTGTTTAGGGGGCGTAGCTCCTGTATAAATCTTGATGACCCCCCCCACCTCCTGTCGTCTTTTTCACTGGGTACACCGGACTCTGATGGTACTAGAATTTCCTGTTGTACTATTGCTGAAATTGTTTAAAATGCCTTTGTCTGCTTCCCTGGACATGGGATATTGCTGGACTGTTAGTCTACAATACAATTGGCACCTGTGCTAAGTTGTCTTCAAGAAATTGTGTCTTTTCACAAGTGCCATTCTCTGTGGCACTTCCTTGTACAAGATTCTCCTCCAATAAGTAATGCTCATAGATAACATCACTTCTCTGCCTCATTAGTCGTCTTTAAATAGTTCTTCATCAGTCAGGTCAGTCAGTCTTTACCCTTCGTCCAAGGCAATTACTGCTCACTAGGTTGTCCCTTCAACTGTCCCATGGAGAACCACTTGGTAGACCCTGATTATAACTGCTTCTAGTTCTAGTGCATACAGAGGCTCCTCTTCCTCGTCCATAGGAATTTCTGGCCTGAATAAAATGTCTATAGGTAAACACAATATTCTACCCTGTATCCACAGAAGCCATGCTAGAATAAGGCTCACCCCGTAGTGGAACACCTTGGAGTCTAGAGGCACCCACCCTCTGTACCTTCTGCCCACAGAATGCCAGGATAAATTCCTGTGCATTCATCTAGTCTATCCCCTGTTCAGTAAATGAGACGGTGATGTTAAGTTTACTCATATCCCTTCCCATTATGTTCACTGGGATTTGACAGGAATATAATAGTGGCATGGTAAGGTTGTGTTCCCCAACTGTGAGGGGTGATTAGTTAGTGAATGGAACCAAATTTGTAGCCCCAGAAAGGGCTTGTGCATTCATGGCAATGCCAGACATTGGGTATTTCCCTTCCCGAACACAGGATCTGGTGCCCCCGTATCTACAAGAAAAGCGAAAGTCATGCCACCTATGGTCACTCCCACTCGTGGCTCCTCTTGCGGGTCAGGTGTCACAGATAGGACGGAACACATCAAGTCAGTCTGTGAGCTGTCCTATTGTGGGTATAGGTTCATCCCTGTCCCAGTGAAAGGATTCCCTCCTACTTCTGCCACGCTTCCTAATTTGGGTGCAGGGTCTGTAACGTGGTGTTTGGTCTCCATGTAGTCATGGCATTCTTTTGCTTCAGTTCTTGAGATGGTGCCTGCATGTATGCCTGCTCTGGCGGTGTCTGCATGTGCGTCTGCTGTTGCTGAGCTGGCCCATGAGCTTGTTGCATTTGCGGCACATGTCTGGTATTGCTTGTGGTCTTCAGTATAATAGTCAGGTTGCTCCGCTGTATAGATGGGTGAATATGTTGGGCCCCCTCTTGGATCTTGCCAATTCTGTTGCATCCCTCCTCTGCTTCTACATACTCAAAATATGTGCCCCATCTTCCCACATGCCCAGCACTGTGGCAGTCCCATAGGTCTGGGCTGTCCCCAGTTAAATCCTCCTCCTCGATGCAGTGTTTGAAATCCACCCCCTCCTCTGCCTGGATACACCCACCTTTTCCCAGGGCCAATTGTTGTACTCTCCCCTTCCTGCAAAACTCCCTCCTGCCATTTGCTGACTGTGCGGCGGATCGTGAATAACCACTCCCTCTCCACTTGTGAGCTACGCCCCTTGTATCAAGTATTTTGACACATTTTTCTGAACTCATTTTGCTTCATCCGGCTTTCCTTCGTCACGTTTCTTCCTAGCATTCTCTTGGATTGACTGACAGTGGTGTACTATTGTCAGTTGGATTTCTGGCCACGCTCTCACTTCCATTCCCACTTATGTCTTCAGCTGCTTCTGTACATACTCTGGTAACCCCTTACATCATATGTGATAAAATAAGCCCACTGTCTTGTCCCACTATTCACGCTTTTCAAGATGCCAAAGCTCTTGGATCTCTTGAATATACGCAATGGGGTCCTCTTCCTCACGCATTGTGGGTGCCAAAATCGTGCTTATGTCTGATGTGTCCGGATACTGTACTCTAAGTGCTTGCCATACGGCTGCCCTGCAGTTATTAAACGGTACTCCATCATGTGATGTGTTCTGTGTGGTCATCCCAGGATACCCCGCTTGCTTCCAAATGTTGTCTGCTCTCAACCCAAGGATGGTGTAGAGCAAGCATTTAATATTGCCTACTGCTAAAGTCATCCCTGCTGTCAATTTCTCTATCTCATATATCCATTTCCCCGCCCCTGCGGCCAACAATGGCAATTTACGTTTTAAGTTGTCCTTATCCATCTGAGGCCATGGTATGTATTGTGGTCACCACCCCCCCTCTCCTTTCTCGAACAATGGGTATTGGGTTATTTCTGCATTACGTCCTGGTGCATCTAGTCCCTTCGACACTGTAAACGCTCCGGTCATGCTTGCCTTCTTTCGCCCCGGAGATGCCCTCAACCTCTGAGCATATTGGATCACTTTGTCTATGCTGTGCGAGCAGCCTTTTAGGCGCTTAGTGTGTGTGTCTTAAGTACAGGCCTTTCTCCAGCATGGGGTCTGGCATGGATTCACATGCTCATGAATATTCCCCGTCGTCAGGCTGGGAATCCTCGGTAAAGAAAAATCAGTATCAGTTTCGTTTCTGATCTGTCTTTCGTAGTAGTAACCAATCACTGATCTCTGCGTCATACTGACCACAGCCAATGACTGCCCTCTCCCCAAGCCCCGCCTCTGGCAGCCATCTTCAGATTTTTACCGCACATTCAAGTGTTGGGAGTCCTCGTGCTTAGCTCTCGAGCTTTTACTGCGTGTTTCGCGCTTTTTCAGGTGAATTTCACATTTTATTCGGTTAATCGAGCCTCAAGCTCCACCGTTTCTACTCCCGTTAACGGCTACCCGTTGCGGGATTTTCCTACGCCCCTCAAGGGTGAAGATTTCGTTGAATCAACTTCTTGGAGGATTCCAGAAGATTCGCGGCCTACTTCGAGATGGCCCAGGACGCGAGTTTGTCACCCGGACCCAAGCTGTTTCGCAGCTGCCTTGGATGCAGGCTGCAGAATGTGTTTAAGGAGGACGAGCATTTGCGATGCCTCTACTGTCTTCATGGGGACAAGACTCATGTAGAGAAGGACTGCCAGTTCTGCAAGAACTTGTCGGAGCGGACCATGAGGGACCGTCGATCCCGTCTCGCCAGCTGGTTGGAGAAGGGCTCAACGGGTGAGAAGAAGAAGAAAGGGTCCGAGCGGGCTTCTAAGTCCTGTGCGGGCGCCCCGGCGACGGGGGCCCAACACCAGGCCAAGCGCCGCAAGTCCACTGGCTCCGGGAGCGCTGAAAGGTCGGGCTCTTCGGTCGCCAGGCAGGGCGCGCCTTCACCGGCACCGTCAACCACAAGCCAGCGCTCCAGTTCGGGGAAGAGGAAGTCCGAGACCCCGGGTAAACTTCGGGAGAAGCCCCGTCCGATCTCGGAAGAGGGGGGAGCGAGGCGTCACCCCTCCCCCTAAGGAGAAGGCCCGGGACGCACCTAAGGTGGTGAAGGCCCCTACCCAGCAGGCAAAGGCCTCTATCGAGGCGATCGTGGCGACTCTGGCCAAGCCGGCAGAGACCCCGCCAGCGGAGACTGCCTCCGGGACTAGAGTTTCCCTGCCGCCAAGGAGGGAATCCTCTTTTCAGCCCATCGTCATGGCCACCATGATGGAAGACGACGACGATCAAAGCGGCCAATGCCCTGGCGATCGTGGCCCGTTACGACAGAGAGCTCTGGTTTAAGCTGGCCCCCATATTGGACTTCCTACCGGACGACAAGAGGTCCGAGGCCCTGGAAATACTTCAAGAAGGCGAGGTGGCGTCGGACCACGCCATAACGGTGGCAACCGATATTGCCGATACCGGGTTCTGCCAGCTGGGCAACGGTGTTTGCCTACGACGACGGGGTTGGCTCCGGGTGACCGACTTCCGTCAGGACGTCCAGACCAGGGTGTTGGACATGCCGTTCGACGGCAGCAACTTGTTCAGGAAGGCGGTGGACAAATCCCTCCAAGCCATAAAGACGGACACGGAGACGGCCCGCGCCCTAGGAGCCCTTCAGCAACGACGGCCCTTTCGGAGCTCCGGAGGCAGACAGGGTGCCTCCAAGGGATCCAGCGGTGGCTCGTCGTCCTACCGCCAGGCGGCACGCTCCTGGTCTCAGGAGGCCTACAGGGGTCGCGGCAAGCAGGGAGCGCCTCACCGCCGTCGGCAAGGTGGCCAGGGCGGCAAGGCCACCACCTCCAAGCACGACTGAACCGGCCGTGGCCTCGGGCCCCCACCGAAGCACCCCGGTGGGAGGCCGGCTGACGAAGTTCGTCGGCGTGTGGAAGTCTATCTCCACCGACCGTTGGGTGCTGGATACCCTGGCAAGAGGACACTCTATCGAATTCCTGAAGAAGTGCCCTCACGTTCCACATGTGGCCAGGAAGGAAAATCACGTCCCGCAACTGCTGTTGGAAGTACGGGCGATGCTCAGGAAAGCCGCCATCGAGCTTGTCCCGAAGAGGCTCCGGGGCTCCGGGGTGTACTCAAGGTACTTCCTCGTCAGGAAGAAGACGGGCGGCTGGTGCCCCATCCTGGACCTTCGTCGTTTGAACAAATACATCAGGTCACAAAAGTTCAGGATGGTCACCCTCCAGCACGTGCTGGGATAGCTGGAGGAAGGTGACTTTCTATCGTCGTTGGACCTGGAGGATGCTTACTTCCACGTTCCCATCCTCAAAAGTCGCCGAAAGTTCCTCAGGTTCGTCGTCCAGGGACGCCACTACCAATTCAGAGCACAGCCGTTCGGATTGAAGTCGGTCCCCAGGGTCTTTACCAAGTGCCTAGCACCTGTGGCGGTGCGGCTGCGCCTGCAGGGGATTCACGTCTACCCCTACCTGGACGACTGGCTCATCCGCTCAAGGACGAGAGAACTCGCCGTCGAACACACTGCGAGGACCGTCCAGCTACTCGCAAACCTGGGATTCGCCATAAATTACCCAAAGTCCCACCTGGTGCTGTCGCAGGTGGCCCCGTTTCTGGGAGCGAAGCTCGATACAGTGAGGCGCCTGGCGGCACCGTCGGAAGAACGGATGAAGACTATTCTAGGCAAAGTGCATTGTCTGCTAGCCACGGACATGGCCAGGGTGAGGTCCTTCAAGTCCCTCCTGGGGATGATGTCCTCTTGCATCTACCTGGTGCGCCTCTGCAGACTACGGATGCGCCCTCTTCAAGAATTTCTCGACGCCCGTTGGATGCAGGCGACGGGCACCTTCGAAGACAGGGTCCCCCTCAACGAGGTGTTCCGGCGGGCGATTCTGTGGTGAGGCGTTTGAGCGCACCTCACGGCGGGCAAGGACTTTCAGACGCCGGCGTACCAGGAGACGGGGACGACAGACGCCTCCCTGGAAGGCTGGGGCGCCCACACCGGAGATCTCCACGCAAGAGGCCTCTGGCTCCCGGAGGAGAGGCTCCTGCACATCAACGTCCTGGAACTCCGAGCCGTGTTCTGGGCTCTCAAATCGTTCCTCCCGTCGCTCAAGGGCAAGGTGGTGCGGATCTTCACGGACAACACCACGACAATGTTTTACATACGGAAGCAGGGAGGCACCAGATCCCCAGCCCTATCCAAGGAAGCACAGGATCTGTGGCACTGGGCGGTCGCCCAGGGGATGTTCCTGGTTCCCTTCCACCTGGCAGGAGAAAGAAACACCATCGCCGACTCGCTCAGCAGGGAGCTGCGGGGAGCTGCACGTGTGTCACGAGTGGGGACTGCGCCAGGATCAGGTGGATCAACTCTTCCGACCATGGGGCAAACCTCAAATCGACCTGTTCGCAACAGCGACGAACTCGAAGTGCAAGAGGTTCGCCAGCAGGTTTCCCCAGCCGAGAAGCATGGGCGATGCGTTCTCGTTCCCCTGGGATGGCCTATACCTGTATGCGTTCCCTCCGTTGCCGTTGCTGCTTCGACTCATCAACCAGCTCAAGAGGTCCCGGTGCAGGATGATTCTCGTCACACCGGCGTGGCCGAGGCAGATCTGGTTCCCGGACCTTCTGGACTTGTCAACGTCCCCTCCCATCAAGCTGTCGGCGGACGCGGACCTTCTCTCCAGAGAAGGAGGCGCCATCTTCCACCACGACCCGGCGTCGCTGAACCTGCAGGCTTGGGTCCTGCAGCGGTAGAGTTTGGAGGCTACGATATACCGGCCGATTGCAGAGAGGTTCTTGCAAAGGCCAGGGCGTCCTCGACTCTCAAATGCTACGGTCATAAGTGGAAGAGGTCCTCTATCTAGTGCCGAGCACAGAAGATCAACCCCCTACGGATTACGGCCCCTCAAGTGCTGCCGTACCTGCTATCGCTGGCAAAGGCTGGGCTAGCCCATGCCTCCATTAAGATTCATCTGGCGGCGATCTCCAGATATACCAGAACCACAGGACGGACGTCCCTGTGGTCCCATCGACTGGTAAGAGTTTATGAAAGGACTGTTCCGGTCGTTCCCCTGGTGAAGGCCACGGCCCCGGCGTGGGAACTTAACGTGGTGCTGACCAGGCTCATGGGGCCCCCATTCGAGCCGATGTACTCCGCATCGATGAAGTTTGTGTCGTGGAAGACTGCATTCCTGGTGGCCATTACCTCCGCACGACGAGTGGGAGAGATCCAGGCCCTATCCTGCAAAACACTGTACTTGACTTTCCATGCCTCGAGGGTGGTGCTTAGGACTCACCCCTCCTTTATGCCCAAGGTGCCGTCGGACTTCCATCTTAATGAGCCCCTGGTGTTACCTGTTTTCTTCCTGTCTCCTTCGTCGCCGGCCGAGAGGACTTTGCACTCGCTGGATGTGGCTAGAGCGCTGAAGTTCTACATGGACCGCACAAAGAGCTTCCGGAGGACATCACAGCTGTTCGTGAACTTTGGACCTGTGAATCAAGGGAAGGCTCTCTCGAAGTCTTCTATTTCCAGCTGGCTCTCTGGCTGCATCATGCACTGCCACCGGTTGGCTAACCGACCGCTGCCAGGCCGTCCGAGAGCCCATTCGACCAGAGCGATCGCTGCTACTACGGCGTTCTTATCTGGTGTGCCCCTGCTGGACATCTGCAGGGCTGCTACATGGAGCTCGACACACACCTTCATGAGATTCTACTGCGTCGATCAGGATTCCAGGGAGGAGTCCAGGGTCGGCCAAGCAGTGCTGCGCAACCTGTTCGCTTAAGGTGAGCCTGGTGAGGAGATAAGAGATGCTTAATGTTGAGTTGTTGAAATGCTTAATGTTGAGCCTTGCCACCTCCCGTGGTTGTGCATGTATGTACTGCTATGTATTCTTATATTCATGAGCATGTGAATCCATGCCAGACCCATTCTGGAGAACTACAGTTACAGGTAAGTAACTTGTTCCTTCCTCTTCCTCTCCTGCTCCCTCCTCCCTGGACTATTGTGTCTCCCGGTCTAAGGCTTTCCCTTATGAAGGGCCTACAGTGTCTCTTTCCTCCTCCTCATCTTCATTTGCCTCTTTTCCTTATCCGACCCCATGGTCCCACTGCTGTCATTGCTCCGCTCGTCTTCGTCACTCTTGAGGTTCAGTTGTTTGAGCATACCTCTCCCCCTTCTCCCTTACAAAGCTCTACCCAATTGTCTTGGCTCCCTTTCCTGTCGAGGCCCGCTGTGCTCCTCGCTGCCTTAGAGGTAGTCCCACCATCTCTTCTGCCTCGATATAATGTCCCTCCTCTGTATCCCCCCTCCCTCGTCCTCCTCCGGGAGTGTATGGTTTCTCATTATTTCCTCCATCTCCTTAACTTGTGTTTCCCAGCTTCTCTCTCTCTCTCTCTCTCTCTCTCTCTCTCTTCCCCCCCCCACTCTTGCCGTATATTTTCTTCCTCACTTTTGCACATACACTCTTGAGCAATCCTTTCAGCCTCCCATCTCTTCCTTTCCTCATTCATTTCAACCTGTCTCTCCCTTTACTCCTCTGCTTCTCTTGCTGCCCTCTCCGCTTCCACCTTCTGCTTCTCCCTCTCTTCTTCCTTGACATCATTTCCTCTTCCTTCTCCCTCTATGCTTCCTCTAATTCCCTTCTTCTCCAGCATTGGATCTTTCATAGATTCACATGCTTGAATATTACCCGTAGTCAGACTGGGAATCCTCTGTAATTTAAAATGATTATATATATAACTTTTTTCCATAGGAAAAATCAATGAGGATTGCCCATTGTGTCTAATAAGACATTCACTTATGTAGTCCCTCCAAATCACTTTGGTCCTTTATGACCCCAACCAATGAGGTGGTAGGGCTTAAGCTCCATCCCATGCAGCCATCTTCAGATTTTTCACAGCAGTCTACCAGACAGGGTGAATCCTCTTGGCTCTCAGAGCTTTTATCTGTGTTTTCTATTTAGTTTTACAAACTACAACTTTGTTTTCACTTTTTCAAATCCATCTAGTTAAGGACTACCATCTATGACTTACTGGACTCAGAAAAGACATTTGTTCCACATTTTATTTCGTCGAGTAAAGACCTCCTTGGCACCATGGCTGAGGAGACAGGACCATGCCAAAATGCCCTCCTTGTTTAAGGATTGCAGCAGGTGCAGAAAGAAGTTGGTGTACATGAGGGATCCCTATGAACAGTGCATTTACTGTTTATATCCTGATGATATTCAACAATGTGAGATCTGCAAAACCTTCACCAACAAGACACTACAGGACAGGCACAGAAGGTTGCTGTTACTTCTGGAGACCAAGTGCCAATCTTCTGATGAAGAATATGCTAAACGAGTCCCTGTAACATCTCACAAGGGAACTGAGAGACAAACCTCTGAGAGAAGGAAAGGTGAATCTCCCCACCTCACAAGAGCAGGAAAAAGGTTGAGAAAAGCTCCCTTACGCCTTCCTCAAGCCCTGTGGGTCAAAAAAGCCATCATCATGAAGGAAAAAGAACATTCAAACGTAAGGAGAAGGCATCTAAAACTTCATTTGTGGAACGGCCGACTACCGGTTCATCGTCGCCGTGGACTCTGTCCACAAGCGGCAGTGCTTCTAAAAATGACAGTAGTTCGTCGACGCCCAAACCATCCACGAAGGAAAACCTGTCCAGGACCACATTAAAAATGTCCTCGTCGTCGAGCATATCCCCCTCATCCAAATCATTGTTGGCAACGAAAGATTCATCATCAAAGGCTAAGGAAAAACATCACTCATCAACAAAACTCTAGTCCACGGAGCTAACAACGCATCACTTGTCCACAAAACTGTTGTAGACGAAGCCACCAGCACCCGCGTCTACAGAAAAGATTAGGCCAGAAAAGCCATCCATGAGCGTCCCATCAACGGTAAACCCCACCGTCCACAGAGGAAAGCCCAAATAAGGCTAAGGTCCTGTCTGACACACTCCCAACAGGAAGACGGGAAGAGCCTGTAACAATCCAATTATCACCAATTAAGGAGATGGTGGAATTACCAGATATTATTCTCCAAGTGGAACAATCTGACATTGATGACATGGGTGAACAGCTCACTCATACTCTGAAAGAAAATAGTCCACCATGGCATGCTACCACTGAAGGCGTCACTGACCCCTTTTGACCCCTACACTGATGCAGTCCACGCAGCGAATTATAGAGTTGTTCAACAGACTCCAAAGAGTTCAACTGTTGGGGCCCTCCGCTGCCAGGTATAGGGATGCATCCATTGTTTCAGTGGGCACAAGGTCCCCACATAGAAACTGGTAACCTCAACACATTACGCCAAGGGGCTCTCCCACTAACAGTAGACCCTGTAAACGTAAACTATCCCCCGAGCCGCTGCACAGGCCCAGGGACATGTCACTATCACGCATTGCTTCACCAACAAGAGTCTCACCTCCAAGGTTCTCACCTCCTCCAAGGAGAACTTCACCATCAAGGAATCCAATCACAATGGTACCCTCGACTGTGTCAGTTTCAGATTGGCAGGACGACCCACTCAGGGAATTCACGCACACAGACGAACCAGAGGAGGGAGAGATCACACAGGACCCAGAGCAGCATAGCAAATGGGATTACTATGTGATAGAAAAAACATCAAAGCGAGATTCCCCAGGGGAAACATTCCCTCCTGATTACGTGGTATCCTTCCACACCAGAATTGCCAAGGCAGCTGATCTTTTCCAGCTATAAGTGACTTAAGAGGAAAGGAAATGGTGCTCTGCGAGCACAAAGATAAATGAAGGAGGACTGTCACAACTATCCAGGTGTTGGACACGATTTGGGATGCAGGGGTAAGGGGACACACCAAACCCGGCTCGGTCATCACTGTCACGGTGCGAAAGAATTGACAAACCCCTCATCACCACTAACAGCGCCACCAGACAAAGAAGGCCGCAAACTTGAGGCCATGGGCAGAAAGGTCTTGTCATCAGCATCTCTAACTATCAGGGCAGATAATGCCTTTGCTCTGACAGCTCGACTTGACAGCGAGCTCTGGTTCCGTATGTCAAAACTAGCCAAACATCTGCCAGCAGAATTCCAGGAGGAGGCAAAATCAATAATAGCTGACGGGGAAGCCACCTCAGATCACATGATCGACGCATCTGTGGATGTCACTGGATAAGGTTTTCAACAAATGGCCCATGGAACTGTTCTTAGAAGGCAGGCTTGGAAGAAGGCAGCCAATTTTAGACCAGAAGTACAGGCGCAAATCTTGAATATACCCTTTGACGGACAAGATCTATTTGGCAAGAAGATTGACAACCATTTAAAGGGTATTAAATCAAACACTGACACCGCTAGAGCTATTAGCTCGCTAAAGGACAAAGATTAAGATCGCCACTCATTTCGGTCTTTTCACAGCTCATCCGCGAGATATAGGGGATACAACAGGTCGTCGTGCAACCAAAGAACACAAAACAGTGTGTATCAAGACAATAAATATCAATAATCAGGTGCCAAATCCAACTCTCAAAGAGGCAGATGTGGTTCGGGCCACTCAATAACCCAATCTAAACAAAACTGACAATCCCTGTGCACCCCCCCCCCCCCCACACAAATCACCCCAGTGGGAGGATGAATAAGCCAACACTTCCACCCTTGGCAAGACATTACATCAGACAAGTGGGTGCTGCAAGTCATATGTGGTGGACACACAATCGAATTCTTAGAACGACCCCCCCCCCCGTTCCACCACTACCATGCAAAATCCATTTGCTGAAAAATCTAAAATTGGAAATTCGCAAGCTGTGGCAAAAAGCAGCCATAGAACCAGTACCAGTAAACCAAAGAGGAAGAGGTTTCTACTCTTGTTTTTTTTTTCTAATCAAGAAAAAGAACGGGCAGTGGCGACCAATATTAGACTTAAGGGCGCTAAACAAGTTCGTGAAGGGCATCAAATTCAAAATGACGTCCCTTCAAAATGTGCTACCATGGCTAAATAAATAACTTTCTAGCAACCTTCTGTTTGGAAGACGCGTACTTCCATATCCGCATCCACTCCGCAGACAGGAGATACCTCAGGTTTACAGTGGGAAATGTGCATTTTCAATTCTGCGTCCTCCCTTTCGGCCTAAATTCGGCCCCACGGGTCTTCACCAAATGCCTAGCACCAGTGGCAGCGAACCTCGGATGCAAAGGAACTGAGGTTTTTCCATACCTAGATGACTGGCTAATGAAAGCACGCTCGCACAATCTCGCAACAATAGCGGTCGCAAAGACAACTAATTTCCTCAAAACCCTACTGTTTTTCATCATCTAAACGAAGTCCAGCCCAATACTGGCCCGAAACAGCACTCTTCCTAGGAGCAGAACTAAATACCTGCATCCCCAGAGTGCATCCTTCGGCAGACAGAATATCCACGATGCTAAAGCTAATCTCTTGGTTTCTCGACAATGCCACAGTCTCGGTACATCGATTCAAGTCGCTAATGTGCTTGATGTTCTTGTGTATATACCTCATACCCAACTGGAGACTAATGAGGTGACCAATACTGGAGACCCTGGACCACTAATGGGCTCATGCCTATTGGTCGTGGGAAGGTGCCGTTCAACTTCCACCAGCGTTACACAAAGCACCTGACTGGTGGCGAACTCCACAAAATCTAACACAAGGGATGCCGTTTCAGGCACCCACGTCTAGACTTCTCCTCAGGACAGATGCACCCCTATCCGGCTGGGGAGCGTACCTATCAGAACTACAAACAACATCCTGGAGCTCAGAGCAATCCACTGGGCACTAAAAGCCTTCCTACCCGTACTAGCAGGACAGGTAGTCACGATACAGACAGACAATACAACCTCCATGCACTACAACAACAAATAGGGAGGTATAAGATCAGAGATCCTATCCAGAGAAGCACAGAAACTCTAGTCATGGTCGTTGCAACACAAGGTCCAGTAGAAAGCAGAACACCTGCCGGGAATAGACAATGTCCTAGCGGACAAATTAAGCAGGGATTACTCGGTATCCCACGAGTGTGAATTAGACTAAGAAGAAACACAGCAGATCTTCCGCAGTTGGGGACACCCGGAGATCAATCTCTTCGCCACCAGCTGCAAAACGAAATGCCCAATCTTCGCCTTGAGATACCCGGAGGCCAAATCACTGGGGGACGCATTCTCAATAACTTGGATGTGCAGTTCCTGTGCGCATATTCTCACCAAACCCATTGATAGCACGAGTGCTGCGTAGGATTAAAAAGCAACCATGTCAGGTGATCCTCATTGCTCCAGAGTGGGCTTGCCAAGTTTGGTACCCGACCCTCCTGCTCCTCTCCCAAGAGACACCCATTGGCCTCAGAACACATC
This sequence comes from Ambystoma mexicanum, assembly GCF_040938575.1. Lineage (NCBI taxonomy): Eukaryota > Metazoa > Chordata > Amphibia > Caudata > Ambystomatidae > Ambystoma > Ambystoma mexicanum. Next base: position 352,487,177 of record NC_090929.1, read on the forward strand.
AACGATTGTTGACACAGCAGACTACAAGGTTCTCCACCACGATCCAGCAAGCCTTTCACTCAAAGCAAAAGTTAGCGAACCATACATTGCTTTGGGACATTATTTGAGCGTCTAGGGCACAATCCACCCGCACCACAAACGCCAAAAGTGGAACCGCTTCACTACATGGTGTGAGGCTTCACACATATCCGGTTACAACATCTATGGAGCAAGTGTTACCATATTTGTTACATCTGGTAAAAACTGGACTCTCCTTGCCCTCCATTAAAATACACCTGTAAGCCATATCAGCATATTCAATAAACCCTAGTCAAGCTTCGTCAGTTACTGATCCAACGGTCAAAGTCACCGTCAAGGGCTAACTACTTATGTTCCCACCAATGCCGGAACCGGTACCCGCTTGAAGCTTAAACACAGTTTTGTCTGCACTCATGCAGGCACCCTATGAACCCATCCATAGATGTGACCTAAGGTTCCTATCCTGGAAGGTTGCTTTTTTAGTAGCCATCAGGTCAGCTAGAAGAATCAGGGAACTCCAGGCTCTCTCAACGGAACCTCCTTTCAACATATTCCAGAAGGACCGTGTCATTCTCGGAACACATCCTCATTTCCTACGTAAGGTAGTCTCTGAAATGACACTTTCAGAGCGTTTAGTACTTCCTACATTCTTCAGTAACCACACTTCGATGGCAGAAGGTGCGCTCCACTCATTAGATATCGTGAGAGTCCTGAGGTTCTACATACAAAGAACCAAAGAGTTCTGTACCTCACCAGGACTTTTTGTAGCATTCACAGGTCGCACTAAAGGACAGTGCATTTCCAAAGAAGGTCTCCTGCGCTGGGTCGCAAATTGCATCAGCCATTGCCATCAGTCCAACGGTGACCCGCTCCCTGGACCTCCGACAGCTCACTCCACCAGAGGTAGAGCAGCGTCTGTCGCTTTCCACGCAGAGTGGCGATAAGACATATGTAGAGCGGCTACCTGGAGCACGCTACACACATTCAACAAGCATTACTGCTTAACAGAAGATACCAACAGGGAATCAGCGGTCGGACAGGCTGTCATCCAACACCTGTTTGTTTAAGGTAGGAGCAGCCTATTTCACCTGCCCTTCCCTATGTATATGTAGCTTAAATTAAGTTGCTATACTCTATGGATACTGAAGTTTAACCTTCAATGTGTAACCAATAATGGCATGCTTCACGGCTTGGTATTCTATTCAAGCATGTGAATCTATGAAAGATCCAATGTTGGAGAAGTCTTAGTTACTTACCTGTAACTGTATTTCTCCAGCATTGGTATCTTTCATATATTCACATGCACCCACCCACCTCCCCTGAGAGGCTGCTCCAAGGCCCGACAGTCCTCATTTATGTAGTCCATCTCGGCTCAAAATCTGAAGATGGCTGCATGGGGTGGAGCTAAAGCCCTGCCACCTCAATGGTTGGGGTCATAAAGGACCAAAGTGAGGTGGAGGGACTACATAAGTGAATGTCTTATTAAACATAATGGGCAATCCTCATTGCCTTTTCCTATGGAAAAAATGTATATATAGAATTATTTTAAATTACCGAGTGTTCCCAGTTTGACGATGGGGAATATTCAAGCATGTGAATCTATGAAAGATACCAAAGCTGGAGAAATACAGTTACAGGTAAGTAACTAAGACTTCTTCTCTCCTGCCATTTTCTTTCTCTCCTCTCCCTTTCCCATTCTCTTTCTTCCTCTAACTTCTGTATCTGTCATGCTTCATCTTCCTCTTGATCTCGTCTCTCCCAATGTTCTATTTGTCCTGAGGGTCCGTTTAATGCTCTCCGTCTAGTTTAAACAATGTGTGTCCTCCAACCCATTCACCTTTGTCCGCGGTCGTACCTCCCTTGTCACTCTCTGCTAGCGTGGCCTGTAATTAGCAGCGCTCCTTATACTCATTGCACATGGGTGATGACTTGGAGTTATTTAACTTGGCTCAGTTATTGCGTCTTCGCTGCTGTATGAAGGAGGTGTGTACACAGGGTTGGTCTATCCTGCCGCTGCGTTTAATACTTTCCCTGTGCTTCGGTTGCTGGGTCGGTGCTTTGGGGAAGAGGAGGCCGAGGAGCCGGGGGCGCTTTTCCCCCTGCGTCATGCTCATTAAGCATCCACTCCCTCCTGGTTGTGTCCTCCACCTCGTCCCTGAACATCTTCAATAATTCTAGAACCGTTATTCTATTTTGTAACTTTTTGCCTTTATATGCAGCACATAAACATGGTCATGTGTTGCAGCACAGGTTTAGAAAAACTGCCCTCCTGGGGTCAAGGTTTTATCATCTTTCCCTCTGTCTCGCGAGTCCATTCCGCACTATACTTGCAAATGTTTACTTTATACTGAGGGGGGACTTTCACACATGCATTAGGGGAGTGTCTCCCATCATGGGACGTCACTCCTTTGACTGCCGATATTTACGTGACCTCTAAATGCGCTTTTGTTGTATACCTCAAATATCCTCACTTTACTTTCCCAATCCTTCAATCGACAATATATTTACTCCAAATGTCAACACTTCTCAAGTCTTCCCACAAGGCTCCACCAAAACAAACGCGAAGCGTGCACCACAGTCGCCGCCTCTTCTTCCAACACCACCCTTTAAGGCCAATCCAAATCTCCACGTGCTCCTGGGGCCTGTGCTAATGTCAAAGCAACCTTTCTTCACAGCTTCAAGCCTACAACCTCGAGAACCTCGATGTCACAACCTCAGCAGCCTGGACAACCTTTGAGCCGGCTCCCCACTCTTTAGCTACTACCTTTTCGCCCCAAATAACAAAGATGTTTTCTGCCAGCTTGTGACACTCGGAGTGCCCCTCCTCCTGGGCCAACAACATCCTCCTGCTGATACGCTAAAGTGCAAAGTGCAGTTACAACTTGTCTTGAACAACAACCCCTATATGCATACAACATATGAGTCCACTCATAAAACACAAACCCTACGGCTGTCTTCTTGTCCACTCATGGCAAGGGAATCATCACTTATAACAGCCCTGCTAGGTCATCAGGGGGCGTGGCCCTTCTTTACCTCAATCGGTCACAGGGAATCCTATTTTCTTGTTTTTTGTATACCTTTTTGTTTTTCTTTTCTGTAATTTCTCATAACTTGCCACCTTCCGTAACTTAAGCAAAACTCTTGTCACATGGAATCTCTCTTTTCTTCCCACAATATGCACAATACCTCCCTCCCCCTACATTTGCCAGATTACTGTTCTCATAATTACATCCGCTAGTCAGCCCACACCTTTGGAACCGCCTTATCCCACAATCTGCCACTCCACCCTCTGGTCTGCAAAGCGTTCCACGGGGAGCGGGCAGAATTTTTTCCAAGCGGGCTCCTGGCGATCTTCTGAGTTTTCACTCGTGATTGGCAATCCGGTCTTCACGGGGTGCCACGCAGTCCTTCAGGCTTGTGGTGGTAAAAAGGTAGTATAGTCAGTGAGGGCGTTGGGCGACCATCTTCTGCTACCCTTTGTCGAGTTTGGGGAAGGTGCCCCCTTACTCGGGTACGCAGGGGACAGGCAGGAAGCGACCCATGCCCAAAAAATGAGAGACCAATAGTATGGCAAACATACTGTTTTATTAACAATACTCGAACAAACCAGGCATGGTCATGGACATCGGGCGATCTCCATTTTCCTCTCCTTCGAACACAGGCTTGCCCATATAACGTTGCAAACAAATGCTACATTGATTAACCCTGGTGGGATATGATTGGCTAAGTAGTAGGGTAGTGTATATTTTCTGTTTGGGATTAGTCTTCAAATTGGTCCGGCGATACTAAGAAACTCCACCTAGGACCACCAGGAAGGCGATACATGGTGAACATGTCATCAGGGCGAGTTATGAGTGGGTGTTGCAACACTCTTTAGATGAATGTGGAAGGTGGATGAGGATTGGTCAGGGTTAGCTTCTCAGCCTTTGCAGGTTGGACAGTTACCAGCCCATGAGCAACAATTGAAGATGATGAGAACGTCTCCAAGGTGCTGCCTGTCCCAACTAAGTTACCATTCCCTGATTCCCTAGGCCTCGAGCCAGGACATTTGGCTTCCAACTTAGAACTCTATTGTATCGTTCGTCCAAAGGTATGGATGGGATGTCTGTTCTTGTCTGGCTCTAATGAATAGGCCTTCTCTGCCAGTTGCAAGTCATGTGTGTGGAGACCGTATTTCGAATTATCCTGCTCACTGACGTATGAGAATTTTAGCTGATTTTTACCATGGGTTTTATTATCATCCTGGCCTCTGGAGACTTGTTTGAGCTACTTTCTCCTCAGTGTTGGGTGTGAGCTGATGAGAACTTTACCTTCCTACAACATTTGTATCCTTGTTGATTTAGGTAAAGTTATGTCTGCCATCTGGAATCTGTCTTTTGTCTGTATTTTTCCAACTTTGGCTCAAACCTGTCCTTTGCGCTAACCTTGGCAATCTATGAGCTTGCTATCTGTGCTGCCGGGCTTGGCTCTTCTGCCGACTTAGCAAGACGAGGTCTCTCTGCTGTGCTATGGCGTTTCAATATCTCCCATTAACCTAACGTGACTGCTCCCTCCATCTTGGTTTACATGGCCACCCGTTTCAGTTGCGTTAAGCACGTATTTATATGTATTCTTGTGCGACTTGCATTTCAGCATAGGAAAGAGAGTACATGTTTTCTACCCCAGTGATTGCAAGTGTGTTCTTCGTGTCTAAGTGCAGTTTGACTTAGTGTGTGTGTATCTTCGTGTTTGGATACTTATGTGCTTTGTGTCTAATGTGACTACAGGTGTTGGTCCTAGCTGTGACGTCATTTGTCTCTTTAATAATTATAGCTCATCCAGCGATTCCATCGCCTGCAGGTTAATTGCTTCGGTGAAGTCATCTGGGAGGGGGGGGTCTGTACCCTAGTCTCAGGCAATAACGTCTCTCGCACCGGCAATATGGCAGTGGTGAGTGAGTAGATGCTATGAGCGAAGTGCACTGTTCGTGTCTATACAGTCAAAACGGGGAGAGGGCCGAAGCAACGATGGACACGTTCATTTGTCTCTATTCAGTACACACAATCCTTGGGGTGTCGGGTGGCCACTCTGAAAGTGACTCGACATACATTTAAACATTGTCTTCACTCATTTCACTGACACAGTAAGAACATTCCTACCAGAGCAGCTCAAAAGAGACAGATTTGTGAGCCTTGGGATTGACCTTGATGGATTCAAGTTCAGAAGGTGACTCTTGTTGACTATTTTCACTCTTGAATTATTCGTTTTGAAATAGGAAAGTTGGAGCATTTCAGCCAATTTATAAGTTTCCTAACTGAGGAAGCGCAGTTTTGGACATTTAAAGTTAATGTAAACAGAGTGTAAACAGAATGTAAACATAAGTTTGCATTCGTGCTGCCCCGCATGCTCTGCCTAGTTTTTAAACTAATGCAAGTATTGGACCAAGTCGGTTTCTAGAAACTCCTTAACCGTATTTGGTTCCCTGCCCCACCTGGACAGGTCTATAGCAGAAAATAGTCCTAATGGTTCGTACTCCAAAAACAATACTAATGACATAGTAACATGTCAGGAATTACCTCACCAACAAATATCGGATTTAAAAAAGTCCTCCTTCATGGACAGAAGTTTCCATCCATTCTCTGAATATTTTCTTTCATAAGGAGACAAACTAAAAAGAAATGGGAACCCTTTACCCAGAGCCACGCAAGGATTCAAATCTTTTCACAAAATAGCACAATATAGAAAAAAAAACATTACCATGGACAGGGTTTAACTGGAGTTTCAGACGCCATCAAACAAAGATAAAGGTGACAAGGAACCGTGCAGCAATCGTGGAGGAAAGAAGAGTTATGAAACCAACCCTTCTTGTACCGGCTGCTTAATTAATCATTTGAGCCAAGGGACAGGAAGGGGCCTCAGCAGAGTGGCCATCTAGCAATGTAACACAATCCATAGCTGACTACGGAAAAGGAAAAAAAAGGTATTATATGATAGGTTAGCCAGAATTCCTATTTTGGGAATTTCAGAGCCATTTTGGTTTCTTGATCTCTTTTTGGTTGCCTAAGGGACTTCTCCTGAAGTCTTCCTGCCATTTTATCCAATTTGACCTAATATGAGGCATATGGTATTGGGTGGCTCCTTAGGTGCCCAGTCTGAGGGGCACCCCATTTCTGCCCCAGAGTAATTGTGTCACTTTAATTTGGTTTTATGGCGTAGGTTGATAGTGTCTGTGCTTTATTTTGGCTTCACAACGGGTGCAAGCTATACCCGTATGTCCCATCCCCTTTGGTCCATCCTTGTGGGCGTCCCCCAACATGGGGATGGTACTGAAACCTTTGGCAGCATACAATTTAGCTTCCCCTTTAAATTTAGTAAGGGGCGTGGGGGCGTTTTCTTCGGGTATGGAAATGCCTGCCCTCTGGCTCCTCACCTCAGTCCCTTTTCCCGCATAGACGGCGTCGGACCTGGCAGCCAGTGCAGACACTTTTTTAGCTTTCCTCTTGCTTCCCTTCTTTCCTTTTCAATCTTATTTAACGTCCCTTTGGTGCCTCGACCCCCCCCCCCCCCAGCGCATGTCGGCTGCTGGAGGATTCACAAGATGTGCTTTGTGTGACCGCTCGTTCCCGGCCTCCGACCCTCATGCCCTCTGTCCTGAGTGCCTGAGGCCCGACCACCACTGGGACGCATGTGCCGCCTGCAGCGCTCTCGGTCACAGGGCATTGATGAATCGGTTGTCTCGTTGGAGGGAGATTTTCCACGCTTCTCTTCCGGCGCACCTTAAGGACTTTGCCTCCAGAACTTCTCGTCAAGACAAGGTAGGCCCTCTGTTTAGCACAGATCCTCAACACAGAGACTCCTTCCCGGGGGTTCCCATCGGGCAAGGGTTTCTCGGATTCTGGTTCTGGCAGGCTCAGGCCTCTAAAGCTAGCGGCTCCCAAGCCATGGGGCCCAGGGGCTCTTCCGGGCGCTACGGGGTTAGACCTGAGGCCGTCAAGGCTACCGGCTCCCAAGCCGAGGGGCTCAGGGGCCCTACTGGGCTGTCCTCGGAAGGGTGATCAAGTTGTCCTTTTCTTTGACCTCAAGGGGTAAGGGATCGAGTGCCACCTCCAAGAGTCTGTCCTCAGCACGACTACCAGCACAGATGCTGAGGGCAAGCTGCCTACCGGAGCTCACTCCAAGGTACTGAGTCAGGGCGTTAGCACTTCCGGCCAGCCAGACGAGGGCTCAGCGCCTACCAGAGGGATCTCGGTGATCGGCGCTTCTGCTTTGGGTGCAAGACCCAAGCTGTATCCTCCCATGTCTGAGACCTCTCGTGTCTCTGGTCCTTCACGCCCTCCCGCCCAGGTAGTGGCGAAAGGTCCCATAATGGCAGCTAGGCACGTGGTCAAGCCTGCTAGGCCAGCAGCCATTTTGGATTCTGGGCCCGCCTGTGCTCTTGCCCATTGAATGGGCCTTGCAAGAAGGTTCCAGTCCCCTTCCCTCCGGAAGTGGCAGCGGACTGTATGGTACAGACATCTGGTCTCAGGGGTACATCTACCCATTGTAGCCTTACGGTTACATGCCTCAGGTGCCTCAGCGCTCTGACCAGGAACAGAGACCCAGCGCCTCCGAGGGCTGGGCCCCTAGGGATTCGCGACTAGCGAGAACAGCTTCTTTAAGCGCTTCCTCATCCTCATCCATTCCTCTCAGATGACTGGTCTGCTGAAGGATATAGTGAAGGAGGTGATCCTGCAGGTGATGCCTCCTCGGCCTCCTCCTCTGGGTCCTCTGCCTGTTCCTCCGGCGCTACCAGTGCCAGTTCCTCACCCTGGCCCAGGCCCGACCGGTTCTTCAGACCCCTCCACCTCCTCCTGTGCCACCAATGCCTCCCCTTCAACAGCCGTTGGACCTGTCTTTGGCTCCGGACATAGGGGGGACCCAACAGGCACCTGTGTGCTAGGGCCCAGACTCCCCTGGTCTGCTGAAAAGGGCAGGGGGGGGGGGAGAATGACGATGACGCCCAGGATGACAAACCTTTGGCATCTGTTAAGGCCTCTCATGACCGCCTTCAGGAACTGGCAGAGTTCTTGGGGGCCCGAAGAAGCCCCCCAGGAGTCAGTACTGCTAGCAGAGGTTTTGGGCAACGTACCAGGATCCAGTCTGGCATCCCTCTTCAGAAGGATGGTCTTCAGGTGACGAGAAAGGTCTGGGAGAAGCCCAGGTCCAACGCCCAGATGAATAAGAAGTTAGACAGCAGTTTCAGGCTGACGGACAGGGAGCCAGTCCTCCTGGCCTCTCACCCGCAGCCACATTCTTCAGTGGTGGCTGAGGCCTCACTATATTCCAAACCATCGTCTTCCTCATCTTCCTCCACGGAGCCACCTCCAGTTGTCTTTCCAAGGAGGGCAAGGCCCTGGAGTCTTTGGGCAAACACTGTTATGCCATTTCAGGACTGTATCTGCGGCAAGCAGACGCTCGATTATCTGCGGCAAACCAGAAGCTGTGGCGGGTGCTTGGGGAGTTTCTGCCTGACCTCTTTCCTTCAAGGCCGGTCTGGCAGATGTCCGGGCTATTGCGTAGGACGTCATGGAGTCTTCGGTCTCCCACTTAGACACAGCCAGCTGAGGTCTGTGTCTGGCTGTCGATATGAGAAGGACGGCGTGGATGCATGCCACTATATTTTCATCTGACGTGCAAGAGCGGATCCTAGATCTGCCCTTTCAGGGCGTGGAACTCTTTCATTCGTCAACCGATGAAGAGTTGACAAAGAAGACAATCTCAAACCGCCAAGTCCTTTGTCATCCTGACAAAGCCAGGCCAGAAATCCTTCCCTCAGTCTCAGGGCAGAAACAAATTCAAACCCGCTTGTAATGGCTTCAAGGGGTTCCGGGACTGTGGTACATGGAGGCCTGACAGGTCACCCAGCGATAACAGGAGGAAGCAGAAGAGGACTTTGCACAGCTTTTTCCGCTCCCCCTCCTCTGCCCCCACCTCGGACGCCAAGAAACAGTGATCTCAAGGTCGGGGTACATAGCTCTTCAGAGCGGGGCCAACTGGCTCTATTCCAGCATAGCTGCAAGCGACTTTTTAAGAACCCATGGATCCTATCCATAGTCTGCATGGGCACCAATCTTCCTTTTCTTTTATCCTCTCTCATCCTCTCCTCCTCTTCATCAGATCGGGTCCCTGGCTCTTTTGCAAGAGGTCCTTTTTCTCTTGGAGATGTAGGCTGTAGAACGCTTTCTCACTCAGACAGGGGCTCTGGTTTCTACTCCAGGATTTTTGTGGTACCCAAGAACAACAAGACTGGCCTGAGGGTTGTCCTGAACCTGTCATTTCTCGATCTGTCTTTACCGCTTTAACGCTTCAAGATGATTACTCCAGCGCATATAGTAGAGTCTCTGTGTGCAGGGTACTGGATGTGTTCCCTAGACCTCAAGGATGCGTACCTATATGTGCTCATCGACCAGCAGCATCAGAGGTTTCTGCGGTTCACAATTATGTCGCAACACTTCCATTACAAGGTTCTACCTCGTGTCTTCACAAAGTTGATGAGTGCAGTGGCGGGTCTCCTAGCTTGGAGGGCAATCACCTATACCCCTATCTGGTCACCCGACGCAGTGATATACTCCTGCCAGAGATTGGCAGATGTTCATCAGCTGGGGTTCTCCCTCAACCAGAGGAAGTGACAGTTGTACCCCTCCCAGGATCTGGTCTTTCTAGGAGTGCATTGGAACATGGCCATTCAGTGGGTGATCCCCATTCCTGAGAGGCTCCTCTCCCTTTGCAAGGCGATTGGGCATTTTCTAGCCAACTCGGCCACCTCACCATGGAGGATCCAGCACCTTCTGGGGCTGATAGCCTCCTGTGTGCTCACTGTACAGCATTCTCGCCTCAAGATGAGGCGCCTCCCTCTCCACCTGGCGGACAATTGGCATCAGGAGATGGGGGGTCTCCGTTGGACAGCATCCCAATGCCCCCGCTCCTTCTGCTGATCTCTGCTGGTGGTTGATGGACGGCAATAGTTCAGTCAGAGCCCCCTTCACCCGACCGGAGCCTGCCCTGGTGGTGACAAAGGACTCCTCTCTTTCCAGCTTGGGGGATACTCTGGAAGGCTCAGTGATTCATGGCGCATGGTCCTGGACGGAAGCCCTCCTGCATATCAGTCTGCCCGAGCTCAAGGCAATGGGCATGGCCATCAAGACGTTTCTGCTCCTCATCACGGACAGGTCTGTTCTAGTCAGGACAGACAATTCTTCAACAATGTTTTACCTGAACAAGCATGGTGGCACCCTTTCTGCCCTCCTCTGCATGGAGGCTGTATTGATCTAGGAATGGGCCCTGAGGGAAGGGGTTTTGATTTCAGCAGTCCACCTCATGGGAGACAGCAATGCAGAAGCGTAGCAGCTGAGCCGCTTGGGGTTCTGCACCTACTAGTGGGAGTTGCACACCGACTTCTTGGTGCCCCTGTTCCAGCGTTGGGGTTTCGCGGACCTGGACTTGTTTGCATCTCCTCTGAATTCCAAGTACCCCCAGTTTGCTTCATGTGCAGGACAGGGTCGGGGGTCTCTTGGAGATGCCTTCCAGATCTGTTGAGAAGGCCGCAGGTGTTGTGTTCCCGCTTCCCCCTCTGCTCCAGCAGACCTTCCGCAAGTTCCGGGCTTCAGTGGGCTGCAGCTTCATCCTGATTGCCCCCCACTGGGCTTCGAGACCCTGGTTTTCGGATCTGATGCAGTTGTGCTCCCAGGGCTCCGTTCACCTTCTGATCCCCAACGGGGGTTTTCTGACGCAGCAGGGCAGGGTGGTGGAACATCCGGCACTGGCGGCCTGGTTCCTGACCAGCTAAGGCTTCAGCATGCTCAATTTTCTATGACAACTAGGATATCATTCAACAGGTCAGGAGGCCCTCTACTCGGTCCCAGTATAAGAGTAAGTGGACTAGATTCTGCCATTGGGTTCATGACAGGGTTCTGGATCCTGTCACCTGGCCTCTAGACGACATACTGGCCTTTTCAGCACACCTTGCTCGTTCAGGAGTTCAGGTGGATACTTGCCACACTTATTTGGCAACCATCGGGGCTTACAAGAATTCTCCTGAGTATGTGTTTTCAGCAGCCAACCCAGTGATTCAGGCCCACCTCAAGGGGTTGTCTATGCTTTTTCCTCCAGTGCATAGGCCTCATCTGCTCTGGGACCTCAATGTGATTCTTGCAGCTTTGCAGCACACACCTTTCGAGCTGGTGACCTCTGTGGACATTCAGCAGGTAACGCTAAAGACGGCTCTCACTTCTGCGCGCAGGGTCAGTGAGCTGCAGGCTTTGGTTTCGTGCGAGCCCTTCACCACGTTTCATGACAAGGTCCTCTTGCACCCTCAACCAAACTTCTTGGCCAAGGTGGTCTCTCCATTTCATCTGAATCCTGAGATCTGCCTGACAATGTTCTTCCTGAACCTGCAATCAGAGGCAGAGAGGGCCATTCATTCCTAAGACCTCAAGAGGGTCCTCAAATTTTACCTCTCTCGGACGAAATCCTTCAGGAAATCCGACGCATTGTGGGTCACTTTTGGGGGTTCCTCCCCAGCTCTCAGGCTGCTAAGGCTTCCATCGTCCATTGGATGGTTCAGGCCATTCCATTTCAGAGGCCTACACAGCCATGGGCAAACCAGCCCCTGAGGGGGGATCCATGCCCATGCGGTCAGAGCTAAGGCCAAGGCCATCACTTTTCAGAGACCTGCTTCTTGGGATGTCATTAGCAAGGCGGCTGCTTGGGCCTCTCCGTCCACCTTCTGTAAGCCCTATTCCCTAAATACCAGCACCAGGCGCGATGCAGAGTTCAGTCAGGTGGTTCTGAAGATCCTTTTTGCTTCGTCCTAGATATGAGGCAGGTTGTCAAAGTTCGACCCTATGGTCTTGTTCGGTGGAATCACCCACAAGGATGGAGGAAAGAGTACGGGACGTATGAGTAATAATGTTCTCCAGCATGGTGTCTGGCATGGTGTTAGGGAGAATTCTCTGTATGGGCTAATTTCCCAAACCTAGAGAGTCCCCCAGCACCTATGCTGGATTTTTGGGGTTTATTTTTTTCTCCTGCTAAGAGTGAGACTCTTTTTCTTCCACTCTTAGGCATGATTTGAGAATGTCCTTTGACTTTGTAATGTGTTTTATGGGCTATGGGGTCTTTTACTCCATAGGGTTTCATGTGTTTTTGGTAAGTGTGTTATACAGCACCCTCAGTGCAGTAACACAGGGGTGTCATAGTGACCCCCAAACATAGACTCCATACCCTGGGACTGACTACTGTCTCCCAGGGCATGTAAAGTCACCATTGACTTTACTAGTCTTAAATTGTGAACAGAACCAGTACAAACCATCATATTGTGGAAGTACTGGTAGAGGAAATTAGATTGCCCCTGGGTCTGTTTTTCGAGGGGGCACTGTGCAGTCCTCCCTCGTCGAGTTTCTGGCTGGTGGCAGTGGTTACCACGCGAAATATTCCACCGGAATTTTCCTATGGGATTTTCCCATTCATTTTAAACGCACCACTTTTTTGGTGCAATATTAAAGATACCGCCGGTTTATTTATTTAATATTTATTCCCCCCGGTTGGGTCTTTTTGCCAGGACTCGGTTTTAAAATGGCGTTTGTGTTCGTCTCTGTAACTCCAACCCAAGTCGGGCCCTTTGTTCCACTTTTGTCGGGCTTCTGCACAGAAGCCTCCAAAAGTGCACTCTGTCTGCGTCTCCAGGATGTGTGGGAGGGGGGGTTTTAGGCACCCTGGACTGAGTTGCCTCGGCAACTCAAGTCGCACTCTTGTGTGATTGGCCCAGTGGTGAGCCGCCCGGCTCACCACTTAGCATGTTTGAGTAACAGCTAGGACTGATGAATGGGGGTTTTCTGCATAAAAGCAGGGCTTTGGGGACTGGAACTGCAGATGTCGCCACAGGACCTAAAGAATCCGAAGAGGGAGAAGCTGAGCCGACCTGCAACGACACCACCGGTGGAGCCCTGCTGAACCGCCTCATCACTTCCCGACGACAAAGAAGATCTTCATCCTGGAGAGTCTTCTTCCTTTGAACTGGTGGGGTCAACCAGTTTGCCCTCTTTTCGCCTTCCAGGATCGTCTCGTGGTCGAATCGCCCGTGCCAAGCACCCCGGCGGCCGGATTAGCCACGCTTCACAACTACTGCAAATAAAAGGGTAGTACATTTTAACCGAGAAACTCTGCGGCTGGTTTCTTCCCTGGCAGTGCAACGAACTCCAGCTTTCCTCCACTTTGAGATCTTCTCTTCCCTTCCCCTGGACGAAGCACCGACTTGCACCGCTGCCAGGAACAACTGCCCCCGCTGGAGCTTTCTCACCATTTCAGGTAATGTGTCCCACCTGGTCTCCCTTGCAACAGACTGTTCAAGGTGTCCCGTAAATCCTTGACTCTCTATCCTGGGGTGACCTGGGACCTGTTAACTAACTTTTCTGAACTGATCCAACTCTTTTTGAACTATCTGCAAAGACTTTTAAAGTTAATTCAACTGTGTGATCTTGGGCACATTCTGCCTTGCTCTCTCCAAGAGTGGGCCTGGCCTATGAACTTTCTTGCACTACAGTAGACTCTGCCTTTCTTGACTTGCTGTGGTTCTTTTAAAAGTGTTGGTATTGTGTGCTTTTCTAATTCTGCCTTTTTCCCTCCCTTTTTTAAATAATTATTGGAGTGCCATCTTGGTTAAGTGCTCACCTCGGTATTTGATAATAAGTGGTGTTCTTTTCCTAAGACTTGTCGAATAATTAATCAGGGAGGTGTGTATATTTCTAATGACTGTGTTTGAACTTGCTTGACATATTAGTGCCAGTGTATTTTTACAAGTGTGTTTTAAAAAAAATAATTATATACTTTTATACCAAAGCTCTGGTCAGTGTTTGCTTGTACTACTGTATTTTTGTACCTAATGTGTATAATCTATGTACTGCCTAACTCTTCTTGAGAGAAGTCTGACTGCTCAGCCACAGCTAGCAGGTAAATCTGGGTGGTACAGACTGCTACCAATTGGGTTTACTGCCAACACCTGTAGTCCTAAGCCTTTTGCAGTGGTCCCTAAGGGAACTGCACAGGTTTCTGCCTAACACATGGAGTCACATGCTCATAAATATTCCCTGTCGAAAGGCTGGGAATCATCAGTAAAAGGAAAAACTGCTTCAGTTTAGTTTCTAAACTGTGTTTCTCCTACAAACCAATCACTGAGCTCTGGGTCATACTGCCCTCTGCCCAAGCCCCTCCTCAGGCAGCCATCTTCAGATTTTTTCGGCACTTTCAAGTGTTGGGAGTCCTTGCGTTTCGCTCTTCGAGCTTTTGTGCTTTTTTGATAGGAAAACTCTATTTTCGGTCAATCGAGCCCATGTTCTCCATCGATTATCCTTCTGATTAAAAGGGATCCTTTTTTGGCATATTTCATGCCCCTCAAGGGCAGGAATCGTCGTGTCCTTCTTGGAAGTTTCCAGAAGTTCGTCAGGCCACACTGCGCGGATCATGTTGGATGAGAAGGGCAGTGCTTCCCTCTTCAAGCAGTGCACCAGCTGCGGTTTGCGGAATGTGTTCACGGAAGACACGCATTCCCAGTGCCTGTATTGCCTACACCCGACGCATAAAGAAGATTGTAAGATCTGCTGTGGCTTTACCAAGCGCACGATGAAGGATCGACATGGCTCAAGGCCAGGGCCTCTACCTCAGGTGATTCACAGGGGCATGCCTCTTCTGCATCCAGCTAACCTGAGCGAGCTTCTAAGTCCTTTACGGGCGCTCCATCCGTGGGGGCCCAACACAAGGCCAAGCACAGAGAGTCCGCGTCCATCGGGGTCGCCGCTCCTGCGGGTCCCACGATGGTCAGGGCACGTTTATCGTCTCCGTCAGCATCGATCTCCAACCACTACTCCAGCTTTTCATCCAAGAGGAAGTCGGCTACCCCCGGGAATCTGCGGGAGATGCTGGAGAAGGCCAAGCAGGAGAAGGCCAGCAGGACAAGGGGTCCGACCTGCCCGTGAAGGCCCAGGTGATCCAGGCCAAATCGTCATCCTTGATTGAGTTGGTGGTGGCCTCCCTTTTGAAGGCAAAAGGGGTCTGACCCGGTCCAGGGTACCCTGGCGGCGGCCAATGCTGCTCTTCCACCCTGGAGGGAAGCTTCGGCCAATCCAGTTGAGAAGACTCCGGAGAAGTGGATGCCAGACCTCATCCAGAGACCGACCCCTCAGGACCCAAAGAAAGGGGGGCTGAGATGATATGACAAGGAGGAGATACTTTCCGTCCGGACCATTCAGGGTGGTGACAACGACGATGGGAACGTCTGGACGACGTCCACCAGAGGCCACAACGCTGAACGTCGACAGGGATGACGACATGGGTGCTGAGCCCAGCGATTCTGCCCACCAGGTGCCTCCTAGAGACCTTTCGCAGGACATCCTCTCGACCATCCAAACGCTGGTGTCAGAGATTCAGAGGAGGATGCCGACAGCACCACCACCACCACCAGCAGCACCACTGCTGGTGACCCCATTGACAAAGAGAATGGGGAGACATCCTACGCCTCCATTCCAACCATTGCTGCCCTCCCCCCCTAGAGTGATGGGTACAGACACGGTGACAACTGACACAGACGACAGCGGCACAATGGTAGATCCTCCGTCACCACAGCCGAGAGCTTCTGCTCCGGATGAAGTGGGATTCTTCCATTCCATGATCGCCCGTGCGTCTGAGCTTTTCCAGCTCACCCCTGATGAGATGGATGGCTTCCTGTATCAGTACCGGGATGTGAAGAGGAAGACCATCCTGTCAGTCCCGCTCCTGGATGACGTTTGGGATGAGGGGCTGGCACTGCTGAGGAACCCTGCCTCATCACCGGCGAAGAGAGACAGACTTGAAAAGAAGTACAGGATGCCGGAGTCTGCACCCAAGTATCTACGATCTCAACCGTCGCCATACTCGGGTGGGAAGGGGGTATCTCGGCGGCCTATAGGAACAAAACCGTTGAGTTCGGCATCTTCATCCGCACCTCTGGACAACGAGGGGTAGAAATTGGATTCCATGGGTCGAAAGGTCATCTACTCAGTGGCACGACGGTCAAGGCAACCAACGCCTTAGCGATTGTGGCCAGATACGACCTGGAGCTTTGGTACAAGATGGCTCTGCTCCTGGATTTCCAAACAGGTCGAGGCTTTGGAGATCCTCCAGGAGGGCGAGGTGGCGTCGGACCATGCCATCACAGTGGCCCTGGACATTGCGGACATGGGCTTCCGCCAGATGGGAAACAGGGTTTGCCTTCACCGTCGTGGCTGGCTCAAGGCCACCATTTCTAGACAAGAGGTCCAGACGAGGGTCCTGGAATGCCGTTAGACGAGACAACCTATTCGGGAAGTCTGTCAATGAATCCCTTCAGGCCATCAAGACTGACACACACTTGGGCACTCTGCAGCAACACCGGCCGTCCTTCCGTTCCTCAGGAGGGAAGTCTAACAGGCCTTCAAAGGGTTTCGGCGGGACTCGTCATCTTACCACCAACCCTCCCGCTCTTCGACCCAGGAAGCCAACAGGGGTCGCTCCAAGGCCTTCGGAGCTGGCCGCCATCGTCGTCAAGGCACCCAAGGCGGCACAACGACCTCCAAGCAAGATTGAACCGGCCAGGAGGTTGGGCCCCCACCCATGCACCCCGGTGGGAGGCCAGCTGGCAAACTTCGTCAGCGTTTCAGAGACCATCTCCACCTATCGATGGGTGCTGGACGCTCTCGCCCACGGACACACCTTAGAATTTCAACAAATGTGTCAGCAAATGACACTGGTGGCCCAGCAGGAACAACACATCCCTCAGCTGCTGCTGGAGGTTCGGGCCATGTTAAGAAAAGGGGCGATAGAGCTGGTTCCACAGCGACTCTGGGGCTCTGGAGTTTACTCGAAATACTTTCTCGTAAGAAAGAAGCCAGGGGGCTGGAGGCCCATTCTCGACCTACGACGACTCAACAAGTACATAAAGTCCCAGAAGTCCCAGAAGTTCAGGATGGTCAGGCTGCAGCACATGCTCAGCCAGCTGGAGCAGGGAGACTTTGTCGTTGTTGGATCTAGAGGACGCGTACTTCCATGTCCCCATACACGAAAAGCATTGCAAGTTCCTGCGCTTCGTCGTCCATGGGAAGCATTACCAGTTCAAGGCTCTTCCCTTTGGACTGAAGTCGGCGCCCAGAGTCTTCAACATGTGCCTGGCTCCAGTGGCTGCCCGTCTATAACTACAGGGGATTCACGTGTGTCCTTACCTGGACGACTGGCTCATCCGGGCCAAGTCAGCGGACATCACTGTCGATCACACGGAGAACCGCCGTCGATCAAACTGAGAACCCCAGGACCGTCTAGCTGCTGACGGACCTGGGGTTCTCAGTGAATTATTTAAAGTCCTGCTTGACTCCATCGCGGCATGCACTGTTCCTGGGATCCTGGCTCAACACAGTGTCCTGCCTGGTATCTCTGTCGGAGGAGAGGTGTTAGGCAGAATCCTGTGCAGTGCCCTTAGGGACCACTACACACAATTAAGACTACAGGTGGCAATACAAGTTTTGCCTTTGGTACAAGCCTGTACTACTATGAGTGGTAGCAGTGGCGGAGCAGCCGGGCTTATCTCAAGAGTATATGAGCAGTAGCAGAGATTACACAAAGGGACCACAATTACTGTGACTCAAGCAAACACTGACTCAAGGTTTCAGGTAGAAAAATAGAAGTACATTTATTTTTAAACCATTCGTTATAAACACAACACTTCTATTAAACTTAAACACAAACCACACGTCAAATATACTACAACTAACCAATTCACTTTGTACCGTATGTCTCAAGGTAAGTACCCTGTGTTTGAATGAACCGGTGTTATGAACAAAACATGTTACCGTGAATACGATTGCGATCACCTTTTGACAGTTCGGTCTACTAAATAAATGCGTATCTGTGACATGAAATGCTACCGGGGCAAAAACACACTTAGCACCTGAGATACCCAGAGAGAGTTGGAGGCAAAAATCACAGGCAATATTTCGGTTAGGCAGACAGAATCGAGAAACACTCAGAGACAAGAGTTAAAAAGTCAAAGGGCCGGAGCCAGGGTCAAGTGACACCGGGGGCCTGTTGCCAAAGATCACAGTCAGATAGTTCACACGATTCAACGTAGCCAAGAGTACTTAGATATTGTCAATGTTTGGAAGCAAAAGTTATGAGAAGGAGGGAAGACCAGGGCAAGCCTTGGAAATTAAGAAAAGGGTTTCACCCAGTTTCCTCAAGCAGAACACGGTACCTTATTCCAATGTTGCAGCTGGTGCCCTAGCAGTAGTTCCTGTTGGTTTCCCGCAGACCCACGATTCCTGGAGCTTCGTTGTGAAGGACGACGTCTGAAGGGGGTCTGCACCACACAGGGATGATGCCGGCAGCAGCGACAGCGAATAAAAGGTGTGCTCCTTAAAAACAGGAGAGGCTTTTCAAATGGCTATCCGGACCACTACAGCTGTGTGCAGCGATTTCGACCAAGGAAGGGGGTCCTCTGGCTGTGGAAGATGAGCTGGTTATCCTCACCAGGCTCAAGGGAAAAGACTCCGGTCTGGATCTTTTGTTAGTCATTGAAGGGTAGATAGCTCAGGACTGCAGCAGGGCTTCACCGGGACAGGGTAGTTGCAGCAGCCGTCGTTCTCTCCGCTTCTCTTTGGTTCCTTGTAGTTCCAGTGGCGACTCTCTGACTTCCAGCCCAAGACACCTGCCTTTTATGCCCAAAACCCCCATTCACACAGCCTGGCTGTCAATCACCCAGCAGGGGTGTTGTCCAGCCCGGACAACCACCTCAGCCAATCATGGCAAAGTGCGACTTGGGTTTCCTAGGATACCCTGTCCAGGGGGTGACTACACCCCTCCCTCACATTCAGCCCACCTAGACACCCAGGCGCCTGGTGGAGGGCTTCTGAGCAGAAGCCTGCCAAAAGACGGTGAACAAAGAAGGCGAACCTAGTTTGCTGCGCAAAGTAAAACACAAGAAGGACTTTAACAAAAAGAAATGGTGAATAAACCGCACCGGAGCCAAAAGAAAAAGCATTTGGTCAAGCGGGTTTAAGTTCGAGGCTAACACAATAGCCTACAATATTACCACAGTTATATAAAATAACCGCGGTAGAAAATTAGGGTAGATACCACTGCCACCAGGCAAGTCTAAATGTTAAGAGCGAAACAATGCTCTAGGAGGTACAGATAAAAAGAGATACGAATTAACCCTTTCCAGTACTCCATGGAAGATGGGGTTTACTGGATCTGTGGTAGATTGACTAAGTAAAGTTAATGGCAACTTTACCCTTTTCTGGGAGACTGTAGTCAGCCTCAGAAATGGAGTCGGGGGAAGTCTCAAAGACAACCCTGTGCCACGGCACTGAAGGTGCTGGGTGACACACAGAAAGAAGGGGGCTACTGAAGTGGTGTACTTCAGAGTCCACAACCATAAAAACAGAGAAATATACATGGCAAAACATAGGTAAGAGTGGGGGAAAAGCTCACACTCTTACCAAGTGGAAAAAAATAAACTCCAGAAGTCCAGAAAAGCTGCTGGGGGACTTACTAGGTGAGGGAAATTAGCCATAAATGAGAATTATCCCTAACAAGAGGATGGCAGCCATCTGGACAAGTTTTAGCACTTAAGATTGCCACAGTGAGGACCATCAAGTCGCTGCTCAGTATGATGCCATCATGCATATACCTCATTCGGCTCTGCAGGTTGCGGATGCGTCCGCTCCAGGAGTTCCTCAATGCCCGTTTGGTTCAGGTGTCCGGAGGCTTCCATGACAGGATCGCGCTCGACGAGGAGTTCCGTCGAGCGATAAGGTAGTGGGGCGTGCGCTTCAACATCGCCGGAGGCACAGACTGCCAGAGCCCCCCAGACCAGGAGACGGTCACGACTGACGCTTCTCTGGAAGGATGGAGAGCCCACACCGTTCGTCTTCACGCCAGAGTCCTGTGGCTGCCGGAAGAGAAGATGCTACACATCAACATATTGGAAAGAGAGTGGAGGTTTGGGGGGCTATCATAAAACCAGCCACCACCAATTTACCTGAGGGAAAGCAGCCCTATCCAAAGTTGAAACTTATATTGTCTTTTCTTTTCATAGTGGTAGGGCAGATGTTAGGCTAGTGTAGGTGTTGTCCTTATTTTCTTTGTAAGACGTCCTGACAAGCACCTATTTGTTGTTTTTTAGAGTAGGGAACCCATATTAGAAGTAGGGTTTAGAGGATGCATTTTTTATTGTTAATCAAATATCCTGTTTAAACATGTCAACTTCTCAGTCTACTATATCTGTCTACTATATATTATTTACCACAGTACTTGCCTACTTCTTTGGTTTTATAGTATCCTGATTCTCTGCACGCCCCATGCTATTTTATGTTGGATGCTGGACATTCTCCAGAGGGCGTTAGGAGAGTCTTTTATAGGTATTACTGTTTTTATAAATATACTTGGTATAATTTAAAAAATGTAGTTTATCTTTTATTGTGCGCTTAATACCGGAGACCAGTCTCTAAGCGCAGGAATGGGATTTAGAGCTGTGTTTGCTTCCAAGACAAACGCTTTGCCCCTTAGCTATCCTCCTTTTCCAGGTTATCCCATGAAAAACCTATTTGACTGGATAGTTTGATATGTGTGACTTTATAAAGTATATATTTTCAGTATATCAGTGTGGTGTATTTTCTAGATTCATGTGTGTGGACTAATTGTGCCTCTTGTCGTCCTACTATGCCTATTTGAGAGGTAAGTCGTGTCGCGTTGTCCATGCTGTGCAGTTTAAGAGAGGATTGGCTTCTTTTTCGTGTCAGGTGTTTTCCCCTCACCCCTAGGGTTAGTTGTTGCAGTATCATCAAATGAGGGTGGTACAAAAACTGCCTTAACAATGACAGACATCTTGGAATTGGAATTATCTGTCATTATCTTCATCCATAACCTCCGTTGTGGGTCCCAGCACCTATCACCTCTATCAGATGCTGAAACAATGCTGAAGCCCCATTTAGCAAAGAAAGGCCCCTTGCCCCATGAGACCGTGCTGGTTCAAATGCACTACATTGCTATGACTCGTCTGTGCTATTTTGATGATCGTGATATGCTGGCTATGACAACCCTAGCCCAAATCTGGCTGCAACCACCCAGACGCTATGTTGGATATGACACAGATTCATGACTACTAACTGTTAATGCTCTGGTGCTTTATGACCCTGTATATACTGGTCCCTGGCCACCGGTGTATTGGTTCATCAGCCTATTATGCTTGCTCTTGGTCCCTGGTATGGTAACACCATGGTATTACAAGGTGCTCCACTATTCTGGCCTGTGGTGCCTTTGTTTGCTGCTATTGGACACTGCTATGCTGGGCCTTGGCCTCTGCATTTCAGTCCTTGCTCAAATATTAAAGCCATAGCATAACTCTTTGAACCATAGCCTCCGAGATCTGAAGCCTGCTCAGGTTTTGCTGGACCTTTCCCTAGATAACCGGGTTAGCGCTACTTGTCTTTGTCAGCCTTTTTTTTATTCTACTGGGTTACAGCTAGCTACATCCACAGTGTGGTCCTTAACTGGAGCCCCAGAGCAAATCCAGTTTCTCTTCAAACTGGCAAACATTGTTTCTTCCATATATGGTCATAGCTATTGCCTTTCTTGCCTACATTTGCCGCAACCAGATATGACTAGCTGACTGATTGGTGTAAGTGAGTGAAACTGGAAACCACACATAAGAGAAAGCCGGGGAAGAATCCAGCAGAATCTAAATGTGACACCCTCTACTGATACAACCATGTATTAGGGGGTTTGGCTCCCATCCTAGTCCAAGTACATCTTAAAAGTTAAGGGTCTTCTCCTATTCCTTTGTAGCATGTGGGGTTTCAAAGCATAGACACAGCCACCAAATTGAAGACTGATTGTGAGAAAGCCGTGCTCGAACCCGCAACCTGACAAGACCCTTCCTGACACCAAAGCTCTGCCATCACACTTGTTATACAGGACCTTCTGTTATTGAGAATGTATGCTCCACCGCTTGACCTGTCAGGACCAACTAAGTTGTAATCACTGGAGACCTCCTTATCTTTAGAACCCTTGCTAACCTGCCTGCTCTGAAATGACTCGTAGAGGTGCAAGTGGACACTAAGAGCGCCAGTGACTGATTAAGCCCACAGCCTACAGATGCTAAAGCCCTAAAGAAAACAAACTACATTCCAGAACAATCCCAAAAATAACTTTTTTACCCCAAAGAGTAAGTTTCATCCTACAACTCCAAAGCTGTGCATCCAATGAACTGGACAGCGGTTGTATACCCTAGCTCTAGCAGAACATTTTCTGCTCTGGCAGACCAGTATCTCCAGTGGCTTAACAGCGTCCTTTTTCTTTGAAAATGTTCATCAGAACTAGGATTGCCACATAACCACAGAAACCACTGCCAGCAGCCTCTCTTCTTCTTCATAATGTTAATGGGTATTGGCAGCAGTTTTAAAGTTCTAAGGATACCTGAAAGCGAAGATCCCACCAATTGGCTCACTTTTGGAAAGGCGCTCAAAACATCTTGAATTGAAGTCCTATCTTTAACATTCCCCTTATCATTAACTTTGGATCCTATACTTATCATTGAGAAATGCCCAATAGTGGGTCCAACATCCCGTTCAACCCATCATAAGGCTCTCTGTCTCTTCCACTAATTCCTATGAGCGAGGATTTCCTGATTGAGCCAATAAAGTCTTATTGTACTTTGGGGGGAGGTGTGTGTGCTTTCTTGAACTTGGTACCCTAAAGTCCGAGTTGACCTTTGTCTTCATGGTGGACGCAAACCGATATGGTCAGGACCTGATCCTCTCAACAGACTTTCTGAACAAAAATGACATACATGTAACCAGGATCTAACCCTTCCTTACCTTTTACGAGTGATAAAGTATATTTTCATGATACCTCAGTCTGTGCATTTCTTTTTTAAAAGTAATGCTCTGTTCCCGTATTCTTGCCTACTGCACCCCCCTTCTAATGATTGGCCTTAATTGCTCAACCATAGTTGTGACTAGAAGAACAAAACTAAAGCTTAAGGATTGCTTCTTTGCATGTGTTTGGCAAGGTACCCCGCACCTGAAAATAGGGTTGAGATATTCTTCCAAGTCTTTGTCTTTGGCATGTTAGCCATTCACTCTGGCATTGTTAGCTTAAGTCTGGAATTGTAGGCCTTAAAACTGGTTATTCAGTTCTCCAGCATTGGATCTTTCATAGATTCACATGCTGTGAGTATTCCCCGGCATCAAGCTGGGAATCCTCGGCTACCTTTTTTGATTGACTTTTAAAGAACTTTTTGGTCCAATTTGTATGCTATCACGCTCTTTATGGGTGTTTAAGGCCCCATCCAATGGGACGTCAAGTAGTAAGCCCCGCCTCTACATCCCTTCCTCAGATTCTAACTGCGTGTCACGCCAGAAGGAATCCCTGAGCTGATTTCTCCACTGAGAAAACATTTTATCCTGAAGAAAGTGTATCTTCTAACATACTTCCAGAAGAACATTCCCTCTCAAATGTCTTCGGAGAGGAGGACAACAACAACAAATGGAAGCCAGAGCCAAGAAAAATACCAAGAAGTTACTATATAATGCCTGTAACAGCTGTGGCTTTAAAAACGTTTTTGAAGGCTAAAAGCACGGTGAGTGCATTTACTGCCTGTACCCAAACCACTCGGTGGAAGATTGTGAGATGTGTGTTAGGCAGAAACCTGTGCAGTTCCCTCTGGGACCACTGCAAAAGATTTAAGACTACAGGTGTTTGGCAGTAAACCCACTTGGTAGCAGTCTGTACCACACAGATTCACTTGGTAGCTGTGGCTGAGCAGTCAGACTTCCCTCAAGAAGAGTTAGGCAGTATACAGAGTATTCACAGTAGGTCAAAAGAACACGGTAGAACAAGCAAAACACTGACCAGAGCTTGGTGTAAGAGATATAATTATTTATTTAAAACACACAGGCACTAATGTTAAGCAGTTCAAAAACACGGTCACTAAAAGATATACACTCCCTTAAAAGAATATTAGACAAGTCTAAAGAAAAAGCCCCACTTATTTTCAGACAGCGGTGAGCGCTTAACGCAGATGGCACTCTAATAATTCGTTTTAAAAAGGGAGAGAAAAGCAGAATATAATTTGAAACAGATTCCAACACTTTCACAAGAACACAACAAGAGAGGAAGGCAAAATAAAACCGTGAAGTTAGAGTTCAGTAGGCCGGGTCCACTTTACGAGGATCAGGACGAAATGTGTCAAAGGTCACATGGTTGAAGTGCACAAAAGTCTTGAAAAGGTTCAGAAAGAGTTGGACAAAAGAAAGGGACCAGTTAGATGGTCAAGGCGGCCAGCCCAGTCCAGAAGGTTAAGGGATTATTATTACCTTTTAGCAATCTTTAGAAAGGGAGGCCTGGCGGACACGGTACCTTAAAGTGGTGAGAATACTCCAGCAGGGGGCAGTTGTTCCTGGCAGCGGATGCAAGTCGGTGCTTCGTCCGGGGGAAGAGAGGATCTTGTCGGGGAGGAAGACAGGAGTCCGTTGCACTGCCAGGGAAGAAACCAGCCGCGGAGTTATCAGGTGAAAGGAGCGGTCCTTTTATTCGCGGTGCAGTGGTAAGTGGCTATCCGGTTGCCGGGGTGCTTGGCAGGGGCAATTCGACCACAAGACGTCCTGGGATGCGAGGAAAAGAAGGTAAACTGGTTGTGCCCACCAGTCAGGGGAAGAAGCCTCTCCAGCGGGGACATCTTCTCTGTCGTCGGGAAGTGGTGAGTCGGTTCCGCAGGGCTCCACCGGTGGTGTCGTCGTGGTAGGTCAGCTCAGCTTCTCCCTCGTCAGATTTTCAGGTCCTGTGGCGACTTCTGAAGTTCCAGTCCCCAAAGCCCTGCTTTTATCCCCAAAGCCCTGCTTTTATGCAGCACACCCCCATTCACTCATCCTAGCTGTCAATCAAACATGCTAAGTGGTGAGCCGGCCGGCTCACCACTTGGGCCAATCACACAAGAGTGCGACTTGAGTTACCAAGGTAACTCAGTCCATGGTGCCTAAAACCCCTCCCACACCCCCTGTGGTACCCAGACAGTGGCACCATTTTTGGAGGCTTCTGTGGAGAAGCCCGCCAAAAAGTGGAACAAAGGGCTCGACTTGGGTTGAAGTCACAGAAGAGAACACAAACGGCATTTTAGAATCAAGTCCTGGCAAAAAATACCAACCGGCGAATTAATATTAAATAAATAAACTGGCGTTATGTTCGAGGCTATGAGAATGAAATAATTAAAGTTGGTAGCCTCGAACAATGGGAAAATCCCATAGGGATATATTTGCGGTTAAATATAAAAAGTAGTATCCACTGCCACCAGCCAAAACTCGATCAGGGGGGATGGAGAAGTGCCCCCTTGACTAACAGACCCCGGGGCAATCAAATTGCCCCAACCAGTACGTCCACAATATGATGGTTTGTACCGGTTTCTGTTAATAATTTGTGACTAGTAAAGCCAATGGTGACTTTACATGCCCTGGGAGACAGTAGTCAGTCCCAGGGTATGGCGTCTATGGTGGGGTGTCACTACGACACCCCTGTGTCACTGCACGGAGGGTACTGTGTAACACACATAGTAAAAACACATGAGGCCCTATGGAGTAAAGGACCCCATAGCCCATAAAACACAAACAGTCAAAGGAACACCATAAATCAGGTCCAAGAGTGGGAGAAAGAGTCTCACTCTTGGCAGGAGAAAAAACAAACTCCAGAAATCCAGCAAAGCTGCTGGGGGACTCACTAGGTTAGGAAATTCAGCCTCAAGAGAGAATTCTCCCTAACAATGTGAAGGGTTTAGCAGCGACGACTTGTGTATTGGCTCCAGGAGGGAAATTATCCACCTTCGGAATCCATGAGGAGCATGGCTGTGCCAAGGGATAAAAGATCACACTCTAAGGAAATGGCAAGATCTGAAGAAAGCCCCCTAAAAAACATAAGCACCAACACGGCCATGGGCTGTCGTCGGACAATAGACCCAAGAGGTCCAAAAACCTTGTCTTTGTCAATGGTGCAGGGAGAAAGGCCTGCGAAGAGTCTGACGATAACCTTGTCGCACTCGAAGAAACCAACGAAGGATTTGTCGATGTGAACGTCAACACTTGCGGACGACCGCTCGGCAACGACAAGCCTACATCCCAGCAAGGCAACAGGGGCCGACAAGGCTACATCCCAGCAAGGCAACAGGGACATCTCCGTCGCTATCCACAGGAAAGAAGCTTAAACCCTCATCAGCCACACATTTGTCGGCAACAGGGACGTCTCTGTCACCGTCCACGAGAAAGAAGCATAAATCCTCGTCAGTGAAACATTCGTCAGCCAAGAAGAGCTTGTTGACAACCTCAACCAAGGGTCCGCAGTTATCAAGCAAAAACTTGTCGTCTGCAACTTCATTGACGAGTAAACACTCACCAAGTTTACCGTCTAAAATCGAAAAACCCTCGTACTCGACCATACTGTTGACGACCTAGTTGACGAGTAAACAGCTGTCAGGGGAAAAATACCCTGCAGCATCCTATGGAAATGTCACCACACTGGCTGTCTGACGCTCCAAAGGCTGCAAAGTTACCACCTGAAGCCACAGAAGACTCCTCTAAACACAAGGGAAAACAGGAGAGGGAAAAACTGCAGGAGAAAAAGCAAATGCAGGTTATTAGTTCAGCAGTGTCACCTATCATTTACTCTGAGTTGATGCCAGATTATATTCTGCAACATGAAATCAACACAGATTTCGAGGTGCAGCATGGTCAGTTACTGCAGTTTTTGGACCCGGAAGATTCCATGATCAGTCATCCGCACTCTTCTAGGCTACCACCTACACCAGGTCGAGGTCAACCAAGGATTACCCCACAACCGCCCCGTCCCTCTCTGACAGTGGGATCAGGCCAGCAAGCACCAGGACCGATTTACCCTCTGGGAGCAGGAGAACCAATACGAGGGCCCTACCACCCACAGGGACCGAGCTACCCAGTTCCAGGGCAGCCAATACAATCTTTCCCGAATCCCCAGGCCTTGCTGTCCCTTCAGGCTTTTTCCTCATTACAATCAGTATTGACACATCTACAGGCAAGGTTACTGCCTCCTCAACCAGCGCAACTGGGGATACCACCTACAGGAAGGCTACCAGTAGGTACACATATAAGAACCTCGCCCTCCAGATATCTAACCAGGCCTAGCCCTGGGCCAAGTCCCTTATCACGGCATAAGTCACCTATAAGGCCGAGGTCACCCTTGCAACGAAGATCACCCATCGGGGTCTAGGTCTTTGCACAGGTCCACAGAACCATGACATCACCAAAAATCTAAATTCAAACATGGTGACACTAGACCACATAAGTCGCCGCTGCCTTCAGTGCCTCTGCAACATCCAATAGTGCCACCACTCATACCATCATTCAGGGTGGAATAACAAGAGGAAGGGGAGCTTCCGGATACGCAGGGCAATGACCCTCAAGATGCCACATCGATGACAACAGCGTTGACAGGAGACGACGATTGGGATACAGACACTCCTGTTAATGATCCACTGGAAGAAACACCTAAACCCTCACCACCAGACGACATAGGTGTATAGGTGCATTATAAATGCCATATCATATCATATATGCCATGATTTTGAAAGCCTGCCAAGAATTTAACCAGTAGGTAAAAAAGAGTACTTTCTCTTCAGCCACATGGGCAAGAGAAGAAAGTCAGTCGTATCCATCCTAAACTTGGTTCACGTATGGGAAGAGGGGCTACGTACCTTAAAACACCTTTTTACTGAACCGGCCGCTAAGGGTAGGTTGGAAAAGAAATTCAAAGCCCCAGACTCCATGCTAAAATGCCTCACATCACAGCCCAAGTCAGAATCAGTCGTATCGGCAGCAGCAACCTGGAAAACCCATTCGCATGCACAAAAGTGTACCCCCTCTCCCAGAAAACAAAGGGCGCAAGCTAGATGCCTTTGGTAAGAAGGTAATAACTATTGGGGCGACGACTGTCAAAGCAGCAAACTACTTGGCCATAATGGCAAGGTACAACCAGGAAATGTGGCCGATGATTCCCCCATCCACAAACACCTGCCGTAGGACAAGAGAACGAAAAGTATGTCCATGTTGAAAGAGGGGGAAGAAGTATTAATATCGCTTTATACCTGGCCGAGACAGGTTTTAAACGGAGTGGAAATGGTGTGGTGGTGAGACGACAGGGGTGCCTATGTTGTACAGATGGTCATCGACATGCCCTTTGAAGGGGATGATCTTTTCGGCCTGAGAATTGACAATGCCCTATAGGTGATTGTGATGCTGGAAACGTCCTTATGGAGGGAAAGGCCTCCTGTCCTGTCCTACCACTTCTCTGTGTGCGTTTTCTCAATTTTCTGCCCCTGAGGTCCAGCCTGGACCTCTGGCAGTGCAGTTCTTCATTTTATCTTTTGGTGAACAACACCCATGGGATATCCCTATGGCACCCATGGCTGGGGGTACACCCTTGTAGCTCTTATGTGTGTTGTTGGGCACCTGCGTGTTGCCCACAGAGCAGGGTATGGACTGGTGGCCGCTACATGCTGATTTGGCAGTGGCTATGCGTGTCCTCCATTTATGGGATACCCAGTCCATGCCATCAATGGATTCCTACACAAAGGCAAGATCATCACTGTGGCCTCTTGGTTTCTAATAACTTTTATCTTGTTTCTCAAAGTCCTGGGAAGCCCTGACTCTGTCCCTTCCTCGTGAATGGCTGTTGGCTGGAAACATCAAATAGGTCTCTGTTGTTCCTCTTCCTCATGACTGGCTGCTGGGTGAAACACCATATATGGCCCTGGGCTGCCTCCTGTCAGACTGACTGCAGCCTTCCCAGGTGTTGTGTTTTGTGGGTGGACCTTAGGGGTTGGACCTGAGTGAATGGAGTTGGGAGTCAACTCACATTCTCTGTTGTGGGTGTCTGGTTTCTGTGTGTGTGACGCAATGAATGAGATACACCTGACTGAAACTGACATGAATGCAGTGTAGTGTGCTGAAAGGCTGGGTACTTACCCCAATCCACATTGTGTGTTATGGGTGTCTGTTGAAGTCAATGGCCCGAATGCCTGTGAGTCTGATAGGCTATCAGCCTGCATGATTGCCCTTCTGTGTGATTGGCTGACTGAGCCTTGCTCCACCAGAGTGAATGGGGAACAGATGTGTATAGCTGGGGACCTCTCAATTACCAATTTGTTCGGAAGCTGAAGCAAGAAGAAGCTGTTCCTTGAAGCCCAGCTGGAGGAGAAGTCTGCTGCTGTATTTCTTCACTGTAATCCGAAAGTTGTTGAGTCTTCGAAGGACTGATCCAGAGAGGACCTGCAAAGGAGACCTCTCCCTGAGCTATGGGGCACCATTATTCGAAACTGCTGATCTTCATTGAAGTATCCTGGGAGCCAGTCCTGTGTGCCTGCCGTCCGGAGAAGAGGTCTTCAAACTCTAGAAGAGGGGTGCCAGACATCTGGAGCCAGAGAAGTCCATTTGTGTCACCCACGGTCCGGAGGATCGTTTCATGACCACTGGAAGCAATTGTGTTAGGGAGAATTCTCTGTAAGGCTAATTTCTCAAATCTAGTGAGTCCCCCAGCAGCTTTGATGGATTTTTGGGGTTTATTTTTTTCTCCTGCTAAGAGTGAGACTCTTTTACTCCCACTCATGATTTGAGGTGTTCCTTTGTCTTTCCATGTGTTTTATGGGCTATGGGGTCTTTTACTCCATAGGGTTTCATGTGTTTTTGATGTGGGTTACACAGCACCCTCCGTGCCGTAACCCAGGGGTGTCGTAGCGACTCCCAAACATAGACTCCATATCCTGGGACTGACTGCTGTCTCACAGGGCATGTAAAGTCCCATTGGCTTTACTAGTCCCAAATTATGAACAGAAACCAGTACAAACCATCATATTGTGGATGTACTGGTCGGGGCAATTCGATTGCCCCAGGGTCTGTTGTTGGAGAGGGCACCTCTCCGTCCTGCCTGATCGAGTTTTGGCTGGTGGCAGTGGATACTACTTTTTATATTCGACCGCAAATTTATCTCTATGGGATTTTCCCATTGTTCGAGGCTACCAACTTTAATTATTTAATTCTTATAGCCTCGAACATACCGCCGGTTTATTTAATTAATATTAATTCCCTGGTTGCTATTTTTTGCCAGAACTCGATTCTAAAATGGCGTTTGTGTTCTCTTCTGTGACTCCAACCCAAGTCGAGCCCTTTGTTCCACTTTTTGGCGGGCTTCTCCACAGAAGCCTCCAAAAGTGGTGCCACTCTGTCTGGGTACCACAGGGGGTGCGGGAGGGGGTTTAGGTACCCTGGACTGAGTTACCCTGGTAACTCAAGTCGCACTCTTGTGTGATTGGCCCAAGTGGTGAGCCGGCCGGCTCACCACTTAGCATGTTTGATTGACAGCTAGGCTGAGTGAATGGGGGTGTGCTGCATAAAAGCAGGGCGTTGGGGATTGGAACTTCAGAAGTCGCCACAGGACCTAAGAATCCGAGGAGGGAGAAGCTGAGCCGACCTGCAACGATGACACCACCGGTGGAGCCCTGCAGAACCGTCTCACCACTTTTCCCGACGACAGAGGAGATCTCCAGTCTGGAGAGTCTTCTTCCTTTGACTGGTGGGGATAACCAGTTTTGCCTTCTTTTCACCTTCCTGGAGCATCTCATGGCCGCCTTGCCCGTGCCAAGCACCCCGGCAACTGGAATACCACGGTTTACCACTATCGCGAAGAGAAGGGTAGTACCTTTTAACCGAAGAACTCTGCGGCTGGTTTCTTCCCTGGCAGTGCAACGACCTTCATCTTTCCTCCACGGCGAGACCTCTTCTTCCTCTGGACGAAACGCCGACTTGCACCTGCTGCCAGGAACAACTGCCCCCGCTGGAGCTTCCTTCACACTTAAGGTACTGTGTCCCGCATGGCTTCCCTTGCGACAGATCGTTCGGGGTGACAGTAAAGCCTCGACTTTCTAACCTGGGCTAGCCTGGGACAACCTAGCTAACCTTTCCTGACTTTAATTTCATCCTTTTTGTGCGAACTATCTACAAGACTCTTTGGGCATAACCCCACTGTGTGAACCTGGACCCCTTCTGCTTGCTCTCTCCAAGAGTGGGCCTTGCAATTGACTTCCTTGCTCTCCAGTAGAACTTTGCCTATCCTGCCTTACTGTGGTTCTTTGTAAAAGTATTGAAACTTGTGTGCTTCCTTAACTCTTTCTTTTTCCCTCCCTTTCTTTATAACTTATTAGAGTGTCATCTTATGTTAAGCGCTCACCTCTATCTGAAAATAAGTGGTGTTTCTCACTAAGACTTGTCTAATAAGTGAATAGGGTTGTATATACATGATAGTGACTGTGTGCTGAATTTACTTACCTCGTTTTTGCTAGTGTAAATCCCAAGTGTGTCTTTAAATAAATAATTATATACTTTTACACCAAAGCTCTGGTCAGTGTTTGTTTGTGCTACTGTGTCTCTGTACCTATTGTGTATACTCTGCATACTGCCCAACTCTTCTTGAGGGAAGTCTGACTGCTCAGCCACAGCTACCAAGTGAATCTGTGTGGTAGAGACTGCTACCAAGTGGGTTTACTGCCAAACACCTGTAGTCTTTAATCTTTTGCAGTGGTTCCTAAGGGAACTGCACAGGTTTCTGCCTAACAAATTGCTGCCTAGCACTCATAAGAGGGGGAATCCTGGCATAGTGCTGCTTGACACCCAGAGCTGCAAAAGCTCCAAACTGCCTAAGAACATTTCAAAGGACACCCATGCCATCATCTCTGGCCACTTTTTTCCCCCACCAGAGAGAGTCCGGAGTCATTGGAAGCAGAGTATGGTCCGTTGGTGGGTTTCCTGCCACCAGAAGCTAACGAAGATGTCCTGAGGGTCCAGACCTGGTGAGGGTCCAAGGTTCACTCCAATGGAGTCCAGGTCGCCAGAGCCATCCAGAGGTCCATGTTGCGGCTGCAGCACCGAAGTACTGAGAGTCGGAAAACCACGATATTCCGAAACCCGACACCAACAGTGACCTATGCACCATTGCCGCCAGAAGTCATCGAACGGTACCAGGGTTACCAGAGGGTCTTACTTTCATCTGCCAAGCCTTTAAGGAGCCCACATCAAGTTTCCGCTTCACAGGACTTCTACAGTCTAAGAAATCATCGACCAAAGGAGAGCACAGCAAAGAGCCAAACTGCTGCACTTCAGAAAGACTTTGGTTTCTTGCTATTCCTGCACTCAGCATCCCAGTGGCTCCTTCTTCCAAAAGGGTCCATCCTCAAAGGTAATCGTTGAGTAAAGCCGAGAAACTCTGCCACTTTGCCTGCCAAGGCACCAAAGGTACTGTGATGAGGAAGAGCATCTTCAAGCCTCCAGATTCATCTTGAATCCTCTTCTCCTGTGGCCTCTCAGGTGCTTTGTGGTGGTAGAAGCTTTTAAAAGAATGCACAAGTTTTTTTTAATTTTTTTATAAACAAATTACATTTTTCGTTTACAGCAAGAATTTAGACATTGCATTATTAAGTACATTGTATCGCCTTACAAATCCCCTACCCCGGCCCACATAATTTCACCACCCACCATCTTACCCTTCACCTACAACCCAAACGTCAACCTCCTTTTGTTCAGGAATGTGTTCCATATCTCTGGTTTCCTGTGTGGCAGTGGCCAAATCTGCAATCAACTGTCTCACTCTTCCACCCCCCCCCTCTTCTTGGTCCGAGTTCCTGCCTATTGCTTCTTGCCACACCACAGTTCCGCATTCGCCCATTGTAGCAGGTCCCTTCACCATACCTGTACCAGAGGCCTTGTCTGCGCTTTCCATCCCATCGCTATCCTATGTTTCTCTAATATATATGCCAGATCCTTCAGTTTACTCACAAGTTTAGCTCCTTTGGGCCTTGCAAAGCCCCCTAGCAGACAAGCCAGGGGTGATCCGATTTCCAAGGTGATATCCGCCTTTGCCAAAGCTTGGACCACCACCCCCCAGAATCTACCAATCTGTATCAATCTGTATACAGGCTTAGAAAATATGGACCAAATCTGCATTAACCTCTCCTCACTTCGGGCATGATTGTGTTGCTGCCTGGCTAAACTTTGCTATTTTATTCGGGTCAGATATGCTCTGAGAGTTAGATATAATTGAATCTGTTGGAGACTTGCGTTTCTAGACACCTTTTTGTGGTACGCCGTGTGAAGAATGGTAGGGGGTGTCTGTACTTCTGCTCTCTATATGGTAGAGGAGAGGCACAGAGGACCCCAGCCAAGATTCTCTATTATTGGTACGTGGTCGAGCAATCAAGGCCTAGCTTCTCAGGAGGTGATGCAGGCTGGTTCTTAAGTACAGTGTAGTCCCCGAACCCCCACAAAGGAATGTCCACACATTGTATTACTGAAAGCAGTCTTTATATAATTAATATTCAAAGGTATGTACACGATCACAATAACGCACTTTGTACTCGGAAGTCAATGATGATACATATATACAATTCTAAAGTGGTACCACCAATGTTATAAAATCTCATTGAAGTGCATCAACTGTACGGTTAAATTGTCACACAGATCAATAACGAGGAAACCAGCAATAGAGATAGGCAGAATGCTGACCCCTACCGGTAGGCACAGTTCTGTGTGGAGATCCCCCCCACCTGGGCAACCTGTAAATAAAGATATATAGCACAAGCCCAGTCCATATTTGTCCGATAGTCTTACTTCTTCCTATTAAGGTTTTACCCCCCCAATGTACCTGGTGGAGTAGAGTTCTCCGACGATGCGTCGACCGATCCTTCTTGAGTGACTCCCTTTAAGGCAGGAGTCACGGATCGTCGAGAGGTGTCGAGGAACTCGCCGTTCGGTGTCGGGGAATTGACGGCCCTTCTTGAGTGCCCTCCCTTTAATGCGGGAGTCACGGGTCGTCGAACGTCCGGCGGTGAACAGGGTAAACTACGGCAGGGAAGTGGCAGCTTCGTTCCTAGCGGTGCTCGTCGATGACAGAGCGTTGGCGTCATGCGCAGAAGAGGCTCACGGGGCACCTCAGTGACGATAGTTCTGGACCGCAAAGAGATGATGAAGAACTGTGACCCAGCAAGGGCGTCGAGTCGTCAGCGTCTCTGTGGTCTTCTGTTGGCGGGAAACCCACCGGTGGATGCTCCTCGGCACATCGACGGTCGGGCCTTCTCCAGCAGGAGACAAGCGGATGACGATGCAGGCGAGAGCGTCCGATGATCAATAGAAGTTCTTAGGCAAACGGGAGCACGGCGGCTCCGGTCGGCGACGGCGGTCGTCGACAGTGGCGGACAACAGTCCGAGTGCTTCTCCTTGGAGTTCCGCAGCAGTCCCCGTATCTGGTCGGCAGCCTGTCGAAGGTCTGTCTACCAGGGAGCGTTAGCAAAGATCAGCTGTGCACGTTGGTCCCTCGTAGCTCGGGAAGAGGTCGCCTTACCAGGTCCTCTCTGGGTCAGTCCTTGGAGGCACAGCAGCTTTCAGATTGTGAAGAAGAGCCACAGCACTTCTTCTCGTCCAGCAGGGCTTCAAGGTCCAGCGTCAGTTACTCCAGTTACTCGTCGTAGTGGACTTCAGCTTCTGAACACGATTCCTAGCAGTGAGAGGTCCCCAGATATACTGTTGATCTCCCATTCATTCCGCTGGGTCACACTCAAGCTTCCAATCACGACTACGGGCATTCATGCAGGCAGGCAGCCAATCAGGCACACGAGGTATTCAGGCCATTCACTTCTCTCCAGACACTCACAACAAGTTATGTGTATTGGGACAAGTACCGAGCCATTCAACACTCCAAGCTGCATTCATACCGGTTTCAGGCAGGGTTGTCTGTCATTGTGTCAACCACCAGATACTAGACACCCACAACACAGAATGCATATTCGTCACTGTTAGGGAGAATTCTCTGTTTAGGCTGAATTTCCCTACCTAGTGAGTCCCCCAGCAGCTTTGCTGGATTTCTGGGGTTTCTTTTTTTCTCCTGCCAAGAGTGAGACTCTTTTACCCTCACTCTTGGACATGTTGAAGTGTGTTTTCTTGGTTAAACCTTGTGTTGAATGGGCTATGGGGTCTTTTACTCCATAGGGCCTCATGTATTTTTGTGATGTGGGTTACACAGCACCCTCTGTGCCGTGACCCAGGGGTGTCCTAGGGACTCCCCAACATAGACTCCATACCCTGGGACTGACTACTGTCTCCCAGGGCATGTAAAGTCACCAAAGACTTTGCTAGTCTTGAATCCTGAACAGAACCAGTACAAACCATCATATTGTGGACGTACTGGCTGGGGCAATTCGATTGCCCCAGGGTCTGTTAGTCGAGGGGGCACGTCTCCGTCCCCCCTGATCGAGTTTTGGCTGGTGGCAGTGGAAACTACTTTTTATATTCGACCGCAAATATTTCCCTATGGGATTTCCCATTGTTTTAGGCTAACACATTTAATTATTTATTTACGGTAGCCTTAAACATACCGCCGGTTTATATATTTATTATTATAACTCCGGTTGGGACTTTTTGCCAAAACTTGATTCTAAAATGGCGTTGGCGTTCGCCTCTGTAACTCTGACCCAAAGTGGAGCCCTTTGTTCCACTTTTGGCGGGCTTCTCCACAGAAGCCCTCCAAAGTGGTGCCACTCTGTCTGGGGTACTTAGGAGGGGTGGAGGGGGATTTAGGCACCCTGGACTGAGTTACCTTGGTAACTCAAGTCGCACTCCGTCCTGATTGGCCCAAGTGGTGAGCCGGCCGGCTCACCACTTAGCATGTTTGAGTGACAGCTAGGCTGGGTGAATGGGGGTTTGCTGCATAAAAGCAGGGCTTTGGGGACTGGAACTTCAGAAGTCGCCACAGGACCAAGAATCCGACGAGGGAAGAGCTGAGCCGACCTGCTTCGACGACACCACCCGGTGGAGCCCTGCTGAACCGTCTCACCACTTTTCCCGACGACCGAGGAGAACTCTTAACGGAGTGGCTCCTTCCCTTGACTGGTGGGGACAACCAGTTTTCACCTTCTTTCCGCTTCTCGAGGTATCTCGTGGCCGCCTTGCCAGTGCCAAGCACCCCGGCAACCGGAACCCCACCACTTTTACCCCAACCACGAAAGTCGGTACAACCCTTTAACCGGAGGACTCCGCGGCTGGTTTCTTCCCGGGCAGTGCAACGACCCTCTTCTTCTGCTCTTCAGCGAGAACTTCTTCTCCCCTGACCGACGTCGAGCCTTGCTGCCACTGCCTGGAACAACTGCCACCGCTGGAGGATCCTTTCCGCTTAAGGTACCGTGTTCCGCCTGGCTTCCCTTGCCACCGACTGTACGGGGGAGATTTAGCCCCCGGCTTTCGAACCTGGGAGTGCCTGGAACACCCTGGCTAAACTTTCTAAGCCACTCTAAACTCTTTCTAACTCTTTGCAAGACTTTGAATCCCTAATAACAGTGTGATCTTGGGCACATTTTCGCTCCGGCTACTCTAAGAGTGGGCCCTGCCGAGTGACTTTTGCTCACCTGTGACTTTGTGCTTCTTTGAGCCTATTGCAAGTGTTCTGGACCTTAGAGTGGTGTGTTTAACCCATTTCTGTTTCTTTTTATCCCTTTCTTGAACCTACTAGAGTGTCATCTAACGTTAAGCGCTCACCTCTGTTTTAATTATGTGGTGTTAACCTAGAGTTGTCTAGATAGGAGTAAGGGTTGAAACTGCTTTCATTATAACTGTGTTTGAAGTGTTTTTACTATATCTTGCTAGAGTGATTTCAACTTATGTGTGTTTGATAAATAAATAACTATATACTTTTGAAACCAAGCTCTGGTCAGTGTTTGCTTGTGCTATTGTGCCTGGGTACATATTGTGTATACTTTGCATACTGCCTAACTCTTCTTGAGGGAAGTCTGACTGCTCAGCCACAGCTACCAGGTAAATCTGGGTGGTGCAGACTGCTACCAAGTGGGTTTACTGCTATACCTGTAGTCTTAAATCTTTTGCAGTGGTCCCCAAGGGAACTGCACAGGTTTCTGCCTAACAGTCACACACTCTATTCACCCAGGTCCCACTCACAGGAGGTACCCACAACATAAATTACCGGG
Organism: Ambystoma mexicanum; assembly: GCF_040938575.1. Taxonomy (NCBI): domain Eukaryota; kingdom Metazoa; phylum Chordata; class Amphibia; order Caudata; family Ambystomatidae; genus Ambystoma; species Ambystoma mexicanum. Next base: position 352,524,303 of record NC_090929.1, read on the forward strand.
AAGGCGCCAGCCAGTCTGGCCGGGCATTCACAACAACACCATATATGGCACTTCCACCCAACAGCCAGTCAGGGGGAAGGGACAGAGTCAGGGCTTCCCAGGACTTTGGGAAAACAAGGTAATGGGTAATAGAAAGCAAGAGGCCACCGGGGCCATCTTGTTTTCCATCAGGAATCAACTGATTCCAATGGCAGGGCCGGGGTATCACAAAATGGAGGATACTCCGCGCACCTGTTAAATTCAGCATGGAGCTGCTACCAGCCCATACCCTGCTCTGCGGGCCACCCACAGGTTCCCAAAAACATACACTAGGGGCACAGGGTTGTACCCCCACCCATGGGTGCCATAAGGGTATCCCACAGGTCCGTTCACCAAACCAAAAGATAGAGAGCTGCACCGCCAGGAGTCCCACATGAACTCCTGCTTGGAAAACACGACAGAACACACGATAAAAAGCAGTAAAGGACAAGGATACGGAGGCCCTGTCCCTCCGATGCATTTACAGCATCACACGCCATAGCTCTGTTCCACACTGTGTCTGACATGGGTTCCTGTAAGTCTGCCTCCCACTGCTGTCTCGTCTGCCCCAACTCCTTCCCTACTTTGGACATTAGCAGCTCATATATCCTTGAGACTTCATGCCCACCTTCCGACACATAAAATGTCTTAATTGTCTCATCTAGTTGCAATGGCGCTTTGGTCTCCGGCCATGTGCGCCTCTGGTTCCTCAGAAGGCAGGAGTATGTAAGGTGTTGCCCTGGGTGCACTTCAGTTTCCCTTGTCAGTTCTTCAAACTCCTTGGGCAAACCCTCCTTGAGCACAACCCCCACCGTCGCCACTCCTTTAGGTTCCCAGTATTTTCTCACATTTAAGCTAAGTTGCTCACCCACCCCTTCAAGCGCAACTAGCGGGATCTGCGGGGAATACGGTGTGGCGTTCCCCATCAATTGACAGGCTCTACGCCACATTACACGCCCACATCGCAACATGGGGAGCGGGTCGTGCAAGGGGTAGTTTTCCATATGAATTTGTTCAGAAAGAACTGGGCCCTTGTTTGCAGCAGCCACGATTCGTGCTTTTGTTCCTCAGACAGCCATTTGACTACAAATTGCAGCTGGCTAGCAACGAAATATACTTCAAAATTGGGTAGTTTTATACCTCCCAGTTCATACGAGTTCTGGAGCTTCCAGAATAACACCCTTCCCCTTGTGTTATGCCACAGGAAGCTCCTACATATACCATGCAGCTTTTTGAAGAACAGCCTTGGTATCGCAAATGGGACATTTACAAAGAAATGAAGGAGTCTTGCTAGCACCACCATCTTTTGCAGCACTGCCTTCCCATCATGGATAATGGAAATCTAGCCCAGAAAGTCATGGGGGTTTTCGATTCTATTCACTGCTCTCACCGTGTTCTGTGTATGCTCGGTCTGAGGGTCATGATAAATGTCTACCCCAAGGTACCGGAATGTGTCCAATTCCCATTTAATTGGCAGCACTGGTAACTTGCGCACAGGCTTTCCGATGTATCCCCCTAATGGGAACAGACTCGACTTCTGTGGGCAAATTTTATGCCCAACAACGCAGTCTATCGCTCCATCACATCTAGAATGTATTGCAAATTTGTCTCGGGGTGTTGCAAGTAAAGAAGCATATCATCTGCGTATAATGAGATCAAATGCTGGCGTGTCTATCCCTGCCTCTCCATATTCATCATGTAAACAAACCGCCAATGGCTCCAACGCCAAAATAAAGAGCATCGGAGACCACGGACACCCTTGCCTTGTACCCTTTCCTAACTGCCATTGTTCTGAGATGATTGTGCGTGTTTTGACCCTAGCTACTGGTTCGTTGTACACCAATCGCACCAACTTGATGTATATCGGTGTTATACCAAACCTTTCCAGCACTGACAACAGCCACGGCCATATGACCGAGTCAAACGCCTTGACTGTGTCTAGTGATGCCACCACGCATTGCTGTGTATCTCCTTCGGTACAATCTGTTATGTGGTGCAATCTGCGCAAATGAATGGTAATATTTTATACGGGACATATCCTGTCTGGTCTGAGTGTGTAAGCTTGGCTATGACCGGTTTAATCCGTAGCGCCATTACTGCAGTAAGTATCTTCCCATCCTGATTCAATAACGAAAGGGGTCTATACGAGCCACAGTCTGTATCTGGCTTATTTGGTTTAAGAAGGGGGACAATCAACGACTCTCTTAAGGATCCGGGCAATCTGCCCGTGTCCAATGATTCATTAAGCATTTCCAGCAGTGGAGGTATCATTTCTGTCTTATATTCTTTATAGAATTCACCAGGGTGCCCGTCTGCCCCCGGGACTTTGCCTGTCGGTAGTTCTTTAATGACATACTCCATTTCTTCTATCGTGATGGGGACTTCCAACCTGTTTCGTTCTTCTGTATTTAGCTTGGACAGACTAATCTCAGATAATGCTTCCTGTATTTCCGACATATCATACTCTGAGGTTTCCTCGTATATTTGCTTATAATATTCATAAAAACATTTGTTTGCTCATTCTTGTGTCTCACGTAAAGCACCATATGTCCCCACAATTGCTCTAACTGTCTCCTGTTTACTTTCTGTTAGGGAGAATTCTCTTATAACGCTAATTTCCCAAACCTAGTGAGTCCTCCAGCAGCTTTGCTGGATTTTTTGGGGTTTGTTTTTCTCCTGCTAAGAGTGAGACTCTTTTCCTCCCACTCTTAGACATGATTTGAGGTACTTTTTGACTTGGTATGTGTTCATGGGCTATGGGGTAACCTCTTTCTACTCCCTAGGGCAACATCTGTTTTTGTATGTGTTTTACACAGCACCCTCAGTGCAGTAACACAGGGATGTCATAGTGACTCCCCAACATAGATTCCGGACCCTGGGACTGACTACTGTCGCCCAGGGCAGGTAAAGTCACCATTGGCTTTACTAGTCCTAAATTGTGAACTGAACCAGCACAAACAACCTTATTGTGGAAGTACTGTTAGGGGTAATTCGATTACTCCGGGTCTGTTTCCAAGAGGGCAATGTGCAGCCCTCCCTTGTCGAGTTTCTGGCTGGTGGCAGTGGTTACCACGCAAAATATTCCTTCTCAATATTTCCTATGGGATTTTCCCATTGATTTTAAACGCACCACTTTTTGGTGCAATGTTAAAGATACCGCCGATTTATCTATTTAATATTAAATCCACGGTTGGGTCTTTTTGCCAGAACTCTTTTCTAAAATGGCGTTTGTGTCCGTCTCTGTAACTCTGACCAAGGTCGAGCCCTTTGTTCCACTATTTTGGCGGGCTTCTCCACAGAAGCCCTCCAAATGGTGCCACTCTGTCTGGGTTCCACAAGAGGGGTGGAGGGGGGGAATTGGCACCCTGGACTGTGTTGCCAAAGCAACTCAAGTCGCACTCTACTCTGATTGGCCCAGTGGTGAGCCGCCCAGCTCACCACTTAGCATGTGTGAGTGACAGCTAGGCTGTTGAATGGGGGTTTTTCTGCATAAAAGCAGGGCCTTTGGGACTGCAACTTCAGAAGTCGCCACAGGACCTAAGAATCCTAAGAGGGAAGAAGCTGAGCCATCTGCAACGACGACACCACCGGTGGAGCCCTGATGCAACGAACTTGCCACTTTCCCAACGACAAGAGAAGATCTTCTGCTGGACGAGTCTTCTTCCTTTGAACTGGTGGGACCAACCAGTTCTCCACTTTCGCCTTCCAAAGACGTCTCTTGGTCGAATCGCCCGTGCCAAGCACCCCGGCGGCTGGATAGCCAACCTTCACCACATTGACCGTGAATAAAAGGGCCGCACCTTTTAATCGGGAACTCCGCGGCTGGTTTCATCCCTGAGCAGTGCAATGACTCCATGTTTTCTTCCACAACGAGATCCTCTCTTCCCCTGGTCGGAACAACGAACTGCCATCACTGCCAGGAACAACTGCTCCAACTGCAGCTTCCTCTCTCTTTAAGGTACTGTGTCCTGCCTGGCCGCCCTTTCCACAGACTGCTAAAGGCGTGCCGTAAATCCTTGGCTTTCCACACTGGGTTGGCCCCAGACCTTCTAACTTTACTTCTTGAACTACCCCAATCTCTTTTTGAACATTTTGCAAAGACTTTTAAGACAACTTAAACTGTGTGATCTTGGGCACATTTCGCTTTGCTCCATTTAAAGTGGGCCTGGCCTATGAACTTTGGCTCTACAGTATAAACTGCCTTTACTCCCTTGCTCTGAACTTCTAAAAGTGTTGGGAACTGTTTATTTTTTATGCTCTGCCGTTTTTTCTCTCCCTTTAACTTAACTATTGGAGTGCCATCTAGGTTACGCGCTCACATCTGTCTTGACATATAGTGGTGTTTTAACTCTGACTTGTCTAATAGTTATTAAGGGAGATGTGTATACTTTGCCTGACTGTGTTTTAACTTGCTTTTGATTTAGAGTGCTACTCTGTTGCCTAAAGTGTGTTTTAAATAAATAATTATATACTTTTGATACAAAGCTCTGGTCAGTGTTTGTTTGCTCTACTGTGTTTTAGCCCTATTGTGTATACTCTATATACTGCCTTACTTTTCTTGAGAGAAGTCTGACTGCTCAGCCACAGCTACCAGGTAAATCTGGGTGGTGTAGACTGCTACCAATTGGGTTTACTGCTTACTCCTGTAGTCTTAATCTTTTTGCAGTGTTCCCCAAGGGAACTGCACAGGATTCTGCCTAACCCTCTAGCTTTTATAGAGCCATGCCAACAATCGCCCTGGTTTATCGGTTTATCCCCTTCTGCGTGCTCAATGTATTTCCTTTAGCTTAAGTTACGTAACCTATCCCAGTGCTTCCGAAATTCTTGTTGTAGGCGGGTCACCTCCTGTGCTTCTTCTATGGACCTCTTTCCTGCTTGCACTATGGCTTCCAGTTTACCCTCTACTACCTGCAAATCTCATAAAAAAACATCTTGTATTCCTTTCGACTTCGATATAGCTGCTCCTCTCGCCACCACTTTAAAAGCATCCCACAGTGTACCTGCTGATTTCACACTGCCCTTGTTATGCTGAAAATACTCCTTCACCTCCTCCCTTAGAGATTCTCGTAACCCTGTATCTCTGAGTGCCTCCACCCTCAGTCTCCATGTTGGAATCCTAGCTTGGGGGGGAAGGGCCTGCCACGTGGCGACCAGTGGAGCATGGTCCAGGAGAACCCTTGCTTTGTATGCAGCCTTTGTAAACTCTCCGAACTTGTTCTCCTTCCGCAAACAAGTAGTCCAGCCTCGTGTAGTGGTTCGTGTGAGCAGTATAGTGAGAATATACCCTGTGCTGCGGATGCATTGTTCTCCATACATCTTCCAACTTAAATGCATGCAACAACGAGTTTATGGCCTTCGCTGCAGGGACTGGATATGCAAATTTACCGTCCGACCTGTCTATTACCGGGTCTAGCATAAAATTAAAATCTCCCCCCATATAAACCTGCCATCCATATAAGGGCTTATCTTTGTGTACAAGGATCTAAAATAGGCAGCTGTCTCGTGATTTGGGTCATATGTATAGAGAATGCATATTTCTCTATTTTCCACCCTCCCCGTAGTATTATCATCCTGACATCCGTATCTAGGTAGGTCTGGGGAATCTTGAATGGGACCGCCGGTGCCACCCATATCAGTACACCCCTAGCGTATGCCTAGTATGTTTAACCTATGGTCATCCCTCCCACTTCTGTGTCAAAGTGTCCTGCCTGTCTTTAGTTAGATCTGTTTCTTGCAGGCGGGCTATATCTATTTTTTGGCGTCTCAAATATGCCATTACCCTGTTTCGTTTGATATAATTATTCAAGCCTCTAACATTCCAAATTTCTACTTTGAGGTCACCCATCTTCCTTAAGCATTCCCGCACTCTCTCGCTCTTCCTTGGTCACGTTCACCCTCCTTCTGCTGTACTCTACTTCCCTCTAACTATCCCATCTCCCCCAAGCCCCCCTTCCCCAATCGTTCCCAACTTTCCCAGCTTCTAATCCGAAGCTTAGGCATCCCTGCATCTCTCTCTCATTCCGGCTTTACTGCTGGTATTCGGAGTATAGCGGGAGGATACTGAAACTACTAGTATCCTACCTAATCTGAACTACTGTGGGTGATAGTGTGATTCCTAGTGCCACTTAAAACTCAGCGGCACTGGTGATTCCTATGTTTAGCTGACTGTAAAATTAGCTTCCACTTTTCTAGCTCAAATGCCAGTGTCGGATCATTACGTAAAGGTCACGGTATGGTTCGAATGTACATTAAGTAAACAATGCAGATTCACTTATCGTTTTCACTTCTCACCTGGTCGTCTTTCTCCGATGGCATGTTCGTGTCCATCCATTTGGTCACATCGTCCGGGGGTCTAAAAAAAAAAACAGCCCGGTCTTAATGTAGGACCTTCATTTTTGCAGGTTATAACAACATGTATTTAAGATTAGCTGCGCGTAGCTGCCTCTTGACCGACACATAGTTCATCCTCTGCTTTTGCACCAGGAAAGTATAATCAGGGTACGCTGTGATGGTCGCCGATGCTCTGTTTATGGTTCCTCCTTTCCGAAAGTGTTCTAGGATCCTTTACCTGTCCTTATAATTTAGTATCTTGGCTATGATCGGTCAAGGTGGGGGCCCGGGCAGCGGTTTCCTTGTCATGGCCCTGTGCGCTCTTTCGACTGTGAACCCTTGGGGGAGTGACTCGGCTCCTATCCCCTGCAACAGCATGTTTTCAATTAAGTTTGTCGGGTTCGAGCCTCCTTCTCCGTCCGAACGCCTGACAATCTGCACATTATTCCTTTGTGCCCGATTTTCCGCCTCTTCTGCTCTATTCTCGAGATTGTGCACCTGCTGTTGCAGTATGTAGACTTCGTTGGAGTTTTCATTGCAACTGCTTGTATTAGCCTTCACCTCTGTTAAGAGAGAATTCTCAGAAATGTACTAAATTCCCTTCTACCCTAGAGACCCCCCAGCTCTTTTGCTGGACTTTAGGACTTTTCATTTCTAACCTGGAGAGAGTGAAACCTTTTTCCCACTCTCTCATGTATTGTTTCTGTGATTTGGCCTCTGTTTCTTTTGATTTTGGAGTCTGACAAACTCCATAAGCATCATCTTTGCATTGTGACACAAAGCATCTTCAATGCAGTGCCACAGGGACGTCTCTTAGATTTTCCAAAGGTTTAAATACCTTATCTTGGTAAAACTACTGTTTCCAAGAGCAGTGAAGTGAAATTGACTTTACTTGCATCTTGTAACTTTCTAGACCCAGCACACACTATCTTACCATAGGGTGCTGGAGCGGTTACTTAGTATCCCAAGTGTCTAGTTTCCCATGTAACATTTTTATGTTACCCTTTCTACAATTAATGGCTGGTGGCAGTGCTTTACCTTTTACTACCATTGTGTGTTTTTACCATGGGCTGCGTTTGCAGCTGCAGTAAGGCACCCATTCTTGTCAGAAAGGTCCTTCTTGATATTTACCAGGTTCTGTCCCTTTGTTCGTTTTGCCTTTGGCAGGATTCACGAGTGAAGCCCGCTTCTGGCTCCAGTATGTTTGGCAGGGGCAGGAAGTGAGGGAGGTGCCTGAAACTCCCTGTGCCTAATCCCCTTGGTTACAGGGATACACCCAAAGGTGATTGGCCGGCTGGCCCGTCTGGCAAGGACAGCCACCATGCTGTGTGATTGACAGCTAGGCTGGAATGAATGGGAGAAGCCTGCATAAAAGGCAAGGCTTTTTGGCTTGGAAGGCAGAGTGGACCACTAAATGAAAGAATCCGAAGAAGAACTTGGAAGAGACGCCTGCTGCAACTCCTGGACTGTTGGTTTGCCCGGTGAAGCCCTGCTGCTGTGCTGAAGCTCCAAATTCATTTCAACTAAAGAAGCTCTGCAAGGACACCTTCTCCACTTCAGTTGGTGTGACCAATCAACTCCAAAGTGAACTCGTTTGGACATCCTCTCAGAGCTGGCTCTGCTTCTGCTGCTGCTGGAACCGAAGTGCCAGGGAGAGGAACACCAAACCGATTGGATCGCTTTTAAGTCAGACCCAAGCGCCAGGAAGATCCTCCGGACTTTCCCTGAAGCAGGACTGACCAAGCCTGAGCCACCCAGATTTGAGGAAAGTCTGAAGTGGTATCCGAGAACTGCAGTGTTGCTATTTGCTGTCGAACGCAAGGAGCTGAAACCGCGAAGTGCCGCTGAATTGAAGTTTTCCCATTGCTGCCACTTACCTTCCCATTGCAGTGCAGGACTCCCCAGATGTCCTCCCTCTTGTAAGAGGTCCAGGAACAAAAGGATCTGCAGAGCTCTACAGGAACAGAAGCCATCTGGAACCATTTATTCTAACCAAAGGTACTGTAAAGTCGAAGAGAACTTACCTCTTGCAAAAGGATCTGCAGAGCTCTACAGGAACAGAAGCCATCTGGAACCATTTATTCTAACCAAAGGTACTGTAAAGTCGAAGAGAACTTACCTCTTGTTGTGTAGCCTTGCTTGCTCTCAGTTGAGACTTGTCTTGGTTACCCTTGCAGAGTTGCTTACAACTTTGCCCCTCACATGTGGCCCTTCTAGTGAATCTTATTTCTACAAACGGTTCTAAAAACATTGTGCAAGACTTTCTTACCTGCAAAGAAGATTGTCAGCTCCCAAAGACTTCGTTCAACTAACATTGGCTGTCCTGGCTCCGTTAGAGACTCGTCTACCTCTGACTTTGTGCTTTGTTCTTTTGCATTTCCCCTAGGAAAAGGTTAATTTACTTTGCATTGGAGGGTTTCAAAAAGTACTTACCTGTTTATGAGTTATTTGTTAACCTTTGTTTTATTCCCATGTCTAACCTTTGCACCCAACTCATTATTTCTCTTAATGTACCAGTGATAAATCAATGTCCACAGTGTCCTAGCTATTTGAGTCACCTGAGGGTGTAGGAAGGGTATGTGTGACATTGTGTGACATCCCCAATAGGTATCATCTGATTTAGAGAAACTAAGAGTGTGTTTTGAAGTGTATTATAATTGTTAAATATTTTGCTCCCTTCTGAAGAAGGCTTATATAACTGACTGTTAAATAAATTAATAATTGTTTAATTAAGAAACCTTGAGAGTGTAAGTGTTTATTTGAAAAACTGTCACTGTGAAACTCTGTGTTACACCCTACTGCTCACATTGACCCCTCTTGAGATGAGCCTGGCTGCTCGGCGACACTACCAACCTGTGTAGTACAGACTTGTGCCAAAGGTTGGGTTTCTATTGCCAGGAGGTCAAGGTTGCTGTAGTCTTCCAAAGGATACTGCACACAATCTTGCCTAACAACCTCTTTCTCTAGCACTCCTGTACGTTCGGTCAATGCTCTGACATCCTGTCTCAAGAGGTACACATCAATGCTGATCGCGTCAATTTTAAATTCCAATGTCGACTTCAGCTCAGCTATGGCCTCTAGGATCTGCTGGTCATTCCGCCTGGGTGCCTCCTCTCCTCTCGCCTCTTGCACTGTTGTTTTCGTGCCTCGTCCATTGTTTGTGCCAATTTAGCGAATGCTTCCATAGATGACTGCTTCACTTTGGTCTTGTTTGGCATAGATGCCATTGTTGCGCCCACTTGCCACTATACATCAAGCACCTTCAATCCGTACCGTCTCACTTGTATGTCGGCTCACCTAAGTGACTTGGTGCTGCGGTGTTAGGGAGAATTCTCTCTTTAGGCTGAATTTCCTAACCTAGTGAGTCCCCCAGCAGCTTTGCTGGATTTCTGGAGTTTGTTTTTTTCTCCTGCCAAGAGTGAGACTCTTTTTCTCCCACTCTTGGACATGATTTATGGTGTTCCTTTGATTGTTAATGTGTTTTATGGGCTAAGGGGTCCTTTACTCCATAGGGTCTCGTGTTTTTACTATGTGTGTTACAGCACCCTCCGTGCCGTAACACAGGGGTGTCGTCGTGACACCCCACCATAGACTCCATACCCTGGGACTGACTACTGTCTCCCAGGGCATGTAAAGTCACCATTGGCTTTACTAGTCCCAAATTATTAACAGAAACCAGTACAAACCATCATATTGTGGACGTACTGGTCGGGGCAATTCAATTGCCCCTGGGTCTGTTAGTCGAGGGGGCACGTCTCCGTCCGACCTGATCGAGTTTTGGCTGGTGGCAATGGAAACTACTTTTTATATTTGACTGCGAATATTTCCCTATGGGATTTTCCCATTGTTCGAGGCTACCAACTTTAATTATTTATTTCTCATAGCCTCGAACATACCGCCGGTTTATTTATTTAATATTAATTCGCCAGTTGGTATTTTTTGCCTAGACTCGATTCTAAAATGGCGTTTGTTCTCTTCTGTGACTCCAACCCAAGTCGAGCCCTTTGTTCCACTTTTTGGTGGGCTTCTCCACAGAAACCTCCAAAAGTGGTGCCACTCTGTCTGGGTACCACAGGGGATGTGGGAGGGGGTTTAGGCACCCTGGACCGAGTTACCTTGGTAACTCAAGTCGCACTCTTGTGTGATTGGCCCAAGTGGTGAGCCGGCCGGCTCACCACTTAGCATGTTTGATTGACAGCTAGGCTGAGTGAATGGGGGTGTGCTGTATAAAAGCAGGGCTTTGGGGACTGGAACTTCAGAAGTCGCCACAGGACCTGAGAATCCGACGAGGGAGAAGCTGAGCCGACCTACCACGACGACACCACCGGTGGAGCCCTGCGGAACCGACTCACCGCTTCCCGACGACAGAGAAGATCTCCCGGCTGGAGAGGCTTCTTCCCCTGACTGGTGGGCACAACCAGTTTACCTTCTTTCTTCGCACCCCAGACCGGTTTGTGGTTGAACTGCCCGTGCCAAGCACCCCGGCAGCCGGATAGACACTCACCACTGAACTGCGAATCAACGGACCGCTCCTTGTACCTGAGAAACTCAGCGGCTGGTTTCTTCCCTGGCAGTGCATCAGACTCCTGTCTTCCCCCCGACAAGATCCTCTCTTCCCCTGGACGAAGCACCGACTTGCATCCGCTGCCAGGAACAACTTCCCCCCTGGAGTTTTCTCACCACGTTAGGGTACCGTGTCCGCCAGGCCTCCCTTTCTAAAGATTGCTACCAGGTAATAATAACTCCTTAACCTTCTGGACTGGGCTGGCCGCCTTGACCCTCTAACTGGTCCCTCTCTTTGATCCAACTCCTTTTTGAACCGTTACAAGACTTCTGTGCACTGCAACCGTGTGACCTTGGACACATTTCGTTTGGATCCTCTTAAGCGGATCCGGCCTACTGACTCTGAATTCCTAGTGTTACTTTGCCTTCCTCCCTTGTTGTGTTCGTGAAAAATTGTTGGGATCTGTTTCAATTTATTCTCTGCTTTTCTCTCCCTTTTAAAACGAATTATTAGTGTGCCATCTGCGTTAAGCGCTCACCGCTGTCTGAAAATAAGTGGGGCTTTACTTAAGACTTGTCTAATATTCTTTTAAGGGAGTGTATATCTTTTAGTGACCGTGTTTTTGAATTGCTTACTATTAGTGCCTGTGTGTTTTTCTAGATGTGGTTTTAAATAAATAATTATCTCTTTTACACCAAGCCCTGGTCATTGTTTACTTGTTCCATTGTGTGCTCTTGACCTATTGTGAATAATCTGTATACTGCCTAACTCTTCTTGAGGGAAGTCTGACTGCTCAGTCACAGCTACCAAGTGAATCTGTGTGGTACAGACTGCTACCAAGTGGGTTTACTGCCAAACACCTGTAGTCCTAAATCTTTTGCAGTGGTCCCAGAGGGAACTGCACAGGTTTCCGCCTAACATGCGGGTCTCACCTTGAAGGCAGGAGCACTTTGGGTGTAGATGTGGCTCGTGCTGTTGCGCCCTTTGGGGCCTGCGGGCCCTCCTGGCATGTTTTGTGGAAGCTTTAATTATTGTAGGTCAAGTTGTACTCCTATAGCTGTATCCAGAGTCCAGGCATGTCCTCTCACCGCCCCGACTCCCCGAGGTCACCTGCTCCTGCTCTTTATCAGCCTACGCTGCTTCTTCTCTCTGTCCTGGCTTCCTTCCTTTCGGGCTGTGCTGTTCGGCACTAGGCCATCAATCTAGTCCTCTTCTTGAGTTCTCTCTATACTATCTTCTGACTGGGTCATGCCGCTGTGTTTCGCTGGACTCCAGTTGCAGCATACAATGCTATGGCTTCCACCCCTTTTCTGTGTGCCCAGGATACGGCAGTCCAGTAGTTGTGTGCTCTAACATATGTGCGTTGTATTCCTCTCTTGTCTGGCTGTCTGCTGCTTGCAACCGACTCCCCCAGTGTAATGCACTTTCTGTGCCTCCGAAGTGTCAGGGATTTCGTTGCCCTTTAGTTACTGCTCCGTTCCACCAATCCGGAAGGCTCAGTCCACGCCATCCCAATCCTTTTTACTGTCTCAACTTGTGCAGTGTTCGGTATGATTATTTCGGCATGCTTGGGAGGATTCTCCCATGTAACTCTCTGCGGTCTTCGTTCCGGGCGTTACTCGATGTAATGCCTCTGCTCTTGTCCCACTGTCAATAACTGTGCCCATGCGCTGGTGGCCATGTGTGCACACTGCTGGCCATGTGTGCACACTGCTATCTTCGGCTGGATCAGATCACTGTATCTCTTCCGGATACAGTTGCAGTGTGTTTCGGAGTGGATCACTCTCTTCCCTCTATGCATGTGGGTTGTTACGGCCAAATGGCTGCCTCCTCTGTCTTGCTTTCGTTGTTGCCCACCTTGTGTGATCGTCTTTTGTAGACAGCGATCTTGCATGGTGTGGTGCGCTTACTGTGCCTCAGCTACATGTGGAACCCCACTGCGTTCTAAGTGTCCAGAGCAATTACATTGCCGTTTCCCATAGGGTTTTGCCACATAGCATTTTGCAGTCTTCGATGTCAGGCTTTATTTGATGACCTGCTTCTGATCTTTTCAATTGTTGCGCTTCTTGTCAACATTCGCTTGTTGTGTTAATGCGCCGACGGCTGTGTGCAGTCCCACGATTGTATTGCTAGCTCAAGTGCGGGCACCTTCTGTTCTCCTCTCTTATAGTCCTGCGCAGGTCCCTCTGTGCCGGGAGCCCCGGTGCGAGAGACCCCGCACCCTGGACCCTCCGCTTCAGCTCTTCTCTCCCGTTCCAATTTGCCTGCCTGCCTTCCAGAATCTGCAGGGCTCATGCGCTTCCTCAGAACTGTGCTGATCCGCTAACCCGCTTCTGCTTTTTTCAATCTTATATTTCCCTCCGGTCAGGGTCTGATCCAGCCGCAACTGTATCACAGCACTTCTTCATTCGTTGCCGTAGCTCATCAGTTCCATCTATTGTTCCCATCCGTCCGCCATTTTTTTTCTTTGTTAGCAGAATGCTGCAACACTCCTCCAGCTTCTAATTCCCAACTGATGCTTTGATTCACTCCGCAATCATGGTCACGTTGTTCTTTGATCATTCATGAATCCGTAGCTCCGAAATTACGCATTGTGGCCAGCTTGGAGCACATATATTGCTCAGGATCATGAAGGATCGGCAGGGGCACCACTAATGACGTCCTAACTCATGGCTCTGTAGCCACGTCCCCAAGAATGCACAAGGTTATTGAACATTTCTGGACTGAGCTGTAAAAGACAACATACGTTACTCCCTAACCTTTCCCTTACAGGTTGCCCAGGTGGGGAGGATCCTCACTCGAAATTGCTTGTCTAGTCTAAAGAAAGCATATTCTGCCATTGTTCATAACTAGCCTGCCTTTCTTCCCTATTCTATGCTGTTATACCTAACTTAAGAATTTAAGAATCCACCTGCCTATTTAAATATATATATATACAGTGGCTGTGTAGTTATGGTTAAGTTGCTGTTTTCATAGGATGAGCACTTTTTGCGTGGCTTATAACTTCGCTCTCCCTGGACGAATCCTCATCAAACTTTGCAAAAAAGTATGTGGCCCACTCTGAATTGTTTTGCAAAGTTTGGTGAGGTTTGTTCCGGGGGGGGCAAAGTTATAGGGGGGGTCCCAAAACGTCTTTTTTTCCCATGGACTAAATGGGGGGAAAACTTTGCGCACGCCTACAGCCCAAACCGCTGGACAGATTTTCACCAAATTTGCGGCAGGAGCAGGGGCTTGGTCCCAAAAGCGTGCTTTGTAAATTTGGTGAAAATCAGTCCAGTAGTTTTCTTTAAAACGACCAAAAAGTAGGTCTAAAAAAATTAGTGATATCTATGTCCGCTCCGCGGAGACACTTCCCGGTTCACTCCGCAGGCAGGACACCGATTGGGTAATGGGCTGGCGTCATGTCCGCAAATATGCGACGTGTCCGCCGATTGGCTGGAGTGAGGCGTGATGTGCATCAGATTGTTCCGATGCGTCCGCCATCTTGGATCCGCCGACAGTGCGGTGGCGAACAGAGGCGAAGTGCAGTTTTGGGGAGTGTTTTGGTGTGCAAGAGTGCTTGGGGAGGTTTAGGGAGGAAGAGATGGGTGAAATACTGCATTTGTTTAGGTGGCAGGTGCTACTGATGTATTAGCCATGCCCGCGCTGTCCAGGATGTTCGTAATTACTGAAAATGAGGGGTGTCCGAAGGATAGTATTGCCGTCCGTGTTGTGAGCAGGCAAGTTGAAACTGTTCTAAAGAAATGCGTGATGTCAGCGGATTTTAAAATTGAGTATATGCCGCAGTTAAAAATGTTCAATCAATGGATTTGATACTGATTTATAAGCCATCATGGGTGTGATATGCTGTGGTGGTTGTGGCCAGGGTCTAGAGTCTTGGGTGCATGGCCGCAGGCCGTAGGCCGTAGGCCATACACCCAAGACTCTGGGCCCTGACCACAACCACCACAGCATATCGCACCCATAGATCACACCAATAGAATCGATTATCTATCAGGTGGTTGTGGGCAGGGAGTAGAGTCTTGGGTGAAAATTGAGTATATGCCGCAGTTAAAATGTTTGATTCTATGGGTGTGATGATGAGTTATAAGCCACCATGGTTGTGATATGCTGCGGTGGTTGTGGCCAGGCCATAGAGTTTTGGGGGTGCATGGCCGCAGGCCGTAGGCCATACACCCAAGATTCTACGCCCTGGCCACAACCACCACAGCATATCACAACCATAGATCACACCCATAGAATCGAATATCTATCAGGTGGTTGTGGGGAGGGCCTAGAGTCTTGGGTTATAAATTATAATTAGTGAAGTTATAAGCCACTATGGGTGTGATATGCTATAAGCAGTGAAGTTATAAGCCACCATGGTTTTGATATCTGTGATGGTTGTGGCCAGGACGTAGACCTAAGTTATAAGTAGTGAAGTTATAAGCCTCAATGGGTGTGATATGCTGTGGTGGTTGTGTCCAGGACCTAGATTCTTGGGTGCATGGCCAACGGCCATGCACCCAAGACCAAAGTTATAAGCACTGAAGTTATAAGCCACCATGGGTTTCATATACTGCAGTGGTTGTGGGCAGGACGTAGAGTTCTGGGTGCATGGCCGCAGGCCGTATGCCGTAGGCTATACACCCATGACTCTAGGCCCTGGCCACAACCACCGCACCATATCACAGCCATAGATCACATCTATACATTTGAATATCTATCAAATGTTTGAAATTATACTTACTGTTTGATTTGTTGAGATTCGATATATTTTTTACATGACTTTGGTACCTGGAGGAAATATTCTTTTTCAATTTCTGTGATAAAAGAAAAGAGCATGTTAGTGTATGTATTTTATAAAGACTTATTACATTGAATAATAGACATTTCAGCTTTTTTTTGGACCTTCATATTTGGTTTGCAAACCAGTGTACTGTGCATTTTGCTCAGTTTCTGTGTTTGTTTTTCAAATCATTGGGTCTGTGGGGAAAAAAAATCCTCAGATTAAAAAAAACCTTTTTTTGTTATGCTACGGTTGTTTGTTTCCTTTCAGTGTTCACTTGTTTCTGGCTTATGTTCTATCTGTTGGCTTGTTGCAGATTTCTGAAGCAGTTAGATACCTGTTGGCGTATTCCAACTGTTTATAGTTTTTTAATTGAATTTTTGTTAATGTTGAAGTACAGATTAGTTATTACATTTTGGTTTTAAGAAGATTAAAGTAAGCGTTTGTAAGATTTGCTGGTAATCTCTGCTTTAGAGTAATGGTACTATCATTACATTCAAACCATCCACATTTCTTTTTAATATATGCAGTGTAGTGACCTGCATTGGTTGTGGCTCCTGCGTGGTAGATTATACCTATTGTTGTGAAGGTTTTCTTACCAAGTGATACTTGACCGTGTGTGAATCCAGTCAGCTTGCAGTTGTTTTTGGTACCATCTGCATTGTAACGTAGAAGCATTAGTATTGCGTAGTTACTTTGTGTTTGTATTAGTAAGATGGAGCGATTATCTGAATTGCAGGTAGTACATATTCTGCAATCTTTGCATTTTGTACCAGTTGCTGAAATGGAATGGATTCACAATTGGGTATGGATACATACACAAAGCGCTCATTAGGGATTTGTTCCTGTGTCACTTTGTTGCAGAGAGTGAATGAATGTTTCCACATGTATGAAATCTGCAAGATTTCATTTATAGGTATGTTTTTGTTTTCCAGTACTTGTAGTAAGTACATTAGAAATTATTGTGGATCTTCTTTTGGGTTTATAGTGAATTTGACCATTTCAGCACAGTAGTGCAATTCTTGTCTTATTCCGTGAACACTATACGTGTTGTCAGGATGTTTTGAGGCGTTTCTATGAAGGACTAACATTTGCAAACACAATTGGTCTGTACTGTGTAAGTAAATGTTGTCAACAATTGGTGGCAATTGAAATAGAATATTCATTGCTACATTTGCGTAGCAATTTACACCAGTTACATTTGAAAATTTGAATGGACCAGATAGTTCTGTTCTCAAGTCATTTTTTCAGAGTGTCTGTTGCTTCTTTGAAGAAGTACCTGAGTTACTTTGACTAATAGGTTCTTCTTTGGTTGTGGTAATTAATGAAGTATTAGCTTCTTTTACTCTCTTTGGAGGATTTGCAGTCAAATCCTGTTGCATTTCAGTTTGAATTACTTTTCTTTTACAATGTTTTCCTTTTTGTGGAACAGGATATGATTTTAGATGGGGGGTGTATAGTGAATGTAGTCTATTGTATTCTAAAATGCAAGGAATATCAGCGTTTACTTTACTTGCATCAAAGTTGATTAGAAATAGACCCTCCAGTGTACGTAAGCCTGATAGTGCTACGTAGCTCATGCCTTCTTTAAAGACTGTGTTACCAATATCTATCAATGCTTTGTCTAGGGTAAGACCTTGGGATTTATGATGGTGAATGCATATGCAAGAGTTAGAGAAAATTGTTCTCTGCGTACATACATGTCTTTGAAGAAAAGGAATCCAGCTGTTGAGCGCCCTATCCTTTTTACTTCTGAAAGTTTGTCAAAGAGAATATTGACAAACTGAATGTTAATGTCACATGGGTATGTTTGAAAGCCAACAACTGTACCCAGTGCTCCATTAACTAGTCCTTGCTCCACGTCAAGGTTACGTTTAAGAATTACTCTACAGTTTAAGGATAATTTTAATATTTTCTCCAAATCAGCTGTGTTGGAGATAAAATTTTCTAAGGTATTTAGTCTTGTTGTGGCTTGTTGACACATGGGTAGTGTCATACCATGTACGTCCAGTTTGTCTGTGGAGCAAATTTCAATCATTGGTTGCATTTCTTTTTTCAACATTGTTTCATTGAATTTGGAACAGCTTGCAAGAGTTGGCATTAAGGCCATACAATTGACATTTTTGTGTGCTTATTGTTCCATAACATCAGTAGCACATGCGTTATCGCCATAAAGTGCATGGATGTGACTGGTTTTCAATATTGCTTGTGCTTCTTGAGATAGTACACCAACTCTAATACTTTTTAAAATGTTGGCGTAAGTGAGGTCTGCAGATTGGCGCATGTTTTCTGTTAATTCTCTGTATTGGAAATGTTGCCAAAGGTTGACATTTCCTATGCTGCCAACAGTTTTATGGCGGAGTTTTTGTGTCCTAAGGTTTTAAAAATTGGTTCATCTTTCACTGGTGTCAATTGAAGAAAATCTCCGAAAACAATAATATGTTTTCCTCCAAAGAGTTCTTTGTAGTTTGTTTTAAGTACTTCTTGCAATCTGAGGTGAATCAAAGCCAACATTAGGCTGGAGACCATGCTCACTTCATCTTTTAGTAGCATTTTCATTTGTTTTAATACTCTGCGTAGTTCCATTACAGCTTCTGTAGAAAGTTTGTAATAGTCTAATTTGTTTATGGTGTTCTACTGGAAGGAGTACTTATCGGTGTAAAGTGACACTACTTATGTTGTAGGCAGCTAAACCTGTGGGGGCAGTTACAACAGCTGACAGTTTGTCGTTTGTCAATTGTTGAAGGAACTTGCTGATGATTTTGATTAAGAATGTTTTGCCTGAACCAGCTTCACCACTGATGTTTAGCAGTATAGGTTTGCAATTTTGGCAGGTACATTCTTTATTTTCGTGTTGTACACCATGTGCAATTTCTTTTGTTCTTCAAAAATGGTGCGCTGGTCTTTAAGTTTTGATTGTAGTACAGTTAAGTCTTCTGTATCTTCTTCATAATGACACATGGTGTTTTCCACTTCTGTCATAGCTAATTCTGCCTCATTTGCTATTAGTGGCTGTCCCAGTGGTTGTTGGCTTCCTGTTACAGAAGGTTGACTACTGTCGGAAGTGTCCTCATCAGGTTGGGCCTGGAGTTCTTCTTCGTATTGCTGTTCATTGTGCAACATTGTTTTGTACTGCATAAAGTTCACATCGGTGATGGTGCTTTCATTTGCTTTGAAAGCGTCTTCATAGCAGTCATAGTTATCTAGTATCTCTTCTCCTTTTCTCCATGGTTTAAAAAGTTGTAGCAGGGACATGTTATATAGTTCTTTCTGTTGAGGAGTTTTTAATGACAATTTGACATGATTAATTAAGCTTCGTTTGGTAAGTTTCACTAAGCTGCCTTCACAATCTGTCACTCTATATCTACCTTTGTTTTCATTTGGTTTTATATTATTTATGTTTGCAAAGTTTTGGGCTATGTGGTATAGACACATGGTTTCCAAAGTGGTACTCCTGTTCGGGTAGTATTTGTCTAGTGAATTGTTTTTCAAAATGCCTTGGCTGTTGGGATCATTTTTGGCTATTGTTTCTATGTCCTCATATGATTTGAAAACTCTTTTTCTAGATTTAGCAGGAGCAAGACTTAGCCATACTATATTTCCAGATTTTCCATACAAAGCAGTACCGGTTAAACCATCTGCAGCTTCATAGGCGCCAAATTCTCTATGAGAGAGCATTTTTATGCCTAAGCTGTACAATTTCTGAGATAGTGTTTTGTCTGATGATAGGTCATTCCAGAGGTCTTGAAGCTCTGTTTTTTCTGCTTTTGTTAAGTAGGCTGTAACATATCGTGCAACTGCAGTGGAATTGTCTGCAATGTACTACACATCTATGTTTGCATTCCATAAGAGGGAAATTATTGCATTGTAATCATTGATATATTTTTTTCTTCTGTTCTTTTGATTTACCTTTAACACTATGTCTAACTGAAGACATGAAGTTGTTCACTTCACCTGTTTCTGTAACTGGTCTAGGGAAACCAAAGCGGCATTTGGTGTAGTATTGTGTCTTTGAAATTGTACAATTTGTGCATGAAGGTCACTATGTCTCGTTTGTGAAGGGATTTCACAAGTGACATATTTTTTGGATGAACTGCAAAACAGTGGCATCACTGTCCTGACCAAATTTAGGAGCACTTTTTAATCCATAAAAGCATGTGGATATGTGGTGCTACTCTGTCTTGATATTCTTTTCTCCAAAACAAGTGTTGCACCTCTCCGAGGGGAGGAACAGTTTTATTACAAATAAAGTGTAGCATAGCAATGAAACGATGGTGGAAATATCTTGAAACATTAACGGGATCTAGAGAGCAAAGCTCTCCAGGTGTTAGTATATCTATGTTTTTGTTTGATATGTGTAGGAAATCATGTATATCTTCCTATGCATATTCTGCACAACTTAATGTAACAAACCAAGTGGGTGGTCCAAGGTTTCTGATCATACAACGTACATCTCCGTGACGTTGGAACCAGTATTTCTTTGTAGTATTCATTATTGTCTTTCAGATATTGCAAGGCTTGTCTAACTTTATGTAAGTCCACGAGTTGTTGCCAAATTTTTTTGTCTTTTGTTGGTACACCATTTACTAAGACAATTAAAGATTGCTCTATTGGACGTTGCACTCCTAGAGTGTGCACATTTTCTGTCAGATCTAATGGTAAATAAACTATTTTGCCACGAATGCCTTTCACCAATTCATAGGGAGGTAATTTTGCTGTTTTTGGTTGAAGGCGTATTATTGAAATGGGTGTACTGTTTGAATTATGATGCTCTCATACAAATTGAGTTGTTGCAGGGGTTTTGGTAGTGGGAATAATTCCAAGTTATTTGTGATAGCGCATGAAGGAGTTTGGTTGTTGCCAAGTTTTGTACTGCAGTAACTGCAAACTATTAAGGGTTCACTTATTTCGTATTTGTTTTCTGCTAAAAGGTAGAGAGCTAATTCAAACCATTTGGAATCTTCATTGTCTTCTCTTTTGTATGTTACGTCTATAGTTTTTGTGTTACTTTTGTAAAAAGTTCTGCGGCAACACACACACACACATGGTTTGGTGCTTCAGCGGATGTACTTTTAAATTTTAGTATTTCTTTTTTGTTTGTGTGTAGTAGAAGGTTGCTATGTGCAGAATTGTTGCTAGTCTGTTCTAAAGCTACTGCATTGTGTAAGTGGCTTTCACTTCCAAAATATTTTCTCTGGATACGATCGATTTCTTCTTGTAAGTATTTGGGTGTAACATGCAGAAGAGTGTTATTTAAATTGGCTAGTTCTAAAGCAGGACTTTTAGCATAGTACAGTTTATACACTAGATTTCTTACATTTGAATGATGTGTTGATATCATTTTGATATCATGGAAGGTGCTTTTGCAAATAGGTCCTGAAATGCAGGCTAATGAATGTCCTTGTAGTCCTGTGTATTTGCGCACTGGACAGGTATCCATATTTTGCAGCACTTTCATTTTGATTTTGTCTTTACCTTTCACATACTGATTGAGGAACTGGCGTAAAGATTTGAAAGATTTGTTCGGAATGTTACACATTGACATGCACAGCCATTTGTATACTGGATGTTCTGGTTCAGTCGAATGGAGAGGTAATTCTGAGTTTTCTGGGGATATTTTTGTAAGCAGTGTTTCTTGTTCCATGATGGTATTATTAATTCTTTCATAACCTCGTCCACTGCCATGGATGACAATTGTGTTTGTTTGGTTTTGTTTGTATGCTTCTTCATTAAAATATGGTTCTGTGGTCGTGGTGTGACTCCATTCACCTCCACAGATATTTAAGAAGTTATTTTTGTTGACATTCCGTTAATTGAGAATTTATTTTTTGTAGTTTAGTACTGGGTTTTGTTAGTGGTTTCATCCTGTTTAAAACTAAAATAAATAACTTCCTTTTGAGAAGGATTGCACTGTCTACGAGAGCTTCTAGGATTAATTTTCTATGGTAGGTTTTAAGGGTTGTGCATGATTTCGCTCCTGTTTTTATAAGATTCTGAAGGACTCTGTGGCGGAACATTTTTGCTGAAATACTTTTTTTTAGTATGGTTACTTGCTAGTATACGAAGATTTATTAAGGACTTCACCTGAGCTGTGTGGGTGGAGCTTGCTGACGTGCCGCCTTAAATTGCAAGGCAGTCCCCCCTTGCGTCGCTAAGCCCTGAGAAGCAAAGGGCTGTATCCTGTTTTGCTGTCTGTGATTCTGCTGTGCGTTGGATTCACTAATTGGGGCGGCTTACAGACTGTGTTGATAACGCAACGAAATCGGAGCTGCTGTGCCCTTAAGGACTTCACCTGAGCTGTGTGGGTAGAGCTCGCTGACGTGCCGCCTTAAATTGCAAGGCATTCCGCCCTTGCGGCTCTAAGCCCTGCGAAGCGAAGGGCTGTATCCTGTTTTGCTGTTTGGCTGTAGGGCGGTAGGCGCTAGGATACATACTAGCTCTCCGTTCACGCCTGACAGCCGTGAGATTTGATACACAAAACGATCAATTCATCTACAAGAACTACAAACGCAATCAGCAGTGATTTGGAGTCCTTGCAGGTCTGTGGAGTATCTTGGAGTTGCTCGCCCTGAACTCCAAAATTATGAAGTCTGTGATTTCTGTAAACGATCTGCTCCCTGTGCCTCCGATGCCTGCTGTAACTGAAGGTGCTCGCTGTAAAGTGAGGACCCTGTCTTATCCTTCTACACGTCTGCAACTACGTCGGGAGTTCGAGAAGAACGACCAACGCCATCCACGTCTCCCTCTCCAGTTGGATCGTGTGAATGAAGTAAGTCAAACCAGCTCTGTAGGTGAAGAGGTTATCGATATGCAACGTAACCTTGATGCTTCATCCTCGTTTGGTTTGGAGGGGGAGGGGGAGTGATTGATTCGAACACCCCT
This sequence comes from Ambystoma mexicanum, assembly GCF_040938575.1. Classification (NCBI taxonomy): domain Eukaryota; kingdom Metazoa; phylum Chordata; class Amphibia; order Caudata; family Ambystomatidae; genus Ambystoma; species Ambystoma mexicanum. Next base: position 352,546,805 of record NC_090929.1, read on the forward strand.
TGTCCAAACGTCCTTGCTGCTGAACTGAATTTATTATCACATGACAGTGACTTGGCAAAACAGATAAAAATGCACATGAAGACTGTGAAAGACTCTGGGCCAAATGCTGCTCCTATTGTGCTTACTGCTGTTTGCTGTACCTAGACTGGATGTTTTGGCCCGCTTAGCGACTGAAAAATTGCGAGCACCATTTTCGTGTCAGCTCCCCTCAGAGCCTGTGTTTGTCTCAGCTGCGTCCCCTAAGCAATTTAATCGCCATTCAGGCGAGTATGGCCTCAAAGTGGACTCTGTCTTTTCTGCTTCTTCTTTGATTATTCCTTCAAATAGGCGGAACTCTATTGAAATTGTCAACAAACTTTTGGTTGACTTAGAAAAAATCAACAGTGCTCGGGCTAACCTTAAACAAAACACAAATAGAACCTCTGACTCAACACAGGCCACAAATATAGGGAATGGTCAAAGCAGACCCAATTTTTAGTCCGACAGTAACTGTTTTTCTGGTTCCTTCAAACAGAGAAGGATCGAAGACCGTGGCTCTCCGGAAGTACATTGTTCACAATCGAGACCTTGACCTCTTAATAACAAGTCTGCTAACACTACTGATTCACCTTTCTACAAAGATCAGCAATACCGCCCTAATGGAGCATACCAAAATCGTGATGCATCATCTATGCCAACAAACGTCCATAATGTTCAGAATCAGACAACAGACTGCTCTTTCGATGATGAATCATCCGAATCTTCAATCATGGAACGTGCGTTTCCTAAGATTCGAAGAACCTACTTTAAAACAGCAACTCAAACTCCTTGTGAACCAGACTATGCACAAATTATGAAAAAAGTCCCAAGAACTTTTACCAATTCTGATGTCCTCCATGTCTAAAACACTTTCTCCGTTTGTAAAACTATATGAACAGGTTCAAGATGGTGTGAAATACCTGACAATGTTAATCGCGCTTCTGAACACAAAAATCTGTGCGATTGAGCACACAAGCGCCTCGACTATACAGTTGTTGGGTAAATTGTCAGACAAAATTGACTGCAGTTCTATTATCACCAATGACCAACGGCTAAAAAATGCTGATGACAAAAAATTACTCGCCGAAGTCGCTAAACAGGCTTTAAGCATTTTGCAACGACAAAGCCTGAAAACTGCCCCAAATCCTTGTGTTGAAGTACTATCCACAGGGCTATGTACTCCTCCTTTGGGCCTTCCAAACATCTCTGAGGTAATTAATATCTCTTCACCAGCATCCAGTGATCTCTTAACCACAGAACTCAATGTCCTACCAACTGCTGGCAAAACTTGCGTTGTGGTAGTTCTGGAGCTATCAAGTAAAACAAACCGCAATGTCCTGCCCCTTAATGGTAAGATCTGTGCTGTGGAAAGCCTCGTACCAGTGAGTGATATCTGCTCCTTTTCGACCGCCCTACAAAGTCTTAAGCAAAAAGATAATGGCGCAAATCAAGATGTGCAGGAGCCAACCACTTCTAATGTAACATTAGAGGTTGCTGATACTGTAGTTGCTCAGGAGGCCCTGGTAGCCAATGCAACTGCAGAGGCCGCTGATACTAAGGCTCAGGAGGCTCTGTTTGCCATATTTAACACCAAGACCAAATCGGGTGCCAAACCACAGAGTGCTAAAGTGGATCAACAAAAAAAATAAAAAAATGTAATCAAGAGGAAACCGTGTGCTATGAATGGTTCTCGTAGGTTCCTGCGAAACTTAAAGGCCATAAGTTTCACCCTCAATCCTGTCATAAGCAACAAAGAGCAAAAGGACAATTTGGTTGCTCCAGATAAGTCTGTCCCTTGTGTCATCTCCGATACAATCGCGATTAGATTCCCGGAACCTGTTGTAGATCTTTTAGACCTATCAACATACGATCATGATGATGACCCTGAAATATCGACAGATGCCTTGATCAAAGCTTCTAATGACATAAATCCTGTTGATTTGGTTGGAACTTCTCTTCCTAACACCGCCTTCTTTGAACCTATGCAGAATTCAAGACATTGGCCCTCATTACGACCCAGGCGTTGGACCATGGTGCTAACAGCACCATGGTCCATGCCGGTAACTTACCGACTCCGCCATGGCGGAATGGGGAATTACCGCCCCATTCCGAGGTTGGCGAGGCGGTAATTCCCCATGCCGCCATGGCCCTTCCCCATTTTTGCCCCATAGGGCTCAATGGGGCTGGGGAAGGCGCTAATTACTGCACCGTAAATTACGGTGCCGTAATTAGCTCCTAGGTTAGGTCCCTTTGCGGGTTGGTTTTTTAACGCCTGCTAAAAGCAGGCGTTAAAGTGCCACCCGCAAAGGGACCTCGTAATCAGGCGTAAGGGTTTAACGGCGCCGCCACCTTTTACGGCGCCGTTAACCCTTTAACGCCTGGGTTGTAATGAGGGCCATTGTGTCATTGTATCCACGAAGGAAATCCAGGCCGTCGCAAACTCAAAATCTGAAAGCTCGAAGGTTCTTACTCTGAGAGAAAGATGGAAGAACCTACCAGTGTATGAACATGGCAAATCGAAGGAATCAACCTTCAATAATGTGAATAAACGGATAGGGAGTTCTCCAATCATATCCACTGACACTATGCCTATTAGAATACAGGAAAGTGGAAACAGGATGGATCATGTTATAAGGTCTTCAACAAACGAGCACGGCACGAAACAGGTTTCTTCTGTGAGGAATCAATCAAAATTGCCAATTACTAAAAAGCCGATTTTTAAATATCAACTGATCTTGGAATGTATAGTGTCTACTAATGATGGCCTCACACTAAATCAGAACAATGTCCTCCGACTATTCCATTAGGTTCCAAATCTTCGCACAATTGAAACGGGTGACATTGGAACCGTGGAATTCTATAAAGAACCACAAAATGATAGTGTGCGATTGCATATTGATTCGGAGATCGTACGCAATATTCTTTTGGACTCTGCATCTGTTCTTTTATGAATGGCTTTGATATCCGAGAAGATCAAATTCCACAGGAAGCCAATCTGCCATCACAAAAAGATGGTGTTCTATCAAGGTCAATCCGATCTGTATCCTCCTTGCAACATAAGCACGCTGCTGGGTTCCTTGGTGGCTCTGGGACAACTCAACCCATAGGGACATCACTTGGCCTACTGAAAGGGCCTAATGTTGACGACGGGTTGCCCTCAAAGATATCAAATGCTTCCTTGATGAGCGAAAAATTAAAATAACCTTTTCATATGACGGACCAGCTGCAAAAAATAACAACTCTACGGATACCACCGGAGTGGAAACAATACAGTCGAACTAATGGGATTGGGTGGCTAAATCTTTGGCTCACCCCCACCGAAGCTAACGCTCAAAGCCCGAAAATCGAACTTTCTTGTCACTAGCATCATGGAATTCCCGTGGGTTTAGCCACCTGTTTACTTACTCCTGGCACGGAACATTGTATGTTTTCAGGCGACGTGGTTATCACAGCATCCGCTGTGTGATGAGTTTGAAGTGGCTCTAAACCCTGCAATTCGAAACAAAATAGGTAGACCTATGGCTGGTCTATTGATCATGATAAGAAAAAGTTCTGGGTATCAAATCAAAGAGAGTAGAAACATAACACCTTATGTTCAACTAGTATCTGTTAAACTAGAGAACACAGTAAAACGCTCTGAGGACATAATTTCAATCATTAATGTGTATTGGCAACATCAAGCGATTAGTGCAAATGTTGCCATTAGTGTTTCCTACGAAAAGGAACTGTCTCCCAAAATTGTTCTGTGTGGCAAGTTAAATATCGATTGCCTAAAAGCACAAATAAAGACATTGAATGCCATCACCACCACTCAAAATAACGCATTGCTGTGGATTGCAGACTTGTCTGCACAAGGAATGTCGATGCTTAACGGATGCACTATTGGAGACATCCCTGCGAAACCTACTTGGAAAAGGATGTCACAAAAATCTAATCTCGATTACTTTTATGTCTCTGATGAACTTCATGCCCGGGTGCAGTCACTTCAGGTGGTTGAAAAAAAAGAAAGTGATCACAATTTATTAAAACTGGTAATTGCTGCGACATGCAAGATGGGTGCATATTGGGGACATGACATCTCTGTAGAATCCAACAGGATCCGTCTGCGCCTAAAAAACAAAGAGGTAAAGAACCTAAACCAAGCGTTCTTGAGGGAACTGAATCAAATTGGATATCGGCACTTACTAAAGCAGTACAAAGAGACCAACAAAGGTCCTCAATGTCAAACATTTCAACAAACCCATGTCTTTGACCTGAATATTCTGAAACGTAAACGCATCATGAGAATGGAGATTCGACATTGTTGAAGTCTTGACCAGTGCATCCATCTTGCAAAGGAAAAAAATAAAGCAATCATATAAAAACTGGTGAAAACAGGATAAAGGGTCCTTGCTCCAATTTGATGCAGAAGCTATGATGTCAAAAATGGCAAACAAAAATACCCATGACTTTTGGAATCTTATAAATAATCTTAGTGCTCATCGAGATGCCTTACAAGAGAACATGGTATCCGAGGAAATCTGGATAAACCACTATACACATCTTAACGTTATCCAGGGCGATACTAGTGTATCATCTGTGCAAGACCTGAATCATTGGGATCTAAAATTTGAGAAATCCGACATTTTAGAGACCATTACAAAACTAAGTTCATCTAGAGCCCCTGGGCCTGACGGCTTGACTAATTTCACCTTGAAGCAAAACCCTGTGGAATGGACCGACTTTTGCCACGATCTCTTTACTAAGATTGCTCTTACTGCCACAACACCATCTTCGTGGAAAAGTGCAATTATCGTGCCAATCTTTAAAAAAGGCAACCATTCGGATCCTAGCCATTACCGCCCAATTGCTTTACTCGATGTCTTGGGGAAGATTTATGCAACCTTCTTACAACGAGATCTGCGAAGATGGTCATTGTCTAGCAACCATACAGACATCCGACAAACCGGGTTTATAAAAGGTGTCGGTTGTAGCCTAAACCTTCTGTTAATCAACCTGTTGAAAATTAACAACCTGCAAGCTGGTGGCAAAATCTACATCGCATCCATCGACTTATCTCATGCATTTGATAGTATCAATCGCCAACTGTTATGGGAAAAGATGTCTAAATGGAACTGTCCTGCCAGTCTACTCCTTGCCATAAAAGACCTTCATACCAACACAAATATACGTATCAGGCTTGATAGAACGGGTAGGCTGTCTGCAGCCATTCAAACATTTTGTGGGGTAAAACAAGGCTGCCCTTTAGCAGCAATAATTTTCAATCTTTTTTTGTGGGACATTGATCAAACTCTGAAGGAAGCTGCCACATTTCCTCCAAAAATCAATGGCTGTCATATCGGCCACATGATTTATGCAGATGATCTCATGTTGGTTGATTCAACACTGATTGTTTTTCAACGTAGCTTGAATGCTCTTCAAAAATATGTCAAAGATAATGCTTTGGTCATAAATACTACCAAATCTGAGATCCTAGTACCGCAAAAGCTACAAGGGTCCCATGCACGAACCCGACAAAACTTTCGTTGGCATTTGGGCGACAAAATGTTAGCAACTACATCGCAAATTAAATACTTGGGCACTGTAATCAATTCGAACATAAACAATGCACCTTGGATCAATAACATCAAAATGAAATGTAAGAAATTGGAAATGCAAGCCGCTTGGCTTAACAAAAAATATGGCAAATTTTCGCTTTTACCGGTGTTATCGTTCTACAAAGAAAAAGATGTACCTTCCCTTCTGTATGGACCGGAGTGCGCCCTCAGGTGCTCTGCTGATTTATGGAACAACTTGGAAAACATGTTTTGGTCACGTGTCTCATCTCTTCCATGGGGTACACCGACAGCCTGTATCAGACATGAGCTTAGCCTGATCTCACTCAATGCAAGAGTTTGTTGGCTTACGCTTAACCTGTATTGAAAAATAACACTTTCGAAGGGATTGTGTCCTCCGACGTATTCCTTATCTTAGATAGAAATCCTTCAGCTTTGCTGGCCTCGGAAAATTTTTTCGCCAGAGGGCGCTGCGCGTCGATGATCGCCGAGTCGATGACCCTCGACGGCCTCCGTGCCGACGTCGACGTCATCCTGCCTATAAAGGCCGCGCGCAGCGTCCGTTGCTCAGTTCCGTTTTTCCGCGCTTCGTTGTGCCTCGGAACACCGTTGCTCAGTTCTCGTCAAGATAACGTATATAATAACTACTATTTACCTCGATATCGATGGCATCCTCCTCCGACCCGACGACCCCTCGGTCCGGTTTCAAAAAGTGCCGAGACTGCGGGAAGAAAATGTCGTTGACGGACCCTCACAGGGTCTGTTTGTGGTGTCTGGGAATCACGCACCAGAGTTCGGAGTGTGAGGAATGCCTTTCCATGACGGCGAAAGCCTTGAAGGAGCGTAGGGGGAAGCTCGAGAGAGGTAGGTCAACTTTAACTTCCTCGAAAGCTTCTTCGGTAGAGTCGAGACGTTCGTCTCCTCACCATAAAAAACACTCTCGATCTAGATCACGAAGTGGCTCCCACCACTCGTCGACATCGAGACACTCGAAGAAGAGACGTAGGAGATCCCCTTCGTCATCTTCGTCGAGTTCTCCTGAGAGAGTTCATTGCCCCACAAAACGCAGCTCGCAAGCTGAGTGGGAGGAATTCAGGAAAAAGATGCTAAGCGTCTTCGAGAAAGCGGCCTCGTCCCCCTCGAAGACAGCTGAGGGTGATACCCCGGGTAAAAAACCCAAAAAATCTAAACGCCGCGAGTCGCAGTACCCGGCGGAAAAGTCAACCCGAAAGCGCCTCGAGCCATCGGGAGATAAAGCATCATCGACGCCATCGTCGAAAACTCCTTCGAAACAGAGGTCGGCGCCATCGACGCCGTTGTCGAAGGATTCATCGGCGCATCAGTCGATCGAGTCGACGCCGACGTCGACGCCGATATCGACGCCGGTGAAGGAAAGAACCACGGCTACTCCACAGCCAACGGTTAGACAAAAGACCTCCGACTCGACGCCGAGAACGTCGACGTCGTTCTCGAGCAAGACTCCGATCCTTTCGAGTTCTTCGAGGCCTAGTACACATTTCTCGACGCTTTTCACGGCGCCTTCGAGTACTTTCACGTCGGTGTCGACGACATCGACGTTTTCAAGGCCTGTGATGATGGCTCCTTCTGCATTGGAAATGGGGTTTATACCATTCCAAAAACCAATGTATCCCCCTTTAACCTCGATTTTTGAGGAAAGGGAGGATTCAGACCAAGATATTGATTTACAGAGGACCACATCACCAGAGCCAGAGACTTTCGCCTCTGAGGAAGGAAGATTAAAAAATCTTCAGGATGCACTTCAGGAAGCTAGTGGCTTGGACACTTCTCCTGAAGCAGAATTTATCAAACCAGACCCAGGAGAACATGCGGAGACTCCATATAGAGCTCTGATGTCTAGAATCATAGAATTTATGGGTTGGTCTGCACCTTCTCCTGCCTTTCAGCAGGATGACCTCACTGACATACTGGACAAGGGCCCACAGGAGGATCCTGTGGTTCCATTTCACTCTGCTCTACAGAGAAGGATTTTGACAAACTGGGAAACGCCAGAAATTATCCCGGCAGTAAATAAAAAACTGTCAACAAAATACAGGGTGGCTAGTTCTGACCCTGAATATTTGTCAAAACACCCTACTCCTGAGAGCTTGGTTGTACAGGCTGCAACCTCATCAGGCAGCACATCTGCATACCCCACTGCTCCGCAGGATAGGGATGACAAAAAGTATGATGCCATGGCTAAGAAGGTTTTTTCTGCCTGTAGCATGGCGTTAAAGTCTATTAACGCGACCTGTACGCTCGCTAGGTTCAGCCACACCCTTTGGGAGTGCGCTTCATCAGCGGCTGACTGCCTCCAAGAAGGAGAGGAAAGGGACGCATTTTTAAACATCATCAGGGATGGTAAAGATGCGATGTGCGAGACCCTACAAACTGGCCTAGATTCTGCTGACAGTATCAGCAGGGCCATGGCGGCAAGTACCACAATCCGCAGGCATGCGTGGTTGAGGAAGTCTGGTTTTGCCTCTGACGTGCAGACCAGGCTTTTGAATATGCCCTTTGACGGTTCTACCCTCTTTGGAAAGAAGGCGGATGACAGTTTGGAGAAACTGCAAACGTCCAAGGCAGCAGCCAAGTCATTGGGAGCTGCTATCCGTCAGAATACCTTTCGTCCTTCGGGATCATCGTGGAGAGGACGGTCCTTTCGTTACTATTCCTCATATGGAAGGGGCAGGGGACGACCGGCTCAAAGAGGCCAAGGAAGATTTACCCGTGGTGGACGGGGTAGGGGAAAGAAAGCCGCACCCGCAGGAGCAGGAGCCACTTTACCTTCGGCAACTGCATCAGCCGCTTCAAAACCACTCTGAGGTCTCCCCTCACAGAACACCAGTAGGGGGCAGGTTAACTCACCATCTGACGGAATGGCAGGCTATTACGTCAGATGCTTGGGCTCTGGAGACAGTGGCCCAAGGTTACTGCCTGCCCTTCCTACATATCCCTCAGAGTCATCCACCGGGGAACAACCCTTTGAAGCTTCCAGATCCGCTCCTCTTGCAGGAGGTTTTAGACCTGCTAGAGAAAGGTGCCATAGAACTGGTACCTGTAGCGGAAAGGAACAAGGGTTGGTACTCCCCCTACTTCATAATACCGAAGAAGGACGGAGGACTGAGACCCATCTTAGACTTACGGGAATTGAACAAATTCCTCCGAAAGGACAAGTTCAAGATGGTGACTCTCTCTCAGATCCTTCAGGCCCTCCAGCTTCAGGACTGGTTGGTATCTCTAGACCTCCAGGACGCTTATTTCCATGTGCCGATCCATCCCAGGCACAGGAGATACCTGAGGTTCGCAATTGGCAGCTCTCATTATCAATTTCGAGTTCTGCCATTTGGGCTAACCTCCGCCCCGAGGGTCTTTACCAAGCTAATGTCGGTTGTGGCTGCAAGTCTAAGGAGGGAAGGGATTCATGTCTACCCTTACCTAGACGATTGGTTGATCAGAGCTGTATCTTCGGAACAGGCTCAGAGACAACTAGATTATGTTTGCCACTTCCTTCACAAGCTGGGCTTCTCCCTCAATTTAAAGAAGTCACAGATGATACCATCACAGAGACTCCAATTCATTGGAGCAGTCCTGGACACTTCCCTGGGAAAAGCCTTGCCACCAGAGGTGAGGGCTCGAGATATTCTGCAGATGGTCATCAGATTTCAGAATGCCCAATATCTCCCAGCCTACGACTTTCTGAGGTTGCTAGGCCTCATGGCATCCTGCATATTCCTCGTGCCGGAGGCTCGCCTGAGAATGAGATCCCTCCAGTGGGCACTGAGAACTCAGTGGTCACAGTTCTCAGGAAGGATGACAGATCTCCTTCGGATCCCGGTCAAAGTAGCCCGAGACCTTCAGTGGTGGGCCTGTCGGGAGAACATCCTGAAAGGAGAAATGTTTTGGCAACCATGGCCGGAGATAACAGTAGTCACGGATGCCTCACTCACGGGGTGGGGAGCTCACGCCAACGACTTGACCATCAGCGGTCGTTGGTCTCCATCGGAGTCCAGACTACATATCAACCTGTTGGAGCTGAGAGCCATCAGACTAGCGCTGAAGGCTTTTCTGCCGTCTGTACGGGGAAGAAACGTCCTAATAATGACGGACAATACAGTGGCCATGCACTACCTCAACAAAAGAGGAGGCGTAGGCTCACTACCACTGTGCAGAGAGGCGATGCAGCTCTGGTTTTGGGCAATTCAGGAAGGAATCTCTCTATCGGCAATTCACCTAGCCGGAGAGAAGAACTTGACAGCGGACGCTCTGAGCAGGCAGAGCACAGTCTCTCACGAGTGGGAGATAGCTCAGGAAGTCCTTCAAGAGATCTTCGCCCTTTGGGGAACCCCTCAAGTGGATCTGTTCGCCACCAGTATCAACAGGAAGTGCGACAGATTTTGCTCAAGGGAATTTCCCCCGAGAGGAGCTCTAGGAGATGCGTTCGTAGTGGACTGGGAGTTCCCACTTCTGTACGCGTTCCCTCCGGTCCCTGTCATTCCTCAAATGATCAGGAGGTTGAGAAGGTTTCGGAAGACCATGATCCTAATTGCCCCGGATTGGGCCAGGAGAACGTGGTACCCGGACCTTCTAGACATGTCCATCTGCCCTCCAATTCGACTGCCATACAGAGAGGATCTTCTCTCGCAGAAGGAAGGTCAGGTTCTCCATCCAGCCATCAAGACCCTCAACCTTCACGCTTGGTGTCTGAAAGGTTGAGGTACAAGGATTGGGACCTTCCGGATGATGTTATGGAGGTGTTGCTTTCGGCCAGAAGGCCGGCAACTAAAACTCTATACCGCTGCCGTTGGAACAAATTTTGCAGCTGGTGCAGAGAAAAGAATATTGAACCCTTTTCTTGTGGTACACCTATGGTGTTGTCATTCTTACTTTACCTGGCTAATTCAGGCCTACAGGTTGGCACAATTAAGGGCTATCTCGCAGCGCTATCAATCTTTAAGCGCACTGCAGAGGAGCCTTCATACTTCAAAATTCCATTGGTAATACAATACCTAAAAGGATTAACTAATGTTTATCCCCCGAAACCTTTTCAAGTTCCCTTATGGGATTTAAACCTAATTTTAAACTTCCTAAAGGGTGCCCCTTTTGAACCACTACACTCTTGTTCATTGAAGCTTCTCACCCTCAAAACTGTTTTGCTAATAGCATTGACATCTGCTAGAAGGGTTAGCGAGTTGCAAGCCTTATCGTGTAAACCTCCACATACAATCTTTTACAAGGACAAAGTTGTTCTTCAGGTGAAGCCTAACTTCCTCCCGAAGGTAGTCTCGGAGTTTCACATCACTCAGAAGATTATATTACCTTCTTTCTACCCTCCTCCTCATCCGGGGAAGGAGGAAGAGAGACTGCACAGGCTGGACCCTAAGCGAGCCTTGAGCTTCTATATCAGCAGATTGGCTAAGATCAGACAAGCAGACCAACTCTTTGTAGGTTATGCAGGACATAAGTTGGGCCTTCCAATAACAAAACAAACCATCTCCAGATGGATTATTTTAGCCATTCTGGAGTGCTACAAATTGGCAGGAAAGGAGCCTCCTCAAAATCTAAGGGCTCATTCTACCAGGGGTATCGCAACATCCTCAGCCCTTCAAAGAGGGGTGCCAATTCGAGATATATGTGCGGCTGCCACATGGTCGTCCGCACATACATTTACCAAATTCTATAGCCTGGATTCCTCCTCTAGTCAAGAAACTAGATTCGGCAAGGCTGTGTTACACTCTGTCCATTCTGGAAGGGTAACATAACTTTTATTACTCCCGCCTCCAGTCACAATACCACTGCTATGGGAGTCTATCTAAGATAAGGAATACGTCGGAGGACACAATCCCTTCGAAGAACTAGTTACTCTTACCTTGTAACGTTCTTTCGATGGGATGTTCCTCCGACGTATTCCTTATCGACCCTCCCATCCATCCCCGCAGTATGACTTCCTGTGGGTTTGCAGCCTATGCTCCTTCAAGGTGATTAGTCTAATCCAAAAACATTACTGGGGACTACAAAACGGAACTGAGCAACGGACGCTGCGCGCGGCCTTTATAGGCAGGATGACGTCGACGTCGGCACGGAGGCCGTCGAGGGTCATCGACTCGGCGATCATCGACGCGCAGCGCCCTCTGGCGAAAAAATTTTCCGAGGCCAGCAAAGCTGAAGGATTTCTATCTAAGATAAGGAATACGTCGGAGGAACATCCCATCGAAAGAACGTTACAAGGTAAGAGTAACTAGTTCGTCTTCGCTATGCCCACAATTCGAGATATTGAACCAAGCGAATCAGACGATGACTGTGTCAGTTTTCTCTATGTGGGTAGAGCGTTCTAAAGAAATGTTGGTGGAACTGGGCTCCGACATTCACACACTGCAGATAAACCCTACCTATGTCAAGTTAAAGCTGTGGAGACAGGACTGGATCTTAACAGGTGAGCAATGTCAAAAACATTGTATAATGAAAAACGTTCCTCCCCAGAAAAGAAGCGTCAATGAAATCCAAAATTACTTAGCGAATTTCCAGATCCACACCGAAGGAAAATCTATATGAAATTTCGTCTAAATGCCTTTCAGACGAGAGAACGTACTCATTTATGGGTGAATGATGCTCCCATACTGAAATCATGCAGATTGTGTAATGAATCAGAGGAAACGCTTAAACACCTAATAATGCTGTGCACGGCCTTATCTAGTGAAAGATGGAATCATCTGAAATTCCACAGTGCACGTCCATCATGAAGCCTAGAGGACTGGTGGCAAGTACTTTTTGATGAAAGTGACAGAAGGCTTACTATAGCAGTGACTTTTTTCTGTAAGTCATTATTGCACGGAATGCTTTGTCTCTGATCTAAACTGGTGATGGATCGAACTAATTAATTAATACTTCACTCGGAAACGCTGTGTCTAAAATTGCTGTGATTTTTATTTTTATCTTTTCGAGGATGGATATTGTGTAATGTGATGATGTGTACTTCTTTTTAAAGGTTTGTAACAAACCAAATAAAAAAAAATATATGAAGATTTATAGGAGCAGTTTTAGCAGTAGTGGTAGCTGAATTCTTGTTAAGCATTTGCTGTTTCGTTTTATATTTTGATAGAGGAGGCAAAGTTTATGTATTAGAAGCTTCTTTTGTTTTGCTAAATGACTGCCTTGGCTGTTTTGTTTGAACGTTTTGTACAAACTGATAGAGATGGATGCTTATTTTGGACACTTTTATTTTCATTTGCTCTAGTTCTGCGTTGCATTCTACGGACTTGCTTTTTGGTAGGCATTCTTTGGGGTCCGATGAAAAAAAAAGAAGGTATGAGTTGTTCTATTTTGCTGTTTTACAATGTATGTGTGCTGTGTGCATGCGTGTATGAGTTTGATGGGGAAGATGTATGTGGTGGTGTGTGAATATACATTGGGCAGTTAGAATGAGTTGGGAAGGCTATTCTTCTGTTTGTATGTTACTACACTGCGGTTCAGATGAGAGTAGAAAGTGAGCTAGTGGCGAGGAGAAGAATTAATAGTAAACGTAATGGTATAAAATTAAAAAAAATCTTTGTTTTGTAGTACTAACATTGTAAGAGTTGAGTATGTTATTTGTGTGCCATTCTGCCTGCTAATCTCGGTTTAATAAATGGGGATTTATGGGCAGAATGGGTTAGAAATCGATGTTTTTTTTGGTGCGCAAATTACATGAATCAACGACACAGTACAGTGTCTTTGAGGAACATTAAGTATATAAAGGTAGTATTGTAATTACTTTTTTTTTGTGGATTGAGCAGGTTTCTTGTGTGTTTATAACACTGATGTTAATGTACATGTTGATTTTTATGTTTTTGTGGTAGTATTCTTGTTTGATATCTGAACTTAGTGTATGCATGCATTTCATTTGACTATGTGCAGCCTTTATATGATAATTTACAGTATGTTTGTTCAACATGCTTCGCAAATTAGTAGAATTTTAAGTTCATGAAATTCACTTGGTTTTTTTACAGCTGTGTTGTAGATAGCAGAGGGGTTTGGAAGTGACAGTTCATTATAGTAGATGGGAAAAATTTGAATAATTTCATATTGTAACTAGACATGCGAACAATCGGGAGTACCTGAGAGGGAGATTTCACCACAGCAATCGGGAACATTTATTTTTCGCATACGATTGCGTTGGGATTAGCATTAATTTAGGCTGGAGACAGTAAAAAATGTTGACATTTTTCAATGAAAAATCGAGCCTCGCGCGTAAATTTGGAGGGTTGGCATATATGTATAGGTTATGCGGGAGACAGTAAAAAAATAGTGACATTTTTCAATGAAACAGATTTAGTGGCATTACTCTGTTTATGGAATCATAAGAGTTGTGCATGTACTCTGAATAAAATATGCATACCTGTACTTTGTAATCATGCTTGTGGATATGCATGGAGCTGTAAGTAGAAATCCTCGAGACTTGCACAGTAGTTTTTGTAGTAGGTGTTTTCCGATGATATGAGACTTGTATTCAGAGTGATCAACAGTACATTTGAAGTGCGGAACTCTGATGATGGAGTTAGATGTAGAGGTCTTGGATGTGATTGGTGGATGGTTGTGTGACTGTTTTGCTGTATCCAATGAGGGAATGGAATCGAGAGTGATGTGGAAAGTGTAGAAGGGCTGGCTAAGAGTTACGTGCCGCGCGGACAACGCCTCTCTCCATGGGTAGGGCGTGCCACATACGGGGTTTTCTAGCAAATCCAGCATGGAAAGGGGACTGTAGGGTTCAGCCAATCAGATGTTGATGTTGTTGATTTGTGTAGAAAGAGTGTGTGTGTAGTGAAGATGGCAGAGGTGGAGAAAGTCAGGGTGTTGGTGTTCGGCGATATGTTTGTCCATGGTTTACAGCAGTATTCTCAATGTAGGCATGTGGCAAACAATGTCAATGTTAGAGGAGTGGAGGTGGTGTGGAGCGCTCTGACTGACTGCAATGTAGAGGCAATTCTCCAAGTTTGTAGAGATATGCGTAGGATGAACAGTTTTGCACTATGGTGCTTTGCATTTGGGCTACGTGAGTTCCCCTACTTTGTTGGCAGATTTGGAACAGTTGGTTCAAGCAGTAATCAACATCCTTCCAAATACGAAAAATAATTTTTTCTGGATTACTACCAAGAGCAATATGGGACAACAGTTCTGTTTTTTGTCCTCAGCAAAACATTGCTAGGTGTGCAATCAATCGAGGCATGCATGCTTTCATGCTAAGAGCAGGTATGTTTTTCTGTAACAACAAGAATATTGTTTCGAGCAATGCGGCTTACTTTGAAGCAGATGGTGTTTCTTTATTTTTTTTGGGAAATGCCATGTTCTTTTGGATGTAAGGGTTGCTTTGGAACAGGTTATGTGAAGATTTTAGTTGTAAAATAAGAAGAAAAAACCCCCCAAAAAATACAAAATAACAGGTGTCTGTCAGGCAACTGCATAAAAAGGCTCTCTTTAGAGCCCACCTTAAAGGGGAAATGGGGAACACTATTTAAATGTACATTCGCCACGCTCAGATCTTCTACATGTCTGCGGCCATGGCAGTAGTCTGTGGACAGCGCGTATTACATATGGGGATTCTGGGGTGGAGAGGCATGCAAATGAGAATGAGCGGAGCTAGGGATTGGTCAGTAAAGTTTAGTGGGTGTGTTGTGTACAGAGAGATTTAGTGAGGATGTCTTTTTCCTGAGCGAAGAACAGATAGCTATGGCTGTGTGTTCTCGAAAACAGATTATCTGGATTTTGGGAGACTCATGGATACATTGGTTGGAAGTGCAAGCAGAACGTTGTGGTATATCTGCAGATCTTGGATTCCCTCATGTGGAAGCGTACTGGCATGGAGTGCGTGGGATGAAGTGGCTGGACTTGGTACCTCTCTGTGCTACTTACAGACAGAGCGTCATCCTGACATAATTATAATTCATTGTGGAGGGAACAGTTTTGGACATGTTTCTGGAATTTCTTTGCAATTTGCAATGAAAGAAGGACTTGAGAAGGTCATGGACATGTTTCCAAATTCCCAAGTCCACAAATGGAGAAAGCGAGGCGCAATGTCAATAAGGCTGTTTATGCCTTTCTAAGAGATGTTGGCATGTCCTCTTTCCACAATGAAAATATTATGTTTCGTAGCACATTCATTTTTCGCAGAGATGGAGTCCATCTTACATATGCTGGCAATCAGATTTTTCTTAGAAATGTACAAAATGCATTGTGACCTTTCTTGGAATTATAGTCCTCTATTTTGCATTAGATGTTGACGAATCCAAGTTTTTCAAACAGACAAAACGCCACCAAAAGGCTCTTTTCAGAGCCACCGCTTACTCCCAGAGAAAAGTGCATTGTTTTTGCTAGGGCAGCACCTCAAAATTCTATCTGTTCTAGGACTGTCCGCGGACTTTTAAAAAAAATGCGTAGGGACCTGCACTGTTTATTTGGTAGTTCTGTTATTAAACTGAGAAAGGCAGCTCTGAAAAGAGCCCTTTTCTTTGGGGATTTTTGCTCTTTTATATATTTTTTTGGCTTTTTTACACACGACACACTAGGGGAGGAGGGAAAAGGAGGGTAAGGAAGGGACACCAACCACGGGGATAAGAAAGGGCAGGTGGAGAGAGGAAGATGTAGGGTGGGCCTTATTTAGGTGTAGCAGGTCTTCTAGCGGTCCGTGACCGTAGTCTCGAAAGCACTTCGAAGACTCTCCACCCTGCAGAGTACTGCATCGCAGTACATACACAATATTGTGACCCTCGAAAGGTAAGGGTCAACAGCATCGCGAATGGCCTGTGAAGCAGCTGGAGAGATGCGCTCTCCCACAGGAGAGTCTTTTGTGGTGAGAGGATCGGAAACGGAGGATGCTGTGGAGGAACTCAACCTACTACGTTCTTCACAAGGTACGACCTTGCGAATGTCCGCACTGTGGAACGAAGTTAGGTGTCGCTTCATGGATATCGTACCAAAGCTGTACGAACCACTTTTCCCACGACGCAGCACAAATTTGCACTTGTTACAGGTGACCCTGTCCGCACGTGCTTTTGGTACGTTATCATAAACGGTAAAGAACCGCCACACCCAAGACTCCCGGCGAGTGTTGGTAGTAGGGAGTTCCTCCACCTCTTTCTCGACATCCTCATGCGTGTACCCCTGTGCAGGCCCTTGGGGAGGAGGAGGAGGAGGAGGAGGAGGTGGTGGTGGTGGTGGTGGTGGTGGTGGTGGTGGAGGGTTTGGGGGTGGTGCTGAGGCTGATGTAGCAACAGCAGCCATGGATGCCATTAGGGTTGATGAGGTAATATCAGCTAGAGCACTGAAGGCAGCAAAAGTCAATCTGCAATAGCCAGAAGTACAATGAAGGGGGTGTGGCCTTTTATAGGGGTGTAGGGGTGCGCCTCGCGACCATATCGAACACTCAAAAGCGTTCAAAATGTTACAAAAAATATGTGGAAAGCCAGGGCCATTGTCTGGGACATGTGAAATGGTGATTTTTTACAGTAAAATATTTTGGATTGTCTGAATAAGTTCTTTTAAAATTTTGGGCATCCGGACAGAGTCCGCAAATTAGGACACACGCTCAGCGTGGGTGCGGTCACATGATGACGTTGGGAACACGTCCGCGAAGGGAACGGGTGTCCATAGGCCAGCAAATGCGCAGGAGCGGTCGTGCGCATGCACGCGGGTGTTCTACGGACAGTGTTCGGGTCCTGAAGCTAATTAAAAGTGTGACACAAGTGAGACAGACAGTTACGGACAGGCGCAATGGTTGTAGGACATGGTCGTAGGACATTCCGCACATCACGCTTGTTCTACGGACAGTTCCATCTTGGTATCAAACGGTACAGACAGGTATAGTGTTCTTAGGACACTTCCATTTTATTAATTTACGGACAACCCAGACAGCTGGTGTGTTCTAAGAACAGTTCCATCTTGGTTGTGAATGGTACGGAGAACTGTAGTGTCCTTAGGGGTTTTAGGGATTTGGAGAGGATGGATGGGAGGGGATGAAGGGATGGAAGTCTAATCAAAACGTCGATTTTGTTGTTCACGGTTTGGGGATAGTTCACTGGGACATGGAGAGGGGTCACAGGTACAGGTGGGACAATGGTAGTTAATTTTTACTTTGATGCGGTTCTCTACTAACTGTTTCAAACTATTGAAATTTTCCTTTAGCATGTCTACTTTCTGTTCAATGTGTTCGAGAGTTTTTTCCATTGTATTTTTTGGAGTCACATTTTCAATGTTTGTGTGGTCTGTAAAAAATAAACATATATATATTAAGTACACATTAGGTCATGATTATTAATTTCCTTGTATAGACAAGTGTCTACCATTATTATCACTGTCTTAAGACATTTCCCCATGTGGAAAATGTTCTTCCAGCCACTCCAAAGTACTGCACATTTCTGTGTGAAAAACAAAAATATATTAATTATACTGTACCTCGCACACAAAGCAGAGCTATCTATACAAAAAGTGAAGTTTACTTACTAGTTTCTGGTAAGTTGTATTTGTTGTGTAGGTCTACTGTTGCTTCTAGCTCTGCAGTTTCTGTGAGGTAATTATGTTGGAGGTATGTCTTTTTTGTTATGGTATAATCCATTGTATTACATATCGTATTTCAATGGCTGGTTGATGTGTTAAATATGTAGGTTCCACTGCTTATTTATTAATATATATAATGTGTATATGTGCTGCTTTTTCAACTTGCGTCTGTTTATATGGTATGATAGAACCATGCATGTTTGGTTAGTGTTGATGTTGTCCGTGACCGTCCGCGGACATCAAAATCATTGGCGGGGTGTTTGGTATGTAAAGTAAGGGAGCCCTAGTACACATCTATCAAATTTTACACTATGAAAATGTATCTTCAGTAAAAACACTTTCTTAAAGAGATGTTATGGTTAAGTTGCACTACTAAAAACCTTCGAAATTCAGTAAAAAACTTTGTTACAGGGACGTTATGGTTCCAAGTAAAACCGAAAAACCCTTGAAATTTGCGAGTTATGGTACGCTAAGCAACCATAACTCGCGCCACCACCGTGCACTGCTAAAACTAACACCCAGGACATCAAAGATTACATCACAAATGTCATTGATGACATCACTGATGACATCACATGTCTGGCTCCCTCTATTTTCCTTTACTGACATATCTAGGCCAGTAACAGTCAGGAACTAAAAAATCATAGTCATTATTCATATTCAAGTACTATATTTGTAGTTATTTTTCAAATATGTTCTTACAGTAATTCACTTGGGTTTCACTCACAGTATATGAAACATATACATAGGGGAAAACACAGATTTGGAAAACAGCAATGCTTTGTGTGTATAAAGGTAAGCAGTAAGTTTATAAACAATGTATTATAGTTCTTCCTTTTTTTAATTACTTTACTTTCCTGGATATGCTCATATTTGTACACATTGTATGCACACTACTCTCCTTAGGGTCCAGTCACATTATATGATAGTTAGCGAAGTAGTAGCTTTGAAGTACAGCGATCATTTCAGTGTATAAAGTTAATCAGTTGAGGTATGAAGATTGGCTGGTAATACTGTTGTTTACTTCATTTTCCCAATATATGCTCATATTTGTATGTGTTGTTGTTATTTTGTAATGCAATTATGTAGTAAGTGGTTTTTATTAGCTAGTTATTAAATGTTGCCTAGTAGACAAAACTGTAATAAGAAGCATGTATCATTTTACTATTAAACATGGTAAGATTGGGGGGGGCGCTGTTGAGCAGCCGACAAGATGGCCGCTTAGCGTTTAAGCTCCGTGACCCGCGAGATACGAATCCGCCGGAATCAGCGGTTCGAAAGATAATTTCTTGCTGAGACCCCACGCATCCTGCTGCCCATTGCTACTGCTACACACGGCAGTGTTTTCGGGAGAAAACGGACATCGGGGGCCATCGCTGCCGCCTGTGAGGGCCTGCGGCCCATCCCCCTCCATCGGCCCACCGAGGTTCCCGCTCCTGTGGCTCGTAGTGCGGCCGCCTGGGCCGCCTCCTCTCCGCCCTCCGGCCCCCCTTGTGCCATCAACATCCGTGCCCCGCGCTCCGCCTGCGGGGCAGCGCTGGAGTCGTTGAACGGCCGGCGACGAACCAGCGCTCGTGCCTGTCAGTGGACAGAGGGCGCCGGCCCCCAGCGGGCAAAGTTACAGTGGGGGCTGCGGGAGCGTCCCCCGTGCGGACCCTGCCTGAGCGCCCCGCCGCCTGCGCCACTGGTTCCCCGTGACGGCGCGGCCCTGCACGATCCAGCTGCCTGCTCCAGCTCAGGGGCTCCGCCGGCTGAGCTGCTGGTTCCTTCTGCCGGCCGCGGCGCGGGGCTGGGGGGCCTGATCCTGCCTGGACACACTTCTGAAGCTGGTGGCCCTGCTGCGGCCCGGAGGAACACCGGCGCTTCGACCCACGGGGTCCTGGGGTGAGGAGGGTGAGGGATCTGGCCGCTGCGCATCGGGCCCTCCTGCTCCGCCTCGTCTCTGGGCTGCGCCTCTGCCATTGTGGGGGTGAAGTGATCCCCGGACTCATCTTGCCCCCCTGTGACCACTCTCTTGCTGCTGGTGCCACCCTGGGCGCCCAATACTCTGCTCTTACTGGGGCGCCCACTTACTACGCCCTGGGGGACCCTGCGCTCCTGACCCTGCTGCTTGCTACTACTGGCCGCCTCGGCCCGGGCCCCTTGAGTGGACTTGTCGCCCCGGAACACACCAAGTGTGGGTGCTTCTCGCATTTTCCTCCCAGGCAGCGGCCAGCCCTTCTCTGAACCCTGTGGGACCCATTCCTGCCTCCCTACTCATTCTCTCTTCAGGGCGCTCCCCGAAGATGTCCGGCAAGGCACGCGGGGCCAATAAGGCTGGGGCAATGGACAAGTTTGCTAAAGCCCTAGCCAAGCAAGACCAAGCTGGGGCTGCCCTTCTTCCTGACGACTCGGATGTCTCCTCTTGCCCCCCTCAGCCAGACCTTACGTCGCTCATGGAGTCTATGGCCAAAAACTTTGCGTCATTTCACGAAAAATTAGACGACATAAATGCCAACGTAGCCTCCCTACGCACCAAATTGGATCAGCATGGCACCAGGTTAGGTGAGGCCGAGACTAGGATTGGAACAACTGAGGATGAGGTGCACGTGCTCCAGAATACGGTCTCGGACTTGGTGCGAGATATGAAACAGGTCAAGGCGAAATGCGATGACTTGGAATCTAGGTCCCGCAGGAATAATATCCGCATCGTTGGGGTCCCTGAGGCAGCCCTCAAGGGCAAAATGGAACTCGCAGTCGAGGCCCTTCTGAGAGACCTCCTGGGAGATCCTCAACTCTCCCCCTTCTTTACTATTGACCGTGCTCACCGCTCACTGGCCCCTCGCCCCAAACCGGACGACTTCCCCAGACCAATTATAGCCAAGGTTCTCAGCTACAGGGACAGAGACCATATCCTACGGTTGGCCCGCGAAAAAGGGGAATTGAGACTTGAGTCCCAGATCATTCGCATTTTCCCGGACTTCTCTGTCAGTGTTCAAATGGAGCACAGGCAATTTAATGGAGTTAAGAAGATGCTCAGAGAGAGGAAGGTGGAATATGCCATGTTATTCCCCGCTAGGCTGAAGCTCAACCAACGTAATAAACTGTACTTTTTCACTGTCCCAGAGGAGGCGGTGAAATTTATTGAGGCTCATATTCCTCTCACGGCCCCTGGAGCCGATCCTGGTGATGAGGATTGAGCTGGCCTGAAACACACCTGATACCTGCTTCATTGTGGTACCTGTACCATGCCTGTTCTTTGTGATTTACTTGTAACTTCGTGTATCCTTCTGTTGTGAATGCTCCTATTGTCGTAACTCATTGTTGAACTTTTGAGACATGCTACGAGGGTCACAGTTGTGTAGTCCACTATATATGGCACCTATACATTGACTATCTACCCCTGCAGCCCTTGCTCACTGGGCCCTACTATGCGGTCTCCTCTCACGATTTAATTTAATCACCGCTATACACTATTTGGTGTACTCCACCGTTCAACTATGTTGACCGGGTTCACGGCAGCAGCTACCCCCGCTGCAGTTGCAACGCCGAGTTTGGCTTGTTCAGTTCATGGGCTGCCCCCCTGTTTGGTTTGGGGGTTGAACCAGCCACGTTGGGCCTGGTACGAACGCCATGAGAATTTGGGTGGGTTTCTGGGCACTGCTAGGTTGGGGGTGGCAGTGAGGGAGGGGGGAGGTGTTATTTGGGGATGTTTTATTAACAAAAAAGGTGAGACAGTGGCAGCTTTAGTATTGACACATCAGGCCACCACACTAGTGGCCGGCATCTGTTTGGCAATGTTTGACACACATTACTCGGATCCCCCCTAAATTGCTATGAATGGCCATTAGGCTAATGTCCTGGAATATCAGGGGGCTCAGCAACTACACCAAGGCACGCCGGGTCACCGCCTACGTCCAGAGGCACGGGGTCAAGATACTCATCCTACAGGAAACTCATGCCCTTGCACAATTATCGTCCTGGCTCGCCCCGGCTTGGGGCCCCAATAAATATTACACTGTGTTCTCCTCTCAATCCAGGGGTGTCCTCACCTTGATTCATAAGTCATTGGAGTTCTCCCTTCGCGCCAGTCATATCGATGCCCAGGGTAGATATGTGATCCTTCACTGGTTCCTGGCCAATTCAGAGTGCCTTCTGGTCAACACATACGCTCCATGCATTGATACACCCGAATTTTTTGACCATATCCTTAATATCCTCCTTGGCTATGTTGAGGTTCCCATCATATGGGGGGGGGGATATGAACCTCATCCTGGACTCCGACCTGGACAGATCCGGGGCTGCACCCAGAACATTGTCCAGGGCCGCCCGCCGCCTCCATGCACACATGCTCACCGCTGGTCTGGTCGATGCCTGGAGGACTCTCCACCCGATGTCGAAAGAGTTTACATTTTACTCCTCCGTCCATGACAGTCACTCCAGGATTGACCTGTTCCTTCTCTCTGCGGGCCTTATGGGCAAAACACTCACCTCACAGATTCTCCCTCGCACACTCTCCGATCACTCTCCGATCACGATGGATATCGCCCTGCGCCCTGCCCTACCTCTGCATTCTAACTGGAGATTTAAATCTGACGCACTACACGATATAGTCTTCAAGGCTGACATTCTTGCAGATATCACCTCATTTTTTGACAGCAACAAACGCCACGACACAACAGACGGGGTAAGATGGGAGGCCTTTAAAGTTTTCATCAGGGGCATGTGCATTACTAGGGAGGCCGGGGTACTGAAAGATATTAGAAATTCTCTGCACCGTTCTGAGACCAAGCTCGGAGACCTAGAGCGCGAATATGCGGTCACCCCGACTCCGCCCATACTAGCACAGATTAGAACTGAACTAGACACGTTCGAGTCCCTTGCCCATAGCGAGATAAGCTACCTGGCCCGCCCCATCGCAGCCCGGAAATACAGGGAGGGAGAGAGACCGGGCCCTGTTCTGGCCCGTCTCGCCCGAGCCGAGGGTGGCAGGGCACGCATTGATAGTATCATAGACAACGATGGAGTGCGACACTGTTCCGACCGCCCCATTCTTGAGACCTTTGCAGAGTTCTATACAACCCTCTATGCCCAGCAATCAGAGCACTGCCCACAAGACCTGGATGACCTCCTGCACCGCATCCCAATGTCCCTATTATCCCTGGACACCAAAGAACAACTAGATGCTCCCTTCACCCTTGACGAGATCACTGCAGTCATCTCGGCCCTCCCTAAAGGGAAAGCCCCCGGTCCGGATGGCCTGACCACTGAGTTCTATCAGGAGCATGTTGCTCTCCTCGCTCCACGCCTTCACGAGCTTTGGGAGGAGTCGCTGCGCCTTGCCACCCTCCCCCGGTCCCTGCGGGAGGCTGTCATTACCATGCTCCCCAAGCCGGGCAAGCCCCCAGATAAGTGCGGATCCTATAGACCTCTATCCCTCATCAACACCGACACCAAGATCGTCGCCAAAATCATAGCAAACAGGTTCCTCCCCATCATGAAATATCTAATTCACCCTGACCAGAGCGGATTTGTGCCTGCCCGCTCAACTGCCTTAAATATTCTACGGTTGTTTAATGTCATCTCCAGAATTGATCCCCAAGACAACGCTGTGGCCGTGACATTGGACGCCCAAAAAGCGTTCGACATGGTTTCTTGGCAATATCTGTGGGCGGTGCTCGGAAAGATGGGGATTGGCCCATACATGCTGTCCTGTATTAAACTACTATACACTAACCCGGTACCCAGAGTCCTGGTCAACTCCCGCTTATCGGCTCCCTTCTCCCTCCACAGGGGGACGCGGCAGGGGTGCCCTTTCTCTCGTTATTTGCTATGGCCATCGAGCCCATGGCTGATAGCGTGCGAAACAACCACGTGCGCAGAGGGATTCGCCTCCGTGACGCCCCCGAAATTATTTCACTATACGCAGATGACGTGCTTTTATACGTCAGAGACCCCTCAGTCCACCTCAACCCGATCATACGAGAAATCATTAAAATTGGCACATTCTCGGGCTTCACCATAAATTATTCTAAATCAGAAATCCTTCCCCTTACTCCTGCTAGCCCCCAGCCTGCATGTGAATTTCCTCTCAAATGGGCGCCCAAGCGCATCAAGTACCTAGGGGTCCATGTGGCCCTCTCGAAAGCCTCGTTGGTGTCTGATAACTATGGGGCCGCCGCACAGTACACTCGTACCAGAATAGAGAGATGGCGGAACCTTCCCCTCTCACTATCACAGAGACTATCCCTAATTAAAATGATCATTGTGCCTAAACTCCTGTATGTGTTCGCTAATGTTCCTCTTTGGCCCGGGAAACAATACTTTGCGGACCTACACTCTGAGTTCGCCCGTTTCCTTTGGCACTCGGGCGCTGTGCGCAGGAAGTTGATGCACATGACCCTCCCTTACGAGAGGGGGGGGGGGCTTCGGAGCTCGTGACCTCACCCAGTACTGGACGGCGGCCCAAGCCCAACATGCTACGTATTGGTACCACCACCAGGAACCCCCCCGCATGTTAAACTCGAAATCCTAGCAACCGAGGAGGTGAATGTCATGTCCCTAATCCTATTTCACTCGTATCAGACGCACGCCCCTGCCGACCCAGTGGCCTCCACTATCAAAGCATGGCGGCAGATCCTGATGCCTAGTTCGGACTCCCCCCCGTATTACAAATGGCTTCCCCTCTGGTCTTTCCCGGGCCTCACCCCCACACAGGATAAGCTCCTTATACACCACTGGTCGGACCTGGAGTACAGATCATTCTCTGATCTGTTCCCTGACGGGAAATTCATCACCCCAGAGACGTGGAGGCCCGGCCACTCCAGATCCCCACTAGAAATGCTGCAATACTTCCGCATTAGGGCGGCGGTCCAGGGCCTGTGGCCTTCATACCCGAACGAACCCCCTGAATCCCCCGAGGTCTGCTATATAGCCAATTCCGCCGGTTGTAGGGGTATTGTATCCTACTTATACAAAATGTTGATGGCACGGGCTGCTGAACCCCCCCACACTGTCCGGGATGCCTGGAGCCGGGACCTGGGATTAGACATCACAGATGATATGTGGTCCAAAATGTGCATGCACACCCGCAAGGTTTCCCTTAACTCTAGAGTTAGGTGTATCCAATACAAGCTGCTCAACCGCCTGTACTACACCCCTTATGCGATTGGAAAATTTGCCCGAGATCAATTGCACCCATGTCAGAGATGTAGGGCTAGCGACGCGGACCATGCGCACATGTTCTGGTCGTGTGGGGCACTGGCCCCATTCTGGAACGCGGTACTCGATGCCCTCTCTGAAATAGTGGGGTTCCGTGTGGATCCTGAACCCCTGCCTCTCCTGTTTGGGCTCTGGGAAGGGACTGAACCGAAACGGGTAGCCAAGTTCTTGTATGTGGCGGCGAGTGTGGCCAAGAAATGCATTCTGCAGTACTGGAAGCGCAGGTCCCCTCCCTCTCTGGAGATGTGGCTCAAGGCCCTCACCTGGACACAATCCTGTGAAGAAGACTATGTTAAAATGCTGCCTAGTCAATACATTTGGACGGAGTTTTGTAGTTACCTGAACAATAAGGTGGACCTGGAGCTCTTGTCTTCCCCTCCCTCTCCTGATCGGGGGGCTGACATTGTTACATGAAGCACGCCTCTACCGCAGGTAACCGCTGATGGCACTGTATATGACCCTCTGTAATATTTGTATGCCCTAACCCATGCTGTATTGTGAAATGTGTGTCAATATGCTAAACTACACTGTATCGGCTGCTACTTCTTGCCAATAAAGAAAAGTTTAAAAAAAAAAAAAACATGGTAAGATTAATAATATTCCACATCCATCATGTATGTTGCACACAATGCCTTTGTTTCTACATGAGTAGCTTAGTATACTAGAAAGAACCTGATAATGGAATGGTATTCGTATGAATGCATTATTTAATGCACTACGTACCTCATGAAATTTATTCCAATAACCCTTCACACTTTTTGATCAACATTACTATAAGAATCCTTTGTACAGACTTTTAATTAAAACAAATGCACATGTGATGTCATCAGTGATGTCATCAATGATATTTGTGATGTCATCTTTGATGTCCTGGGTGTTAGTTTTAGCAGTGCACGATGGTGGCGCGAGTTATGGTTGCTTAGCGTACCATAACTGGTGAATTTCAAGGGTTTTTCGGTTTTACTTGGAACCATAACGTCCCTGTAACAAAGTTATTTTACTGAATATATATATATTAGTAGTGTGGTAGTAGTAGCACACCTTATTTCATATAAAGAAGCTGTGTTATCAACTAACATAGTGTGTGGACATTCCTGTGTGGGGGCTTTGGGGAAACACTGTACTTAAGAATTTGCCTGCATCACCTCCTGAAAGCTTAAGCCTGGCTGCTTGCCACGTTCTACCAAATTGAGAGCCTTGCTGGGGTGTTCTGTCTCCTCGGGGAGTGCCACAAGCCCCTCCTCCACCAGACGGAGTCCATTGTATTCCATGGGAAAATATTATTCCCCAGCATACAGGAGGTCCCATCGAGGCTATCAAAAATCCAAGGATTTTTTTCAAAACACAGAGGCAGAAGCAGACCACAGGCTTCCAGAGAGGGAGACAAGGAAAGCAGCTACCATGACTGCAGTCACAATCCAATACAGGTGGGGGGGGGGGGGATGTATCCCAACTACGTCCAGAAGTGGCACAGAATAACGGACAAGTGGGTTCTGGAGTTAATCACCCACTGACACCTATTGGAGTTAACAAAACAAACCCCAACATGCCTCCATGTGCAGGAACACCTAAACGTTCTGTGGCAGGAAGTAAAGCAAATGTTGGTGAAAAATGCTATAGAAAAGGTCCCAAGGCATTACAGAGCAAAAGGGGTTTACTCCCATTACTTTGTGGTGAAAAAGCCAGATGTCAAATTGCATACCATAATAGATCTACGCAGGGTAAACAAATTCATCCAAAGACCTATATTCAAATGGTGACGTTGCATCAAGTAATCATAGCAATTCCACTGCATGATTTTCTGGGGTCCTGGACCTTCAGGATGCGTACTTCCACATCTCTATTCACCCAAAACACAAAGTACCTCAGGTTTGTGGTGCAAAACACCCACTACCAGTTTCGAGTGCTACTATTCAGCCTCAAATCGGGCCCCTTGGACCTTTACCAAACACCTAGCGCCCATTGCTGTAAGCCTCCGCAAGAATGGCCACCACATCTACCCTTATTTGGATGATTGTCTCGAGGGGGCACCAACACACGCCAGGGTGCAAGAGTCCATGTCAGAGACAGTACAGACACTCCAGAGCGTAGGTTTCTTGATAAACTCCAAGAAATCCTTTCGACAGCCATCCTAGACTTTAGTCTTTCTTGGGGCACACTTCTTGACGGGAGAACCGCAAGTACGCCCATCAGTGGACCGGGTGAGCACGTTAACCTCACTAGGCCCCACCTTCACACCAGGAAGCTGGACATCAGTGCGCAAGTGCATGCGCCTTCTCGGCACTGTCGTTGTGCATACCACTGATACCCAACTGCAGGCTCTGCATGCAGCCCCTGCAGGAGTTCATATCCGCAAATTGATCCCCAGTAGCAGGAACATGGAAAGACAAGATGGTGGGTCCAGTATGCCGTTCAACCTATCATACGGCTCTCTGTCTCTTCCACTAATTCCTATGAGCGAGGGTTTCCTAGTTGAGCCAATAATGTCTTATTGTACTTTGGGAGGTATGTGTGCTTTCTTGAACTCGGTACCCTAAGGTCCAAGTTGATCTTTGTCTTCATGGTGGACGCAAACAGATATGGTCAGGACTTGATCCTCTCAACAGACTTTCTGAACAAAAATGACATACATCTAACCTGGAACAAACGCTTCCTTACCTTTTACGAGTAATAAAGTATATTTTCATTATACCTCAGTCTGGGCGTTTCTTTATTAAAAGTAATACTCCGTTCCTGTATTCTTGCCTACTGCCTCCCCCTCCTAATGGTTGGCCTTAATTGCTCAACCATAGTTGCCACTAGAAGAACAAAGGAAAGCTTAAGGATTGCTTCTTTGCATGTGTTTGGCAAGGTACCGCGCACCTGTACATAGGGCTGAGATATTCATCCAAGTCTTTGGCTTTGGCATGTTAGCCATTCACTCTGGCATTGTTACCTTACCTCTGGAATTGTAGGCCTTGGAACTGGCTATTCATTTCTCCAGCATTGGATCTTTCATAGATTCACATGCTGTGAATATTCCCCGGCATCAAGCTTGGAATCCTCGGCTACCTTTTTTGATTGACTTTTAAAGAAAAGTTTGGTCCAATTTGTATGCCATCACCCTCTTTATGGGTGTTTTAGGCCCCATCCATTGGGACATCAAGTAGTAAGACCCTCCTCTACAGCCCTTCCTCAGATTCTAACCACGTGTCACACTGGAAGGAATCCCTGAGCTGATTTCTCCACTGAGACATTTTTTTTCCTGAAGAAAGTTCATCTTCTAACATACTTCCAGAAGAAAATTCCCTCTCAAATTCCTTCAGAGAGGAGGACAACAACAACAAATGGAAGCCAGAGCCAAGAAAAAGGCCAAGAAGTCATTATATAAGGCCTGTAACAGCTGTGGCCTTAAAAATGTAGTTGAAGGCGACAAGCACAGTGAGTGCATTTACTGCCTGTACCCAAACCACTCGGTGGAAGATTGTGAGATATGTAAAGAGTTTAGCAGCAACAACTTGTGTATTGGCTCCAGGAGGGAAATTATCCACCTGCAGAATCGGAATCCATGAGGAGCAGGGCTGTGCCAGAGGGAAAAAAGGTCTCACTCTAAGGAAATGGCAAGATCTGAAGAAAGCCCCCTAAAAGACATAAGCACCAACACGGCCACGGGCCGTCATCGACAATAGACACAAGAGGTCCAAAAACCATGTCTTCTTCAATGGTGCAGGGGGAAAGGCCTACCAAGAGTCTGACAATACCCGATGTGAACGGCGACACTTGCGGACGATCACTCGGCGACGACAAGCCTACATCCCAGCAAGGCAACAGGGGCCTCTCGGTCTCTGTCCATAGGAAAGAAGCATAAATCCTAATCAATGACACATTTGTCAGCCAAGAAGAGCTTGTTGACAACTTCGACCAGGGGTCAGCAGTTATCAAGCAAAAGCTTGTCGTCTGCGACTTCGTAGACGAGTAAACAACACTGACCAAGTTTACCGTCTACAAACGAAAAACCCTCGTACTCGACCATACCGTTGACGACCTCGACGAGTAAACGGCTGTCAGGGGAAAATACCCTGCAGCATCCTGTGGGAAAGTCACCACACTGGTTGTCTGACGCTCCAAAAGCTGCACAGGAAGCAAAGTTACCACCTGAAGCCACAGAAGGCTCCTCTAAAACAAGGGAAAGCAGGAGAGGGAAAAACTGCAGGAGAAAAAGCAAACGCAGGTGATTACTTTGCCAGTCTCACCTATCATTTACTCTGAGTTGATGCAAGATGATATTCTGCAACATGAAATCAACACAGATTTCGAGGCGCAACATGGTCAGTTACTGCAGTTTTTGGACCCAGAAGATTCCAGGATCAGTCATCCGCACTCTTCTAGGCTACCACCTACACCAGGTCGAGGTCAACCAAGGATTACCCCATAACCGCCTCGTCCCTCTCTGACAGTTGGATCAGGCCAGCAAGCACCAGGACCCATTTACCCTCTGGGAGCAGGAAAACCAATACGAGGGCCCAACCACCCACAGGGGCCCAGCTACCCAGTTCCAGGGCAGCCAATACAATCTTTCCCGAATCCCCAGGCCTTGCTGTCCCTTCAGGTTTTCTCCTCATTACAATCAGTATTGACACATCTACAGGCCAGGTTACTGCCTCCTCAACTGGCGCAACTGGGGATACCACCTACAGGAAGACTACCAGGAGGTGCACATATAAGAACCTTGCCCTCCAGATCTCTAACCAGGCCTAGCCCTGGGCCAAGTCTTTATCACGGCATAAGTCACCTATAAGGCTGAGGTCACCCTTGCAACGAAGATCACCCACCGGGGTCTAGGTCTTTGCACAGGTCCACAGAACCATGACATCACCAAAAATCCAAATTCAAATGTGCAGACACTAGACCACATAAGTCGCCACTGCCTTCGGTGCCTCTGCAACATCCAATAGTGCCACCACCCATACCATCATTCAGGGTGGAATAACACGAGGAAGGGGAGCTTCCGGATACAGCGGGCGATGACCCTCAGGATACCACATCAATGACAACAGCGTTGACAGGAGACGACAATTGGGATACAGACACTCTTGTTATGATCCACTGGAAGAAACACCTAAACCCTCACCAACAACCGACATTGGTGTATAGGCGCATTATAAATGCCATGCCATATATCATATATGCCATGATTTTGAAAGCGTTCCAAGAATTGAACCAGTAGGTAAGAAAGAGTGCTTTCTCTTTGGCCACATAGGCAAGAGAAGAAAGTCAGTTGTATCCATCCGAAACGTGGTTCACATATGGGAAGAGGGGCTACGTACCTTAATACACCCTTTTACTAAACACCCTTTTACCGAACCTGCCGCTAAGGGTAGGTTGGAAAAGAAATTCAAAGCCCCAGACTCAACGCTGAAATGCTTCACATCACAGCCCATGTCTGAATCAGTCATATCGGCAGCAGCAGGCAGGAAAACTCATTCGCATGCACAAAAGTGTACCGTCCCCCCAGAAAACAAAGAAAGCAAGCTAGATGCCTTTGGTAAGAAGGTAATAACTATTGGGGTGCCGACCGTCAAAGCAGCAAATTACTTGGCAATAATGGCAAGGTACAACCAGGAAATGTGGCAGAGGATTCCCCTGTCCTCGAACACCTGCCGTAGGACAAGAAAAAGAAGGGTATGTACATGTTGAAAGAGGGGGAAGAAGTATTAATATCGCTGTAGACCTGGCCGAGACAGGTTTTAAATGGATTGGAAATGGTGTGGTGATGAGACGACAGGGGTGGCTATGTTGTACTGATGGTCATCGGCATGCCCTTTGAAGGGGATGATCTTTTCAGCCTGAAAATTGACAATGCCCTAAGGGTGATTGTGATGCTGGAAATGCCTTATAGAGAGACAGGGCCTCCTGTCCTCGTCCCACCACTTCTCTGTGTGCGGTTTCCCAGTTTTCTGCCACTGAGGTCCAGCCTGGACCTCTGGCAGTGCAGAACTTCATTTTATCATTTAGTGAACGACACCCACGGGATATCCCTATGGCACAAATGGCTGGGGGTACACCCTTGTAAGACCTTGTGTGTTTTTGGGCACCTGTGTGTTGCCCACAGAGCAGGATATGGGCTGGTGGCAGATACATGCTGATTTAGCAGTGGCTGTGCGTGTCTTCCATTTTTGGGATACCCTGGCCCTGCCATAGGAATCAATGGATTTCTACACAAAGGCAAGATGACCACTGTGGCCTCTTGGTTTCTAATGCCTTTTATCTTGTTTCCCAAAGTCCTGGGAAGCCCTGACTCAGTCCCTTCCTCCTGAATGGCTGTTGGCTGAATCATCATATATGTCTCTGTTGTTCCCTTTCCTCATGACTGGCTGTTGGGTGGAAATGTCATATATGATTCTAGGGCTGCCTCCTGTCGGACTGACTGCAGCCTTCCCAGGTGTTGTGTTTTGAGGGTAGACCTTCGGGGTGGGACCTGTGTGAATGGAGTTGGGAATCAACTCATATTCTCTGTTGTGGGTGTCTAGTTTCTGTGTGTGTGTGACACAATGAACGAGACAGCTCTGACTAAAACTGACATGAATGCAGTGTAGTGTGCTGAAAGGCTGGTTACTTACGCCAATCCACATTCTTTGTTATGGGTGTCTGTTGGAGTGAATGGCCTGAATGCCTGTGAGCCTGATAGGTTGCCTGTCTGCCCGATTGCCCTTCTGTGTGATTGGCTGACTGAGCTCCACCAGAGTGAATGGGGAACAGATGTGTATATCTGGGGACCTCTCACTTACCTATTTGTTCAGCTGAAGCAGGAAGAAGCTGTTCCTTGAAGCCCAGCTGGAGGAAAAGTCTGCTGCTGTATTTCTTCACTGTAATCCGAAAGTTGTTGTCTTCCAAGGACTGGTCCAGAGAGGACCTGCGAAGGTGACCTCTCCCTGAGCTACGAGGCACCATTTTGCAAAACTGCTGATCTTCATTGAAGTTTCCTGGAAGCCAGTCCTGTGTGCCTGCCGTCTGGAGAAGAGGTCTTCGAACTCCAGAAGAAGAGTGCCGGACATCTCGAGCCAGAGAAGTCGATTGGTGTCATCCACGGACTGGAGGATCATTTTGTGACCACTGGAAGCAATTGCTGCCTATCACCCATAAGAGGGGGCATCCTGGCATAGTGCTGCTTGACACCCAGAGCTAGGAAAGTTCCAAACTGCCTAAGAACATTTCAAAGTACACCCATGCCATCATCTCTGACCACTTTTTTCCCCACCAGAGAGAATCCAGAGTCGCTGGAAGCAGAGAAGGGTCCGTCGGTGGGTTTCCTGCCACCAGAAGCTAACAAAGACGTCCTGAGGGTCCACACTTAGTGAGGGTCCAATGTTCACTCTAGTGGACGAGTCCAGGTCGCCAGAAACGTCCAGAGGTCCATGTTGCGGCTGCAGCACCGATGTACCGAAAATCGGAAAACCATGATATTCCGAAACTCGACACCAACAGTGACCTATGCACCATTGCTGCCAGAAGTCATCGAAAGGGTGCTAGGGGGGTCTTACTTTCATCTGCTAAGCCTTTAAGGAGCCCACAGCAAGTTTCATCTTCACAGGATTTCTACAGTCGGCGAAATCGTCGACCAAAGGAGAGCACTGCAAAGAGCCAAACTTCTGCACTTCAGAAAGACTTTGGTTTCTTTTTATTCTTGCACTCAGCATCCCAGTGGCTCTTGCTTCCAAAGGGGGTCCATCCTCCGAGGGAATCATTGAGTAAAGCTGAGAAACTCTGCCACTCCGCCTGCCAAGGCACTAAAGGCTCTTGCTCATCGCATTACATCTTCAAGCCTGCGGATTTGTGCAGGGGTTCCAGATTCATCTTGCATCCTGTTCTCCTGTGGCCTCTCGGGTACTTTGGGGTGGTAGAACCTTTTAAAAGA
Organism: Ambystoma mexicanum; assembly: GCF_040938575.1. Lineage (NCBI taxonomy): Eukaryota > Metazoa > Chordata > Amphibia > Caudata > Ambystomatidae > Ambystoma > Ambystoma mexicanum. The sequence goes on from NC_090929.1 coordinate 352,580,015, forward strand.
ATGCACAAGGTTATTGAACATTTTTGGACTGGGCTGTAAATGACAACATACGTTACTCCCTAACTTTAGCCTTACAGGTTGCCCAGGTGGGGGATCCTCACTCAGAATTTCTTGTCTAGTCTAAAGAAAGCATTCTGCCATTGTTCATAACTAGCCGGCCTTTCTTCCGTATTCTATCCTGTTATACCTAACTTAAGAATCCACCTGCCTATTTAAAACTGTGTGCAGTTAGTGCATCTGTTACTGGATTTAAGTCATGTGTGGTACCACATAGAATGTATATATTTACCATTCTTTGAATAAGTATTCCGAGTACAAAGTTTAATTATTTATATGTATATATATATATATGGTAGTGGTAGCACACCTTATTTCATATAAAGAAGCTGTGTTATCAACTTAACATAGTGTGTGAACATTCCTGTGTGGGGGCTTTGGGGAAACACTGTTTGCCTGCATCACCTCCTGAAAGCTTAAGCATGGCTGCTTTCCATGTTCTACCAAATTGAGACCCTTGCTGGGGTGTTCTGTGCCTTTACCCTACCATATAGAGGGCAGAAGTACAGATACACCCCTCCAGTGTTTACAGTGATAAAGACAGAAACTGAAACAGCCCGGTCACTCACGTCTCTGCAAAGCAGGAAGACCTTTCATCCATTTAGGGGCCCCTGCAGGAGAGCCGCAAGCCCCTCCTCCACCAGAGGGGGTCCATCGTATTCCAAGAGAACATACTATTCCCAAGCATACAGGAGGTCCTATCAAGGCTATCAAAAATCCAAGGATTTTCGTCAAAACACAGAGGCAGAAGCAGACCACAGCCTCCCAGAGAGGGAGACAAGGAAAGTAGCTACCATGACTGCAGTCACAATCCAATACAGGTGGGGGGAGGGAATGTATCCAACTACATCCTGAAGGGGAACAGAATAACAACAGACAAGTGGATCCTGGAGGTTATCACCCACTGACCTCTCCCTGAGCTACGAGGCACCATTGTGCAAAACTGCTGATCTTCATTGAAGTATCTTGCAAGCCAGTCCCAGCATGATACACTCAGGGTGAGACCAGCTGTGTATTTATTTCATGCCTATGACCTTTATTATTGCCTCTCTGATAACATTTATCAGCTGCATGTTGCTGCTGAGGCTCTGCCTGTTCACAAAATTGCCAGGCGCAACGCAGCATGCAACCGAGGCTGTTTGCCTTGGTTGCTACGCTACCTGTGTTATATTAGCCTATAGCGTTGTTAGGCAGAATCCTGGGTAGTGCCCTTAGGGACCACTACACAAGATTAATACTACAGGTGATAGTACAATTTTACCTTTGGTACAAGCCTGTACTACACAGTTAGAGTGGTAGCGGTAGCGGAGTAGCCAGACTTATCTCTAGAGCAAATGAGCAGTAGTAGAGATTACACAAAGGACTAAAATTACTGTGACTCAAGCAAACACTGACTCAAGGTTTCTGGTTAAAAAATATAAGTACATTTATTTTTAGACCATCTGTTCACAAAACACTTCACTTCTATTAAATTAAACCAACACTTCAAATACACCACACACAACCAATTACCGGGGGTTATCACACAATCACTTTTTGACAGTAATGACAGTTCAGTCTTACGAAAGAGAAGCGTACCCACGAGCAGAAATGTTACTGTAGTCAAACACACATTAACACAAGAGAGTTGGGGATAAAAATCATAGGCAATACTTTTGTCAAGGCAGATAGAATCAAGAGACACTTTCGAGGGGATTGGGTCCTCCGACGTATTCCATATCTATGACATGTAATCACCACAGCTGTGCTGCTTCGGAAACTTTTTCGGCGTCTGCGTCCTGCGTCGATGACGTCGATGCGCCGTCGTCGAGGACCTCCTCCGACGTCCGACGTCATCCGATGTGATAAGTAGGACGCACGACGCCCATAGCCTCAGTTCCGTTTTTTCCGCGAACGTGTTGCTTCGTGTTTCTCGGTTCTAAGCCTCGACTCTTTGGAGTTCTGTTCTTTCTGGTTCTTCGAACCTGTTCGTTTGTGAATTTCCTTCGGCGATGTCTTCCACTTCGTCTTCAACCCCGCGTCCGGGCTTTAAGAAGTGCGGGGAGTGTGGGTCCAAGATGTCGGTGACTGACTCGCACAACGCCTGCCTCTGGTGCCTCGGGGAGGCCCACGACACGGATGACTGTGTCGACTGCCAGTCGCTCACGTCCAAAGCCTTACGCGAACGTAAGAAGAAGTTGTCGGTAGGTCGGGTGTCCAAGCCCCGGAAGTCGAAGTCGGCGGGGCTTTCGACGGATGATTCGAGGGGTGACTCTCCGCGTCATCGTCGGAAGTCTCGTCGGTCTTCTTCTAGGAGTGGGTCTCGCCACTCCTCGGCCTCTTCGAGGCATTCTCGGAAGCGCCGTCACCAGTCGCCTTCCAGGTCCTCTTCCGAGGATTCTACACGGCACGTCGGTTACCCCACCAGCCGTGCGACGCCGGAAGAATGGGCTTCCTTTGGGAAGAAAATGTTGGCGATTCTTGAGTCGCAGGGTACTCAGCCGTCCGCGCCCCCGAGTGGGGTCGGCCGTGTGAGGTCGAGAGACGCCGCTCGCAAGAGTGGTCGGCACGAGTCACGGGAGCGGTCCCGTTTGGACAAGGAGGCTCGTTCTCGCCGTACCCGTTCCAGGTCCCGGTCCTCGACGCGTTCGAGACCGTGTGCTCCTGTGAAGTCTTCGAGGAAGACATCAACGTCTGAGGCGTCGAGGGCGTCGACAGGCTTTCTCGAGGCTCCGGCTTCGAGGGCCTCGTCAAAGCCGTCGACGATCAGGTCGTCGAGGGACACGCTCGGGGCTCCGGCTTCGAGGGCTGTGTCGACGCCGCCGATACTGGAGGCGCTGCATCTGACGTCGACGCCGATTTCCTCGACGTCGACGCCGATCCTCTCGGCGCCGTTGCCGGTTTTCTCGGCGTCGGCGCCGATTCGCTAGACGCCATCGACGCCTTTCGTGTCGGAGGTGCCCCGTGTCACGGGTGTACCCCCTAGGAAGGCTCTGGTTAAGAGCAAGCACTCTCGGGTGCCTTTTCGCCACCTGGAATATATTTCGGAGGCGGATGAGGATTCTGATGACCTGGTTCCTAGTCGGGTGCCAGATGAAATTGTCTCGGGCCATAGTCAGTTTGACGATTTGAGGCAGTCACTGCATGATGCCAGTGGACTGGACACCTCTCCGGAGGTGGAATTTTGTAGGCCTGAGCCTTGCTCCCATGCCGATTCCTCGTACCGGCGCCTTATGGCTAGGGTGTCTGAGTATCTGGGATGGTCTGCTCCCCCAGGGGAGTTTGTGCAGGATGATCTGACAGACATCCTTGATGTTGGTCCCCCAACTGACCCGGTACTGCCGTTCCATATGGCTTTACAGAGTAGGGTGGCGGCGGCTTGGACTGCTCCGGAGAGTCTCCCGGCGGTGGGCAGATCCTTGTCGCGTAAATACCGTCCAGCCAGTAGCGACCCCTGCTACTTGACCAGGCACCCCACTCCGGAAAGTTTGGTGGTGCAGGCGGCCACGGCCCCGGCAAAGCAGGCGTCGTACCCTACCATCCCTCCTGATAGGGACGACAAACGTTTTGATGGCTGGGCGAAGAAAGTGTTTTCTTCTGGTGGTATGGCGCTTCAGGCGGCCAACTCCATTTGTGCCTTGTCACGTTTCACGCACACTCTGTGGAACTGTGTTGCGTTAGCGGCTGAACATATTCCCGAAGGGGTTGAACGGGATGGTTTCCTTGCCATGGTCCAGGATGGTAAGGATGCCATGTGTGAGTCCGTTCAGTCGGGTCTGGACTTGGCTGAATGCGTCAGTAGGTCCATGGCGGCGAGCACCGTGATACGCAGGTTTGCGTGGTTGCGGAAGTCGGGGTTTGCTCCTGATGTGCAGTCCCGGCTCCTCAACATGCCCTTTGATGGTGAACACCTTTTTGGCAGCAAGGCTGACGAGAGCCTTGAGAGGTTGCAGACCTCAAAAGCTGCAGCGAAGTCGTTGGGCGCTGCAGTTCGCCAACCTCCGCCTTTTCGTCCTAGGGGACAGCAGTGGAGGGGTGGTTCCTTTCGCTATTACTCATCCTTCAGTAAAGCGAGAGGAGCTGGCAGTCAAAGAGGCCAAAGCAGGGGTACCAGAGGTGGACGACAGGGTACCCGTGGTGCCAAGGCCGCTCGGGCAGTTGCCTCTTTGCCCTCAGGTAACGCCGCAGCCGCTCCCATTCAGTCGTGAGGCCATGTCCCATGGTTCGCCGGTTGGGGAAGGCTGGCGCAGCATCTTGTAGAGTGGCAAGCCATTACTTCAGATGTGTGGGTTCTGGAGATCATAACCCACGGCTACTGTCTTCCTTTTCGGCACAGGCCTCGCGACAATCCACCGGGGAACCTCTCTTTGCAGAGTCCGGATCCGCTCCTTGCGCAGGAAATTCAAGCCCTGCTGGAGAAAGGCGCCATAGAACTGGTGCCTGTAGCGGAGAGGAACAAGGGATGGTATTCCCCTTATTTTTTGGTTTCGAAGAAAGACGGGGGATTGAGACCCATCATGGACTTGCGCGATTTGAACAAACTCCTCAGGAAGGACAAGTTCAAGATGGTTACTCTCTCTCAAGTCCTCCAGGCCCTTCAGCTTCAGGACTGGTTGGTGTCACTCGACCTCAAGGATGCTTACTTCCATGTGCCGATCCATCCCAAGCACAAGAAGTACCTGAGGTTCGCGGTTGGCGACTCGCACTTTCAGTTTCGGGTCCTGCCGTTCGGATTGACCTCCGCCCCAAGGGTTTTCACCAAGCTCATGGTGGTGGTGGCAGCGCATCTCAGGCAAGGGGGGATTCACGTCTACCCCTACCTGGACGATTGGTTGATCAGGGGGAGCTCTCCCGAGCAAGTCCTGGATCATCTATCGATCGCCTGTCGCTCCCTTCACAGGCTGGGCTTCTCCCTCAATTTAAAGAAGTCCCATTTGACGCCAACGCAGCGGCTCCAGTACATCGGAGCAGTGCTCGACACTTCCCTGGGGCAGTGTTTTCCTCCCCAGGTGAGGGCTCTACACATTCAGCAGATGGTGCACAAGTTTCAGCATGCCCAGACGCTCCCAGCGTTCGAGTTCTTGAGGTTGCTCGGCCTCATGGCATCCTGCATTCTTCTGGTGCCAGAGGCTCGCCTGCGGATGAGATCTTTGCAGTGGGCACTCAAGACGCAATGGTCGCAGTCCTCCGGCAGGATGTCGGACTCGATTCAGGTGCCGTCCTCGGTCGCCCGGGACCTTCTGTGGTGGGCCGTCGAAGGCAACTTGATGAAGGGGGCTCCATTTTGGCTTCCCTGGCCGGAGGTGACGATCGTGACGGATGCATCCCTCACGGGATGGGGAGCTCATGCCAACGGGCTGACAGTCAGCGGTCGTTGGTCTCCGTCGGAGTCCAGACTCCATATCAATCTGTTGGAGCTGAGGGCCGTCAGGCTAGCCCTGAAGGCTTTTCTGCCGTCTGTGCGAGGGAAGAATGTCCTGATCCTGACGGACAACACAGTGGCCATGCACTACCTCAACAAAAAGGGGGGGCAGGGTCACTTCCTCTGTGCAGAGAGGCGATGCAGCTCGAGTTCTGGGCCATCCAGCAGGAAGTTTCAATCTCGGCAGTTCATCTGGCCGGTGCCGAAAACGTGACGGCGGACGCTCTGAGCAGGCAGAGCGCGATCTCTCACGAGTGGGAGTTGGCTCAGGAGATTCTCCTGGAGATCTTCGCCCTTTGGGGGACCCCTCAAGTGGATCTCTTCGCCTCCAGTGTCAACCGGAAGTGCGAAAGGTTTTGCTCGCGGGAATTTCCTCCAGAAGGAGCCTTAGGAGACGCGTTCGTGGTGGAGTGGTCATTCCCGCTGCTGTACGCGTTTCCTCCAGTCCCCGTCATCCCGCAAGTGCTGCGGAGGTTACGGAAGTTCGGTTCCCGGATGATCCTCATTGCCCCGGCGTGGGCTCGGAGGACGTGGTACCCGGACCTTCTCGACTTATCCATCTGCCCTCCACGTCGTCTTCCCTACCGGGACGATCTGCTCTCACGGGAGGGGGGTCAGGTTCTCCATCCAGAGGTCAGATCCCTCAACCTTCACGCTTGGTTTCTGAAAGGTTGAGGTATAAGGATTGGGACCTCCCTGAGGACGTGATGGAGGTGTTGCTTTCGGCCCGAAGGCCGGCAACTAAGTCTCTGTACCGTTGCCGTTGGCGTAAATTCTGCGACTGGTGCAGAGTTCGGAATGTGAATCCTTTTGCATGTGACATCCCCATGGTTCTGTCCTTTTTACTTTCTTTGGCCCACAGGGGCTTGCAAGTGGGTACCGTTAAGGGTTACCTGGCGGCGCTGTCCATCTTTAAGCGCTCGTCTGAAGAGTGTTCTTACTTTAAAATCCCTTTGATTTCACAGTTCCTGAAAGGGCTCACTAATGTGTTCCCTCCGTCACCTTTCCTGGTGCCCGGTTGGGATTTAAACCTGGTTCTTAAGTTTCTTATGGGTGCTCCGTTTGAGCCTTTACATTCTTGCCCTTTGAGGCTGTTGACTCTGAAAACTGTGTTTTTAGTTGCGGTTACTTCCGCTCGCAGAGTGAGTGAGTTACAGGCACTTTCAGTTAAGCCTCCCTTCACTGTATTTCACAAGGACAGGGTTGTCCTTAGAGTTTGTCCTTCTTTTCTTCCGAAGGTAGTGACGGAATTTCATTTGGCCCAGAAGGTTGTTCTTCCGGCATTCTATCCTCCTCCGCATCCTGGTAAGGAAGAGGAGAGGCTCCATAGGCTTGATCCTAGGAGAGCTTTAAGCTTTTATGTTTCACGCATGTCCCGGGTCAGAGTGGATGATCAACTCTTTATTGGTTACGCTGGTAAGCGTTTGGGGCAAGCTGTGACGAAACAGACTTTGTCTCGCTGGATTATTTTGGCCATCTCGGAGTGCTACCGTTTGGCGGGTAAGGACCCACCGGCTGGCTTGCGGGCCCATTCTACCAGAGGTATGGCTGCGTTTACTGCCCTGCAGAGGGGTGTTCCTATTCGCAACATCTGTGATGCAGCCACCTGGGCTTCAGTACATACATTTGTACGTCACTATTCCCTTGATTCCATCCGAGCACAGGATCTGGCCTTTGGCAAGGCGGTCCTTTGCTCTGCTATTTGATTGGCTATTCTACATTTTGATTCTAAATTCTTTCCCTCCTCCTTGCTTTGGTACTGCTTTGGGAGTCTGTCATAGATATGGAATACGTCGGAGGACCCAATCCCCTCGAAGAACAAGTTACTTTCTTACCTGGTAACGTTCTTTCGATGGGATGGTCCGACGACGTATTCCATATCGCTCCCGCCCGGCCTTCCCCGCTGCAGAATTTCTTTTGCGATTGCAGCTTACGTTCCGCAAGGCTTTGTGTCTGACTGGCAGTTGACTTATGTCACACGTTCTGGGGGAAAAAACTACAACTGAGGCTATGGCCGTCGTGCGTCCTACTTATCACGTCGGAGGAGGTCCTCGACGACGGCGCATCGACGTCATCGACGCAGGACGCAGACGCCGAAAAAGTTTCCGAAGCAGCACAGCTGTGGTGATTACATGTCATAGATATGGAATACGTCGTCGGACCATCCCATCGAAAGAACGTTACCAGGTAAGAAAGTAACTTGTTCTTCTAAAACGTAGATAAAAGTCAATAGGCCTGCGCCAGTGTCAATGGGACAAGGGTCCTGTTGTCGAGGATCACAAGGTTAGAACAGTTCACAATTCGAGGTTGCCAGGAGTACTTGGATATTGTCAAAAGATGAAGCAAAAGTTATAAGAGGGAAGGAAGATAAGGACAAGTCTTTGGTGAGGAGAAAGGGGTTCACCCTAGTTCATCGAAGTCGGACACAGTACCTTATTCGTATGAAGAAAAGCTGGTGCCACGGCAGTTGTTCCTGGTAGTTCCTGCAGACTCTCGGTTTCTGAAGCTTCAGTCGTGGGGACAAGAAGGAGGACGTCTGGAGCGATCTGCACTACCCACAGATGAAGCCAGCAACAGCAAAAGCAACAGTGAATAAAAGGTGCGCTCCTTTAAAAACACGAGAGGCTCTTCAGGTGGCTATCCGGACCACTACAGCTGTGTGCTGCGATTTCGACCAAGTAGAGGATCCTCTGCCTGTGGAAGTTGAGCTGGTTGATCCCACCAGGCTCTAGGGAAGAAGACTCCGGACTGGATCTTCTCTTGTCGTTGAAGGGTAGATAGCTCAGGACTGCAGCAGGGCTTCACCAGGATTCGGGAGTTGCAGCAGCCGTCTTCTCCGCTTCTCTTCGGTTCTTTGCAGTTCCAGTGGCGACTCTGACTTCCAGCCGAAGAGTCCTGCCTTTTATGCCAAAATCACCCATTCACACAGCCTGGCTGTCAATCACTCAGCAGGGTGGTTGTCCAGCCCGGACAACCACCTCAGCCAATCATTACAAAATGCGACTTGGGTCTCCAAGGAGACCCTGTGCAGGGGGTGACTACACCCCTCCCTCACATTCAGCCCACCTAGACACCCAGGCGCCAGGAGGAGGGTTTCTCTGTAGAAGACCGCCAAATGACGGTGAACAAAGAAGGCAAACCAGGTTTGCCGCGAAAAGTAAAACACAAGGAGGACTTTAACAAAAGGAAATGGCGATTAAAACCCAACTGGAGCCAAAATAAAAATTATTTGGTCAAGCGGGTTTAAGTTCGAGGCTAATATAATAGCTTAAAACAGTAGCACGTTTATATAGTATAATCGCGGTAGAAAAGTTAGGGTAGATACCACTGCCACCAGCCAAGTCTTAGTGTAAAGAGAGCAAAATGAAGCTCATAGTGGCACAGACAAAAGGGATAGGAACTAACCCTTTCCAATACTCCATGTAAGATGGGGTGTACTGGGTCTGTAGTTTAAATGACTATATAAAGTTAATGGTAACTTTACCTATTTCTGGGGGACAGTAGTCAGCCCCAGAAAAATGGAGTCAGGGGCATGTCTCAAAGACAACCCTGTGTCACTTCACTGAAGGTGCTGTGTAACACGCACAAAAAGTGGGGCTCATGGAGTGGTGAAGCTCCAGAGCCCAAGATCACACAAACAGTAGAAATACACATGGCGAAACACATGTAAGAGTGGGAAAAAGGCTCACACTCTTACCAGGTGGAAAAAAATAAACCCCAGAAATCCAGCAAAGCTGCTGAGGGACTCACTAGGTGAGGGAAATTAGCCATAAAATGAGAATTCTCCCTAACAAGCGTTAACCGTAAGGCGGAACCGGCCTTGCAGAGAAGGCCGAGGAAAAGGCAGTTTGCTTCCTGTTCGCCGCCGTTTGCCGTTAAGGTGAGCGTTTAACCCAACAACCTTTCCATCGGGCGAATGCACCTTGCCCAATGTGACCTGCCACGCACCTTCTCCCATTCTCTTATGGCTCACAACGTCCTCAGCTGTTCCACTCACCCACTGCACCCAGCACGCTTCTAGAGCCCCATAAAGCGCTCTATCCCCTCGTTACGTTCCATCCTGCTCAAGTCTTGATGTTCCTATTCACTGCAGCCCGTAAATGAATTTACGATGGCGTCGATGATGCTTTATCTCCCGATGGCTCGAGGCGCTTTCGGGTTGACTTTTCCGCCGGGTACTGCGACTCGCGGCGTTTAGATTTTTTGGGTTTTTTACCCGGGGTATCACCCTCAGCTGTCTTCGAGGGGGACGAGGCCGCTTTCTCGAAGACGCTTAGCATCTTTTTCCTGAATTCCTCCCACTCAGCTTGCGAGCTGCGTTTTGTGGGGCAATGAACTCTCTCAGGAGAACTCGACGAAGATGACGAAGGGGATCTCCTACGTCTCTTCTTCGAGTGTCTCGATGTCGACGAGTGGTGGGAGCCACTTCGTGATCTAGATCGAGAGTGTTTTTTATGGTGAGGAGACGAACGTCTCGACTCTACCGAAGAAGCTTTCGAGGAAGTTAAAGTTGACCTACCTCTCTCGAGCTTCCCCCTACGCTCCTTCAAGGCTTTCGCCGTCATGGAAAGGCATTCCTCACACTCCGAACTCTGGTGCGTGATTCCCAGACACCACAAACAGACCCTGTGAGGGTCCGTCAACGACATTTTCTTCCCGCAGTCTCGGCACTTTTTGAAACCGGACCGAGGGGTCGTCGGGTCGGAGGAGGATGCCATCGATATCGAGGTAAATAGTAGTTATTATATACGTTATCTTGACGAGAACTGAGCAACGGTGTTCCGAGGCACAACGAAGCGCGGAAAAACGGAACTGAGCAACGGACGCTGCGCGCGGCCTTTATAGGCAGGATGACGTCGACGTCGGCACGGAGGCCGTCGAGGGTCATCGACTCGGCGATCATCGACGCGCAGCGCCCTCTGGCGAAAAAATTTTCCGAGGCCAGCAAAGCTGAAGGATTTCTATCTAAGATAAGGAATACGTCGGAGGAACATCCCATCGAAAGAACGTTACAAGGTAAGAGTAACTAGTTCGTCTTCGCTATGCCCACAATTCGAGATATTGAACCAAGCGAATCAGACGATGACTGTGTCAGTTTTCTCTATGTGGGTAGAGCGTTCTAAAGAAATGTTGGTGGAACTGGGCTCCGACATTCACACACTGCAGATAAACCCTACCTATGTCAAGTTAAAGCTGTGGAGACAGGACTGGATCTTAACAGGTGAGCAATGTCAAAAACATTGTATAATGAAAAACGTTCCTCCCCAGAAAAGAAGCGTCAATGAAATCCAAAATTACTTAGCGAATTTCCAGATCCACACCGAAGGAAAATCTATATGAAATTTCGTCTAAATGCCTTTCAGACGAGAGAACGTACTCATTTATGGGTGAATGATGCTCCCATACTGAAATCATGCAGATTGTGTAATGAATCAGAGGAAACGCTTAAACACCTAATAATGCTGTGCACGGCCTTATCTAGTGAAAGATGGAATCATCTGAAATTCCACAGTGCACGTCCATCATGAAGCCTAGAGGACTGGTGGCAAGTACTTTTTGATGAAAGTGACAGAAGGCTTACTATAGCAGTGACTTTTTTCTGTAAGTCATTATTGCACGGAATGCTTTGTCTCTGATCTAAACTGGTGATGGATCGAACTAATTAATTAATACTTCACTCGGAAACGCTGTGTCTAAAATTGCTGTGATTTTTATTTTTATCTTTTCGAGGATGGATATTGTGTAATGTGATGATGTGTACTTCTTTTTAAAGGTTTGTAACAAACCAAATAAAAAAAAATATATGAAGATTTATAGGAGCAGTTTTAGCAGTAGTGGTAGCTGAATTCTTGTTAAGCATTTGCTGTTTCGTTTTATATTTTGATAGAGGAGGCAAAGTTTATGTATTAGAAGCTTCTTTTGTTTTGCTAAATGACTGCCTTGGCTGTTTTGTTTGAACGTTTTGTACAAACTGATAGAGATGGATGCTTATTTTGGACACTTTTATTTTCATTTGCTCTAGTTCTGCGTTGCATTCTACGGACTTGCTTTTTGGTAGGCATTCTTTGGGGTCCGATGAAAAAAAAAGAAGGTATGAGTTGTTCTATTTTGCTGTTTTACAATGTATGTGTGCTGTGTGCATGCGTGTATGAGTTTGATGGGGAAGATGTATGTGGTGGTGTGTGAATATACATTGGGCAGTTAGAATGAGTTGGGAAGGCTATTCTTCTGTTTGTATGTTACTACACTGCGGTTCAGATGAGAGTAGAAAGTGAGCTAGTGGCGAGGAGAAGAATTAATAGTAAACGTAATGGTATAAAATTAAAAAAAATCTTTGTTTTGTAGTACTAACATTGTAAGAGTTGAGTATGTTATTTGTGTGCCATTCTGCCTGCTAATCTCGGTTTAATAAATGGGGATTTATGGGCAGAATGGGTTAGAAATCGATGTTTTTTTTGGTGCGCAAATTACATGAATCAACGACACAGTACAGTGTCTTTGAGGAACATTAAGTATATAAAGGTAGTATTGTAATTACTTTTTTTTTGTGGATTGAGCAGGTTTCTTGTGTGTTTATAACACTGATGTTAATGTACATGTTGATTTTTATGTTTTTGTGGTAGTATTCTTGTTTGATATCTGAACTTAGTGTATGCATGCATTTCATTTGACTATGTGCAGCCTTTATATGATAATTTACAGTATGTTTGTTCAACATGCTTCGCAAATTAGTAGAATTTTAAGTTCATGAAATTCACTTGGTTTTTTTACAGCTGTGTTGTAGATAGCAGAGGGGTTTGGAAGTGACAGTTCATTATAGTAGATGGGAAAAATTTGAATAATTTCATATTGTAACTAGACATGCGAACAATCGGGAGTACCTGAGAGGGAGATTTCACCACAGCAATCGGGAACATTTATTTTTCGCATACGATTGCGTTGGGATTAGCATTAATTTAGGCTGGAGACAGTAAAAAATGTTGACATTTTTCAATGAAAAATCGAGCCTCGCGCGTAAATTTGGAGGGTTGGCATATATGTATAGGTTATGCGGGAGACAGTAAAAAAATAGTGACATTTTTCAATGAAACAGATTTAGTGGCATTACTCTGTTTATGGAATCATAAGAGTTGTGCATGTACTCTGAATAAAATATGCATACCTGTACTTTGTAATCATGCTTGTGGATATGCATGGAGCTGTAAGTAGAAATCCTCGAGACTTGCACAGTAGTTTTTGTAGTAGGTGTTTTCCGATGATATGAGACTTGTATTCAGAGTGATCAACAGTACATTTGAAGTGCGGAACTCTGATGATGGAGTTAGATGTAGAGGTCTTGGATGTGATTGGTGGATGGTTGTGTGACTGTTTTGCTGTATCCAATGAGGGAATGGAATCGAGAGTGATGTGGAAAGTGTAGAAGGGCTGGCTAAGAGTTACGTGCCGCGCGGACAACGCCTCTCTCCATGGGTAGGGCGTGCCACATACGGGGTTTTCTAGCAAATCCAGCATGGAAAGGGGACTGTAGGGTTCAGCCAATCAGATGTTGATGTTGTTGATTTGTGTAGAAAGAGTGTGTGTGTAGTGAAGATGGCAGAGGTGGAGAAAGTCAGGGTGTTGGTGTTCGGCGATATGTTTGTCCATGGTTTACAGCAGTATTCTCAATGTAGGCATGTGGCAAACAATGTCAATGTTAGAGGAGTGGAGGTGGTGTGGAGCGCTCTGACTGACTGCAATGTAGAGGCAATTCTCCAAGTTTGTAGAGATATGCGTAGGATGAACAGTTTTGCACTATGGTGCTTTGCATTTGGGCTACGTGAGTTCCCCTACTTTGTTGGCAGATTTGGAACAGTTGGTTCAAGCAGTAATCAACATCCTTCCAAATACGAAAAATAATTTTTTCTGGATTACTACCAAGAGCAATATGGGACAACAGTTCTGTTTTTTGTCCTCAGCAAAACATTGCTAGGTGTGCAATCAATCGAGGCATGCATGCTTTCATGCTAAGAGCAGGTATGTTTTTCTGTAACAACAAGAATATTGTTTCGAGCAATGCGGCTTACTTTGAAGCAGATGGTGTTTCTTTATTTTTTTTGGGAAATGCCATGTTCTTTTGGATGTAAGGGTTGCTTTGGAACAGGTTATGTGAAGATTTTAGTTGTAAAATAAGAAGAAAAAACCCCCCAAAAAATACAAAATAACAGGTGTCTGTCAGGCAACTGCATAAAAAGGCTCTCTTTAGAGCCCACCTTAAAGGGGAAATGGGGAACACTATTTAAATGTACATTCGCCACGCTCAGATCTTCTACATGTCTGCGGCCATGGCAGTAGTCTGTGGACAGCGCGTATTACATATGGGGATTCTGGGGTGGAGAGGCATGCAAATGAGAATGAGCGGAGCTAGGGATTGGTCAGTAAAGTTTAGTGGGTGTGTTGTGTACAGAGAGATTTAGTGAGGATGTCTTTTTCCTGAGCGAAGAACAGATAGCTATGGCTGTGTGTTCTCGAAAACAGATTATCTGGATTTTGGGAGACTCATGGATACATTGGTTGGAAGTGCAAGCAGAACGTTGTGGTATATCTGCAGATCTTGGATTCCCTCATGTGGAAGCGTACTGGCATGGAGTGCGTGGGATGAAGTGGCTGGACTTGGTACCTCTCTGTGCTACTTACAGACAGAGCGTCATCCTGACATAATTATAATTCATTGTGGAGGGAACAGTTTTGGACATGTTTCTGGAATTTCTTTGCAATTTGCAATGAAAGAAGGACTTGAGAAGGTCATGGACATGTTTCCAAATTCCCAAGTCCACAAATGGAGAAAGCGAGGCGCAATGTCAATAAGGCTGTTTATGCCTTTCTAAGAGATGTTGGCATGTCCTCTTTCCACAATGAAAATATTATGTTTCGTAGCACATTCATTTTTCGCAGAGATGGAGTCCATCTTACATATGCTGGCAATCAGATTTTTCTTAGAAATGTACAAAATGCATTGTGACCTTTCTTGGAATTATAGTCCTCTATTTTGCATTAGATGTTGACGAATCCAAGTTTTTCAAACAGACAAAACGCCACCAAAAGGCTCTTTTCAGAGCCACCGCTTACTCCCAGAGAAAAGTGCATTGTTTTTGCTAGGGCAGCACCTCAAAATTCTATCTGTTCTAGGACTGTCCGCGGACTTTTAAAAAAAATGCGTAGGGACCTGCACTGTTTATTTGGTAGTTCTGTTATTAAACTGAGAAAGGCAGCTCTGAAAAGAGCCCTTTTCTTTGGGGATTTTTGCTCTTTTATATATTTTTTTGGCTTTTTTACACACGACACACTAGGGGAGGAGGGAAAAGGAGGGTAAGGAAGGGACACCAACCACGGGGATAAGAAAGGGCAGGTGGAGAGAGGAAGATGTAGGGTGGGCCTTATTTAGGTGTAGCAGGTCTTCTAGCGGTCCGTGACCGTAGTCTCGAAAGCACTTCGAAGACTCTCCACCCTGCAGAGTACTGCATCGCAGTACATACACAATATTGTGACCCTCGAAAGGTAAGGGTCAACAGCATCGCGAATGGCCTGTGAAGCAGCTGGAGAGATGCGCTCTCCCACAGGAGAGTCTTTTGTGGTGAGAGGATCGGAAACGGAGGATGCTGTGGAGGAACTCAACCTACTACGTTCTTCACAAGGTACGACCTTGCGAATGTCCGCACTGTGGAACGAAGTTAGGTGTCGCTTCATGGATATCGTACCAAAGCTGTACGAACCACTTTTCCCACGACGCAGCACAAATTTGCACTTGTTACAGGTGACCCTGTCCGCACGTGCTTTTGGTACGTTATCATAAACGGTAAAGAACCGCCACACCCAAGACTCCCGGCGAGTGTTGGTAGTAGGGAGTTCCTCCACCTCTTTCTCGACATCCTCATGCGTGTACCCCTGTGCAGGCCCTTGGGGAGGAGGAGGAGGAGGAGGAGGAGGTGGTGGTGGTGGTGGTGGTGGTGGTGGTGGTGGAGGGTTTGGGGGTGGTGCTGAGGCTGATGTAGCAACAGCAGCCATGGATGCCATTAGGGTTGATGAGGTAATATCAGCTAGAGCACTGAAGGCAGCAAAAGTCAATCTGCAATAGCCAGAAGTACAATGAAGGGGGTGTGGCCTTTTATAGGGGTGTAGGGGTGCGCCTCGCGACCATATCGAACACTCAAAAGCGTTCAAAATGTTACAAAAAATATGTGGAAAGCCAGGGCCATTGTCTGGGACATGTGAAATGGTGATTTTTTACAGTAAAATATTTTGGATTGTCTGAATAAGTTCTTTTAAAATTTTGGGCATCCGGACAGAGTCCGCAAATTAGGACACACGCTCAGCGTGGGTGCGGTCACATGATGACGTTGGGAACACGTCCGCGAAGGGAACGGGTGTCCATAGGCCAGCAAATGCGCAGGAGCGGTCGTGCGCATGCACGCGGGTGTTCTACGGACAGTGTTCGGGTCCTGAAGCTAATTAAAAGTGTGACACAAGTGAGACAGACAGTTACGGACAGGCGCAATGGTTGTAGGACATGGTCGTAGGACATTCCGCACATCACGCTTGTTCTACGGACAGTTCCATCTTGGTATCAAACGGTACAGACAGGTATAGTGTTCTTAGGACACTTCCATTTTATTAATTTACGGACAACCCAGACAGCTGGTGTGTTCTAAGAACAGTTCCATCTTGGTTGTGAATGGTACGGAGAACTGTAGTGTCCTTAGGGGTTTTAGGGATTTGGAGAGGATGGATGGGAGGGGATGAAGGGATGGAAGTCTAATCAAAACGTCGATTTTGTTGTTCACGGTTTGGGGATAGTTCACTGGGACATGGAGAGGGGTCACAGGTACAGGTGGGACAATGGTAGTTAATTTTTACTTTGATGCGGTTCTCTACTAACTGTTTCAAACTATTGAAATTTTCCTTTAGCATGTCTACTTTCTGTTCAATGTGTTCGAGAGTTTTTTCCATTGTATTTTTTGGAGTCACATTTTCAATGTTTGTGTGGTCTGTAAAAAATAAACATATATATATTAAGTACACATTAGGTCATGATTATTAATTTCCTTGTATAGACAAGTGTCTACCATTATTATCACTGTCTTAAGACATTTCCCCATGTGGAAAATGTTCTTCCAGCCACTCCAAAGTACTGCACATTTCTGTGTGAAAAACAAAAATATATTAATTATACTGTACCTCGCACACAAAGCAGAGCTATCTATACAAAAAGTGAAGTTTACTTACTAGTTTCTGGTAAGTTGTATTTGTTGTGTAGGTCTACTGTTGCTTCTAGCTCTGCAGTTTCTGTGAGGTAATTATGTTGGAGGTATGTCTTTTTTGTTATGGTATAATCCATTGTATTACATATCGTATTTCAATGGCTGGTTGATGTGTTAAATATGTAGGTTCCACTGCTTATTTATTAATATATATAATGTGTATATGTGCTGCTTTTTCAACTTGCGTCTGTTTATATGGTATGATAGAACCATGCATGTTTGGTTAGTGTTGATGTTGTCCGTGACCGTCCGCGGACATCAAAATCATTGGCGGGGTGTTTGGTATGTAAAGTAAGGGAGCCCTAGTACACATCTATCAAATTTTACACTATGAAAATGTATCTTCAGTAAAAACACTTTCTTAAAGAGATGTTATGGTTAAGTTGCACTACTAAAAACCTTCGAAATTCAGTAAAAAACTTTGTTACAGGGACGTTATGGTTCCAAGTAAAACCGAAAAACCCTTGAAATTTGCGAGTTATGGTACGCTAAGCAACCATAACTCGCGCCACCACCGTGCACTGCTAAAACTAACACCCAGGACATCAAAGATTACATCACAAATGTCATTGATGACATCACTGATGACATCACATGTCTGGCTCCCTCTATTTTCCTTTACTGACATATCTAGGCCAGTAACAGTCAGGAACTAAAAAATCATAGTCATTATTCATATTCAAGTACTATATTTGTAGTTATTTTTCAAATATGTTCTTACAGTAATTCACTTGGGTTTCACTCACAGTATATGAAACATATACATAGGGGAAAACACAGATTTGGAAAACAGCAATGCTTTGTGTGTATAAAGGTAAGCAGTAAGTTTATAAACAATGTATTATAGTTCTTCCTTTTTTTAATTACTTTACTTTCCTGGATATGCTCATATTTGTACACATTGTATGCACACTACTCTCCTTAGGGTCCAGTCACATTATATGATAGTTAGCGAAGTAGTAGCTTTGAAGTACAGCGATCATTTCAGTGTATAAAGTTAATCAGTTGAGGTATGAAGATTGGCTGGTAATACTGTTGTTTACTTCATTTTCCCAATATATGCTCATATTTGTATGTGTTGTTGTTATTTTGTAATGCAATTATGTAGTAAGTGGTTTTTATTAGCTAGTTATTAAATGTTGCCTAGTAGACAAAACTGTAATAAGAAGCATGTATCATTTTACTATTAAACATGGTAAGATTGGGGGGGGCGCTGTTGAGCAGCCGACAAGATGGCCGCTTAGCGTTTAAGCTCCGTGACCCGCGAGATACGAATCCGCCGGAATCAGCGGTTCGAAAGATAATTTCTTGCTGAGACCCCACGCATCCTGCTGCCCATTGCTACTGCTACACACGGCAGTGTTTTCGGGAGAAAACGGACATCGGGGGCCATCGCTGCCGCCTGTGAGGGCCTGCGGCCCATCCCCCTCCATCGGCCCACCGAGGTTCCCGCTCCTGTGGCTCGTAGTGCGGCCGCCTGGGCCGCCTCCTCTCCGCCCTCCGGCCCCCCTTGTGCCATCAACATCCGTGCCCCGCGCTCCGCCTGCGGGGCAGCGCTGGAGTCGTTGAACGGCCGGCGACGAACCAGCGCTCGTGCCTGTCAGTGGACAGAGGGCGCCGGCCCCCAGCGGGCAAAGTTACAGTGGGGGCTGCGGGAGCGTCCCCCGTGCGGACCCTGCCTGAGCGCCCCGCCGCCTGCGCCACTGGTTCCCCGTGACGGCGCGGCCCTGCACGATCCAGCTGCCTGCTCCAGCTCAGGGGCTCCGCCGGCTGAGCTGCTGGTTCCTTCTGCCGGCCGCGGCGCGGGGCTGGGGGGCCTGATCCTGCCTGGACACACTTCTGAAGCTGGTGGCCCTGCTGCGGCCCGGAGGAACACCGGCGCTTCGACCCACGGGGTCCTGGGGTGAGGAGGGTGAGGGATCTGGCCGCTGCGCATCGGGCCCTCCTGCTCCGCCTCGTCTCTGGGCTGCGCCTCTGCCATTGTGGGGGTGAAGTGATCCCCGGACTCATCTTGCCCCCCTGTGACCACTCTCTTGCTGCTGGTGCCACCCTGGGCGCCCAATACTCTGCTCTTACTGGGGCGCCCACTTACTACGCCCTGGGGGACCCTGCGCTCCTGACCCTGCTGCTTGCTACTACTGGCCGCCTCGGCCCGGGCCCCTTGAGTGGACTTGTCGCCCCGGAACACACCAAGTGTGGGTGCTTCTCGCATTTTCCTCCCAGGCAGCGGCCAGCCCTTCTCTGAACCCTGTGGGACCCATTCCTGCCTCCCTACTCATTCTCTCTTCAGGGCGCTCCCCGAAGATGTCCGGCAAGGCACGCGGGGCCAATAAGGCTGGGGCAATGGACAAGTTTGCTAAAGCCCTAGCCAAGCAAGACCAAGCTGGGGCTGCCCTTCTTCCTGACGACTCGGATGTCTCCTCTTGCCCCCCTCAGCCAGACCTTACGTCGCTCATGGAGTCTATGGCCAAAAACTTTGCGTCATTTCACGAAAAATTAGACGACATAAATGCCAACGTAGCCTCCCTACGCACCAAATTGGATCAGCATGGCACCAGGTTAGGTGAGGCCGAGACTAGGATTGGAACAACTGAGGATGAGGTGCACGTGCTCCAGAATACGGTCTCGGACTTGGTGCGAGATATGAAACAGGTCAAGGCGAAATGCGATGACTTGGAATCTAGGTCCCGCAGGAATAATATCCGCATCGTTGGGGTCCCTGAGGCAGCCCTCAAGGGCAAAATGGAACTCGCAGTCGAGGCCCTTCTGAGAGACCTCCTGGGAGATCCTCAACTCTCCCCCTTCTTTACTATTGACCGTGCTCACCGCTCACTGGCCCCTCGCCCCAAACCGGACGACTTCCCCAGACCAATTATAGCCAAGGTTCTCAGCTACAGGGACAGAGACCATATCCTACGGTTGGCCCGCGAAAAAGGGGAATTGAGACTTGAGTCCCAGATCATTCGCATTTTCCCGGACTTCTCTGTCAGTGTTCAAATGGAGCACAGGCAATTTAATGGAGTTAAGAAGATGCTCAGAGAGAGGAAGGTGGAATATGCCATGTTATTCCCCGCTAGGCTGAAGCTCAACCAACGTAATAAACTGTACTTTTTCACTGTCCCAGAGGAGGCGGTGAAATTTATTGAGGCTCATATTCCTCTCACGGCCCCTGGAGCCGATCCTGGTGATGAGGATTGAGCTGGCCTGAAACACACCTGATACCTGCTTCATTGTGGTACCTGTACCATGCCTGTTCTTTGTGATTTACTTGTAACTTCGTGTATCCTTCTGTTGTGAATGCTCCTATTGTCGTAACTCATTGTTGAACTTTTGAGACATGCTACGAGGGTCACAGTTGTGTAGTCCACTATATATGGCACCTATACATTGACTATCTACCCCTGCAGCCCTTGCTCACTGGGCCCTACTATGCGGTCTCCTCTCACGATTTAATTTAATCACCGCTATACACTATTTGGTGTACTCCACCGTTCAACTATGTTGACCGGGTTCACGGCAGCAGCTACCCCCGCTGCAGTTGCAACGCCGAGTTTGGCTTGTTCAGTTCATGGGCTGCCCCCCTGTTTGGTTTGGGGGTTGAACCAGCCACGTTGGGCCTGGTACGAACGCCATGAGAATTTGGGTGGGTTTCTGGGCACTGCTAGGTTGGGGGTGGCAGTGAGGGAGGGGGGAGGTGTTATTTGGGGATGTTTTATTAACAAAAAAGGTGAGACAGTGGCAGCTTTAGTATTGACACATCAGGCCACCACACTAGTGGCCGGCATCTGTTTGGCAATGTTTGACACACATTACTCGGATCCCCCCTAAATTGCTATGAATGGCCATTAGGCTAATGTCCTGGAATATCAGGGGGCTCAGCAACTACACCAAGGCACGCCGGGTCACCGCCTACGTCCAGAGGCACGGGGTCAAGATACTCATCCTACAGGAAACTCATGCCCTTGCACAATTATCGTCCTGGCTCGCCCCGGCTTGGGGCCCCAATAAATATTACACTGTGTTCTCCTCTCAATCCAGGGGTGTCCTCACCTTGATTCATAAGTCATTGGAGTTCTCCCTTCGCGCCAGTCATATCGATGCCCAGGGTAGATATGTGATCCTTCACTGGTTCCTGGCCAATTCAGAGTGCCTTCTGGTCAACACATACGCTCCATGCATTGATACACCCGAATTTTTTGACCATATCCTTAATATCCTCCTTGGCTATGTTGAGGTTCCCATCATATGGGGGGGGGGATATGAACCTCATCCTGGACTCCGACCTGGACAGATCCGGGGCTGCACCCAGAACATTGTCCAGGGCCGCCCGCCGCCTCCATGCACACATGCTCACCGCTGGTCTGGTCGATGCCTGGAGGACTCTCCACCCGATGTCGAAAGAGTTTACATTTTACTCCTCCGTCCATGACAGTCACTCCAGGATTGACCTGTTCCTTCTCTCTGCGGGCCTTATGGGCAAAACACTCACCTCACAGATTCTCCCTCGCACACTCTCCGATCACTCTCCGATCACGATGGATATCGCCCTGCGCCCTGCCCTACCTCTGCATTCTAACTGGAGATTTAAATCTGACGCACTACACGATATAGTCTTCAAGGCTGACATTCTTGCAGATATCACCTCATTTTTTGACAGCAACAAACGCCACGACACAACAGACGGGGTAAGATGGGAGGCCTTTAAAGTTTTCATCAGGGGCATGTGCATTACTAGGGAGGCCGGGGTACTGAAAGATATTAGAAATTCTCTGCACCGTTCTGAGACCAAGCTCGGAGACCTAGAGCGCGAATATGCGGTCACCCCGACTCCGCCCATACTAGCACAGATTAGAACTGAACTAGACACGTTCGAGTCCCTTGCCCATAGCGAGATAAGCTACCTGGCCCGCCCCATCGCAGCCCGGAAATACAGGGAGGGAGAGAGACCGGGCCCTGTTCTGGCCCGTCTCGCCCGAGCCGAGGGTGGCAGGGCACGCATTGATAGTATCATAGACAACGATGGAGTGCGACACTGTTCCGACCGCCCCATTCTTGAGACCTTTGCAGAGTTCTATACAACCCTCTATGCCCAGCAATCAGAGCACTGCCCACAAGACCTGGATGACCTCCTGCACCGCATCCCAATGTCCCTATTATCCCTGGACACCAAAGAACAACTAGATGCTCCCTTCACCCTTGACGAGATCACTGCAGTCATCTCGGCCCTCCCTAAAGGGAAAGCCCCCGGTCCGGATGGCCTGACCACTGAGTTCTATCAGGAGCATGTTGCTCTCCTCGCTCCACGCCTTCACGAGCTTTGGGAGGAGTCGCTGCGCCTTGCCACCCTCCCCCGGTCCCTGCGGGAGGCTGTCATTACCATGCTCCCCAAGCCGGGCAAGCCCCCAGATAAGTGCGGATCCTATAGACCTCTATCCCTCATCAACACCGACACCAAGATCGTCGCCAAAATCATAGCAAACAGGTTCCTCCCCATCATGAAATATCTAATTCACCCTGACCAGAGCGGATTTGTGCCTGCCCGCTCAACTGCCTTAAATATTCTACGGTTGTTTAATGTCATCTCCAGAATTGATCCCCAAGACAACGCTGTGGCCGTGACATTGGACGCCCAAAAAGCGTTCGACATGGTTTCTTGGCAATATCTGTGGGCGGTGCTCGGAAAGATGGGGATTGGCCCATACATGCTGTCCTGTATTAAACTACTATACACTAACCCGGTACCCAGAGTCCTGGTCAACTCCCGCTTATCGGCTCCCTTCTCCCTCCACAGGGGGACGCGGCAGGGGTGCCCTTTCTCTCGTTATTTGCTATGGCCATCGAGCCCATGGCTGATAGCGTGCGAAACAACCACGTGCGCAGAGGGATTCGCCTCCGTGACGCCCCCGAAATTATTTCACTATACGCAGATGACGTGCTTTTATACGTCAGAGACCCCTCAGTCCACCTCAACCCGATCATACGAGAAATCATTAAAATTGGCACATTCTCGGGCTTCACCATAAATTATTCTAAATCAGAAATCCTTCCCCTTACTCCTGCTAGCCCCCAGCCTGCATGTGAATTTCCTCTCAAATGGGCGCCCAAGCGCATCAAGTACCTAGGGGTCCATGTGGCCCTCTCGAAAGCCTCGTTGGTGTCTGATAACTATGGGGCCGCCGCACAGTACACTCGTACCAGAATAGAGAGATGGCGGAACCTTCCCCTCTCACTATCACAGAGACTATCCCTAATTAAAATGATCATTGTGCCTAAACTCCTGTATGTGTTCGCTAATGTTCCTCTTTGGCCCGGGAAACAATACTTTGCGGACCTACACTCTGAGTTCGCCCGTTTCCTTTGGCACTCGGGCGCTGTGCGCAGGAAGTTGATGCACATGACCCTCCCTTACGAGAGGGGGGGGGGGCTTCGGAGCTCGTGACCTCACCCAGTACTGGACGGCGGCCCAAGCCCAACATGCTACGTATTGGTACCACCACCAGGAACCCCCCCGCATGTTAAACTCGAAATCCTAGCAACCGAGGAGGTGAATGTCATGTCCCTAATCCTATTTCACTCGTATCAGACGCACGCCCCTGCCGACCCAGTGGCCTCCACTATCAAAGCATGGCGGCAGATCCTGATGCCTAGTTCGGACTCCCCCCCGTATTACAAATGGCTTCCCCTCTGGTCTTTCCCGGGCCTCACCCCCACACAGGATAAGCTCCTTATACACCACTGGTCGGACCTGGAGTACAGATCATTCTCTGATCTGTTCCCTGACG
This sequence comes from Ambystoma mexicanum, assembly GCF_040938575.1. Taxonomy (NCBI): domain Eukaryota; kingdom Metazoa; phylum Chordata; class Amphibia; order Caudata; family Ambystomatidae; genus Ambystoma; species Ambystoma mexicanum. The sequence goes on from NC_090929.1 coordinate 352,603,549, forward strand.
GGAAATTCATCACCCCAGAGACGTGGAGGCCCGGCCACTCCAGATCCCCACTAGAAATGCTGCAATACTTCCGCATTAGGGCGGCGGTCCAGGGCCTGTGGCCTTCATACCCGAACGAACCCCCTGAATCCCCCGAGGTCTGCTATATAGCCAATTCCGCCGGTTGTAGGGGTATTGTATCCTACTTATACAAAATGTTGATGGCACGGGCTGCTGAACCCCCCCACACTGTCCGGGATGCCTGGAGCCGGGACCTGGGATTAGACATCACAGATGATATGTGGTCCAAAATGTGCATGCACACCCGCAAGGTTTCCCTTAACTCTAGAGTTAGGTGTATCCAATACAAGCTGCTCAACCGCCTGTACTACACCCCTTATGCGATTGGAAAATTTGCCCGAGATCAATTGCACCCATGTCAGAGATGTAGGGCTAGCGACGCGGACCATGCGCACATGTTCTGGTCGTGTGGGGCACTGGCCCCATTCTGGAACGCGGTACTCGATGCCCTCTCTGAAATAGTGGGGTTCCGTGTGGATCCTGAACCCCTGCCTCTCCTGTTTGGGCTCTGGGAAGGGACTGAACCGAAACGGGTAGCCAAGTTCTTGTATGTGGCGGCGAGTGTGGCCAAGAAATGCATTCTGCAGTACTGGAAGCGCAGGTCCCCTCCCTCTCTGGAGATGTGGCTCAAGGCCCTCACCTGGACACAATCCTGTGAAGAAGACTATGTTAAAATGCTGCCTAGTCAATACATTTGGACGGAGTTTTGTAGTTACCTGAACAATAAGGTGGACCTGGAGCTCTTGTCTTCCCCTCCCTCTCCTGATCGGGGGGCTGACATTGTTACATGAAGCACGCCTCTACCGCAGGTAACCGCTGATGGCACTGTATATGACCCTCTGTAATATTTGTATGCCCTAACCCATGCTGTATTGTGAAATGTGTGTCAATATGCTAAACTACACTGTATCGGCTGCTACTTCTTGCCAATAAAGAAAAGTTTAAAAAAAAAAAAAACATGGTAAGATTAATAATATTCCACATCCATCATGTATGTTGCACACAATGCCTTTGTTTCTACATGAGTAGCTTAGTATACTAGAAAGAACCTGATAATGGAATGGTATTCGTATGAATGCATTATTTAATGCACTACGTACCTCATGAAATTTATTCCAATAACCCTTCACACTTTTTGATCAACATTACTATAAGAATCCTTTGTACAGACTTTTAATTAAAACAAATGCACATGTGATGTCATCAGTGATGTCATCAATGATATTTGTGATGTCATCTTTGATGTCCTGGGTGTTAGTTTTAGCAGTGCACGATGGTGGCGCGAGTTATGGTTGCTTAGCGTACCATAACTGGTGAATTTCAAGGGTTTTTCGGTTTTACTTGGAACCATAACGTCCCTGTAACAAAGTTATTTTACTGAATATATATATATTAGTAGTGTGGTAGTAGTAGCACACCTTATTTCATATAAAGAAGCTGTGTTATCAACTAACATAGTGTGTGGACATTCCTGTGTGGGGGCTTTGGGGAAACACTGTACTTAAGAATTTGCCTGCATCACCTCCTGAAAGCTTAAGCCTGGCTGCTTGCCACGTTCTACCAAATTGAGAGCCTTGCTGGGGTGTTCTGTCTCCTCGGGGAGTGCCACAAGCCCCTCCTCCACCAGACGGAGTCCATTGTATTCCATGGGAAAATATTATTCCCCAGCATACAGGAGGTCCCATCGAGGCTATCAAAAATCCAAGGATTTTTTTCAAAACACAGAGGCAGAAGCAGACCACAGGCTTCCAGAGAGGGAGACAAGGAAAGCAGCTACCATGACTGCAGTCACAATCCAATACAGGTGGGGGGGGGGGGGATGTATCCCAACTACGTCCAGAAGTGGCACAGAATAACGGACAAGTGGGTTCTGGAGTTAATCACCCACTGACACCTATTGGAGTTAACAAAACAAACCCCAACATGCCTCCATGTGCAGGAACACCTAAACGTTCTGTGGCAGGAAGTAAAGCAAATGTTGGTGAAAAATGCTATAGAAAAGGTCCCAAGGCATTACAGAGCAAAAGGGGTTTACTCCCATTACTTTGTGGTGAAAAAGCCAGATGTCAAATTGCATACCATAATAGATCTACGCAGGGTAAACAAATTCATCCAAAGACCTATATTCAAATGGTGACGTTGCATCAAGTAATCATAGCAATTCCACTGCATGATTTTCTGGGGTCCTGGACCTTCAGGATGCGTACTTCCACATCTCTATTCACCCAAAACACAAAGTACCTCAGGTTTGTGGTGCAAAACACCCACTACCAGTTTCGAGTGCTACTATTCAGCCTCAAATCGGGCCCCTTGGACCTTTACCAAACACCTAGCGCCCATTGCTGTAAGCCTCCGCAAGAATGGCCACCACATCTACCCTTATTTGGATGATTGTCTCGAGGGGGCACCAACACACGCCAGGGTGCAAGAGTCCATGTCAGAGACAGTACAGACACTCCAGAGCGTAGGTTTCTTGATAAACTCCAAGAAATCCTTTCGACAGCCATCCTAGACTTTAGTCTTTCTTGGGGCACACTTCTTGACGGGAGAACCGCAAGTACGCCCATCAGTGGACCGGGTGAGCACGTTAACCTCACTAGGCCCCACCTTCACACCAGGAAGCTGGACATCAGTGCGCAAGTGCATGCGCCTTCTCGGCACTGTCGTTGTGCATACCACTGATACCCAACTGCAGGCTCTGCATGCAGCCCCTGCAGGAGTTCATATCCGCAAATTGATCCCCAGTAGCAGGAACATGGAAAGACAAGATGGTGGGTCCAGTATGCCGTTCAACCTATCATACGGCTCTCTGTCTCTTCCACTAATTCCTATGAGCGAGGGTTTCCTAGTTGAGCCAATAATGTCTTATTGTACTTTGGGAGGTATGTGTGCTTTCTTGAACTCGGTACCCTAAGGTCCAAGTTGATCTTTGTCTTCATGGTGGACGCAAACAGATATGGTCAGGACTTGATCCTCTCAACAGACTTTCTGAACAAAAATGACATACATCTAACCTGGAACAAACGCTTCCTTACCTTTTACGAGTAATAAAGTATATTTTCATTATACCTCAGTCTGGGCGTTTCTTTATTAAAAGTAATACTCCGTTCCTGTATTCTTGCCTACTGCCTCCCCCTCCTAATGGTTGGCCTTAATTGCTCAACCATAGTTGCCACTAGAAGAACAAAGGAAAGCTTAAGGATTGCTTCTTTGCATGTGTTTGGCAAGGTACCGCGCACCTGTACATAGGGCTGAGATATTCATCCAAGTCTTTGGCTTTGGCATGTTAGCCATTCACTCTGGCATTGTTACCTTACCTCTGGAATTGTAGGCCTTGGAACTGGCTATTCATTTCTCCAGCATTGGATCTTTCATAGATTCACATGCTGTGAATATTCCCCGGCATCAAGCTTGGAATCCTCGGCTACCTTTTTTGATTGACTTTTAAAGAAAAGTTTGGTCCAATTTGTATGCCATCACCCTCTTTATGGGTGTTTTAGGCCCCATCCATTGGGACATCAAGTAGTAAGACCCTCCTCTACAGCCCTTCCTCAGATTCTAACCACGTGTCACACTGGAAGGAATCCCTGAGCTGATTTCTCCACTGAGACATTTTTTTTCCTGAAGAAAGTTCATCTTCTAACATACTTCCAGAAGAAAATTCCCTCTCAAATTCCTTCAGAGAGGAGGACAACAACAACAAATGGAAGCCAGAGCCAAGAAAAAGGCCAAGAAGTCATTATATAAGGCCTGTAACAGCTGTGGCCTTAAAAATGTAGTTGAAGGCGACAAGCACAGTGAGTGCATTTACTGCCTGTACCCAAACCACTCGGTGGAAGATTGTGAGATATGTAAAGAGTTTAGCAGCAACAACTTGTGTATTGGCTCCAGGAGGGAAATTATCCACCTGCAGAATCGGAATCCATGAGGAGCAGGGCTGTGCCAGAGGGAAAAAAGGTCTCACTCTAAGGAAATGGCAAGATCTGAAGAAAGCCCCCTAAAAGACATAAGCACCAACACGGCCACGGGCCGTCATCGACAATAGACACAAGAGGTCCAAAAACCATGTCTTCTTCAATGGTGCAGGGGGAAAGGCCTACCAAGAGTCTGACAATACCCGATGTGAACGGCGACACTTGCGGACGATCACTCGGCGACGACAAGCCTACATCCCAGCAAGGCAACAGGGGCCTCTCGGTCTCTGTCCATAGGAAAGAAGCATAAATCCTAATCAATGACACATTTGTCAGCCAAGAAGAGCTTGTTGACAACTTCGACCAGGGGTCAGCAGTTATCAAGCAAAAGCTTGTCGTCTGCGACTTCGTAGACGAGTAAACAACACTGACCAAGTTTACCGTCTACAAACGAAAAACCCTCGTACTCGACCATACCGTTGACGACCTCGACGAGTAAACGGCTGTCAGGGGAAAATACCCTGCAGCATCCTGTGGGAAAGTCACCACACTGGTTGTCTGACGCTCCAAAAGCTGCACAGGAAGCAAAGTTACCACCTGAAGCCACAGAAGGCTCCTCTAAAACAAGGGAAAGCAGGAGAGGGAAAAACTGCAGGAGAAAAAGCAAACGCAGGTGATTACTTTGCCAGTCTCACCTATCATTTACTCTGAGTTGATGCAAGATGATATTCTGCAACATGAAATCAACACAGATTTCGAGGCGCAACATGGTCAGTTACTGCAGTTTTTGGACCCAGAAGATTCCAGGATCAGTCATCCGCACTCTTCTAGGCTACCACCTACACCAGGTCGAGGTCAACCAAGGATTACCCCATAACCGCCTCGTCCCTCTCTGACAGTTGGATCAGGCCAGCAAGCACCAGGACCCATTTACCCTCTGGGAGCAGGAAAACCAATACGAGGGCCCAACCACCCACAGGGGCCCAGCTACCCAGTTCCAGGGCAGCCAATACAATCTTTCCCGAATCCCCAGGCCTTGCTGTCCCTTCAGGTTTTCTCCTCATTACAATCAGTATTGACACATCTACAGGCCAGGTTACTGCCTCCTCAACTGGCGCAACTGGGGATACCACCTACAGGAAGACTACCAGGAGGTGCACATATAAGAACCTTGCCCTCCAGATCTCTAACCAGGCCTAGCCCTGGGCCAAGTCTTTATCACGGCATAAGTCACCTATAAGGCTGAGGTCACCCTTGCAACGAAGATCACCCACCGGGGTCTAGGTCTTTGCACAGGTCCACAGAACCATGACATCACCAAAAATCCAAATTCAAATGTGCAGACACTAGACCACATAAGTCGCCACTGCCTTCGGTGCCTCTGCAACATCCAATAGTGCCACCACCCATACCATCATTCAGGGTGGAATAACACGAGGAAGGGGAGCTTCCGGATACAGCGGGCGATGACCCTCAGGATACCACATCAATGACAACAGCGTTGACAGGAGACGACAATTGGGATACAGACACTCTTGTTATGATCCACTGGAAGAAACACCTAAACCCTCACCAACAACCGACATTGGTGTATAGGCGCATTATAAATGCCATGCCATATATCATATATGCCATGATTTTGAAAGCGTTCCAAGAATTGAACCAGTAGGTAAGAAAGAGTGCTTTCTCTTTGGCCACATAGGCAAGAGAAGAAAGTCAGTTGTATCCATCCGAAACGTGGTTCACATATGGGAAGAGGGGCTACGTACCTTAATACACCCTTTTACTAAACACCCTTTTACCGAACCTGCCGCTAAGGGTAGGTTGGAAAAGAAATTCAAAGCCCCAGACTCAACGCTGAAATGCTTCACATCACAGCCCATGTCTGAATCAGTCATATCGGCAGCAGCAGGCAGGAAAACTCATTCGCATGCACAAAAGTGTACCGTCCCCCCAGAAAACAAAGAAAGCAAGCTAGATGCCTTTGGTAAGAAGGTAATAACTATTGGGGTGCCGACCGTCAAAGCAGCAAATTACTTGGCAATAATGGCAAGGTACAACCAGGAAATGTGGCAGAGGATTCCCCTGTCCTCGAACACCTGCCGTAGGACAAGAAAAAGAAGGGTATGTACATGTTGAAAGAGGGGGAAGAAGTATTAATATCGCTGTAGACCTGGCCGAGACAGGTTTTAAATGGATTGGAAATGGTGTGGTGATGAGACGACAGGGGTGGCTATGTTGTACTGATGGTCATCGGCATGCCCTTTGAAGGGGATGATCTTTTCAGCCTGAAAATTGACAATGCCCTAAGGGTGATTGTGATGCTGGAAATGCCTTATAGAGAGACAGGGCCTCCTGTCCTCGTCCCACCACTTCTCTGTGTGCGGTTTCCCAGTTTTCTGCCACTGAGGTCCAGCCTGGACCTCTGGCAGTGCAGAACTTCATTTTATCATTTAGTGAACGACACCCACGGGATATCCCTATGGCACAAATGGCTGGGGGTACACCCTTGTAAGACCTTGTGTGTTTTTGGGCACCTGTGTGTTGCCCACAGAGCAGGATATGGGCTGGTGGCAGATACATGCTGATTTAGCAGTGGCTGTGCGTGTCTTCCATTTTTGGGATACCCTGGCCCTGCCATAGGAATCAATGGATTTCTACACAAAGGCAAGATGACCACTGTGGCCTCTTGGTTTCTAATGCCTTTTATCTTGTTTCCCAAAGTCCTGGGAAGCCCTGACTCAGTCCCTTCCTCCTGAATGGCTGTTGGCTGAATCATCATATATGTCTCTGTTGTTCCCTTTCCTCATGACTGGCTGTTGGGTGGAAATGTCATATATGATTCTAGGGCTGCCTCCTGTCGGACTGACTGCAGCCTTCCCAGGTGTTGTGTTTTGAGGGTAGACCTTCGGGGTGGGACCTGTGTGAATGGAGTTGGGAATCAACTCATATTCTCTGTTGTGGGTGTCTAGTTTCTGTGTGTGTGTGACACAATGAACGAGACAGCTCTGACTAAAACTGACATGAATGCAGTGTAGTGTGCTGAAAGGCTGGTTACTTACGCCAATCCACATTCTTTGTTATGGGTGTCTGTTGGAGTGAATGGCCTGAATGCCTGTGAGCCTGATAGGTTGCCTGTCTGCCCGATTGCCCTTCTGTGTGATTGGCTGACTGAGCTCCACCAGAGTGAATGGGGAACAGATGTGTATATCTGGGGACCTCTCACTTACCTATTTGTTCAGCTGAAGCAGGAAGAAGCTGTTCCTTGAAGCCCAGCTGGAGGAAAAGTCTGCTGCTGTATTTCTTCACTGTAATCCGAAAGTTGTTGTCTTCCAAGGACTGGTCCAGAGAGGACCTGCGAAGGTGACCTCTCCCTGAGCTACGAGGCACCATTTTGCAAAACTGCTGATCTTCATTGAAGTTTCCTGGAAGCCAGTCCTGTGTGCCTGCCGTCTGGAGAAGAGGTCTTCGAACTCCAGAAGAAGAGTGCCGGACATCTCGAGCCAGAGAAGTCGATTGGTGTCATCCACGGACTGGAGGATCATTTTGTGACCACTGGAAGCAATTGCTGCCTATCACCCATAAGAGGGGGCATCCTGGCATAGTGCTGCTTGACACCCAGAGCTAGGAAAGTTCCAAACTGCCTAAGAACATTTCAAAGTACACCCATGCCATCATCTCTGACCACTTTTTTCCCCACCAGAGAGAATCCAGAGTCGCTGGAAGCAGAGAAGGGTCCGTCGGTGGGTTTCCTGCCACCAGAAGCTAACAAAGACGTCCTGAGGGTCCACACTTAGTGAGGGTCCAATGTTCACTCTAGTGGACGAGTCCAGGTCGCCAGAAACGTCCAGAGGTCCATGTTGCGGCTGCAGCACCGATGTACCGAAAATCGGAAAACCATGATATTCCGAAACTCGACACCAACAGTGACCTATGCACCATTGCTGCCAGAAGTCATCGAAAGGGTGCTAGGGGGGTCTTACTTTCATCTGCTAAGCCTTTAAGGAGCCCACAGCAAGTTTCATCTTCACAGGATTTCTACAGTCGGCGAAATCGTCGACCAAAGGAGAGCACTGCAAAGAGCCAAACTTCTGCACTTCAGAAAGACTTTGGTTTCTTTTTATTCTTGCACTCAGCATCCCAGTGGCTCTTGCTTCCAAAGGGGGTCCATCCTCCGAGGGAATCATTGAGTAAAGCTGAGAAACTCTGCCACTCCGCCTGCCAAGGCACTAAAGGCTCTTGCTCATCGCATTACATCTTCAAGCCTGCGGATTTGTGCAGGGGTTCCAGATTCATCTTGCATCCTGTTCTCCTGTGGCCTCTCGGGTACTTTGGGGTGGTAGAACCTTTTAAAAGAATGCACAAGGTTATTGAACATTTTTGGACTGGGCTGTAAATGACAACATACGTTACTCCCTAACTTTAGCCTTACAGGTTGCCCAGGTGGGGGATCCTCACTCAGAATTTCTTGTCTAGTCTAAAGAAAGCATTCTGCCATTGTTCATAACTAGCCGGCCTTTCTTCCGTATTCTATCCTGTTATACCTAACTTAAGAATCCACCTGCCTATTTAAAACTGTGTGCAGTTAGTGCATCTGTTACTGGATTTAAGTCATGTGTGGTACCACATAGAATGTATATATTTACCATTCTTTGAATAAGTATTCCGAGTACAAAGTTTAATTATTTATATGTATATATATATATATGGTAGTGGTAGCACACCTTATTTCATATAAAGAAGCTGTGTTATCAACTTAACATAGTGTGTGAACATTCCTGTGTGGGGGCTTTGGGGAAACACTGTTTGCCTGCATCACCTCCTGAAAGCTTAAGCATGGCTGCTTTCCATGTTCTACCAAATTGAGACCCTTGCTGGGGTGTTCTGTGCCTTTACCCTACCATATAGAGGGCAGAAGTACAGATACACCCCTCCAGTGTTTACAGTGATAAAGACAGAAACTGAAACAGCCCGGTCACTCACGTCTCTGCAAAGCAGGAAGACCTTTCATCCATTTAGGGGCCCCTGCAGGAGAGCCGCAAGCCCCTCCTCCACCAGAGGGGGTCCATCGTATTCCAAGAGAACATACTATTCCCAAGCATACAGGAGGTCCTATCAAGGCTATCAAAAATCCAAGGATTTTCGTCAAAACACAGAGGCAGAAGCAGACCACAGCCTCCCAGAGAGGGAGACAAGGAAAGTAGCTACCATGACTGCAGTCACAATCCAATACAGGTGGGGGGAGGGAATGTATCCAACTACATCCTGAAGGGGAACAGAATAACAACAGACAAGTGGATCCTGGAGGTTATCACCCACTGACCTCTCCCTGAGCTACGAGGCACCATTGTGCAAAACTGCTGATCTTCATTGAAGTATCTTGCAAGCCAGTCCCAGCATGATACACTCAGGGTGAGACCAGCTGTGTATTTATTTCATGCCTATGACCTTTATTATTGCCTCTCTGATAACATTTATCAGCTGCATGTTGCTGCTGAGGCTCTGCCTGTTCACAAAATTGCCAGGCGCAACGCAGCATGCAACCGAGGCTGTTTGCCTTGGTTGCTACGCTACCTGTGTTATATTAGCCTATAGCGTTGTTAGGCAGAATCCTGGGTAGTGCCCTTAGGGACCACTACACAAGATTAATACTACAGGTGATAGTACAATTTTACCTTTGGTACAAGCCTGTACTACACAGTTAGAGTGGTAGCGGTAGCGGAGTAGCCAGACTTATCTCTAGAGCAAATGAGCAGTAGTAGAGATTACACAAAGGACTAAAATTACTGTGACTCAAGCAAACACTGACTCAAGGTTTCTGGTTAAAAAATATAAGTACATTTATTTTTAGACCATCTGTTCACAAAACACTTCACTTCTATTAAATTAAACCAACACTTCAAATACACCACACACAACCAATTACCGGGGGTTATCACACAATCACTTTTTGACAGTAATGACAGTTCAGTCTTACGAAAGAGAAGCGTACCCACGAGCAGAAATGTTACTGTAGTCAAACACACATTAACACAAGAGAGTTGGGGATAAAAATCATAGGCAATACTTTTGTCAAGGCAGATAGAATCAAGAGACACTTTCGAGGGGATTGGGTCCTCCGACGTATTCCATATCTATGACATGTAATCACCACAGCTGTGCTGCTTCGGAAACTTTTTCGGCGTCTGCGTCCTGCGTCGATGACGTCGATGCGCCGTCGTCGAGGACCTCCTCCGACGTCCGACGTCATCCGATGTGATAAGTAGGACGCACGACGCCCATAGCCTCAGTTCCGTTTTTTCCGCGAACGTGTTGCTTCGTGTTTCTCGGTTCTAAGCCTCGACTCTTTGGAGTTCTGTTCTTTCTGGTTCTTCGAACCTGTTCGTTTGTGAATTTCCTTCGGCGATGTCTTCCACTTCGTCTTCAACCCCGCGTCCGGGCTTTAAGAAGTGCGGGGAGTGTGGGTCCAAGATGTCGGTGACTGACTCGCACAACGCCTGCCTCTGGTGCCTCGGGGAGGCCCACGACACGGATGACTGTGTCGACTGCCAGTCGCTCACGTCCAAAGCCTTACGCGAACGTAAGAAGAAGTTGTCGGTAGGTCGGGTGTCCAAGCCCCGGAAGTCGAAGTCGGCGGGGCTTTCGACGGATGATTCGAGGGGTGACTCTCCGCGTCATCGTCGGAAGTCTCGTCGGTCTTCTTCTAGGAGTGGGTCTCGCCACTCCTCGGCCTCTTCGAGGCATTCTCGGAAGCGCCGTCACCAGTCGCCTTCCAGGTCCTCTTCCGAGGATTCTACACGGCACGTCGGTTACCCCACCAGCCGTGCGACGCCGGAAGAATGGGCTTCCTTTGGGAAGAAAATGTTGGCGATTCTTGAGTCGCAGGGTACTCAGCCGTCCGCGCCCCCGAGTGGGGTCGGCCGTGTGAGGTCGAGAGACGCCGCTCGCAAGAGTGGTCGGCACGAGTCACGGGAGCGGTCCCGTTTGGACAAGGAGGCTCGTTCTCGCCGTACCCGTTCCAGGTCCCGGTCCTCGACGCGTTCGAGACCGTGTGCTCCTGTGAAGTCTTCGAGGAAGACATCAACGTCTGAGGCGTCGAGGGCGTCGACAGGCTTTCTCGAGGCTCCGGCTTCGAGGGCCTCGTCAAAGCCGTCGACGATCAGGTCGTCGAGGGACACGCTCGGGGCTCCGGCTTCGAGGGCTGTGTCGACGCCGCCGATACTGGAGGCGCTGCATCTGACGTCGACGCCGATTTCCTCGACGTCGACGCCGATCCTCTCGGCGCCGTTGCCGGTTTTCTCGGCGTCGGCGCCGATTCGCTAGACGCCATCGACGCCTTTCGTGTCGGAGGTGCCCCGTGTCACGGGTGTACCCCCTAGGAAGGCTCTGGTTAAGAGCAAGCACTCTCGGGTGCCTTTTCGCCACCTGGAATATATTTCGGAGGCGGATGAGGATTCTGATGACCTGGTTCCTAGTCGGGTGCCAGATGAAATTGTCTCGGGCCATAGTCAGTTTGACGATTTGAGGCAGTCACTGCATGATGCCAGTGGACTGGACACCTCTCCGGAGGTGGAATTTTGTAGGCCTGAGCCTTGCTCCCATGCCGATTCCTCGTACCGGCGCCTTATGGCTAGGGTGTCTGAGTATCTGGGATGGTCTGCTCCCCCAGGGGAGTTTGTGCAGGATGATCTGACAGACATCCTTGATGTTGGTCCCCCAACTGACCCGGTACTGCCGTTCCATATGGCTTTACAGAGTAGGGTGGCGGCGGCTTGGACTGCTCCGGAGAGTCTCCCGGCGGTGGGCAGATCCTTGTCGCGTAAATACCGTCCAGCCAGTAGCGACCCCTGCTACTTGACCAGGCACCCCACTCCGGAAAGTTTGGTGGTGCAGGCGGCCACGGCCCCGGCAAAGCAGGCGTCGTACCCTACCATCCCTCCTGATAGGGACGACAAACGTTTTGATGGCTGGGCGAAGAAAGTGTTTTCTTCTGGTGGTATGGCGCTTCAGGCGGCCAACTCCATTTGTGCCTTGTCACGTTTCACGCACACTCTGTGGAACTGTGTTGCGTTAGCGGCTGAACATATTCCCGAAGGGGTTGAACGGGATGGTTTCCTTGCCATGGTCCAGGATGGTAAGGATGCCATGTGTGAGTCCGTTCAGTCGGGTCTGGACTTGGCTGAATGCGTCAGTAGGTCCATGGCGGCGAGCACCGTGATACGCAGGTTTGCGTGGTTGCGGAAGTCGGGGTTTGCTCCTGATGTGCAGTCCCGGCTCCTCAACATGCCCTTTGATGGTGAACACCTTTTTGGCAGCAAGGCTGACGAGAGCCTTGAGAGGTTGCAGACCTCAAAAGCTGCAGCGAAGTCGTTGGGCGCTGCAGTTCGCCAACCTCCGCCTTTTCGTCCTAGGGGACAGCAGTGGAGGGGTGGTTCCTTTCGCTATTACTCATCCTTCAGTAAAGCGAGAGGAGCTGGCAGTCAAAGAGGCCAAAGCAGGGGTACCAGAGGTGGACGACAGGGTACCCGTGGTGCCAAGGCCGCTCGGGCAGTTGCCTCTTTGCCCTCAGGTAACGCCGCAGCCGCTCCCATTCAGTCGTGAGGCCATGTCCCATGGTTCGCCGGTTGGGGAAGGCTGGCGCAGCATCTTGTAGAGTGGCAAGCCATTACTTCAGATGTGTGGGTTCTGGAGATCATAACCCACGGCTACTGTCTTCCTTTTCGGCACAGGCCTCGCGACAATCCACCGGGGAACCTCTCTTTGCAGAGTCCGGATCCGCTCCTTGCGCAGGAAATTCAAGCCCTGCTGGAGAAAGGCGCCATAGAACTGGTGCCTGTAGCGGAGAGGAACAAGGGATGGTATTCCCCTTATTTTTTGGTTTCGAAGAAAGACGGGGGATTGAGACCCATCATGGACTTGCGCGATTTGAACAAACTCCTCAGGAAGGACAAGTTCAAGATGGTTACTCTCTCTCAAGTCCTCCAGGCCCTTCAGCTTCAGGACTGGTTGGTGTCACTCGACCTCAAGGATGCTTACTTCCATGTGCCGATCCATCCCAAGCACAAGAAGTACCTGAGGTTCGCGGTTGGCGACTCGCACTTTCAGTTTCGGGTCCTGCCGTTCGGATTGACCTCCGCCCCAAGGGTTTTCACCAAGCTCATGGTGGTGGTGGCAGCGCATCTCAGGCAAGGGGGGATTCACGTCTACCCCTACCTGGACGATTGGTTGATCAGGGGGAGCTCTCCCGAGCAAGTCCTGGATCATCTATCGATCGCCTGTCGCTCCCTTCACAGGCTGGGCTTCTCCCTCAATTTAAAGAAGTCCCATTTGACGCCAACGCAGCGGCTCCAGTACATCGGAGCAGTGCTCGACACTTCCCTGGGGCAGTGTTTTCCTCCCCAGGTGAGGGCTCTACACATTCAGCAGATGGTGCACAAGTTTCAGCATGCCCAGACGCTCCCAGCGTTCGAGTTCTTGAGGTTGCTCGGCCTCATGGCATCCTGCATTCTTCTGGTGCCAGAGGCTCGCCTGCGGATGAGATCTTTGCAGTGGGCACTCAAGACGCAATGGTCGCAGTCCTCCGGCAGGATGTCGGACTCGATTCAGGTGCCGTCCTCGGTCGCCCGGGACCTTCTGTGGTGGGCCGTCGAAGGCAACTTGATGAAGGGGGCTCCATTTTGGCTTCCCTGGCCGGAGGTGACGATCGTGACGGATGCATCCCTCACGGGATGGGGAGCTCATGCCAACGGGCTGACAGTCAGCGGTCGTTGGTCTCCGTCGGAGTCCAGACTCCATATCAATCTGTTGGAGCTGAGGGCCGTCAGGCTAGCCCTGAAGGCTTTTCTGCCGTCTGTGCGAGGGAAGAATGTCCTGATCCTGACGGACAACACAGTGGCCATGCACTACCTCAACAAAAAGGGGGGGCAGGGTCACTTCCTCTGTGCAGAGAGGCGATGCAGCTCGAGTTCTGGGCCATCCAGCAGGAAGTTTCAATCTCGGCAGTTCATCTGGCCGGTGCCGAAAACGTGACGGCGGACGCTCTGAGCAGGCAGAGCGCGATCTCTCACGAGTGGGAGTTGGCTCAGGAGATTCTCCTGGAGATCTTCGCCCTTTGGGGGACCCCTCAAGTGGATCTCTTCGCCTCCAGTGTCAACCGGAAGTGCGAAAGGTTTTGCTCGCGGGAATTTCCTCCAGAAGGAGCCTTAGGAGACGCGTTCGTGGTGGAGTGGTCATTCCCGCTGCTGTACGCGTTTCCTCCAGTCCCCGTCATCCCGCAAGTGCTGCGGAGGTTACGGAAGTTCGGTTCCCGGATGATCCTCATTGCCCCGGCGTGGGCTCGGAGGACGTGGTACCCGGACCTTCTCGACTTATCCATCTGCCCTCCACGTCGTCTTCCCTACCGGGACGATCTGCTCTCACGGGAGGGGGGTCAGGTTCTCCATCCAGAGGTCAGATCCCTCAACCTTCACGCTTGGTTTCTGAAAGGTTGAGGTATAAGGATTGGGACCTCCCTGAGGACGTGATGGAGGTGTTGCTTTCGGCCCGAAGGCCGGCAACTAAGTCTCTGTACCGTTGCCGTTGGCGTAAATTCTGCGACTGGTGCAGAGTTCGGAATGTGAATCCTTTTGCATGTGACATCCCCATGGTTCTGTCCTTTTTACTTTCTTTGGCCCACAGGGGCTTGCAAGTGGGTACCGTTAAGGGTTACCTGGCGGCGCTGTCCATCTTTAAGCGCTCGTCTGAAGAGTGTTCTTACTTTAAAATCCCTTTGATTTCACAGTTCCTGAAAGGGCTCACTAATGTGTTCCCTCCGTCACCTTTCCTGGTGCCCGGTTGGGATTTAAACCTGGTTCTTAAGTTTCTTATGGGTGCTCCGTTTGAGCCTTTACATTCTTGCCCTTTGAGGCTGTTGACTCTGAAAACTGTGTTTTTAGTTGCGGTTACTTCCGCTCGCAGAGTGAGTGAGTTACAGGCACTTTCAGTTAAGCCTCCCTTCACTGTATTTCACAAGGACAGGGTTGTCCTTAGAGTTTGTCCTTCTTTTCTTCCGAAGGTAGTGACGGAATTTCATTTGGCCCAGAAGGTTGTTCTTCCGGCATTCTATCCTCCTCCGCATCCTGGTAAGGAAGAGGAGAGGCTCCATAGGCTTGATCCTAGGAGAGCTTTAAGCTTTTATGTTTCACGCATGTCCCGGGTCAGAGTGGATGATCAACTCTTTATTGGTTACGCTGGTAAGCGTTTGGGGCAAGCTGTGACGAAACAGACTTTGTCTCGCTGGATTATTTTGGCCATCTCGGAGTGCTACCGTTTGGCGGGTAAGGACCCACCGGCTGGCTTGCGGGCCCATTCTACCAGAGGTATGGCTGCGTTTACTGCCCTGCAGAGGGGTGTTCCTATTCGCAACATCTGTGATGCAGCCACCTGGGCTTCAGTACATACATTTGTACGTCACTATTCCCTTGATTCCATCCGAGCACAGGATCTGGCCTTTGGCAAGGCGGTCCTTTGCTCTGCTATTTGATTGGCTATTCTACATTTTGATTCTAAATTCTTTCCCTCCTCCTTGCTTTGGTACTGCTTTGGGAGTCTGTCATAGATATGGAATACGTCGGAGGACCCAATCCCCTCGAAGAACAAGTTACTTTCTTACCTGGTAACGTTCTTTCGATGGGATGGTCCGACGACGTATTCCATATCGCTCCCGCCCGGCCTTCCCCGCTGCAGAATTTCTTTTGCGATTGCAGCTTACGTTCCGCAAGGCTTTGTGTCTGACTGGCAGTTGACTTATGTCACACGTTCTGGGGGAAAAAACTACAACTGAGGCTATGGCCGTCGTGCGTCCTACTTATCACGTCGGAGGAGGTCCTCGACGACGGCGCATCGACGTCATCGACGCAGGACGCAGACGCCGAAAAAGTTTCCGAAGCAGCACAGCTGTGGTGATTACATGTCATAGATATGGAATACGTCGTCGGACCATCCCATCGAAAGAACGTTACCAGGTAAGAAAGTAACTTGTTCTTCTAAAACGTAGATAAAAGTCAATAGGCCTGCGCCAGTGTCAATGGGACAAGGGTCCTGTTGTCGAGGATCACAAGGTTAGAACAGTTCACAATTCGAGGTTGCCAGGAGTACTTGGATATTGTCAAAAGATGAAGCAAAAGTTATAAGAGGGAAGGAAGATAAGGACAAGTCTTTGGTGAGGAGAAAGGGGTTCACCCTAGTTCATCGAAGTCGGACACAGTACCTTATTCGTATGAAGAAAAGCTGGTGCCACGGCAGTTGTTCCTGGTAGTTCCTGCAGACTCTCGGTTTCTGAAGCTTCAGTCGTGGGGACAAGAAGGAGGACGTCTGGAGCGATCTGCACTACCCACAGATGAAGCCAGCAACAGCAAAAGCAACAGTGAATAAAAGGTGCGCTCCTTTAAAAACACGAGAGGCTCTTCAGGTGGCTATCCGGACCACTACAGCTGTGTGCTGCGATTTCGACCAAGTAGAGGATCCTCTGCCTGTGGAAGTTGAGCTGGTTGATCCCACCAGGCTCTAGGGAAGAAGACTCCGGACTGGATCTTCTCTTGTCGTTGAAGGGTAGATAGCTCAGGACTGCAGCAGGGCTTCACCAGGATTCGGGAGTTGCAGCAGCCGTCTTCTCCGCTTCTCTTCGGTTCTTTGCAGTTCCAGTGGCGACTCTGACTTCCAGCCGAAGAGTCCTGCCTTTTATGCCAAAATCACCCATTCACACAGCCTGGCTGTCAATCACTCAGCAGGGTGGTTGTCCAGCCCGGACAACCACCTCAGCCAATCATTACAAAATGCGACTTGGGTCTCCAAGGAGACCCTGTGCAGGGGGTGACTACACCCCTCCCTCACATTCAGCCCACCTAGACACCCAGGCGCCAGGAGGAGGGTTTCTCTGTAGAAGACCGCCAAATGACGGTGAACAAAGAAGGCAAACCAGGTTTGCCGCGAAAAGTAAAACACAAGGAGGACTTTAACAAAAGGAAATGGCGATTAAAACCCAA
The DNA here is from genome assembly GCF_040938575.1 of Ambystoma mexicanum. NCBI lineage: Eukaryota > Metazoa > Chordata > Amphibia > Caudata > Ambystomatidae > Ambystoma > Ambystoma mexicanum. Next base: position 352,620,545 of record NC_090929.1, read on the forward strand.
CTGGAGCCAAAATAAAAATTATTTGGTCAAGCGGGTTTAAGTTCGAGGCTAATATAATAGCTTAAAACAGTAGCACGTTTATATAGTATAATCGCGGTAGAAAAGTTAGGGTAGATACCACTGCCACCAGCCAAGTCTTAGTGTAAAGAGAGCAAAATGAAGCTCATAGTGGCACAGACAAAAGGGATAGGAACTAACCCTTTCCAATACTCCATGTAAGATGGGGTGTACTGGGTCTGTAGTTTAAATGACTATATAAAGTTAATGGTAACTTTACCTATTTCTGGGGGACAGTAGTCAGCCCCAGAAAAATGGAGTCAGGGGCATGTCTCAAAGACAACCCTGTGTCACTTCACTGAAGGTGCTGTGTAACACGCACAAAAAGTGGGGCTCATGGAGTGGTGAAGCTCCAGAGCCCAAGATCACACAAACAGTAGAAATACACATGGCGAAACACATGTAAGAGTGGGAAAAAGGCTCACACTCTTACCAGGTGGAAAAAAATAAACCCCAGAAATCCAGCAAAGCTGCTGAGGGACTCACTAGGTGAGGGAAATTAGCCATAAAATGAGAATTCTCCCTAACAAGCGTTAACCGTAAGGCGGAACCGGCCTTGCAGAGAAGGCCGAGGAAAAGGCAGTTTGCTTCCTGTTCGCCGCCGTTTGCCGTTAAGGTGAGCGTTTAACCCAACAACCTTTCCATCGGGCGAATGCACCTTGCCCAATGTGACCTGCCACGCACCTTCTCCCATTCTCTTATGGCTCACAACGTCCTCAGCTGTTCCACTCACCCACTGCACCCAGCACGCTTCTAGAGCCCCATAAAGCGCTCTATCCCCTCGTTACGTTCCATCCTGCTCAAGTCTTGATGTTCCTATTCACTGCAGCCCGTAAATGAATTTACCCTGCGTCATTGTGAAATCTTCGTTCGTTATGACATTCCAGCATACTCAACGTCACAAATCCTAATCTATTGACTATGCCACAGTGCTCTCTATTGGCATGATCCTAATCCGTGTGAACTAACCGCCAGCACACTGTGTACCCATGCTCTGTGTTCTGGATCTCTTTCTTCGCATCTGGTAACTCCTAATTGAATAAATTGTGCTGCTACATTTGTGCTTCTACCTAGTAGTACCTACTTGATGTGTTACACTGAATCGTTATGCCCTATCCGAGCTAATTGGAGTTACTACGAGCTGAGAGGCCCTATTGTATTCCAATGCATCTCTATGTATTTTGAGTAAATTGTGCTGCCTACTAGGTCGCGACCCACTTGATCTTTACTTGCTTTGTACGCTAACAGCTTATTGCTCTTCATGTATCCTAAGTTGTACGTAAACCACCATTAGGATGGGACCTTTCTGAACTATGTATTGCAGACCACTGGGAACCCAATAAACTGATTCCTATGTACTGGACACTTCTATTAATCTATCTGACTTTATATGCTGTTTGTCCTTGCTTTGCCTTTGCCCATTGACTTATATTGAACTGCTCTTTTGCTCTACTTGACCTCACTATGTACGTGCGCTATCCTCTTTGTTGCTTACCTCTTCTACTCTACACAATACTATCTCTGGCCTGGTCACTCACCTATTTCAACAGTGTTTTTATCGTTCCAGCCCTTCACAATTGTGCAATTTAAGCTCACTATATCGTGCTCACCTAGCAACTTCAATTCTAGCCCACCCCTTCTAGCGAGCACCCCACCCGCCACCTTCCTGCCTTTTGGCCCTCAGCATAGTATCAGTACTATGCCTACCTCTACGGCGTTACCCCCTAACCCTTAACCGAATTATCCTGCCCTATGAATGGAACACTTTGCAGCTAAACCTACCCCTAATCAACATTGCGCTGTACATTGCAGGAACCTTAGACTAGGCTCCAAATTCACTCGCCCAGTCCATCAATAACATCCTCTCTCGACCACAACAAAATCACCCCCTACTCTAGGCATTCTCACACACAGACCTAATTCACCAGGCATCAAGCACACCACCCCCTTAGTCGCCGCGAATTTCAACACAATTAAATCCTCCGTTCCTAAAGAGATCTTAATTAAGGGTGCCCTTGTCAATGCCAGATCCCTCCCGGCTCATGCACTGGACATTGCAGATTTCATCGAAGCCCAAGACCTAGATTTCCTAACCATTATGGAGACCTGGTTACACTCAGCAGCGGGACCACTACTCTCTCTCACCATTCCCAACGATTATGTCATCATTGGATGCGACCGCAATACTACCCAATCTAAAGGTGGAGACGTCGCCGTCATTCACAGAAGTTCCCTTGATCTTAGACTTATCCCTAATAAGCAGATTCCACCAGCAGAGTTACTCTTTCAAGTTACCTATTTCAAACAACCAAACTATCACCCTGCACCTCATCTATAGGCATCCAGGACCTATCACCATCTTTGCAGGGTTCCATGTCATTTCATCGCGGGATGTTTTCTCGCTGGGTTTTTTACTGCAAATTTATTATCGGAAAAACCCATCACATTTTTTTACATTTATTTTTGGGGGGGTTCCCCCCGAATCCCCATTCTCCTTCAGGTTTATATATATTACCGAAAACCCACATCCCATATATATATATCATTTTTTAACCCCCCCCTCAAAAAAATAGATGTTTTTTTTTTTCGATAATAAATTTGCGGTAAAAAATCCCGCGAAAAACATCCCGCGATGAAAGGACGTTGTACCCTTTGCAGACGACATCACCTCCCTCCTAGCAGTTAATACCACGCCTAATTCACAAATTATCCTACTAGGGGATTTTAATCTTGGTTTCCAAGACCCCAACAACCTTAAAGCTTTGGACTTAGATAGTACACTAACTGATCTGGGCTTTTCCCATCGTATTCAGGAACCCACCCACAACAAAGGGAGAACCCTTGATTGGCTTGTCAACCTTATCTGCAGCATCAACCTAGTGTCAAACACTCTATGCGCATGGACAGATCATCATACGATAACATTCAACATCAAAGCGAATGACCATTGTTCTCAGCAGAACATCGCACCATCCATTAGCACAAGAAACAAAAGGGACATAACAAGGGAAAAATTGCTCCCTCTCATCCTAGTTATTAAATGATGTCGCTCTATCGTGCACAGATCCTACCATCCTTGTCGATACCTTCACACAAACCATACTCAAAGCTATGAACTCCATTGTCCCTATTAAACTGCGGAAACCTAAACCTCATGCTCACCTTACCACTTGGTTCACGCCACAATTGAGAATACTACGTAAAGGAAAGAGAAACGCTGAGGCCTACTGGAAAAGCCGTCCCTCAGAAGCAAATAAGGACAGCCTTATCATAGCTTCCCTCAATTACAAAGAGGCGAGCTTCCAAGCTAAAAAAGATACGGACAACAAACGTATTCTGCAAGCTTAATCTAACACTAAACAGCTCTTTAAGATACTTAAAGAACTTGAATCACTGTCATCCCTACCTGACACCTGTAGCAAAGACAGTACATGGTGCTCTAATAAACAAAAGGTGCTCCTCGAAAAAAATCTCAACACTCCAATCTAAAATCAATGACAAAAAAGTAGCTTACTGACTGACTCACTCCCAGCTCTGCATTTTCAAGTGAAAAACTGTCCCTCCTCCCCACACGACGATAAGACAGAGCTACTCATCCTGGGCTCCCATCACCGACTAAATAGATCAGACTCCACCTTCAAATCATTAATCATCGATGGCAATACTATCAAGGTTTCCAATGATATTAAAACCTTGGGCATTTACCTCGATTCTACCCTATCCCTTACTAGACAAACTAACGCCGTAATCTCAGTATCTGCCTACACTTGCAAACCTATTACAGCATGTCGACCATCCCTCACTACGGCTAACTTCACCACCCTTGCCAGAACCCTCATCTTGTCGAAACTTGACTATTGTAACATGCTTTATTTGGGGACCAGCCAACGGAACCTGTTACAGGTCACCCAAAATAACGCCATTAGGGCTGCATTAAATTTTAAATATTCCAAGGAACCAGCACATATCGGACATCAGACGTAGCCTTCACTTGCTTTTAGTCTCTCAAAGAATCTCCCTTAAAACTCTTGTAATCCCGCACAGATGTCTGGCTAACCAGGCTCCTAAGTACTTGGCGAACTGTTTCACACCCACACACCTCTAGCCGCCCTCACAGAGCAGCACAAGCCCATTGTCTTTCTCTACCTAGATTAAAGCTTCAGAAAGCTGGTGGGGCCAGTTTCCCGGTTCTTGCCACTAAACTGTGGAATTCACTTCCCAGTCCACTCAGATCAGACGATTTCTTCCACTCGTTCGAGAGTAAAGCTAAACTGTGGCTCACAGCACAGCACAGGACACTCAAAGCCTCCACAGGCCTTAACGACCATTATAACCCACACTGCTTTTTGTTGCCTGCGTTGGTAGGTTTTGCTGCCCTGGCTAATCACTGTGTAATTTTTGTACCATTATCTTTGTAAATATCCTGTAAGTATTTCGTAAGTATATGCTGTTTGTCTCCTGTTCTTGCTGCATACTATGTCACTGTAACCTAAGATATGCAGCCAGATGCCTCTCGGCCAGGCGCGCTATATAAATAAATAAAATGCAAATGCAAATACAAATACTGACACCTATTGGAGTTTACAAAGCAAACCCCAACATGCCCCCAGGCCTACACGTGCAGGAACACCCAAAGGTTCTGTGGCAGGAAGTAAAGCAAATGTTGGTGAAAAATGCTATAGAAAAGTATCCAAGGCATCACAGAGCAAAAGGGGTTACTGAAAAAGCCAGATGTCAAATGCTGTACCATGTTAGATGCATGGAGGCTAAACAAATTCTTAAAGAGACCTTTATTCAACTGGTGACGTTGCAGCAAGTAATCATAGCAATTCCACCAATTTTCTGGGGTACTCTACCTTCAGGTTGCGTACTTCCACATCCCAATTCACCCAAAACACAGAAAGTACCTTGGGTTCGTGGTGCTAAACACCCACTACCAGTTTTGAGTGCTACTATTCAGCCTCAAATCTGGCCCTTGGACATTTACCAAACACCTAGAACCCATTGCCGTAAGCGTCCGCAAGAACGGCCACAACGTTTACCCTTATTTGGATGACTGTCTTGATAGGGCACCAACACAAGCCAGGGCGCAAGAGTCCATGTCAGAGATGGTACAGACACTCCAGAGCCTAGGTTTCTCGATAATTGTCATGATCTCTGCTTCCAAAAGGTCAGGGTTTTCCCAACTCCCTTGGAAGCAGATCCATAACCCAGGTTCCGAGTGCCAACCAGTCCCAATTGGGACCTTTTGGACCCAGTCCTGGCGCCAGTGGCACCAGGCTCATAAATATGCCCAGTCCCAGCGCTGGAAGCGCCGGGCTCATAATGCTTGGGTGGACTTACCTGCAGCAGACCATGCTGCTTACTTGCCTGCCAGTTGAGCCTCTGATCCTCTTCTGTTTGGAACTACTTTTCCTGTTGGGTGGGGCAGGAGCCACTCCCTAGATTCAGAACACTGGAACTCTTCTGGAAAGCAGGAACTCTTTTCTTACCTAGGCGTGGCTGTGGAAGGAGACACCTAAGCACTACAGGAGGCTATTTAAACCACACCCGATGGATGAATCTTGCTTTGCGTTATTCTGCATCCTCTGCAGCAGAACGCTCTTCGTGTCTTCTGCATCTGATCCTGGGCCTAAGGAAAAAGGCTTACCATCCTGAATCCAGTCTTCCGCAACACCTATAAAGACAAGAAAGAACAGGTTAGCATTACGGTCTTCAGTGACAGCTCTTCACTTACCTGGTCCATCGGCTGTCACCAACGCCTCGCGCTGCATTCCGGCATCTGAAAGACAAAGGCTTACCTACTCTTCGTGCGCTCCGGAGGTCTTCACACTGCATTCCGGCATCTGAAAGACAAAAGCTTACCAACTCTTCGCACGCTCCGGAGGCCTTCGGCGCTGCATCCCGCATCTGAAAGACAAAACAAGGTGCGTTTAAGGACATTGGGGAACTTTAATACTCACGTGCCATTACTCCTTTCCACATCTAACCCAGTGGGTATTCCGGCACCCTGCAGCCACTCCGAACTTGTACCTGCAAAATAAAAAGACAGTTAGAGCGCATCGTGAAGCAGGCAACAAGCGCTTACTTACGTGCTTCCAGGCGCTTCTATTCATCACACGGGCTCCATCTTCAACTCACTTCAGCCCGTCATCCGCCATCGCCATAACCCTGCAAAACAAGAAACATCATTACTAAAGACTTTAAAGACATTAGAATTACTCGAAACTTACCGTTCGTGCAGTAAACGACGGACAGCAGTCCTCTGAAGTCAGTGAAGAAACTGGTTACAGCACCCTGCCCCGAGGCAGATGGAGAGCACGGCGTTCACTTACCTAAGGTGAGAGCGTTAACCTTTGGGGTTCTACAGGAGAAGAGAAAGGGAAGAAGAGAGAGACATTCAATAACCCAGTTCCTTAATCCCATATTTTCTATCTGCAGACATCTTACCCTTCAAGTCAGACATACAGTGCACAGAGGTCCAGCCCAAAGAGCCAGCCGTGTGTTACACATCACCTTTGAAGATACGGTATACGCCCAGTCAAGACCGGCGCCTCTACGGGAATCAGGTGAGCGTTACAATAATCTCCAAGAAATCCTTTCTACAGCCATCCATGACTTTAGTATTTCTTGGTGCACACTTCTTGACAGGAGAACCGCAAGTACGGCTGTCAGTGGATCGGGTGAGCACGTTAACCTTGCTAGTCCCCACCATCACACCAGGAAGCTGAACATCTCGGCACTGTTGTTGTGCATCCCACTGATACCCAACTGCAGGAGTTCTTAGCCGCAAATTGATCCCCAGTAGCAGGAACATGGAAAGACAAGAACCTCATTACCCCCGGGATCGTGCACAGGCTTCAATGGTGGGCCAACAAGCACAACCTCACAAAAGGGAACCCGTTGCAAGAACCACGTCACCACTAAACACTCATCACGGATGCTTTGTTGTTGGGCTGGGGAGCTCATGTCGACCAGCTGCATGTCAGAGGGCTCTGCACAGCCCAAGAAGCAACACTTCATATCAAAGTTCTGGAGCTTAGAGCAGTGAGACGGTTCCTCAAATCCTCCCTGCCAGTGCTACGAGGATGCACAGTCAGGATACTCACCGACAATACCACCACAATGTTTTATATGAGGAAGCAAGAGGTGGGGGAGGACAAAATTGGCAACCCTGTGTCAAGAGGCCCAGCGAGAGTGGCACTGTGCCCTCTCCAACCGGATGCTCTTGCCAGCGTTAACCTGCCAGCAGCCTAAAACAAACCTAGCAGACAGCCTGAGCAGTCAATCCTCTCAGTCGCCCGAATGAGAACTCGACAACAGTCAACTTCAGAGAGTTTTCCAACGGTGGGGGCATCTATCCATAGACCTCTTTGCCACCGACTGCAACAAAAAGTGCCTTCTGTTTGCCAGCAGAAGCGCACAACAGGTTTCAAAAAGGGATGCTGTCTCCTTTCCATGGACGAACCTGTATGCCTGTGCGTTCCCGCCAATTCCGGTCATACATCGGCCAATACAAATGATATGGTAACATCTGTGTCGGCTCATACTATTTGCGCCCAACTGGCGTGACAGATCTGGTATTCAGGCCTCCTTCAACTGTCAGCTAACAACCAATAAGGCTACCCAGTCGACCAGATGTGCTATTCCAAGACCACTGCAAGATCCTGCACCACGACCCCCATTCTCAGAAGTTGACAGCATGGCTCCTGATTTCGTAGAATTCGGACGACTAGCCATTCCGCAAGATTGCATAGACATCCTGGCAGCAGCCAGGGAACCCTCCACAAACCATTCCTATTGTTTCAAGTGGAAGCAGTTCTGGCCGTGGTGCACGAAGCAACAAGCGGTTCAACCGCTAACCGTTCAGCCGGAACAACTTCTCCCGTACCTGCTGTCCTTAGCAAAGGAAGGTCTCAGTCACTCGTCCATCAAAGTGAATCTGGCAGCCACCTCTAGATACATTAGAAAAAGGGGACATGCCCCTGTTCAGTGACAGGCTGATTAGGTATTTCCTAGAGGACATTTGTGGTTGCTTCCGCCAACAAAGAATACTCAGCAAGACTGGAGCCTGAATACAGTCCTAGCGGGTCTAATGAAAAAACCTTTTGAGTTACTGGCCACAGTGAACATAATGTATGTGTCTTGGAAAGCTGCGTTCCTCTTGGCGGTCACGTCAGCCAGGAGGGTGTCGGAGCTGCAGGCGCTGGCTGTCAATGAGCCCTACCTATGTTTCTGTAAGGATAAGGTTCTACTCATGACCAATCCTAGGTTAATTCCCAAAAAAGTTCCCACAGATTTTCATAAGAACGCCACCATAGCGTTGCCTATTTTTTTCCAGAATGCCACTTCCCCCATGCAAAGGCTGCATTACATTCTTTGGATGTTTAAAGAATCTTCAAATACTACATAGACAGAACCAAGTATTTCATTAACCTAGCTCTTTGTAGCACTTGGCCCCAACAACAAAGGCAAAGCAATATCCAAGCAAGGGTTATCCAGGTGGAACACGTCTGTTATTTCTTTCTGCCACACTAAGGCAGGCAGGCCGTTCATAAGCTGCCCTACACTCATTCAGCAAGGGCCACGGCAGCCATTTGCCAGGTAGCGCATGGAAGATGCCTCACACGTTTTCCAGGCACTACTGCCTGGAAGAACAGCATGCAGCGAATGTTCAAACAGGGAGAGCCATCCTGCAGCGTCTGTTCCAGTAAGGTAGGCATTTTACTGACTTGTAACCACCATTTATTATACTGCTACATATTCTATTCACAGCATGTGAATCTATGAAAGATCCAATGCTGGAGAAGGAGTAATTTGCTTGCCTGTAACTCCTGTTCTCCAGCATTGGTATCTTTCATAGATTCACATTCGCCGTCCATCTGCCCCTGCCAGGTAAAAGCCTCAAAGATCAAGGGCTAGGTAGCCAGCATGACTGGTCAGAATCTGAGTAAGGGCTCTGGAGCCAGGGGCTTACTACTCGATGTCCCATTGGATGGGACCTAAAACACCCATAGAGAGGGTGATGGCATACAAAATGGACTAAGCTTTTCTTTAAAAGTAAATCATTAAAGGTAACTGAGAATCCCCAGCATGCAAATCTATGAAAATTACCAATGCTGGAGAACAGGATTTAAGGGTAAGCAACTTACTCCTTCTTGGCTCTGGTATCTGTGCTCCAGTTGGTGAAATGTAGTCCATGCTTATGTATTGTAGCCACCGCACAGTTACTATATTGCCTAGCCAGGTGTTGTAGGCCCTAGCCAGGTATTAATGCCTCTGCCTGAGAGTAGCAGCTATTTTTCATGTGCTATTATTGTGCCTGGACTTTCTTGTTGCTATCCTTGTGTTTGTGCCCTTACCTTACCATGCTGCCTCAGCCTTCTTGCCCTAGATCCTTCATCATTGCTCTTGCCAAGTTGCTCTGGTCCAAGTGTATTTTATTTGGGCCTTTGGTCCATCTGCCCAGTCGTTCATGAAACCGGATATTTATATTGTGTTTTCTTATTTTAGGAACAGAAAATGTTGGAAAAACTGGAATTTGAGCGACGCTTGGACCTGGATCAGAGGGAACATGCTCAGCTCATCCTACAAAGCAACGACCAAAGGACTGAAATCCTGCAAACTGTTAAAGAGGTCTGCCTCCCATGAACTAACATTGGAGCTACCACGCGAGCTGGACATGGTTTTAGCAATCATTTCCACCTGCTTCTAGGCTCTGCAGCCCACATGTCATGTTATGTAGAGTGCCCCAAATGTATTCGTTCTGTGCCAGACAAACAATAGTTTACAGTATAAAGGCCCTTTTGGTGTTTTATTCTCATGTGTATCACAAACCTTCACATAGCCCCTTCACTCAATGTGTTTCAAATGCACAGCTAGTTAACACAGTCAGAGAAGTCCTTCTTGTTTATTGAGAACTGATGGGATGCTTTGGGCCCTGCCTGTGTTGCACCACCTTGATGGATTTCTATTGACAAATGTACATATTGCCAAAAGGAATGTTCTCTGAAACACCAAATTAAGTGACAGTTTGATGCATGTTGTACTGATGTAGCATGCTATTTTGTAAAGGACTGGTATATTAGATGGGTACGAAGCTAGTGGATGAGCAAAAGACCCTGCAATGACACCTTAGTGTGGGGTGTAGAATGGAGAAGGAGGACTTTGGAGGGGCATTGATTTGGAGGAAAAAAAATGCCCAAATGGCGAAGTGGCTCGAAGTGTGATGAGCGACACCATGTAAAGTGCAAAGGGGGGGAACGATGAATGGGCTGGAGACTGGACTTTGGGTGGAAGAAATGTGGCTAGGGGGTTAAGCTATTACAAAGGGCAGAGCAGAAGTGGGTGGGAGGAGAGTGGGTGGGACGAGAAGAATCATCATGGAGAACAGTCGTTTGAAAATCGGCAGAAAGAGTGCAAAGCCGTGGAAATCCTTCTAAATTCACCTGGGCCAAAAACATCAACTAAGCATTGGCAGAGAGGGAACGTTTGGAGGGGATTTTATTTTGTTGACATAAATCTGGCCCTTCCTCAATAGCTCTTTTGTGAGTTGAATGCCCAAAGCAACTCTTTCTATATTTTGTTCTGGGGCCAGGGACGGAGGAAAAACGTCCCAGGTACCTTCAGTTGCATTAAATCTGTCATTTCAAAATCCCAGGCCACATAACCCCTGAATATGGCCTCTTACCGCCAAACCCATCCAAGTCCCAAAGATTGTATTTTTACTGCAATTACTCACTCATCCATTTAGTTAGACAAAATAAGGGAACACATGAGTTCCCATAAGAGCCAACAATGGGAAAAAAAGGGGTACAGATGAATCATCACAATTCAACTATGAGTTTCTTCCAAACATCAAAGGCCCTCCTTTTCCCATCAGAGCTGTGACTGTCCATTTTCGGCTGATAGCAAGATGACCCCTTCCAACAAACATCAACAACCAGCGAGTACACCAAGTGAGCTGTTTCACTAGGAGTCAGTTACGTTCAGTCTTTGCAAGAAAGCTTTGCCAACCTCCTCTTGGGAGAAAGAATATTTTGAATGGATTGTGTCCTCCCACGTATTCTTTATCTTTTGATATTTCCAATATCCAGCTTAGATGCTTCCGAATTTTTTTTCCAGCAGAGGGCGCTGCGCGTGGATGCCTGTCAACTCGATGTCCCTCGGAGGCCTCCGTCTCGATGTCGACATCACCGAAGGTATATATTGCGCGCGCAGCTTCCGTTGGCTTCAGTTCCGTTTTTCCGCTTCGAATACAGTACGCTTTGTTCCTTTGTGAAAGAAATCTTCGAAAATGGCTTTGTCATCAGCGTCTTCTACTCCGAAGTTGGGTTTAAAAAAATGCAGTGACTGTGGTTCGAAGATGTCCGTTACGGACCCCCACAGAATATGCTTGTGGTATCTGGGATCCGCTCATTCTTCATTGGAGTGTGAGGACTGCCTGTCCATGACGTTGAAAGCCCTGAGAGAGCGCAGAGGGAAACTTGCGGTAGGTAGGACCCATAAATCCCCATTGACTCCGTTGAAAAGACAGACTTCGGAACAGTCGAGAACTGTTTCTCCTCGCTGTGATAAAAGTAAGCGATCCCGATCACGAAGTGGTTCCCACCATTCGTCTTCATCAAGACATTCAAAGAAACAGCACCATAGGTCGTTATCTTCGACGTATCTAAAACAGCCTCACCAGCTGAGTGGGAAGAGTTTAGACTTAAAATGATGAAAGTGTTCGAGAATGCAGCCTTTACCCCCTCGAGTACTGTCAAAGGTACTGTCAAAAGCCATGCTCAGGTCAAAAGTACTGATAAGCATAAGACCTGTGTGCCTTGGGGCCTTGTAGGCAAAACTCCTCGAGAGCGGCCTAAGGTTCCCTCAAGTCGAGGAAAAGTCCCTTCGAGGACTGAGTCGTCGACGCCATTGGCGCAGAAAGACTCTTCATCGATGCCATTGGCGCCGAAATACGTATCATTGACGCCATCGGCTTCAAAAATCCATGAAAAGCCATTGAGGCATCAGGCTTCCAGGTCCTCGATGCTACAGGTGTCAAGTTGTCGACGCAGCCATCAAAGATCTCAACGTCGACAATTTCGGCACCTTTGTTCACAAAAATTATGACACCATCGGGTACTATGGAGAAAGCATATACCCCTTTATCTAGGGCTGACTTTTTCAAGACTCTTTCCTGCAATTTATGAGGACGCAGAGCCATCATCAGATGAATCTAGACCTTTTGGCCTCCAATATGGTAGGCCATCTGTCACTGAGGCCGTAATTTCTGAAGAAACCAGAATAAAGGATCTTAAATAGTGTCTACATGATGCCAGCTGTTTGGTCACCTTAACAGAGGTAGAGTTTGGCAGATCAGATACATCTGATCATGCAGAAGTTACCTATAGGCAATTGATGTCGAGGGTAGTTGAGTATATAGGATAGGCTAGACCAAGTCCAGTTTTCAAACAAGATGACCTGACCTACAGTCTGGACAGAGGACCTCAGGAAGATCCAATTGTACCATTCCATGCAGCTTTGCAAAAGCGCGTAACTACCAATTGGGAGGCACCTGAATTGAATCCGGCTGTCAACAAGAAACTGACTTCTAAATCCATTGTGTCCAGCAGTGATCCCTATTATTTGTCATAGCACCCAACTGTGGAGATTCTGGTGGTACAAGCGGTCACCTCAACCACTAGACAAAATGCCTACCCTACTATCCCTCCTGATAGGGATGATGAGCATTACGATGCTGTAGCCAAAAAAGTTTATTCGGCTGGAAGTATGGCCCTGAAGTCGGCAAATGCCACTTGCACGTTGGCTAGGTTCACTCATGCCCTTTGGGAGTGTATATGCATGGGGGCTGACCATATCCTTGAAGGGGAAGAACGAGACAGGTTTTTGAACATAATCAAGGTTGGAAAGGATGCTATGTGTGAATCCCTCCAGACTGGCCTCGACTCCGCTGACAGTATCAGCTGAACAATGGCGGCTAGTACAGTTATGTGCAGGTTTGCCTGGTTGAGGAAGTCAGGATTTGCTCCAGATGTACAATCCTGACGGCTTAACATGCCCTTTGACGGCACACATTTGTTTGGTAGCAAGGCTGATGAAAGTCTGGAGAAACTACAAACTTCAAAGGCAGAAGCCAAATCCCTTGGTGCTGCCATTAGACAATCTTCAAGTCGCCCCAGTGGTATGCCCTAGGGGGGGTAGGTCCTTTAGTCACTACTCCACATTTGGAAGCGGCAGAGGACAGTCAGTTCAAAGAGGCCAAAGACGATTCCCCCGTGGTGGACGGGGAAGAGGTACTAAGACCGTTTTAGCAGCGGCTACTTTGCCATCATCTGCTGTGTTAGCTGCCCCAAAACCTCTCTGAGGATTTAGTTCCCAAGACTGCAGTGGGAGGCAGACTGTCAAAGCATCTGACAGAATGGCATGCTATTACTTCAGATACATGGGCATTGGAAACAGTTGCCCAAGGTTACTGCCTTTCCTTTCTAAAAAAGCCTGAGACATCCACTGGGGAACAGCTCTTTCAAAGTTCCAGATCTGCTCCTTATGCAGGAAATATTAACCCCGCTAGAGAAAGGTGATATAGTACCTGTAGCGGAGGGGAACAAGGGTTGGTACTCCCCGTACTTTTTAATTCCAAAAAAGGACAGAGGATCGAGACCCATCTTGGACTTAAGAGACTTGAACAAGTTCCTCAGGAAGGAAAAGTTCAAGATGGTTACCATTTCTCAGATCCTTCAGGCCCTCTAGATTCAGGACTGGATGGTATCATTGGACCTTCAGGATGCTTACTTTCATGTGTAAATTCATCACAAGCACAGACAGTACCTGAGGTTCACCGTTGGCGGTTCTCCTTATCAGTTTCTGCCATTTTGGGGCTGACCTCCGCTCGAGGGTTTTCACCAAGTTAATGGTGGTGGTGGCAGTGAGTCTCAGGAGAGGGGAGATTCACATCTACCTCTACCTGGACCATTGGCTGATCAGGGCCATTTCCCCCGATCAGGCCCGGGAACATCTGAGCTCCACCTGTCACTCCCTTCATAGACTGGGCTTCTCCCTCAACTTCAAGAAGTCTCACATGATACCATCTCAAAGGCTCCAATTCATTGGAGCAGTCCTGGATGCATCCCTGGGAAAAGCCTAGCCACCAGAGGCGAGGGCTCAAGACATTCTGCAGATGATCACCAAATTCCAGAGTGCCCAGCATCTCCCAGCCTTTGACTTTCTAAGGTTGGTTGGCCTTATGGCATCCTGCATTTTTCTGGTGCCAGAGGCTTACCGAAGAATGAGATCGCTCCAATGGGCTCTCAGGACTCAGTGGTCCCAATTCTCAGGAAGGATGTCAGACCTCCTACAGATTCCGAGCAGAGTCTCACAGGACCTTCGGTGGAAGGCCTGCTAGGTGAACATTATGAAAGAACCTTTTTGACAACCATGGCCGGAGATGACAGTAGTGATAGACTCCTCACTCACGGGGTGGGGAGCCCAATGCCAACAATCTGACAATCAGCGATTGTTGGTCTCCATCGGAGTCCAAACTACACATCAACCTTTTGGAGCTGAGGGCAATCAGACTAGTGCTGACGGCCTTTCTGCCCTCTGTACAGGGAAAGAATGTCCTGATGATGACAGACAACACAGTGGCCATGTACTACCTCAACCAAAGAGGAGGTGTAGGGATCACAAGCACTGTGCAGAGAGGCTCTGGTACTGGGCAATCCGAGAAGGGATCTCCCTATCGGCATATCACCTAGCTGTAGTGGAGAATACGGCGACGGACACTCTGAGCAGGCAGAGCACAGTCTCCCATGAGTGGGAACTAGCTTAGGAAGTCCTTCAAGAGATCTTCACCCTTTGGGGAACACCTCAAGTGGATTTGTTCAGGACCAGTGCCAACCGGAAGTGCAAACTGTTCTGCTCCAGGGAATTTCCCCCAAGTGGAGCTCTAGGGGACTTGTTTGTAGTGGACTTGGAATTTCCACTCCTGTACGCGTTTCCTCCAGTCCCCGTCATTCCTCAAGTCATCAGGAGGTTGAGAAAGTTTGGGAAATCCATGATCCTAATTGCTTTGACTTGGGCCAAAAGAACGTGGTACCTGGACCTTCTGGACATGTCCATCTGCCCTCCAATACGACTTCCACTAAGAGAGAACCTTCTCTCGCGAGAGGAGGGTCGGGTTCTCCATCCAGAGATCCAGACACTCAGCCTTCACGCATGGTTTCTGAGAGGCTGAGAGACAAGGATTGGAACCTCCCGGATGACGTTATGGAGATGTTGCTTTCAGCCCGAAAGCCAGCAACTAAGTGTTTGTACCGCTGCCGTTGTAACAAATTCTGCAGCTGGTGTAGAGATAAGAATGTTGATCCATTTACAAGTAATACACCTATGGTGTTATCCTTTTTGTTACACCTAGCTAATCTTGGTACTATTAAAGGATATCTTGTAGCACTTTCTATATTTAAATGCACTTCAGAGGAGGTATCTTACTTCAAAATTCCTCTAATAATACAATTCCTAAAAGGATTGACAAATGTTTTCCCTCCTTATCACTTTTCAAGTCTTGGTTTGGGATCTCAACTTGCTGTTGAAATTCATGATGGGTGCTCCTTTCGAGCCTATACACTCCTGTCCTTTGAGGCTGCTAACCCTAAAACCATCTTCTTAGTTGCCATTACATCTGCCCGAAGGGTGAGTGAGCTTCAGGCTTTATCCTGGAAGCCTTCATACACTGTTTTTTATAATGGTGGTCCTTAAGGTGAAACCCACCTTTCTATCCAAAATTGTCTGAATTACATCTGACTCAGAAAATAACTTTACCATTATTTAACCCTCCTCCGCACCCTGGGATGCAAGAGGAGAGGTTGCACAGGCTTGATCCTAAACGTGCACTAAGCTTCTATATCACCAGAATAGCAAAAATAAGACAGGATGACCAACTGTTTGTTGGCTACTCAGGCCACAAGTTGGGTATGGCTATCACTAAACAGACATTATCCAGATGGATAATACTGGCAATATCTGAATGCTACAGACAGGCGGGAAAAGATCCTCCAGAAAGCCTTCGGGCTCATTCGACCAAAGGCATGGCGACTTCCTCTGCATTACAGAGGGGAGTACCAGTAAAAGAAATGTTTGTGGCTGCCTCATGGTCGTCCCTACATATTTCACCAAACATTACAGTTTGGACTCTTCTTCAGGCCCGGAAGGCTTATTTGGTAAGGCAGTGTTGCATTCAGTGCACACAGACCCATGAGAGCTACTAAATTGTCACGAAAAATGCAAAACTCCCATCTCCAGAAATACTAGAAACTGCTTTGGGAGTCTGTCATAAGATAAGGAATACGTGGGAGGACACAATCCATTTGAAGAACAATTTACTTACGCCTGCTAACGTTCTTTTGACTGGATGTTCCTCCCACATATTCCTTATCGCCCCTCCCAACCTACCCCGCAGTAGAATTTCCTTTGCTATTGCAGTCTGCGCTCTCTCAGGAGGAGTAACTGTCAGGTATGGGATAAATCCTACATCCGTAAAAACGGAAGTGAAGCAAACGGACGCTGCACGCGCTATATATATCTTTGGTGACGTTGACATCGAGATGGAGGCCTCAGAGAGACATGGAGTCGACAGGCATCGACATGCAGCGCACTCTGCTGAATAAAAAATTGCAAAGCAGCTAAGCTGGATATTGGAAATATCAAAGGATAAGGAATACGTGGGAGGAACATCCAGTCGAAAGCTCATAGCTTTCTTGTTCCCCATTAGGGCTCTTTCTGTTAATGGTTTTCAGAATTATATTGCAGTAAATCAAGAGAAGCACATTATTCTGCATAATAGTGTCCTGGATCATTCCACCTCTCTCATCTCCTTTGATCAGATAACATTCACCACATGATTGAATTGTCTCTCTGGACCAGTTGTAGTTAGCCTTTAAGCACGCAATAGCAGGGGTTTGTCATTGACAGTCAAGGTACCCAACAGTTCTGCTAGAAATCTCTCCATGCGGTGAGCACCTTGTTGTTACCCGAAATCCGTTCCTGTCCCTAACGCCGCTGCTGATGATCAGCTGTTTGTTTCCCGACTGAGCCGTGCCTGGCCCCAAAATGGCCGGCGCAACGCAGCCTCACATCGAGGCTCACTTCAGTTGCTACGCAACCTACATATTGCTCACACATCCGCCGGCAAATATTTTTGCCCTTTGTTCTGACCTTTGACTCAAACTATTGCTAACATTCTGCCCACTGTGTTAAACCTCCTCAACTTTCCAACCAGCGTAAGCCTGCCTATTGACCAACCACCATGTCCTCATTCCACAGAGCGACACTGGCCTTGGCCTCACTCCTTCCTCTAGTTCAGTCAGTCACCCCAACTTACTCTCCACCGCCTTTACTACCCACTCTCAATCATAGACCATCTAGCGTAGCACCACCAAATACAACATCCAGTGACCTACTCACCCCTCTCGAATGGTTACAGCGCTTTTCTACACCACCAATGCCACTTATCCCTCTTTTAGTCCACTCCAGAAACCCGAGACTAGGCTCTGGTTTCCCAAACCACAAAGTCACTTCTAAACCTAAAAACCTCCAACATGATACAAGAGACACGGCTTGTCCTCCTACCCGGAAACGTATTCCCACACCCGATAATACCACCTCACCATCTGCTAATATCAAAGGAGCCCTTATCAACGCTCGCTCCCTCGTCGCCAATGCCTTAGAGATTGCTGACCTTATCTCAAACAACCTGGATTTCTTGGCTGTTAAAGAAACCTGGCTACACCATGCAGCAGGACCAGCATTATCCTAAGCCTTACCAGAAGGCTATACCATTATCAGGGCCGACAGAACGTCGAGCAAAGGTGGTGGAGTGGCCTTCATAGCCAAAACCCAACTAGCCCTCAGAGCTATTCCCACCTCCAGCGTCCCCTCTGCAGAGCTCTGTTAGGCAGAAACCTGTGCAGTTCCCTTAGGGACCACTGCAAAAGGCTTAAGACTATAGGTGTTGGTAGTAAACCCAATTGGTAGCAGTCTGTACCACCCAGATTTACCTGGTAGCTGTGGCTGAGTAGCCAGACTTCTCTCAAGAAGAGTTAGACAGTATATAGAGTATACAAGATAGGTACCAAAATACAGTAGCACAAGCAAACACTGACCAGAGCCTGGGTATAAAAGTATATAATTATTTAATTAAAAACACACTTTGTAAAATACACTAACACTAATATGGCAAGCAAGTTCAAACAGTCACTATTAATATATATACAACCCTGATCACTTATTGAACAAGTCTTAGTTAAAACACCACTTATTTTCAGACAGAGGTGAGCGCTTAACCTAAGATGGCACTCCAATAAGTTAGTTAAAAAGGGAGGGGAAAAAGGCAGAATTAGGAAAATACACAATACCAACACTTTAGGAGAACCAGAGCAAGTCAGAAAAGGCAGAATCTACTGAGGAGCAAGCAAGTCATAGGCCAGGCCCACTCTTGAAGAGAGCAAGGCGGAATGTGTCCAATATCACACAGTTGATTAGTTCTTTTAAAGAGTCGTTGCTAAGAGTTCAAAAAAGGGTTGGCTCAAGTCAGGAAAAGTTAGTTAGTAGGCCCCAAGTCACCCCAGGATAGAAAGTCAAGGATTTACGGGACACCTTGAACAGTCTGTTGCAAGGGAGACCAGGCGGGACTCAGTACCTGAAATGGTGAGAAAGCTCCAGCGGGGGCAGTTGTTCCTGGCAGCGGGTGCAAGTCGGTGCTTCGTCCAGGGGAAGAGGAGATCTCGACGTGGAGGAAAGCTGGAGGTCGTTGCACTGCCACGGAAGAAACCAGCCGTGGAGTTTCTCGGTTAAAAGGTACTACCCTTTTATTCGCGGTAGTGGTGAAGCGTGGCTATCCGGCCGCCGGGGTGCTTGGCACGGGCGATTCGACCACGAGACGATCCAGGAAGGCGAAAAGAGGGCTAACTGGTTATCCCCACCAGCTCAGAAGAAGAAGACTCTCTGGGATGAAGATCTTCTCAGTCCTAGCTGTCACTCAAACATGCTAAGTGCTGAGCCGGGCGGCTCACCACTGGGCCAATCACACAAGAGTGCGACTTGAGTTGCCGAGGCAACTCAGTCCAGGGTGCCTAACCCCCCCCCCCCACACACACACATCCTGTAGACCCAGACAGAGTGGCACCACTTTTGGAGGCTTCTGTGCAGAAGCCCGCCAAAAAGTGGAACAATGGGCTCGACTTGGGTTGGAGTTACAGAGGTGAACACAAACGCCATTTTAAAACTGAGTCCTGGCAAAAAGACCCAAACGGGGAATAAATATTAAATAAATAACCTTGTCTACCTACCCTTCCAAATTTTTCGAGGACGATATCTTAAACCTCCTCTCCACTCACACTAAACTTGGATCCCAAACTGTCCTCCTTGGAGACCTAAAAATGGGCCTCCAGGACCCTAACGATCATCTTGCCTTAGCTGTGGATAACACCATCTCCAACTTGGGATTTACACACAAAATGACAACACCTACCCATTCCAAACGCAGAACGCTGGACTGGGTGTCAGACCTTAACTGCTCTGTCTCTATTATCCAAAATGAACCCGTAGCTTGGTCAGATCATCACCTCATCTTGTTCTCCATCCCTGGACCCTCTCCCATTAAAGCCACATTAGCATCCCCTCGCTTTCTAGAAATTGTCGCAACATCACCATAGACAGCCTCGAGCCCGTCATTAGCGACATCCTTAACAAGTCTAAATTCAACAACCTCGACCCCTCTAATTTGGTAGACATTTAAAACAATACTCTTAAATCAGGACTAGACATCGCAGCCCCTCTGAAACTTAGGAAAGCCAAACCCTTGGCCCACCTCAACAAGTGGTTCACCCCCGAACTAAAAAGCCTCAAAAACACTAAAAGATCAGATGAATCCACTTGGCGCAAATCACCCTCCATCAACAACAAAACTGCTTTTACATCAGCCTCCGCTATTTACAAAGCAGCCCTCCTCTCTGCAAAAAAAGAAACGTATAACTCTAGAATCTAGAATGCCAAATCCAGTACTAAGGAACTCTTTAATATGCTGAAAGAACTTGAATCCCCGGCATCGCCTACACAAGACTGCATCAAAGACGCAGAATGGTGTACAAAAATCCAGAAAGCCCTTGCAGATAAAATGACTCTACTCCAAAATAAGATTGAAGCTAAAAAGGCAAGCCTCACCATCGATTCCCAGTCTGCCATCGACTCCCAGTCTGCCACTGACCCAGCGAAAACCCCTCTTCTCCAGCATGGGGTCTGGCATGGATTCACATGCTCATGAATATTCCCCGTCGTCAGGTCGGGAATCCTCGGTAAAGAAAAATCAGTATCAGTATCAGTTTTGTTTCTGATCTGTCTTTCGTAGTAGTAACCAATCACTGATCTCTGCATCATACTGACCACAGCCAATGACTGCCCTCTACCTAAGCCCCGCCTCTGGCAGCCATCTTCAGATTTTTACCGCACGTTCAAGTGTTGGGAGTCCTCGTGCTTAGCTCTCGAGCTTTTACTGCGTGCTTCGCGCAGCAGGGAGCTGCGCGCGTGTCACAAGTGGGAACTGCGCCAGGATCAGGTGGATCAACTCTTCCGACGATGGGGCAAACCCCAAATCGACCTGTTCGCAACAGCGACGAACTCGAAGTGCAAGAGGTTCGCCAGCAGGTTTCCCCAGCCGAGAAGCATGGGCGATGCGTTCTCGTTCCCCTGGGACGGCCTATACCTGTATGCGTTCCTTCCGTTGCCGTTGCTGCTTCGACTCATCAGCCAGCTCAAGAGGTCCCGGTGCAGGATGAATCTCATCGCACCGGCGTGGCCGAGGCAGATCTGGTTCCCGGACCTTGTGGACTTGTCAACGTCCCCTCCCATCAAGCTGTCGGCGGACACGGACCTTCTCTCCAGAGAAGGAGGCGCCATCTTCCACCACGACCCGGCGTCGCTGAACCTGCAGGCTTGGCTCCTGCAGCGCTAGAGTTTGGAGGCTACGATATACCGGCCGATTGCAGAGAGGTTCTTGCAAAGGCCAGGGCGTCCTCGACTCTCAAATGCTACGCTCATAAGTGGAAGAGGTTCTCTATCTGGTGCCGAGCACAGAAGATCAACCCCCTATGGATTACGGCCCCTCAAGTGCTGCCGTACCTGCTATCGCTGGCTAAGGCTGGGCTAGCCCATGCCTCCATTAAGATTCATCTGGCGGCGATCTCCAGATATACCAGAACCACAGGACGGACGTCCCTGTTGTCCCATCGACTGGTTAAAGAGTTTATGAAAGGACTGTTCCGGTCGTTCCCGCCGGTGAAGGCCCCGGCCCCGGCGTGGGAACTTCACGTGGTGCTGACCAGGCTCATGGGGCCCCCATTCGAGCCGATGCACTCCGCACCAATGAAGTTTGTGTCGTGGAAGACTGCATTCCTGGTGGCCATTACCTCCGCACGACGAGTGGGAGAGATCCAGGCCCTATCCTGCAAAGCACCGTACTTGACTTTCCATGCCTCGAGGGTGGTGCTTAGGACTCACCCCTCCTTTATGCCCAAGGTGCCGTCGGACTTCCATCTTAACAAGCCCTTGGTGTTACCTGTTTTCTTCCCGTCTCCTTCGTCGCCGGCCGAGAGGACTTTGCACTCGCTGGATGTGGCTAGAGCGCTGAAGTTCTACGTGGACCGCATGAAGAGCTTCCGGAGGACATCACAGCTGTTCGTGAACTTTGGACCTGTGAATCAAGGGAAGGCTCTCTCGAAGTCTTCTATTTCCAGATGGCTCTCCGGCTGCATCATGCACTGCCACCGGTTGGCTAACCGACCGCTGCCAGGCCGTCCGAGAGCCCATTCCACCAGAGCGATCGCTGCTACTACGGCGTTCTTATCTGGTGTGCCTCTGCTGGACATCTGCAGGGCTGCTACGTGGAGGTCGACGCACACCTTCACGAGATTCTACTGCGTCAATCGGGATTCCAGGGAGGAGTCCAGGGTCGGCCAAGCAGTGCTGCGCAACCTGTTCGCTTAAGATGAGCCTGGTGAGGAGGTAAGAGATGTATTGCTTAATGTTGAGCCTTTTGCCACCCCCCCTGGTTGTGCATGTGTGTACTGCTATTTATTCTTATATTCATGAGCATGTGAATCCATGCCAGACCCCATGCTGGAGAAGGAACAAGTTACTTACCTGTAACTGTTGTTCTCCAGCATGGGTCTGGCATAGATTCACATGCGAACCCTCCCGCCTACGCCTCTGCTGCTCTTCACTTGGTCATACTGCCACTTCACGTGCTTCCAAATCTGAAGATGGCTGCCAGAGGCGGGGCTTAAGTAGAGGGCAGTCATTGGCTGTGGTCAGTATGACGCAGAGATCAGTGATTGGTTACTACTACGAAAGACAGATCAGAAACGAAACTGATACTGATTTTTCTTTACCGAGGATTCCCGGCCTGACGACGGGGAATATTCTTGAGCATGTGAATCCATGCCAGACCCATGCTGGAGAACAACAGTTACAGGTAAGTAACTTGTTCCATCTCTGCACTCCCTTTACCTTTTCTCAAGTAACTTCAGAGGAAGTTGAAGATATCATAAAAAGCCTAAAACTATCCCATTGCCAAAGGGATGTTTGCCCAGCCACCATCATTAAAGAGGGATCTAAAAACCTCAGCACCTCCCTGATGAATTCCTCATTCTCCTCCATTCAGGTACCTAACAACCTCAAGGAAGCTTGGGTTATGCCTTTACTAAAAAAAAAAAAAAACCTAGAGCCTAATGTCCCCACAAACTAGGCCCATCACCACCATCCCATTCCTTCTAAAAATCCTGGATCGCATGGCTTATCTGCAAATCCAGAAGCACCTAGAGGAAAACGAACTCCTAGGACTTAGACAATCAGGCTTCAGACCCAGACATGGAACTGAGACAGCCCTCCTTGATCTAAAGATCCAAATGGACGAGGCGAAGGACAAAGGTAAGCTAGCAGTCCTCTTACTCCTTGATTTATCTGCGGCCTTCGACGTTGTCGACCACCAAATTCTCACCAAACATCTCAACACAGCGGCAGCATTCTCCACCAATGCATCCAACTGGGTTAAATCCTTCTCATCAAATCGGACCACCAGAGTCTTCTCCCCCTCGGCCTCAGCAGATCCCACACCGATACTTTGTGGCATCCCTCAGGGATTCTGTGTGTTGCCCACATTATACAATATATTTACGAAGCTACTCTTCGACCGCCTGGACAACTTGCGTGTCATCTACACTAACTATGCAGATGACACTCAAGTCCTCATCCCCCTCACTGGCTGTTACGACCATGATTCCAAACTGTTAAACAACATTTACAGTGAAATCCAAGCATGGATGGCCACCAACAGTCTATGCCTCAATGACGACAAGACCGAGTTAATGATTGGTGGTACTCAGGCGTGCCTGAATAAACTCAACACCAGATATACATCTTTCGTCATTGACAGTAACATAATCAACGTCTCTAAAGAGATAAAAACATTGGGGGTCTACCTCGACACAACTCTTTTTCTTAAAAAACAGGTCAGCAGTGTGGCATCTTCCACGGCCTACACTAATAAATTGATCTACAGCTGCAAATCCTATTTATCTACACACAGTTGTCTAACAGTAGCCAAAGCATTCGCGTTATCTAAACTCGACTACTGCAACACATTATTCCTCGGGTCCTCTGAACACAACCTAAATAGACTCTAGGTATGCCAAAATAACACTGAGGGCAGCACTTAGTCTCCCCAGATCCTGCCGTATATCCAATCACAGAAACAATGCCAACTGGTTGCCCCATCCGTGACAGGATCACATTACGCACCATGGCCATCACGCATAAATGACTCACAAGCTCTGCCCCGAAATAAATGACGGACAAAATTTGTAAACACCAACCCACACGTACTACCAGAACCTCTCTCTCCCATAGCCTGGTGATACCAAGGTTCAATCTAAAAACAGCCGGAGGAGCCAGCTTCCCTGTCCAAGCTGCCAAACGATGGAACTCCATTCCCATGCCTCTTAGACAGGAACCCTCCTTCCTCACCTTTAAAGCCATAAAATTGGCTGAGCAACATGCCTCATCACTAAAGCGCCATCAACATGTTTTCTGATTCACTGCCTATTTATGCGACTGTTCTTCATCTTTGTTTAGCTAGAATACTGTACATTATCACCCATGATCTGACCCACCTGTAACCAGGGTCCCCATTATTGTCTCTACACTTGATTGTATCTTGCCTGCCGGACTATGTATGTAACCTCCAAGTTCTCACATGCCCAGTTACCTCAAGGTTTGGTGCTCGATATAAATAATAAACAAATACAAAAAAATACAAATACAAATCACTATCTTTACAGATTACTCATAAATCTCACCTGGAAACCCCTCCCTCGCTCTGCACTTGCACCCGAGCACCTCTCAGCACATTTTCAAACAATTCCAGTTTGGCATCTGACTTCAAGATACTCTCAATAACATCTGTTTTAAACTTCTCTATTTCCCTAATATTTTCAGCCAAATCCATGTTCTGTCGCTCTAGTGCAGAGACCGTTTTTTTTCACCTTGACATTTGTATCACTGTACTTGATCAGTCCTCCAAGTTGGCCTCTACTGATTTGACTGCCATTTTAATTTTCTCTGCCTTTGCCTGCAATACTATATGGAGAGCATAAGTAGATTTTAGGAGAGCCCTCTTGCCAATAGTCTTTCATTTTTCCTCTGGTGAAAACTCCAATCTTTCCTCTTGCTGGTCTAATGCTTGGGAAAGAGTGCATGGTTTAAATAATTGCTCCCTACTTTCTTTCCTTTTGTTGTTAGACATCACTATGATATGTAGAACATACTTGCGATGTCTCCTAAAACTACATGCCTTGGTGCTAGACATATGCAGCTCACTTCAGGCCTTCACACAAGCCACTCCAAAAGAACCAATTGATGGCCCATATAATGATCAATGGTCCAAGCTACAACATATTTTCCTCTTCACTGCATGTAGTACCTAATAAGCAAAGTGAAGAACTGCAGCTCCTCTGGCAGGAATTCCAGTTATTCCTGCAACTGCTGTGTGCTTCACTCCCTGTGCTGAAAATTTCCCATCCACTGTGTTCCCCCCACTAATTAATGAACAATGGGCAGTGAAGAGAAATGAAGCACCAATATATCAGTATCAGCAATTGTTTTAGAAAAGTTGATTGCTGTTTTAATGCTTAGCATTTCCTTCGGATGTTATGGGGTGTCACAGTGAACGTCCTCTTACTGGCACTCTGGTGCAAAGCCTCTTTATGTTTAATTTTCCCAAGTTGTTACACCCAACATTAGCCTGATGAGTCCACATCTGTGGCTTGATTGGAGACTTTTAGTGACTGCTATACCAGTTAAATAATATTGACACACTACACTGAGTAAATTGTTTCCCTGTGTGGGCATTGTTGTATTGTTTTATGGATATTGTTGCAGAGCTGACTATGTGAGCTCCACTGGATGGCAGCAGCCTTTGTATATTTCTAGTAGATTGCAAACATCTGTACTTTGGGAATGTGACTATGGGAACCTCTGGGTAAATACATTACCAAGTCCCATGGCCATATATTTTTCCTATGAGTAAATGTTTGAAATACTGTCATGGACATAAATGCTCATAATTACTGGCTTCCTCGAAGTGGGCAAGTTCTCCAGAAGCCAGAACCAAAAATTACAAGCAATGTGGATGATTTCTGGCATTCGAGCCTTATTCCACACATGTGAAAAAGCCTTGGAAGCGGTAAAATGTTGAAAATGACAGCCCCCACCGATTGGGTGGCTACCAGAATGTTTGTGTGATTGGGGCATCTGTTTCTCTCCTAGCTTAGGTGAATGATAAGGGTGTGACAATGAGGAGAAGCTGAGCAGCTGCGTTTTCTGTGAGCTCCCAACCCAGACTCCTGGCCACCTGTAATTTCTCCATGACCACTGCAGACCTCTGTAATTGTATCTGAATAGATGTTGGTGCATTTCAGAGCTCTTGATGATCGGTTCCCGGAGAACAAAACCTTTGCACTATTGACCTTTGGTCATGCGTGCCTAATAAGATGCCACTTGGCCATATCATCCTCCACAGGAGAGTTGCAGCATTGAAGGAGTGTCCAGGCCATTACAAAATTGGCAGGAGGTGACCGGATATAGGAGCTGCCAGAATATCCTCCTGGAGCTTGGAGTCAAGCCCCGCCTTCATCTGCTAGCCAGGATTTGCCGAGCAAGAAGAGGCTTGGAAACAGACAGCACATAGCAGACAGCACATATAGAGCATCCAGTAGAGCTGGGGTCCTGTGCAGTCTGTGCAATTGATGCAAGGCCCCCACAGGTGTCATTTGCACAACACTGCTGGAAGAACACCGAGATGAAAGAGCAGGCTGTGACTGCAACATCCCACAAACCCATTGGCAGGCAGGGAAGAAGTGGGGACTTGGAACCAGGATATCACCATTATATGTGCATATAGGGTGGACCTGCATCTCCAGTGAAATGAACCAGGACCTCGGCTCCACACCTGAAGGTGGTGGCATTCCGTGCTTATAATCCTTGACTCTAGAGGGTGGTATCCCTTTTTGGGTGGACTTCATAGCCATCCAGGTACCAAGCAGCGATCCTGAAATCTTGCTGACCTGTGCATTGCAACCCTATCCCCACCCCTAAACACTGCACAGTTCAAAGTCAGGGCCACGTTTTTCACTGGACTTTGGCTGGGGAGTTGGGACTTAGGATAGTGTAGACAGCACAAGAGACCATTCAGGTTAAGTAGAGGTACTGCAATAAAACAGTTCACATCATGCTCCTGTATGACGCTACAACACTGTTGCAGCACTCCCACAAATCAATGGGAGAAAGATAACCGGATTGTTCATAGTCTGGGTTCGAGGACCTTCTTAAGGTGCCCCACTTATCGAAGAAATGAACTACAATTAAGACTTCTTTTTCAAGAGAATGGACTCCTTTGAATCCTAACTTACATCCCTGCTAAATAAGTGTGAGCATTAAGATAATAGATTCAGAAGGGAAAATCTGTGAATCAAAAGACTCTCCAAACATAAAATCTCCAAATATGAAATCCAATGGAAAGTCAAATTACTAATTTTAGGTAACAGCCCTGTTCCAGATGGCTTCATAAGTGTTTTTTAATTTATTGAAAAACTGACCTTAACCACACCTCCATGCTTGCAAAAAACTATTTTCCTAATGGAATCCTTCCCCCCCACAGATTCCTCATATTTGATATCTATCCCTTATGAGCAGCTGATTTTCGGAAACATTCTCGCTGCCTGGGGGTGCAACATGGCTCTGCTTCGGCTATGTCCGACGCCTCTACATGCCTCGCACCAGACATGACATCCAGGCCAGTATATATATTTAGAGTTGCTGCACCCCATGACCGTACATAGTTTTTTCTTCTCACTTTAGGAACACTGCTCCTTTGTGAATGAGAAGCAAAACTTTTCACATTCCTCCACAAGGAGCGGGGTGACAAGCAGTCTCGTTTGAGGTCACCCGAAGTACAGTCCCAGTCCGTAAGGAGAAGAAGAAAGCGAATGCTGCAAGTGGTCTTCATCTCCTGACTGTTCCTCGAGGCACCAATCTTCTTACTCATCGAAGAAGAAGAGTCACCAATCCAGCGGTTTAACCTGATGACTAGGCTCCTCAGCTACATTTCCCCTACCTTATCCTCTACTCCAGAGGAATGGGATGCCTTCAGGCTCAAGATAATAGACATCTCTGCCAAGGCCAGTGCCAGCGGCCTTGGCCCTGGCACCGGCAGAGTCCACCGCACTCGGACAAGCCAGCAGACACACCAACTATTCGGGCTAGAACGCACAAAAGACCTACAAGATCTCATCTAGAGACGACACCTCTCTGGTTAAGGAGTCTGGTCCTCTGGCCTCGACCATCAATTTTGCTTCGCCAACCAACATCAATGGTGTCGCAATTCCTCAGGAGTACTCCAAGCTCCTTAGGGGTACATTCATGTCTTGCTTGGAAGACATTTCTGATGAGGAAGTGGATCCCATTTCCTTTGGTGGGGAACCCCTTCACCCTATGGAAGTTGAGGACTTTCCAGAGGAGTTTTATGTGGAAGATAGTGACTCGGTGGACCTTGCTGTAGACTTGCAGGCGGCAAGTGGCCTGGAGACCTCACCAGATAATGTCATGCTCCCTGCTCCTACCCCTGCGTTTCAGTGCCTGATTATCAGTGTGGTGGATAGATACTCTAGGGTTGTCTGTCCCCTCCTGGCCCAAAGTGCAGTATGAACTGGCAGACATATTGGGCGAAGGTCCAAGAAAGAGACCCTACTGACATTCAACCTAGCCGTAAAGGCATATGCCCTTGAACTATGGTCCAAACATGGCCTCAGTTCCGATTATAAAGCGGGATCTGGGCCAAAAAGAACAGGCCGGCACTCACACACCTGCTGTTTCTGTCCACCCATGCATCTGCCGACAGTTTAGTCATACAGGATGCCAGGGCTAACCTGAAAACTTCCATCCTGACGGGGAGAGCAAGAGATGTGGATGCATGGGGGTGAAGCGATTTTGACTCATCAAGTCTTGGCCTCAGATGCATCAAATGTGGGCTTGAGTCTGTCATTTCAGAGGTGGCAGAACACATTCCTGAGGGTAAAATGCAGAATGGTTTTGGGGCCCTAGAGAAGGATGGCAAGGAGACCTCCTGCCAAATCCTTTAGTCATACCTGGGCACAGCAGTCTCTGTAGGGAGAACAATGGTCACAGTACTGTGGTTAGGAGATAATGGTGGCTGAAAGTTGCTGGAAAAGCTCAAGGACATGCCATTTGACATCAAAAACATGTTCGGTGCAAGGGTTGATGAACCTCTGCAAACATTTCAGGCTTCAAATGCGACTGTGAAATCCCCGAGACTGGCAGTCCAATAGCAACAATCTGCTTAGCCAGCATGTCCACAGGAAGGGGCCAAGCTCCCTCAGGCAAGCAGGTACATTGCCGCAGCAACAGGGGGCCGGGGTAGACGTGACCCCAGAGGACATTTTTCCATCTCCACTGTGCCATCTGCTGCCCCGGGTGCGAAGTGTCTTTGAATCAGACTTCCACCATCCCTTTCCTGTGGGTGGCAAGATATCTCAATTTGGCAAGAAATGGTTCCTTACCTCATGCAATGTCGTGAGCTTCACATGTCATTCATCAGGGATACTGTCTCCCTTTTGCACATTGCCCTCCAGACCATCCACTGAGCGACAGGTGCTTGCCTCCGGGTCCTCTCCTATTGGAAGAGATCGTAAGACCATGAACAATAAGCCAGCGTGTGTTGCAGCAGATGTCAACGGTACACAGGGTCCTCCTCCGCTGACAACCAAGCCGGGTAGAAATGATTGGCCCCGTGGTACCGGCCTTGACTCCTGAGACAAGAAAAGCCAAGTGGTTCATCACAGCCGGTGAGTCGAGGGGAGAGTCGATAAGAAACCGAACTGTGTTGAACAAAAGTTGCAAGCGACTGATTGAAGAAAGCACAAAGAACTGTTGATACACAAGGGGAAAGCCAGTATAGAAGAGTGAAGCACCACTTGGGTGTTTACTTGGGGAAACTCTGGGCGATTCCCCTTTTGTTGAACTACCGTATCCAGAAGGCCTTGGGAGAAAGGCGAGAAGGGGGGTCAAAGTGGTCATACAGGGGTCTAGTAAAATCCTCTGTACAGTCGAAAACCTTTAACTGACAGATGACTGTGAAGCTAAGGAAAAATAATCCCACATCGTAAAGTTGGCAAGAGTGAACCCGACCGAGGGATGCCGATAATAGGAGGCGAAATCTGAAGTCCCAATGAATAGTGTGTTGACAAGAATGAACCCACCAGAGGGTTGTCTACAGTGAACTGTTTGAAAAAACGTAGTGAACCCGACGGAGGGAAGCAGATATTAGAGATGGGTCTGAGCCCAAAACAGGGGGATCAGTGGTGAAAAGGTATCACCCAATGTTCAAGCAGAAAGGAACTTTTGTTTATTATTTTGTTGAAGACATCAGGTCCTCGGAGGCAATAGGCCTTTGTGTAGAAAAGAGACTTAAACGTCACACTTCGAAGCGCCAGTCACATAGTGAAAAGGAGAGGGTTACTCAGGGGAGGGAAATATGTCTGCAACTATGAAACACAAGAAGCAGCCTACTCCTGAAACACTTCACACTCCTGCAGTTATCCCTCCTGCAGTCATCCCAAGTTCTTCACAGTGGTCTGCTGAAGACATAGACCGTGTCATGAGATGTATGTCTTTTATTGGAGATTTTTTAGAAAAAAAAATCCTTAAGCTCTTCTCAACTTGCATAACCCACCTCCAGATAGTGGGGCAACACCACTACCCCCTCAAAGAGGGCATGTACAGAAACACTTCAAGTAGACACCCTAGACCAGTTTCAATTTGATGACCCCGACATAAGCCTCCAGGATACTGGAGCCTTCGCGGACTCCAAGGATCAACAGGACTTACAAGAGGTATACCATTATTAGGGTGACGACGAGGAAGGCATTCATGTCTTATTGTCTCCAGATCATGCTGACCCGCTGGTGGCGGACTCCTAACCAGCTACAATTGAATGACCTACTCCTCACAGGCAGCTGATCATTTTCAAAACCAGACTCAAGAGACATTAGTCGACAAGGACTTTGTCGAGGATATATTAGGTGACAAAAAAGGCAGCGACCCAATTTATCCCCATATTGCAATCCGTGCAGAGAAGAATACAACCCTCTCTAATGACACCAAACCTAACACGGGCAGTAAACCCCTGCATTGAGAAAATGTTCCATCCCGCTCCTTCTGACCCCCTCTACATCAGGGGCCAACTAGAGCCAGACTCTCTGGTGGTTACCACCACAAGGTAAAGGGCGAGAACGCCTCTCTTATTATCAGAGTCACACCCAGACAAAGAGAGCAACAAAATATACACTTTTGTAAGGAAAGTGGCCTCCTCTGCGGCATACCAGGCAAGAATTGCCAATAATACCACTCTTCTGGGCAGCTACAACTGCCACAGGTGAGAGGAAATATCCACATTAATGGCCTCCGCTCCAGAGCCACTAAAATCCCAAATCTTCCTTGCAGTAGCAGAAGGGAAGGCTGTATCTAACTGTATCTTAAAAAATAATTTAGACGCAGCGGATAATGCTGGTAGAATTATTGCAGACGCCACACTGATAAAGCGCCACGCATGGCTGCGCCAGTCAGGTTTTAAATTGGAGACACAGGTAACCCTCCTCAATATGCCGAACAAGCCTAATGATCTCTTCGGCAAAGAGGTAGAGGATGCTCTCAAAACGGCAAAGGAAGAATATGACACCTTGAAGTCGCTGGGTCAGCTTACAAACAAACCCTCAGGCCAAAGGGGAAGTCATAATTTTCGTCGTTTCAGGGGACAAAGGTTGCAAAGAGGATCTAATTACAACCAGGGTCAGGCAGGGTTCATCCGGGGGTTTGAATCGAGGCCTATTCTCTCAGGACTTTCAAAGGGGCCAGCGAATGTGTAGCCGGGGCAGATCCTTCTCCTCCAGAGGTGGATCCACTCCCCCAAAGCAATGACCAGCCGCCTCAGGTCCCCTCCCATGCCACTCCAGTAGGAGGACGTATAACACACTTCATCCACACATGGGAGGGAATCACCTCGCACAAGTCGTGCTCTCTACCGTGGCGGGCAGTTATTGCATATAACTACTCCAAAGACCCTCCTTCCACCTCTCGCGACAAAAAACTACCACAAAGGAGGAGAAGCTCATACTTCTGGAAGAGGTGGAAGCGCTGCTGTTAAAGGACGCCGTCGAAATTGTCCCGGGGAATCAGGTAAACAAGGGTATCTATTCAACGTACTTCCTTGTGCCCAAAAAAGATCTAACAATACACCCAGTATATTAGATCTGTATCCTGCAAACACCTATGTCAAGCCACAAAAATTCTGCATGACACTGCTAAATCAGGGGGACTACATGGCAACACTGGATATGAAAGATGCCTATTTTCATATTTCAATGTTCCCAGCGCACAGAAAATTCTTGCGTTTCAAGTTGGCAAACTAGCACTCTCAATTCAAGGTGCTACCCTTCGGTATTGCATCCGCTCCAAGAGTATTCACCAAGGTACTGACAGTGGTGGCAGCACACCTGCACAGGGAGACAATCACAGTGTACCCCTACCTGGACGATTGGCTGATTATGAGGGTGACACCCCTAATTTGCAAGCAAAATGCTCAAAGAACGAGCAACCTTCTTTTTCAATTGTGCTTCTCAATAAACGAGAAAAAGTCAAGCCCCGAACCAAACAAGACCAAACAGTTCTTAGGAGCTGTTATAAAAACAGAAGAAAGGTTGGTCTTTCCATCACAGGAAACATACTGCTGCAAATAACTAATTATCAAGCCGGTCACCAGATAAGGATACGCAAAGCAATGCATTTGCTCGGCATGATGGCATCTTGCATTTACCTGATCACACGTTTGCGCATGCTCCCGATGCAGGTGTGGTTGGTGAAACAGTGGTCTCAGGCAAGTGCTCAGTGGGACGATCTGGTTGTCGTTTCGCCAACACTAGTACAGGCCCTATGCTGGTGGACAAAGGAGAATCTGTTTAAGGGTAAACCCTTCCACGACCCGGCAGTGTAAGCAGTAATTGCAACAGACGCATCACTCTCCGAGTGGGGGGGGGGCATCGCCTTCATCTTACAGCACATGGGCTGTGGACTCAAATCGCAGCACAAAACCTCATAAACCTGATGGAACTTCGAGCAGTATTCAAAGCGCTCCAAGCCTTAGAGACACA
This sequence comes from Ambystoma mexicanum, assembly GCF_040938575.1. Lineage (NCBI taxonomy): Eukaryota > Metazoa > Chordata > Amphibia > Caudata > Ambystomatidae > Ambystoma > Ambystoma mexicanum. Next base: position 352,653,430 of record NC_090929.1, read on the forward strand.
TCTGACGAATCAGTCCATACAGATCACAACAGACATCACCACTTCAATGTTCAACCTCAACAAGCAGGGGGGCGCACATTCTCCAAATTTGTCCAGGCTAGCACAGAAAAGATGGAAATGGGCATGGGGGATGTTCCTAACTTCACAACATGTACCAGGGGAACTCAACACCCTAGCAGACTCACTAAGCAGAGATCCGCTTACAGAAGCTCACAAGTGGCAACTCAACAGGGATGTCGTAGATCACATCTTCTCGCAGTGGCACTACCCCACCCTAGATTTGTTTGCTACAAGAGAAAACAAGAAATGCCCAGACTTTGCGTCCAGGTTTCCCCAGCCAGACTCCCAAGGGGAACGCCCTATGGATGAGTTGGTTAGGGAAATTTGCCTATGCTTTTCCACCAAATCCACTAATTAACAGGCTGGCGAACAAGATTCACAGGGAACAAGTGGCGCCTATCCTAGTTGCTTCCATGTGGGTGAGACAACCATGGTATCCACATCTGTGCAAACTGGCGATGTGCGATCCAATAAAACCCCTGTGCCAGACCAACTTGCTTACCCAGCACGGGGGGACAACATTACACCCTCAACCTCACTCACTGAACTTGGCAGCATGGCTCCGGCGGTCATAGAGTTTGGTCATCTCAATTTGCCACAAAGGTGTATGGATATCCTCAAGGAGGCACGTAAACCAAACACCAGACACTTTTATTTTGACAAGTGGAGAAGATTTGTAATGTGGTGCCAGTCAAAACAAATAAACCCCATAGAATGTGCTCCAACTCACATTCTTCACTACATGCTACACTTGTTAGACTCAGGATTGGTATTTAACTCAATCAAAGTTCACCTGGCATCGCTATCCACATAGACCACCTCTCAAAGTAAAGTATCATGGTGGAAGGTACCTGTCATTAAGGCATTCATGGAGGGAGTAAAGAGACTCCACCCTCATATATCAAACCCGCTGCCAGGCTGGGACCTCAATGTAGTACTTACAAAACTCATGGGAGCTCCTTTTGAGCCTATGCATAAGTCAAGCCATAAACATCTCACATATAAATCGGCTTTCTTGGTGGTAATCGCCCCCATAAGGAGAGTCAGCAAACTTCAAGCACTGTCAGTGCAAGACCCATTCTTTACTATCCACAAAGATAGATTCATTTTAAGAACAGACCATAGGTTTTCACCTAAGTTCATTTCTAAATTCCATGTAAACCAATCAATCGAGCTACTGGCCTTCTTGCAGCACAAATCAAACATTAGACTATCCTTCCTGAGATCCCCAGTAGCAACACACTTCAGAGAACACAATCATACAGTGGCACAGATTAAGTTTATCATCTTAGAACATGTGAATTTGCCTAGACGAGGTGGCGACCTCATCAAATTGTTACAACAAAAAGAACTCTACTGGATAGACAAACTCGATTCAATGCACCCCAAGGGTATGAATTTAGATTGGGATCTGACCTGTTACCTATCGATAAAATATACACTACAGTACACCATAGTAGTGTGTTGTGATTCATAAGGAATGTCGAAAGAGATCAAAATATGCGTGTTAGGAATCTGTTGTATTTGTGTGGTCAAGTAGAAGAACCTTGTAGATATTAAGCACCAAGGATATGCATAACCACACTGAAAGTTGTTTGGATTCAATGAAAAGAAATGATAAGCTTGTATGTGTTAATAACTTTTGAAGTGAAATTGTAAAAATGATGAGTAACTGTTTGTTTCTTATATATTTACAATGTAGATCATGTCTAGCTATAACACCAAAACAATGAAGGTGCATTCTGAAAAATATGTAAATTTGGTTCTCCCATTATGAGTAATTACTTTACTTCCAATATGGAATAGGCTCAATCAGTGACATTTGGAATATGGTTAACAAAATGAAATCGTAATTCTCTAAAAAAAAAAAAAAGTGTTATTAATCTGAATGAAGGTGACTTATACATAAAATCATTGTTGAATGTGGGTTTCACCCCCTCCATGGGGCTGTTAATATAAACAAATATATTCACCCAAGATGGCGGATTGAAAGCACCGCGATCTACAACCAGTAGCTGTGTAGACAAACAGGAAGTAAACGAAATCAGCTCAGCAGTGTCGTCGGGCACATTACTTCTATGGGGAAACTTATTGCATATGCACCCAGTGAATACCGGCATTCACGCGCGACCGTAAGAGCAGATACTGTATGAGAGAGGAGCTCCCAAAGTACGAAGGCTAGAGGTGACAGAGGAGTACTGATACAGTGGTTAATACGAGTCGAATCCAACGCGGTTTTCAAATCGGAACTTTTCCGAGATATCACGAGCCGCGCAGTGAAGAAAGGTTAGGAGATACGGGCAGACGTATTCTGCAGTCAGAAAATAGTTACATACTTTAACCACTAAAGCTAAATTACGTATTTACAATTTTTTGCTAGATGGAGTCCGAAAAAATCATCCTGGAAGGGCCCACATTCAATTGGATTTTCCAGGTATGAAATTAACAATTGTAAGGTGATTACAAATATATATTGTATAAACACTCAATGGCATACTAAATGAGAACTATGTATCTCATTTCAGATCCCAACGTTAAACATGACCCTGCTCATATTAATACGCTTACAGCTGGCACAGGCATAATTCCAAGTGACAGTAGATTTGGAAAGACCTAACTGTCTGCGCTATCAACTAGTGTCTAACTGAGATCTGTAGTAGCACTTGTCATGTATATTATATATTCACAAGTTCCATCCTGTTGACTAATCCAAGTTGACAGATATATGGATTTGACAAATTATTTTAAATTTTCTATAAGCAAAAAAGAACGCCACGCCAACAGGTGTTTCAACCCTGTCTGGGCCGTCTTCAGGGCGTAAACAAGTATAGTTGAGTTTAAACAAATATAGCTAACATAGACATAACCAGTGGTACGTAGTCCATAGTACAGCCATCCAATGTAGTTTTTTTAATCAAATATGAATTAACACCATTTCAATATCAAGTGCAATCAAACGACATACAGGAAGAGAGAAAAAGAGGGGATGAGGGAGAGGAAGAGAAAAAACAAAAAATATATGATTAGGGAGAGGCTCACTATATTTTATAAATTTGTCTTATCACAAATACATCAAACACACGTGACATGGTGAGCATATTCCCATCCCAAAAAAAGGTTACAAGTGAAAGATACCTGATATTTTGCCAAAAGGTTACTAGCAGTGTGCATACAGCCTCCGAGTATTGGGTAATTTAAACTTCCGATCTGCAGGATTCATCCATTTAATGTGTTTTAATCTGAAAGGCAGAGTGGATCTACTATTTTACCATCGCTAATCACTAATCTCAGAAAAGTCTCACACAATTTTTTAAAAGCACGTGAAAAGATGAAAATGTTAAGGGGCTTACCCTCCATTATCAATATAATGCCTGTAGTGGGCTGTATTTTCCGTACGTCTTAAAGTCCTGTGCTCGGGTGTTTCATTTAAGGGACTTGATGTCAGTTTCAGTTACGATTCACTGATGTAAAAAGGAGAAGTGAGTATAGAATTGCAAGAAGTGAAAAATCAGAACCATTCTAATGGAGGAGTTTGTAGTGGGACCCAGCGCATATATTTGCGCCTGTTACCACACAAACTCTATGCTCTATACGCTAAAGAAACCTAGCAGAGTGATAACTAAGATACGTCTCTTTTCAGGTCTCTGAAGAGAACGAAGAAACACATAAGAACAAAGAGTGGCCTTATTAAGCCACAGGTTTGCGCTCAGATGCGGCTGAATTTCAGAACTAAGAGTGTGGATGAAAATTGATGAATTTCTTTACTAATTAATAGATTTTGAATACTTTATAAACTTTAAAAGACACCCCAAATAATCCTTACCTGAAGAAGGGCAACTTCAAGCCCAAAACGCATAGTAAAGGATAGGTACACAAGACAGTAACCTATCAGATTTTTTGGACAACAACTGGGGAAAAGGTTCATTACCCATGAATTTGAATTTGCCTGTGAAAGTAAACAGTGAAAGAAATATCTTGTGGTTTTTCTAAAGTTTTCCTTTTTTCTTTTGACATTTTTGAGGAGATTTGAGGAGATACATAAGATAACATGAATATGTTTATGTGAAGTTATATGGTATTATTTTTTGTTGACAGACACTGTATACCGTATAAATTTGTTTGGCATGTGAAATCAATATAAACAAAAAGTTTAGTAAACACTGATGATTTATCTGGTCAATTGAAATGTATAACTGGTTAGGTATTGTGTGTGCCCTTGGTTGTACCTTGTTTTTTCAAGGTGCCTAATTTTTACACGATATTCAGATCTGGTATTACAGATCTACTAGGGAGCACCTGAAATGTGTTTAATCATGTGAAGGTTTATCTAAGTTAAGTCACATTGGAATACCGATGAGTGCACCTCTACTCTTAGCTTTAAGTCTTCCAGAACCCAAGCAGCTCAGCTGAGAAAAAACTCCATACAGTAGATGTAAGGAGGGCAGTCCTTTACTATGTAAAAATGACAAGACCGCTCAGGAAAACAGACCAACCGTTTGTCTCCTTAGCACCAGGCAGAGAAGACTGTATTTTTCAAAGAATGCCATCTCCAGATGGATAGTCAGATGCATACAGCTCCACTACTCTTTATCAAGCAAAATACTGCCTTTCACACCGAGATCTCACTCCACAGGGGGTACAGGAGCTAATCTGGCTTTTATAGCAAACATCCCGCTGGACGCCATTTGCAAAGCAGCTACATGGAGCTCAGTACACACTTTCACTCAGCCCTACTGCATTGACACACACTCTAAAGCAGAGACTTAGGAGGGACAAGCAGTTCTAAAACATCTATTTGCCGCTGGACCTTCTCACAACCCACCACCTTCTCCTAACACTGCTCGCTAATCTATGCATAGCATATGATCTAAGCAGATTCCACAAGCCTCAGAAGGGATACATATACACACTCAATAAAATAAATTAGGCAACTTTGTACAGCATATTAATATGTTGATCTCTGTGGCACCACATAGAGGTATGCCTATCACCACAGTTTATTAATTCCTCCACACCAACTCAAAATCACATGACAAAGTGACAAAGTGCAGAGAAAAGCATGCAAAATCTTACTCACACAGAGGACCAGAGAAAAATGTATATAGATTAGTGCAGTGTTGAGGACCATCCTCCCGCCCCTCCCCCCATCCCCCCACTGCACGTTATGGGAGCAAAATATTATAAAATGAAAAACCTATCAAGAAAACAAAACGCCACAATTTTCCGCTCATTCATTTTCCCATAGAGAAAAAGTGCAGTTCTTGAACAGCCGCTGCGCGAAAACCGCTGGACAGATTTTTATCAAATGAGAAACCACTTGGGCACAAAGCGTGGGCTTACATTTCTGGACTGGTTCGGGTAAATCAATTCTGTAGTTTTTAAAATATTTGACCAGTGGTCGAAGTCTACGAAAAGAAGTAGTGGAGCTATGTTCTCTGCTGGTGTGCCCAGCTCCCAACATACCCCATCCCTGCGCCCTTCCCACACACAATCCAAACCCCCAAACAAACACACCTGCTATTTATGGGAATGTGCAGTTCAGTGCACTTAAATGCAAGCTTCAACTTCTTCCTACACTTTTATTTTAAAACTAAACCATTCAGAACAGTTTCTTTGTAAAATAAAAGTATAGGAACAGTGAAACTTAAAAATAAAAAGTATGGGAGCACCGCTCCCGCCCACTTCGACCTCTGTATTTGACAGAGAACAGGGTGCCTGCCCCCTGTGCCTTAAAACCTTTATATTGGTATTGGTGCTTTTCAGCAGACTGGATGAGAGAGGCTTGACTTGCTGGATGAATTTGGATGACATTTTCCAAACCAAGGGATTGTCAAGGCCCCCCACCCCTCATTCTGAAAGTATTGCGAACAATTATTAAAAAAATTAAAAGGTTATTTAGAAAAGATAAAAACACAGTTTGCAGCTTACTCCCATTCATTTTCCCATAGATGAAAAAGTGCAATTTATGAACACCCGTTGTGCGAAAACAGGCTGGCAGATATGGACCAAATAAGAAACAATTTGGGCACAAAGCATTGACTTAATTTTCTTGACTGGTTTGGGGTAAATCCATCCAGTAGTTTTAAAAATATTCGACAGAGAACAGGGAGTCCTCTGCTCAATAAAACCTTTATATCAGTCTTGGTGCTTTGCAGCAGAGAGGCTGAGAGAGGCTAACATTTCCAGGAGGGGCCTGGGGTTATTGAGTCTAGTAGTTGTTAAAATATGTGACAGAGAAGGGAGGATGCAAAATGATATTATATTTGTATCCCACAATGCATCAGCGAGGCTAAATGAAAAAACCCCATATATTCTTTTTTTTGGCTTGATGCGAGAGATAATTAGCATAAGCGGTGTAGCCGAAAATGAAAAGTGGAAAAAATGGCATTTGAAGGAAACAAATTATTAAATGGAATCAGGCTAGAGGTGGGAAGGGGGAAAGAGGACACCATGTGAAATTTGGGAGTTGGTAACGGGTCAAGGGGGTGCTGGGTATCAAGTTCAGAGCTTGAATGTTTTTTTCGCGTAACCGGGATATCTGGCGAGATAACTGCGGTTATGATAGCAAACTAGATCGGAATGAAAGTGCGTCAGACAAGTTTTGGGGGGGAATGGGAGCAGGCTAGGGAGGGGAAAAACCTGAAGGGGGGCATAGCATGAGAAGGGGGCATTTGGTGTATGTCTGGTCGGGCAGGGAAAAGTTTTGCATTTTGTGCGCTTTTCACAGATAACTACAGTTATTTGTGTGCATTTACGGATTACCACGGTTATTATTATTATTTTTTTATTGTGATATAGTTTGTTAAAACTTTTCACAAAACTAAATTATTAAATACATATAAACCATACAGATATAAAAACAATCACATTCACAAATTCATCTATCAAATTAAGATCATTACATTTCATTATCCACCCCACAATATACAAAGAAAGAGAAAATACAAATTGCATACAGTCAATAAATCAATCACATAAAATGAAGCAACATCAGAAAACCCAACTTTATATGATAGTTTTCACTTTCAAGTTCAATTCTTTCTCCAACGCTAACCAAAGACATGAAAAGGTGATGGCCTTTGCCATGCTATATCCTGAAATGCCATCATGCCAAAACTCACTTTGAATATCCCAAAAAACATCTGCAAAGTGTCTATAATATCTCATATAGTGTATGTACATCATCTTGCAGGCGGTTAACACACGTCTAAGGGTCGCTATAATATGGCTCCACAGAATTCCCACCCAAGATCCTTTAAATGCCAAGACTGGATATTTATTTAATCAAATCTTCATAAATATCATTCTGTTCTTGGGGCAAGGGAATTGCAAAACATATTTCTGGGGCCTTCGATAAACAAAGCATAACCCAACATACTTTCTCAGAGAGGGTAATCAGCACACATGATCATGGTTGTGAGCCCAGTCCCATAACTGCAAATGAATTCAAGAGAACTCCAAAGTTCTCATCCCAATCTGGAGACCATGCAATTCTCTCAAAGAAACCCAGATTTATCCTTTCAAACTCTGACAATATAGGGCTACCCGCATTAGACATGTTCTCCATGAGGTGGTGAGTATAGAATTCCCTGCAGCATATCTCATACTCTTACGTCCCGTCCCCTTTCCTCCATACTGTATAGGCGTCCTTTCCAAGGGACGGGAGACGGAACCTTTCTCACCAGAAAAAAACCTTCTTCCCCTTTAAATTTAGAGGCGCGCAGGGGTGTGGCACAGGGAGCATGCGCTGCCCTGACTCGGCCCTCTGGCACCACACCTCAGTCCCCTTTTCTGCGTCGATGTGAATGGGCCGAATTCAGCGCTCCTGGGTTTGGCTTCAGCCATGTAATTCCACGAGCGGATACTTCTTCTCTTTGTCTTCTTTTTTGTTTTATTATTATTCAGGTACTCGGTTCTCAGGCGTCCCGCTCCTCCCTGGCACATGTCGACTTCTACAGGGTTAAGCAGGTGTCCATCCTGCAACGGGCTCTTTCCAACTTCGGACCTACCTGCCCTCTGCCTACGTTGCCTTTGTCCAGACCACGGTTGGCTATCTTGTTCAGCGTGTGACTCCATGTCCTCGAAAGCGCTGCAGAACAGACTAGCCAGGTGGAGGGAGCTCTTCCAGAAGTCGCCTCCAGAGGATCTCAAGACCTTCGTGAAGCATCGATCTACACCCAAGGTAGGGCCGATATTCTCCATCGCACCCCGCAAGGGAGACTCCTTCCCAGGGACTCTCCCGCGGAGGGACTTGTCAGGTCCTTCTACCAACTTTCGTACTGAGGCTACTGCAGCTACCAGCCTCCAGGTCGAGGGATCCTCGGATTCTCCCGGTGAGTGTTGAGGGACTGGAAGGTTCTTTTACCGGGTTGTCACCAGAGGGGCTCCGCACTTATACCGGCACCATGGCTGAGGGGCTACGCCCTGTTACCAGCAATACGTCCGAGGGGGCGCCTAAACGCAGCTCTACCGACCCCCGGGTCGAGGGTGTCACACCTACCGAGCCTAGGCCCGACGAGCACTGTAGGCCTCGTGATCCACACACGAGTCCTGGAGGAGGCCAGGCCCAGCGGGCAGAGGAACACGTCACAGGCACGTGGCAGGCAGCCCAACAAAATGGCGGCCGCGCCAGAAAGAGGCACCCGTCCAACGCCATTCCAGGAATTCAGCGAAGACCGAGTATCATGGTGGGACTGGCTTCAACCAGGTACGTGGCCTACAGCCTACCCTTCTTAGGCACAGGGCAGTTTTCCTTTGCTTCTGTATGAACAGGGTATGCAGCAGCCTCAGTCGGTGAAGACGTTTTCTCCGAGAGGTTCCTCAGCCTCATGAAGTCACAGCGGATGGGCGTTATCCTCAGAGATGCCATCAGGGAAGTCATTCCTGCCATGCTAGCCGCACCACAGACTCCTCCATCGGGCTCCCTGGCCCCGGTGCAGCCGCCTCCAGAGCCAACTCTGCAACCTCTGCCGCCTCCTCAGCCTCCGGCTGCGGTCCCTGTACCCCAGCCTCCGGCGCCATCTACTACTCCTCCACAGGATCCTCCATATCCGCAGGATACGGACAAGGAGGAGGATCCAGACATGCCATCCTCAGCCAGGGCCTTCCACGAACGTCTTGCTGGCCTGGCGGAGTACCTGGGCCTACCCCAACCTGAGGTCGAGCAGCCGGTTGAGGGGGTTCTGGCTGAAGTCCTCACACAACACCCCTCTGCCAAATCGAGGATTCATATGCAGACCGATGTAGTCTCCCTGTCCAAGAAGGACTGGCTCAAACCCCACTCGGTAAAGACAGGTGGAGGGGGATACACTCTTGCTCTCGGCCCATTCTCGGCCACACTCCTCATTGATCGCTGCAGCATCACTATACTTCAAACCCTAGTCGTGCTCAGCCTCTTCCTTGGCGGCGCTGCTGGGCAAGGAGGAGAAGATCTTGGAGGCATATGGCTAGAAACTCTATTACGACGCCTCTTTACATCTACGTCAGGCCAACGCTGATGCCATGCTGGCAGCCGCCAACCAAAGATTATGGCGGGAAATTGCGGACTTCCTCCCGGGAACTCCCCACCCAGAGCCAATCACGTTTTAAGGAGGGGCTAGCTGAGGCCAAGCTGGTCGCGCATGACTTCATGGAATCCACAGTGGCCCATATTGACACCTCAGGCCGTGCCATCTGTATTGCCACGGACATGAGAAGGACAGCCTGGCTCCAGGCATCAAAATTCAACTCGGATGTCCAGGAACACATACTAGATCTTCCATTCAAAGGGGGGGGACCTCTTCCACTCCTCTACGGACGAAGAGCTGGACAAGAAGAAAAACAGCTCACAAACAGATGAGTCTTTGTCCATCCTTACAAAGAGCACGCCCAAATCCTACGCTCAATCTCAGCAGCGCTCAGAAAGAGGTCGTACATACGGAGGGTTGCGTGGCTTCCAGGAACACAGATCCAGGCAGCCGGACCGCTCGCCATCTCAGAGCCGGCGCAAGCAACAAAAAGGGGGCGGGAGTAAGGGCTTTTTCGAATCCCCCTCCTCAGAGACAACCTCTGAGGGAAAGAAAGCATGACACGCCCCTTTGGGTCCACGTGTTTCCGGTGGTGGCAGGCTTGCTCTCCATTTACATTCCTGGTACCAGAATTTCGCGGACCCCTGGATCCACTCCGTAGTGTCCACGGGGTACCGCCTTCCGATCCCAGCCTCTCCTCCCTCCCTCCCCTCCTCTCCCACAGGTTGGCACAGCAAATCTTTTGGCGGAGATCCGGTCACTCGTACAGAGCCAGGCAGTTGAGGAAGTCCCAGCCTCCCAGCGAGGCTTTGGCTTTTACTCCAGGATTTTCGCCATTCAGAAGAACAACCAGGCGGGCCCGAGAGTTGTGCTGGACCTTTCCACCCTCAATCTCTCCTTATCCCTGCAAAAATTCAAGATGGTTACGCCAGCTTTTATAGTGGAGACATTGGACAGCTGAGACTGGATGTGCTCCCTGGATCTGAAGGACGCGTTCTACATGTCCTGATTTGGCAGCCCCATCGTTCTTTCCTATGGTTCTAGATCATAGGCTACCATTTTCAATACAAGGTCCTTCCTTTTGGCCTCAACTCGTCCCCCAGGATCTTTACCAGACTCATGAATGCAGCGGCGGCCCTCCTCAGAGCGCAGGGCCTCCACATCTACCCATATCTCGACGACTGGCTCGTCAGGGTTACATCTCCGGAAGCGGTTCACCACTCTTCCCATGCCCTTATGAACACACTGCACGATCCTGGGCTTCTCACTCAATCTCAAGAAGTCACAGCTGCAGCCGACACAGACATTGACATTCTTGGGCCTCATCTGGGACACATGCTCTGAGAAGGTATTTCCGTTGGAGGACAAAATCTCGGCCATCGAGTGGCCACCGCCCACTTCCTCAGCAGAGAAGTGACCTCGGCATGGTGGTACCAACATCTCCTGGGTCTTCTGGCAGCGGTCTTATTAGCTGTCCTGCACACAAGACTAAGGATGAGGAGGATTCAGCTGCACTTCGTGACCTCGTGGAACCAGGAGCGGGGCTCTCAATCCGAGATGATCAACGTTCCTCCATCTCTCCACCCGGACTTGACTTGGTGGTCCAGACACTGCAACCTGCAGAGGGGCAAACCCTTCCAGTCGCCCTCTCCGCAGGCCACCATCACCACGGATTCCTTGCTCGAGGGCTGAGGAGCCACCCTGGATGAGCTCTCGGTGCAAGGCACCTGGACTCGACAGGAGCAGGAATACCACATCAATTGACTAGAGCTGAATGCCATCGGGTTGGCGCTCAGGGCATTCCTACCACTTCTCAGGGGCAAGGTTGTCCTCATTCAGACGGACAACTCAACCAGCATGTACTACGTCGACAAGCAGGGAGGCACCAGATCCCCTCCTCTGTGCAGATGGCAATCAGCATGTGGAAATGGGCCCTGGAAAACGACATTTACCTCACGGCAGTTCACCTCCCGGGGGGAATCCAACCTGGAAGCGGACAGGTTCAGCAGACTGGGAGCGGACAATTACGAGTGGCATCTAAACGACGTCGTTATTCAGGAGATTTTCAACAGGTGGGGTTACCCCCAGGTGGATCTCTTTGCCACCTGGCGCAACAAGAAGTGCCCCCAGTTCGCATCCTGGCGAGGTCAGGGCCCCGGCTCTATGGGCGACGCATTTCACCTCCTGTGGACCGGCATGAAAGCCTACGCCTTTCCGCCCTCTCCCCTGATTCACAGGGTAATTTGCAAGATCAACTCCTCATCATTCTAATAGATCCATGGTGGCCGGCCAGGCCATGGTTTTCGGAGCTGCTCAGTCTCTCGGAAGTGCCCCTGATTCACCTCCCAACTGGCCCAGCACATCTGGCTCAGCAGGGGGGCAGAGTCATCCACTCTTCGCCAGGGAAACTAGCCCTCACAGTGTGGTACCTGAGCAGGTAACGCTGCGCCACCTTAAGACTCCAAGGGAATCGACCGCCTGGCGTGCACCTTGGACGACGTGCTCTTTTTCAGCGCACTTCGCTCATTCACGCGTACAGGTGGACACCTGCCACACATACCTCGCATCCATTGGGGCTTACAGGAACTCGGAGGAGGGTATTTTCTCCTCCTCCAACCCCATCGTCAAGAAACATCTGACGGGACTAGCAAGGCTCAACCCGCCTGTCAAGAAACCGCACCCGGTGTGGGACCTTAACATAGTTTTGGGTGCCCTGGCGCCCAAAGTGTTCGAGCCAATGGCGTCCGTGGACATCAGGCTGGTTACCATAAAGACAGCTGTTAGGGAGAATTCTCATTCTATGGCTAATTTCCCTTACCTAGTGAATCCCCCAGCAGCTTTGCTGGATTTCTGGAGTTTAGTTTTTCCACCTGGTAAGAGTGTGAGCTTTTCCCCCACTCTTACCTGTGTTTTGCCATGTGTATTTCATCTGTTTTTGTGATTGTGGACTCTGGAGTACACCACTTCAGTAGCCCCACTATTTGTGAGTTACACAGCACCTTCAGTGCAGTGACACAGGGTTGTCTGTTAGACTTCCCACCGACTCCATTTCTGGGGCTGACTACTGTCCCCCAGAAAAGGGTAAAGTTGCCATTAACTTTACCTAGTCATTTAATTACAGATCCAGTACACCCCATCTTATATGGAGTATTGGAAAGGGTTAATCCTTAGCCCTTTTTATCTGTACCTCTTGGAGCATTGTTTTGCTCACTAACCATTAAGACTTGGCTGGTCGCAGTGGTATCTACCCTAATTTTCGTACCGCGATTATTATACATAACGTGGTATTGTTTTAGGCTATTTTGGTAGCCTCAAACTTTAAACCCGCTAGCCCAAATACTTTTTATTTCGGCTCTGGTTGGGTTTAATCGCCATTTCTTTTTGTTAAAATCCTTCTTGGGTCTTTCTTTGCGCGGCAAACCAGGATTCCCTCCTTTGTTCGCCAACCTTTGGCAGGCTTCTGACCAGAGCCCTCCTTTGGCGTCTGGGTGTCTCGGTGGGCTGAATGTGAGGGAGGGGTGTAGTCCCCCCCCTTCACAGGGTCTCCCTGAAGACCCGAGTCGCACTTTGTGTTGTTTGGCTAAGGTGGTTGTCGGGGCTAGACAACCCCTCTGGTGAGTGATTGACAGCCAGGCTGTGTGAATGGGGCATTTTGGCATAAAAGGCAGGACTCTTGGGCTAGAAGTGAGTCGCCACTGGAACTGCAAGGAACCGAAGAGAAGCGGAGAAGAAGATTGCTGCTGCAACCCCGAGTCCCAGTGAAGCCCTGCTGCAGTCCTGAGCTATCTACATTTCACCGACAAGAGAGGATCCAGTCTGGAGTCTTCTTCCCTTGAGCCTGGTGGGATCAACCAGCTCGTCTTTTCTTCAGTCTGAGAATCCTCTCCTGGATCAAAATCACTGCTGTGCTGTAGTGGTCCGGATAGCCATCAGAAGAGCCCTCTCCTGATTTAAAGGAGCGCACCTTTTATTCATCGTCGTTCTTGTTCCTGCTGCTGGCCTCATCCTTGGGTAGTGCAGAGCGCTCCAGATGTCCTCCTTCTTGTCCCCACGACTGAAGCCGCAGGAACCGTGAGTCTGCAGGAACTACCAGGAACAACTGCCGTGGCACCAGCTTTTCACCAACGGAATAAGGTACTGTGCAGATTTGGTCGGTCTTTCTGCCTGACCAGCCGGAACCCTTTTCCTCCCCGAAGATTTGTTCTTTTTTCCTCCCTCTTATAACTTTTCCTTCCAATTGACAATCTTTTACGAACTCTTGGCATCTCGAATCTCGAACTGTTCAACTTGTGATCCTCGGCAACTGAGCATCTGCTCCATTGACACTGGCGCAGGCCTATTGACTTTAATCTGTATCTTTGAACAAGTCCTCGAGTCTCCTTGCCTTGAAAAAGTATTGCCTTTGATTTTTATTCACTTTTCCCTTGTTTTAAATTCTTAAGTACAAAGTGTGTTTTAACTTCGTGAGCATTTCTATCCGCGGGTACGCTTTAGTATCGCAACACCGATTAGTATCGTCAAATCCTAATGTACTTACCTTGAATTTACTGGCACAAGTGGAATTGGTTGTGTTTAGTGTATTTTGCATGTGGTTTCGAATTTATAGAACAGAAGTGTACTTCTATATTTTACCTGAAAACTTCAGTCAGTGTTTGCTTGTGTCACAGTAATTGTGGTCCTTTGTGTAATCTCTACTACTGCTCATTTACTCTTGAGATAAGTCTGGCTGATCCGCTACTGCTACCACTTTAACAGTGTAGTACACGCTTGTACCAAAGGTGAACTTGTATTATCACTTGTAGTCTTAATTGTGTGTAGTGTTCCCGAAGGGCACTGCACAGGATTCTGCCTAACAACGGCCGTACTAGTCGGCCTTACCTCGGCTTGTCGAGTCAGTGAAATCCAGGCGCTGGTCGTCTCTGAGCCATATACCACCTTTCACAAGGACAAGGTAATCCTGCGGGGACACCCGGCATTTCTGCCCAAGGTTCCGTCTGTGTTAGGGAGAATTCTCTGTTTAGGCTGAATTTCCTAACCTAGTGAGTCCCCCAGCAGCTTTGCTGGATTTCTGGAGTTTGTTTTTTTCTCCTGCCAAGAGTGAGACTCTTTTTCTCCCACTCTTGGACATGATTTGTGGTGTTCCTTTGAATGTTAATGTGTTTCATGGGCTATCGGGTCTTTTACTCCATAGGGTCTCATATGTTTTTGTATGTGTGTTACACAGCACCCTCCGTGCAGTAACACCGGGGTGTCATAATGACCCCCCACCATAGACTCCATACCCTGGGACTGACTACTGTCTCCCAGGGCATGTAAAGTCGCCATTGGCTTTACTAGTCCCAAATTACTAACAGAACCAGTACAAACCATCATATTGTGGACGTACTGGTAGGGGCATATTATTCGAGGGGGCACTGTCCCGTCCCCCATCGTTGAGTTTTGGCTGGTGGCAGTGGATACTACTTTTTATATTCAACCGCGAATATATCTCTATGGGATTTTCCCATTGTTCGAGGCTAATACTTTTTAACATAGCCTCTAACATACCGCCGGTTTATTAATTTAATATTAATTCACCGGTTGGTATTTTCTGCCAGAACTCGGTTTTAAAATGGCGTTTGTGTTCGCCTCTGTAACTCCAAAGCAAAGGTCGAGCCCTTTGTTCCACTTTTTGGCGGGCTTCTCCACAGAAGCCTCCAAAAGTGGTGCCACTCTGTCTGGGTACCACAGGGGGTGTGGGAGGGGGTTTAGGCACCCTGGACTGAGTTACCTTGGTAACTCAAGTCACACTCTTGTATGCTTCACCCAAGTGGTGAGCCGGCCGGCTCACCACTTAGCATGTTTGATTGACAGCTAGGCTGAGTGAATGGGGGTATGTTGCATAAAAGCAGGGCTTTGGGGACTGGAACTTCAGAAGTCGCCACAGGACCTGAGAATCCGACGAGGGAGAAGCTGAGCCGACCTACCACGACGACACCACCGGTGGAGCCCTGCGGAACCGACTCACCGCTTCCCGACGACAGAGAAGATCTCCCGGCTGGAGAGGCTTCTTCCCCTGACTGGTGGGCACAACCAGTTTACCTTCCTTTCTAGCATCCCAGGACGTCTTATGGTCGAATTGCCCGTGCCAAGCACCCCAGCAACCAGATAGCCACTTACCACTGGACTGCAAATAAAAGGACCGCTCCTTTTAATTGAGAACTCCGCTGCTGGTTTCTTCCCTGAGCAGTGCAACGGACTCCTGCTTTCCTCCCTACGAGATCCTCTCTTCCTCCGGACGAAGCACCGACTTGCACCCGCTGCCAGGAACAACTGCCCCAGCTGGAGCGTTCTCACCATTTAAAGGTACCGTGTCCACCAGGCCTCCCTTTCTAAGATTGCTACAAGGTAACGATAATCCCTTAACCGTCTGGACTGGGCTGGCCGCCTTGACCATCTAACTGGTCCCTTTCTTTTTGGTCCAACTCTTTCTGAACTTATTGCGAGACTTTTGGGCACTTTGAACCGTTTGACCTTGGACACATTTCGACCGGAGCCTCTTATAGTGGGTCCAGCCTTGTTAACTTTGACTTTACGGTTTTAACCTGCCTTCTGCTCATACTGTGTTCTTCTGAAAGTGTTGGGATCTGTTTCTATCTTTGCTCTGCCTTTCTCTCCCTTTTAAACCGATTGATTAGAGTGCCATCTTCGTTAAGCGCTCACCGCTGTCTGAAAATAAGTGTTGCTTTACTTAAGACTTGTCTAACTAATCGTTGAAGGGAGTCTATATCTTTTAGTGACCGTGTTTTTGAACTGCTTGATATTAGTGCCAGTGTGTTTAACTAGATGTGTTTTAAATAAATAATTCTATCTCTTTTACACCAAGCTCTGGTCAGTGTATGCCTGTTCTACTGTGTTCTTTTGACCTATTGTGAATACTCTGTATACTGCCTAACTCTTCTTGAGAGAAGTCTGACTGCTCAGCCACAGCTACCTGGTAAACCGGATGGTACAGACTGCTACCAATTGGGTTTACTGCCAACCGCCTGTAGTCTTAAACCTTTTGCAGTGGTCCCAGAGGGAACAGCACAGGTGTCTGCCTAACAGTCTGCTTTCCACTTAAACGAGGAAATAGTCCTTCCTACGTTTTTCCCCGCTCCCAAGGACGAAGCACAGCGAGTGCTGCACTACCTGGATGTCAGGTGTACCCTGAAATTCTACTTGGACAGGATCAAGTCTTCTGCAAATCGGACGCCCTGTTTGTCACTTTCAGGGGCTCAAGACCAGGCTATCAGGCCTCTAATACTTCCATATCCCGCTGGATGGTCTCTGTCATCAAAGAAGCATATGAGGGCCAGCACAACCTGCTCCCGGCCAACATGCATGCCCACACACTCAGGGCCAAGGCAACGGCCATCACATTCCAGCGACATGTCCCCTAGCAAGTCATAAGCAGGGGGGCCACTTGGGCACCTCCCTCGGCTTTCTGCAAGCATTACTGTTCAGATGTCGGCTCTAGACCTGATGCGGCTTTCGGACAGATGGTTCTTAGGAACCTATTTGCTTAAGGAGGGTATCCTCTCCACTCTGGGGCTACAATCTGTTGTAATCGCCCATACAGTATGGAGGAAAGGGGACGGGACTTAAGAGTAATTATAAGTTACTCACCGTAGTGACTAACATACTCTTAGTCCCCTTTCCTGCAACCTCCCCCTAATAATACTGGTGTCATTAGGCAATGTTAAATCTATTGTCGACGCGTCAATGGGGACTGAGGTGTGGCGCCGGAGGGCGGAGTCAGGGCAGTGCATGCTCCCTGGGCCGCACCCCAGCGCGCCTTTAAATTTAAAGGGTAAAAAGGTTTTTTCTGGTGAAAAAGGTTCTGTCTCCTGTCCCTTGGAAGTGACGCCCATACAGTATGGAGGAAAGGGGACTATGGACTACAAGTACGTTAGTCACTACGGTGAATAACGTATCATTTTTTAAATAGAGATTGCCTCTACTGATGTCAATTATTTTGGTACTGAAGGAGGTCATGCCAAGCTCAATACGAATCATCTGGATGGTGGTAGCTCTAGATAGACCTAAAATGTTGCGCCAGATGTAACCCTCCAGGCGGTCTGTCCAGCGGGTAGAATCGGTATATGAACATTCCAACACGTAATTAATGCAAGATACCAGCTGTTGCTGATGCACCGTAGCTACTCCCGCCAGGTTAAAGCCTGCTTTGTTAGTAACGGCATCCAGATAACATATTACTGCCGGTTGTAGATATTTTACCGACTTCCCTTGGCAGTCCTAAATTGCGTTAATTTGGATTTATCAAAATTGATGTGTAGGTCGTGTGGCGAGGGCTGCTTACAGGCCGTGCCAAGGTAAGGAGGACGTCCGCCCCAAACAAATTCCTGGTGCTCGCACGAGTGTGTACAGACCTCCTCCCATCCCTACCTTACCTATGATGATGGCTAACACAGATGTGGGAAAACCACAATGGGAGGCTGTAGAGGGAAGCCCCTACGCAGCAGCATCTTGCACTTCTTCGCAGCACACACCTAACACTGGCCACACGAGAAAGCGGTGCAGCAAAGGCGCAAGTAATCTACACACCATTCAGCAAAAGATGCCTTATTAATGAGGCTCCCACCAGCTCACCATAGATATTAAGATTGAAAAGGCCCATTGGGAAGGTCTTATGGAACAGGGACCACAGTTCCTCAGAAACTTTCCTTGCCAGAGCTGCTTCCAGAAAAAGGGGTGGGGCTTACAAGCCCTTTTTCAAGCCTCCCTAAACACTCCCCCTTGAGCCAGGTAAGTTATTGGACATGGTGAGTTGCCGATCCTGGGAGGGGCTGGGGGTATTTAAGGAGGCGTGTGTGAGTTTGTAGGTGAGGGTTAGTTGGGTGAGGACAGGAGACAGAGGAGGACGTCCAAGAGACCAGAGGAGGCAAGAGCAACTACAGTGCACAGGTTATTGTTAAGGAGGTCGTCTGTGGAGTGTTTGTGTGAGAGAGAGGAGAGTGTGTGTATTATAGACAGAGTAGTAGTGCTGGAGTGGGATAGTAGTAGGAACGGGGGTAGCAGTAGTAGTTGTGGCGAGTAAAGGTAGTATGATCTATATGATATGGCATTTATAACACGCCTGTACACAAGTGTTTCTAGGTGTGTCAAGACAAGGAGGGGGAAAGAAAGGGAGGACAAAACAACCAAATCAATATGCGCAGCTCATAAGTGCAGAGAGAATGGACTGCAGAGTTGCAGGAACAGACCCTTAAGTGCTGGGGGAGCCTAGAGTCAGTGTGAGGTCATCTGGACATGCAGGAGCCTGGGACTGAGTTCAGAGGGTATCCAGGTGACCAGTGCGCGGAGCAGTTGGGTACATCAGCTGGGGAGAGGAAGAGAGAAAGGGGAAGCAAAAAGGAAAGTCTTGAGTTGCTGCCAGAACCGGAGGTGGTTCTGCTCAACTTTGAGAGAAACAGCAAGGATGTTCCAGAGGGCGGCCCCAGTCGAGGAGAAAGATCTGCCCCCAACTCTCTGCTTGGCGAAGCATCTGACCCTCAAAGAGTTGGAGGTGGATGAGCGGTGAACTCGAAGGAAAATGTTTTAGAAGAGAAAGTTGGAGGTAGAGCGGTCCCAGGCCCCAGAAAGTCTTCTGGACGATGCAGAGGATCTTGAACTTGATCCTTGCAGCCACGGCGAGCCAGTGAAGAGATTTCAGTGCTGGAGAGATACGATCCATGGGCTTGATACCAATTTCAAGTCTCACAGTCCTGCTCTGGATAAATTGTAAAGGTCGAACAGTAGAGGTAGGCATATTTAGAAAGAGGCTGTTGCATTAGTCTAGCCTAGAGAGGACCAGAGCTCTGGAGACAGTGAGCTTCTGGGGGAAAGTGAGTAAAGGAAGAATACCTCTGAGGAGGTGCAGCTGATAGTTTGACTTCTTAGAGACGTCAGAAATATGAAGAGAGAAGGAGAGGATGGAGTCGAAGATGACACAAAGGTTTTTAGCCTCACAGGAAGGAGCAGGAAGAGGGCCCAGACTGGGTGGCCAAAGAGAGAGGAAAGGAGGGAGCAGGTGTCCCAATGAGGAGGATCTTAGTCTTAATGGCATTAAGGCAGAGATCATTGGTGGCACACCATTTCTGAATTACAGCCAGACAGTCTGGTATGAGAGAAGGAGCAGAGGTGGCTGAGCGGAGCCTGAAAAAGAGCTGCGTGTCCTCCGCATAACACTGAAAATTGGAGCAGAGAGTAACGATGCAGTCGGCAAGAGGTGCCAGGTATTGGTTGAACAGCCAGGGAGAGAGGTTAACCCCCTGTGGAACACCATAAGTAGAGAGAGAGCGATAGAAGAGTGGAAAGACCCCAATTGCACCTGAGTAGGTCAGTCAGTGGGAAAGGAGGTCAACCAGGCCAGGGCCTGATCAGTGATAACCAGGTTGTCACATAAGCGTTTGAGCAGGATGGCATGGTTGACCATGTCAAAAGCAGAGGATCGATCGAGGAGAATGAGAACAGAAGGGAGATTTGAGTCATAATTGAGGAGAAGTTTCCATTCTTCTTGCAGCTCTGAAGCCAGAGTGGTGGTCTTGCAGGCAACCAACAGATTAATTATGCAGATTAAGCTGGTAGATGGGCAGCTTTTCTAAGAGTGCACCCAGGAAAGGAGTGATGGAGATAGGGCGACAGTTAGCCAGAGAGGAAGGATCGGCTGAGGGCTTCTTTAGAAGTGGATGCACAAGGGAGTGCTTAACAGGGGAGGGGAAAGTTCCAGTGGCAAAGGAGGAATTTCAGAAATCGGCCAAGGCTGGAGCAAGGGTGTCGATGTGGTCCTTGATGGTTCTGAATGAGCAGGGGAGAACCTACTTTGACAAGACTTTCAAAGATCAGACTTGTCTATAACCATCGTCTGGGTGAACAGGGGAAAGGAGGAGAAAGGAGGAGGTGAGACAGCCTCAGACGGGCCAGGAGTACAGGATGTAGAGAGGGTGTGCAGGATGTCCTGAGTTTTAGTGGTGAAATGAGAAGCCAAGACTGTGCAGAGGGCCTGGGAGGGAACATGAGAGGTAGAGACTGCAGCAGGATTGGCCAGCTCCTTGCAGATTTTGAAAAGCTTGGCCGAGTTGTTAGATGCCACAGAGACACAGGCTTGGATGTAGGCTCTCTTTTAGAGAGGACAGTCTGGTACTGCCTTTGGAGCATGCGGGCAGGCCAGTCTGTCGGGGGGTGCACCAGATGCCCTCCACTTCCTCTCCTCCGCCCTACAATTGCGTTTAAGGCTGGCGAGGTTAGACTCGTACCAAGAGTCGCACTTGGATTTGGGCTTTAAACGGATCCTCATGACAGGGGCAAGGACATCCAGAGATGCAAGTTAAAGAGGGCTGTGTCAGGGTGTGAGTCAGCCAAAGGTGCAGGAGGAGAGAAAGTAGCAACGCCTAAACTGACACACACTTCATGGGTCGGATGACCGAGAAGGTAGGTGGCAGTGGTGGAGTCGGCTTGACCTGTGGGGTAGAGAAAGAGAGAGGTGGGAGGAGTAGTAGGTGAGTAGTAGGTGGCAGAGAAGTGAGGGAAGAATACAAATGGTAGAGGGGTAGTTGATTGTACAGGGGTGTGCACGGCACCATTTCCCAGGGTGAGCAGGGCACCATATCCCCGCATTCTTTAGCAGTGAGAAGGGTGTGTACAGGGCACAATACCCCGGAGAGTCCCTGATGTCAAACGGGTTAGTAGAGGATGAGCGGGAAACCATATCCCCGGGTTCTGTAATGGTGAGAGCGGTTTGCTGGGCACCTGAGTGTCTGAGTGTCTTGGAGCAGTAAAGGTAGTAGAGAGGTAGTGCTAGTAGGAAAATAGGAACTGTAGTAGAGCGGGAAGAGCGACATTGAGTGTGAGAGTAGGAGGGGTTATTGGCATTAAGTGAAATAGAAATTATAACATGGTGAATAGCAAGAGGTAGGGAAATGTAGTGAGAGGAAGGAGGGAAAATGCAAGCAGCAGTAAATAATTGGAGTGGGAAAGGAAGTAAATTACGAACCGTGAAGGTGGAAAGGCAGAGCGAGCGATTGGAGGGAAAGTAACATGGTGGGAGGAGAATAAATTAAGGGACCAGTATAGGAAGGGGTCAAGTGTGAGCGGTTGTGAGAGAAGTGTGCATGACGCTGGGTGTAAGAAGGCACCATTCCCTATTCCTGGAGAGACTAGCCAACGATAGGAGAGGGAATGTTAGAAGTTTCCTAGGGAGACAGGTAGCCAGCATCTTAGGGAAAACACCTAGAGTCATAGTAGCACAGATGGGTGTTACTGATTGGTAGTGACTAACAACCCAGTAGGGACATCTGGGGCTGGGAGGTGGGTCCCAAGTCTGGGGAAGTTGAGAGAGAAACGGGACGGCCTTAGCGCCAATCATCCCCAGTCCCTTAGACCCCAAATAATCGAGAATAGAAGCAGCCATTCTGACCATTAAGTTTTCAGATAAACACCCTTGGACTTTTCATAAGAGTTAGCATGGTTATTTGTGGCAGGACGCCCCATCACATGTGGTATCATCGGGGGAATAGACCAGGTCCCGAAGCAGAGATCGCCTATGCCTATCCAAGAGGAATGACCACTGCTGTGAAGATACTGAAGGTAGCACGCCTTACCCGAACTGCGAGGCTACCTACCAGAGCATCATTGCCCGCTGCTGGTTATGCCTTATATGCCAATGAGAACGTTATAGTGCAACCGGGAGGACAGGTTTGAAGATCGAACTCCCTTGAGGAACCTCTGGGAGGATTAGACCGAGATCTGGTTTGGCGCACCAGCATTCTTTGGATGTAGGGGCCAGAATTATAGAAAGAACTTACATCAGTGAAGTCAAGGTCCCTCTCTTCAACCTGGGAAAGCACACCTACCCGCATTCAAACAGGATAAGCCATCACCCAGCCAATAGGTGAAAGTGCCCTGTTCCTGAAGGTTGAAGAGGTTAAGGTTTTCTGGAACCCAGTGAAAACTCCTATCGTGCCTAGAATTGGGCAGACCAGGCCCAGAGAAGATCAGTGTTCTCAGAACTGGTGAGAAGAGGGAAGGAAGCAAGACATGGTGGACCTGGAACAAAAAAATCTTCAGAGAAGACCTGTTCTACAAACAGCTGAGGTTTCGATCCAGACTGTGGAGCGTTCCAGCCGTACTTTGACAAGTGACTGTTGGTCCCAAATACCCAGCCAGCCAGTGGAGGTTAACGGTGCAGACAACCATAAAAGATTTGGTTCAGCTGACAATGAGGGCTCCCTTCCCCGAGTGAAGATAGAGCATGGTCCGAATACTGAAGCCAGGGGTTCAGTTCCCGTTGCCAAATCCAGTTTTGAGGTACTGAATGCGTTGAGAACTCAAGAAGCGGAAGAAACCGATGATTGGAACGGGTGTGAGAACAAACCACCCACTCTAGAACCAGATCCTGGGACGACATCCTCAGAGTATGAGGACATCTCAACTTTAGAATCTGAAGACAGAGCGAGGTCATCCCCAGACAGTAAGTCATGTGGGTCCTGAGTCAGAAGAAAGAGTCAAAGTGGTCAGGATTGGAGCTCGAGTGTTAGGCAGAATCCTGTGCAGTTCCCTTAGGCAGCACTACACAAGATTAGGACTACAGGTGAGAGCAATAAATCCCCTTTGGTATCAGTCTGTACCACAAAGATTTAGTTGGTAGCTGTGGCTGAGCAGTCAGACTTATCTCAAGAGGGAGATGAGCAGTATTCAGGGTTTATACATTAGGCACACTAGACTATGGAACAAGGAAACACTGACCAAAGCTTTGTAGTTAAAAAGTAAATATATATTTATTTTATACACTTCTAATCAAACACATGTATCACAAGTATCAAGCAAGTTAAAATAAGTCAAGGAAAAATATACACACTCCCTATATTAATTGTAGACCAAGTGAACCAGAGTGAAAACTGAGCAAAACCGCACAGTGAAAACTACACACAAGGGATCCTCTAACAATTCCTCACAAGGGAGAGAAAACACAAGTTATTCAGAAATAAGTTATTATATTCCCTAGCAACACTTCCCATCAGTTGTGAACCAGTTCAACAAGACAGTGCATTCATATAAGCAATACTTGGAATGAAAACTGAGCAAAATGGCACTTCACAATGATTAAGCAGTGGGAACAAAGGGAAGTTATAAGAAAGGGGTGCACCACACAGTTCGAATGGAGAATCAATCTTGAGAAGGCAGATCTAACAAATGTGACCAGAGTCAATAGGCCTGTGCCAAAGTTAGTGGTACAGGGCAAGGGCCCAGGAGCAAAATGTTCTCGTAGCTGCAGTCATGTCTTTGGTTAACAATATTTGAAATGGTGGTTGCAAAAGTTTGAAAAGACAACGTTAGGAGAGGGGGCGGCCAACCCAACAGGTAGGTAAAGGATTTAAAACACCTTTAGTGCTACCACGAAGAAAGGGCAGCCTGGCGGAACAATGTACCTTTAAAGTGAAGAAGTGGCTCCTGCGGTGGCGGTTGTTCCTGGTAGCTCCTACAATTCGAGGGGTCCAGCAGAGGAAGAGAAGCTCTCGTCGTGGAGGAAAATTCATGGTACTGCACTACCCAGGGATGAAACCAGCCGCGGTGCTGCCAAACGAAGTTTAGAAGGTACGCTCCTTTTAATCGTGGTCCGGTCGATAGCTGCCTGGCTATCCGGTCTCCCAAGTGCGGGGCACTGGCGATTCGACCACAGCAGGTTCGGGAAGGCGATTGGCAAACTGGTTGGCCCCACCAGTTTAAGGGAAGAAGGCTCTTTCCGATGAAGATCTCCTCTCGTCGTGTGGAGAAAAGTGGTGAGACGCTGCAGCAGGGCTTCACCCGTGGTTCAGTCGTTGCAGATGTCTTTGGCTTCTCTCCTCTTCTGTCTCTTAGTTCCAGTGGCGACGTCTTGCTCTTCCAGTCCTCAGGATCCTGCTTTTATGCAAAAAAGAGCCCCATTCATACAGCCTAGCTGTCACTCACACAGTGGAGTGGTCATCTTGGCGGGAGACCCTCCAGCCTATCAGGATAGAGTGCAACATGGGTTGCAGAGGCAACCCTGTCCAGGGGTCTTACTCCCCCTCCCACACAATGGACCCACCCCAGCCTCAGTGGCGCTGGAAGGAGGGCTTCTGGGCAGAAGCCCGCCAAACGGATGAACAAAGAATCCCCGACCTGAGTTAGGATTGTAGAGAAAGACACGAGAAAGAAGTTATATTAAAGTTCTGGCAAAAATAACCCACGAAAGCAAAGTTAATATTCAAATGCACCGGCGGTATGTTAGAGGCTGTCATAAAAAGTGGTAGCCTCGAACAATGGGAAAATCCCATAGAGAAATATTTGCCTTCGAATATTTATGGTAGTAACCACTGCCACCAGCCAGAAACATTTGAGACAGGTACTGTATGGTACCCGCTCGAAAATGAACATAGGGGAACATATGGGTTGTACTGGTTTAGTTCATAGGATTTGACTAGTAAAGTCAATGGGGACTTTACATGCCCTGGGAGACAGTAGTCAATCCCAGGGTATGGAGTCTATGTTTGGGGGTTGCTACAAAACCCCTGTGTCACTGCACTGAGGGTGCTGTGTAACACAAGTGAATAAAGATGGTTCCTATGGGGGGAGAGAAATCCCATAGACATTAACCACAAAAAATAGCCTACAACGCACATAGCAAAAATGCATAAGAGTGGGAAAAAGAGTCTCACTCTTAGCAGGTAAAAAGAAACAAACCCTTCAAATCCAGCAAAGCTGCTGGGGGACTCTATAAGTAAGGGAAATTGGCCATGAAATGAGAATTCTCCCTAACACCGAGACAGTCACAGATCCTGTACTGGAACAAGTCTAGAAAATTAAGTTGCAAGAAGAGATCCCAGGTCCACTCAACAGCCTAAAAGCAGAACAACCTGTGTTCATTAGGAGGGTTCCTTGGGGTTCTGGCCCCCATACTACCAGAAGAGAAGAGTACTCCGGTGGAACCATTGACAAAGGACAAGGAAACTGTTTCCTTTCCAAGATTTGAGGACAAACAAAGGAAATGTGGATCGGCAAAACTTGGTTGAAGTGGTAGTAGAGACGTGTGTCGGCCATTGACCCAGACCCAGATCTGGTAACACCTGGAAATCTGTTTCCGGAGGGGCCTCGAAGCAGAGGTGCTAACCTATATCCACAATCAAAAATGGATATTAAACTTTTGGGGTATCGTTGCATTGTTCCCATGCAGGTAGTACGTGATCTGCCATAGGAAGTAATCTTAGGAACTGACTTTCCGCTGTTTAATTTGTGCTACTGAGAAATCCAGAGCAAGGCACAATCTAGCAGGCTAGAACCAGAACAGGGGCAACATAACCCAGAGATCATCTCCAAAGCAAGTGTGGGGGTATGTGACCTGGCCTGCTTACAGGCTGTGTCAGGGAAGGGAGTCCACCCCAAACATTCCCTGTTGCTCGTGCAAGTGTGTATAGACCCCCTCCCATCCCCACCTTACCTATGATGATGGCGAACACTGATAGGGGAAAACCACAACAGGAGGTAGCAGAGGGAAGCCACCACGCAGCAGCTTGCACTTCTTTGTAGCACACAGCCAGCAGCCTAACACCGCAAGAAAAGCGATGCGGCAAAGTCACCAGCAATCTTCACACCAGCAGCAGAGAGTGACAAATAGTGGAGTGGGTGGCCCCTCGTGAAGGGCCACAAGTGGAGGGAAATGCTACAACAGGGTAGTGAGGAGGAGCTGGAGTCCACACAAGGTGAGCAAGACACGAGCGAACAGTGGAGGACAGCCCTCTCCCTGGAGGTCAGGAGGTAGGGCCTAGGGATAGAGAGGCAGCAGGCCCTTCATAGAGAGTGACAGAGGAGCACCAGGAGCAGCCACACCAGCAGTGACATATAGTGGAGTAGGGTGACCACCAAGATGGGCCACAGGCTGAGGGAAAAGTGGCAGACTCGGAGTAGTGGAAAAACCAGCGGGGGTACCGGCCCCCAGGGGAGAGGGAGCACAGGGAGGCACAGCAGGTGGTCAGAAGTAAACTGGGGGTAAACGCAACCCAACCCCCGAGGAGGAGCACAAGGGATCCGAGACCTGGACAGTAAATTGGGGTGACGCACCTGAAAGAGGGGACACAATTGCGAAACGGAGGGTCAAAAGCCCGCCACAAACCTGGGTGTATGGTTTTTTCTTTTTTTAATCAATTTTGATTAGTTTGCAACATGTCAGCCATACAGTTCAGTAAATCGTTACACATATTAACTCTCGCGTAGTTTCCTGTTGCATTTTCTCCTCTCTCCTACCCCCAAATCCCCCCCTCCCCCAGCCTTCAGCACACTTTGTTATTCCTTCGCCCCACTCCTGTGGACGTTCCTCCCACTACTCTGCCCCTGCGGGACTATCTCCTCCCGGGCATTCCTGGTCAGACCCGAACAGTGTCGTTACTAGTTGTCTCCAAGCCATCAACGTGTCCACCTCTCCCTCCCCTCCACTACTTGCTGCCTCGTGCCATACCGTTGTTTCGGCATTCGCCCATATCTTAAGATCTTGCCACCTGGCATGTACCATTGGTCTCTTGCTCGCTTTCCAGTTCATTGCTCACGTGTTTTGCTTTGATAGGTCTTGGGAACCCCCCCCAACAGACACACCCCTCCCCCCGGGGAGTTCACGTCCAAGTTTTCTTTTCTTGCCACGAAGTGGGCCACTCCCTCCAAAAGTCTCCTATTTCGGGGCATGACCAAAATATATGCACCATTCCTGCATTCTTTTCCCCACATTTCGGACATGTCTGTAAACCTGCGTTTTTAAACATCGCCATTTTCTTGGTGGTCATGTATGCTCTGTGGGTGACGTATAACTAAATCTGTTGCAGCCTCGTGTTTCTCGATACCTTTTTGTGGTATCCCTGTGCTCTGACCCACAGCCCATCCTCCATTGCTTCCCCCACGTCCCCCTCCCAGTCTAGTCTTGTCTGGATCACCTCTTTCCCAACCTTAGACATCAGCAACTCATATATACGGGAGACCTAATGGCCCCCTTCCGACACGTCATTAAATGTTTCTATGGTTGCCTCGGGCTGTTGGGCTAACACTGCTTCTTTCCATGTACCCTTGATAGTCCTCACCAACCTAGAATATGTGATATACTGTCCATGATGCAACCCTGTTTCTTCCACCAGTGTATTGAACTCCTCCTCCTTCCCATCTTGCCACACATCCCCCAATGTCACTATGCCTGCCGGTTCCCACTTCTTCCTGATATTCAGCCTCATTTGTTCATCCACTCCTTCTAGCTCCACTAGCGGCATCTGTGGGGAACACGGAGACGGGTTCTTCATTAACTGACCAGCCCTGCGCCACATCTTCCCTCCCAGGTTTAACAATCTGCCTTCTCCCACCCGTTGTAGTTTGGGCAACGACATCCTTTCATTCAAAAAGTAAGGGGTGCTTTCCGCCCTCAGCAGTTTGGACTTGTGTATGATCCTCCGATAACCACCATGCTACATATTGGAGTTGGCTAGCCAGATAATACACTTCAAAGTTGGGCAATCTAATGGCTCATTGTTCATACAAGTTTTGTCACTTCCATAATGCTATTATATTCCTGGAACTATGCCAGATAAAACCCCTGCATATACTTTGTAATTTCGAGAAGAATCGTTTGGGTATCATATATGGGATGTTAACAAAATAATGTAACAGCCTGGGTAGAACCACCATCTTCAACAATACCCCTCTTCCCATCATAGTCAAAGGTAGCTTAGCCCAAAATACCATACTGTTTTCTATTTTAGACACTGCCTTTGCAGTATTTTGCCTATGTTCGTCTACAGTATTATGATATACGTCTATGCCCAGTATCTAAATGTCTCAGTTTCCCACTTTATCTGTAGTACCGGCAGTTTGTGTTGTGGCATTCCTATGTACCTACCCAGGGGGAATATGCTTGATTTCTTTTGGGTGGGTTAACTGTTATGCCAGACAACCTCGCATATTGCTCCATAACCTCCAGAATATATTGTAAATTCTCTTCTGAGTACCTCAGGTACAGCAGCATGTGATCCTCATACATGGATATCAAGTGCTGCCCTCCCTTACTACTGATTCCTACCTCCCCATATTGCTGTCTTAAGTACGCCGCTAAGGGTTCTAATGCTAAGATCAAAAGCATCGGGGACCATGGGCATCCCTGTCTGGTTCCCTTGCTCAGACGCCATTGTTCTGAAATGCACGCGCCCGTTCTGACTCGCGCCAAAGGCTCACTGTATAATAATCGGACCCATCTCAAATATACGGGCCCAATGCCATATTCCCCTAAAACAGCCAACAGCCAGGGCCACTTGACTGAGTCAAAGGCTTTCACTGCATCTAGTGAGATTATTGCCGCCTCTTGAGAGCTCCCCTGGACCTGTTCTATAACATGATGGAGTCTATGCAGGTTGTCTGATATATTCCTACGTGGGACGTCCCCTGTTTGGTCTGAGTGTATGAGTTTGTTTATGACAAGTCTTAACCTTTTCACCATCATTGCTGTCAGGATCTTACTGTCCTGATTGAGCAGCGAGAGCGGTCTGTAGGACCTGCACTCCGTGTCCGGTTTGTTGGGTTTGAGGAGCGGAATAATGATAGTCTCCCGTAGCGACCTGGGCAATGTGCCTATACTAAACGCTTCATTTAGCATCGCTAGCAATGGGGGGAGTAATTCTGTTTTATAAGCTTTGTAGAACTCACTCGGGAGTCCATCTGCCCCTGGGGCTTTACTGGTGGGCAATTACTTTTTCGAGCTCCTATGATGTTATCGGGACCACTAGGTTCTCCCTTTCAGCTTCCTCAAATTTGGGGAGTGTGATCCCGGTTAATGCTTCCAGTACGTCTATCTCTTCTTCCTCAATGGAGTCTGCATACAATCTTTTATAGTATTCAAAAAAGCATTTGTTTACTCCTTCCTGGTTTTCCGTATCTGACCATCCTCCCCTTGCATCACTCTGATTGTTTGTCTGGGGGCTCTCACTTTTGTATAACCAGGCTAGTAATCTGCCTCCCTTGTCTCCTTCAGCATGCTGTCTCTCGACATATTTCTTATAACTTAGGTTGCCTAGCCTCTCCCAGTGATCCCTGCATTTTTGTTGTAAATGCTATA
Source organism: Ambystoma mexicanum (assembly GCF_040938575.1). NCBI lineage: Eukaryota > Metazoa > Chordata > Amphibia > Caudata > Ambystomatidae > Ambystoma > Ambystoma mexicanum. Next base: position 352,683,109 of record NC_090929.1, read on the forward strand.
TGGTCTCGGCCTCCTCTGGGGATCTCGTGCCCTCCTGCATCTTTGTTTCTAACTCCCGCTCTGCGTTTTGTAATTCCTGTATTATGCCTCCTTGAAGCGCTTTCGATTTAGCTATTGCCGCGCCCCTCACTACTACCTTAAATGGCTCTCACAATGTCCCAGCCAAATCTACACTACCTGTGTTATGTTAAATTCTGCTTGTGTCGTTTCTTTGTTAACTCTGTACCGAGATATATATATATATATATATATATATATATATAATCAAGTCTTGTATACAAGTTCTGTGGGGCAGAGTAGGGTGAGTATTCACACATCCAATAGTCGAAAGGCTTTTAGCAGGGTGCTTAGGGCCTTCACTGCTGGGGCCGGATGTACGGCCTTATCATCCGATCTGTCCTTTGTCAGGTCCAGGGTACAGTTAATGCCCCCCCCCCACACACTACTGCTCCGACCATATACGGGCTTATCTTTGTATATAAGGTTCCAAAGTATGCTGTAGTATCTTGATTCGGGGCATAAACGTTGATGATGCACACTTCTTTATTTTCCATTGTCCCCCTTATCAGCACCATCCTATCATCTTTATCTGTGGTGAACTCTAATAGCTTGAACGGGACATGTGTAGCGCTATCCATGTTATGACTCCTCTAGCTTACACTGAGTATGTTGCTCCAAGAGTTGTTCCTTTCCATTTCCTTGATATCACATCCTGCTTTTCTTTGGTCAGGTGAGTTTCCTGCAGCAATGCAATTTGTATTTTCTGTCTCTTCAGGTACATCATAACTCTGTTAAGTTTAATATAGTTATTGAGCCCCCTCACATTCCAGGTTGCTATCTTCATTTCATCCATCTTATCCATTTCCTACTCCTCCCATCTCCGCCCCCACCCTCCTCATCTTACTTTGTGGCTTGTGTCTGTAGGCTAGACCCCTATTAACTCTCCCAACTCCCTCCCTTCCCCCTCTTCTAAATACCCCAACTCCCATCCCCACCCCCCCTAACTATCCCAACAGTTGCCCAGCTATATCCCTGGATCTCAGGCTACCCCGCATCTAGTCTCTTTCTCTGACAATGGCGATACTCGGAGCTCTGCAGGGGGGATACCGCACTACCAGTATTTCGACTAAACTACCTACTGGGGGTGATAACGTGTTTCCTGGTGCTGCATACCCGGAAGCAGCACATGTCTCCTGCATTCTGCCTACGGTATACTGCACAGTTTTTGTCTTTAAACTATTATGTGCACTTTTCAGTCTAGTCTCCACATATCCTGCATTATATTCTAGTCCAAAAGTCAGTGGGCCTCATTACACGTTGTGCGGTAAAAACCTCAAATTACCGGCATGGCGCTCTTAACGTGTCTGCCCTCGCAAGAGGGCGCTAATAGCGTACCATTACGAGTACGCGGACACGAGCATAGCGCCATGCCGTTAAAGACCCAAAAAAGTCACTTAACGCCCTCGACGAAAGTGCAGATTGCACCTCCGCCCACATGCTGCATGCAAATAGCGGTCACTGCAATTAGCGGTGACCGTTAAATTGTGGAACCGGAAATAGCGTCATCGCACAGGAACGGGAAAGAGCACGGCGGCCATCTTTAAAAACACAATCCATTGCCATTCTCTGCCCCCTGGACCTGTTTGGAGCAGGTTGCAGTTGCAAATCATCAGGGACACCTTCAACATGCCCAAGGCATTCAAAATAAGCACTGACAGGCAGCGCAAAGAAACATTTACATCAGAGGAGTTGAACATGCTGACCCAGACCCTGGCTGACAATGCCGAGGATGTCTTTGCCAACGACATGCGGCGGCCGACACTACTAAAAAAAAAAGGCCATCTGGGATGAAGTTGCGGTGAAAGTCAGTGCAGTGGGCACCAGCACCCGCACTGTGCGTGAGTGCAGGAAAAGGTGGGACGACCTCAGACTGCGGGTGAGGGGCATCCTTGCCGAAAACCACCGAATAGCCACTGCAGGTGGAGCCGGTTCACCCATCAAACTAAAGGAATGGGAGGAGACCTGTGGAAACCTAATCGCAGTGGAATCCATTGACGGAGTAGGCACTATGGAGCAAGGCGTGGGAACCACTTCGGATGGAGGTCAGTGTACACATGACAGGATGCTATGTGAATGTACTCTTCCCCCCCAAATGTGAGTCCAGAATCCTCTCATGCATGAACACACATCCACACATGCATCCATCCCTGCCCATGTCAGTGTCAGACCCAAACACACACACATCACCAGAGACAAGTGCCAAACACAATCATGCATGGATGAGGCACTGAACTGGCACATCACCTGCATCCACAACTATTAAGTCCCAATATCCACAACTGCATCATTGATGTATCCTGCATGAAGTACATAGAAACGTAGCCAATGCCATCCCCCTTCTTGTCCCTGACAGGCTCACATACAGATGGTGAGGATGCCGCAAATGCATCCCAGGCACCGCCTACAAGTAAGAGACCAAGGGCACAGGACTCTGAGGACACCCACACAACATCAAGGGGCAAGGGGGGGAAGGTTCCACCTGATGAGTGTCACGCATCGGAGGAGTGCCACTGCCAGGGTAGAAGTAGCCACACCACAAACTGCAGCCCCACCACCGGAGGTGAACCCACAACCACCAATACCAGCCACCGAGGGCCCACCATCAGCTGCACCAAGCTCCGCAGGAGAGGCAGCCGCCACTGCCCCCCTATCTGATTTTGAGGACACCACAGTTGGCACAATGGAGATGCACACCCCAAGCCCCCCTAGAACCACTGAGCCAGCACCATTCCAGACACCTGGGTCTGATGTTACTGGTGAGGACAACATTCTAGCCATAATGTCCCCAATGGTGGCCTCACCTGCTGTCATGGATGCATCTGAGGGCACAGCAGCCACTACACCATCACCCAGCACTGCCCTCGAGCTGGCCACCATCCGGCAGCGTCAACAGGAACTAACTGTGCTGGTTGGCCAGCATGTTGAGGAGGCTGCCCATCTCAGGGAGGATATTGTGGAGACGGCAAGGCACTCCCATTGAGAGGATGGAGGCCTGTACTGACAGGCTGTGTGAGGAGATAGCCAGACTTAGGGAGGTCCTCACTCGAATAGCTGACACAATGGACCGCCACTTCACACCACGAGGACAGTCTGCCACGTCGTCATCTGCCGGTTCAATGCAGACAAGCCGCCTCCGCCGCTCAACATGCACCACCAGGCGCATGTCTGGCCATCCTCCAAATGCTGCTGCAGACAATGGCCAATAGGGGGTTAATGGCGATTCTTCTGCGTGCATGGGCCAACGCAAACATGGCAGACACATGAGGAACTGTTGTGGGGGGTGGGTGGAAGGGTGTTATGGGTCTGTTGTGGGGGTGGGTGGAAGGGTGTTACGGGTCTGTTGTGGGGGGTGGGTGGAAGGGTGGTGGGATGATTGGGGACATGCACTTTTTCATCTTTCCGTTACTTAATACACTGGTGTCTGATCAAAACACAGGCTTGGACATCTTCATTGTGTTTGTGTACTTTATTGGAGACAGGGTTCATTGCGTGCTTCTAAACATACACCAGTGCATTACTACCCATATCCATGTGACAGTACCAAAACATGTTCCTCAGAATATTTGGTTGATCAGATGCTGTCTCACAGCACGTCCCTCCTGCCCATCCCCTCTTGCATGACCTGCATCCCCTTCACCTCCGTCCTCATCACCATCATCATCCTCATCAGGTGCTTCTTTTTCAACGTCAGGGGGCAGTGGCACATTCCGTCTGATACACATATTGTGCAGCATGACACATGCCATGGTGATCTTGGCCACCTTCTCATGGCCATACAGGAGAGCACCACCAGACCTGCTAATGCACCTAAACCGTGACTTCAAAAGGCCAAAAGTCTGCTCGATCACGATGCGGGTACTGGTATGTGCACGATTGTATTCCTCTTCGTGGCTGTTGTGTGGGTTCCGTACAGGTGTGAGGAGCCAGCTCTTCAGGGGATAGCCCGCATCACCTGTATGGGGGAACAAATGGGGTCCTGTTACTGTTCACCTCAAGAGCGGCCTGTTCATATCACACAAATTGACATTGCATTGTGATTCAAGTACACAGTCAACAGCATACATGCAGATGGTCCGTGTGACAGCAATGTGCAAGGGTGAGCTCGACCCTGCAAGTAGACATGCCCCATTATTGCCTCCAACAGTAATTGACATGTCCTGGGTGAGGCGAGGTCTTAGGTGTCCCTGGGCCCAGGCAGATTTGGTTCCTCACTGTTGTTGTACTGCCATTCCAACATAGATGTTGCCATGCAGTGAGGCATCACTTCAGTGGTGGTAAAGGTGCGTGGTGAAATGCTATGTCTATGGCTAGGGCTGATCCCTTTGCATGCATCATAGGGCACATTGCATTATTGATGTTGTGCTGGACTGATTCCGGATGACTATCTTGATGGCACGTATGAAATCTGGGTATTTTGTGGCGTGGAATGTTGTGCAATGTGTATGTTGATGGATGTTTGATGCTACTAGACCTGAAATGTCATCTGTGTTGTGTAACTCATACTTGCATGTCGGTTCATCTCAAGTACTTTGCGGCCTTCCCAGATGGACATTGGCGTACATCTGTATGTGCATTTTGCAGACAGACGACAAGCTACACCTAGTTGGAGTATGTATCTCCCCCCCCCAAATCACACCCAGTTGAAGTATGTACCCCCCCCCCCCAATCACACTGCCATGTGCTTGCCCTGCTACTCACCAAGTAGCAACAAACGTTGTGCGGTTTGTCGCTCCATGTAGCGTGGGATAGTTGAGTTCCGCAGGAGGATGGAATCATGGGTTGATCCGGGAAATCGGGCACAGCAATGTGTGACAATCTTGTTGGCGTCACATACCATTTGGACATTGATGGAGTGGAATTGCTTCCTGTTTCGGTAGACCACTTCATTGCGATGTGGGACCACCAATTCCACATGTGTACAGTTGATGGCCCCGATGCAACTTGGGATGCCTGCCAGTGAATAAAAGCCATTTTCATTCCCAGAGGGCCACTCGGTTCCAAATGTTGTGCTGCGACAGTTTGCACCTCTGTTGTTCACTATCCGTTCTGTTTTGGTGCTCCGTCTTAGCATCTCTCCCTTTCGCTGTGGCCAGTGCTGCTATAATGCAGTGCAATACCCCCCTTGTCATCTGCAGCTCTTGCGCTTAGACCACCCTGTTTTGCTTTACCGACCCGGTTCCTGATACCTAGCTCACTTACTTGCCTGCCCTGCTTTCCGGGCTGGTCCCCATTACATGGTACTGTTTCAGCAATGTGATGCTGATTGACCTTGCATGGGTTCACCAGCTCCACCCGACTGCTGGCTCTGCGCTGGGTGCTGTGCCAGAGTTTTACATCATATTGCTGGAGCCCGTTCTTCTGTACTGTTCCTTATTCCTTGGGCGCCAGCATTTAGCTGTGTAACTCACTTCTTTCTACTTGTCACTATTGGGAGAGTGACCTACTATAGGGTTCCCCTTTTTCCCCGGTCCTCCACAGGTCTGTTACCACGTGCTGACTCAATATTGTTTTATGTAGCAGCTGAGTATCTGTGCTCTGCAGGCCTTTTAATCCTTGGCTACGTCAGTTTCCCTTTGCACATAGCTTTGACAGCATCTTCCTATTTTTTTTTTACTGTTGCCATCTGTTTGGCCACTATGTATCTTCTCCTACTGATACAAGTTTGAGATGGTTAAACGACTGCTCTGCAGAGGTGTGGGCTGCGCTCGCCCACACAGAACAATGTTATGGTCCAACTAGACATTTAACTCTCTGTGAGTGCTTGGTCTGCCTATGTCCCGGCTCTGCCACCACTGGTTTGCTGAGTTCCATGGGCTCCGTGTTATGTCTGGACTCTTTCTGCTGGTATTTCTTCCACTCTCGCCGGCTTGGTGAGTCTGATCCTGTCCCTTCGTTCTCCTGACCCTCCCCCACCGTCCTTTTTCCTCCAGACCTGCTGCCCGGCGCTGTATGTTTACTAGCCTTGTTGAGTTGGATTCACTTCGATTATCCCGCAGGGGCTCCTTTTTCCGACAGTTGCGGCCGCCGGTGACCTCCACTCCTTAATTGGGACGGACTGCCAAATGATATCATATGCGCTCCACCAACAGGGTGCTGGCCTCTCTGCCTCCAGTATTGCAAAGTAGTTAGTATAGTTCCTCAGAGCAGGGAGAGATGCCCGCCAGCTTTTACGCAACTTTAAACAGCACATTCAGCCAGCCACAGTCCCTTCGGTGGTGCGTCCGTCGTCCTTGCGAGGCTTATCCGCATCTTGTGGGCACTGTCCTTTGTTCGGGAGCGGCTGCCATTTTGGTCAAGTCTCCTCGGTCCCCCGCAGGGATTTCTTAACTCTAGAACTTCTGTTCCGCTCCTCGGTTTGGCTTCTGAGTTTGCTCACGACGTCGTCCTCCTGTTCCACAGCAGCAGGTGCGTTATTATATTCCGTGCACCAGTTCTGTCATATGTGTACCCTCGGATCGTATAGGATCAGCACGAGCTTCTAGGAAACACCACTTATCCCATTGCAATTTAGCCACGCCCCCCGACCCTGGGTGTATGGTTATGGAGATTCAAGTGGCAATGGGATGAAAGATAGGCACAGAGAGGAAGGTGATCCCCAGGGGAGAGTGATAGCAGAGGGTACATCGCAACGTAGAGGCCAGGCCAGGTGGATGAGTTGGAAAGCAGCGCTCTTGCAATTCCAATATCCCGACAGGGGAGACATGACGACGACCAAGGCCGAGGGCGGATCCCACCCATGTTCCACGGAAATTGCCACTATAAAAAGCGACATTCAGATGATTCCGGAGGAAATCTGCGGAATGCGCACAGATATTGGCGCGAAGGTGGTCACGCTGGAAGAGCAAATAGAGGGTGTGGAGGCAAACCGGGCCTCCTCAGGAGTGCAGGAGTCACAGCGGGAAGTCTGACTCCAAGACATTGAGAGGAGAGAGGTGGACCTTGGGCTCAAAGTGGACGATATCGAAACTAGAGAGAGGCACAATAACCTTCGCTTCTTTGGGCTGAAAGAAAAGGAAGGCCGGATTGATGGCCGGACTTGAAAGAAAAATCCAAGAAATTATAGGAATGGTCCTAGGAACTAAGGAAGTTGAACGAGTGGCCCTAGATCGGGTACACCGAGCAAGAGGTGGCACCAAGGGATCCGCTCGGTGCTGGCAAAGCTACACTACTATCGGGACAATGCCGACATCCTGGAAACACCGAGACGAATGGGGACCATCGACTATAAAGACTCAAAAGTAGCAATATTTCAGGAACTCTCTGAGCAGACCCTTATGAGACGCAACAAGTATCACCCTTCTCAAGGCCGTTTCATGAGAAACGGGTGAGATACAGATGGGGCTACCCTTTTGCACTCCTATTTGAACTGGAAGGGTAAAGGCACCACCTGGCCTGGAAGAAGACATCAAAAGGGCAGCAGAAGAGTTAACAGGACCCCCGTCACAGGACCATCAAGGGGGAAGAAGAGAGCGAAGAAATGTCCAAGAGGAGAGAACTTGGAGGCCAAAGATGGAATATGGAAGGCGAAAAAACACAAGGGGCCAGGAAATTCCAGAGGCTCGGCACCCCATACCCCAGAAAAGATGTAACCTCAGGAGGGCCAGGCCACAAGAGGGCAGCTATTAGTCTCGTGGGGGTCTAGAAGCCCCAGGCTCTGAACCCAGTTGTTTTAGTTCTGTTTGAGCTTCCGAGGGAAAATGTGGGGGGAACGAGGGGAAGTTGAAGTTATGAAACTTGGAGAGGGGGGAGGGAAACATTTTTTGGCGGTTACCGTGTTACGGTTCAGGTTTCAGGAGGAGGAGGAGGACACAGAGGGCTCATGGACGGATACCCAGGGGAGAAGAGACAGTGGGAAGGGGGGTTTGGGGGAATAAGGGCATGATACACTAGATCCTTCCAAAATGTTAGAAATCTACAATCAAAATCTCCTCAAGGCCCTAGACCAGCTAGCCCCTCCTCAAACTCAGGAAAGCCAAACCTTGTGCATATCTGAATAAATGGTTCTTGGCTGAGCTGAAAATCCTACGCAAAACCAAAAGAGATGCAGAGGAAGCCTGGAAAAAAAACCGTCGGCGCAGAACAAGATTAACTTCACCACCGCTTCCATGGTGTACAAAACCGCGATTGTTGATACCAAAAAGGAAAACTACAATAACAGATTCGCCAATGCCAAATCCAACACTAAGGGATTATTCACTATCCTCAAAGAATTGGAAAATCCCATAGCTACCCCAGACACCTGCATAAAATATGCTAGCTGGTGTGCAAATATTCAAAAGGCCCTATTAAATAAAATCGCACTATTACAATCCAAAATCGAAGACAAAAAATACTGCCTACTGGCCGCCAACAAATTCAGCAAGCTAATTAGCCCTCTGCCTAAGCCGAACCCACAACTTCACCCGTTTGCCACACAAACCAAAGCATTCAAATTCTCCCCGGTCACTACTTCAGAAGTCGAGTCCATCATTAAAATTCTCAAGCCTTCCGAATGCCAAGGAGACCCATGCTTGAATCATAAAAGAAGGAGCCAAAGATTTTGCCCCCTTCGTCACCTCCTTCATAAATGCCTCCTTTGCCTCCTACTCCGTTCCAAAAAACCTCAAGGACGTCTGGGTCATGCCCTTGCTCAAAAAGCCTAACCTCAATCCCAACATTCCCACTAACTACCGACCAATAACCACTGTGCCTTTCCTCTTAAAAATCTTGGACAAGGCAGCCTATATCCAAATTCAGAACCACCTCGAGACCAACAACCTTCTGGGCTTCAGACAATCCGGGTTTCGCCCCAGACATGGAACAGAATGGGCCCTTCTGGATTTGAAAATCCAAATGGACGAGGCATGAGAACTGAAAACCTGCCTTACTCCTCCTATTGGACCTGCTTTCGATCTCATCTCGTCGATCACAAGATCCTAACCAACCATCTAACCACAGCAGCCGCCTTTCCATCAAAGCGGCAGCCTGGGTCAACTCCTTCCTCTCGGACAGATCCATGAGGGTCTTCTCCCTTACTGCTTCAGCCGACCCAGCCCCCATGTCATGCAGAGTCCCACAAGGCTCCTGCGTCCCCCCTACCCTATACAATATATTTACAAAGCTCCTATTTGACCTCTTAGACGACCTTGGTGTATCTTATACGAACTACTCTGATGATACGCAAATTCTCATCACACTCTCTGGCGACTATCAAAAAGACCCCACTCTTCTAAACAATATCTACAGTAAAATTCAGTCCTGGATGGCCATGCATGGACTATGTCTCAACGATGATAAAACTGAGTTATTCTCATTGGATCAAAATTGAGACTCACCAAACTTGTCCCTAATTACACCGCCTTCAACATTGACGGTATCAAAAGCGGACAACTAAGCCAAAACCTTAGGCTTTTATCTTGACTCGGCTTTAACCCTACAAAGACAAGTCAACGCCACCTCTTCCACATCAGCTTACACTTCAAAATGAATAAATGCCTGCAGACCCTTTCTGTCCATGAGCAGCTGCACCACCCTTGTAGAGCCCTGATATTATCCAAACTGGACTATTGCAACTTCCTTTATCTCGGCACCAGTCAAAGAAACATAGTATCTAATCTGAGAGCCAGCGGTAGCTTGTTCCAAGCCTTGGCTGCAAGCACAGGGAAGCTGGATCCTCCTGCTTTGGATAACCTGAATTTGGGAATGTTGAGCCAGTGTGTTTAAGTGGCTCTGGTCGGTCTGGCGGATTCATTCCTGGAGAATTTGTTGGTCAGATACTTAGGGGCAGAGTTGTTTAGGCATTTATGGGTGATCATAAGAGTTCTGAACGTGATTTTGTCCTGGATAGGGAGCCAGTTCGTGTTGCGTCGGATTTGTGAGATGTGATGGGAACGTGGAATGTTTATGGCAGAACAGAGGGCATTATTTTGCAATACTTGAAGCTTGTGCAGGTTCCTCTCCTTCCGAGACACAGTAAAATCCTGGCTATTCTCACAAGCCAACTAATTATCTCCTGGAACTACTACCACTCCGCAGCTCTCGTGTAAATTCCTGCATATTACTTGTCATTGTTATTGCTGTACATTCTTGTATATTATCTATTTTGTACATCTTTGTATATTACCTATGATGTCTACACTGTGATCCTTGTATGCTACTTGTACGGTACCTTGCTCAGTAATCGTAACTCCTACTGTATGCATTCTGTAACCATGTTGTTCTCAAGTAATGCGCCCAGATACCCTTGGGTTTGGTGCGCTATATAAGCAAATAAAACAAAGAAAACTAACTAATCTGGGAAGGAGGGTTGAACTATGCTACAACTCTACACATGGAGCGAGTAGTAGGGAACATCAATGTGGATGGGACAGAGGCAGTTACATTGGTGGTACGGCCGATAAGACCAGAAGTTCAGAAACGGGTGGCCAAACGCCTCTAGTGGGAAGCGGGAGGGGAGGAATTGAGGGGGGTAGGGAAGGTGAGGCAGAAGGGTGGGGGAGGGGAAGTTGGGCACAGGCAAGAAAGCCCACCAAGATGGGGGAGGGGCAGACCGAGAATTGGATGGGTGGCTACATGCATGGCCATATCACGACCAAATGGGGGGGGTGTTTTGACCAAGAACAGGGATGAAGGGAGGTTACAAAGAAGGGGCAAAGGTTAATTGGAAGATGGCAACGCTAAACGCGAAGGGACTGAACTCCCCAAACAAAAGATCATTCACAGTAAATATGATCTGCAAAGCTAAAATAGCAGTATTGTTCCTACAAGAAACACTATAGACAAGGGATGGAGCGAGCTCTAAAAGGGGTAGAGGGAGGCCGACCTATTGGGCCTTGCACAAGACAAGCAAAAAGGAAGGAGTGGGGATTGTCCTGTAGTGAACCATACAACTATGTGAGATGCAGGTGAAGAGAGGGTTGGGAGGTAGGTAGGTTTGTGGCAGGGCGAGTGGAGGGTCGGTTGATCACCCTAGCATCCGTCTACGTACCAAATGTGCACCAGATGGCCTTCCTCCAGAAGGCACTCTCAATGCTCGAAGAATGGGGGGGAAGGCATGCTGATTGTAGGAGGGGACTTTAATTTGATAGCTGAGCCAGCGGTGGACTGGTGGTCGACGAAGGGCGAGAAGGTCAAGGTGAAAGGAAGGGAGCACAAAGCATTTGCTCAACTGCTGCAGGACCACTTCTGGGTTGATGTATGGAGGTCTAGATTCCCACAGGTGGGAGGATACAGCTTCAATTCTAGATTGTGTTGTGTGGGGGTGAAAAGATCTCCTACTAGTCCCAAAGGAGCAGGAGGTCATTGTATCATCACCAAGGGTAGAGGCAGTGACATGGTCAGACCACGAGATGGTCACAACGGATTGGTGGATAGAAGAGGGGAGGAAGGGACAGCCGCGTTGGAGATGAAATGATGGTCTCCTCCTAGCCCCATTATTCAGGGATTTCCTGAAGAAAGAGATCACTCAATATTTTGAAACCAAGGACACAGGGTAGAGAAAGCCAAAAATGGTATGGGTGGGCGGCTAAGGCGATGGTGAGAGGCCTTCGTATAGCAGAGGCCTCTCACCATAAAAAGAGGGAAAGAGCGCTGATAGGCAGGAGGGTGCGGGAGGAGCTGAGGGATATGAGGATAGGTTTAACAAGACCAGGAGTGGACAGAGAGAGGGAGTACTGGAAACCATGCAGGACAAGAGACAAGAACTACATTCACTCTTGATAGGGGAAGTAGTGAAGAAGATGCGTTACACTGAACAAAGCTACTACGAAGGGGGAGTCAGAGTAGGGACTCTGCTGGCAAATAAAGTCAGGGAATGTAGGAGTGACAGGAGAGACCACCAGCTGAGGGGTAATGACGGGGGCATGGTGGGACCCCAGGGAAATATCCCTGAGCGTTTTGCGGACTACTATGAAATATTGTACTCCCAACCAGAAAAGTTAGAGAAGACAGAGGTTAAGGAGTACCTGGGCAAATTCCCCGTTCCACAGCTGACAAAAGAAGGGAAAACAATGCTGGAAATTTATATAACAAGGGAGCAGGTGAAGAGGACAATGGGCCAGCTGAAGGCAGGTAAGGCACCCGGGGAAGATGGATACACAGCATGCTTCTACAAGCAGTTCCAAGAAATCCTTGCAGGGCCCACGGCGAAGGTCTTTAACTCCATAAGAAAAGCGGAGCATACGCCCCCTAATTTTTGGGAAGCACTCATAACAGTGATCCCCAAGCAGAGTAAGGACACGACAGACTGTGCCTCATATAGGCCATCCCTGCTCAACGTAGATGCAAAGGTTTTCACTACAATCTTGGCTTCCCGCCTGGAGTTGTACCTGCCCCGCCTGATACTCCCAGACCAGACGGGATTCGTTCAAAACAGGCAGGGCTCCGACAACCTAAGGAAAACCTTACACATCCTTAACGACCTTTAAACACAAAGGTAAGGGGCCCTGATCCTCTCCCTGGGTGCCGAAAAGGATTTTGAACGGATCAACTGGTCCTTTATGAAAGGGGTTCTTGAGGAGATTGATAGATGGGGTGGGTCAGGGCCCTGTACCATACCCCTAGAGCAAGAGTGGTGGTGAATGAGGACATAGCTAGGACAATAAGGCTGCACAGAGGAACTAGGCAGGGATGCCATCTGTCCCCTTTACTATACAAACTAGTCATGGAGCCATGGGTAATATGTCTGAGAGGTTGCAGGAACATAACTGGGGTACACATAGGTGGACGGGAATATAAAGCAAATCTTTTTGCAGATGACGCATTGTTATATCTCACAAACCCACGGTCCTCAGTGACAACCCTTCTACAGGGCCTGGAAGAGAATGGGAAAGTATCGGGGTTCTGGGTAAATCATACCAAGTCGATGGCATTCCTAGCAGGAAACTGGAGTCAGGAGGACAGTAACTGGATTGGGTAATGGGGATTTAAGATGAGACAAGTGGGCTTTTGATACCTTGGGATCAAAATCACGAGAGAGGCCAAGAATCTATTTGGGAAGAACTAGCTCCCACTATGGGATAAAATAAAGGAGGACATGCGGCGCTGGGACGGATTGGTCTCTCATGGATGGCACGGCTAAACTGTATTAAAATGACAATCCTCCCCAAGCTGCTGTTTCTTTTCCAGATGCTCCCCATGATGGTCCAACTTCCTAGCCACAGTACAGAAAGCCCTGGGCAGGAGCAAAACCACAGATAGCATATTGGGTGCTAGTACTGTCAAAGGAAGAAGGGGGAGTGGGATTCCCAGATCTGAGTGCATATTACAGGGAAGCCAATTGCAGATCATGGTGGACGATCTGCACCCTGAAACAAATAAGCAATGGGTCCACATGGACAATGCAATCTTGCAACCGGTAACACTGGGTGTGTAGATGTCGTTTCCGCAGAAATAGATCCCTAGGCAAGTGCTGGAGCACCCCATCCAGAAGTGTTCTGGTCGATCTGGAGGGAGGGGAGCTCTACCTGATGGTTGTCAACATGCCCCCCCCCCTTCAGTTGTATCTGGGCACCACCCATACGGAACCTTATCGTAGACCCTCCGAGGTTTCAAACGTGGTATGATGAAGGCCTCTCAAGGGCGTGACATGTGGGAGGAAGGGGAATATATGCCATTGGTCTGACGCGCTGGATGCCTGGGGATGAAGGGGCTCTCGATACCTACAGCTGAAGGGGGTCCTGACGAAGCCCAACTGGGGAGTAAACATATCCCAAGAGCTCACTCCCTTCGAAAAGATATTGCTGCAGCAAACTAATACGAAGGGGCGAATATCCAGTTTATATGGAGAAATAAGAAGGGGCAAACCCATTGATATATTACCCACACGTAGGAAATGGGCGGACGATCAGAGAGTTGAATTGACCGACCAGAGGTGGGGTAAAATTGTAGGGGTGTAAAACGCTCCACGTTGTCCCTGCAATATAGGATGCAGGCATTCAAACTGCTACATAGATGGCACTACCTGCCTGCCTGCAGCGCTAGCTAAAATGTACCCGGAGGTAGACTCACGTTGTTGGCGCTGTAACAGAGCTAATGGCGGCTATTACTACATGTGGTGGACATGTCCACTCATTCAGATATACTGGAAAGAGGTCTTGGGCTGGATAAAGGACCTTGATGGGATACATAGACCCAGATAACCTAGCCTACTTTTGTTTGGGGTGCACGAGAAGGAGGAAAACGGGGGGAGGAGGGCCACATGATGCACACTCTACTAGTAGCAGCGAGGAGTTGTGTGGCACAACATTGGCAAGGAGGGAGCATGCCCACAGAAAAGGAATGGGTTCAGAAAGAAAAATCTATATATGATATGGAATATCGGACTCATCTGTTGGACGAGGCACAAATGGATATAGAGGGGACCTGGCTTCTTTTCTTTAACAAGTTTCGACGATAACCTGCCCTTTGGATAAAATGGCATGACGCTGGGACATAACGGTTGTTTCAAAGAAATAAGAGACTTGATGAAGAGGGAGTGAAGTTGGGAAGGGGAGGAGGAAATCACAGAAATTAAATGTAGTACATGTTGGTTATACTGTTGATGTTTTTTGAAAAACGATAATAAAACTTGATTTTCAAAGAAAATATTGGCCCACAATTCAGGGTGCGTATGCATAACCATATTGCAGACCCCGTCAAGGCCGGAGCTCTGGACTGTTTTAATTTCTTGATTATTAATGTTAAGATATCAACCGTGACGCAGGTGATCTCGCCATCCTCCTCCTTCTCGACCTCTAAGAAGCTTTTGATCTCGTTGACCATGATATCCTCTCACCATCTCACCTCCACCTTTAACATCTCTAACGAAGCAGCCCATTATATAACCCTTGTCCTAATATGACAGTATCTCTGCCTGCACGAAATGTCAACCAACCTGCCCGCTCCTACCAAGTTCCTGCCTGCCCTCATCAGGCCACCTCCAGCCTTCCAAGATGATTGTCCCCGACCCCTGCACCCGCCCCTATCTGCAGACATGTTACATCCTAAACACTCCCACCACTCCCATTCACCACCCGCCATACTCACATACACCAGACTCAGCACACCCCTACAGCCTCCACCCACTATGATTCTACCCAGCAAGTCACTCACCCTCAACACTCTCCCTAGCATAACCTCCCTCAGCCAGTCCAATCCCATCTTGGCCTCCACCCTCCTTAACAGGAATCTGCAAATCCAATCTGCTCTTACCACTCAGAAATCCCTCCAATGTACCAATGTACTATTATCCACACCCCAGCAACACCACCTACTCTTACTAATTCAGATACCACTAGACCACCAGCAACTCCCCTCGCCTCCCTACTCTCCCCACTCTCTCCTGCCAAGGCCAACTCCACACAACCAAAACTTATGCCTGCCTAGGGTCTACTTGCATCCATTGCCTCAGAGCGAGAATGGTCCTCCATGACCAACATGTTAAACTCTGCAAACAGTCCAACTCCTGTGCTCCCAACAATTGCACTGACCACTCCCCCAAAACTCAGGCCTGCTGTGGGTTTTTTCGCAACTACCGCCTCAGATAGAGAACGACACTATATGACCCTCTCCCATCACCTACCTCATCCCCCTCGCCAGGATCACCTAGCTGTGCCAGACTCACCACTCACTCCCCCAGGGCCCACCCCCTGACATCTACTGATGCCATCCTCGTACTACCCATTTGGAACGCCCATTAGTCTCCTTTGCACATAAAATATCCAGCTGCCCCCTTCCATGCTTAGCTGACCCGCCCCCCCCCCCCCGTTTACACCTGATCAACAACCTAGCCTTAAATGCGCCCTGATTAATATTTGTGAGTGCTGTGCCTTTACTGGTACCTCCCATTTTTGCTTCATCAAGTTAACTTGAACCCTCCCGCCCTGTTCGTACAACCCTCCGCACTGGGTCCTTGCCCGTGTGGTTCCTCCCTCGATCACACCTCCTGTCTCTCCCCCCTCCCCTGATTGGCTAAAGCTCTATGTGTATCCACACGAGAAGCCTCTTTAACATCCACGACACCCACCACACCATTTTGAACCCAGGTGCAGGTGAGTGTTGTGCCTTTACTGGTGCCCCCCATTTTTGCTTCACAAAGTTGATTTGAGCCCCCCAGGCCCTGCGCTCTCACCACTCTGCACCGGGTCCTTGCCCATGTATTTCCTCCCTCGCTCCCACCTCTTGTCCCTCCCCCACCCCTGATTGGCCAACGGTTCCCATAAACCTCATAGTGCTAGGGCAGCCCTCTGCACGTTGCAGCCCCTGCAGCTAAGGGCCCTAAGGCACACGGCAGCCCCTACAGGCAGCCCAAGAGGTGTCTGCAGGTGTCAGCCGGGGAAGCAGGCTGACAACCACTAAAAGGATATTCGCCATCCACGGCCACCAAACCTATCCCTTAATCCCACCCACATATGATTGTGTACTGGAGAGCCCAGTGAACCGCTCACCCACCTACCTGAACACCACACTATGCCGAGAACAAGCCACTGGTAAAGAAGTACCGGCCTCCCGACTGCAGTGGTAAACTCTGCAGATTCCCAAAGCAGCTGTCCACAACTCTCGTGCTCACACTCTGACTTGCATTCAGATAGCACAAGCACGGTCAGACAGTATCCACATGTGTCAAAGAAGGAACCGACATCCGTCAAACGGTGTAAACAGACAAGGTAGGGATAATTACGGGTAGTAGTTCCTACTACCTCCTGCAATAAGTATTCTATCCACTAAACATACACAACCAGGACACCGCCTGGGATCTCAATTTGAACAAGCCTTACATGTTTACACTGAAGTACCATTGTATGATGAAACCTAGGCGTCCACCTGCTTATCTAGGAATCTCAAATCTATGTGTTTTAATTACTGCCTGCCACTCTGTGGAACCTAGGCCTTTCTCCCGTTATCTAGGAGTCTCATATTGAGGTGGTTTTTAGTTATTGCCTGCCACTTTGTGAAACCTATGCCTTTCTCCCGTTATCTAGGAGTCTCTTATCTAGGTCTTTAAATACTGACTGCCATTCTGTTAAACCTAGCCTTTCTCCAGTCATCTAGGAGTCTCAAATCTATGCGTTTTGAACTACTGCCTGCCACTCAGTGAAACCTAGGCCTTTCTCCCACTTTCTAAAATCCCCAAATTCTAAGTATTATTTCACTATAAACCACTCCGTGAAACCTAGGCTTCTCCCCCACTACCTAGGTATCTCAAAAGTTGATGTATTCTATCATTACCCGCCATCATTGAAGCCTTGGCCCCTCCCATTACCCAAGAACATCCAGCAATAACTGAAAGCTAGTGACTACAACCAGAATCACTACCCAACTTAACAAGAAACCCATAGCATTCTCATAACCAACTGTGCCACGCCTCCAATGCTTAGCACCCGCCCTAGACAGTCCACCCATAGTTAGACGAACACCCAAACCCAACCGACTGAGTGGACAGACGCCCTCAGAGAGCATCCAGCGATCGTAACATAAGAGGATAGAACTCAATACTGATCTAGCACAAGGACCGACAGGTGGGCTACTGCCCCTGTAAACTTAACATTCAAACCAATCCTATTACCAAGGACACAAAATGCTCCGACGCAGATTTGGATGCCGCCAGAGAGACCTGGAACAAGGACCAACCAAAACGGATACACAAACTCACCCGTCTCCAGTAGAAGCCGTCTCGAATATAGAACGCACCCCAGCAAATATTACAACCAACAGAACAAACATCATAAGAGAAAAATCTGTATACTTTACACCATACCTCGCAACAACCAAAGAACCTCGACACTTCAACGCCACTGACGTGTTCGGACAAGCTAAGGATCTTTCCAAACCCTGCAAAACAAGACGAGAGGACCCAAGAAGAGAAGGAGACAATACCAATGCCCTTACTCCATATATTACAAGAACACAAGGGCACTGCCAACAACCACATCAAAACATGGAAGATGATGAAGCTGTAGAATTCATCAACCCAACTATCAGTCTAACAGACCGATTCAACGACGAAGCAGTTTCCATGGAACCTCAACCAACGGGCGACACTAACACAGAAGCACTCCAACTGAACATGCACAAGTCAAAACAGGGAACAACCACCAAACCGAAACACACCAAAAAGATACACTGCAATCTGATCAACGCACGGTCAATGTCCAAACATGCCACTGAAATCTACAATCTCCTCTGCTACGGAGGTATCGAAATCCTATTCATAACTGAAACATGGCTAGATGACAACTACAAAATCACTCTCCACAACTGTCTGCCTGAAAACTTGAAGTGCGTCCAAGCAAACAGGAAAAACAAAAGAGGAGGGGAACTAGCAATAGCCCACAAGGAACACCTGGAAATTAAACTGGAGGAAATTAAACTGGAAGGAAGACCAACTAAACATCGAAAACTGCAAATCTCTAATCCTTCGCCTATCAACAAACCCCAAAACAAACCTGAAATTCATACTGGTATACAGACCACCGCCTTGCGATGCAACCTTCGTGGATGCCTTCTCAGAAGCAATCACCAACCTAGCCATTGTGCAGGATCACCTGAATATCCTCAGTGATTTCAACATCCAGTTTGATGAAGAAACAACAACCTTGCATATATCACTAGCCAAACAACTGGAAACAATGTAATTACATCAACTAGTCAAAGGAGCAACCCACAAGGCAGGACATACACCAGACGCAATCTTCGCCAACAAAAATCTCATTACCACGGCACCACCAATTCAGATCCTCTAGATCGACAACCTCATCCCTTTCGTGATCACGCTAGCATACCAATAATGGAGCAGAAGACAATCTGCCAACTATCATGAAAAGAAACTGGAGGACGATCAAAAATTGCAACCTAACTGAACTACTAGAAATCAGCAAACCACAAGCAACAACTATAGAACTACTTCACAACTGGATCACAACAACAATAGAAGAGATCGCCAAAGAAAAATCTTTTACCCGTCATGCAAAAGAGCAACAGCAAAATGGTTTACCCCACTACGCAGTGCCATGAAAAGGAAAAAGCGAAAACTGGAACTAGAATGGAGGATCAAAAACGAACATGGAAATAAATTCAAATTCAAACAACAACTTCGCTCATACAAAAAGGAAATCCTAAAGCCAAAAGGATTTCCTTTAACAATAGAATCATCAATGCGCCAAACACCCAAAAAGAACTGTTTAAAATCATAAACTAAATAAAAACAAACCCTGGCTATAAAAACGCTCGGATACCTTGCAGTGCACTTCAAAAACAAAATCATCATCATCCAACAGACCATACGAAACGGATCATGCGACCGCAATATGCAACACACCCACCCGTATGAGGAACGCCCAAACAAACGCTCAAGCTTCCCCCAAATATAAACCGAGACATCCGTCAAACTGGTAAACAACAGCAACAAAACAGGCTTCCCCATGGATCCCTGACCTCCAGACATATACAAATCAATCCTCACACAAGGAACACCCATAGCCTATTACTGAAACCTCCTCAACCACTCAATCGCGACAGGGAAAGTGCCACAATCCTTCAAATCAGCATACATCAAGCCGCTCCTCAAGGACACAGCAGGAAATGCGGCGGACCTCTCGAATTACAGACCTATCTCCAACATCCCATACCTAGCAACACTACTCAAACCATACTTCTATAGAAAAACCCAAGAATTCATAGAAGAACACCACCTATTGGACAAGGCACAAGTAGGTTTCAGACCAATGAGAGGAACGGATACGGCTCATATCTCAATCTGAGATGATCTAAAGGCAAACGCAGACTCAGACAAACGCACTGCTGTGATACTTTTAGATCTCTCTGCAGCATTCAACACAGTTAATCACGACATCCTCATTAGAAGATTGGAAGAAATTGGAATCACTGACTTGCCTTACTATGGATTAAATCCTTCCTAACAAACAGAACAGAAACCATATGGATCGAGCCTTTCAAATCCAACTCGAGAGAATCCACCTGTGGAGTACCACAAGGATCATCCTTCTCCCCGTTTATTATTCAACATTTACCTGACTCAACTAATCAAGATCATTAAAAGACACAGCCTCACATGCTACAACTACGCTGACGACACACAAATAGTCTACAAGATAAAGACACACAAGAAGAAAACACAACTCTATAGAAAGGCCTTTGTGAAATCTACACCTGAATGAACTTGAACTGTCTCAAACTAAACCCAGGCAAAGCAGAAATAATGATCATCTCTAAGATCGAAAGAAAAAAAATCACTACATCCCTTGGCCAACAGAACTTGGTACAACTCCAGACCCATCGACGATAGTAAAAAACCTGGGAGTCTTGGTGGATAACAGACTAACTCTGGAGCCACAAGTAAACGCTCTAATCAAGAAATGCTTCTTCCTCCTACGAGCAGTAAAAAGGATGCTACCATTCCTCTCATTCGCCCACAAAAGGTTCACCACCATTGCTCTCATCATGTCCAGAGTAGACTACGCCAACAGCCTATATCTAGAAATGCCAGAGCGACTTCTAAAAAAAGAAACGCATACAAAATGCGCCAGCCAGACTCCTCCTCAAATTACCGAGAAGAGAACACATCACAACAGCTCTGAAAATCCTACACTGGCTACAAATAAAACAGCAAATAAAGTTTGAATCAATGTGCATAACGCACAAAGCAATCCACGGACAAGGTGCAGAGTTTCTAAAAGAGAAAATAAACGTCTACTACACAACAAGACCACTCAGATCCAGCAGCGACATCTGTCTGGAACCAAAACCATACAACAAAAGAACATTTGGAGGATCCTCTTTCTTTCACCTTGCACCAAAAACCTGGAATGAGCTACCAAAGGACATACATAACACGAGAGATCACCTTCTATTCAGAAAACTACTCAAAACCTGGCTCTTCTCCCCATAACTAGAAGGAATGCGTATGGGACCCATACACAGCTGAAACAATACTCAGAGAGGGAACCGATCCTCCATAGCTCGCTTTCGTAAAAAGGAGGGGGGGAGAACACTTTATGGCATTTCACTATACCAAAATGAAAGATTAGTTATCACACTAAGGAGCGAATTTGGAGAGATCAGGAGGGAAGGGTAAGGTTGACATGTCAACACGCCTTTAGCCGATGTAGCAAACAAACGCAGCTATGGTTCACCGACAGGGAAATGGATAGGCAGGAGCTGATGCATGTAAAATATACACACCAATACCAGAGCGGGGGACAATGTTTGCCTCAACCTGGTAAACAAAGCTCTGAAATAGCTCAGATGGAAACTTGACATCCCATCACACCGAAAAAACTAGATGGACAAACTAAAATGCCAACTCCATAGGACAATCAAAGACGTGGATCAAGAATAGCAAAGACTAAGAGACAAAAAACCACTAACCCATAAGCTCAACTTTCTGCATACATCTCTCACACAAAAAACTCACACAACCACTTCTCCGCACAGCAAACTGCACATACTTCACCAGATCGCAACAACAAATAAACAACCCATAACTCTCACCAACAGCACATGAGGACCCACATCGATCCGATAATCGCACTTAAGCTCAGCGCACAGTGAAAACCAAACTGAAGCTTGCAACAGGACACCACCTTCCTCATTTTCCTACTCCCACTTCACCCTACTAACCCCCCACCCCTCCTTCTTTGTTTGGAGAACCGCCAGAGCACCTGGGTACCAATTCCATTGGTGACGGTGCGCGGTACAAATACCTTTAACATTAACACATGACCTGGTATTAGAATACCAATTGGATGTTCTAGCGATCTCAGAATCTTGGCTACACCCAGCCTCCGGCCCTACCCTTTCTCTCGCCGTCCCTCCCGATTACACTATGACCGACCTGTTGGAACAGGTGGAGGAGTGGCTCTCATAACGAAAAGCTCACTGCAAATCATAGACTTTGTCCTATCCCAACCATCTTAGGCCACAAACTCCTTCTCATGAAGCTAACTGCCAACATCAAAACCACATACAATATTCTGCTGATCTATCGTCAACCTAACAATACTACTAGACCCAACACTAACATACCACTTCTCATCACCCCCTAATAAAACCTCTAACCAAATTCATCATCCTAGGTGACATTAATCTGGGCTTTAACAGCCCAGCCGATTCCAAAGCTGCTATGCTAACTTCTGCACTGCAAGACATGCATTTCTCCCAACTCATCAATACACCCACTCACAATAAAGGTAGAATTCTAGACTGGATTCTCACCTCCAATTCTACCATCAATGTTCGATCTGAGAAGTACCTTGGAGGGATCACTTCCTGATCACCTTCTCTCTCGTCAATAACAACTCACTAGTCTTGACAAGACACACCCCCCCAATCCTATAATGGTCAGAAACACCCGCAAATATACTCACGAAAGTCTCAAACCAACGCTCTTATCATTAATCTCAAACTATGATGCCACCAATACCAACCCTAGCACTATTGCCAACCTCCATCACTCCTGCCTTCAAAACACTCCAGACACATGCTCCATTACTGCTAAAATCCCTAAGGTACATAAACCTGCAAACATATGGTTTGATGATGAACTCATTATCCTACGCCGTAAGAAACGAGCCTTAGAACATCTACACAAAAAAAAAACTCAGCGTCCAATGGCCTGGCACTAGCCCTAGCTACCAGTAATTACAAATCGCCAGTGTGTCGCTCAATTATAACTCCTACAACACCTGCATCTCCAATGCAAGATCTAATACTAAATAGCTTTTCTCAATTCTTAGAGAATTGGAATCACCTATTCCCACCACTCCACCTACACAAGTAGATAAATCTTGGTGCACGACTATTCAAAATGCACTGTCTCTCAAAATGCATTCTCTCCAGGAGAAAATAAAAGCCAAAAGAGACACACTTGCCTCTAAACCTCCTGCAGTGATTCCAGCTGACACAGCCATCCCCATCCCTCATCACAACTTACCCCAATTTGTCTTCAACAAAGTCACTCAAGAGAAGACCCTACTGATCATCCTTGCACTCATTTGTATTTTGTATTTTATTTATTTGTAGCGCGCGCCAGGCCCACAGGCATCGGGGCGCGAAAACTTAATAGACATAATTACAGAAATATACAGTAATATACAACAGAGCGTCAAGCTGAAAGTAGTTACAGATACATACAGTTGTGAGTGAACTTGGATCACAGTGTTACATAGTCAATCGAACTTATGCAGTTTATCATGAGGAACATAAGTTAAACAAGGCATACATTTCAATAGGGTAGTGGGGCAGATAACTCTAAGTGATTGCTGCAATCAGAAGGCTGAATCAGATTTGAGCGAGGAGCCATGACTTCGTTTTCTGTTTGAAGGAATTGAATGAGGGCTCAGATCTGATGATGGTGGTGGGAAGAGAGTTCCAGAGCTTAGAAGCCAAAACAGGGAAGCTCACACCCCCAGCTTTTTGAAGTTTAAATCTGGGCAGAGATAGGCTGTGTATCTGAGCAGTTCTTTGGGGTCGGGAGGAAGTGTGGACAGAAATGCGGCTTGAAGAGGTAAAGGGGGACCTTGTTAGCCAGGCATTTGTGAGTAAGGGCAGGTGTTTTCAAAGAAATTCTCTGCTTGACAGGGAGCTAATGTGGATTAGTCCTGACATCAGAGATATGTTGGTTTCTAGGAATATTCAATGCCGTTCTAATGGCGCTGTTCTGAGTGATTTGCAATTTGTTGAGGTTAGCCTGGCTAGTCCCCAGACAAAGGGCGCTACAGTAGTCTATCTTAGACATGATGAGAGTTCTGGCTAAAGTGATGCTATTAGGGGTGGTCAGAAAAGGTCTGCAGGCTGCGATGAGTTTGCAGGTATATGCCGACGCTAATCTGACTCCGTTAGTTTGTCTTGTCAGGCACAGGGTAGAGTCGAGATAGATACCCAAGGTTTTAGTGTCCTTAGATACCTTAATGACGTTGCCATCAATGGTGAAAGACTGATAAGAGTGATCTCATTTATTAAGCTGTTGAGAGGAGCCCAGGATGAGGAGCTCCATTTTATCATCATTGAGGCATAATTCGTGTTGGGCCATCCAAGCCTGGATTACCAGATATACTTCATTCAATGCCTTGGTGTCAGCTGTGTAGTCACCTGTGATGGGGATGAGTATCTGGGTGTCGTCAGCATAATTTGTGTAAGAGACCCCCCAGATAATCAAGAACATAAAGTGGTTTAGTAAACACATTGTAAAGTGTAGGTGACACACACGAACCTTGAGGGACCCCACAATCAATCGGAGCGGGGTCAGCGGCTGCTGATGGGGAGAATACCCTCATGTATCTGTTACTAAGAAAGGAACTGATCCACGCAGTGGTTGAGTCGGAGAAGTGGGCGGCAGAATAGAGGTGCTGGCACAGGATTTGGTGATTAACCAAATCAAAAGCCGCGGACAGGTCTAGGAGTAATAGCCAGGCTAATTTCCTGTTGTCTTTCAGGACTTCGATTTGAGTTTTCAAATCTATCGGTGCTGTTTCAGTCCCGTGCCTGGGACGGAAGCCAGATTGTCTTAGACCGAGGAGGTTGTTATGTTCCAGATAGTCTTGAATCTGCAGGTAGGCTGCATGGTCTAGTATTTTGAGCATGAAAGGGACGGTGGTGATAGGTCTGTAATTGGTTGGTATACTCGGGTCTAAGGACGGTTTTTTTAGCAGTGGGATCACCCAAGCGTCCTTAAGATTGTCAGGAACAATACCTGTTTTAAAGGAGGAGTTAATAAAGGCCGTTATAAAAGGGGCAAGGTCTGAGCAGATTCCTTAATAATGGGGGCAGGGCAAGAATCGCCTTGGCAGTTGGAAGGTTTGATTCTGTTGATGATGTCTTCCACTTCAGCAGTGGTGAGTGGAGAGAAGGCAAAAGGTTTGAGATTGGGTGGGACCGAGGGAACAGTCATTAATGGAATGGACTGACGATTAGCCAACTGCAGACAGTTTTGTTTGTCTTTAATTTGAGATTGGAGGGATGAGATTTTATTCAGTAGAGCTGTCTGGATATTTGCACACCATTTGCTATCTTTAATACAAGTGTCAGGAGGTGTGGCAGGGGATTCAAGTTGCTTTAGGATCTTGAATAATTCTTTAGTATTCGAGTCTGCTTGAATGATACGATTGTTAAATGACTCTTTTTTTAGCATGGAAGATGGCTTCTTTATAGTTGAGGGTGGCTAGGATAAGGCCATCCTTGTGAGCATTGGACGGATGACTTTTCCAATGATTTTCAGCGCAGAGTTTAGCTTTGCGGAGCACTCTTAGCTGAGGTGTAAACCAAGAGTTAAGATGCGCGTGTGGTTTAGGCTTTCTGAGTTTAATAGGGGCGATAGAGTTTAGAGCTGAGAGCATCGCGTGGTTGTATGTGTCTGCTAGGATTGTAGGATCAGAGCAGGCGTGTGTGACCTTGTTAATGGAGGGGAGTAAGAGAGGGAGTAATTTCTCTCTGGTTATATCCCTTTTATTTCTAGTGGGGAGGGCCAGAGCCATCGTTGGTGGGGGCGTGAGGCTGCTTCAATATTAAAGGTAATGATATGGTGGTCTGACCATAAACAAGGTGCATTAGAGAGTACGCTAATGTTACAATTAGTATCGGCTAGCCAGTCAAGTGTCCTTCCTTTAATGTGGGTGGGTTCGTGGATGTGATGAGTGAATCTGAAGTCTGTTAGAGTATTAGCAAGGTCAATAGCGGTAGGGTGATTATGGTCACGGAGTCCCAGATTGAAGTCTCCTAGTATAATGATTTGCGAGTTGGTTTTGGACTTATCTAGTAATAAGGTAGAAATCCCATCAGCAAAGGAAGAGGCTGGGCCGAGTGGTCTATAAATAAGGTGTAAGGTGGCAGTTTGGTTAGGCATTAGTGGTAACTTGACCGAAAGTAACTCAGCAGACTCAATGTTGACATTAGGTACGGCTCTTAGGCCAAGTGAGTTTTTATGAATGAAGGCAACTCCACCTCCTCTAGATTGAGCAGTGTTGTGATTGCAGCGCTTAATACTGTAATCTAGAGGTATGGCTAGAGACAGTGCAGGTCCAGAAGCTGCATGTAACCATGTCTCAGATATAGCAATAAAGTCAAGCTCTTGGGTCGTGATAAGGTCAGCAATGTCTAGTGCACGGGCAGGGAGAGATCTGGCATTGATAAGGGCGCCCTTGATCTGTGAAGCTTTGGCTACTGGGACTGCAGTTTTGAGGTTAGTGTTTGGAATGGGAGTACACACTGCATGAGGGCTGAGACTAGGGGAGGGGAGTTTGGGCATAGTGTGAGTGAGATTGTTAGTATGCCTGTTCAAGTGACAGAACCTAGATCCTAGTCTCATGTTTCTAATGTGGAGGGAGCAAGGTTGATATGGTGTAGGTTTCTTTACAAAGTGTTCCAACCAGAGAGCAGGGGCATTAAGGTACTGGTTTGTGGGGGCATAGTTATAATTATGCTCATTAACCACTAGCAGAGGGCATCCCATGGTGAGGCAAAGTGGAGGCAGTAACTGATAGTGTGAAGGGTATAAAGTAGCACTGTCAGTGGGCTGTGTCAGCAGTAGAGAGCGTGAAATAGGTGTGGGAGAGCAGGTAAGGTATGCTGGTGATGCATAAATGAGCAACCTGGCCGTGATGGACAGGAGTGAGAACAATAGATGGCAGTAGTATAGTGAGGTCCACGAAATCATGATAGACAAAGGTAGTAGTGTATTAGGAGCAACTGGTGAACCAAATGGCAGTACGTGCAAGTGAGGAATGAGAGATGCAGGTAAAGGTTGGCACATATGGATCAACAATTTAGTAGTGCTAGGGCTAAAACAGGTGCTGACAGCCAAAGGAGCCTGTTAGCCACCAATAGTGTCCAAAGCGTGCTGCGAGGTGTAGTGGTTCACAATGGCCAAGATACAATGAGGCACCGACTAGTAGAAATTGCTGGGTAGGATAATATGTCTCTAGGCAGGTAGCAAACAGTCAATCAGGGCAGCTAGGCAACTAGGTGCAATGAAGATATTTACCACGGAAGCCGTTGGCCCCAGAATGGTGCTACAAATAATGCAAATCAAATGCGGATGCAAACGAGGCAGTGGTACTAGCGCAATCAAGAGCATAAGGCCAGAACATCAATGTGAAGTGAGGCATCCTGCCGAACAGGACACACGAGTCATATACTGCATAGAGCTCATACATGCATCTAGGTAAAAGGCAAAAGACGTACACTCCTACGAGGCAGTTTGCTAAGTCAGGACCCGGAAGTAAGTGAGACTCGAGGCTAGATGATGGGCAACAAGGGCAACATTAACCCTATGGAACAGAGCAATATTACCAGAGTAAACACTGTTAAGCAGATCATAGGCATAGATTACAGTCACAGAGGTAACGATTTGGAAGCAACAGAGCTCAGGCGTAATGTGATAAGGGAGGGCACAGGGGTGACCGCAAAGCTACTGGTAAAGGTGAAATGTCACTTGTACAGATGAGCACATGATTATTGAGCGCAGGCTCCGTGTCGCACATCAATATGAACAGGGTGAGGAAGGGAAATCAGAAGGAGAGCAAGTTTATGCTTACCAGGCTAAGCTCAAAAACAGGCAACATTGGTCACAGAGCAAGACAGACCTAGGAAGAAAAGCACGTGGCCCTGGCCTCTGGCGGCTCTGGACAGGCTCACGACAGGGGCTGCCTTGTTTGGTAGCCTTAGTGGGTGGGCCGGCGAAGGTAATTGGCTGAAGTAGATTCAGTGGCCCAATCACGGCGAGTCCAGCCTGCAGAAGGCTGAGATTTCAAAAACAAAATTTACGGGCAGCCATCTTGGAGTAGCATCTGCCTCGTGGAGGCCAACTGAATCCAACTGTAAAGGAGACACCTGCCCAGCCCGTCTTGTAAAACTCTGCACTCCCACTGTAGCGCCCATTATCACAGACTTCATCAACACCTCCTTTTTATCCAACTCTGTCCCCCACAACATCAAAGCAGCATGGATAACTGGATAACCCCTCTACTTAAAAAGAGTGTTCATTGGAGATGAGGCGGTGGATCCCATATCCGCTCCTGTAGGGGTTCCACAAGACTCCTGCCTCTCCCCAACTCGCTATACTACCTATACCAAACCCCTATTCACCATCCTTGACTCCATGGGCATCACATACATCAGTGCTGATGACACCCAAATACTCATCCCCATCTTCGGTGACTACATCCAGGACACAGCCAAAATTAACAAAGTTTACATCACCATCCAAAATTGGATGGCCACAAACAGTCTGCCTCAACGTTGAAAAAAGGCAGCTCCTCTCTGTGGGTCACCCTGGTCGGCTTAAATCTCTAGACCAAATGTACTCAACCTTTCTCATCGACGGCACGTCCATCCCTGTTTCAAAACATGTAAAAATGCTGGCCGTTTACCTAGAATCTGATCTCTCTATGGCTAGATACATCAGCGCCCTATCCTCCTCCCAGAGCTTACAGTTCCAATCTGATCTCACTTAGCAGACAATTCCTATCACTGCCAAACTGCCTGACCCTAGCTCGTGCTCTGATTTTATCCAAACTGGACTACTGCAATGTGCTCTTTATTGGTACCTCGGCAGCAAATCTATCCAAATTAAAACTCCTGCAGAACAAAGTCCTACGTGCCGCCCTTGGACTCAAACATAGTGATCACATTTCTGCATCTAGACGAGAAGCTCACTGGCTTCCCATAAGAGCGAGAATTCTTTTCAAGTCGCTCATGCTTACCCACAAATGTATCTATAAGGACACACCCTCATATCTCATTCACTGTGTTTCCTGAAAATCATCACAACAATCTCTTTGATCCAGCAGTGCCACCTCTCTGGACATCCCACGATATAGATGTAAAAGGGTGGGTGGTGCTAGCTTCTCAGTTGCAGCACCCACTGTCTGGAACTCCTATCCATCTTCTTTAAGAAATGAGCAATGCTACCCTGCCTTCAAAAAATGGATCAAAACCTGGTTGTTCGACAAATTTGAGTAATACCACTTACCTTCTGTTTCTTCTGATTGCACCTGTACTTGAATCTTCTGTAACCAATGCCGTGATACCTTTGGGCGTTTTAAAAAATGTTATAAGCAAATAAATAAACCAACTCCTTCTTGAGTGAACGATCCTCCAGGATCTTCGCAGGATCAGAAGCTGCCGACTCTATCGCTGTCCCTTATGGGGTTCCTCAAGGGTCATGCCTCTCGCCCACCTTGTATAATATGTATACCAAGCCACTCTTTGATCATCTGGACCGCCTTGACATCCCCTATACTAACTTCGCCGACGACACACTAATACGCCTTAAACTCACCGCCAACCACAGCCTAGACTCCTCCAATATCAACCAGATCTATAGCATCATTCAGGCCTGGATGGCCACCCACCACCTATGCCTGAATGATGACAAGACACAGCTCCTCATTGTATGCTCCCCACACCGACTCAAACACCTAGACTCAGCCTTTGTCTCTTTCTCCACGGATGGAAACATCACCCATGTATCCGGCGCTGTCAAAACCCTGGGAGTCCACCTTGACTCTGAACTCATCATGCAGAAACGTGTTAAAGCTGTTGCTTCCTATGCAGCCTACTCCACTAAACGTATTAACCACTCCAGAAAACTCCTGTGCCCCGCACAGCTGCCTTACACTGGCGAGGGCCATTATCGACAGCAAACTGGACTATTGCAACGCCATCCTCGCAGGAACCTCTACCAAAAATCCAACTAATTTACAATTAATTCAAAACAACGCCCTTCGGGCTGTTTGGGGCCTGAAAGGATCTGATTGTATCTCTCTGGTGAGATGCAAAACTAACTGGTTGTCCATTAGGCATGCATTGAGTTTAAAATCCTCTCCATCACTCACCCCTGAATTCGCTACCACTTACCTCACTGAGGAAAAACAGTCCCTACAGCCTGTGTTCATCCACGTCCACTGCCTTTGCGACACCTAGATTCACCAGACAAAGAGCAGGAGGAGCTACCTTCACCTTGGTTTCTCCCTCTCTGGAATGCTCTACCGACATGTATCCAAGAAGAACCATCCTACCTGATCTTCAGCAGAAAACTCAAAACTATTCTAATCAACAAATGTGCCTAACTGCTGTCCTACCACTGTTAATGGGCCTCATTACAAGTCTGGCGGTAACCCTGCCGGTGCTACCAGTGGGTTGCCCCCGGACTTGCAAGATTTACCAGCGCCTGGCTTGCCGGAAACACCAGGGGATTACAACCCCAGCGTTCCGGGAAGTCAGGCGCCGGCAATTGTAAATCCCTATTCCCATTTGAGTCCCAGAAGACTCAATGGGAATGGGGACCACAGAAGCTCCGGCACTGTTAATAACGGTGGCGGTGCTTCCGTGAAACTCTGCGGGCGGGGATGCAGTTCCACCTGCCAGGTCTGACCGTTGCGGGCGGGACGGCACCTGCCCGCAGAGTCGTACTATGCTGGTCCGGTAACAACAGTGCTGATAGGCTTAACGGCACCGTTGGTACTGGACCAGCATGGTTATAATGAGGCCCAGTGTGTTAGATGTACTACTGCCTACTGTCAACTCTAACTACTGTCCTTCCACTCCTACTGTATCACATGCACCACAACCTAATGTAACCCAGCAACTGTTTTTCCCAACAGTTTTTCCTACCAATGTAACCTAGCGCCATGATACTTCCGGGTTTGGGCGCTATCAACAAATGAAATAAATGAATAAATAAGTCCTCTCTACATACCACTAGTTCAACCTTTGCCAGAGGCATTATCAGAGCAGGGGAACAGGCCATTAATTGTTCTGAGAAATAAGATTTCCATTTTTCCAAAGGGATTATATGAGTACTCTTTGGAGTGTTTTTCCTTGTTGTAGACTGCATGCCATACCTTTTTTCTATTATTCTCATTTAATTCTTCATAAACATTCTGGCATTCCGAGTTGATTTCAGACATATAATGTTGCTTTCTCCAGTTGCAATATTTATTTTTTAATATTCTTATTAGGGAGCATTTAGAGGGATTCTCAATAGCCAATTGCCCAACCTTTCTGATCTCCTGTCTTGATTGACTTTTCCCCTCGATTAAGATACTATTGTATTGATGTACTTGATTTACATTAGTCTTAAATCGGGGAGGAGTATTCCTTGTCAGAGAAGAACTAGTAATAGTACTGGTTCAATACACAATTTCATCAGGACATTTAAATTGAACATATATTCTTTCCAGACTGGACATGTAGTTGGTAATTGCCAGAAAATTATGTTCTGACAACCCCACTCGATTCAAACCACTGTTCACATTGATCTTACCTCCCACATCAATTTCATTAGAGACCATGTTACAGTGTTATAGACAAAATAGCATGGTCACTATATTTTATGTCGTTGATCGACATGCATTTGGCAATCTTCCCAACACTCTCACTTCTGTAAAAATAATCAATTGTGGAAGATTTATTGTCCATCCTCCATGTTAGAGCAGGAGGGACATGCCCCAAGATTACTCAGTTCATCATAGAAACTCCACCCATTTTACTGCCGCTGAGCCTGTTTTGGCCTGCTTGTTAAAGATATTATATTATCTCTGTTATCATGTAATCAACTCAACATGATTTCAGGTCACCTCCAATCAAAACATGTGCAACTTCTATCCCAGTCGTGTAAGAAATTAGTGACTCATAAATACCCATCTGGTTGTTATCGGTATGTAAACCAACTGGAGGATCATAGATATTATCAAAAGGATAGATAAATCATCAGACACTTCAACCATCAAGTAATTAGAATTAGGAGTGGATTGTTGCAACTCTGTAGCCTTAAATTTGTCAGAACACAATGTAATTAGTCCCCCACTGAGTCAACCTTTGAGACCCCTACAGGCCGTGTTACTAAAGCATACAAAGCCACCAAACATGGCATTTCCAGTCAGCCATGTCTCCTGGAGTAGAACTTTTTCTGAATTTGGAAGGTGTTCAATAGATCCATTATCCAAAAACAAGTGGCCATGGCCACAGGTGTTCCATGAGGATATAATGTTATTTTTCAGGAGCATTTTGAAGGGAGCAGCCAAAAAATGAAAGTAGCCATTCCAAGTGATTCTTTACTGCAGCCATGTCTCCTGCATTGATAGTAGGGGTAATGGTTGTGGCCACAGATAGATTATTTGTTGTAATAGGGCAATTTATCTTTATCAAGTTAGAGTCTACAACAAGATCAATGTCAAAGCCCCACTTCAATAGCCATTGCGCCCTGCTCTGCACCAGCGCAACCACCTCAGAATCACAGCAATGAACCTTAGCATATGCTCTGCACTCCAATTGTTCCACACATTTCATGTCTCTACTCTGTAAGACCTGCAGAGAGGGAAGGTGTGCTAATGATGTCAGAAGGGCTTTTCTGTTTAACGAGTGCTTATCGTCTTCAAACAGCTGTGATGCAGTAAATGAGGATGCTGGTAAATGCCTCGCCTCAGTCTCTTTAACAACTACCATGCTTTGGGAATCCATTGAAGACTTCGCTCTAACTGGGATTCAACAATAACTCTGGGCACCTGGATTGTTTGAGCCGATCCCAAATGCAACTGCTCCCTTGGGTCCTCAAGTTCGACCGTACCCGTAGCCTCAGGCAGAGACATTTGCTCAGCTTCCTTTTTGTCTCCTCTGCCTAGAAGCCTTGAGGTTAAATTACATGCTCTACTGTCTGATCTTCTTACCCTTCTAGCCACCTTCCTGCAAGCTTTCTTTGATAGTGGAACTCTTTGCTGAATGTTTAAGGATACTGCGTCAGTAGGGACCTCCTCAGTACAGGCGGCTTGGATAGTCAACTGAGCTCTTCTTCCCTTGTTTAACTTTGCCTTTTATCTCCTGACATTTCTTGAGAGTAAAGAGTCGTCAGATCTTTCGTTTGCCGATACTTGGAAGTACTTCCGCAAGAGTGGATTCCAGCGGAGCGTCATCCCTAGGGCTCTCTGCTTCAGCAACTGAAACAATGGAGTGCTCATTCTTTGAAGGCTCGATGCTTTTGTATTGTTTTGTTTAGAAACAGTGTCAGGCAATAGTAATGGAGCATCTGTTTCCTCAGCCATCGATAACAATAGGGCTAATTGGGCAGCATGTTTCGCCGATTAATTAGAAATATAGTTAAAGACTTTATGAAGTTTTTTTTAAGGCAATATGTGTTGCTTCATTATCTAAAGTTGGTATGTCATACTCTTACGTCCCGTCCCCTTTCCTCCATACTGCATGGGCGTCCCTCGCTAGGGACGGTAGAAGGAACCTTTTTCACCAGAAAAAACCTTGTTCTCCTTTAAATTTAGAGGCGCGCAGGGGTGCGGCCATGGGAGCATGCGCTGCCCTGACTTCACCCACCGGTGCCACAACCTGTCCCTTTTTCCACGTCTACGGGAACAGGCTGATTTCACCAGCGCTCCTGGATTTGGCTTTGTCCATGTAATACCACGCGCTCTTCCCCGGATACTGTCTTCTGTCTTTTTTTTATCAGCCAGGCTCTTCCCTCCCATCAAGAAACCACACCCCGCGTGGGACCTCAATGTAGTGTTGGGCGCATTGGCGCACAAACCATTCAAGCCAATGGAGTCCGCGGACATCAGGCTGGTCACCATTAAACAGCTCTGTTGGTGGGCCTCACCTCTGCTCGCAGAGTCAGCGAGATCCAGGCACTTGTGGCTTCAGAACCCTATACTACTTTTCACAAGGATAAGGTGGTCCTGAGAACACATCCCACGTTCCTACCTAAGGTTGCCTCTGCGTTCCATCTGAACGAAGAGATACTCTTACCTACATTCTTTGCCGACCCTACATACAATGCTCATAGGGTCTTGCACTGTCTGGATGTGAGATGCGCTCTGAAATTCTATCTGGACAGGACCAAAGGCTTCCGCAAGTCGGACGCTCTGTCACCTTCGGGGGGGGGTCAAGGCCCAGTTATCAGGCATCCAAGGCCTCTAAAGCAAAGTGGATGGTTTCTGCCATCAAGGAGGCCTATGAGGGCCAGCACAAACCGCTTCCAGCTAACATGCAGGTCCACGCTGTCAGAGCCAAGGCCACGGCCATCGCATTCCAGCGGCAGCTGCCGTGGCAGGTCATCAGCAGGACGGCCACCTGGGCCACCCCTTCGGCTTTCTGTAAGCACTACTGTCCCACGTCGTCCCCCCTAATAATACTGGTGTCATTAGGCAATGTTAAATATTGTCGAAGCGTCAATGAGGACTGAGGAGTGGCGCCAGTGGGCAGAGTCAGGGGAGTGCATGCTCCCAGGGCCGCGCCTCTAAATTTAAAGGGGATGGTTTTTTCTGGTGAAAAAGGTTCCGTCTCCTGTCCCTAGCGAGGGACGCTCGTGCAGTATGGAGGAAATGGGACTATGGACTTAAGAGTATGTTAGTCACTAGGGTAAGTAACTATACATTTTTCCTCCGACTTACTCGCGACTTGTGATACAGAATGCTGACCCAAGGAAACGCTCCCCCCACCCACCTTCATGGACCTCATGATTAGAGGCATCCATTAAACCTGTTAAATGAGGGGAGGCATCTAGTCTTTGATTTACTGTTCCTTTAATTGCGCTCGCTTCACTTGCTAGATTGTCTGAGACCACATCTTGCTCCAAATTAGAACATATGACAACAGGTTGCTGATAAATCTCAGCTTGGAAGGGACAGACATAAATGTAATAAAGAGTTATTGTTAGTGTTAGGGAGAATTCTCATTTCATGGCTAATTGCCTTTACCTAGTGAGTCCCTCAGCAGCTTTGCTGGATCTCTGTAGTTTCTTTTCCACTTGGTAAGAGTGTGAGCTTTTCACCACTCTTACCTGTATTTTGCTATGTGTTTTTACCTGTTTTTGTTATTGTGGGCTCTGGAGTACACCACTTCAGTAGCCCCCTTCTTTGTGTGTGTCACACAGCACCTTCTGTGCAGTGGCACAGGGTTGTCGTTCCGACTTCCCACCGACTCCATTTCTGAGGTGACTACTGTGCCCCAGAAAAAGGGTAAAGTTACCATTAACTTTACTTAGTCAAAAGTAACCACAGATCCAGTACACCCCATCTTACATGGAGTACTGGAAGGGTTAACTCTTAACTCTTTTTATCTTTACATCCTAGAGCATTGTTATGCTCTTTTAACATTTAGACATAGCTGGTGGCAGTGGTATCTACCCTAAATTTCTACCGTGGTTATCTTATATAACCGTGGTAATATTGTAGGCTATTGTGTTAGCCTCAAACTTAAACCCGCTTGACCAAATCCTTTTTCGTTTGGCTCTGGTGCGGTTTATCCGCCATTTCTTTTTGTTAAACTCCTTCTTGTGTTTTACTTTGCGCGGCAAACTAGGTTTGCCTTCTTTGTTCACCGTCTTTTGGCGGGCTTCTACCTAGAAGTCCTCCTCAAGGCGCCTGGATGTCTAGGTGGGCTGAATGTGAGGGAGGGGTGTAGTCACCCACTGCACAGGGTATTTTAGGAAACCCAAGTCGCACTTTGTCATAATTGGCCAGGGTGGTTGTCCGGGCTCGACAACCCCCCTGCTGGGAGATTGACAGCCAGGCTGTGTGAATGGGGGTTTTTCGCATAAAAGGCAGGACTCTTGGTCTGGAAGTCAGAGAGTCGCCACTGGAACTACAAGGAACCGACAAGAAGTGGAGTAGAGGTCGACTGCTGCAACTACCCCGTACCGGTGAAGCCCTGCTGCAGTCCTGAGCTATCTACCCTTCAATGACTAAGAGGAGATCCAGTCTGGAGTCTTCTTCCCTTGAGCCTGGTGGGGATAACCAGCTCATCTTCTTCAGTCAGAGGTCGCCTTCGTAGTCGAAATCGCTGCACACTACTGTAGTGGTCCGGATAGCCACCTGAAGACCCTCTCCTGTTTTTAAGGAGTGCACCTTTTATTCATTGTCGCTGCTGCCGGCCTCATCCCTGTGTGGTGCGGACCCACTCATCGTCCTTCTTCGTGCCTGTGCTGCAGGAAAGCGTGGGTCTGCGGGAAACCAACAGGAACAACTGCCGTGGCACCAGCTTCGTTCTTTGTGAAAGGTACTGTGTCCTGTTTGAGGAATTTTGGGTGAAATCCCTATTTCTCTACTTTAAGGCTCGTCCTTACTTTTCCCTCCTTCTTATAACTTTTGCTTCCGAACATTGACAATATCAAAGTACTCTTGAATCTCGAACTGTCCGACTGTCTGATCCTCTTGACTTTGGCTCCGGCCCTTTGATTCTTGAATTCCTGTCTATATGTGTTCTGAGATTCTGTCTGTCTAACCAACATATTGCCTGTGATTTTTGCCCCCAACTCTCTCTGGGTATCTCAGGTGCTAAGTGTGTTTTTACCCCGGTAGCATTTCTTACCGCGGATACGTGTTTATCTAGTAGACCGAACTGTGATCGCAATTGTTTGTATTCACGGTGACATGTTCTGTTTCGTAACACCGGTCCATTCAAACACAGGGTACTTACCTCGAATAATACTGTACAAAGTGAATTGGCTAGTCGTAGTATATTTTACGTGCGGTTTTTGAATTCATAGAAGTGTTGTGTTAATAACAAATGGTTTAAAAATAAATGTACTTATATTTTATACCTGAAACCATGAAGTCAGTGTTTGCTTGAGTCACAGTAATTGTGGTCCCTTTGTGTAATCTCTGCTACTGCTCATATACTCTTGAGATAAGCCTGGCTGCTCCGCTACTGTTACCACTATAACCTAGTAGTACAGGCTTGTACCAAAGGTGACACTTGTATTGCCACCTGTAGTCTTGTGTGTAGTGGTCCCTAAGGGCACTGCACAAGATTCTGCCTAACAGTTATCAAATTTGATGGCTTCACTGGTCATTGTTTGTTCTTTTGCTGATTCAGGCTCAGTGGCCCGCTTACTACCACCCCCCTTTGCCTGTGCATTAAAATAATTTATGATTTTGGTGCCAACTAAGGCCTTGCAGCTTGCTGAGTAACCAGGCAAATGCAGACCAACCTGGAAAATGCAAGCATCTCCTGCCGTGGCTGCTCTCCACTTAGCAATCCACTTAACAAGCCACGCCTGCGGTACATTGATAACCACAGTTGTGGGGAATACTTTTTTAAAGAACTGGACTAAGGAAAAAAAGTGTAATTTTATTGGGGGATCCTGGTCAGTGGCCATTTTGGACCATTTGGTTCCTTAAAGTAACCCAGTAGCCATAGCCTTCGGCCACACCCATTACCACCCACCTCACTGTAGCTGTAAAATGATTTCCCTTTTTGTTCTTAATCCAGTTTTTAAAAAAACGTTTCCCCCATAATTGTGTTTATTAATGTCCTACAGATAACCATGGTTATCCGTAAATGCACACAAATAACCGTGGTTCTCTGTCAGAAGCACGCAAAATCACAAACTCTTCCCTGCTGCCCCAGGCACTCACCAAGTGCCCCCCTTCTCATGCCATGCTACCCCCTTCAAGATGTTTCCCCTCCCTAACCCTTTCCCATCCCCCCCAACACTTGTCTGACACCCTTTAATTCCTGATCTAGTTTTCTCGCCGGATAACCCCGGTTATGCGAAAACATTCAAGCTCTAAACTTGGCCATGAATACTGGTCCCTTTTAGGAAACCTATTGGAGCAATGTGTAGAGTGACTACGGCCGAAGGCCTTGGGCACTGAACATGGTCAAAGACCATGGCTAGTGGGCCTGGAAGAAAGCTATTGCGACAACATGTAAATGGCCCACTGCCGAAGTCTGGAGCCAATGGCCGTGGGCAAAGGCCATTGCTAGCGACTGGGAATGTGCCGAGTTAAGCTGAACATGACTTCCCACATCCGCTGAATTTCAAGGGTTTTGTTGCGTTATATGTATGGTTCATGATTACAAATAATTTACTGTTGGGATGAGTACTGTGGAAAAAGAAATGAGCACCAAGACCAGTGTTCATTAAAATGCTCATTTATTTTATGCAATGCAGGAACTCTCATTGGGGCTATGTTTGACCTTTCACTTTTTTTTTTTTTTTTTTAAAAAGGGTTATTTCGAAGGAGTAACATATTTTACATCTTGGAATGATAGCCTCCTATGAGAAAATAATTTATGATTATTCTATGTTTTGTTAATGTGCTTGGCTCAGTAAGACGTGCAACATTCTTATTATGACTCCAATATATACTGGAATGCTCATTAGAAATGAACATTGTAGGGGGGCGCTGTTGAGCAGCCTGCAAGATGGCTGCCTAGCATTGGAGCTCTGTGTGCCACCAACGAATATCTGATGACAATGGCGGAATCCCTGCTGGCTGGGCCCTGAATTTGCTGCCAGATATTGCCTTGGGTGCTTGGGATAGCTACCTTTTGGTCCTGAGAAAAACCGGTGCCCCAGAACCGAGACACAGCCCTCGACAGCTGCGAACGGCTGATCTGGCATTGGCTTGCCCACGCGGTCCGCGTGGCCCGGGCCCTACGCCGTCCCCTGGCGAGACCTCTCAGCGTGTACATCCTCCCCGATACAAGTTCACCTCATCCGGGGTGCCAGGTGCCGCCGTCGCGCAATCGGGGAGCTGCGGCTGAGATCCGGAGCCTGCGGCTGGTGTGGGACACGCGGCGTGGGCGCCTGGGCTGAGTGGCCCGTTGTGGGCCGCGGTGTTTGGCGTGGCTTGGAGGTGGTCCTGCGCTGGTCGACCCGCGACCCCGTGAGCGGTGACAGACAACCAAGATTCAAGTAAGCGGGCGAGGGGGGAGTTGCCGCTGCCGGGTGCCGTGACTGGCCACGGCTGGCGAACCTGACGGCTCTTCCCCAGACATGTGGAGTGTGGGGAGCCCCGCAGCTGTGCTGGTGGGGGGGGGCTGCTGCCACTCACCTTCTCTCCTGCTGTTGGCGGGACGCGGCTCCTGCTCCCTTCTCTCCGCTCGGACCGTTCTTAAGCCCCCGGGATTGGTGAACGTTCCATCTGTGACCGGCGCCCCATAATATCATGCTCCCACTGCCTGGACAGGAACTGAGCTGCGGAACACTCTGCCCCCATCGGGCCATAGCCACACTCAACACTCCGGGTCCCCTCCATCCATCTCGGCCAGGCCAGTGTCACCTTTGATGCCCAACAAGCATATCCGCTGAGCTATTAATTGTGCGGACACTGCCACCCGGACACTGGGCAAGTCCTCTGTGGGCACTGGACGGCGCAACCTGCCCTCACCTGCCGCCATACTTCAAGGGTAAACACAACGCGGCAGCCTTGCACATCCGTTGTACTGCGACCCGGACAGCTTATATTGCTCCATACGAACCTGTGGCCTACCTGCTCATACCTGGTGTCCCTAGACTCCCAGCGGGAGCTTGGCCGGGGCCGCTGGATCCTTGCAACGTACCATATTGCCTGAAAGGCTCACCGGACCCTCCTGAAAGACCTGTGGTGCACAGTGCACATGCACCGCTGAAGCTCCTACCACTCCGCCCCCCCATCTGACTCTACACTGCACAAATTGCAGCGCTCTGAACTCGGGAGGGGGGGGGGTTGAGGGGGTACGCACGCCACACTTGAACACCCTAAAGTCCGGCTCCACAATATCTAACAGATCACGGGGCGCAAATAAATCTGGCACTATGGATAAATTCACCAAGGCGGTCCCCAGGCTGGAGCAGGGGGGCCCTTCCACAGGCCAAGAAGATATGGAGGTACCAGCTGATCCCCCCCCCCCCCACCCCAATCTGACAGCAATGAAGGAATTGATGGCCAAGAACTTTGCGTCATTCCACGAAAAAATAGACGATATAAACGCGAACATGGCATCATTAAGGACCAAGCTCGATCACCATGGAACCAGGATCACCGAAGCGGAAACCAGAATCAGTGCCAATGAGGATGGGGTTCAGGCGCTGCGGAACACCGTCACAGAGCTTACCCGCGACATGAAATATGTCAAATCCAAGTTCGATGACTTGGAGTCGAGGTCACGCAGAAATAACATCCGCATAGTGGGTGTTCCTGAATCTGCACTCAAGGGACACATGGAGATTGCGATTGAAAAACTACTCAGGGACCTGCTCGACAATCCAGAGCTTTCCCCATTCTTCGCAGTGGAGCGCGCACTAGCTCCCTGCCCCAAACCGGGCGACTTCCCCAGGCCCATAATTGCGAAGATACTGAGCTACAGAGACAGGGATTACATACTGCGATTGGCACGTGAAAAGGGAGAGCTCAGACTTGAATCACAGACCATCAGGATCTTCCCGGATTTCTCTACCGGGGTGCAAATGGAGCACCGGCAATTCAACGGAGTGAAAAAGATGCTTAGAGACAGGAACATCGAATATGCAATGCTGTTCCCTGTCTGTTTAAAATTCACACATCGCAATAAACTCTACTTCTTCACGGTCCCAGATGAAGCGGTGAAGTACATAGAGGCGCACATCCCCCTCAACGATCCGGTTGACGACCTGATGGAGAATGACCGAGGTCCCTGCCTGCTGTCAACTGAGGCAGACCCTCCTCAAACCGAGTTATACCCTTCGACACATAGTTCACCCCTGCCTAGGATTCACACCACCATGAGACAACCGCCTCTTGACATCAGCACCTCCGCTTCACCCATTGCTTATGCTGAATGTCACCTCGCACTCTACCAGATGTTGCTACACCTGCGGGGGTGGTTGTACTCCCCAGCTGACAAATGTGGGGGTTATAAACTCTATCTCTTATACAAAATGTTGTCTTGTTATGCATGCAGGAATCAATGTTGTGACTCATAGCAATGTATGTCGTTGAAAGATATGCTTGATGCACTGCCCACGGCATGGGTCTACGTCAGTATCATTTGTGACAACTACATTACAGCCTTCCTATCTTCTGTTTCTTCACGTTGGTTCACTATTATGCGCTTCGTAATGTGGATGGGCCATGCCGGCTCTCATGCAACTTCATTGCTTGGTTATTGTTAACTACGATACACTTGGGGGGGGGGGCGGCGGGGGGCTGTGCAGACCCACCCAGCCTGTCCACTACCCCATTGACTCCTAGGTAACCTCTGTCATGATTACAGGGGGGCGAAGCCTCCTGGTCGCAATCTGCTTGCGGTAGTTGGCCACGCTAATCCATGCCCTATTGATGCTCCTTCGATGCATATATTGGTAACAATGACAGCTTGACTGCTATGTAACCCGTCGAAACATGTACCACTTTGGTACTCTATTGCTCCTGTTTTCTTTTTTAGTGTCCGCACGGCAACAGCGCACCCCACTGCGGTTGCAATGGCTAATTTAGAGGGTTTTCTAATTGTTGGCCCCTGTTGGGCCTGCAGAGCAGCTGGACCAAGTTGTAATGAGTCCGCTGACATCTAGTTTGGGGTAATTGTTGGTAATTGTGGGCAGGGAGTGGATGTGGGCACTACCGATCCTTGTTGGGTGGTGAGGGGGGGAGGTTGTGTTGGGGTTGAAGTTATATAAAATGGCGGAAGTAGAACAGCACATCGCGCTATGATAGAGCTGCATAATTGTACTGACTCTGGTTGGGAATGCATTCTGTGCCACACATACTGGGGTGTACCCTAGACCCATGCGATACCCGTTAAGGTAATGTCCTGGAATGTCCGGGGCCTCGGCAACTACACCAAATCGCACAAGATTGCCGCTTATGCCCAAAGACATGGTGCTAGAATACTCATGTTACAGGAGACACATACACAGACCCACCTGGCTACTACCATCGCACCATCCTGGGGATCCAATAGATTTTACACAACCTACTCCACACAGGCCCGAGGGGTATTGACCCTGATACACAAGTCTATTAAATTCACTCTCTTAAAAAGCTATGTTGACCCAGATGGCAGATATGTTATACTACACTGTAGGCTGGTAGACAGAGAATATCTCTTGGTTAACACCTATGGCCCCAATGTGGACTCCCCTGAGTTTTTTGATGCCGTATCTACAATCCTGCTGGGCTATGTGGGGATCCAGATCATCTGGGGGGGCGACATGAACCTGGTACTCGATGTGGATCTGGATAGGACTGGATCAGCACCCAGAGCACTGTCGCGGGCTGGGCGCAAGCTACATGCATTGTGTGCTGCACTTGACATTCGTGATGTTTGGAGGTCGTTCCATCGCCAACTGCGTGAATACTAGTTTTATTCTACTGTGCATGATAGTTCATCCAGAATTGATCTCTTCTTCCTTGTTGGCCGGACCCGGGAAGCCCAAATACTGTCCCGTACGATATCCGACCATGCACCCGTTCCTCTAACTGTTGAGCTTGGAATACCGGTTATTACTTGTAGCACCTGGCGTTTTAAATCTGCGGCCCTCCTGGACATTGTATTTAAAGCCGACATACTGGCTGACATTACCTATTTTTAATGTAATTCCCTGCAGTCCACCACGGCTAGTGTCTGTTGGGACTCATTTAAGGTATATATCAAGGGGATGTCCATCTCCAGGGAGGCCGGTGTACTGAAAACCATTAGAAACGATCTTACTCGCTCTGAGGCCAGGCTTAGGGACCTAGAGTGTGACTGCGCCACTGCGGCTGACCCCGCTAAACTAGCGTAAATCAACGAAGAACTGGGTGTCTTTGATTCGCATGCTACCAGGGAGGTTCGCTACTTCAGCCGGCCGATGGCTACGCGCATGTACGGGGAGGGGGACAAACCCGGGAAAACACTGGCCAGGCTAATGTGGGGGGAACGGGGCCAGACCCAATTGTGTCCATCAAGGATGCTGGGGGTATACCTCAGTGGTCCGATCAGCGGATACTAGATACTTTTGCTGACTTCTACACCGACCTATACACTGCCCCCCCAGAACATAGTGAACAACACATGAGGGACACCCTTGCCCAGATCCCGATGACACTCCTCTCCGGATC
The DNA here is from genome assembly GCF_040938575.1 of Ambystoma mexicanum. Taxonomy (NCBI): domain Eukaryota; kingdom Metazoa; phylum Chordata; class Amphibia; order Caudata; family Ambystomatidae; genus Ambystoma; species Ambystoma mexicanum. Next base: position 352,725,930 of record NC_090929.1, read on the forward strand.
CACCAGGGATCAGCTCGACCTGCCGATCACACTCGAGGAGGTGGTTGAGGCAATCTCCGATCTGCCCAGGTGTAAGGCACCTGGGCCTGATGGGCTAACACCGAGTTTTACCAGGCACATGTGGCCATCCTTGCTCCCAGACTGCTTGAGGCCTGGGATGAATCACTCCGCCTCGGCGTCCTCCCTCCCTCACTGTGGGAGGCTATTATTATGGTACTGCACAAACCCGGTAAGCCTAGCGATGAGTGCGGCTCATATAGACCCCTTTCGCTGATGAACATTGACACAAAAATCTTTGCTAAAGTGATTGCCAACCGCTTCCTTCCTGTCATGACGCACCTGGTACATGAGGACCAGTCGGGGTTTGTACCCGGGAGAGCCACCTCCCAGAACATCCGGCGGCTCTTTAATGTTATGGCCAGAATTGACCAGGATGCTAATGCCATCGCCGTTACACTGGATGCCCAGAAGGCATTCGATATGGTCTCATGGAAATATATGTGGTTGGTTCTGGAAACCATGGGTATCGGGACCCAACATGATTAGATACATTAAATGATTGTACACAGAGCCGGTAGCCAGGGTGCGGTTTAACTCCTCGACTTCTGCAATGTTCACGCTCTTTAGCGGGACCCGCCAAGGCTGTCCGTTTTCCCCGATGCTCTTCGCAATGGTTATAGAACCCATGACAGATTATGTCAGACCACGACAGACTCACAGGGCGATCCGCTTAACTGGCAAACCCGAAATAATATCCCTGTATGCCAATGATGTATTATTATATATCGGAGACCCCGCCACTCACCTCGACCCAATCCTTAGAGACATTACACGTATTGGCACTTGCTCAGGATTTACAATTAACTATTCCAAATATGAAATCTTCCCACTCACCATTAACACACCACAACCTACCTCTGAATATCCACTCCGCTGGTCCCCTGGCAGTATTCGATACTTGGGTGTCCAGGTGTCCCTTTCCGGGTCCACCCTGCTGGCGGATAACTATGCGGCCGTTGCGCAACTGGCTGGGTCCAAGATGGCCAGATGGCGCTCCCTCCCATTGTCACTCGCGGGGAAGCTCTCTCATCAAAATGATCCTCGTCCCTAAGCTGCTATACATATTCTGCAACGTCCCCATCTGGCCCGGAAAACAATACTTCTCATACCTACTTAAAACCTGTGCGCAGTTTCTATGGCACTCGGGCGCAGTCCGCTAGAGATGGTCGGACATGGTGCCCCCATATGAGTATGGCGGGCTTACAGCGCTGGATCTGATGCTGTACTGGATTGCTGCGCAGGCCCAATACACTACATACTGGTACCCCAGCCTCTTAACCCGTCCACATGTTAAGCTCGAAACATTGGCTGTGGCCGGGACCAACATCATGACCCTGGTTTTCCAATGGGGATTCTCATCTGATAACCCATTTGACCCAGTGGCCGCCGCTCTACTCACCTGGGGCCATGTCTTTGCCTTGGCGGTCGACACCAGCCCCTACTATAAATGGCTTCCTGCTTGGAGATTTCCCGGACTGGAACCACACACGATGCGGCCTTAGCCTGCCACTGGCGTGCCTGGGGATACCAAGCAATTACTGATTTCTTCCCTGATGGGAGGTTCATTGACCATCAATCTTGGAGGCAGGACCACACGGAATCTGCACTTGAAAGGTTACAGTATTATGGACTATGCCTCCTTCCATGCTATGTGGCCCAGCTTCCCTGATGAACCTCCTGACTCTCCCAAAGTCGCCTATATCGCCAACTCCAGTGGCACCCACGGGGTGGTTTCCTCTCTTTACAAACTTTTGCGGCCTGGATCCCCCCCCGGCCCTCACGTGTACGTGCTGAGTGGGCGGGTGAGCTGGGCCTGCAGATCTCGGACCACCTATGGAAAAAGATGTGTTCCCATACCAAAAGAGTATCCCTCAACCTCCGCTATCGTCTAATCCAGTTTAAACTGCTCAACAGATTGTACTATACTCCTCACCGACTCTCCAAATTTGCTGGTACTGACACACACATATGTGCCCGATGCAGGGAGGAAGGCGCAGACCACTTTCACATGTTTTGGTTATGTCATAAACTGGCAGACTTCTGGGAGGGGGTCTTGGGAGCCCTCGCTGATATATTATGGGTGTAGCAATTGACCCGGACCCGTTGGGTCTCCTGTTTGGAGTGTGGGAATCGGAAGATGCTAGACGACAGGCTACATTTCTCGACATTAGCTGAATGGTGGCTAAGAAGTGTGTGCTGCAATGCTGGAAAAGTCCCTTCCCCCGCAACCTTTCAGAAATGGCTCAATGCACTTACCTGGTCTCGTACCTGTGAGGAAGAGTATCTGACAATGCTCCCAGTTCAATCCTGCCCTAAAAATGTGTGGTCAGCCTTTAACAGCTATCTCATGGATCAGTCTGAGAGTGTGTCTGGTGGAGGCTCTCCCGTCACCTCATAGTTGCACTCCTGTGTGCTGGACATTGGTCAGCTACTGTCTGCTATGTAATTGAAGCATTCCCTGTTTGCTATATGTGCTGTATATCACTAATGCATCTGCTGTACAATGTACTCTGCCAAGTGTGGTTGCTGTAACTTCTCCCAATAAATAAAACTAAAAAAAAAAATAAAAAAAATGAAAGGAACAGTGTACATTTTACAAATAGTTAATTTGGAATGGAAGGGACAATACATCATTTTTAGTAGCTTTTTTTGCAGAAAACTCACACCATTTTGCCTTCTAAAATGTCCTTCCTTCTTGGAAAGGGTCACACTCTGATTAAATCGAATAATGTTTTCTTTGCCATGCTTGCAACTGATTGGTTGGTAGTGCTGTGAGCCCATCCACGTTGTGGGGTACACACAGATGCTGATAGTTAACAAAAAATAGAACATACTAAAAATCACAGCTCTAGTCCCTGTAGCCATTTTTTGCTGGACCCTTATAAGATCTGTCAGAACCTCTGCAGAGCCTCCACCTTCCTCGTCCAAAATATTCACCCTTAGTGTGACTACAGCATTCCAGAAGAACACACACATTGATATTGTATGTCTCCAAACAGGCCATTTCGCCCCTCTGGTTATGCCTCTGCCGCTGCTCATCACATTCTACTTCTAACCATAAAAACACATTATCTCCCCCACCCCATTCAAGATATGTTCTTTCTGTGGTCATGCTGCTGTCATCAAAGGCTGGGGCTGGGGTAGGTCTGATAATGGGTCTTTCACCCACAGTGAGAGATATAGCTACATAAAATGAAATTAGAGAGAGCTAAAGCAGTGTGTCATATGCTAGATGCAGTTAGTAAATATGTAATATTTGTTTCTCTTGTCACAAACTCTGGAGCCCTAGGAACAGGCACTCAAAGGGTTCATAGATAGCAGGAGATTTCCTGCTAGTAAATCTTCTGCTCCCCAGCACTCCTTCCACTGTTACTAGGACTTGGGGATCTCCATGTTCAGCTCTCCCTCAGCACAGAAGGGGCAGTTCCTTCACAATAAGCTGGTCATGCTGAAGGGAGGTCCCGAGGAGGTGGGGAAGTCAGTTTACCTCTCAGATACAATTCAAACAGGAGCTGCCTTAGACATCTCATTTGAAGCTGAAGAGTGTATTTTACAATGTAACTGTAAAAGCATTTGTATTGGCCATTGAATGTTGGTAATTTCCTTCTTGTAGGATCAGGTGAGGCTGGATAAAGGTTTGTCTGCTCACCAAAGGCACCTTGAAAATGAACGCTATCGGCTTCAAGAGCAACTCAAGCAGACTGAGCGGCAAGTGTCTAGACGCATTGAGAAAATGCTAGAAGAGAACTACAGGTGGGTCAAAATGCTTACACTATACTCCTTTAAAGAAACTTCAAAGTTTAGTTTACTTTCCATGTGCTTAATATGTGACCAAAAGTAGAGAATGTGCCATTGCTGAGAAGCTTGCTACTGTTCCATATACACTTTGAATGCAGAGAAGACTGGAGCAAAGCTGCATATCTAATTTGTATATGCTAGTGGAGTTGGGAGCTAGGGAAAAGTCAGGCCAAGAATAAGCTGGTGGCCATTGCCTCTCAAAGTATAAGATTGGCAGTTGCTCCAGGTACCATTTATTTTACTACTTTGCGGCATGGATGTGTGTACTAACAAAGCAGAGAGAGTAATAGGTATTGTGAATCATCCCTAAGAAGGTGCACAGATATATTTCTATAAACCTTTCTTGACTGTTCACTTGCCAGAATGATGGTGAAACGTTTTGATTCTAGTCTGAAACGTCCTTGGAGGGTTACTTCTGCACACCGCATGCAAAATTGTGTTTCTAATGGACTCCTTCCTCTCAGAGATTCCTCATCTTGGACAGAATTTCCAGTGGCAGCTGGCTTAAGAAGCTTTTTCAGCTGCTATGGGGCACAGTGAGGCTGTGAATTGGCTCTGCTTGGCCTTGTCGGCACTCACAACTCCAGATGCAGCATCATGGGACAACTCCAGATGCAGCATCTTGGGCATTATCCATAGAGCCAATTGCGCCCAATGTTATTTTTTTCAGCACACTCAGCACGCATGATTTTCAGCATGCATTGCTTACCAGACTTTAACCTCCAGCCCAAAAGCAGTTGTAATGCCTGCTTGGTGCTGTGGCAGATTTTGGTGCAGAGAATAGTGCTTTTCCTGATGCAAGGGAAGAGTTAGAACGCTGTGCAAGAGGAACCACTACCCCATAGCACCTGACAGGATTTATGGTAGATGGCAATATTCTAATGGGACTATGCTTGTAATATCTAGGAAGCAATTCTTATTACCCTTGTGAGAATGATTAACATTAGATGTCATCAATATCTCACCTATACATTTGCAATGTAGTGTCTTTTTGTACTGATAAATATAAACACACTAACGATGCTGTCACTCTTTTTGTTTAGCATACATGTATTGTTATTCTCTTGTAGAGATAACGCATGAAAATTAAACGTATGTCTTTCCTAATATTAACAGTAATCTGGTTGAATATGGTCCTAGCATGCACATTTTCTCCTATTCACTTCTAGAAGTTTAAAGCAACCTACAACCCATGAACAATGTGTGAAACCATCTGAAAATCCGGCACAGTGAAATTTATAATGCTTTTCACAGTAGTGCGGTCAGGATTGTCGAACCACTGCAAAACCATTAAATGGAAAGGGCTAAAGAAAGACTGTAAAAAGTCCATGGTTTCTAAGTGCAGTTATCTTAAAACAATATAAAACAATCTAAAGAAATGAATTTAATTGCAGGTAAAACATCTTAAATCCACCTGTTTGGATTCTTCTCTTCCCTCCTCAGGTGTTTTGATGGGTTGACTTATCCTGACCAAAGAAATAAGAGAGGGAGCCACTGCACTATGCCCAAACTCATATCATGATTAACTCAGTTTCTTACCAGCATAAAGGATAGTTGAAAGGCTACCTGACAAAATACATCATGGAGTCATTTAATGATGAAATATAAATGGCTTATTCTAGCTCCTAAAATGTTCAAGCAGACAATAAATTAGAATTTGGACTAATTGGCAAAATACCAATTTATAGGCCCATTAGCAGATTTACTTTGCTATGGTGATACATTTGAATAGATGCATGCTTGTCCTTAAATAGGCAGCCATCTGGTCTGTGTTTCAGCTTCTGCCTGTCAGGACTGCTCTTCTTGGAATCTGCTCACCAGGAGTGCTGTGCCTGTCTCTCTCTGTGCATTTCAGCTTGTTAAATAGTCTGAAGTCATGTTTCTCAAAAATACATCCATTACCTTGCCAGACAATCTTGACTTGTGGGCGTCAGTTGTTCTGTTTATTTAAACAATGTTCATAAAACATGTATAACACAGTATATAAAATACATTAAACTTGAGCCATGCAATACAAGAGTAAATGCACCGACACAGCAATACAAAAATGAATGCAATGGCTAAAAACACATAAAAGCTTTAAAATATTAAGAAAGTTATTTGTGATAAAGGCCAGGATTTTACAAGTAGAGACTCAAGAAGCTATGATCTGTAATAGGGCAGGAATAAAAATTCTCCAAGCTCCTGCAAACTCTGAAAGCATTAGCTGCCAGTAAATAAAAGTAGGTGACTAAGCAGTGCCTAAAGCACAATATTTTCAAAAGAGGAATTAAGTATGTCTTTAGAGGATGATTATACCAAGGGCAAAGTAACAGGGCATGTATATTGTTTTTTATCAAAATGTTTTTGCAATGACAACTAAAGCCCTCACTATATTTCCGAGATGATCTACTCACCTCCAAGGGAAGCTGAGTAAAGCCTAAATTTGTTTTGCGTTTCCTGAATAATGTGTTCTAAACACAAGACAAATAGAATTCATTGCTACATTTTGTTTGATTTAGAGATATGAAGGCCTTTGCAGGTTTTTTAGATGCCTTATTCTGGGTCCTGCAAAGAAGTTGAATCTTCTTGAATGTGTTGAGAATTTGTTTCTTTTAGACGACACTAGTATAGGGTTTATGGCAAGATTAGAAAAACCCAGGTCATGTAATGTTTTAATAACATACTTAACTAGATTTCTGCCTGTTCTCCCAACTAACAGATCTTAATCAATAGTGTTTATCTTAGTTCCCCGCATGGCCATATCCTATTGGCTTTCAATTGATTTAAAAAATGAAAAAGTGCAGAAGGCATTCATGGTATGTAATCCAAATCTCTGCCACAAAACTGTAATCTTCTCTCGTACCAAAAATTAAGCGATGGGGTGTTGCAAAAGGTTGAATGTATGTTGACATATGAAAACAATAAACACATTTAAAAAGAATAATCATAATTTAAGCAATGCTTTATAACATCCGCCATCAAAAAGAGGAAGGTGCCTGGGAAGTCCCTGTAAATGTCACTTATAGGCTAATATTTTGAATCCTCCCAAACTAAATCTTTTCCAGCTAACAAGAAAAAACCTTAGTCACAGTCATCGAATTGCTCTATGTAATTTTAACATAATACTCCCAATGTTAATTTGGCATTCAGCACGCTATTTTCCCGTAGGAAAACATCGACGTTCTGAAAATGAACTAAATGATATTTCAAAAAGTTGCCTAATTATGTATTGCCCAAATGAATTTACAAAATAGCCAAAGAGCCAAATTAAATATCCGATAATAAGATCTTCCCTCAGAACCAAATAGGCTTTAGAGACACATCGAGCACATCACACAATCTGCTCATGCTGAGCTCTGCCATCGAACATTCTTGGCAACGTCGTAAATTAGATGTACACTGTGCATTTATCGATTTTTTTTTTTTTTTTTTTTTTTTTTTTTTTTTTTTTTTTTTCGCCGCATTCGACACTATGTATAGAAATCGGCTGTGGCGGAAATTCGTTGCCTGGGGGATTGCGCCCGGCTTACTTCGTATGTTAATGCTTCTTCATGAAGACACATCTGTTCGAGTCCGTTTAAATGCACTGGGAAAACTCTCCAGACCTATATTAACATCTTGTGGTGTCAAACAGGGGTGCATGATTGCAGCCATACTATTTAATCTTTACTTATCTGATATGTGCAATACTTTACCATCTATCCTGCTAACTCCATTAAAAGTAAGAATGTCACCATAGGCTGGATTGCCTATGCGGATGACCTTGTTCTCTTAGATTATACGCCTGCTGGGTTGCAACTAATGTTAGATGCCTTAGTCACATATTCTGCCGCCAATGGTCTTACAATAAGCATTGCGAAAAGCAAAATTATGGTTTTCTCCAAGAAACAACGACCCAAAAAATCCGTATGGACTTTTATTGGAACAAGTAACCTCATATAAATATCTTGGCCTCATCTTTGATGATAAAATGAAATGGGATCTTCATTGGGCCGATCTAAAACGGAAATGTAATTTATCAGTTTGTGCACTTAGTGCCTTTATTGGACGCAACAGTGGCTTTTGTACATCTGTAGTGATATCCATCTACAATGCAAAGATTTTAGCTATATTACCTATTTGGGGTCATCATCTCAAGAAACAAATCATCATTTTTGAAGCAAAATTACTTAGGAAATTGTTTTGCCTTCCCCAGTGTATTAGTGTACAATACTTGTATCTTGAATTTAATATTCGGGGTATTTGAAATGTTTACATTGCTCAATGTGTTCTGCTGTTTGAACGTTAGCTCACTGTGTCCACGGGTACCATTATCGATCACTATATGAAGGGCTTTTTGGGTCTCGACGATAAGATTCCCATGGGTAAAATTGACTCGTACGCATTGGCTATATGAAGGTAGTGACACTTTTACAGCTGGTGATGTAAAGCAATGGCCAAAAAATAAGCTACGCATTGCCACATTCATGGAAAACATGTTTCACATTGGTAATATGCAATCTACTCGTGATTTCTGCAGTGAGAGAACATCTAGAATTTCACCACCACTTTATATCACAACCTAGCCGAGTCCACACATTTTTCGATTCTATTTATTAATCAAATTCAATGTAACGGTGGCTCTATCGCCTAACCGATAGAGCCGGCAACTGTCGTATCGTCATACCTTTTGTTGGTTATGTGGCAATTTAGTGAATGAGACTGTTTTCCATTTGCTCATTGAATGTGAATCTCTTATCTTACTCTGTAATAAGTTCTTTAAAGCATATATTAATGCTATTACGATGATTGAAATATTCCTTTTATGGCCTGTTTTTATGCAAGGAAAGGACATTAATTTAATATATCATATTGTACGTTTTTATATCTATGTAGTTGACATTTTTAATTGTCTTAAATAAGCCTAGTGTGTCTAGGTTTTTATATGGATATGGATTTTTCTCTTTGTAACTGTAATTTTATCTCTGGTGTTATACAAAGCCTTGTTGCTATATGTATATCCAATAAACTATTACTAATTAACTAAATATAATATGTTTTCTTACAATGGAGACAAATCTTAAATGCATTCTGTTCATCCCCCCCCCCCAAGAACTTTTAACAAATGTTTTCCTCTGCATAATACAGTGCAACTAAAACCTGCCAGCCTCAACTGAATTATTTCTTTTGAAATAGCAGATTCTGTTTAATTAAATTAAGTATCACATATAAGGATCACATATATGTTGTGATAACGACAGCAAGTTTGTGTGTGTGGATATGTGGCATTGTTAAAGCAAGTGGAGCGTATTGTCTTGCACATTAAAAATCAGGACTAATGCTCTACTGTACCAGCGTTTGTGCTAGGAAGCCACAGATAAGAATGGATTAATAATGCGCCTATGCATTGACGGCTGGTAATTGATGGCGTCCTGAATTAAAACAGGACCACTAGGTTGGACACACCAGTTGAATGTTGTTACTCGTAGCAGTCGCTTTAGAAAAACAAGATGCTCATCAAGTTGTAGATGAACAGAAAGCTGCTACGCATTAGAACACAGAAGTTGATGTAATTGGATGGGTGATCCCTTCAGTATCCTTTTTTATTATGTTGTCCTGATGAAGGCCAATATCTGCAAAAGAGGGATCGAAGAATCTACTCCAGTGTGGCGGAAACAGTGTTTCGACATCTATATTGTATTGAAGGGTGTTGATGTTGGTTCCCACAATGATCAGTATTAGTGTATCTTGTATACCATCATAAAATGCTGGATGTTGAAATATCAGTGGCCAAATATGTTGATTAATGGAATGTGCTACTTGTTTATATGTATGCAAGTACTTCAATTAATTTTGGATTAAGAAGTGAGCAGGTGGTTTGCCTCCTTTTGAAATTCCTTTTAAAGCTATTTGTGTATGCATGTGTGAAGATTCCCTGGATTGCCTGGATTGAGGAACCAGAGTCCCCATTGTGTTTGACATTAAAATGCAGGCCATGAAAATCATGTTGTTGCAAATGTGTACAATCTTAGATGATTCAGTATTTGAAAATAGATACACACAGTGTTTTGGTGGATAGAAATACAAAGAAATGTTTAAATAAAACACGGTTTGTTGAAAGGCCCTATGCTTGCATGATTTCTTTGTGACATATGAGCAGAAAGCAGGCCCATAAACCTGTATATACTATACTCATTCCATTGCAAACATAATGTATGTTGGACCCACTAGCAATGTATTCATGTGTGTGTGTCTGTGTGTTGCATTTAAAATGTACATCAAACCCGATTCCAAGATGGCCGCCATCCCGTGAGGACGCACATCTTTGCTCCTCCGCCTGAGCGGGAAATGAAAGGAGAACACTTGCAGCACACAACTACGAACTCCGTGATAGCAGAGACATCCCCGTAGGTTATTCGGCCGAGAAATAGCAAAAGTGTTCAAACCGGCACACACGCAGCCCTTTGCACTATACCAGGGGACAACGTTTTGCTGTGCGACAACACTCCGAGCAGAGCCAGGAGCCCGACAACGATCAAGAGCGAGGGAGGAGCCGGCTGATCGCAGCGGTCCGGGACGACTCCCAAGAACAAGGGAGAAAGGGCAGCTGACCCACATCACCAGCGGACGGTGAGCACCCCCCCACCCCCGGAAAACTCCCTGACCGACAGAGAACTCGCCCTGAGGCTTGGAAGTGCGGCGGCAATTGAAAACACCCGGGCCGGATAGACACTGCGCAGATCCCCGATCTCCACTGGACATGGATCAAACCCCCGAAAGGTACGTGATCAGGCTCGTAGGGGAGCGCCTAAGACAAAAAAGAGAGAAGGGGGGAAAAGGCATAGAAGACCCAGGGAAAACCCTACCCTCCGTGTTCTGTTGCACCGGTAGCCCAACGACTCGCAGCCGCAAGAAGGCACCGACCGTCACGCCACAACAGAGCGCACACCCACACGCAGCCTTTGACTCGTGGCGGACCCGGGAGCTTCCGTATGAGCACAAATCACACCCTAACACCTGAAAGCCCCCCCAGGCCCAAACGGAATATAGAAAGGAGTGGTGACACTTGTGCTAGCGGACCCGTGCTCACACAGATTTCGGATGTTGCCTGTTCTTAGGGCATATCTAATGCCCGCAATATACAGCAACCTACGGACATGCCACGGCCGGAACACTCTGTGCCCCTACACCACTAATTACGTTCGGTGGGAAGAAAACTGCTAGCACCCAGCGCCAATACTACGAACGCTGCACCATCCCTGTCCTCCCCCGAACAGAAGGCGATCAAACCAAACCGTAGGGGCTGATAAGGAGCATGCAGAGGCCGCACTAGGTCAGACCAGGGGAGCTCGCCATTTCCTCCATCACCTCTGAGACTCAGGCCCTGGAGAAGAGGGGTCCTGCCTGGGAAAGCCGGCTGGGCCGCCAACACGACAGCAGCCACTGTAAAAGCGGGCAAAAACCCTGGAACTGCCAGGAACTCGGGAGTAATTGCCATCCGACCCCAAGCTAATGGTGTCCTACAAAAGGACTAGCATACGGAGATTAGTACTCCTGAGGACTACAAAAGCAGGGTCACATACACCGGCCACAAACACCTAGTAACGACAAGGAGCCATACCACAACCCACACAACGGACGCACGACACAGATGTCAGGCACCAAACCAAAGAGCACCCCGGCAAGAACCAGATCCACAGCAAAGGGGCGAAACGGACAGCTGGAACTATACTGGAAACAGCCCCAGGAGGGGAAGCAGCACAGAAGTAATACAGAAGACTTGAGCATTGACACGGACATAGCGGATACCGACACTATGGCACTAAATAAGGAGGACCTACAGGAATGCCTGAGGGGCATGGAGAACAGAATGATGGACTCCCTCCAGAGCCAACTGGGCACAATCCGTGAAGAACTAAAATCCTCCCTGCAGAAGGTGAAGAAAGACATCGTGGAGCTGGGAGACAGAGTGGATATCACGGAGAAGTGCCTCACAGAGACAACAGAAGACGTAAAACAGAATACCATCCTCCTAGAACAGATCTCCAGAGCCACACACAACTTAGAATTGCAAGCGGAGGATCTCGAGAACCGCTGACGAAGGTCCAACATACGAGTCAAAGGCCTGGACGAAACGATTGGGGACAAAGATCTTAAAGACACAATCCAGCTGTGTTTCAGCAGCATGCTCAACGACACCCCACCAGAAAACATATTCATTGACAGAATACATAGAGTGGGGGCCAAGCGAAATGATCCGGGAGCCAGGCCAAGAGACGTGCTCATGGCAATGACCTCATACTTAATGAAGGAGGAAATATTACGAGCAGCCCGCACGCAACAGACAGGCACCATCAATGGCAGCCAGATCCAACTCTTCCAGGATTTAGCCCTATCCACGCTTCATAAAAGAAGACTGATGCAACCAGTCACGAGAGCACTGAAAGCCAAAAACATTATATACAGATGGGCATATCCCTTTGGACTACAATTTACGTGGGAAGGCAAACCACAGCGGATTTCCACATGCGAAGAAGGGATAACTTTGCTGCAGCTAGAAGAAGAAGAGGAACCCCAGAAAAATAAGGAAACACGCCAATTGAGAAAGGAGGGGGACCCAGACGTTGGGAATGGTCCCCCGACACTAGACAACACCAAGAAAGACAATCCGCACCAAAGGGTTCCAAGCCGCATTAAATCCTAAAGGAACAGGCTTCGCAAAATAACAATGAGCAAAACACCAAAGAAACAATGCAAGGTAAATCAGAGACGAGATTGAAATAAGCTTGGGCGGAGAGGGAGGGGAAATCTTGGAACCCACGAACAAGCCCAGATACACCCTGGGGGAATCAAGAGACCCAACGCTCCGGGCGTAACCCGGAGGAGGCGCAAAGACTCCTTGGTCCCACCACCATGAGGGTGAAACAAGTTGGGAAGTTTATAATTGTTTTGGTTTGGTTACGTTATGTTGGGGTGTGTTCGACGCATGGTCCGCAACTACACACTGTACACCACTTATTGTTGAAAGAGGGCACACAGATGACGTGGAGTCCTCCACACAAGACTTATGCCTGAGTTAACTGTAATGACCCTGAATGTACAGGGCCTAAACTCGCCAGTGAAACGACTCAGCATATTAACACGCTTCACGGAACTCCAAGCCGCAATAATGTTCCTACAAGAAACACACCTGCTCACGATAGGCTAGAAACGGATGACCCATAGGGACTTCCCTAAACAATACTTTGCCTCCAGAGAGGGGGGAAAAAAAACTAGAGGAGTCGCAATCCTACTAAACGCTACCCTACCATTCAAGAAAAAGGCTGTATGTAGAGATACAGACGGTAAGTTCCTGCTACTCAAGGGGACCCTGCACGAGCAAACATATACCCTAATAGCACTTTACGCCCTGAATGACAGACCAGACATCTTCCTGGGCGAAATCCTGCGGGACCTAGGTAGCCGGTGCGAGGGACAAATTATAATAGAGGCAGACTTTAACTGCGTAATGGACCCTCTAGATAAGACCCCCCCCCCCCCCACGGCTGCAGATGGCAGGAACAGACAAGCACTAGGCAAACTGTTCAGGGACCTACGGGTAATAGAGACGTGGAGATTCTTTCATGGCACAGAAAAGGAATTGACCCATTACTCTCCTGTACACAGGGGCTATTCGACGATAGACATGATCCTGACTTCATCCACCCTCATCCCACAAATCGAAGACGTACGAATAGGAGTACAATACCTCACGCCCCAGTCATACTAAAAATGATCCCTATAAAAGAGACACCCCATACTAATAGAACCTGGAAACTGAACGAGATCATACTCAGAGATGTCGCCCTTAGAGCCCACATGGAAACAGCCCTGAATAATTATTTTCAGGATAACGCCAACAGAGACACAAACTGGGGGATAATATGCGACGCAGGGAAAGCAGTAATACGGGGAGAATTTATATCGCAAACCACAGCATACACACGGGAGAGAAAGCTACTCAAACAGAAACTTGAGCTGGAACTGAAGGAAGCAGAGACACAACATAAGGCTAAACAAACACCCAAAACAGTAAGTAACCTCCGAAAAGTGAGAGCCCAACTAGAAACCCACATGGCAGACCAAACCACACAATCCCTACTACGCACCAAACAATCCTACTATGCACACGGAAGTAAAGCTAACAAATTCCTAGCAGCTTAACTCCAAAAACAAAAAACCCGTAACTATATAGTGAGTCTTAAGAACCCAAAAGGGGGGATAAGCACATCGGAGGATGGAAAATTGGACATTATGTTATGTTATGTTATTTTGCACTTATATAGCGCCTTATATACCATTGGTATGGTCTGAAGGCGCTTGTAGGTTGAACGCCCTTGGGAACCGAAGTTCAGATCAGTAGAGAGAGTAGGGAGAGTCAAAAGGTGCGTGTGAGCACCGGGTATGTGTGCAGCTCGTGCGGTACTCGTGTAATAGCTGCTTCTTAGCGGTAGGTGTGGTGGTTGAGAGATCAGGAGAATGTGTTCGTTCTGGCAGGATTTATCCGGAACGGATGTGGCTGCGTTAGGCCTGAGGAAAACGCCTGGCTGGGGGTGTGGAACCAGCAGTGATTACATAGAATGATGTGGAGTAAGCGGCGGAATGTTGGTATGAGAACAGTTATACCGAATGGTGTCATAGTATCTCTGTGTTCTAGTTGAGTGGTGATGTAAGGAGAGAGTAAGCATGGTGGTGTGGTATGATCGGTTATATGCTCTTTCACTGAGCACACTTCTAATTGCAACTTTCCCAGAGAGGGTACTGGGCGCACTTCTAAATACAGTTTTCCACAGAGAGGCTATTGGGCACACTTCTAGATTCAGTTTACTAGAGGCTATTGGGCACACTTATAAATGAACCTTTCCAGAGTGTCTATAGGATACAATTCTATAGTCAACTTTCACAGATGCTATTGGGAACACTTCTAAATTCAACTTCACAGAGCGACTATTGGGAGCACTTCTAAATTCAACTTCACAGAGCGACTATTGGGAACACTTCTAAATTCAACTTCACAGAGCGACTATTGGGAACACTTCTAAATTCAACTTTACAGAGCGTCTATTGGATACACTTCTATAATCAACTTTCACAGAGGGTATTGGTTACACTTCTAAATGCAACCTTCACAGCGATGCTATTGGGCGCAATTCTAAATTCCATTTTCTACGTAGTGGATTCTGGGCGCACTATTAAGTCAATTTTCAGAGAGGCTTTTCCAGAGAGGGTGTTGGGAACACTTCTAAATTCAATTTACTAGAGAGACTATTGGGCACACTTCTAAATGCAACTCTCAGGGAGGCTATGGGTACACTTCTAAATTTCGCTGAGGGGATAATGGACATACTTCTAAATGCAACTTTCATAGTGTCTATTGGGAACCCTACTAAATTCACAGCGAGGTTATTGGGCACACTTCTAGATGCAACTTTCCAGAGTGTCTATTGGGCACACTTCTAAATGCAACTGTCACAGAGGATCTTGGGTACACTTCTAAATTCATGGAGAGGCTATAGGGCACGCTTTCTTAATGCATCTTTCACATGTTAACATTTACAATTCCATCTAGATGCGACGCAGGCCGATATTCACAATTCCATCTAAGTGTGGATGTGCTAACATTCACAATTCTATCCAAGTGTGGACATGCTAACATTCACAATTCTATCCAAGTGTGGACATGCTAACATTCACAATTCTATCCAAATGTGGACATGCTAACATTCACAACTCCATCTAAGAGTGGACATGCCAACTTTCACAATTCTGTCTAAGTGTGGACATGCTAACATTCACAATTCTGTCCAAGTGTGGACATGCTAACATTCACAATTCTATCCAAGTGTGGACATGCTAACATTCACAATTCTATCCAAGTGTGGACATGCTAACATTCACAATTCTATCCAAGTGTGGACATGCTAACATTCACAATTCTATCCAAATGTGGACATGCTAACATTCACAACTCCATCTAAGAGTGGGCATGCCAACATTCACAATTCTGTCTAAGTGTGGACATCCCAGTATTCACAATTCCATCTGAGAGTGGGCATGCTAACAATCACAATTCTATCCAAATGTGGACATGCTAGGATTCATAAAACTTGAGAATCCATGCTAACAATCATATTTCTGTCTAGATTTGGCGCAGGCTAGTCTTTGTGGTTCACTCGTGGTATGGTTAGCATTATACTGCAGGCAGTGTTTGATGTCCCGCCATTAATAGGTTTGGGCTGGTGGTCACATCTTTCTAATAATGCATGGTGCGGGTCTGTAGCGGTCTAGGCCATTGATAGGTAAGTTAGAGTGGCAGGAACTTTCTGGAGTAGAGTGATTGCTCTACTCCCCATCCATGCCACACTCACGGTTTTTTTTGGTGTCTGTTGGTTGCTGGCTTCCTTGGCGTCCCCTGCGGACACCTGCAGACACTTTCTGGAGCCGCCTCTGTTGGAGCCGCCCTTGGCCTCGGGGCCCTTAGCCGCTGGGGCTGCCGGGCAGAGGGCTGCCCTGGGAGGACCAGTGATGAAGGTAGGGGATGGGCGGGTCGGGAGGCGGGAGCGGGACCTTGATGGGCGTGGGGCGAGCGAGGGAGAAACCAGGAAAGGGGAGGCCGGGAAAGCACGGGGCAACGCGGGGCCCGGGGGAGCAAATCAACCCCAAAATCACTCAAATGGGGTCGCTCATGGGGGGGAACACTCACCTGCTCCTCAGAAGTGAAAGAGGAGTGGGTGCACTGAACGGGTCACTAGACCCAGGCGGCCCCGCTGGGGCTGCCGGGCAGAGGGCTGCCCTGGGAGGACAAGTGATGAAGGGCTCACGGCCCAATCAGAGCGGGGATGGGCGGGTTGGGAGGCGGGAGGGGAGCGGGAATCAGGACGAGGGTGCGGGGTGGGAGAGGGACGCTCGGAGGGCCTGGGGGCCCAGTTGGCTCCCGAGAAATAGGCGGCGTGCCCGGATGGGCTTCCTCACCTCGCGCGGGCTGCGAATAGGGAAGCAAGGGGGCGGGAAGGAGAGGGCTGCACACGGGCCAAGGGGGCACAGAAAAGCAAAGAAAATGACAAAAAGGCCCAGAGGATCTTCTGCTATGGAGCGCTCACCTGCTCAGCACGATGGAAAGTGCGGGCAGGGAGCGAGGAGGGTCGTTATGGCCCAGGAAGCAGGGAAGTATCAGGACCAATCAGGGGAGGTGGGAGGGCTGGGGAGGCGGGAATAGGGAAGCAAGGGGTCGGGAAGGAGAGGGCTGCACACGGGCCTGGGGGGGCACAGAAAAGCAAAGAAAATGACCAAAAAGGCCCAGAGGATCTTCTGCTATGGAGCGCTCACCTGCTCAGCACGATGGAAAGTGCGGGCAGGGAGCGAGGAGGGTCGTTATGGCCCAGGAAGCAGGGAAGTATCAGGACCAATCTGGGGAGGTGGGAGGGCTGGGGAGGCGGGAATAGGGAAGCAAGGGGTCGGGAAGGAGAGGGCTGCACACGGGCCTGGGGGGGCACAGAAAAGCAAAGAAAATGACCAAAAGGCCCAGAGGATCTTCTGCTATGGAGCGCTCACCTGCTCAGCACGATGGAAAGTGCGGGCAGGGAGCGAGGAGGGTCGTTATGGCCCAGGAAGCAGGGAAGTATCAGGACCAATCAGGGGAGGTGGGAGGGCTGGGGAGGCGGGAATAGGGAAGCAAGGGGTCGGGAAGGAGAGGGCTGCACACGGGCCTGGGGGGGCACAGAAAAGCAAAGAAAATGACCAAAAAGGCCCAGAGGATCTTCTGCTATGGAGCGCTCACCTGCTCAGCACGATGGAAAGTGCGGGCAGGGAGCGAGGAGGGTCGTTATGGCCCAGGAAGCAGGGAAGTATCAGGACCAATCAGGGGAGGTGGGAGGGCTGGGGAGGCGGGAATAGGGAAGCAAGGGGTCGGGAAGGAGAGGGCTGCACACGGGCCTGGGGGGGCACAGAAAAGCAAAGAAAATGACCAAAAAGGCCCAGAGGATCTTCTGCTATGGAGCGCTCACCTGCTCAGCATGATGGAAAGTGCGGGCAGGGAGCGAGGAGGGTCGTTATGGCCCAGGAAGCAGGGGAACTATCAGGACCAATCAGGGGAGGTGGGAGGGCTGGGGAGGCGGGAATAGGGAAGCAAGGGGTCGGGAAGGAGAGGGCTGCACACGGGCCTGGGGGGGCACAGAAAAGCAAAGAAAATGACCAAAAAGGCCCAGAGGATCTTCTGCTATGGAGCGCTCACCTGCTCAGCACGATGGAAAGTGCGGGCAGGGAGCGAGGAGGGTCGTTATGGCCCAGGAAGCAGGGAAGTATCAGGACCAATCAGGGGAGGTGGGAGGGCTGGGGAGGCGGGAATAGGGAAGCAAGGGGTCGGGAAGGAGAGGGCTGCACACGGGCCTGGGGGGGCACAGAAAAGCAAAGAAAATGACCAAAAAGGCCCAGAGGATCTTCTGCTATGGAGCGCTCACCTGCTCAGCACGATGGAAAGTGCGGGCAGGGAGCGAGGAGGGTCGTTATGGCCCAGGAAGCAGGGAAGTATCAGGACCAATCAGGGGAGGTGGGAGGGCTGGGGAGGCGGGAATAGGGAAGCAAGGGGTCGGGAAGGAGAGGGCTGCACACGGGCCTGGGGGGGCACAGAAAAGCAAAGAAAATGACCAAAAAGGCCCAGAGGATCTTCTGCTATGGAGCGCTCACCTGCTCAGCACGATGGAAAGTGCGGGCAGGGAGCGAGGAGGGTCGTTATGGCCCAGGAAGCAGGGAAGTATCAGGACCAATCAGGGGAGGTGGGAGGGCTGGGGAGGCGGGAATAGGGAAGCAAGGTGTCGGGAAGGAGAGGGCTGCACACGGGCCTGGGGGGGCACAGAAAAGCAAAGAAAATGACCAAAAAGGCCCAGAGGATCTTCTGCTATGGAGCGCTCACCTGCTCAGCACGATGGAAAGTGCGGGCAGGGAGCGAGGAGGGTCGTTATGGCCCAGGAAGCAGGGGAACTATCAGGACCAATCAGGGGAGGTGGGAGGGCTGGGGAGGCGGGAATAGGGAAGCAAGGGGTCGGGAAGGAGAGGGCTGCACACGGGCCTGGGGGGGCACAGAAAAGCAAAGAAAATGACCAAAAAGGCCCAGAGGATCTTCTGCTATGGAGCGCTCACCTGCTCAGCACGATGGAAAGTGCGGGCAGGGAGCGAGGAGGGTCGTTATGGCCCAGGAAGCAGGGAAGTATCAGGACCAATCAGGGGAGGTGGGAGGGCTGGGGAGGCGGGAATAGGGAAGCAAGGGGTCGGGAAGGAGAGGGCTGCACACGGGCCTGGGGGGGCACAGAAAAGCAAAGAAAATGACCAAAAAGGCCCAGAGGATCTTCTGCTATGGAGCGCTCACCTGCTCAGCACGATGGAAAGTGCGGGCAGGGAGCGAGGAGGGTCGTTATGGCCCAGGAAGCAGGGAAGTATCAGGACCAATCAGGGGAGGTGGGAGGGCTGGGGAGGCGGGAATAGGGAAGCAAGGGGTCGGGAAGGAGAGGGCTGCACACGGGCCTGGGGGGGCACAGAAAAGCAAAGAAAATGACCAAAAAGGCCCAGAGGATCTTCTGCTATGGAGCGCTCACCTGCTCAGCACGATGGAAAAAATCCACCTAGACCTCCTCGAAAGAGAGGAACTATCCCCACAACTCCAGCTAGACTACATGGCCAAAATAGCTCTCCCCCAGATAACAGAAGAAGACAACCAGAACCTTCAAGCCCCCATAACGACCCAAGAAATAAGCGATGCCATAACACACCTCCCACATAATAAGACACCCGGCCCGGACGGGTGCGGGAACGCGTACTACAAAACCTTCAGGAACCAGCTACTGGGCCCACTAACGAACCTTTTCAATCACATCAGAGAAACCGGGGCAGACACACCAGACATGGGGAAATCAACCACAGTCCTAATCCTTAAACCAGGGAAAGACCCCACAGAGTATGCAAGTTATAGGCCAATATCATTACTTAACAGCGACGCCAAGTTATATGCAAAGATCCTGGCAAACAGGTTGGCGAAGGTCCTACCCCAAATAATCCACGAAGATCAAGTGGGATTTATCGTAGGGAGGCACACACAGGACAACATCAGGCAGGCGGTAGACATTATAGAAATAGGGAACAAAACAAAACAGACATTTTCCATAGCGGCCTTGGACGCGTGCAGAGTCTTCGATAGCTTAGACTGGGCATACCTGAAGCTAACCCTGAAGAAGTACAGCTGCGACCCCACCTTCATAAGGATGGTCTTGGCGAAATTACAAACTCCCCTCAACAACATTCATAATCAATGGCAGACCCACCACAGCAATTCAAATTCGGAGAGGTACGCGGCAGGGCTGCCCCTTATCCCCCCCCTCATATTTGCAATGGCAGTGGAATCAGTGGCACAAATCAGAAGACAGGACCTAAAAATAAAAGGGGTACTAGCAGGAGGGATAGAGCACAGAATAGCATTATACGTGGACGATATCCTACTATTCTTGAGAGACACCGCCATATCACTACCCAAAACCCTAGAAAGATTACAGGAATTTTCTAAAGTATCGGGGTTCACGATTAACTATGCAAAATCAAAAGCCCGAAACATAACCGAAGAGGAGGAGATACCCAAAGAAATGGCGGCACAACATCCACTAATCTGGGAACCCAAGGCCATAGACTACCTAGGCGTCCAACTGACACAGGAATATAGACACCTATATGGGGAGAACATGGGGAGAACATAGGGCCGCTGTGGAAACAATTAAAGGAGGACCTCTTGAGATGGGATGCCCAAGAACTTTCATGGTTCGCACGTATAACCGCACTCAAGATGACCCTTTTACCCCGCCTCCTATATGTAATTAGCTCCCTCCCTGTAGAGATTCCCCCCAAAATGTGCAGAAAATTAAAAAAGGATTTGGTAACCTTCGTATGGAATGGGAAGAAACCCAGAATTCAAAAAGGAACCTTAACCAGACCGCCCTTGTTGGGGGGACTGGGATTTCCCGACGTGGAAAGATATGCACTGGCAGCCCAGATATCCCCTATGCTGAAATGGACGGGAGGAAATCTACGCAAGGGATGGGTGGGAATAGAACAGGGAGAAACCAGAATTCCACTAGGGACTTTGCATGCCCTACGGGCAGGAGCCAGAGGGGCGGAGGGACATCTACTGGAATCCACCCGCACTTCACTAAAAGCATGGGACACAGCACTCAGAAAACATCACATAGCCCCTGGTCTGGGCCCCTTTACACCAATGGCACACAACCAGGACTTCACCCCGCGTAAACAGGACAGATTTTGGGCAAACTGGGGGCGACCACACCCAATTCACCTGAAAGAATTCTACCACGAAGGAACCCCACTACAATTTGAGGAATGCAAGCAGACATTCGGTATAGGGGAAAGGGATAGTTACACGTATATACAAATTAGCCACTGGATCTCCCAGGAAGGGGTTAAAAAGGCGGCCACCAGCACTCCCATAGGATTGGAACTCACCCTACAGGAAGGCCAGACCCACAAAGCAATAACAAGAATATATAAGCTGCTAGACAAAGCACAAATTGAGGACCAAATCTCATATAGAAACAATTGGGAGAAAGATTTGGGAGCCCCCATCATGGACGAGGAATGGGGACAAATCTGGAAGAGGGCCCAGAAAGCATCCAAATGCACTACAATTAAAGAGACCTCATATATGCTATACACAAGATGGTACCTAACCCCACACAGACTAAACAAAATGAACCCCGCTTACCCCCCCCAACTGCTGGAGACAATGTGGTAGCAGAGGGGACCTATACCACATGTGGTGGACCTGCCCTAAAGCTGAAATATACTGGAAAGAAATATTGGGACATATAAAAGAAATCACAGGTCGACAACTCCCACACGACCCAAAGGTAATATTGTTGGGAATCGCAGTTGAAGGGGTCTACGCAGAGACAGGCAATAATGCAACTCTGATCACGCAGCTACTAAACGCAGCAAAAATAACACTGGCCCAAGGTTGGAAAAACCCTGACAGCCCAGAGGTCGCGTGCTGGTGGGTTAAAATATGGCACATACTGGCAATGGAAAAGGTAGGGGCCATAAAAGACAACAAATACTTGAAATTCAGGGAAGTGTGGGACCCATTCATAGACTTTGTCACAGACAGAGAAGCCTACTTCCACAGACCAAATTTGATGAGAACGATTCTGAACTAAAACTTCCTCGAAAGACAGAAGCTTGAATGAACCCACAGCAATCGCTAACACAGGCCGACAACGCCCGAACTGTATTTGCATTGGCTGATGGTGTAGAAAACGGAACCAGCCCAGTTGGCGGGGGGAGGGAGATGAAAGGGGATAAATGTTAATCGCTCTACTGTAGACAAAAGGGGGGGGGAGTTATAAATGTTAAAACTCATGGGCTTCTTGCAGGACTAAAATGAGAATTGAAAAGAAGAACAATGATAAGAATTCTGTATACTGTTTCTCACATATATGCTTGTAACTTGAGTCCATGAGAAGAAAATAAAGTTGGTAAAAAAAAAAATGTACATCAAACCCAATAGCAAAGAATTCACGTTAGCTTGCCTTGGTTTTTATAGTATTCAACTCTGGCTTATGCATACAATATGCAACCGCTTATCTCTCTATTTTTGACTGTGTCATGCCTACTTCATTAAAGGCCTGGGGATTGAAATCCAAGAGGGCTTTACTCTCCAAGAAGGATCTGGAGAACCCGCACTCTTGAAAGGGAGACAGCATTGAGCAAGGAGGAGCTCAGCAAGGGGTCCCGCTCCCCCAGCGACTCCTCCACCTTCAGTCTTGCTCTTTGGAAGATGATGAGGGGCTTTGAAGGAATCATCACCTAAAACGGGTTGTGTTCATCACCAGCTCCTCCACTCCTGAGCAGTAGGAGGAATGTATGTGTCAGATGCTTGGCATCTTCTCCAAGGTAGTAGTCCCAGATTCTGCTCCAGTGGCTGAGTCCAAGCCCACTATGTCCTCTGAGGCCAGCAGAGGCACCACCTAAGGCTTCAGACTGCCTTTGCATTCCTAGTGACTCAGTTCTGGACCTGCTCACCTTGAATGCTTCCAGCTTTACCTACAGGATTTGAAGCACTAACATGGACCTCAGTGGCCCCCGATGGTGGGCTGACAGCTGTCTACATTTTGCTCCATGAAGAGGGTGACCCTGTCCTGTTAGGGCTTGGAACCTTTGAACTATCGAGAGTTGGAGGACTTCCCTGAGAATGTTACCATCAGAATGAGGTTCTGACTGCATTGGCTTCCTATTTGCGTGATACCATTGGGTTGAATAACTTGTGTGAGGTTGATTTCATGCAAGCTGTTAGGGGGATTTTTGCAAAACTCTCTGGTGAGGCCTGGGTAATCATTTAACTAACCTAATGGTGGAACAGTGCGTCGCTCAAAAGGAAAGAACAGACTCTCCAATGGTAGATCTAGCAGAGCCATCAGGCTTAATTTTAGGAGGGAAAGAGGTTGGCAGAGAGGTACAATGAATCCGAACTCACACCACAAAAGAATACACCACACTGGTATACGGAAATATATACAATTTATTTGTAAGGTTACACATAAAATATTGATAAGAAAAATACTAACTGAATTTACACAACACGCTGAGCATAGTAAACTGAAAGTTAAATCAGTCAAAGGCCAGTTAAAGCCTAACTAAATACCTGAAAATATAAGCCCAATTCCCGGTGGCAGACACAAAACATATAGAAGCTAATTTTCGAGTTCCATGTAAATTGTGTGGAGCAGACCTGCTACTTTTACACGTTTGCCTAGGCAGGTCCCCATCACGCAATTTTCAACATTTGCATGGTGGAGTGTATAGGTAAAGAGCAAAAAGCTGGCATACATGCTTGTACGCCACCATTTTGCAATCACTGTGCACCATGAGTAAATAGAGCCTGCCATGTAAATTGTGTGGAGCAGACCTGCTACTTTTACACGTTTGCCTAGGCAGGTCCCCATCACGCAATTTTCAACATTTGCATGGTGGAGTGTATAGGTAAAGAGCAAAAAGCTGGCATACATGCTTGTACGCCACCATTTTGCAATCACTGTGCACCATGAGTAAATAGAGCCTGCCATGTACGCATGGCAAGCAGAGTTTACATTGGATTCTTATAGAGGCCATCTTTTTTTCTGGTGGAAAAAGCAGGCAGACAGCAGAGGAATCCACAGCATTTGTGCCAACATGAAAATACATGCTGGCACAAATGTGTGGAGAATTTGTATGGCCAAGAGGAAGGGCGAGGCAGAATCGTAACTTATTATCCGTGCCTCCTTTTTGCAATACAAATTGTGGAAAATGAGCCTTAAAATAAATAAAAAACATAACGGCCCTTCATAAGTCTTATACGTGTTTTATTTATGTTACAGCTCATTGAAAATGTGCTTCATAGACTTCTAGAGGTGAGTTACCTGGTAGACCCCGAGCAAATATTACACACAGTAATTGCCAAAATGTTCAGGATCCAAGGGTACTAAACAGAACTGAGCATAGGTTTCCCATTATATTATAAACAAAGTAATATAAATAATACCTATGTTCATAGTACAATTATAGGACTTGGATGCAAGGCACAGGGGAACACAATGTACAACACTTCCAGGAGGGTTACCAAAGTTCATGATACATTTTAGGACACCGTCTAAAGGCCCAACATGGCACATTACGCGTCCAGGACGGAAAAGGTAGCAACAAACAGTGATTCAATGTATATCCTAAGCAGGAAAGTAATATAAAGATCTACCAGTCCCTAATAAATCAAGGAAAGTCTCTAAACGTCCAGGCAGCTTGGTGGGAACTCCAGGGACGCTAGGGGGCTTTAGAAAAATGCCCCAGTCCAGGTAAGTACCTTGCAGTGTCACTTGTAGGTGTTCCAGTGTTGTGTACAGTACCCCATTGGACAAAATAGGAGAAGTCAGGTAAGTCTGTTCCTTTTCACAGGTACCCAGAAGAAAGCAATCAGCCCAAAGGGGACACCAATGGAGACCCAGAAGAGGGTTCTGCGTCTATTCATCCAGTGGAGGGTTCAAGAGCCAGCAGCCCCAGGAGCAGAAACGCAGAGCAGGATTCAGCTCCAATGTAATCATTGGGGCAATACAATACAAGAGGGCCTGCAGAACCCAACAACTAAGGATCACTGAGACCACTGGGTGAGTATCTGGAATAACCCACCAACATATGATATGGCATTTATAACGCGCCTATACACAAGTGTTTCAAGGCGCGACGAGGCAAGGAAGGGGGAACAGAGGGGAGACAGACAACGATCCTACTAGGCCAGGTGTCATTCAGATCGTGCAAGTACATGGGAAGGGGGAGGGGACAGTGCAGTACATGGGATGTTAGAATAAATAAACAATAAGTAAAAGTACGGCCAGCAGGTGGCAAGTGCAAGGGTAAGGGCAGACATCAAGTGTCAAGTGCAGGTAGTGGGAATGTAGGGATACAGAAAACAGTCCCCAAGTGCATTTTATTTATTTATTTATTTAGTTGATTTAATCAAATTAATGATTTTTACAAAACGTAGTAGAAGAAGAACGATGCAAATGAAGAAAAACTTGTCAAGGAGACAAAGTTGAGAGAAAAAGACAGAAGAAGACAATTCATTAGTTCATAAAGACAGAATAGACTTTAGGGTTTGAGTTGTAGCGATTGTCCAGGTGTCTCTTTCTCCACTCATCAAACGACTCCACCAAAGTTCTTCTTCCCTAGTGTGAGATGCCCGGAGATGATGCAGATATTTTTCGCCAATTTCTCGAGTGCCTGGACAGTTTAGGAGCAAATGACGTATGGTTTCAACTTTTGTACCGTCTTTGCAGAAACAACATGTGTTTGAATCACTCAGTCCTCTTCGTTTTAAGATCTCTTTAGTCTGCAGTAAGTTTAGTCGTGCTTTCAGAAATATGTTTCTTGCCGCTTTGCTGGGAAACTTGCTCAGATAGTTAGGGACAGTATTCAATTTACTTTGGTAAGGCGGAAGATGGCTGACTGATTTCGCTTTTTCTGCGTTGTCCAGGGTCTTAATCCAGTCACATTCGCCCATTTTCCTTTTTATTTTCAGAGGGTTACGCATGAGATCTTCTTCCGAGGAGTGAATTTCCAATAGTGTTGCTTTCCGTGCTGTTTCCCAGGATTTTAGCACCGTACAGCGCGCTGCTTGGACTTCAGTGCGAATCGTGGCTAGCACGTAAGGGCAATCGGGGAGCAGCATTTTCCTATAGAGCATCATAGATTTGATCTCCATGGTCCCTTGCAGGGAGAGTAAACCCAATTCTCTTCTGATGAGAAGCGCGGATGTTGACTTTGGCAGGCCTAAAACCAGTGCCAAAAGTGCCCCTCTAGCTTCAGCCACAAGTGAGCAGGCGTGTGTGGAAGTGCTTCCGCTGCGTAGGTGAGTCATGGAACCACCTTAGTCCGATAGAATTTGATCGCTGGTAGCAGAGAAAAATGACCATACTTTCTGTCCAGTGCACGAGCCTGTGCCGCTAGCTTTTTTACTTTGTCCATCAAGCAAGTCTGAAAAGTTGCGTTTATGCTCGAGCAATCCAAAATTAATCCTAAGTATTTTATACTTGACACTTTCAAGTGCTGCACCTTCCAGGTACCAGAACTGTTTTTCTTGTGGTCGTTTGGATTTTTCCATCGTCAAAATTTTGGTCTTTGAAACATTAATGGTTAGGTCGTTTTCTCGGACGTAATCTGCCAGATTATCAAGCTGGCGCTGAAGGCCAATTGGGGTCATGTCCATTAGGATTAGATCATCCGCGAAGAGTAACCTTGTGGTTTTGCAGTTTCCCATCGACGGCGGAAAGGAGCGGATAAATTGTTCAGAGTCCTTAAAGTCACTTAGATAGGCGATGAAGAGTGCAGGCGCTAGTCGACATCCCTGCTTTACTCCTCTGCCGACTGAAATTTCTTTCGATAGCAAGCCTGCTTGGTTTAGCCTCACACGTAACTTGGTTTAGCCTCACACGTAGCTTGAATTGGTTGGAGGAGTTCTGCTGGACATTTCCACAGGGTCAGTTTTCTCCACAAGTTTTCTCTATTAACTTGGTCAAAAGCTTGCGCCAAATCAATAAAGGCCAGGAACACTCTCGGGCCTCCTTCGAGTACCTTGCTTTTTAGGGCACTGAGGAACATGATGTTGATAGTCGTACCGCTGTTCTTAGTGAAACCCGTTTGGAACGGGTCCGCACATTCCGTGTTTCCAATCCATTGATGGAATTGTTGGAGTAGCAGGGAACCGAACACCTTTCTGACCGTGTCCAGAAGGGCTATAGGACGGTTCTTGGGATCTTCTTTGCGTCCTTTTTTTTAAAAATAGGCACCACAATAGATGTTGTCCATGAGAGTCGAATTTGCCTCGCCAGTTCACAGCGTTTAAAGATGTCACTAATCAGTGCGGACCATTCTCTTGGAAATTGCTTCAGATCAAGATTTGTGATACCGTCCGGGCCAGGGGCTCTAGATGGTTTAAGCCTACGAAGGATTTTAATAATCTCAATTTCGTTGCTCAGGTCGACCCATGGTTCCAGTTTTATGCTCGTCGTCGGAGGCCCCGAAGGTATAGGTGTCTGAAAAAGATTGGAATAGAATTTTATCCAGTCAGCTTCACAGATCGAGTTTGTTAGTGATTCGCCGAGAGGAGAGAGAGTAGATCTGATCAATGACCAGAACTCTCTGGGATGATGACCACAGACCAGTTTCAACATGGTTTCCGCGTCGTGCTGGTAAAGATGGCTTCGATGTTGTCTGATCCATGATTTATAGGATCTCTGCGCCTGGGTAAAAGTCGCTTGATTTTCTGGCGAGGGAAAAAGTCTCAGCTTTATTTGTATTTTATTATTTATATAGCGCTTTACACCAAAGCGCTTTACAGCATAACAACCAAAATACATTAAACATGGAACATAGAAGCAATACAATAAATAAAAATGATTCAGCATGTAGAACAATTACATTTGGGAAGGAAGAAAAGAGGAGAGGGATGCGAAGGAAGAAAGGGAAAGGGGAGAGGGAGTAGAGGGAGTAGAAGGGAGGGTGGAAGTCAAAGGGGGGGAGACAGGACGAGATAAAGGAACAGGAAGGAGAAGTGGGGAGGAGAAAGAAGAGGAGGAAGGGGAGAGAAGTCAGGGAGGAGGGTGAAGGAGTGTATTTAAGGAGGAAAGGAAGGAGGAATAGGTGGAGATGGAGCGGACAGAGAAAGGGAGCGAGTTCCAACTCCTTGCCCCCTTACATTGGAAGGAGCGGAAATGAGAGGAGGCACAGGGAGGGGGGGAACAGAGTAAAAAGTGATCAGCGGAGCGTAGAGAGCAGGGGTGTGTGACTGGCGGGGGAGGGACCTGGGCCTGACATCAGAGGGTGGCCAGGTAACCAGTGCAGTTTCAGTTTCAGCCAGGAGGTCAGCAGGTGAGAGGAGGAGAAAAAGCAGAAGCAAAGAGAGAGGTTTTGAGGTGCTTCTGGAACCGGAGATAATTCTCCTAAAGTTTCAGGGAGGCAGGGAGGCTGTTCCAGAGGGAGGCCCCAGCCGAAGAAAGAGATATACCACCAACTCGTTGCTTGGAGAAGCGACTGACCCTGAGGGAGTTGGAGGCGGATGAGCAAAGAGCATGAGAAGGAAGATATTTAGGAGGAGAGAGTTGAAGGTATAGAGGCCCCAGAAGGCCTTGTGGACAATGCAGAGGGTTTTGAACTTAATCCTTGCAGCCACTGGGAGCTAGTGCAGAGATTTCAGTCCTGTCATGGCCCAGAAGTGAGTACTTACAGCATTTGCTTTCAAAATCCCTGTTTAGGGCTGGAAATGCTAGTGTGACAGCAGCATTTTAACCTGCGGCTGTCACACTTCAAAAGAGAAGAAGGAAAAAATGCAAGAAACTAATTATCAGGACAAAACTACATGGGAAGCTCATCCTGGAGTATTTAAAAGCTAGGAGTCTTTTCTGATGATCCACAGTTTGTGAGCCAGTTTAGTGGAGTAGGCAAACCAAAAACTAGTTGATCCTCATAGTACAAACAGCACAATGCCTCACTGCGAAATACACAGATGAATTAGGAGAGATGACTAACATTTTTGGGGGAAATCCGATTCTTAAGGATGCCCAAAAATTAATCGATGATATAAATCCGACTATTGAAAAATGTAGATTAGACACGTTGCATGAAAAAATTGATAAACTCAAGAAGGACATAAAAAACCTCAATAAGGAAAATGTTTATCCATAAGAAACTCAATATTACACCCCACGAACCAATCAATATGGAGCCCAAAAACCTATAAGATGTGTAACCTTCTCAGAGATGTGACGAATCTCTGGATGTCGTCTCTTCTCCCCGAGGTGGAGCCCTTCCCATGAGGCCAGGGAGTTGAGGCAGCTACCCGAAATTCACCCTGGGGGTGGTACTCAGCGGGTGGATCTCATGGGGAGGGAAGCCCCTTATGGGATTAGTAACGACTGGGGAGATCATGGTATCCCCATAGCCCACCTAACCCTAACACACCTTCCTACTCCCCTTCGCCCAACACTTTCCCTAGTGTGCCTATATGTTTTTGTCATACCACCAATATAGGAAGTACTTTGACGACGAAGAGTGTGGACTCCTCAAGGGACATGTATCCCTTAAGTACTGAGGCGAGGGAGCGACAAATTGACTCACTGAAAGATCTAAAGATCAGTACTGGGACATGAAAAAAGAGAAGAAGCATGGAGAGCACTCATGAGAAAATGAATGAACAGTCTTGTTTTCCCCAAAACCTGATTGGGCAGAACCCATTCAAAACTGAAGCAGGAAACCAGGAAGGCGAGAGAAGCCCTCCGCGGAGGAATCGTGGGATGAAAGAGAGAAGCCCGCCCTGGAGGAACCGTGAGATAGAAGAAAGAAGGCCTCCCTGGAGGAACCGCGAGCGTAGGGAACGCTCGGCTTGGCAGAGAACCAAGGTGCTACAGGAAAGTTTACTGGGCAGGAGGAGAGGCTCTAACCTCCAGGCATGGGACTGCGCGGTGGCAGGATGACGCGCCTGATGAGAATCTGCAAGTGCTGTGTAGACGCCACAGCACCCTTGAAGAGCGTAGAAACCTAGAGAAGCCTGAAACAGAGGACGGAGAACCCAGAAACCGACCAGACCGAGGCGGTAGAGACTGTAAAGGTACAAGGGCAGTTAGAAGGGATTCCAGCAGGCACTGGCAGACTCTGGAGCCATGATATTCTGGCATAAGGGAAGCCCATGAGGGAAAAGCTAAGACCCCTAGTCAAAACGAACTGCAACACCAAGAGGAGAGAATCCCATTTGTCTGGGACCTGCATCCTTCTATGAAGATCAAGCCAACTTCATAGTCACAGTACCTGGCAGGATAGTGAACCAGGTCTGCAGCACCAAAAGGGGAGAATCCCATGGGTCTGGGACCTTCACCCCTTTATGAAGATCAACCCAAGTCATCTTCATAGTTACAGTACATGGCAGGATAGTGAACCAGAACTACTACACCAAGTCGAGAGTAATACACAGGTCTGATACCCGCACCCATAAGATTGGGAGCTTATGTGAATTTTGCACTTTTGACCTGCAAAAGAAGTAGGGGAAGGGAGGCATTACCCCTTTATAATATTAAACTGTGACTTGTGAACGTCTAAGAAGCGCCTGGGGAAGGGAGTCATTTAGTTAAGAGGCCTCAGGAGAAGGAAACAATACCTCCTGGTGTCTTCCCCGAAGATTGTGTAGTGTGAAATCTTATCAAAGAAAGGCCAGCGGAAGGGAGTCATTCCCCGGGCACTGGACATTGAGAAGCAAATAAATGGACAAGGGAGGCATTGGTACTGAACCCTTACAGCACCACAAGCTGGAACTTTGTTTCTTCAGAAAGGAACTGAGACCTGGAGAAGGCAGTCATTCATACAGGCGAAATTCCCCCTGCGAACAGAACTGTGGCTCATTGTCCAGAAGAAGGGAGTCATACTTCTGGACCAAGAAGATCGACTAACCTTTTCTTATTAGTTACAAGTGTGAGGGATAGAAGTAGGCATTTTGACACTACGATGGACTCTTTTTATTTACTTGGACATTCTAACCGATTCCTTAGTTCCTTATTAGAGGCACGGAAATCCATCTTGGATTTAGGGAGAGAAAGGTTTCCACTTTATTTTTGCCTGAATAAAATTATTTGCCAATTACCATGCCACCATTGTGTCAGTCTCGTAGTAGTGGATCCTTGGCGGTAAAAGGTGACAACAGACCAGGTCCATCTCATTTAGGAGATAGAGAGGAGTACGAAGGGAACAACCAAAGTTTTTTTCCCCCCAGACGAGGGGGGTGGGGGGAAGAGGCGGAAGGAGAAGATGGTACCACTCCCTATCCCCATGCAGATTAAAACTAGGCGAGGCAGCAGCAGAGGAACAAACATGATAGCGCACCTCCACATCTACCTATACGACGCTGACACACAGCTTTACCTCAAGATTGACTCTATCAAGGACATCCATAGTCTCAAAACCTGCCTCTTGCTGATCGAGTCTTGAATGTCGAGTGCATACTTGAACCTCAACCCCCCCAAGACCGAATTTCCTACTCCTCACCAACAACACCGACATACAGACCTGGCTATCAACCATGAACTCTGAGGACTTCACACCCGAGCTCCGCTCCTGCGCCAAGTCCCTCGGCTTCCACATCGTCAACCCCCTCTCCTTCAAGACACATATAGCTAAAAAAAACGGACAGCTTGGCATCAGCTCTCCCTCCTGCAGAATGTCAAGCCCTTCCTTCCTCCAGCCAACTTTAGATCCACCATTCAAGCACTGGTCCTATGCCACCTGGTTGGGGGCAATGTACTTCTCAAAGGCCTCCCGTTGTCCTCCCTTGTGTCCCTTGGAGTGTCCTGCACGCAGCTGCACGCCTCATCAAGGGTCTACACAGATACAACATTATCAGCCCGGTTCTCGTCGACCTTCACTGGCTCTCACTGCACACACAAATCACTTTCAAGTCTTTCTGCATCCTCTATAAGACAGTCGCCCAGCTACTTTTCCGAGAAACTAAGCATCTCTGGCAGACAGCGCACCACCAGAAGCCAGGTCACGTGCAGACTTGCAATCTGCTACTGTAAAAAGGAAAGGACCAGAATACAAGCATTCTCTTCCTATGCCCCAAGCCTATGGAACCTCCTCCCCATCGGCATCAGACTCACCCGACGCTCTGACTGTTCTGAAAATAACTCAAGACCCACGTCTTCAAGGAGTCTCTCCTCAACACCTAGGCCATCACGCCACCCCTCACGCCACCTAATGCACTAGACGCTGGCCACCCCTCTCCCCCCTGCCACCAGGTAAAGCTGTACCTCTCCTCTGTGCCCCTTTGTATCCTACCCCTGCTGTTTATCTGTTCTGTTGTAACCTCTGAAAAGTGCTCTGTTATGTATCTGTATTGTTGTATACCTCTGTAAAGCGCTCCGTTGCTTCTCAAAACTATGTTTGTGCTCAATAAATGCAATAAAGATAATGATCTCCTCACTTGTGCCCAAAAATGTTTTGAGAGTGGCTCTGTCTGGTTAGCCAAACTCAATCAAGGTTGTAGACCGACAAGGCTTAGTCTCAGGAAGGGTGTGAGAGTGGTCTAGGGCTACAATGAGTCCACACAGAGCAACAACAATTATTACAGTTAGACAGGTAAGTATAAAATATGCATTGGTTAGTAGGCCTTTAAAACACACACTGAGCAAGTAAAACCTCTAGTCAAATATTATCACACCACTATACAACAGATATATGCATGCATTCACCCTTAGGAGAAACAGAATAGCATTTGATTCATTGACCAGTGAAACACAGATAAGTACTCGTATTCGTTCAGAAATAGAAGACACATGGAATAATCATAGAAGAGCTTCCGTAGCTTTAATAAAGTCCAACCCTAAGATGGTTTGGGGCCTTGTGCCCAAATGTCACCAGTTTCCAAAGTAGATCCTTCGCATTTAGGTTTAGGAAGAGATTGGCAATGCCAATGGTTATGATTAATAAGGGTCAAATAGTTAAAGTTCTAGTAATTTAGGAAGAGAGAGGTCCGCAAGCAGGCCTCCACTGACCAAAGTAAGGAAACAATGATTTATAGACAGAACCGTACCCCCATGTAACCATATGGAGGCCAGGGGGAACATAAACCGGTATGTTAACTTGCCCCCCCTGACTCCCATTTCTCCAGAGACCACTGGTGGTGTTTCACAATCTGTTGGGAACACAATCGTCTGTGCTTAGTCCTATTGAGGAAGGCCCCGTGTTTGCGGGTGCAGAGTTCATTGCCAGCATCAGGATTTTGTTTTGGCCATTCAAAGTGCTTGGGGATGGGTTCCAGACTGCTTCCAGTAGAACAGACAAATGAAGATAGATGAAGAAGGGCAGACTACCTCTAAGGACTGAAGGAGTGTTGCAACGGACATCAGAATGGTCAGGTGGCGACAGGTGCTCTTGAATGGACGAACAAAGGAGCAGACCCTGCTCATCCAAGAAGGCTGAAAATGCAGGAGCAGGCGTCTTGTTACACAAGTTGAAAATCATTCAAGTTTTAAGGTTGAACTGGAAACAGCTACGGCTCCAGCCAGGCAGTCCATGTGAGAGCTGGATAGTTTGCCGTTTGGTCCAGGGACACTGGCGAAGGCTCAGAAGTCACAGATCCTCGAGTGGTCCAGGAATCGGTCACCAATGAGGGTGTTCTTTAAATCAGGGCAGAGGAGCAGGTCTTCCCTGGGACAGCACTGGAGTCGATGCTGGTCAACTTCAGTAGTTGTCTTCGGGTCATCAGAGGCTGCACTTTGCAGAGGTCTTTGCTCCAACGATGATCTGTCGAATGGCTGCAGGGGCCCAGCTTTCATCCAAGAATTTGGTTGGGAGCATGCCAATTGTAAGGATTTGCACCATTCAAACAGGCAGTAGCTATTCAGTTATGGACAGCTACTGTACACAACATCTGCCCAGCAACAGACATTCAGGCACCAGGTATGTGGATTCGACCAGACAGTCCCGACACCCTCCTCTGGCCACAGAGACAAACCACCCTTTAGCCTGCGAAAGCCACAGCTTTCCCTGGGAAAGGGTATTCCATATAAGACATTTCCTGACCTGAGAAGGCCAAAGAGCAATATGGCCGAAGAATCTCTTGGTACGGCCATCTTGGGTTGCTAGCCACCTGTAGTACCCATTTTCTGTGCATGCAAAAGTGCACAAGTAAAATGTTCCAAAACAGTAAAAATATCACTGCTGCCAACAGCTTGTATTAGGTGCATTGTAAAAGTAACCAAAAAGTAATTATATAAAAGGTTATAAGAATACAAAGTATTCTGACTTCAAACCACTGTAAGGTGATGTGTGCAATTGCAACAATACAACAAATTCACAAAGAGAGACAGTGTGAGTGATTAGGAGTTTGTTTGTATCCCGACGGTTACACCGGTGGGATGATACCAAACTGTATTACCGTTCCCTCCGCCTAATATCCCCGAATTACCAGGATATTACAGGGGGTTGCAATACCTGTAAATCCCCATTGCATGATGTCCCATAGGACTCTGTGGGGATTTGCCATTATTTCCGGCACATGTACCGGAAATACGGTCTGTTTTATGCCGATGGGGGCCTCTTTTGCCTCCAAGCTCTTGGATGGAGATAAGTCAGTTTACCCCCACCGGCATACTTGTACTCTGCTGGTCCTGTAAAGTGCTGGTATACGGAAATACTGGCACTTTTTTTCCAGAACGGCAGTGTTGGAATGCGAGACAGTCTCTCAGTACTGATAGTCAATTTCCCAATAAGAATGAGGAAACAGGCTCGGAAAGTAAAGCTCATGTGTTTGCTTACATCCAAAAATATGGGACAGTGTTCAAAACAAGAAAGGGTGTCTAATAGAAGTCTTTGGGATGAAAGCAGTATAAAGAAAATCTTTCCTAACACCCCTTCAAGGCCGGTAGTACACTTTGACCTTGCAGATATTTTGGATCACCCTCCGCCTAAGGAGACCCTCCTTCCGTTTAAGTGGGCTGTTGCAGGTTAGTGTCGTGAAAGCCTGGTTTTGAAAATGCTGTGTATTGGGATCTTGCCAGAAAGCATTGCAGTGCTCTCAATGATCCAGAGTTTCTATCCACAGACCTCATCCAGAGAGCCAGGTTTTCCAGGAAAATGACTCTTCCTTCCTTGTCCCCGGACAGGGAAAGCAAGAAGCTTGGCTGGCAGCCTGGCTCTGCGGATTGTCAATGCTAACTGTGCCACCTTTTGGTGTGTTCTCTCTGAGGTGACAGAACTTGCTCAGCCCAGAGTGGAAGCAGGGTTTCCCCTCCCTGCTTCAAGATAAGGATGTGGTTTGACAGATCTTATAGTGAGGCCTATACCCGCCTGATTTTTTTGGTTCAGTCCATGAGCATAGGGTTAGTACTACGTAGACTCTCCTGATTTGGGGCATTGGATTTTGACACCAACTTTCAAGTCAAACTGCTAAACATGCCATTTGACCGTGATAAGGCTCATGACTCTTTAGAAAAGTTTAAAAGCTCCAAGTCTACCGGTATATTCTTATGTTTAACTTTGCAATAACATTCTACATCTTTCTCCTACTCTAAGGACCTGTGTTTGTATTCCTTTCCAGAAATCAGACACTGTAGCACTTTATTCACTAAGGTAGAGGCAGTGTGGCAACGTTGCCACCAACATTGTGCCCTGTGCAACTCCAGATCAAAATTTCCTTTAATTTGAAATGTTACCGCTCTTCCCGTGAGGTGGGGAGGTTGTCCCTGCAGGTGTAGGAGTTGCAGCGCACCATATCAGATGCATGGACCTTAAATGCAATGTCTTAGTTACGATCTCCTTTTCCTTCACTGCCCACTCTACCACCCTTCTTCTCATCCTTCTGTCCCCTGCACCCTCTTCTGTTAGAGGATGTCTGACGGCCCTGGCAAAGTCAGCTATAGATCGTGTGCCCACTCAGGAGAAGGGAAAGGTTTGGCACTGTCTTAATGTTTTGGGCCAAAAAAGTAGAGGGACCTATGTCCCATCATGGATCAGAGGTTGCTGAATTTGTAAATGTGCATGGAAAATGTAAGATCTCCTTGGATCAGGTCCTCCAGGCGCAAGACTGCCTATTGTTAATGGACCGCCAGGACACCTGCTTACTTGTGCCGATCCACCCAAAGCACAGTAACTGAGATTTGTGGTTTGGAATGCCTATTACTAGGTATGGTTTCTTCGCTTCACCTTTTCCTCAACCCCAAGAGTCTTCACCAAGCTGTTTGCTTTGGTTGCTGCACATTTCTGTAGGGGCCAGATTTACATCCATTCCTACCTGGATGATTGCCTCATTCAAACCTGCACCCTAGATATGTTATCAGCCCGGCTGTACCGCACTTGCATCTGCTGCATAGCTTGGGCATCTCCCATAGTTTTGGGTAGTCCTATGTCACGCACTTCCACATCGCTAACTCACTGGGACAGTTCTGGACACACGTTTGTGTCGTGCTTTTCCTCCCAAAGATCGTGTGGTGAACATCTGTTAGGTGGTGCAACGAATCCAATCCCAGAGTCGAGTCCCGTGCCTCTTCTTTTCTGCAACTTCTGGGTCTCATGGCATCCTGTACCTTTGTGGTGTCTGAAGCCCGGTTGTAAATTAGGTTGCTCTATTGGCTGCTTCGTGGTCACAAGTCCTGGTTTTCTGGTCAACATGATGGACCTCTTGCAGGTTTCCCAGAATATCTGTTACGCTCACCTGGCTATGACAGGGGAGTCGGTCGGACCCGGACAGCTGCGGTCTCCACCCACGTGATGCGTAGTGCAGCGATGACTGACTGGATCTGCCCGCCTAATCTTGTCTGCTTAACCCGTAGAAATATTCTCCTGCAAGTGGAGAGATGGATTTAGCCACTTGTGGATTCAAGTGATGGCACCCCCCACAGTCCTCCCCAACTAATCACCTCTGAAATGCCCTCACAGCAATCTCACCTTATATTCTTGAAAGATGAGCTCTCCATCCTGCGTGGATTTGCAGGGGCGCGTCGTTTCCAGTTACTTCACTGGTTTGAAGGCTCGGGAGAGTTCCGGAGAATATTGACTCTGAGGTTCCTGGTGAGGACCAGTAAGTATTAAGTTCATAGAGTTCAATATGTCCGATGTTCACTCTTGTTCCCCCCTTCCTTTCTTGTCTTGCAGCTGGCTCGTGAAAAGATGCTCTTGTGGCAGCTGGAGGCGCTCAGGTAAGAGTCTGTATTACCCGGCGCTGTCCGGTAAATGTTGCATGAGGAAAACGTGTTGTTTTGTCTCGCTTTACAGATGCGGCATGTGAAAATATGGAGAGTCACAAAAGGATGCCTCCGGTGGTAAATCAGGTAAGTCTATGGTGGTAAGAATTATATTTGTTGGCTCCCTCGGCTCACCTTGTGATTTTCTTTTGTCTCCTAGGTGCCGAAGTTCGCCGAAGAAATGATGGAGGCAGCGCCGACCCGAAGGATGCTGTGAAGACTGGCGAGTATGGCGCAGCGCTGCAGCTGGAGGTGCGGCGCATGCAGAAATGATGTTGTTTACAGGTTCGGAGACAAGATGGATCCAGAATCAGGTGTGGAATAGAAATAAGTTTGTTTTCTAACCTTGTTCCTTTCTTTACTCTTTGTTTTAGGAGCTCCGGATTCGAGGCGGGCGTGGCAGAAGACTGGATGCAGGCTGCAGGCACGGTGAGTGTTACGCTGCTGGATGCAGAATAACGCAAAGCGTGTGTTGCTGTTCGGGTGTGGTTAAAATAGCCTCAAAAGTAGTCCCAGGTAAGAAGTCCCTAGAACCACACCCGAGTAAAAAATAGTCCCTGTAGAAAAATAGTCCCTTTCAGGCTTCATGTTGGATTGGAGTCATTTGCAGCATGGTCTGCCTGAGGTAAGTAATGACTATGAGCCTAGCGCCTAAGGCGCCAGGACTGAACCCAGATAGCCCCTAGCCGGGGCTGCTGAGGTTTTACTAAATGTCTAGATGCCTGCTCCCGGGGCTGATGGGCTTGGTCCGGATGCCTGGGGGTAGGCATCATGACAATCTCCTGTGGTGTGCTTGCAGAGATAATCTGCAGAGAGGGAAGCCTCTTCAGCCCCCTTGGCCTCAACTGACAGTTTTCCCAGAGTCCTCCTTGAAAGGTCAGAGTGCTCACTTAGGCAATCTGAGGGTGAGAGTACTGTGGTTCCCCGCCAAGTCGAGGGAACACCTGAGTCTACTGGAACTCTGGGCCATCAGGCTAACTCTGATTGCTTTTCTCGCTTTCACATGGGCCAAGTGTGTTCATATTCTGAAAAACGGCACAATGACCATGCATAACCATAACAAGAAAGGTGGTGTAGAGTTGCTGCCTCTATGCAGAGACATGATGAAACTCTATTTATGGGCTCTGGAGAATGGCATCTGTCAGCGGCTCATCTCGAAGTGACAGAGAATGCAGATGTGGATGCCTTGATGATGTCAGCCTCCCACAGGGGATCGGTGCCAGGGGGTTCTGTGTGAGCTCTTAGCCTTTTTGGGGACTGCTCAGTTGGACCACTTTGTCTTTAGTGCCGACCGGAAGAATTCGTTGTTTTGCTATAGGTAACTTCCCCCTCAGGGATCCCTTTGGAACTAATTGTTGAGTGGAGCTTCAGAATCTTCTTTGCGTTGCCTCTCATTACTGTCATTTCACTAGTTCTCAAGAGACTAGGAAAGCTCGGGTTTATCATGATCTTGATGACCCCATGCTGGGCTCTGAGGATGTGGAACCCTGAACTTTGCAACATGTCCTTTTTGTCCTCCTATGTGTTCCAGGCATGAATAAATCTGCTTTCCCAATTGGAAGGCGGTATTTTCCATGCAAGCATGAGCAACCTCAACCTTCATACCTAGCTGTTGAGAGGCTGAAGTACAAGGAGCTTGATATGCCTGACAAGGATCTGTATGTGATCTTTTCTGCCTGGAGACCCGCCGCCTTGTTGTTCTTTGCCTGCAGGTGGCAAAAATGTTTGCCTTTACTTTAGTACATTTATATAGCGCGGCCATGAACCCGAAGGCGTGAGGGCACTACAAGATGCCAACAACGAGTAACAAGTAGAAGAGTCCGAGAAGCAGAGCCGCTACAGAGAGGAGAAGTTAAAGCTGTCTAAGGGTCAATTAATTGAATAAATGTCTTTAAGCTCTTCTTAAACAAATCAAGAGAATCAATAGATCTTATATTTAGAGGAAGAGCATTCCAGACCCTAGGTCCGTTGAAGACAAAGGCTGAATTGGCTGCTCTGACAGTGTGACATATTGGTTCAGCCAAGGAGTGCTGATTATTTGACCTTAGTGTTCGCACATTGTTTTTTGTGGATAGCAGCTGTTGTAGGTATCCGGGCATAATTCCTGATCTGCACTTATGTATAATGGTCAGAGCGCGGAAAAGGAATCTGGAAGTCACTGGCAACCAGTGTAGCTCACGTCTTGCCAGTGTGACATGGTCTCTGAATTTAAGATTCATAACAGCTTGGATGGCCCCATTTTGGCATACCTGCAACCTATTACAATCAGACTTACTGATACCCATGAGTAGGCTAGAGCAATAGTCTCAGCGTTCTCCTGTGAGATCAATGGCCTTAGATGTGCTAACAATTTGATGTAGTATGCACAAGAGGATACTAGGCTGCTGACATGTTGTTTCATGGTCATATGTTGGTCGAAAGTTACTCCAAGGGTTTTCACCTTTTTTTAAGGGCTTAATGGATTCTCCTCCCAATTGGAAGTTCTCATACTCTGGTCCCATTCTATTAATGGTGTGTGGTGAACCTATAACAAGTAGCTCCGTTTTTGATTTATTCAGTGCTAGTTTGTTATGGACCAACCAGGCTTCAATGAGAGTAAAAACTCTGTTAATGGCTAATTCATCTTCCCTATGACAGCCAATAAGCGGGATGACACATTGCGTGTCATCCGCATAGTTAGTGAAAATTATGTTCTCGGAGTTGAGCCTTTGTTTACTTGCGAAGGGTTTGAAAACCTTGATCCTTCCGATCTTTGAAGTTCTTGATTTTCTGATTTCCTAGACCCATTGGGGCTATCAGATTGTAAATGTGACGAGGTATCTGGCCACTCTCAGTCTTTAAGGGGACATGTGAACAGGCATTTTCTTTATCATTGCAACTGTTACGTAGTTTTTACAGCATCTTTCCAATCAATTTCCACCACACCACTGTATTGGTCTTGGGATTTGACAATTGTTTTGACTTTAATAATGGCGTCTTTGCTTGAGACTTGGCATTCACATTCTTTAAGGTTGCTCGCCCTTAAAATGATTTTCCTGGTAGGCATCACTTGCACTTGGCATGCAAATTAGCTCTAGGCTCTGTCTGTTAAACCTCCCTACCTTGTTTTCCTTAAGGAGCAAGTGACCATGAGACTTCGGCCAACCTTCCTTCCTATGACAATAGATCAATGTTCCTGTCTTCTACCCTCTACCTCATCCACCCAACAGATGAGAGGTTTCATTGTCTGGACCCCACAAGGGCTGTCAGCTACTCTGACTCACAGATGAGGCACACCCGGAGGAATGACCAGCTCTTTTTTGGGTATGATAGACAACAAGCTGGCAGGGCTGTTAAGAAACAGACCCTGTCCAGGTAGATCATCCTCTTTAATTAAGAGTAGTATGATCTTGCTGGGAAGGAAATGCCTGAAGGTCTTGAGGCTCATTCAACCAGAGATCTGACGTCTGTGTCTGCCTTGCAGAGGGGTATCCCTGTTTTTCTTTTTCGTTCATAGGATTTATTTTAGTAATATACATAACAGAAAATAGAGCAACAATCTCAATAACATTGTAGAAATCAATAATCTCAATTACATTGTAGAACAGCAATAATTATTAATTAACAAAAAAGGTAAGACAATTGAGATTGGTATCTGATGAGAACGATGAAAGAAAAAAGGAGAAGAAAAACACAAAAGAAATCTCATCATTTCTTTAAGTGTAGCAGGAAAGGTAACACATATTTACATTGAACTATATATATATATAATGTTATTAATACAATATAGAACTAGATTAAAAATTCACACATTTAAATAGTTAACAAAATGTTTCCATTTCTTATCATGTTTAATGGGAGGCAAAGGTTAATTGGCATTACATTTCTCGATTCTATGAATATCACATATATTATTCCACCATCATTTGATAGACATATTTGTAAAGTCCCTCCAATTTGATGTGATTAAGCGAATAGCAAGAAGTATCAATAGGTCAAAGATAATCGAGTATAGGTCAATTTCCAATAATTAATTGCTAAACTTCCCAATAAAATATTAGTTCAACTCAATGGAATGGAAAATCTAAAGCTACGTTTAAGGACATTCCAAGCTTGGTTCCAAAAGGTGTTTACAAGCATACATTAAAAAAAGTATGACTAAGTATGACTAAAAGATCCAGTTGCCGATTTACAGGTCCAACAAAGATCATCATTAGATATCTTGGATATAAAGAGTTTTGTGGGCGTAGTCAAAGCTCTATGGGTGAAGAAAAATAATGTTTGGGTTAGGTTTGCAGAGACCGATACATACTTAATTTGAGTCCAAATGTTAGACCACAATTCATCATCAAACTGTATACCACACTCTTATTTCCATTGTAGTTCAGAGGACCACTTATTGTCAGGAGTTCTTTCTCCTCTAAAGATTTTATAGAGGCAGGAGGCTTTAACAGTTTCAGGAGTTTCCATGAGATGAAGCCTGGTGGGATCAGCAGCCAATGCACTTGATTAATTTCTACTGCTATCAAGACAGCACTAAATAGACTGGAATATTGATAGAGAGGACAGGTAGGAAATTAGAATTTGATTCTAAATTCATCTACTGTGAGAATGTGGCCACCCGTAAGTATTTGATCAATAAATGTAAGACTTCTACTGAGCCATGTCTTCCTTAGATTAAGTCTATTATAAGGAGAGAAAGCTTTCGCAGGCCTATTAGTTTGGTGAAATAAAAAATCCTTTAAATACAAGCTAGTGAGACATATTTTAGAAAAACCTAGTCTAGAACCATTGAAGAGGTATACCATATCTCTAGTATCAAAGGGAGAAACATCAACCACCAGCCATGCAGGAGGATTTAATATCTGATCTGGGAGAAACGAAAGCTTTGTGGTATTTCCTAGAATTTGGTAATCTAACCCCTCCACAGTTGCATGAGAGTTTAAGCTCATTGCAGACAATCCTTTTCCTTTTGTTCGGATCCCAAAGGAAGTTAATGATTATCCTGTTGATAGCTTTAAAACAAGGGGTTGGAGGGAGGCATGGCCTGGAGCGCCAGTGTTGTGGCAGTTCATCTAATGGCCTCTGCATGGGGTCTGCAGCATTCATTTAAAATTCCTAAATTCCTGCTATGCTCCAACATCACAAATGCCTGATTCGGTTTGCAGAACGCCAGGGTCCCTGATGGCAGTAAGTTGATCCCTTAACGCGTGCTGGAGCACCACAAAATGCAGTGGGTGAACTTGTCGGTGCCGATCGCCAAGCAAATCCAAGATGGCGGGCGGGCCGGGTTGGCCCCGTTTTGGCGGCTATCCATCAAACTTCATCGGCTCCGGAGCTGCAATGGGAGGCTTCTGGCCTCCGGAATACCCCCCTCCCTCCAGTGGACCCTGGCGACGCTCACCCGGTAAGCCGTGACTCAGCCGCTGACGCAGCGCTGTCAGAAGCTCCGCCGGGAGCCCATCTCGGAACTGACTGCCTGGGGCTGCCGTGAGTTGCGTCTGGCTGGGGCCCCCGCTGAGGGGGACTCCAGCGCCTTCAAACTGTCTCTGCTCCCCCAGGTGCTCTCCATCTGCCCGTCGGCCTTCCGGGGAACGGCTGCCTCCTAGGGCACTTAGCTTCACTGCCCATCTGAAGCCACGTATGGGCCAAAGCTGCGCGCCCTTGAGATTGGCCCACAGCCCGCGGGCAGAGCTAATAGTGACTCGCTGCTTTCCATGGGACTGAAGCCTCAGAGCTGCCTCCCACCTCCCCCTGCTCTGAACAGTTCTCACCGGCGGGACGTGTGGTCTCCCCCTCTGGATGCTGGAGGGGAGAGGTCTCGGCTCCTCAACGCTGCTCCTGGAGGGGGGCCCTCATCTGCTACTTCTCCCCAGCCCGTATCACAGCCTTAGGGCGGCAGCCATCATCTCTGCCCCCCCCTTCCCCTCACACACTTTTGGGTGCCCTCTGCTCCCACATGGCTCCTGGTGGCGGTCTTACCCCTACAGCCAGGGGAGCTGAAGCAAAACCACAGGGGGCCTGACACGGTCCTTAAGAGACTGCTGCCTCTAACCCTGAGCCCTTCTGGCACAACCAAGGGCCGCCTAGCTACAACCTGGACTCCCCCAGAAGTCTCCGCCACTGCTGTGTTGCGGACTGGACCCACAAGACCAATAAGACCCGCCCCTCCCTAGAGCCCGGCCTACGTTTCCTCCTGGACTTTTGCAGAACCTCCACATAAGTTCTTGCTGGCAGCAGCACTACCTCCAA
The DNA here is from genome assembly GCF_040938575.1 of Ambystoma mexicanum. Classification (NCBI taxonomy): domain Eukaryota; kingdom Metazoa; phylum Chordata; class Amphibia; order Caudata; family Ambystomatidae; genus Ambystoma; species Ambystoma mexicanum. The sequence goes on from NC_090929.1 coordinate 352,769,312, forward strand.
GTTCCTGGGGCGCCCCTGCCCACCTCCCATCACGACCAGAATGGAGAGGCCTGGTCCCTCTGCTTCCACCCCGGGGGGGTCCCAGCAACCGGTGAGTAGACCATCAACTGTTATCGTAGCTTTGGATCCCCTTTTCTCCCCCTACCCGTGCTCTGACCACTATATAACCTCAGCAGAGGAGCCTACTGACACTAATTTGACTTGCTGCTTCCTGGGGCGACCCAGCCCACCTCATTCCCCTGCTGCCGCCAAAGTAAGGTAGCTTGGTCCCTCGGCTGGCGACTTGGGGATTTCCACTGGCCAATAAACAGCTCACCAGCGACAGTAATAACTCGTAAGCCTTGTTAGGCAGAATCCTGTGCAGTGCCTTTAGGGGCCACTACACACAATTAAGACTACAGGTAGCAATACAAGTTTTACCTTTGGTACAAGCCTGTACTACTATGTTAAAGTGGTAGCAGTGGCGGAGCAGCCAGGCTTATCTCAAGAGTATATGAGAAGTAGCATAGATTACACAAAGGGACCACAATTACTGTGACTCAAGCAAACACTAACTCAAGGTTTCAGGTAGCAAAATATAAGTACATTTGTTTTCAAACCATTTGTTATAAACACAACACTTCTATTAAACTTAAACAAAAACCACACGTTAAACATACTATAACTAACCAAGTCACTTTGTACAGTATGTCTCAAGGTAAGTACCCTGTGTTTGAATGAACCAGTGTTAGGCACAAAACATGTTACCGCAAATACGATTGTGATCACTTTTTGACAGTTCGGTCTACTAATTTAACGCGTATCCGTGACAGGAAATGCTATCGGGGCAAAAACACACTTAGCACCTGAGATACTCAGAGGGAGTTGGAGGCAAAAATCACAGGCAATATTTTGGTTAGGCAGACAGAATCGAGAAACACTCATAGACAAGAGTTCAAAAGTCAAAGGGCCAGGGTCAAGTGACACCAGGGCCTGTTGCCGAAGTTCACACAGTCAGATAGTTCACGATTCAACGTAGCCAAAAGTACTTCGAAATTGTCAATGTTTGGAAGCAAAAGTTATAAGAAGGAGGGAAGACCAGGGCAAGCCTTGGAAATGAAGAAAAGGGGTTCACCCAGTTTCCTCAAGCAGAATACAGTACCTAATTCCAATGATGCAGCTGGTGCCCTGGCAGTTGTTCCTGTTGGTTTCCTGCAGACCCACGATTCCTGGAGCTTTGTTGTGAAGGAGGACGTCTGAAGGGGGTCTGCACCACACAGGGATGAAGCCGGCAGCAGCGACAACGAATAAAAGGTGTGCTCCTTAAAAACACAGGAGAGGCTCTTCAAATGGCTATCCGGACCACTACAGCTGTGTGCAGCGATTTCGACCAAGGAAGAGGATCCTCTGGCTGTGGAAGATGAGCTGGTTATCCCCACCAGGCTCAAGGGAAGAAGACTCCGGACTGGATCTCCTCTTAGTCGAAGGGCAGATAGCTCAGGACTGCAGCAGGTCTTCACCGGGACGGGGTAATTAAAGCAGCCGTCGTTCTCTCTGCTTCTCTTCGGTTCCTTGTAGTTCCAGTGGCGACTCTCTGACTTCTAGCCCAAGAGACCTGCCTTTTATGCGAAAAACCCCCATTCACACAGCCTGGCTGTCAATCACCCAGCAGGCGGGTTTTCCAGCCTGGACAACTACCCTGGCCAATCATGACAAAGTGCGACTTGGGTTTCCTAGGATACCCTGTGCGGGGGGTGACTACACCCCTCCCTCACATTCAGCCCACCTAGACATCCAGGCGCCTTGAGGAGGGCTTCTAGGTAGAAGCCTGCCAAAAGAGAGTGTACAAAGAAGGCAAACCTAGTTTGCTGCGCAAAGTAAAACACAAGAAATAGTTTAACAAAAAGAAATGGCGAATAAACCGCACCAGAGCCAAATGAAAAAGGATTTGGCCAAGCGGATTTAAGGATAAGGCTAACACAATAGCCTTCAATGTTACCATGGTTATATAAGATAACCGCGGTAGAAATTTAGGGTAGGTACCACTCCCACCAGCCATGTCTAAATGTTAAAAAAGCGAAACAATGCTCTACGAGGTACAGATGAAACGAGTTAAGAGTTAACCTTTCCAGTACTCAATGTAAGATGAGGTGTACTGGATCTGTGGTTAGTTTTGACTAAGTAATGTTAATGGTAACTTTACCCTTTTCTGGGGGACAGTAGTCACCTCAGAAATGGAGTCGGTGGGAAGTCTAAACGACAACCCTGTGCCACTGCACAGAGGGTGCGGTGTGACACACACAAAGAAGGGGGCTCCTGAAGTGGTGTACTCCAGAGCCCACAATCCCAAAAACAGGTAAAAACACATAGCAAAATACAAGTAATAGTGGTGAAAAGCTCACACTCTTACCAAGTGGAAAAGAAACAACTCCAGAGATCCAGCAAAGCTGCTTAGGGACTCACTAAGTAAGGGAAATTAGCCATGAAATGAGAATTCTCCCTAACACCATGGGGCGCCCCGAAATGGGTGGAGATCGAACACTCCCATCTCTCCCTCCCCCTTCGCTACCTCCCATTCGTCCCTACCTCACTGCGCTGAACTTGGTCGAACATTCTGGCTTCCACTAAAAATTCAGTGAGAGCCTGGGACCGCAGACACAAGGGCATCCCGGGGGGCCTGAGCTCATTTTCTCCAATCTTCCACAATCCAGCCTTCTCCCGGGCTTCGCCCAGCGAACTTTAGGAATTGGGTGGCGGGAGGCCTCGAATCGCTGGCGCAACTCTTTGAGGAGGGCGCCCCGCGCACCTTCGAACAATGCAAGATAACCTTCCAGCTAGCGGAAACAGACAGGTTCATTTATGCTCAACTGTGGCACTGGTGCTCCCAACCCCAGACGCGAACAGCAGCGAACCGAGCTCCTGCTCCGCTAGAACTCACCGCAAATGACCTGCCAGCCTGAGGGAAAATCTCTGCCCTTTATGAACTACTGCAGGATGACCCCTTCCTCATTAAGCTCTCCTATATGTCTCAATGGGAGGCGGACCTGGGACATGCCATAGAGGACCAAACCTGGGTGGACATCTGGTCGAGAACCTACACGTCCTCCCACCTGCATCATCAACGGGAGTGCGCCCACAAGCTGCTTCTACGCCGGTACTCCCCCCCCCCCCCCCCACACCCCTCTCCGCCTTCACCACTTTCAGCAGGTGCTGGACCCGCACTGCTGCCATCTGTGCGGACTTCCAGGATCCTATTTCCACATGTGGTGGACTTGTCCCAAGGTAAGAGAATTTTGGTCCCAATGCCTTGCCGCGATAAAGGACATTACCCAAGTGGCAATTCCTCTGGCCCTCGAAAATGGCCTCTTAGGGATCCTGGTCCCAGGCTCCTACCCGAGAACAGGAAGGAGGGCAGCCCTTATAACCCAACTTCTGCTGGCAGCCAAAATTACTGTGGCACTCACCTGGAAATCCACTGAAGGCCCCCTGATGACCCTCTGGTGGATTAAGATTTGGGACATACTGTTAGCCGAGAAGGTCACTGCGGCCAAGGCGGGCCTCCTTCATCACTTTACAAATATTTTGGCGCCGCTGTTAGAGTATGATCAGAACTACCCGCCGCTGACTTATAAGCCGCGCTTAATCGCGAGAGCCCTGCACTCGAACAGTGAGTATTCCATCGCTCGACCCGGCTCAGTGAGGCTGGAAGCAAATGCCCAATAGGGGTGATAACGGGGGAGCGACGAGGGAAATGTCTATTGTTGGCTGAGATATATCTTCCTTTAACAAAACCCACCTAATCTGTTTTAACTAATTTGGTCCTAATAATCTATTCTATTAGTTACAATTTAGCAATCAGAGTTTATCAAAGAAATATGCCTATAATTTTGGGTTTGTTTATCATCTTTGTTATGTTTCGAAAAAAGGACCGGGAGAGCTTCAGCAAATGTACCTGATGATTTACCCGCCAAAGAAAAAGATCTAATTAATGAGAAAGAGTAGGGGAAAAATGTGAGAAGAAATCCATAGAAAACCTGTCCAGTCCAGGAGCGTTACCTTTTTAAGGTTCTTAATGGCCATGGTGATTTCACTCATGTGAATAGGCAAGTCAAGTTGACTAAAATCAATGTGAATGGAGTGATTATTTTTTAAGCGATTAAAGAAATCATCAAAATTTATATTGGGATGTATATGATCGGAGCTATACAGTTTTTTTTTATAGAATCTGGTGAAAACATTTAGAATATCAGTATCTGAGGTAACCTCTTCGTCCTGCTCATTTCTAATGGCGACGATCCTGGTTGTTTACTTTTTTACTTTAAGGTACGAGGCTAAGGCTTTCCCTGCTTTATTGGATGATTGATATATTTTGGACTTGAATTTTAACAGGACACCAAAAACGAGCTCTGTTCGTTTTTTATTAATAGAAAAACTAATGGTAAGAATTTGTTGATGGAAAGTGTGAATAGGTGTAGAAAAGAACTGTTTTTATAAGTTGTATAATTGGGCATGTAGGGTATCTAATTACTTTCTTGCTTCTCTTTTCCTCTGGCAGTAAAACAAATGATATGACCATGTAAGTCTTTTGTATATGCATCCCAGTTATTAGCCGAGGAGGTGTCAACATCTTTATTGACTTGGAAGAAAAAAATGATGAAAATCAAAGAAAGATTTCGAAAATTGGGATCTTGAATTAACAAATTATTGAATCTCTATCTATTAGTATGGTGTGTAATGCATCCCAGTTTAATATTAGTTCTCACGGCAGAGTGGTCCGAGATTGCAGAGCATTCAATAGTGGAGTCAATTATTGAAGCTGCTAATGTTTTGGTAACAAAGATATAATCGATACGGGAAAATGAGTTATGAGGAAGGGAATGAAAAGTAAAATCTATATCTCTAGGGTGTGCCAGACTCCACAAGTCGATAACACTGGTTTCTGACAGGCAGCTTGTGAATTCTGTGTGTGCTTTACTACTTTTAAATTCACAAGGGGATCTTCTATCCAGGAAAGAGTCGATAACATTATTGAAGTCACCAAACAGTATTACATTGGGAAGGTCTGTTTGCAGTATCATACATTTCAGATTGCGCCAGAATTTGGGATCAGGAGTAGTAGGCCGGTATACATTAAGAATAGAGATGGTCTGAGATGTAATTACTAACTTAGCTAAAACCGATCTACCTTTAGCATCTGCATCTTTATGGAGTATCTGATACTGAGTGCCTTTTTTGATTAAAATTGCTACTCCATTATGTTTACCATCTGCAGGACTGGCTAATACTTCACCCACCCACTATTTCATAAACTTCATAGATTCCTGTAGTGATAAATGAGTCTCCTATAAGCTTGCAATGGTTGGCTTGAATCTATGAATGTGAGCTAAACCCTTTTGCCTCTTAATCAGATTATTAAGACCCTTAACATTCCAAGTCATACACTTTAAGGGTCATTTCTTTTACTGGAGATAACAATAATAATGTTCAACAGTGAATATATCATTTAAAACAAGTTTCAAGATTAGAAGCTTCACATTAGCTTGTAGGTAATATCTAGCAGAGCAATAGTCATGTCCTTAAGACTGACACAAAAGGAAAAAGAAAATGAAAAAAAAAGAACAGAAAAAATATAAAAAAGATTAATAAAAAGAGTCACTGCAACATCTGATCCCAGGATGCAAAGAAAAAAGAGGTTAGAGGTCTGTAATAATTCAAATGAATCTACCCACCCGGCAAGAAGAAATTAGATAAATAAGGGGAAAAAAGCCAGGAGGTCAGAGTCACGGTGTAAAAGGGGTGTATAGGCGCATCCACAAGTGGGCGGAAAGGCACGCAAAACAGGAAGGATTGCCCGCACTACAGTAGTTGTGATTCTTGACAGTTCCGGAGGGGAAATGATTTAGAGTTGATACTCAACGGGACCATATGTAGGATGAAATCCAGAAGGATGAGAATAGCACATCAGGTGTAAGTAGCAGTTCCGATATCCATTGCTTCAATTTTTTTCTTAAGTGTTATGAAGTTCTTTAGATCGTTTGGGTTTTGGAATGATAATGTTTTGCCATTAATGGTGACTTTAAAGGTGCAGGGGTGAATCATGCCGTACCTTGCATTCATTTGCTTGGGCATTCTCCTTTGGGCTGTAATTTTAGAGAGTTAGGTATTGGTTAGGTTCCCACCTAATGGGCGCTTGTATATAGGGTTATAAGCATCTTGTAGTTGTCATTCTATCTGTCATTCTATCATTCATTGTTAATTGTAAAAAAGGTCCACTCATTTTTTTGGGTGGGGTCTGGTGGCCCTGGATAGGGTATCTCGTGCGTCTCATTGCAGTATGAACTGGTGACCCAGCATAGATGTGTTCACTATAGTTGGTAAGTCTTTCTTTTGTGGTGCTCAAATGCACTGTAGTCTGGTCTGCCGTTGATCGGTCCTGGACCGATCAACGGCAGACCAGACCACAGTGCATTCGAGCACCACAAAAGAAAGACTTACCAACTATAGTGAACACACCTATGCTGGGTCACTAGTTCATACTGCAATGAGAAGCACAAGATACCCTATCCAGGGCCACCAGACCCCACTGAACCGAGACGTATCAGACACCTTAATCCAAGCCTTGATAAAGACCGTCTGTTGGTCGAAACATGTGTCGGCACCTATGGTGATCAAATCAACAAATAATAAATCCGTAATGGTATAAGGAAGAAAATGAGTGGACCTCTACCGTAATGGTATAAGGAAGAAAATGAGTGGACCTCTAAACCTTTTTTACAATGAACAATGAATGATAGAATAACAGACAGAACCCTCCTCCCCATTGATACTGGTCTCTGCAAGAGAAACAAACGTACGTTTTGCTGGCCCTTCAGGGTTTGATAGTTATATTGGAGCAGGAACTGCGTTTATGCTGCCATTCCATAGCATGCTTGGCCACGCCCCCGGTATCCCCATTTTGAACATCTATAAGGCAGCTACATGGGCTTCACAACTTTTCCAAACATTACTGCTTGAAATTCTTTGTAAGATCAGGAAGCCCGCTTTGTTTTTGCAGTGCTCCAGAGTTTCCTCGAGTAGGTGGTTTTGGTTTCTTGCTTTTCTCCCTTCTCTTGGTTCTGTAATGCTACTGGGTTGTAAGAGGAGGGCACGGATGGAGGAATACATTAGAAGAACAAATGTCTTACCTCTCATGTTCTTACAGATGAATTGGTATTTCCTGCCTCAGATTCTGCATCGCTCTCCCTATATAACCCTCATGCGTATAGCTCATACACCTCTTACTCTTATGCGTTCTCTCAGCTGCTGAGCGTAGAGGAAAAGGCAGAACTGAGATCCTGGCACAATCGGCTCCATTTATGTTGCCCACGCCCGATGTCATAGTGGCAACCATGCCGTGCTGAACTGCACTATGCCCTCTGGTGGCTGAAAAAGTTTCAGATGAGAGCTGGTGCTGGAGAATATATTAAGGTGGGAAATCTGCTGCGGGAAGATAATCCATCGAAAATAACATTACTAAGCGGTAAGTAATTTGTTCTATGACGCACATCATGTTTCTTCCCAATATCTCCTTTACACCTAGGAGCTCATTTTCGAGTCTCCTTGTAATTCGGCGGTGGGGACCTATTAAGTTTGCACTTTTGCATGCACAGGTCCCTGCCGCTGATTTTCCGCATTTGCACTCCGCTCTTCAAATGAAGTAAACACAGCCTACCATGTATGCATGGCATGTGGTGTTTACAATGGATCCCTATGGAGTCCGCCTGCTTTTTTGATAGTCTAAAAAGCAGGCAGACTTCACGGGAATCCACATCTATTACGTCGGAATGAAAATCTGTTGGTGCAAATGCTGTAGTATTTGTATGGCGGAGTGGAAGGGGTCAGCAGAATCGTAAGTTACGATCTGTCCCATCTCTAGTATTTCTCCTAGATTGTGCAGAATACAAACCTTTTCCTCTCATATTACCTGGTTGATTTATTAGTGTCTTCACTGCATTTTCCAGAGTGTAGAGTCAATGTCCTCTCCCTTTTAGAAGGTCACTATCTCTTACAAAAGATCTTTGGGACACTTTGGTACTTCTATTCTCTTTCTCAGAATGCAGCTTTGGGAGTTTTTCTCCCACAAATTCTAGTTCTTGCACAATAAATATGGAATGCTTGAGTATGTCTCCCAAAATGCAACTGGGATCTTTTTTCCCTTTCAAAAAGTATGTTTTTCTCTCAATATATGTTTAATGTTTTGTTATATTTACTGTATTTCCCAGAATGCAATGCCAATCTTTTTGGTCTCTTTTAGGGTCTTCTCCCCCCCCCTAATATATGTCTCACACTTTGGTACTCTTATTACATTTACTAGAATGCAATGACTATCTCTTTCCTCTCTTGCAAAGTCAATTTCGTTTACACTATGCATTTGACACTTCGGTACATTTACTACAACTCCCTGAGTGCAGTGTCAATCTTTCTAATATAAGGTTTGTTTATTACATCTATATTTTCCACAATGCAACCCCAATCTCTTCTCTCACAAGGTCTCCTCGTTCGTCAATATATGTTTGACAGTTTAGTACTTTTATTATATTTTCAAGAATGTAAGGTCAGTGTTTTTTCTCTCAAAATGTACATTTGACGTGTTGGTACTTTTATGTAGTTTACCAGAGTGCAACACCATTTCTTTTTCTCTCAAAATGCACGTTTGACTTGTTGGTATTTTCAATATATTTCCCAGAACACGACCTTGATCGTTGCTCTGTCCTTCCCACAGTATTGTTTAACTTTTTGATAAGTTTACTGAATTGCCTAGGATGCAACAGCAAATGCTTCTTTCTTTGATCTCTTTCCTCCCCATTACATGTCTGGAAATTGGAAATGTGGTACTTCTATTGAGTTTCCCACAATGCAGAATCACTGGCTTCTCTCTGTCTCAGTATAGACGTTTGACGCTTTGGTTTGTTTTTGACACTTTGGTGTCTTTTCCCATGTTGCCAAAAATGCAGTGTCACTGAATGTTCTTTTTTTTTTTAAACGTTATTTAAGTCTGGCAAGCACAAAGCATACATTGTTCCATGAAGCTGTGGCGCAGTACAGTTGTTGCAACACAGGTCCCAGTAACCATCGGCACAATACATAATCAGTGTACCTCGGCCCTTTAGCACCAAGGAGACTTGCTAATCTCTGACCAAGAATGCTCAGAACGCCACCATATATCTCTCGGATAGGACGAGATTGGTTGCATTGTCACATAGGTATCCTCACAATCATGAAGCCACGTCAGCTCCCTCAGCCAGTCATGCTCACTTGGAGGGTGTGTTGGTCTTTCCATTTTTGTAAAATGCAACCATACATACAATATTCAAGAACGCCCTCAAGTGTCACTCATGAATCCCCCTCCATACTCCTAACAGCATGCTCCTGGGCGTCCTCTCCACCTGCCTCTTAACTATAACATTTAGCGTTGCATAGACTCGCTCCCAAAACACCCAAGTTCCAGGTAGTCCCACAGCATGTGCACGTCGGCAGCCTTTGCGCCCTTATACCTCGGGCTGCAACCATCATGGTCAGGGTATATGCGCCCCAGCTTACGCTGTGTGTAGTGCAGCATTTGCATGATTTTATTTTGGATCAGTTTCAACCTATTCAAAGACACTGATTTAGTAAACAAACACATAGCCTTCCACTGGCCACCTGTTATATCCAACTCCAATTCGCCCCCCACTCCCCTCTGGCTTTATCGACACCCACCGGGTTCCCCTCTAAAATACCTTTGTAAAGCGTAGCAAGTATCTTCCGGCGACCAAAGTGTTAGGCAGAAACCTGTGCAGTTCCATCTGGGACCACTGCAAAAGATTTAAGACTACAGGTGTTTGGCAGTAAACCCACTTGGTAGCAGTTTGTACCACACAGATTCACTAGGTAGCTGTGGCTGAGCAGTCAGACTTCCCTCAAGAAGAGTTAGGCAGTATACAGAGTATTCACAATAGGTCAAGAGCACACAATAGAACAAGTAAACACTGACCAGGGCTTGGTGTAAAAGAGATACAATTATTTATTTAAAACCACATCTAGAAAAACACACAGGCACTAATAGTAGGCAATTCAAAAACACGGTCACTAAAAGATATACACTCCCTTAAAAGAATATTAGACAAGTCTTAAGTAAAGCCCCACTTATTTTCAGACAGCGGTGAGCGCTTAACGTAGATGGCACTCTAATAGTTTGTTTTAAAAAGGCAGAGAAAAGCAGAGAACAAATTGAAAGAGATCCCTACACTTTTACAAGAACATAACAAGAGAGGAAGGCAAAGTAAAACCGTGAATTCAGAGTCAGTAGGCCGGATCCGCTTTAAGAGGATCGAAACGAAATGTGTCCAAGGTCACACGGTTGCAGTGCACAAAAGTCTTGTAATGGTTCAAAAAGGAGTTGGACCAAATAAAGGGACCAGTTAGAGGGTCAAGGCAGCCAGCCCAGTCCAGAAGGTTAAGGAGTTATTATTACCTTGTAGCAATCTTTAGAAAGGGAGGCCTGGCGGACACGGTACCTTAAAGTGGTGAGAACACTCCAGCGGGGGCAGTTCCTGGCAGTGGATGTAAGTCGGTGCTTCATCCGGGGGAAGAGAGGGTCTCGTCGTGGAGGAAGACAGGAGTCCGTTGCACTGCCAGGGAAGAAACCAGCCTTGGAGTTTCTCAGGTGCAAGGAGCGGTCCGTTGATTCGCGGTTCAGTGGTGAGTGGCTATCCGGCCGCCGGGGTGCTTGGCACGGGCAGTTCGACCACAAACCGGTCTGGGGTGCAAAGAAAGAAAGGTAAACTGGTTGTGCCCACCAGTCAGGGGAAGAAGCCTCTCCAGCCGGGAGATCTTCTCTGTCGTCAGGAAGTGGTGAGTCGGTTCTGCAGGGCTCCACCGGTGGTGTCGTCGTGGTAGGTCGGCTCAGCTTCTCCCTCGTCGGATTCTCAGGTCCTGTGGCGACTTCTGAAGTTCCAGTCCCCAAAGCCCTGCTTTTATGCAGCACACCCCCATTCACACTTGGGTCAATCACACAAGAGTGCGACTTGAGTTACCAGGGTGCCTAAACCCCCTCCCACACTCCCTGTGGTACCCAGACAGAGTGGCACCACTTTTGGAGGCTTCTGTGGAGAAGCCCGCCAAAAAGTGGAACAAAGGGCTCGACTTGGGTTGGAGTCACAGAAGAGAACGCAAACGCCATTTTAGAATCGAGTCTTGGCAAAAAATACCAACCGGAGAATTAATATTAATTAAATAAACCGGCGGTATGTTCGAGACTATGAGAATTAAATAATTGAAGTTGGTAGCCTCGAACAATGGGAAAATCCCAATCGAATTGCCCCGACCAGTACATCCACAATATGATGGTTTGTACTGGTTTCTGTTAATAATTTGGGACTAGTAAAGCCAATGGTGACTTTACATGCCCTGGGAGACAGTAGTCAGTCCCAGGGTATGGAGTCTATGGTGGGGTGTCACTATGACACCCCTGTGTTACTGCACTGAGGGTGCTGTGTAACACACATAGTAAAAACACATGAGACCCTATGGAGTAAAGGACCCCATAGCCCATAAAACACATTACCAGTCAAAGGACTACCATAAATCATGTCCAAGAGTGGGAGAAAGAGTCTCACTCTTGGCAGATGCTCCCTAACGCAAAGGAGTTGAATATAAGGACAAGCAGTGTATCCTCAGAAGGCTATATTGGGTAGCATTCCCACCTCTTCTGCACAGCCGCCGCAACCTATAAAGCTGAAGCAGCTCCATGGGCGTACTCTCCTGTCCATCCTGCCAGCTGTGGGGAGTCGAGAACTTTCCCCGCTGGAAATAAATCCCCTACTGTTTGGTACTCCAATCTATGCCAGTCCAGCCTCATCGATTTATCTCACGTCTATGGGGGGAAACATTGCTTGTACCAATGCAAACCAGGCAGTTGCATCCACGCACCCCTCATTTGATCCACTGTACACTGCCCTATGCCACACAGCAGATTCAACTAGCGCCGATCTCTCCAAGTCTGCTTGTCAAGCTTCGATTCTATGTCCTTCAGGAGCCCTCCAAGCCATGGCGTGCCTCCTCTTAGCTAGAATGCAAATGAGATCCTTCATGCGGGTGAATTGCCTCCCACATCTACCACTCCCAGGGTATAGTTCCAACATGCAGGCTTCCGCAGACCAGTCCTGCATCGTTATCCCTCCTATGGTGGTGCCGGACGCCACCCCACCCCCCTTCAGAACCCACTTATGACTGGGCAGGACCAGAACATATGAAAATAATCAGCAGCCTCACACTCAGATCTGGGGCAGTTCATGACTCCCGCACCCGAACATTTTCGAAATCCTATTGGGGGGGGGGTCAGGTATGCCCTGTGCAATATATAGAAGCGAGTACGCTTAAATCTTGCATTCCTCAATACACGTCTGGTAAATACTAATGCACGTGACCATTCCGCATCTGTGAACCTTCTGCCAACCTCTACCTCCCACCTCCCACGCACCTTGAGCCCCTGTGCGCTGCATGCAGACAATAGCAATTTGTTCCGCCTGGAGACTGTCCCCCCTCTGCTGTGTTATATAGAGTCTCTAGTGCCTGGCTCCCCTCTGTGTTCTCCGGGAAGTCCTCCCATCTGTCCTGAATGTTCTTAACCAAAGTCGGGTACATTAGGAACTGTCCCCTATGTATACCCGTGGTCCCCATCACTGTTTCAAAATACACCTGTTTCCCATCCGCCTGTATATCTCCTAGCGTAACTATTCCTTGAATCTCCCAGTTTCTTCTGATCTGCAACACTGGGTCCTGCCCCCTTCCCACAAGGGGGATATGGGTTGTCAACACCCACTATCCTCCATGCCCTGTGTTAGGGAGAATTCTCTGTAAAGGCTAATTTCCCAAACCTAGTGAGTCCCCCAGCAGCTTTGCTGGATTTTTGGGGTTTATTTTTTTTCTCCTGCTAAGAGTGAGACTCTTTTACTCCCACTCTTAGACATGATTTGAGGTGTTCCTTTGACTTTCCATGTGTTTTATGGGTTATGGGGTCTTTTCTCCATAGGGTCTCATGTGTTTTTGATGTGGGTTACACAGCACCCTCCGTGCTGTAACCCAGGGGTGTCGTAGTGACACCCCAACATAGTCTCCATACCCTGGGACTGACTACTGTCTCCCAGGGCATGTAAAGTCACCATTGGCTTTACTAGTCCCAAATTATGAACAGAAACCAGTACAAACCATCATATTGTGGACGTACTGGTCGGGGCAATTCGATTGCCCCGGGCTCTGTTGTTCGAGGGGGCACGTTTCCGTCCCCCCTGATTGAGTTTTGGCTGGTGGCAGTGGATACTACTTTTTGTATTCGACCGCGAATATATCTCTATGGGTTTTTCCCATTGTTCGAGGCTACCAACTTTAATTATTTAATTCTTATAGCCTCGAACATACCGCCGGTTTATTTATTTAATATTAATTCACCGGTTGGTATTTTTTGCCAGAACTCGATTCTAAAATGAAGTTTGTGTTCTCTTCTGTGACTCCAACCCAAGTCGAGCCCTTTGTTCCACTTTTTGACAGGCTTTTCCACAGAAGCCTCCAAAAGTGGTGCCACTCTGTCTGGGTGCCACAGGGGGTGTGGGAGGGGGTTTAGGCACCCTGGACTGAGTTGCCTTGGCACTCTTGTGGCCGGCTCACCACTTAGCATGTTTGATTGACAGCTAGGCTGAATGAATAGGGGTGTGCTGCATAAAAGCAGGGCTTTGGGGACTGGAACTTCAGAAGTCGCCACAGGACCTAAGAATCCGAGGAGGGAGAAGCTGAGCCGACCTGCAAAGACGACACCACCGATGGAGCCCTGCTGAACCGTCTCACCACTTTTCCCGACGACAGAGGAGATCTCCAGTCCGGAGAGTCTTCTTCCTTTGACTGGTGGGGATAACCAGTTTTGCCTTCTTTTCACCTTCCTGGAGCATCTTGTGGCCGCCTTGCCCGTGCCAAGCACCCCAGCAACCGGAATACCACGATTTACCACTACCGCGAAGAGAAGGGTAGTACCTTTTAATCGAAAGAACTCCGTGGCTGGTTTCTTCCCTGGCAGTGCAACAACCTTCATCTTTCCTCCACGGCGAGACCTCCTCTTCCTCTGGACGAAACACCGACTTGCACCCGCTGCCAGGAACAACTGCCCCCGCTGGAGCTTCCTTCACACTTAAGGTACTGTGTCCCGCCTGGCGTCCCTTGCGACAGATTGTTCGGGGTGACAGTAAAGCCTCGACTTTCTAACCTGGGCTGGCCTGGGACAACCTAGCTAACTTTTCCTGACTTTAATTTCGTCCTTTGTGTGTGAACTATCTACAAGACACTTTGGGCATAACCCCACTGTGTGAACCTGGACCCAAGTGGGCCTTGCAATTGACTTCCTTGCTCTCCAGTAGAACTCTGCCTATCCTGCCTTACTGTGGTTCTTTTAAAAGTACTGAAATTTGTGTGCTTCCATAACTCTGCCTTTTTCCCTCCCTTTTTAGCAACTTATTAGAGTGCCATCTTATGTTAAGCGCTCACCTCTGTCTGAAAATAAGTGGTGTTTCTCACTAAGACTTGTCTAATTAGTAATTAGGGTGGTATATATATAATAGTGATTGTGTGCTGAATTTCCTTTTCTCTTTATGCTAGTGTAATTTGTGTGTCTTTAAATAAATAATTATTTACTTTTACACCAAAGCTCTGGTCAGTGTTTGCTTGTGCTACTGTATCTCTGTATACTGCCTAACTCTTCTTGAGGGAAGTCTGACTGCTCAGCCACAGCTATCAAGTGAATCTGTGTGGTACAGACTGCTACCAATTGGGTTTACTGCCAAACACCTGTAGTCTTAAATCTTTTGCAGTGGTCCCTAAGGGAACTGCACAGGTTTCTGCCTAACACCCTGTGTTATATCCTCTTACCCAGTTGCATAATCGAGGGCTCTGCCGTGACCCGAGGTCTTTCACCCATAGGACTTCCTTTAGGAAGTACCGCCCACTTGCGTGCTGCAAGAACCCCAGAGTCCTGCGTAGCCTCATCCGCTAGCCAGCTTGTCACGAACTGCAATTGGCTTGCCAAATAATATATTTCAAAATTAGGCAGTTTTATTCCGCCCCTTTCGTAATCTCCCTGCAAGGCCACCAGCGTAATTCGGCACCTTCCGTTGCCCCACACAAATGTTTGCACTCATGAATCCAATGCCATGAAAAACGTCCTGGGACTAACATAAGGAATGTTAGTGAAATGATAGAGCTGGTGGGGCAGCGCAACCATTTTGAGCACAGCATCTCTGCCCATCAGCGATAGTGGAAGCTGCTGCCAAAACGCTGTCCAGTACCCTGTGTGTATTGTGCTTGTGGGAAGCGGCTATGTCATGCATGTAATTTACCCCCAAGTACCGAAAGGACTCTGTTTGCCACTTAAGCCCCAAGTCGGGCAAAAGGTCCTGACTCAACCCAACCAGATCTGCTAATGGGAACAAGCAGGACTTCGCCCCCTTATGTGTGTACCCATTATGTGCATTAGATTCTCCCCTGGCGAATGTACATAAATCAGCATATCGTCTGCGTACATCGAGACTAGGTATCTGACTTCATCGATACACGCGCCACCCCGTAGTCTTTTCGCAGAAACACCGCCAGCGGCTCCAAGGCCCTGTTTAGTACCCCAGCGCAGCTCCCACTCCCCTGATATCGGTTTTCACATGCGCACTGTGGCCTGGGACTGTGTATATAACAGCTCAACTTATCTTCGGAACCCCTCCCCCAGTCCAAATTGCCTTAGCGTTGCACGCAGCCTGTCCCATTTAACTGAATCAAATGCTTTATTGCATCAAGGGAGGCTCCTGCGCAGTCTATCCCTAGGTTCATGGCCCCATCCATCACGTGGTGAAGTAGTTTTAGGTTCTAGGTTCTGTATCAGATCGCCGATTACTCCCTTTAACCTATTTGCTAATAAGGCAGTAAGAATCTTATAGTCCAGGTAAATCATAGAAAGGGGCCTATAGGATCTGCACTCCGTAGGAGGCTTGCCCGGTTTAAGTATTGGTACAACTACTGATTCCTGCAGGCTCCGTGGGAGACGACCTATCTCCCATGCCTCCTTGTACATTTCAAGGAGCTTCTGAGTGAGTGCTGCTACATACATTTTGTAGAACTCCCCGGTAAGCCGTCGGGCCCAGGAGTTTTACCTGTAGGCAGTGACTGCATGACCAATAGAATTTCATCTACCGTGAGTGGGGTAGCCAACAGGTCCTCTCCCATCTCATCTAGTTGGGGCAACCCAATCGCGGGCAAAACTTTTGTGTACTCCTCCGTGTCCTGCTGTTTCTTCAGAATACAGCATTTCGTAATACTTGGAGAACACTTTGTTAATCTCACCTTGGGTTTTCACAACATCCCCTTTTGTGTATCATATTGCACATATCAATTCTCTGCGTTCATCTCTGCTATTCAACCATGCCACCATTTGGCCCGGTTTATCCCCCTCGGCATGTGCCCTATGGGTATACTTCTGTTGGTAGGTAACCCGTGTGATACTTCTCTTCTTTCTTTTCTTTGGAGCAGCCTCATTCACTGCCCATTAGTATCCCTGAGAGGAGAGAGGTTAAGAGTAAACCTATGCAAAAACAGCAATTCTGAAAACTGTCAGAACTTTGAGTGATTGAGAAGCAATCTATCCAATCTGTGCTGGGATACATTTTTACTTTTTACATTGTGTATGTATACAAGTATATGTCTCGATTTAGATGTTACATGTTATAAATGTTGTGCCCTGTGTAATGGTGCCTCGAAGAATGAGTCACTTTTTATCTTTTTTGATGAATGGGAACTAAACTAAGACAGGCCAATACAAATGTATATAACCTGCAGGTTCTCACCATTCACAATGTTGTTTATCTTTCTTGTATGTTAAAAAGGCCAGGTCTTTTTATTTGGTAAAGTAAGGTATTTTGTGTACCCGCCAAGAGGCGGGTGTTCTCCATGACATGGTTTCTAAAGACTGAATAATAGGTTTTTTGTTGCACACACGGCAGGAGTAGGAGGCAGTTTGTGTTTCCCCTGTTTTCCCATAGTCCGCTAAAATGCGCCAAAAAACATCCACAGCAGCATGAAGATATGAGGTGTGCAGCAGTCTGAAGTCAGGGACAATCTACAGCTAGGATAAAGTACTGTGGACTAAAAAAAGCTTCATGTGTCTCCGGGCCGTGGGTGAAAACAATATGGCGCCCACAGAACAAAGGGTTGGTCCGGTCCGGTAATTAGCCGTACTGCTGGGAAGTGAGGCTGCAGGAAGCTAAGGCAGCGAAACCCGTCCCTATCGGTAACGATCGGAAAAAGGATCAGTAAATACACAACGAGGCGGCGGCGGGGTGAAAGGCAGCCTGACTCGCAGTAGCCTGCAGCGACATGGGACAGAGTAAGCTGGTAACTGGGAGAAGCAGACGAGAATTTGGTAGACCGGGGGGCATAATTGCGGGCCCTGGACACATACGCGGCGGATGCTCCAGCACTAGAAATTACAGTATAATAGAGGCGTATGCAGTCCTGTGTCAACACTCGATCAGCAAGAGATGAGGGAAAGTGCGAACGCAGCCACCTGTAATCCGAAAGCCTGACTAAGCTGCAAGATCAGCTGATGAGAGGCGAAAACAGTAGTAACAGCGGCGAAGTGAAATGTAGACTACGCTGTGATTGACCAGGTTAGTTGCAACATTGTAGCCACCACGGAACTGCGGGGAGCGAGCCGGCAAGAGGAAAATAGGTGAAATTGACATCCGAACGGAAGGTGGCAACCATGCATGCTACGGAGACACAATTTATTTAAAACACGGGCAAGCTGGCCATAACAGAGGATTTCAGGTAGAAAACAAAGACACTGCTGAGTCACTAGGGGCACGCATATTACGCAGAGGAAGGTGCCAAGCCTGAAGCCGCACCAGGACTTGAAACAAGGAATTTAAGATTCATGCATATGCCCAACCCACGTGAGGTGGCCACTAAAGAAGGGACAGTGATCAGCAGTGCGAAGCACATGGTCCGAAGACGACCCAGCAGAGGGCAAAACAGCGAAATTTGCCATCAACACAGACAACTATTGGAGGCAAGTAGGGGCTGCGGGAGTGGCAACAGGTTGCCCACGTGAAAAGCAACATACAGCACCACAACAAGGAGGCTGTAAGCAAGTCCCCTGGCACCACGCCCACCAACAAACAGGCCCAGAGATACGCTGGGTGGCAGTTATGCGGCAAGGGCAGTGAAAACAATACCCATACGACTCACAGCTGTTAAGTGGATCCACTGCGCCTACTAGTGTGCACGGGTGCCCATGCCAAGGGTGTGCAAGTCCCCGGAGGGCCGGAGAACAGAGAGCTACCAGGAAGGAAAGGAAGGGATAAGAGGTATAACGCAGGCACTGAGTGAAGATGTGCTCAAAGCAAACCCCCTGGTAGCAAACAAGCATAGACTGGTCCAAGCCTTTTGAGACAGAAGTAACTGGCTAGACAGCCCAAATTGCGTGAGGTGCACAAGAACTGTATGGAGGGCAGCCCAGAGATAAGGGGATAACTAATGTGACTGCACCACAGAAACCAGAGCAGTAGGAGCACTGCACAATGCAAAGGCGCTGTAATGGCATCCAAAATGAGCAAGAACAAAGGAACGCAGTCATCGATAGGCTTCGCCAAACCTGCACAGGTGTCACAGCGCCAAAATGATAACGCAGGACAAACGCGATAGTGAAACAATGGGACGCATGGACCAACAAATACTAGAAGCAATAGCAGAACTGAAAGCGACGATGGAATTCAAAATGGACGCAATTAACATAGATATAAACTTACTGAGACAAGATGTTGGAGCATTGTCGGACCGTACTGGGATATTAGAGAAAGAAGTGAAAGCTAATACAAGCAGCTGTAAGGAACACACACAGGAGGTAGCAGTGCTGAAACAGGTGCAGAACCTGGAACACAGAGTGGAAGAAGCAGAAGGACGGGTGCAAAGAAATAATGTGTGGATAGTTGGGCTCCCAGAAGGTGAAGAGGGTATGAACCCTACCAATTATGTGGAAGAAATGCTTTTGCAGGAAATCGGGGCAGGATCGCTCACCCAGGCGTTTACAGTAGAAAGAGTGCACAGAGCCCTGACAAGGAGACCTCCACCCGAAGCACTGCCCGACCTATAATCACCAAGATATTGAATTATAAGGACCGTGAGAAGATAGTGGAACACTTCCGGAAAGGGGGTACAATTCACCGGGCGTCAGCATCCATCACTGCATACCCAGATTATACCTTTATGGAACAGAAACAGAGAATGCGTTATGGAGCTGTTAAAAGAGGTAACGTGCAGCCAATATCAAATATATGTTGCTGTATCCGGCGAAAATGAAGGTACTGTATAAAGATTGTGCGGTTTTCTTCGAGACCCCTGAAGATGTGAACACGTGGTTGGACTCGCATAACATGCCGATGGAGAAAGAAGACCCGAAATGAGAGGGAAGTGATAAGTTAAAATGCAATTTGACTTTAACATTCTCCTTTGAGATATTGGGACAAATGCATAATGATCCGATAGAGACACTTCAGCTGTGAAATTATACGTTTAATGTTGTGTCTAAGCGCAGGTAGCAAAGAGGTGGCTTAATCAGAAGCCGCTCTAGGTATCACGCTACTGACCCTTGTAGAATAGTTTAGTTAGGATACTAGTAGTTCAGTATCCTCCCGCTGCATTCTGAGTACCGGCAGCAGGGCGAGAAAGGAGCAAGATGCAGGGATGCTCGAGATTCAGTATTGGAGCTGGGCAAATGTTGGGGAACGGTTGGGGGAGGGGCACCGGGGGGGTGGGAGTTGGGGTAGTTCAAGCGATGAAGGCCTACAGTGATGCACAGGAAAATAAAAGGGATGGGGTGAGGAGTGAGACGGGATGTGAATAGATTGGAAACAACTTAACATAGTAACCTGGAATGTGAGAGGCCTAAACAGTTATATAAAAAGGAACAGACTGATGACATATTTGAGAAGACAGAAAATAGCCACAGCGTTATTGCAGGAAACCCACTTCATCAAGGAGGAGCAAGACATGATAGCTCACAAATGGAGCGGGGTGACTCTGGGCTCCACATACTCGGTATGGCGTCACTGGGTTAAAGCTAAACTTAGAAAGCGTGCCCTAATAGCATCACTGTGCTAATGTTGAATCTAGACGGTATTCCCAACATCATTGAGTGTGCCCAATAGCATCACTGTGTTAAAGTTCAATTTAGAAGTATGCCCTAATAGCGTCACTGTATTAGAGTTGAATTAAGATGGTATTCCCAAAATCACTGAATGTGCCCTAATAGCGTCACTGCATTAGAGTTGAATTTAGAAGATATTCCCAACATTCACTGAGTGTGCCAGGTTGCATACACTTTACTGATTACCACAATATCACACTATGCTTACTCTCTCCTATACACCACCATTCAACTAGAACACAGCAGTACTATGACACATTCGGTAAAGCTGTTGTCATACTAACATGACCCATCGAACTACCCATCATCCTAATAAAACACAGCTAGCTAGCACATACCGGCTAGCTTAGGCATCTCCTCAGGCCTAACACAGCAAGAACTCAGTCTGGATGTCCACCCTCCAGACTGAACACATTCAACTGATCTCCTCAGCACCACACCTACCGCTAAGAAGCAGTTATCATGCAACAACCACACCAGCTGCAGGCATACCTGGTGCGCCCACGCACTTTGACTCTCGCTCTCTCTCGCTCTCTCTCGCTCTCTCTCGCTCTCTCTTGCTCTCTCTCGCTCTCTCTCGCTCTCTCTCGCTCTCTCTCGCTCTCTCTCGCTCTCTCTCGCTCTCTCTCGCTCTCTCTCGCTCTCTTGCTCTCTCTCGCTCTCTCTCGCTCTCTTGCTCTCTCTCGCTCTCTCTCTCTCTCTCTCGACTTGAACTGTGGTTCCCGAGGGCGTTCAACCTACCAGCGCTTTGAGATCATACCAATGATACATAAGGCACTATATAAATGCAAAATAACATAAGATGCCAGGGGGGTTCAGACTTATGTAGACAAGGAAGGCAGGTTGGTGATTATCAGGGGGTTGGCCGAAAGTAGGGAAATAATATGTCATTAATACGTACGCCCCAAACCAAGATACTGCACCTTACTTTATATTGTTGTATCCCAAAATTGGCCCATATAGAGATGGGGCGGTGATATGGGGTGGATATTTTAATTGTGCTGTGGACACGAAAAAGGACAGGTCGGATAGTAAGGTTGCTTATCTGACCCCGGCGGCCAAGGTGTCAGGTTTAACTGGATTCACTATAGGTTCTGGGTCGTCACTGAATCCGATATCCCCCTCCTCCTCACCTGTATCTTCTGTTGATGAATAGTGCGGCTTTCCCTTCTTCTTTCGGTCCTTATGTTTTGTCTTGAAGAGATAAGGCCTCCCACGGGTGGAAGCTACTCTGCCCCTGTTCCTTTGGAGGCAAGCAAGAGTGCCAGGAGAGGAAAAAGCCAAATGGCAGAAAAAACCTTTTGTGAACGATGACTTGCATGGCACTCTTATTGTAGCACTGATATGGGAATTCCACCAGGTAAATTCCAATGCAGAGTGGTGGATGGAAGTCAGTTGACAAGAAGGTGTCTGGAAGGAAGACCCCAAGGAAGAGCCAGTTGATGGAGGGCGAGCTGTGGAGACGAAATCCAGTCAAGACTGGTCTGCAAGCGACCAGGTATGGAATGCCGCCAGCAACAGGGGCTGTAGAGAAAGCTGGCCGTGAGGCCAGAAACAGGAGTACTGGACTCGGCTGAAGGGGAGGAAAGCCGGAGAGGAGACAGAAAACAGCGAGAGAAGGCACAGGACTAGAGAGCCACTGGACCGGAGGAAGAGGTAGGGTTCCAACAGAAGAAGACACGAGAAAAAGGAAACAGGGGGAAGGACCCGAGAGAGAGGCTACAGAGCGAACAACAGTGTAGAAAAGAGGCGGGACGGGGCCAAACAACGGAGCAGTAAAGACAGCGGCAGCTGGAACAGGAAGAGAACCGTGCCGAGCTGCTGTGGGTGAAACAGTCGAAGGCGAGAAAGACACTATAAGAAGAAAAGAAAGCAAGGTGTAGTGATAGCAGGCCAAAATGCAGAGTAACAAAGCACAAAGCACTAGCGTGTAAACCCAGAGCAAAGCGAGAAGGGTTTCAACGCACCGTGGAAACAGAGGGGCGTGGCTTTAAAGGAAAACAACACAGGAGACAGAAAGACTAGACCTGCGCTCCCGGAAACGGTGGAGCGTAGTGGGACATTCTACTGGCGGAGCAGCCGCCAAGAGTTCCACAAGCGCCAGGAGGGCAGGTGCGTGACACAAGGCTCTGAACACATTGCTAGACACGCCAAGGCATAAAATAAGCAGTGTCGCATAGCAATTGGCTATGCAATTCTATAGGTTAACTAATCAAATGGACACTTGCGTAGCAAAGCTAGCTATTTAAGTTGCCTTCTTCAATGGAAGTCCCACTCTGCCTGAATTCCTCTTGCCCTCTGTGCTCCCTTCACCCTCTTTTCACTTCAAGTGCTAATAGAGAGAAGGTGCAGCAGTAATCATCTCCTCCACTCTTAGTGGCAAAGGCATGTGTGGGAGTGGTAGGCAAGAATTTCTTTTTCAAATAATTGCAAACTAGAAGTAATCAGGATGATATTTTTATTAAGCTGTCTATATCCTGTCTGGCTTTTTTGAAAAGACAGTCATGCAATTCCATTCCTAAAATGTAAGTTGTTACATAATGCATAATTACAGTATTCATACCCTAAAGCACTGCATCTCCATGCTTTACAGTAAAGTTTAGGGTAAATGTATCTAAATTTCATAGTGTCAACTATATTTCATGTTGTTGGGGAAGATGCATCATATTGACGGGTAAGCCCTTTTGAAAATGTACATGATCAAATGCTTTTGATGGCACACCTAGTTCTGTAACCTGCAGGTTGCATACATCTTGCAACTGGTGCTCAACCCATGACCGAACCCATATTCCATGACATTATATCACCATGTTGCTTTATACTAGCTAGCGTGAAAGTGAGATGGCAGCAAACTACAATGTTCCACCTAGTTTGCCGAGTTCTCTGCTTGCTATGCCAACGACTCTTATTTAGTCCCTTACTTTCTTTCCTCTTACATAATGAATACACAAAGAGAACTAGATGCTTACGCAAAGTAGTAATCCATAGTTCCATCCAGTCTTGATACCCTAAGATCTACTGCAATACCAAACACTGTTGTTGGCCTCTAGAGCTGGCTTTGGTTAATGATTATGGTTGTATTATATATTGCCACCTGAAGGAGACAGATGGCCTTTTCATTATATTTATTTATTTCGGTCCATTCCAGCTAACCCTTTGCGAGCCAGTCTTTTCACCCACTTGCATAGTCGGGTAGGTTATATGAAGGACAAATACATTTGCAAGAGATGTTTGAAACTTTTAGTTAGCATTTATTTTATTTGCAGTCAGTGTCAAATAAAGTTTTCACTGTGCATGGCTGACTTCTGGGTGGCAGCAGTGTGTCAAACATAAAGAGGGTTTGTAGTGACATGCACCATTTTACAGAGATAGCATTTTTAATTTGTTGTCCTCTGTTGCTATGGGTCAAGTGCATTTCTCTTCGGTTGAATAGGTAAACTAAGTTTCCCGACCTGCAGGTCTAGCTGAAGTTTAAAGAATTTGAAGGCCTGACACCTCTCACTAATGTCTTATTTCAGTGGTACGCAAAACTGCGTATCTCATTTCATGTCTTGGGTACAAATAACTTCTGTTAACATTAACAATATTAATACAAAATTGCTAATTAAATGGGTCTGTTTGCTAATCAAACTACATTTAATTTGCAAACTCTGCTAATCAATTTTTGAAAATTAATTTATGGCGCGCATGCTTAAACTAGAGGATGTATGGAGGAAAAGGCATCCACAAGACTGGGTATATTCACACTATACCGTCCCGAAGAAACCTGTACACGATATTAGATTACGTGTTTGTGGGGGAGGAAATGTTAGGAAAACTCACACAGGCTGAGTACAAAGCTAGGGTCCTGTCTGATCATGCCCCGCTGGTTGTCCCATTGCAGGTTATCCCCCTCCGGGCTAGGATCCCTACGTGGAGACTGAGGGTAGAAGATCTGACGGACATAGGATTCCAGGAACACTTGAGAACGGAGGTGAAGGAATATTTTGAGAACAGCACTGGTAGCGTTGAATCGTCTGGTACGCTGTGGGAGACTTTTACAGTGGTGATTAGAGGGGCGGCTGTAGCCAAGTCAAAGGGTTTGCAAGAGGTTATAACTCGAGATTTTCGAAAGCCGGAGAGGAAGTTAGAGGATATAATGCGGGCAAGAAATAGATCCTTAGAGGAAGCGAAAGAAGTATCTGGCCTACAACAGGAGTGTAGGGGGTATTGGGACAGGTTGGGAAAACTAAGTTACAGGAAAATATGTTGAGAGACAACGCGCTGAAGGAGACAAACCGGGCAGATTATTAGAATGGCTGTATAAGAGCAAGACCAAAAAGCAGACTATTGGAGCGGTTAAGGGGAGGGACGGGAAACTACGGGAGACCCAAGAGGGGTTTAACAAATGCTTTTACGACTATTATAAGCAACTCTATCATGAAGCCGCAGAGACAGAACAGATGAATATACTAGAAGCATTGACGGAGATTAGGCTTCCTAAGCTAAATACATAGGAAAACGATAGCCCCGAAGTCCCCATCATACTAGAAGAACTAGAAGGTGTGATTTAAAGAACTACCAACCTGTAAGGTCTCGGGGCGGATGGTCTCCTGGGGAATTTTACAAAGAATATGTCTGACATACTTCCTCCCTTATTAACGATGCTAAACGAAGCATTAGAAACAGGTAAATTACCGGGGTGTTTGAGAGAATCGATAATCATCCCACTCCTCAAACCGAACAAACCGGACACAGAATGCAGTTCATGCAGGCCTCTTTCATTGCTGAACCAAGACGGGAAAAATCTTACTGCAGTCATGGCAAAGGGGCTCACACCGGTCATTGGTAAACTCATACACCCGGATCAGACAGGATGCGTGCCACAAAGGAATATTACTAATAACTTGCAATTATAGATTATACTCAGAGGGATACATAGGAGGTCCCAGTCGTGTCATTAGATGCAGTGAAGGCATTTGACTCTGTCAGATGGCCATGGCTGCTGGCGGTGCTGTAGGAATTCAGTATCAGGCCCACATACATAGAATAGGTAGGACTGCTGATAGCTATAATTAAGACGGGCCACACAGTGTCTGAGCAATGGCAGCTGAGTAAAGGCACGAGACAGGGCTGCCCATGGTCCCTGATGCTCTTTTTTTTGATTTCTTTGTTTTCAATTAACAACACATATATATATATATATATATCATACAAACATACAAAATGAACTGGCATTTTGGCATTTATGCGGATTCTACCATGGGTTTGTTATCCTGGAGCTGTCCGACAACCTCGCTTCCTCTGCCTGTGGCTACTTGTATGGGCCGTATCGGCGTCCGTACGCGTACTGTCTATTATTCGGTTATTTGTGCACCACTGTCTTGGGTCCTCCGGTATCCCCGTACCTCCTCCGGGTCCTCTTCTCCGGTTTCCTCTCCCTCTTGTCCAAATAAGTCCAGCACTAAGGAGTTCCATGCCGCTAATTTCTGAGCCATTTCCCCCTCCCCCCTCTGCACTGCTCTTATCCACTCTGCGGTTTCCGCAAATGTCCACTTCCGGAGGACCACCATGCTTCTGCGGTCGGGCCTTCTCTTGATTTCCAGGACATTGCTATCCTTCTTTTGGCTAATATGCATATCAAGTGTTTCATCTTTGCTAGATGCGCTTTGTCTCTGCCCCCTCGTGGGAAGAGGCCCAGCAGGTACCACTCCGGGTGCTCCGCCTGTATCTGAAGGCCACTCTCTGTTATTTTAATCCTAATTCCTTCCCAGAAAGTCTGTATCACTGGTCATGTGCAAAACATGTGCACCATATCTGCTTCGTAAGCTGGGCATCAGGGGCACCTGCTGGGATCACCCCCACGCATCATGTTCATCCTCTTAGGTGTGAGGTACGCCCTATGTGTTTACGTACAGCTGTGCTTGTTTGAACCTTGCGTTCCTCGACACTGTCTTTGGGTATCTTAGCACCCTACTCCATTCTTGGTCACTAAATGGTCTGTGGAGTTCTTCTTCCCAACGTTGTTTTATGTGCAGCTCTTGTTCAGTGTGCGGTCTTAGCATTTGTTCGTATAGCCTGAAGGTAGTGTGTGTTCCCTCCGATATGTCGAACCACATATCCAATGCTCCTGTTACGTCCTCTTGGTCTTCCCCTTCCGGCCATCTTCTTTTAATTTTGAGGATTAGTCTGTTATACAGGATGAGTTGGCCTTAGTGTTTGTCATGTCCTTCCACCATCTCTTGGAAGTCTGCCCATCTTCCTTCTTTTCTCAAGTCCCCAATTTGTGCTACGCCTTTGGCTTCCCACTGAGTTCGGTACGTTGCTAGCCCATTTGTGTTCATGCCTATTAGGCCCGCCAGGGGGATTTGTGCTGAATAAGGATCATCTGTCCCCTGTAGTTTCCATGCTCTGTTCCACAACCTCACTGCGAGGTTAAGCAGATACGGTAGAGTTCTGAGCAGGGGTTTGTCCAGCCACAGTATTTTTCTTAAATAATGTGTTTTCAGTGCTGGCTGGAAATTGGCTGTGTCAATTGTTTCTTCCTCACCCAGCCATTTGACCACAAATTGCAACTGCCCAGCTAAATAGTATTTTTCAAAGTCCGGCAGCCTAATGCCTCCTCCTTCATAATCTTTCTGCGGGGTCTTCATTGCAATCTTGTTTCTCCCCCCTGCCACAGGAAGTTTCTTGCTATTGTGTTTAATTTAATGAAGAAGGCCCTGGGGATACTATGCAGAATATTTGTAAAGTAATATAACAGGCGTGGGAGTACCACCATTTTAAAGAGGGCTGCCCTACCCATCATTCGTAGTGGCAGTGTTCTCCAAAAGGTCATGCACTTTCGTGTTTTTTCTAGGGCTGCCTGCGTGTTGTATCAGTGGGAGTCTGCAGTGTCATGGTGGACCTCTATTCCCAGATATCTAAAGGAGTGAGTTGCCCATGTTAGGCCTAGGTCTGGGAGTTCTGCCAGGGGGACCCACCTCAGGTTCGCCAGGGGGAAGATCAGGGATTTCTTCTTGTTGATTGCTATACCTGAGAGTCTGGTGTATGCTCCAATTGCTTCCAGGAGGCAGGGCAGACTAGTGCGCAGGATTCCTACAAACAACAACATGTCGTCTGCGTATAACGGAATTTGGTGAAGCACTCCATCTACTTCTATCCCTGTGTGTCCATATTTCCTCTAAAGAAGAACGATAACAGTTCGAGGGCCAAGATATATAACATTGGTGATAGTGGGCACCCTTGTTTTGTTCCGCTGTAGATCCTCCAGTCTTTTGAGATATATTGTCCTGTCTTGACCCTGGCCCTAGGCTCCCTATACAGTAGCCTGATCCATCTAAGGAACCCCTCCCCAATGCCAAAGTGGGCGAGAACCCTCATCAACCACACCCAGTTCACCGAATCAAATGCTTTGACTGCGTCAAGAGACACTATCGCGCATTCTCTTTGCCGCTGGTTTGTTGTATCTATCATGTGGTGTAGTCTGCAGAGGTTCCATGATGTATTCCTTCCTGGTACATAACCTGTTTGATCTGGATGTATTAGTGTGGGGATCACTTGTTTCAGACGGTTAGCTAGAACTGCCATTAGTATTTTGGCGTCCTGGTTAATGAGGGGAATCGGCCTGTATGCGGTGCACTTTGTGGGTGGTTTCCCTGGCTTAAGGATCGGTACAATAATTGATTCTGACGTACTGGTTGGTAATCGTGCGCTTTCATATGCGTCTTGAAATGTCTCCAATAACCTTGGGGTGATGGTGCTTTTGAATGTTTTATAGAACTCTCCTGGGAGTGAGTCTGGGCCCGGGGATTTACCTGTGGGGAGCTCTGCTATTACACTCGCTATCTCTTCCTCTGTGAGTGGGGCGTCAAGCATCTGGGCTTGCTCTTCCGTTAGTTTTGGCAGTCTTATCTCTGCTAGCACATCAATTATGTCCTCTGGGTCGACTTCCGGATTAGGGGCATACAATTTTTCATAGAAGCCCGTGAATGAGTGCTTAATGTGTTCTTGGCTCCTAATCTCTGTCCCTGTCTCGTCTTCTAGAACTGTTATGGGTTCTCTTTTATTTTCTTGCTTAGTGAGCCATGCCAGGAGTCTACTAGGTTTATACCCTTCTGCATGCAGTCTTTGCAGATAGCTCCCACAATTCAACCGTCCCAGTTTCTCCCAGATTTCTATGCATCTTGTCCTCAACTCCATCAATTCCTTGGGCTCCTCCGCCGCTACTTGCGCCCTGCGTTCCTCTATTTCTATCTGTCTTTCCAGTTTATTAAGTTCCTCTATGGCTGCCCCCTTCAAACCTCCCATTTTGCCGATTGCTGCCCCCCTTATTACGACCTTGAACGCATCCCAAAGTGTGGCGTTACTCTCTACACTCCCTTCATTGCATTCAAAGTAGTCATCTATTGCTTCCTGAAGATGTTCTTGAAACTCTCCCTCTTCCAGAGCCTGTGCCCGGAGTCGCTACGTTGGTATTGGGGCTTTCCCGTGTGTGTATGCCCATGTTGACAATATTGGGGCGTGGTCTGAAAGTGTTTGTGCTCTAATATTGATCCCTGTGAAGTCGTGCAATGACTCGCTGCCCATAAGTATGTAGTCTATCTGTGTAAATATTCCGTGAGGTGCGCTATAGTGTGTGTACCCTCTCCTCGCCCTGTGTACCTGTCTCCAGACGTCCGCCAGCTTCAGATGGTCTAGGGCTCTATGCAGTTCCTTGGCAGGTGGTGCTGGCTTCTTGTGCTTGTCGTCTGACCGTTCAAGGAGCGGATTCAGGGTGCAATTGAAGTCTCCGGCCCAGATGAACGTTTTCTCTGTATTGGGCCAATTTAGGCGTTAATCTTTTGAAGAATTCTGTCGTATCATGGTTCGGAGCATAAGTATTGATTAGGCACACCTCCTTGTTTTCTAGCATGCCATGCACTATCACCATTCTCCCTTCTGGGTCGATCTCCTTTTTGATGAGTTGGAATGGCACACCCGGGGCGATCCGTATCAATACTCCTCGTGCATAATTTGAGTATGTGGCACTGTATACCTGCCCTCTCCATTTTTGATCGACCTTGCACTGTTTCTCTCGTGTCAGCTGCATCTCCTGGAGCATTGCTATCTTGACTTTCATCTTGTTCAGCCAGGAGTAGACTCGCAGTCTCTTAACGTATGCATTGAGGCCCCTCACGTTCCATGTTGCTATTATTAACTCATCCCGGCTCATGGATGTTTGTTGTTCCGGCCTCGTTGTTGCATGGCCTTATACTTTTCCTCTCTTTCCTGCTGTTATTCTGCCTGATGCTGCCCAAAGTCACCTCCATAGGGCTCCCTTTCTCTATACCTCGCGGTCATGTCTCCAGGATCTTCGCCCTGTTCTGTACCAGTCACTGTGTGCTGGTGTTTCCCCATTATAGTTTTTGTCGTTTCTTCTGCTGCCAATGCCATCTTCTAACCATTCATACAAGTCAATAACCCAAACTACAACTAAAGAACTAATGGCCAGCCACCCTCCCCCAGCTCGGGCCTCACTGCTTCTCTCGCCGTGCTCCTCTAGGTGAAGTAGAGTTGCCGCAGCGTGATGCCTTAAAACTGGCATCTGAACTGGCTTAAGCTCTTCGTGGGGCTGTGTTCTTCTCGGCCAATGCAGTTTGGTGGGGCTGGTCGCTCCTTCATATTTCCTGTTCTTTTCTGACTTTATTTGTTTAAGTACTTGGCGTCATTGTTTCTGGCTATCTGCGGATCTCTTGCCCAGGCTCGCCCCTACCATTGTTAGCGTTTCTCTGCTATAGTTGGGGTATTCCTTGGGCATCCATCCACGCGTAGGCCTCCTCCGTAGATTCGAAGAAGAGCGTTCTCCCCTTGTATATCACCTTCAGTTTAGCCGGGAATAGAAGCATATATTGTATCCCCGCTTTTCTGAGACATTCTTTTGTGGGGCTGAACTGTGCTCTTTGTTTTTGGACCGTGGCTGTATAGTCTGGGTATATGGTGATCTTGGAGGAATTCCTAGTAATCGCCCCCTCCCCTCGAGAATGCCAGTATCCTTTCTCTATCTTTAAAATTCATGATCTTGGCAATCATGGCTCTCGGAGGGGCGCCCGGCAGAGGTCTCCTCGTTAGTGCTCTGTGTGCCTGTTCCACCGCAAAGCCCTGGGACAATGTTCCTGCTCTGATCTCCTGTAGAAACATATTCTCGATATATTCTGTGGGGTCGTTTCCTTCCTCTCCTTCCGGAACCACAATTATGCAGACGTTATTTCTCCTCGCCCTTCCCTCTGCATCTTCAACTCTTCGTTCCAGGATCTTGACGTTCTGGAGCACCTCGTCATTTGAGTCTGTGTGACGGCAAAATCCGCTGTGTTCTGTTGTACCTGCTGCTCCGTTGTTGTAACTCTATCCGTCAGGTTTCTTGCATCCTGGCAAAGGAGGCCCACGTCCACCATGACTGTGTCCAGTTTTTGTTCTAGGGATGCTTTCAGGGCCCCTATGGCTGTGTCCATCTTATTTTCAAGAGACGTCTTTATGGAGGCGATCGCCTCTAGGATCTGTCCATCCTTTCCTTTGTCTAGTTGGTGTGAGGTATTCGCCTCCGTCATTACTGCCTCCGGTGGATTTGGCTGTTAGTTGCCCGATGTCTTGGCGAAGGTAGGTGTCCATACTAACTTGTTTAGTTTTCCCCTCTGCTTTCTTGCTGGACATTGTCACCATGCGGGCCCCGGGCGCAGTACTGTTGTCTTGCCCTTTGCCCGTGGCCTGTGCAAAGGATCCGTGTGGGGTCGGTTCTGCTTGGGTGTGGGCTGCTGGTAACTGGTTTCTCTTGACTTACTGTGGTCTCTTGGTACCCTTCCTGCCCCTCTTCCCCAGGCTTATATTCTCAGCATATGTTATCTCAGCTTTTGTCACCGCCTGGTGTCGTTCCTCGATGGTTCTGCCCGGTCTATGGTTCCAGCTGTGTGTCTTCCCTTGGGTTTGTGTGCCAGGGGCCCGCCTTCCCCTATAGTGTCAGCGAAGGGTCGCGGCCTGGTCCGCCGTGTTGTTATAATAGTTCTCGCTCTATGTGCACTTTCCTTCCCTGTTCCGGAATGCCCCCTTTTTCTTTTTTGCTTGGTATCTCTGCATGTAGAGCGGGGTGGGCACTTCCCAACCGTCCCTTCCCTCCGCCCCACTGGGCTATGGTCTTTTTCCCAGAGGTAGAAGGCTCCGGCCCAGCCCACCGCTTGTTTGTAAGAGGTGGTGCTCACTTTTGTATCTGCCCCACTCTTCCGGTCCTCAGCACTCTCTTAGGGTTCTTCGCTACTGAAACGTTCTGTATACCTTGGATGGAATGGGCTCTTCTCAGCCCCTCCTCGCCTCCTTTACCAGTGGGTTATGATTATTATCCTTCCTCTCCGGGGGTCCTGGGCTGCTATGTTTTCAACAATCCTCATGTACTATGTACTCCCCTCCTCCAGTCCATTATGCTCTCTTGGGGGTTTCCTTACGTTCTCAGGTGCTCCTGCGTGTTCTCAGTGTATCAAGTGGGCCTCCCAGCTCTCTCCTCACCTTCTTGCTGCTGGGCCGTGTTTATTCCTCTGGAGAGATCCCGAGGCAGCAGCTTCCCGCTGTGTCTCCCCCTCTGTGCCCTCCTACTCCTTTATAGGTCCGCGCTGCTTGCCGGCCCTCCGTCGCCTTCCGGGTCTTTCTGCCTTATATGTGGGGCCATGAGGGTGCGCAGTCCTCTGCGCGGAACCTGGCGCCCGCTCCTTGTGTGCTGGGTCCGCGCCAGCGTGCAGGGCTTATTCAGCTCCCTCGGCGCCGCCTCCTCTGTGGCCGCTCCGCTTCCACTGTCGCGGCCACTCTCCCTCCTCTGCACGCCTAGCGCTGATGATCTTCTCTCTCCGGGCCCACGACTCCGCCCGGCAGCTGCACTCTGTCCCTGGCCTTGGGTCACCGCACTGCTGTTTTTTTTTTTCAGCGGGCTGCCATCTTGCCTTCAGTCTTCCGTGAGTTTGCTTCACTTTTCTTTTCATGTTCCACGGTCCGTTTCTACGCCGGATTCGGATCGAGTGGTTGGTGGATCTTCCGACGCCTGCCTGTGAATTTTGAAGTCAATTTGGTCAGTTTTAATCGGATTATCCGCAGGATCTTACAGGAGCTTCCCTGTTGTGCGTCTCACCGCATGGCCGCTTAGCCACGCCCTCTGATGCTCTTTATTTTAGCACTAGAACCATTAGTTTATTTAAGGGAAGAGTACGGAGAAGTGGGTATAGGCACCTTGGGAGGGAGACACTTGATATTGTTATATGCAGATGATATGCTCCTATACCTGCAGTACCCTGAAGAGAATTTACAATACGTCCTAGCCGTGTTGGAACGCTATGCGACATTGTCGGTCATAACCATGACCCCTAGAAATCGAGCCTGCACCCTCTGGGATCATACGTGGGGAAACCGATACATAAGTTGCCGGTGCTTCTGATTAAGTGGGAGATAGAGACATTCAGATACTTGGGAGGGGATGTGTACCATGACCATCAGCTAGAACACATAAATAATACAGTGAAGGCGGTGGACAAGATCGAGAAATGTATGACCTCTTGGTCTAGGCTGCCACTGTCCATGATGGGCGGGGGGACGGGTGCGTTATTGAAGATGGTGGTGTTGCCAAGACTGTTACACTACTTTGCAAATGTCCCGTTTGCGATACCTACTGAATCCGTATGAACATGGAGGCATAAAACTGCCTGATATTGAGGTGTATTTTATGGCCAGCCAGCTACAATTTGAGGCTGAATGGCTGTCAAATGGACAAACACCAGAATCAAGGTTGCTGCGTGCGGAATGCACCCTGTTCTTTCTGAATGAAGTTATATGGTTACCCGATTTGTGCGTGACCAGGGAGAACCTACTGTTGGTCCTGGGGAGGAAAATATGGCACAGAGTATGTCGGGCGATGGGCGAGGTAACACTGTATTCCCTACAGATACCACTGGTGGCGCTGGAAGGGGTAGATGAACAAGTCAGGCTGAGTGTGCAAAGATGGTGGGAGCCCATAGGGGTGGCAACGGTGGGAGACATAGTGAAAGAGGGGAAGCCCAGAGAGTTTGAGGAGCTAGTAAGAGATACGGGAGTGCACAGAGGGCAATACATCACATATTCTCGACTGGTGAAATATTTCAAATGTCAGTGGTCACAGACCGAGGTGCCCCTGCAGCCTGTTAGGCAGAATCCTGTGCAGTGCCCTTAGGAACCACTACACACAATTAAGACTACAGGTGGCAATAAAAGTTATACCTTTGGTACAAGCCTGTACTACTATGTTAAAATGGTAGCAGTAGCGGAGCAGCCAGGCTTATCTCAAGAGTATATGAGCAGTAGCAGAGATTACACAAAGGGACCACAATTACTGTGAGTCAACAAGCAAACACTGACTCAAGGTTTCAGGTAAAAAATATTATTTATTTTTAAACCATTTGTTATAAACACAACACTTCTATTAAATTCAAAACCACACGTAAAATACACTACAACTAACCAATCAACTTTGTACGGTATAAATCAAGGTAAGTACCCTGTGTTTAAACGGACCGTTGTTATGAAACAAGACACGTTACCGTGAATACGATTGTGATCACTTTTTGACAGTTCGGTCTACTAAACAAACGCGGCAAGAAATGTTACCGGAGCAAAAACACACTTAGCACCTGAGATACCCAGAGGGAGTTAGGGGCAAAAATCATAGGCAATATATTAGTTAGGCAGACAGAATCGAATAACACTCATAGACAGGAATTCAAGAGTCAAAGGGCCGGAGCCAAAGTCAAGTGACACCGGGTGCCTGTTGTCAAGGATCACACCGTCGGACAGTTCACAATTCAACGTAGCCAAGAATAGTTCGATATTGTTAATGTTCGGAAGTAAAAGTTATATGAAGGAGGGAAAAGTAAGGACAAGCCTTAAGGAAGAGAAATAGGGATTCACTCAAATTCCTCAAGCAGGATACAGTACCTTTCTCGAAGACTGAAACTGGTGCCACGGCAGTTGTTCCTGGTAGTTTCCTGCAGACCCACGATTCCTGGAGCTTCGGCACGAAGGATGATGAGGGGGTCTACACCACACAGGGATGAGGCCGGCAGCAGCAACAATGAATAAAAGGTGCGCTCCTTAAAAACAGGAGAGGCTCTTCAGGTGGCTATCCGTACCACTACAGCAGTGTGCAGCGATTTCGACCACGAAGGGATTCCTCTGACTGAAGATGAGCTGGTTATCCCCCCCCCCCAGGCTCAAGGGAAGAAGACTCTGGACTGGATCTTCTCTTAGTCGTTGAAGGGTAGATAGCTCAGGACTGCTGCAGGGCTTCACCAGTACGGGATAGTTGCAGCAGTCGACCTCTCCTCCGCTTCTCTTCGGTTCCTTGTAGTTCCAGTAGCGACTCTGACTTCCAGCCCAAGAGACCTGCCTTTTATGCGAAAATCCCCCATTCACACAGTCTGGCTGTCAATCACCCAGCAGGGGGGTTGGACAGCCACCTTGGCCAATCATGAAAAAGTGCGCCTTGGGTTTCCTAGGATACCCTGTGCAGGGGGTGACTACACCCCTCCTTCACATTCAGCCCACCTAGACACCCAGGCACCTAGAGGAGGGCTTCTTGGCAGAAGCCCGCCAAAAGACAGTGAACAAAGAAGGCAAACCTGGTTTGCTGCGCAAAGTAAAACACAAGAAGGAGTTTAACAAAAAGAAATGGTGACTAAACCGCACCGGAGCCAAAGAAAAAGTATTTGGTCAAGCGGGTTTAAGTTCGAGGCTAATACAATAGCCTACAATACTACCACGTTTATATAAGATAAAAGCGGTAGAAAAGTTTAGGGTAGATAGCACTGCCACCAGCCAATTCTAAATGTTAAGAGCGAAACAATGCTCTAGGAGGTACAGATAAAAAGGTTTAAGAGTTAACCCTTCCAGTACTCCATGTAAGATGGGGTGTACTGGATGTGTGGTTAATTTGACTAAGTAAAGTTAATGGCAACCTTACTCTTTTCTGGGGGACAGTAGTCATCCTGAGAAAATTGAGTCGGTGGGGAGTCTTAACGACATCCCTGTGTCACTGCACTGAAGGTGCTGTGTAACACACAAAAGAAGGGGGCCACTGAAGTGGTGTACTCCAGAGCCCACATAAAACAGGTAAAAGACACATAGCAAAACATGGGTAAGAGTGGGGGAAAAGTTCACACTCTTGCCAAGTGGAAATAAATAACTCCGGAGATCCAGCAAAGCTGCTGAGGGACTCACTAGGTAAGGGAAATTAGCCATGAAATGAGAATTCTCCCTAACACAGCCAGGTTAGATTGTTGAGACATTCTATGATGTGTCCGAAGGGGGGCTTTGAAGTCTCGCGTGTATACGAGCTCTTGATATCTAGGGGCTGGGAGGACATGGGGAAGACTAGGCAATCTTGGGAGGCAGAAATGGGGTGTCGATGTCAGATGAAGGGTGGAGAACGGCGATGGGTTACCATATAAAAGTGTTGAGGAATGCGCGACTGCAACAGATACAGTTATATGTAACCCACAGGGCATACCTGACTCCGAATAAAATAGCCAAGTTCAATTCAGCAAATTTACAGGCATGCCCGAAGTGTGGAGAGTTGAATGCAGATATGGTACTTATGTTCTGGGCATGCACAGAGATAGGCAGATTTTGGAGAGAAGTAGCCCAGACCCTGGCAAGAGCAGAAATTACATTGGACGTGGAATCCCCAAAGGCGTGCCTACTAGGAGGCTTCCGAGACCTAACAAAGCTAAACATGTGAGCAAACTCAAGGATCTAGCCTATATACTGGCAAAACACGATGGGATAGAAGGCACAAGTAAGGCCGGCTGTGGGAATATGGTGGAGGGATTTGCTCAAACGGGCCAATGCTGAGTCTGTGGTATGGCAAGAAGCGAGAGGCAGAAACCCGGAACAGGAGGAGGCAGGATTGGAGGCATGGAGGCAATTAGTAGCTGATTTGGCTACCGCAGTACAGGATGCACAGGATTTGTAACCTA
Organism: Ambystoma mexicanum; assembly: GCF_040938575.1. Taxonomy (NCBI): domain Eukaryota; kingdom Metazoa; phylum Chordata; class Amphibia; order Caudata; family Ambystomatidae; genus Ambystoma; species Ambystoma mexicanum. Next base: position 352,805,534 of record NC_090929.1, read on the forward strand.
CCTTTGGTCAGACGACACTGTAAGATGGAGAGTTGATGATTGTAGGAGAGAGACACTAAAGATGAGTGCACAGTGGGTTGGGATGGGGGGGGGAGGATTAGGGTGAAGACAGTTATGGGATCAAAATGTTTATTGGTGGTATTGCTCCACAGTTGTAAAGTAAAATGTTTGTGTGTATAAAACCAATAAACATTGTTTAAAAAATAAACAAATCTATGGGGGGGGGTGCCCACCCCCTTCCACTAATCAACGACCCACAATGTAACCTGAATTCTGGCCCCACTGCCTCTCCCACTCCTAACCCTCCTCCTGTGGGAAGCGCACAGCAGCGTGATGCCTTAAAGCTGGCATCCTAAACCAAATGTCAACCAGGGCATCCCAGCAACCTGCACGGACAACAGCCTGCACACTCAGAACCAATTCCCTACTCTCTAGATGTCCCTCTCCCGCATATAGCATACCTTGGGGTAAATGCACTATTGTCCTCTCTCTACTGCCAGTCACCGGGCATTGTTTCTCCTTTTCAGGGAGCTGCAGAATCCCCTGATCGTCCATCCAAGAGTGAGCCACTTCAGTGTCCTCGAAGAAATGCTGCTTCCCCTTGTGGATCACCTTGAGCTTCGCCGGGTGGATTAGCATGTATCTTATGTTTCCTCTTCACAGTCGTTCCTTCGTGGGACCAAACCTAGCTCTCCGCTTCTGCACCAGCATTGTGTAGTCTGCTTAAATTTCGAGCTTCGCTGATGTGCGCACAATAGTTCCCCCTTCTCTAGAGAATGCCAGGATCCGCGATCTGTCTTTATAGTTCATGCTCCTTGCAATCATCAGACTTGGCGGGGCACCCGGGGTGCTCTCCGAGCCAGCGATTTGTGCGCCCTTTCTACCGTGAACCCCTGAGTTAACGTCGCCGGGCCCACCTCCTGCAGGAGTAGGTTTTCAATGTAGGTGGTCAGGGCGCATTCCTCCTCGCCTTCGGGCAGCCCAAAGATCCTGATGTTATTTTTCTTAACCCCACCCTCCGAGTCCTCGACTCAGTGCTCTAGAATGCACACCCTAACTTCTAGCTGGGACATCTGTGCCCGGGTTGCAGCCACATTGGACGTGTTTTCTTGCACCTGCCTTTCCACAGTTCCTATCCAATCTGATATGGTCAATACATCCTGAATCAACAGCCCCACATCCACAAATACAGCGTCAACTTTTTGTGCCAGACATTTCTTTAATGACGCAATGGGTGCAAGGCTGTGGTTCTTGTCTCGCAACGCGCTGTTCGGGGCAGCTATACCCCCTTCAGCTACCAGAGGCAGCCTCGACTCGGTCTCAGCATCCCTCTTGACAAAAGCCTCCATGTGTGTCTGCTTGGCCTTTCCTCGATGATGTTGTTTGTCCGACATATGTGTGGGTCAGTACCCCTCTGTGCTGGCTGTTTACCAGTCTTTTGCTGTTTTGACCCTTTCCGAGAGCTCCTGCAGTCACAAGTGTAGGGCAGGCCCGCTTTCAGATCTATCGTTCTCCAGGCCCTGGGATATCCCCGTGCTCCAGCCCCAGACGGGGCCACTCAAACTGTCGATGGCCAGACTGCTATTCGTGCCAATTTGAAGTTGTATCTGGGAGTCCCACCACAGGACACTCCCAGCCCCCTGCCACCAGCGATCAGCTCCACGCACCACCAGGAGTAAGTGCTCCTGATCAGGGCACCCAGGCAGCAGAACCAGGGGCACAATCCCCTGTAGGGCAATATGTTTCCTAATTTACTTTCAGGTGCGCTAACCCACCCCTGAGCACAAACATCTGGCTCCTCAGCCCCTAAGGTATTACAGTGCTCTGTTGGTCCACTTCCCAAGTGTCCGTGATCGCCTGTTGACAGCTCGCCCCCGCCGATCCACGTCGTCTCCACATTCGCTCCGGTTGCTGGCCCGAGCTTCACTGTGTCGTCTTCCTACAGCCCGCTTCAGTTCTACCCGGCGGTCCGCCCCTCGTACTCCCTTCTCATCTGCTGATCCCAATCCAGCACTTCTGTCCCTCTCAGTATGGTGCCCCCTTACTCAGCGTGGCTGATCCACTGCAACCTGCCTCTCCTAGACTGTCCCAGCCCGCACTCGATGCTGCCTGTTCCCAGTTCAGGGCACTTTCATACAGTGATCTGTGCTGCCGTCTCTTGCTGAGTCTCTTTCCCGTCTCGTCCACCAAGGATGTGCTGTGAACTCTCTCCCCTGTCCGCGGCCCTGCCAGGCTTTGTTCAGTACGTCTTGGGCCTGCAACCGCCATTTTAAAAGTAGCATTTCCCTCGCCTCTGTGAGAAACAAGAAGGTGTCTCACCCACTAGTGCCTGGGGATCTGTCATCCAGGAGGCCAGGACACGGCCATCGCTTTTGCATCCAGTTTCTTGGGGTGGGCCAGTGCGGGAAGATCACCTGGGTATCCCCTTCCTTTTAACACCTTTACCCCATCCCACCAAGTAAGAAATTTAGGAACTCCATTCTCCCCCCCCCCCTTTTACAACACAAACACTTTCTCACGGATAGCCCGCTATGAGCGAAAATGAACTTGCTCCCGAGCTGTATACCTGACGTGTCCCAATACAATGGTCAGGCAAGGTCAGGTAATTACTGCCCATCTCCCATCTCACACACACACCTGACTTCCATTAAGCTTGCCCACACGGATAAAAGGCAGAGCACAAGAGCACACTCTGAGTGAGACAAAGCACACAAGGAAACAGCATTTCCAAAATGGCAGTTAAACAAGAGGAGAAAGATGGTGAAACAGAAGGGGATTGCAAGAAGAGAAGTTCCCTTGACCTTTGCGATAATGAACCATTGCTTTCATGAGCCCTCGAGATTGGAAAGCTTAAGACCAGGAAAACAGGCTGAAGTATCCCGCATTGTGTGTCGGAGATACCCAGGGCCCTACCACGTCAAGAATAAAGGCAGAGAGAATTACCCGCTGTGGTACTGTCCTTGGCACCAAGAACAGAGCAGCATCAGTGAAATTAATACAGGAAACCGATACAAGACCGATCTGTGTTGAAGCCAAGGTTGCAAGCAGCAACATTGTTTGCCGAGCGCTGGAATGATCATTGTTTGAAATACATGTGATAAAAAGATGCAAGTAAAGTTGAACTGCTGATGAGTGATTGAACATTGGAACGAAGATACAATACCTTTGACATAGTGGTCTGGCACCGCGTGGGTGCTCAATCGAAGGTCTCTGTAAAGTATTCAGCTGAAAAGTGAGAGTTCTAGAGTAGAGAATTGTGAATCGAAGTGGTCCTGCGACGGGTCAAGCAAAACCCTGCGCACAATCGAAAGTCTTCGATGTTGATACAGTAAAGAACATTTGTGGCAAAGTTGATAAGTTGGTCCGAGCCCGACAGAGGGAGATCAATAGAAGGTTTTGTGTTAAAGTGGGTGTGAGCCCAACAGGGGGATCTGGGGTGAAGCGAAAATCGCCCAAGAATGTGTACGGGTTAAATCCTAAGAAGGTGGGTCTGCGCCCAGAGGAGGGGGGTCCCGGGGTGAACAGAAGATCACCCGAGAATTTGTACGTGTGAAACCCTAAAGAGAAAGGAACTTTGTTGTTTGTCGTATTGAACAGGCCCTCTGGAAAAGATACTTAAAATGGCAAAGAGACTTTGGCACAGAAGGCCATGATGTTGAAGTTTTGAAATGCACCCTCGTGCTAGAAAAGCCAGAGACTGTGCTAATCTTGAGTGTGCCGCCTTGTCCCATGCTGAAAACATGGGGAAGGTAGGACAACGTCTTGAATATCCTTACATATAATTTCTTGAACACTTTCCTTTTGCATAACATTGTTTCTCACACTATTTGTATTTAGATGTAAGGATTGACAATAGGTTTATTAGTATAGGCCCTTTTATTTTGACAAGACCGCTAGGACTGAGTTATTATTATTTAATGGTCGTAGCTTGCTCCCATCTTTATATTTAGGTTTAGATAGGCGTTTTTCAAACCCAATTGAAGTTCAATAAACACCCTGGAACTGTGATCACTTGTGTCTGTCTTACTATTTGATACCATGGCTTCCTTACACCTCCAAGCCAGCTCGCGTTCTCTGTGGTTTTAGATTTGCAGCTTCGCCTTCTCAGTTCGGCTCCTAGTGTGCTATGCTCAGTTTTGCAGCAATTTCGGGGCAATTTGAACAATTATCATGGGGTTACGGCTATTTATCAGCAGGATCATGTTGGAGCACCCAGAGAAAGCAGCATCAGTGCATGGCTGCCGGCCAAGCCCCCATTTCTCCACTGGCTCATTTTCTTATGCACGTATTGTGCCTGGGAGGCAAGGTTATCAGCCCCCAGCGTGCCTTTGTCCCTGGAATCCACAACACCCAAATACTTGAATCTGTCGGCGTCCAATGTTGAGGAAATTTCCCCACAGGATGTGCTATCAGTTAAGGGGACTATTTCATATTTAGTATAGTTCACCGTATATCACGAATACTGGCCAATAGAAGTAATTTCCTCAGTTATGGGCTCCAGGTTGGTCTAGTGGTCCATAACGTACAGCAAAACATCATCTGCATAGAGCGATACCATTTACAGTTGCCCTGTTATCCGTATTCCTCGCTTTCTATGGAAGTGCTTTATAAAATCCGCTGTGTTCAATCGCAAAAGCAAATAGTATTGTCGATAGCAGACAGCACTGACATGTACCCCTACTAAGCTTAATTGATTTAGACTGTACCGCGTTGACAAGGACAGTAGCTGTCGGACGCATGTACAACAGTTTAAAGCACTGAATAAAGTGCTCACCCCCATTTCATTAACGTAGTACCACAAACGGGAATGACCAGGTACAATGTCAACTGCTTTTTGTGCGTCCAATGCCACTGCTATCGCTTTGGCCACCAGCGATATCCAGGCCATATTGTTACACAGCCGCCTTAGATTCAAGGACTTAGACCTACCTGGTATCAAGCCAACCTGGTCTTGATGTATTTTATAGGGCATCAGGGGCAGTAATCTGTTGGTGATAATCTTAGCGTACACTTAAGTGCATACGTTAATTAGTGGCCTGTATTAGCCACATTCATCGCTAGGCTTCCCAGGCTTCAGCAATACTATAAATAGTGGCTTCTCCTAACTTTCCCGGGAGTTGCTCATTCTGGAAGGAATCCTCCCACACTTTAAATAAGTAGGGGGCCAGAAGAGCCCCATACTGGTTGAAGAATTCTGTGGTCAGCCCCTCCAGGCCAGGGGATTTGTTCCTCGGCAGGTCTCTAATTACCTGCAGGATTTCTTCTACAGTAAAGGGTGCATTAATCGGCCCCATGGCCCCGCCAAAATACAAAAGTACAGACAAAGGGATGGTTTTAAGCACGGCCTTCAAGCCATCCTCGTTGCACACACTCTGCTCCTTATGCAGTGTTTCATAGAATTTCACGAAGACATTACTGATCCCCTGATCCGAATGTTGCACCTGTTGATTCTCATCCTGCACCCCAACCACAATAGTCAGGCCCCTTTCCATCTGGATCAGAGTGGACAGCGCCCTACCAGGACCCTCCCCATACCTCCTAGCCGTGGTTGGCTTCGCAAAGTATTTCACCTCCCTATCTGCGTCTTGCTTAAACGTCTGCAGGTGGGTTTTAATGTCTGCCAGTATGCTATGACTGGGCGCCAACGCATATTGGGTTTCTAAAGCTTTCAGTGTAGCTTCTCTGTGGGCTATGTCTTTACGTATGGCTTTAAGCCCCCAAACTCCCTGGACATAGTCATCCCCAGGATAAAGACCTTGAACGCTTGCCAGATAGCGGCCCACGATACTGTGTTTATTTATTTATTTTATTTATTACATTTGTTGATGGCGCCCAGACCCAGTGGTTTCACGGTGCTAGTACATACTAAGTTGCAGGCAATTAAGTACAGTCATTGATGGTAGTTAGTGAAAAGTTACATTAGGCAGGCAAGTGCAGGTACGTAAAACAGCATTGATATGGGTGCATAGTCTGGCTGAGCCTCACCACATGGTTCTACGTCAGGTATGCAAATACAGGTAGGTCAAAGCAACAATAGTAAGAGTGCACGGTCTGGCAAAGCCTCACCTAATGGTGCATGGGGCTACATCCGGTATGCAGACAGACAAGATAGGTTACATATACAGCACAGGGCGGCCAAGTCGCATCAAAGCACAATTCGGTAAAGCCTCACTTATTAGGGGGGGATACATCAGTGTGCAAAAAGGCAAGATAAAAATATTTGTGTCAAAGCACAGTTCGATAAAACCTCAATTTATAGTGCAGGAGGCTACAACAGTGTGCAAATAGGCAAGATAAAACATTTGTCTCAATGCACAATTCGGTAAAGCCTCACCTCTGGGTTCGGGGGCTGCAACTGTGTAAAATTTAAAAGCAGTTACAGAGCAGTACATAACTAGATATCAGTCTGCAGGGAGAGGTTTGGTGATGAGCCCCACTTACTGGGGCCAAAAACAGAACGTTGTGGGTATGTAGGAGATCAGCAAACAAGTGTGAGGAACAGTAAAGTTTTCAAACGTGGGGGTGCACATCAGCAGGCCACCTCTAGTGGGCTGGGGGCTACAACATCTGTGCAGTATGTTAGAGTCAATGTTTGTTAATCAGACCTGTAACTGTCATGTTCAGAGAGAATCACAAGGTCAATGAAGAGGACAGGGGCAGATCTGTGGAATACATTGCATCTCTTAGCAGGCCTCAAGAGATAGAGGGAAAGGTACTATTATTAGTTAGAGAAAAGGTACGGATGTCATCATCGATACTCATCCTGAACACTAGGTCTTGCAGTGCCAGTGACTTAAATCACCAGGCTGTGCGATCTCAATGTCTCCCACCCCAACCCACCAAGAACAGTATCAGCGAGTAGTCCGAGTAGGTAAAGGGCAGTGTATCAGCCGCCATTGTTTGTCCCACCAGGCACTCAGAGATAAAAAGTAAGTCTATCCTGGATGACATAATGTAATAAGAGAACCCCGTCACAATCCGCCATATATCACACAGCTGGTGCTAGCCACACAGTGGAAGCTAGCCATATGGTTTAGAATGCAGCTTCCGCTCATGAGAGCGATTTGGGTGCCTTCCTCGTACGATCCAGTTGCAGATCTAAAATGGTATTCATAACCTACCCCATATAACTGGGGTCAAGGGATAAGTCATAAGGATATCTGCAAGCCTCGCGTAAAACTCTGGGTCATCCAGATTACGCCCATATTAATTTACCAATAACACTTCCCTACCAATCAGCTAACAGTGTACAATAACATAGCAACCATCCATGTCTACCCACGAGTGCAGAAACTCAAACTTGCCCCGCTTGTGGATCTGGCTCATGACCCCCCCTGGACTGCATTGAGAAGCTGGTATGGAATCTGCTGGGCCCTTGGCGAAGGTGATATTCATATTCCAACAAGCATGGGTTTTTTGCAAGAGCAGTACATGCACACCATGCCGGTTTATGTCAGCCATCACCTTCCTAACTTTGGTGAAATTTCTGAACCCCCTTACATTCCAGGTTCTCCAGCATGGGGTCTGGCATGGATTCACATGCTCATGAATATTCCCCGTCGTCAGGCCGGTAATCCTCCCGGTATAGAAAAAAATCAGTATCAGTTTCGTTTCTGGTATGTCTTTTTTAGTAGTAACCAATCACTGGTCTCTGGGTCATACTGCCCCTAGCCAATGACTGCCCTCTCCCTAAGCCCCGCCTCCGGCAGCCATCCTCAGATTGTTACCGCACGTTCAAGTGTTGGGAATCCTCGTGCTGTAGCTCTCGAGCTTTTGCTGCGTTTTCGCGCTTTTTCAGGAGATTTTTCTCATTTTTTGGTTAAATAGAGCCTCAAGCTCCACCGTTTCTACATCCGATCAACGGGGATCCGTTTCGGAGTTTTCTATGCCCCTCAAGGGTGAAGATTTCGTCGAGTTATGCTTTTGGAGGATTCCAGAAGTTCGGAGGCCTACCCCAGACATGGCCCAGGACAAAGGAAGCTCGACGCCCGGGAAGCTGTTCAGGACCTGCCCTGGATGCCAGCTTCAGAATGTTTTCAAGGAGGACGAGCATTCGTTATGCCTCTACTGTCTCCATGAGGCAAGACGCACAAAGAGAAGGACTGTGCGTTTTGTGGGAACATGTCGGAGCGGACCATGAAGGATTGCCACCTCCGTCTCGCCAACTGGCTGGAAGGGAAGAGCCCGTCGGGCGAGAAGAAGAAAAGGAAGTCCGAGCGGTCTTCTAAGTCTTGTGAGGGCGCCCCGGCGACTGGGGCCCAACAAAAGGCTAAGCACCGCGAGTCCGCGGGCACCGGGAGCGCCGAACGGTCGGGCTCCTTGGCTGCCAGGCAGGGTGCATCCTCCCCGGCACCATCAACCATGAGCCAGTCAGAGAACCTGGCGAAGCTTCTGGAGAGGCCCCGGTCGATCTCGAAGATTCCGACAGAGGGGGAGCGAGGCTCGGACCCTCCCCCCAAGGTGAAGGCCCCAGGCGTCCAGAAGGTGACGATGGCCTTAATTCACCCTGCTAAGACCTCGATTGAGGATGCCACCGCGGCCCTGGCTCAGCCTGTGGAGGCTACACCAGTGGAGGCGCCCTCAGGACCCAGAGTCTCCCTGCCACCACGGAGGGAGTAGTCTTTCAGGCCCATTGAGAAGACCCCCCACAACCTCTGAAGAAGAGCTCATCGAAGTCGTGGAAGAGGCCCAGCCCATCGGGAGGGATCCCGACGAGGGCGACGACGAGAGCGACGGTGTCGCCGACAAGGCTCCTCAAGAGCCCTCGCGCCCGTCGTTTCCGGTGCCACAGGACACCTCAGCGGCCATTTTGTCAGCGATTCAGTCCTTATGCTCGGAGATAAGGACAAGGTTGCCCCTTCCCCCGACGGAGGTACCTGTGCCAGACCCAACGGGGGAACCGGAGCCAGGACCTTCGGAGAGTCCACCGCATAAGAGGAGGACGACGCATCCTACGCCACCTCTCCCACCTCTGCGGCCTGCTCTGCCTTCCCCCCGGTCTACTACCCACGGGGATGATACAGGCACGGACACGGCTACGACAGGTACAGATGACGACGGAGGCGATGACGGGACGTGTCCCCCATCGCCCCCTGCTCGGGCGTCCCCGCCCAACGAGATTGGATCCTTTCATGCCATGATTTCCAGGACATCCAAGCTTTTTCAGCTCTGCCCAGAGGAAAAGAAGAAAGAAGGGTTCCTTTACCAACGGTGCGAGGCTAAAAGGAAGACGGTCCTCGCCGTACCACTTCTTGATGACATCTGGGAAGAGGGGATCGCCCTCCTCAAGAACCCTGCCACGGCGCCGGCAAAGAGGGACCGCTACGAGAACAAGTACCGGGTCCCCGACGCTGCCCCCTTGTGCCTTCGGGCACAACCTACCCCGGATTCGGTCGTCTTGGCGGCGGCAAAGAAGAAAGCTGGGGGGGCATCGGCCTCGACATCAACTTCCGCGCCGGACGGCGAGGGCAGGAAGTTGGACACGATAAGACGACGGATTATCTCATCCGCAGCGATGACTATTAAGGCGGCCAACGCCCTGGCTATCGTAGCCCGCTATGACAGGGAGTTGTGGTTCAAAATCGCCCCTATCTTAGACTTCCTTCCGGACGCCAAAAGGGCTGAGGCCCTTGAAATCCTACAGGAGGGGGAGATTGCTTCGGACCACGCCATCACGGTGGCAACGGACATCGCAGACACTGGTTTCCATCAGTTGGGCAACAGCGTTTGCTTGAGACGACGAGGATGGCTCAAGGCCACAGATTTCCGCCAGGACGTACAAACCAAGGTTTTGGACATGCCCTTCGACGGGAACAACCTGTTTGGGAAGGTGGTTGATGAGTCCCTTCAGGCCATCAAGACAGACACAGAGACTGCCCGGGCACTGGAAGTGCTCCAACGACGACGGCCGTCCTTTCGGAGCTCCGGAGGCAGACAAGGTGCCTCCAAGGGATCCGGCAGTGGCTCCTCCACTTCGTCCCAGGAAGCCTACAGGGGACGGGGCAAGTCAGGTGGTGCCCGTCGTCGTCGACAAGGAGGTCAAGGAGGCAAGGCGACCTCCAAACAAGATTGAGACGACCGTGGGGTCGGGCCCCCACCGAAGCACCCCGGTGGGAGGCGGGCTGGCGAGATTCGTCAGCGTGTGGGAGTCCATCTCCACCGACTGTTGGGTGCTGGACGTCCTGGCCCAAGGGCACGCCCTCGAGTTTCAGAAGAAGTACCCTTGCGTTCCACCCGTGGCCAGGAAGGAAAATCACGTCCCTCAACTACTGTTGGAAGTAAGGGCGATGCTCAAGAAGGGTGCCATCGAGCTCGTCCCAAAGAGGCTTCGGGGCACCGGAGTTTACTCAAGGTACTTCCTCGTAAAAAAGAAGACAGGAGGATGGCGCCCCATCCTGGACCTACGACGACTGAACAAGTACATCAATTCACAGAGGTTCTGTATGGTCACCCTCCAGCATGTGCTGGGACAGCTGGAGGAGGGCGATTTCCTGTCGTTGTTGGACTTGGAGGATGCCTACTTCCACATCCCCATTCTAAAAAGACACCGAAAGTTCCTCAGGTTCGTGGTCCAAGGGCAGCACTACCAGTTCAAGGCCCTCCTGTTCGGATTGAAGTCGGCACCCAGGGTGTTCATCAAGAGCCTCGCACCGGTGGCGGTGCGGCTGAGCCTACAGGGGATCCACGTCTACCCCTACCTGGATGACTGGGTCATCCGGGCAAGGACAACGGAGCTCGCCGTGGAGCACACTGCGAAGACCGTCCAGCTGCTCACGGACCTGGGATTCTCCATCAACTTTCCAAAATCCCACCTGGTTCCGTTGCAAGTCGCTCTGTTTCTGGGAGCCAAGCTCGACATAGTGGCGCGGCTGGCCTCGCCGTCGGAGGAAAGGACCAGGACCATTCTGGGCAAGGTGCAGCGTCTGCTGGCCACGGCATGGCCAGGGTAAGATCTATCAAGTCCCTCCTCGGGATGATGTCCTCCTGCATTTATCTGGTGCGCCTTTGCAGGCTTCGAATGAGACCCTTACAGGAGTTCCTCGACGCCCGCTGGATCCAGTTGACGGGCAGCTTCGAGGACAGGATGCCTCTCAACGAGACGTTCCGTCAGGCGATCCGGTGGTGGGGTACCCGCTCCCATCTGTCGGCGGGCACAGACTTTCAGACCCCAGCTCACCAGGTGACGGTGACGACGGGCGCCTCCCTGGAAGGTTGGGGAGCACACTCCAGAGATCTTCACGCGAGAGGCCTTTGGCTCCCAGAGGAGAAGTCTCTCCACATCAACATCTTGGAGCTCCGCGCAGTGTTCTGGGCCCTCAGGTCTTTTCTTCCGTCCCTCAAGGGCAAGGTGGTGAGGATCTTCACCGACAACACCACCACGATGTTCTACATCCGGAAGCAGGGCGGAACCAGGTCCCCGGCCCTATCCAAGGAAGCCCAAGATCTGTGGCATTGGGGATGTTTCCGGTGCCTCTTCATCTGGCAGCAATAAAAAACATGATTGCCGACTCACTCAGCAGGGAGCGGCACTCGTGCCACGAGTGGGAACTACGCCAGGATCAAGTGGATCGACTCTTCCGGCGATGGGGCGAACCCCAAATCGATCTCTTCGCGATGGCGATGAATTCCAAGTGCCGGGGGTTCACCAGCAGGTTCCCCCAGCCGAGGAGCATGGGCGATGCTTTCTCGTTCCCCTGGGACGGCCTATTTCTTTATGCGTTCCCTCCGCTGTCGTTGCTGCTCCGGCTCATCAACCAGCTCAAGAGGTCCCGGTGCAGGATGATCCTCGTCGCACCGGCGTGGCCGCGACAGATCTGGTTCCCGGACCTTCTGGACTTGTCAACGTCCCCACCAGTCAAGCTGCCGACGGACGCAGACCTTCTCTCCAGAGAAGGAGGCGCCATTCTTCACCACAACCTGGCATCGCTGAACTTGCAGGCTTGGCTCCTGCATCACTAGAGTTTGGAGGGTACGACATCCCGGGCGAGTGGAGAGAAGTTCTTGTAAAGGCCAGGGCGTCCCCAACTCTCAAGTGCTACGGACATAAATGGAAGAGGTTCTCTGTCTGGTGCCGTGCACAGAGGATTAACCCTCTGCAGATTACGGCCCCTCAAGTACTGCCGTACCTACTGTTGCTGGCCAAAGCTGGACTGGCTCACGCCTCCATCAAAATACATCTGGCTGCAATCTCCCGATATACCAGGACGACGGGACGGGCGTCCTTGTGGTCTCATCGCCTGGTGAAAGAATTCATGAAGGGACTATTCGGATCATTCCCGCCGGTGAAGGCTCCTGCCCCGGCGTGGGAGCTTAATGTGGTGCTGACCAAGCTCATGGGGGCCCCATTCGAGCCTATGCATTTGGCGCCTTTGAAGTTCCTGTCATGGAAGACAGTTTTCCTCGTGGCCATCACCTCCGCACGACGAGTGGGAGAGATCCAGGCCCTATTTTGCAAGCCTCCATACTTGACTTTTCATGACACAAGGGTGGTGCTGAGGACACACCCATCCTTTATGCCCAAGGTGCCGTCGGACTTCCACCTCAACGAGCCCTTGGTGTTGCCAGTTTTCTTCCCTTCGCCTTCGTCGCCGGCCGATAGGACTTTGCACTCGCTGGATGTAGCTAGAGCGCTGAAGTCCTACGTGGACCGCACAAAGAGTTTTCGGAACACGTCACAGCTGTTTGTGAACTTTGGGACTGTGAATCAAGGGAAGGCTCTCTTGAAGACTTCCATTTCCAGATGGCTCTCCGGCTGCATCATGCACTGTCACCGGTTGGCAAACCGACAGCTGCCCGGCCGTCCGAGAGCCCATTCGACCAAGGCGATCGCTGCTACCACAGCGTTCCTGTCTGGTGTGCCCCTGCTGGACATCTGCAGGGCTGCGACGTGGAGGTCGACGCACACCTTCACAAGATTCTAGTGCGTCGATCGGGACTCCAGGGAGGAGTCCAGGGTCGGCCAAGCAGTGCTGCGCAACCTGTTCGCCTAAGGTGAGCCTGGTGAGGAGGTAAGAGTTGCTTAATGTTGAGTTGTTGTATTGCTTAATGTTGAGCCTGTTGCCACCTCCTGTGGTTGTGCATATGTGTACTGCTATGTATTCTCTTATTCATGAGCATATGAATCCATGCCAGACCCCATGCTGGAGAAGGAACAAGTTACTTACCTGTAACTGTTGTTCTCCAGCATGGGTCTGGCATGGATTCACATGCGAACCCTCCCGCCTACCCCTCTGCGGCTCTTCACTTGGTCATACTGCCACTTTACGTGCTACCAAATCTGAGGATGGCTGCCGGAGACGGGGCTTAGGGAGAGGGCAGTCATTGGCTGGGGGCAGTATGACCCAGAGACCAGTGATTGGTTACTACTAAGAAAGACAGATCAGAAACAAAACTGATACTGATTTTTTTCTATACCGAGGATTCCCGGCCTGACAACGGGGAATATTCATGAGCATGTGAATCCATGCCAGACCCATGCTGGAGAACAACAGCTACAGGTAAGTAACACTTTTTTAAAATGTTTGCCCAACACACTCCCCTGCACCCCTCAACCAGGGCCATGTCAGTCCACCCTAACCCCCCCACGCTAACCCCAACAATAACGCAAAATATGCCAGCAACTCTGCATAGGGGAACGCTGCTTCCACTTCCATAGCCTCGATACTAGCCTGCCCCTTAAAACACAGGATCATTGCTTGACAAATGTAAATGCCCGCCACATGTAACAGGCGAACACCTCTGGACCGTGCTACATTACCAGCTCACATCAACCACACCTTCCATCTACTAATGACAAGTAAGCTGAGCATTCCAACACCACGCAGTTCAATCATCATGTGGAAGAGGATGCCGCCTTCCCCTCCCCACCAGCGGCCAGGTGTCCCTGAATCAATTGCACAGCTGTAGAAAAGTCTGGATAGATATGCGCTGTGACATTTTCATAGCGCAATTGGCTTTTTTTCTTGCTAACCGTATGACAGTGTTTCGGTCCCGGTAACTAAGATGTTTTGCAATCACAGCCCTGGGTGGGGCCCCTGGTTTCGGTCTCTTCTGGATCATGTGTACACGCTCAATCACAAATGCAGGTGAAAAGTCCTTGTCTCCTAGCAATTCCTTTTGGATGGAGTCGACAGCTGTGTCCATGGGACCTCGCCAGAAGCCCTCTGGGAGGCCCACAATTCGGATGTTGCTCCTACTCGATCTGGACTCCAAGGTGTCTCTTTTTAGCAGGGCCTTATTTAGGTCCTTGGCCACGGCAGCCACCTGGGTTTTGAGCGTATATGGATATCTTCGGCAACACCATTACTCTTGTGCATGCTCTCTCCATTTTATTGTTGATGGTGCCAATATTGATAGTGATGCAGCCTAATTCGTCCATCATGGTGGCAAACCCCACCTGCATGCTCCAAGGCATAAAATATGCAGTGTCGCATAGCAATTTGCGAGGCAATTCTGTAGGTTTGCTATTTAAATTGGCACTTGTGTAGCAAAGTTAGCTATTTAAGTTACCCTGTTTAATGAAAGCATAGCTCAATCTGTATTCTGCTCTTGCATTCAGGGCTTCCTCTACTCTCTTTTCTCTGTTGGCTGCATGTTCAATGGGGCTAATGGAGAAAGAGTGCCGCAGTAATCCTCCCCTCCACTCTTAAGTGCCAAAGGCCTTTGTGGGAGTGGTAGGCAAGATGTTCATTTCTTTTTCAAATAATTGCAACCCAGAAGTAATCTGGAAAGTACCTTTATTAAAACTAAATCCTGTCTGGCAAAGACAGGTATGTGTACTTTTTTTTTTTTATAAAAGGCATTCATGCAATTCTGTTCCTAAAAATGTAAGTTGTTACATAATTACAGTATTGCTACTGTAAAACACTGCATTGTCTCCATGCTTTCCAGTACAGTTTAGGTTTGTGTATTTAAATCTCAGTGTCAACTACAATATGCCACCTAGTTTGCTCAGTTTTCTGCCTGCTACGCCATCCACTCTACTTAGTTTCTTACTTTCTTTCCTCTCAAATAATGAATACACAAAGCTTAAATGTTGTTGCAAAGTAGTGATCAATAGTACCATCCAGTCTGTAGATCTACAGATCTACTGCATTACCATACACTGTAGTTCGCCTCCAGAGCTCGGCTTGCTCTATGATTATATTATATATACGCACCTGTGGGAGAGAACTGGCCAAACTGTTTTCAGAGCCTTTTTTTTATCATATCTATTTACATGTGTCTATTCATGCAGCTAACCTTTTACATTTTACAGACACTCATACATGGCTCACATAGTCCTTTCGGCCACCGGCATAGTTGAGTAAATTTTATGAAGGGCAAGTACGATTCTCAGGGTATGTTTGAACCATTTATTTACCATTTACTTTGCAATAAATGTAAAATAAAAGTTTTGCTCTGCATGACATGTCTCTGGGTGGCAGCAGTGTGGCAAATATAAAGTGGGTTTGTGGTAACACGCACCATTTTACAGAAAGCGTATTTAAATTTGTTGTCATCCGCTGTCATGGGTCGTTGCATTGCTCTTAGGTTGAGTAGGTAAACTAAGTACTCGACCTACAGGTCTGGTGGAATTTTTCAAGAATTTTCAAGCACCGACTCATCTCACACAAAACAGCTCTATTGTTGCTCCTTTTATGTCTTGAGTGCAAATAACTTCTGGTGACATTATACAATGAATACAATATTGCTAATCAAATGGGTTTGTTTGCTAATCAAGAAAATGTTAATTTGCAAATTCTGCTAATCAGTTTTTGAAAACGAATGTATGCCTTGATGCTCTCCATGAGTTGGTTCAGATTTGGGGTGCTCTAGCCGTCCTCATCTGGCCCGGCGATAAGCTAGCTTCAGTGGGGGGTTCAACGCAAGCTCTACTAGTTTGGCGTGCAAACGCTTCCAGGGTGTTCAGCTTCTTCTGATTGCCCCCACCCTTCGTCATGGTGACAGAACAGTACAGTGCGCAAGTGCAATGTGTCAAGTCGCTGCCCAGGTGAAAGATTTAAAGTAGTAGGGTATGGTCTGGCCAGGGTCCGTTCCCACTGACGGTTGGGCAGGTCACCTTTTGTCAGCAGCCCTACCGGCATAGCCCGGGGGGATCTAGAGTACTAGCGTCTACACACAGCCCCCACTTTCTCAGAGCCCCCAGTCGGTATGGCAGGGCTCTACCGTCAATCGCAGCTTCCCCCTTGCACACTGTGCTCTCCGTAGCCAATAACTGTCTCAATGCTCCTCGGATCTACTGCAGCAGCCATCTGTGTAGGCCAAAGGCCCAGTCCCCACACCACTAGCGATCACTGTATCTCAGAGGCATCCACTTAGTGCAGGGGCCTTATGGGTGAAGCATGCTAGAACTGCCCTTCAGCCATAAGCCATACAGCAGTGTACAGTCCCTGTCTGTCCTCACAGCCTCCCTCTCCAGGCTGGCATGCAGTGTGCAGGACTTGGATCTCTGTGGTGCCCACAGAGGTATGCAGTAGCCGCCGTAAGTAATCCCTCAAGTGTCTCTAGTGCCCGGAAACACCCATGCACCTCCCCAAGTGATGTTCAATTGCTCCCTGTCATGCCACTGACTGCAGGGGCACAACAGTCTCATCTGCTCCCAAGGCTCAGGCTCCAGGGTCCGATCTGTGCGCACCTTCAGCGCACCCAGCTGCAAACAGTGTTCCAGCGCAGGGAGCACACTGCTCCCCACCAGCTCAGCACCAATGAGCTTGATGCTGCCTCTCCTCAGTGAGGTACGGCAAGCGAGATACCTCTTCTCCCTGGCATCCGACAAGGGCCATCCACAAGACGGGGTCTCACGGCTCGCACCACGCATTGTCGCACCCAGGGGCCCAGTCTCTCTCACCCGGTGCTGCGACAACACTACAGCACCAAGCCCAGCACGCTCACCATGCGGCCCGCCACATATCCTCAACACTAGAGCCCCAATCGGCCCAAAACCTTCCCAGTCGGCCGGCAAGGGCCACCAGGCACACACCGGGAGTTTCACTGGGCAGAAGACACAGTTAGCGGGCCAGGCCACATAAGTGGCGGGCAGTCAAGCCGGAGGATTAGCAATAGGCAGCCATCTTGTGGCTGCTCTGCAGCGCCCCCAGTGTCACTGAATTTTCATGCTCAAAACGTTTTTCTATTTATGGTACCCTCTGCGGGAGTACTGCTCCAACTCCCACTATACACTCCATAGAGAGCCAATCCCAGGTCTTTCCACTCTTATTGGCTTTCAAACTTGGTTGTAGTTTCTTTTTTTTTAAATGTCTTTGATTGGCTCACATCTCATTTACAGTGATCAAACATGTTAAACATACATTACACTTTGAATGCCAAGTAAGCCGTGTATCAACACCTACACATCAAGCCATGGGTTCGGCGGTCTAGCCCTTAGAAAACAGGGAAACATATTGCATATACTTGAAGAACTGCGATACAAACTGATGAGCATGACATTCTCAGGGGGTTCTACTTCTCCCACCTGAGGGGCAGCAACTGGAGTGGGGCATGGCATTCCCAGACCTGGCAGTGGGGTTAATAGGTATGTGGTAAGGGGACCCCAAATGTTCATAGGCCGGTTTTGCATCCCACACAGATTTGCATATTCTATGTTTGTGTCACTCAACCATGTTATATCTTTCAGCCATGTATTCACCCCAGGGGGGGGTATGCACGTGTCCATTTCATCAAGACACACCGTCTTGCTATTCTCATGCTGGTGGAGAGTAGCTTGCAATATTGTTTAGCTAGCCCGGGGAGCCACCCAAACATGCAACATAACAGATCATTTGGTAACTTTTGCCCTATCATCTCTGACACGATTTCACCCACGCTCTCCCCGAAAGGGCGGATCTTAACGCAGGCCCATAGCATGTGTACCAGGTCAGCCGGACTTGCATTACATCTCGGGCAATTGGCAGATCTTGTGGTGTTATATTGGTGCGTGCATGCTTGGGAAATGTATACCTTTAGTTGGATCTGTTGCAGCCGAGCGTTAAAGGCACCCTTGTGTGTTGTGCTGCATATCACCGCCCATTGCCTGTCTGTGATGTCCACCCCCGAGTCCTCCTCCAATTTCCTCTTACACTTCAGTGGTTCCTGAGGTGTATCACTCTGAAGTAGCTTACATAATGCCGATACCACCCCGTTACACCCGGGAGAGTTCCTAATATATCGCAGCAGCGGGGTAGTGTGTGGTATTTCGGGAAACACCCGAGACCATTCTCTAAAAGCCGATTTAATTCTAAAGTATTGCAGTGTGCGTTGGATGCCACTTCCCATTTTTCCCACAAACAGTTCCTGGGAGACGAACGTCCCCTCCGGGTACATATCGTCTAGACGGTTAATATCTGCTCTCCACCAATCGTGAAAAATGGCCTTATCGCAGGTAGGAGCAAGGATTTCTATATCCCATGGGGAGATGCCCGGGTCAAATGGGTGGTCAACTCCGAGCCTTTTCAGGTCTCTCTTCCAGGCGTGCAATGTGCATGCAACCGGGTCAAATCTACACTTGTCCTTTGTATTGCCAGATATCAACAGCCCCGGGGGGCGCTGTTGAGCAGCCAACAAAATGGCTGCCTAGCTTTTCAGCTCTGTGTGCTGCCGCTTTATATCTGCTTCCATCTGCGGTTTAACATCTTGCCCCATCTTCAAACCCGGCTCCTGCCTTCCAGACACTTGGAGCTACCTACCAGCGAAATTTGGGCCCAAACCGGTCCTTTTGAGCCTGGATTGGTCCGTCGGCGCTGCCCCCCGTATTGGGCCTACTGGGCTGGCTCGCTGGTGCCTGCGGCCCTGCGGCTCACGCGATCCTACTACCCGCCTCCCTCGCTTGGACGCTGGCCTACTGTCGCCTGGAGGCTGGGGCTGATCTGGAGCGAGAGGGCCGCCTTCACCGTCCTGCTGCGCGTGGGTGGATCCCGCGTCGAACTTCACCGCCTGGGATCTCCCGTGGCCGGCTGCCGCCCTGCGCTCTCGTGGCGCAGCTGCCTGGTCCCCTCCCTCCCGCGGAGAACTTCTCCCCCCCCCCCCGCTGGGCTTGCAGCCGGGGAACTCAGCGGTGCACTGCTGTGCCGCCAGACGCGTGTGACACCCGCGGGTGACGGGTGGAATCGCTGGGGACCCTGTCATCTGGATTGATCGCTGGCTTGAGGTGAGGAGCCGGGGTGGCTGCCGTGCACGGGTGTCCCTGTGATCCCTCTGCTCCAATTGCGGCCCTCGCGCCCTCACCCGTGCTATACACCCCTGGGGCCTCGCGACGCCAGCCCGCTCTCCTGGGACCTATTGTGGCATTCCCCCTGACCCGGCCTCCCCTGATAGCTCCGAATGACTCTGTGAGTTACTGCGATACCATTTAGAAGAGAGTGGGTTCCTCCATTTGGCCATCACTCTACATAGCCCCAGATCATAAATCACATAATGTCCAACCGATCCAGGAATACCAGCAAGACTGGGGCTATGGATAAATTTGCAAAAGCCACCTCGAGATCTGAATCGTCCAATTCGTCGTGCGATCAGAACGACACACCGCTCCCTGCGGAGGGGCCTCAGGCGGACCTAACGGTCATGATGGAAACTATGGCCAGAAACTTCGCTGCATTTCATGAAAAGCTCGACGACATCAATGCGAATGTGGCATCTCTTAGGGCCAAGTTGGATCAACAGGGGACGCGGCTCACTGAGGCTGAAAACAGAATTGGTGCCAGCGAAGACACTGTAGCCACACTGCAGAGTACAGTGGCCACTCTTGTCACGGACATGAAGTCATTGAAGGCTAAGTGTGATGACCTCGAATCCAGATCGAGGAGGAATAATATACTCATTATTGGGGTCCCGGAAACCGTGCTGAAGGGCCGACTCGAACTGGCTGTCGAGAACCTCTTGAAGGATCTATTGGGCAACCCGGTTTTGTCCCCTTTCTTCACGATCGAGAGGGCTCACATGGCACTGTCCCAACGTCCCAGGCCTGGGGACTTTCCAAGACCCATCACTGCGAAGATCCTGAGTTTTAAAGATCGCGACCAAATCCTCCGTCTCGCACGTGAGAAGGGTGAGCTCAGAATGGACTCGGTGATCCGAATTTTCCCTGACTTCTCGACTGGAGTCCAGCAGGAACGTCGCCAATTCCTTGGAGTCAAGAAACTGCTCAGGGAAAGGAACATTCCTTATGCCATACTATTCCCTGCACGGTTGAAATTCACATTCAACAACAAACTCTATTTCTTTACGGTGCCTTCGGAGGCGGTGAAGTTCATAGAGGCACACATTCCCCCTCATCCACCCGCTGAGGATATGATGCAGAATGACTGAACTCCATCTGAGGCGTGTTCCCTCTGATCGCCCTATGGCCGGGCGTCCTTATGGCTATACAATTATCTGGTTGTTCTTTTTACATTTCTTAAGTAGCCCTGGCTGTACTCATTATACCTAATCTCTTGAAAACGCACTGTCAGATTACCATAATACTGAACCTCTCATCTTTTCCATGTTGACTTCCTAATGTTGTTTATTGTAACGTTCCTCTGTTCCACACGCAGGCCCGGCATAGATGCAGCGACATGCATTTTTATACCGCAAACACTGCCTGTTTTCTCAAGGATCCCACTGGGCTTCAAGCGTGCTAGCGAACGGCAATAGCGCACCCCATTGCGATTGCACTGTTCGTTATACTGTTATTATGGGTTCGCCCCTGTTGGGCTCCTGCACCAGCTGGCTCGGGTTGGGGTCGACCCGGCGGTGCACAGGGAGGGTGGGTTGGCGCTTACACTACTTTATTTGGGTTAGTGGTGAGGGACGGGGGTGGGAATGGGGTGTTATCTAAAAAAGGCACACGAGGTTGCATGGTGCGAGCATTAAAGGCCCATGAATGCATGTTCGACTTCAAACGTTGGGGCACACACCACTGCCGGGTCTGGGATGTCCACTAAAAATGTGCGCAGTGTATTAGGATATTTACTACTGCAATGTCTACCGTCATAATGTCCTGGAATGTCCGTGGGCTAAGGAACCACACCAAGGCCCGTAAAATCATAGCGTGTGCTAACAGACACAACTGCAAGTTACTGCTCCTACAGGAGACGCACTCCAATGGCCTCATACCAAGAACCATGGCTCCTGCATGGGGACCGGCGAGATTCTTCACCTCCTATTCCACTCAATCCAGGGGTGTTCTAACGATGGTCCACAAATCCATTAAGTTTACACTGCACAAAAACTACACCGACCCCGAAGGTCGTTATGTAATACTGCACTGCACTCTGGCTAACAAAGAATATTTACTTGTTAATACCTACTGCCCTAATGTGGATTCCCCCGAATTTTTTGACAATATCACCACCATACTGCTGGGATTTGTGGCATACCGATCCTGTGGGGTGGGGACTTCAATCTTATCCTCGACACGGTCCTGGACAGAACTGGAATTGCTCCTCGTTCCTTGTCCGGTGCTGCACGCAGACTGCAAGCCCACATTATGTCACTTGACATCAGTGACGCTTGGAGACAGCTACACCCCCAACGGAGAGACTACACCTACTACTCGTCAGTGCACAATAGCTCCTCTAGCATAGACCTATTTCTTGTATCAAAAGGAGTCATGGGTGGGGTGGCGGAAGCCCAGATTTTACCTCGCACACTGTCTTATCATGCCCCAATTACACTCTTGGCGAGGCTGGGGATACCTGTCCCGACGTTCACCACCTGGCGTTTCAAATCCGAGGCCTTTAGGGATGTTGTATTTAGGGCTGAAATACTTGCTGACATTCTGTCTTTCTTTGAACACAACTCTCTTTCGGACACCTCGGCTGCAGTCAGGTGGGACGCCTTCAAAGTGTATATTAGGGGTATGTCCATCTCCCGGGAGGCTGGGGTGTTGAAGTCGATCAGAGCCGCACTGGATCGATCTGAAACCAAACTGAAGCAATTGGAACTACATTGTGCCACTAGGGCTGACCCTGCCATACTTGCTCAGGTCGCCGATGAACTCCAGGCATACAACAAGCTCGCCGTCAGTGAAACACAATACTTTACCCGCCCGCAGGCAGCCAGGAAATATGGAGAGGGAGACAGGCCTGGGAGAAAATTAGCGACCTTATTAAAATGGGAATCTGGCCGGACGCAGATCACCTCTATTAAAGATAAACATGGCAAAGCACAATGGGCCGACCAACAAATCCTAGATACGTTCGCTGAGTTCTACAGGTCCCTCTACTCTCAACCTGCTGAACACACAGAACAACATATGCGTGAACTCCTCGACCAGATCCCCACCATAGAGATCTCCTCCGCTACTCGTGATGAATTGGACTCCCCAATCACACTAGATGAAATTGTAACAGCCATTTCGGACCTGCCCAAAGGCAAGGCTCCGGGGCCTGACCGCCGATTTCTACCAAGAGCACGTCGCCATAATCGCCCCCAGGCTGCTTGAGGTCTAGGACGAATCGCTTTGTGCCTCTATCCTCCCCCTCTCCATGCACGAAGCGGCCATTACAGTGCTGCTCAAGCCTGGCAAACCTGACAATGAATGTGGGTCCTATAGACCCCTCTCCCTTATGAATCTCCACACAAAGATTTTCGCAAAAAATTATAGCCAACCGATTCCTGCCCATTATGAGGTATTTAGTCCATGAAGACCAGGCCGGCTTTGTACCCGGTAGGTCTACCTCCCACAATATCAGGAGACTCTTTAACGTGATGTCCCGCATTGATCAGAATGTACAGGCTGTGGCGGTTACGCTTGATGCCCAGAAGGCCTTTGATATGGTCTCCTGGAAATACACATGGCTAGTGCTGGAGACCATGGGCATAGGCCCAAACATGATTAGGTTCATCAAATTACTGTACACTTCTCCTGTGGCACGGGTTAGGACCAATACACTGACATCTGACCTTTTCACACTCTTCAGGGGCACCCGACAGGGATGCCCCTTCTCTCCTATTTTGTTCGCCCTGGCAATAGAACCGATGGCAGACTTTGCCCGTGCTCATCACGCCCGCAAGGGAATACGACTGAAAGACAGTCCTGAAATTATATCTTTATATGCGGATGATGTTTTACTATACATCAGAGACCCCGCAACACACCTTGACCCCATACTAAGGGACATCACCCGCATTGGCACCCACTCCGGTTTCACTATTAACTACTCCAAATCAGAGATCTTCCCACTCACTAAGTCCACCCGACAACCCACCACTGAATGCCCCCTCCCCCTCCGCTGGTCACCGAATGGTATAACATATCTGGGTGTGCAAATATCGCTAGACAAATCCACCCTCATCGCCGACAACTATTCCGCCATATCACAAATAGCCGAGACTAAACTCCTACGGTGGCGTGCCCTCCCACTATCCATTGCTGGACGGCTCTCCCTCATAAAAATGACCCTACTCCCCAAACTGTTATATACGTTTAGAAACGTACCCGTATGGCCCCGGAGGCGATACTTTACTAGACTACACACACTATGTGCACAGTTTCTCTGTTACTCTGGCGCAGTACGCAAAAAGTGGACGGACATGGCACTCCCATATAAACAAGGAGGATTCACGGCTCCAGATCTATCACTTTATTGGTTCGCGGCCCAGGCCCAACATGCCACCCACTGGTACCCTGGCACCCCGGTGCGTCCCCATATCAAACTGGAACGAATGGCAGCTGCTGGTATCAATCTAATGTCCCTCATACTACATCGGCACTACACACCAGACTCTCCCATTGACCCAATCAGCACGACCCTTCAAGCCTGGGCCCGCTTGCTATTTCAGACACCTGAAGCCTCTCCATACTACAAGTGGCTTCCTGTATGGGCCTTTCCCGGCTTGGAACCCACTCATGATGCGGCACTGGCCCGACACTGGGGGATGCTGGGATACCAAGCACTGACAGACTTCTACCCCGAGGGCAGGTTCATCGACCCCCAAACCTGGAAACCGGAGCACACCGGGTCCACCCTGGAGACCCTCCAATACTACAGACTGCGAGCTGCGTTTCGCACCAAATGGCCCACATTCCCCGATGAGCCCCCTGACAAACCAGCCATTGCATATATCGACAATTCTGGAGGTGCCCATGAGTAGTCTCATCACTTTACAAGATCCTACAGGAGGCTACCCCTACTCCCACTCTCAAGGCACGTGATGAATGGGCTGGCGAACTAGATCTAGAAATATCAGATAGGATTTGGGGGGATATGTACCTACACACTCGGAAAGTCTCCCTCAATTTCCGTTTTCGCGCCATGCAGTACAAACTCTTAAATAGACTTTATTACACTCCACACAGGACCGCGAGGTTCGCCCGTGATACGGCGCACCCCTGCCCCTGCTGCGGAGCAACGGCAGCTGACCACTTACACATGTTCTGGTCTTGTGATAAATTGCTGAGGTTCTGGGAAAGCATCCTAGAAACGCTCACAGCTATCACTGACACAGTGATTGACCCTGATCCTTTAGCCGTCCTCTTTGGAGCCTGGAAAACAGATGACCCCAGACGTTTGCCCAAGTTTCTTAATATTGGGTGCATGATTGCCAAAAAATGCATACTTCAAAACTGGAAAAGTCCCATCCCCCCGGTCCACCAGAAATGGCTCCATATGCTTACTTGGGCTCGGAACTGTGAGGAGGAATTTATATCCATGCTCCCCGTCGCCTCTCGACCCAAGAATATCTGGGTGGAATTCAATTCATAAGTTAACAGGCGTAGTGAAGACACACCCGGCTTTGGATCGTCACCCACCCCGTCAGTGTCCACTGCTACAACATAAACTCGTAATCATATGTATCTTGTATGATCATTTTCTGACATTATTGTGATTTTGTACAACTGCTCATGCATTGATCCACCTAATGTTTCTTACTTGTACTTGTTGCCTTGATGTATGTACCACGTAACCTTTGCCGCCAAAAATAAAAGTTTAAAAAAAAGATATCAACAGCCCCTGTAGGGAGTATGGGTGCATCGAGCCACGCTCAATGCGTACGTGAGTCATCTGGGCGCCCGGCAGCCAGAATTTTGTGAAGGACAGTTCAACATCTGGTGCCCCAATACCCCCGCACTCCCAGGGCTAAGTCAATGTCTCCCAACTTATACGTGGGCTCTTTGGATGCCAGGCTAGCTTGATCAGCAGGGAACGCACCTCCCTGAAGAAGCTCCCCTCCTCCCCCGGCCAAACCAGGACTTTCTGGAAGATGTAGAGAAGTTTAGGCACTACAATCATTTTAGCGATTGCTATTCTACCCAGGAGGGAAAGGGACAACCCACACCATCTTTCAACACTGGACTTTAATACTTGTAGATATTTATTATGATTGTTCTCTAATAGTGTTCTAGCATCCCTGCTCACTTCCACCCCCAGATAGGTAACCACTCGCTGTTCCCAGCCGTACCCATGGGTGTATGGAGGTCGGACAGTATTCTTATTAAGGGGAAACGGGGAGGATTTGGTCTTATTCATTTGGAGGCCCGAAGCTCCACCAAACTTTTCAACTTCCTGAGTTTGCAGAGCTAAGTTATCTTCGGGATCTTTGATGTACACAATCGCGTCAACCGCATGCAAGGATATCAGTTCACTTGACCCCCCCCCCCCCCATTGCTAGGCCCCTGTGCCCATCCAGTCTGCACAGTTGGGCTGCCATTATCTCAATTGGCATGGCAAATAGCAAGGGCGAAAGGGGGCAGCCCTGCCTTGTACCCTGTCCCAGCTTGAAGATGCAGGAGCGCATGCTGCCGATACTAATCTGGGCACTTGAGCCTGCGTATAGGAGCTGCACTGCTGAAAGGAAGTAATCAGGGACCCTGAACTGTTGCAGTACTTCAAATAGATATCTCCATTCTGCAGAATCAAAAGCCTTTTCCATATCCAGCAGTGCCACCACTGCTTGTATATTGGGGTCTATCTGGGCTAGTGTTGCAAACAGTCTCCTGAGGTTTAGGAATGTTGACCTCCCGGTGATGAACCCGGATTGGTCCATATGGATGATTTGGGAGACATGAGGTAGCAGGCGGTCCGCCAATAGCTTGGCAAATATTTCCGTATCAAGGTTCAGTAAAGATATTGGGAGGTATGATTAACATTCAAGGGAATCCTTACCCGGCTTGAGGATCAATGTTATCACCGCTTCCCACATCGTGGGGTGGGGGTGTGCCCTAGTGGCAGCCCCCCCTCCCATACGGCCAGCATGTGCCGAGCAATTTCAGGGCCCCACTCTTTGTAAAATTCTGCAGTCATCCCAGCTGTGCTTGGAGCCTTTGAAGAGGGCAGGGCTCATATCGCACTCAGGATTTCGTCAACCGTGACATCCACTGCCTCGCCGCTTATTTTCGAGAGGGCCGCCTCTCTAATGTATTCCTCCAGGTCCTCTTTCGACAGCGTTCCCCGCGAGGTATACAAGACTCATAGAAACGTCTAAAAGCGTCTATCTCACTGGGGTTCGCCACCACCTCCCCCTCCGGTGTTTTAATCGCCGTAATTTCCCTTTGGCCTCTCTCATGCCTCACCACTGCAGCCAGATGTCTTCCTGGTCTGCCCTCCTCTCCATATCTGCGGGCCATTACTGGCTGAGCAAGGTATTTGATCTCCCTCTCTGCTAGGGTACCAAAGCGATCCAGCTCCTCCCTTAGTTTGGCTAGCGAGCCCGGTGTACCGCTCTTGTCCACCTCTCTTTCCCACCTTTTCATTTCAAGCTCGGTAACTGCCTCCTTATTTGTTTTAACATCCCCAGTTCTAGGGACAGGCACCCACCGCGAAGAACCACCTTAAACGCCTCCCACAAACAGCCCTTCCCGGTAACTGTGTCCACGTTTTCACTAAAGTATTTCTTAATCAGACTGAATTTCGCTTCTGAATACCAGGTCTCCCAAAGCCGCAGTTTTGAACCTCCAATGAGGGCGAGGCGGTGCCAGGCCCATACACAGTGACCACAGTACCGGGGAGTGGTCAGGGAGGGTTCTAGGGAGCAGCACACAGTCATCTGTTCGGTGCACCAGATATGATATGATATTTATAACGCGCCTATTCACAAGTGTTTCAAGACGCGACGAGGCATGGCAGGGGGAACAAAGGGAGGACAGACCACGATCCTACTAGGCCAGTTGTCATTCAGATCGCGCAGGTGCATGGGAGTGGGGGAAGGGGGAAAGTGCGGGGGAAGGGGAAGGGAACAGTGCAGTACATGGGCATGGAATAATAACAATAAGTAAAAGTAAAGGCCAGCAGGTGGTAATTGCAAAGGTAAGTGCAGACATCAGGTGTCAAGTGCTGGTAGTGGGACTGTAGGAATACAGAAACAGTCCCCAAGTGAAGGGCTTGCCAGGCAGGCAGCGCAGGTGTTTTTTTCGTCTGGCGGTGGAGGCACCTGGGCCCGAGAACAGAGGGTGGCCAGGTAACCAGTGCAGATTCAGATTCAGCCGGGAGGTCAGCAGGGGAGAGGAGGAGAAAAGGCAGAAGTGAAGAGAAAGGTTTTGAGGTGCTTCCGGAACCGGAGATGGTTCTCCTCACGTTTCAGGGAGGCAGGGAAGCTGTTCCAGATGGAGGCCACAGCCGAGGAAAGAGATCTACCACCAACTCGTTGCTTGGAGAAGCGACTGACCCTATGGAAGTTGGAGGCGGATGAGCGAAGAGCTCGAGAAGGAAGATATTTAGGAAGAGAGAGTTGAAGGTATTGAGGCCCCAGGCTCCAGAAGGCCATGTGGACAATGCAGAGGGTTTTGAACTTGATCCTCGTAGCCACTGGGAGCCAGTGCAGAGATTTCAGTCCTGGAGAGATACGATCCCTGGGCTTGAGGCCAAGGACAAGTCTCGCAGTCCTGTTCTAGATGAGTTGCAGAGGGCGGAGAGTAGAGGCAGGAAGATTTAGAAAGAGGCTGTTGCAGTAGTCCAGCCTAGAGAGAACCAGAGCTCTGAAGACAGTGAGCTTCTGGGGGAAGGAGAGGAAAGGGAGAATACCTCTGAGGATCTGCAGCTGGTAGTGTGACTTCTTAGAGACATCAGAGATGTGAGGACAGGAGGAGCGTGTGGAGTCGAAGATGACACCCAGGGTTTTAGTCTCGCAGGTAGGAGCAGGAGGAGGGCCAAGAGAGGCCGGCCAGACAGCGACAGGAAAGGAGGGAGCGGGTGTGCCAATGGGGAGAATCTCAGTCTTACTGGCATTAAGGCAGAGGTCATTGGCGGCACACCACTCCTGGATAGCAGACAGAAAGTCAGAGATGAGAGACGGAGAAGAGGAGAAAGTCAGAGATGAGAGACGGAGAAGAGGTGGCCGAAGGTAGCCTGTAAATGAGCTGAGTGTCATCCGCATAGCACTGAAAGTTGGGGCACAGAGCGGCAATGCGGTGGGCAAGAAGTTGAACAGCCAGGGAAAGAAGTTAGACAGCTAGTGGACACCAGAGGTAAAGAAAAAGATAGCAGAGGGGAAGGACCCAAGTTGAACCTGGGAGGGTCGGTCAGAGAGGAAAGAAGTCAGCCACGCCAGGGCCTGACCAGTGATACCAGGTTATTACAGAGACATTTGAGCAGGATGGCATGGTTGACCATGTCAAAGGCGGAAGAGAGATCAAGCAAGATGAGGACACGGGGTGTTAGAATCAAGGTTGG
The DNA here is from genome assembly GCF_040938575.1 of Ambystoma mexicanum. Classification (NCBI taxonomy): domain Eukaryota; kingdom Metazoa; phylum Chordata; class Amphibia; order Caudata; family Ambystomatidae; genus Ambystoma; species Ambystoma mexicanum. The sequence continues at coordinate 352,834,120 of NC_090929.1, forward strand.
AGAGCAGGTCTTCACGGATGTTCAGGAGAGCAGTTTCCATGCTTCTGGCAGCTCTGAAGCCAGACTGATGGTCATGAAGACAGCCAACAGATTCAGTGTGGAGATTAAGTTGGGAGATGGCCAGTTTTTCTAGGAGTTTGACCAGGAAGGGAGTGATGGAGATTGGGCGATAGTTAGCCGGGCAGGAGGGGTTGGCAGAGGGTTTCTTAAGAAGAGGGTGCACAAGGGAGTGCTTGAGGGGGGATGGAAAGACTCCAGTGGCTAAGGAGTGGTTGCAGAAGTCGGCCAGGGTAGGCGCCAGGGAGTCGATGTGGTCTTTGATGCTTTTGGCGGAACAGGGGTGGACCTGTTTTGACGAGACTTTCATAGATCAGACTTGTCTAGAAACCTTGTCTGCGGAGAACAGGGGAAAGGCAGAGAAGGAGGGAGGAGAGATGGCTGTAGAGGGGCCAGAGGAAGAGCAGGGAGTGGAGGGAGGGGGGAGAGAGGAGGAGAGTGAGGACAGATGTCCTGAGTGTTAGAGATGAAGTGAGAAGCCAGTACCGTGCAGAGGGCCTAGGAAGGGACAGGGGAGGTATTGGCCAGTTCCTTGCCTCCCGCCCCTATCCCCGGGTGTTTTGGTCCCTGCATGGGTCTAGTGCCACATTGAGATCCCCTGCCCATACAATGTTAGTGTGTAAATATTTCTGACATAGCCTTAGCAGCGTTTGAAAGAACTCTGGGCTGTCCACATTGGGCCCGTAGATGTTGACCAGTGTGATCATTGTGGTTCCCCAGCATCCTGAAACAATGACGTACCTCCCCTGTGGGTCAATGATTGCATCACTTGTGCGGAATCCCAGTGACTTGTGCACTAGTGTCATTACCCCTGCTGAGTAAGCCGAAAACGAGGTGTAGTATTTGTAATTTCCCGAGCTGCTGGCCATGCCTTCATTCCAACAAGAAAATTGTCTATACTGGAGACACTCCCATCCCCTGCACACCATCAAAGCTGAATAAATCAGTCAAATGAAATTAAGGATAGTTTTCAAACAGATTATTTTTTACTTGTGCAAAAAAAAGTACTTTTGACTTCAATAAATATCGTGCCAAAAACAATCTAACATAAAAGATTATCAATGTACAAAAACCAATGTACAGTAGTTCAAACAAAGTTTTTTTAAACAACAGTCTCCTGTGGATAATACAGTGCAAAAGACAGGATTCCAGATTCAATGTTGTGAGCTCTATGCATTTCGGGGTGACGACCCCTTCTTCAGGAACAAAAGCAATCTGTTGAAATACAGAGAATTCCTATAAGTACATAGGTTTGAACACAAATGTTCAGATCTAGCATTAACTTTTACCATTATGGACAGTGTATCTACCTAAATTAATACAACAATACTGTTCCCCTACTACAACATATATCTTCTTCATATGCTACAATCCTTAGTCCACCTTCCATATAGCCAAAGAGCCTCGATGTTGCACGTGGTACCTGTGTCTAGTCATATTTCTTCCCTATGTAGTTTTTGTCCAATGAAATAGAAAGACTGAACACGTTGTGAGACACAGACCAACATGTCATCTGCCCATATTAGTACATTTTATAAAGCAGCTTTACCTGGACCTTTATCGTGTAGATACTGTGATTCCACTGTATCTAATGCAGATTCATTCATTGTGTGTATAGTAGTTGTTCTCTAGGCACTAAGCGGCAGGCTGATGTAGCTTCAGTAATGAGTTGAATATTCTGTAGGAGCAAGTATTGAGCAGGTCTCATTATACACCGACAACGAAAGTACTCATCAAGTACAAGGCTACGGAGATCAATACGCTTACCCATCATATATTACGATCGTGTATTTACAGTTGATCATTTAATCTTCCCTTCATCAAGTTGTGAAAATCGGCATTCAGTCAGCCAAACTGGTCAATAGTTCCCAACCTCTCATCCTAAAGTTCAGAGATAGTGATAATTAGGCAATCGCTAGTCAATGGTCTCTTAAGTGGCTATGCTGTTTCTATCCGGGTAAGTTAAATTTCATCCATATGATATCCATCTCGCCTCCCAAGGAATGTGTCGGAAGTAAAGTAAAAAACCGATGTCTTGCAAAGTTAATATTCGTGTTCACCATGCCCCTTGGCAAGGTAACAAAACAGAGGTTTTACCTGAGGCTCTTTTCTCCCAAGTACAGCAACGTGTCTTGTCTAGTGCTGCTACTTGGGCCGCGTTCCCCGCTCTTGCTGCCTGCTTCTCAAAACATACAGATCACCAACGATGCTCTGCCGGAACATTTCCGGTCTATTGATGCGTAACGTCCTCGATTACGTGACTCATCACGTGTCAGTTGTAGCGTGATGACGCGAACGAACTGCGTTTCACGCCCACCCCACGGTCTTGCTGTTCTCTATCCCATCGCTGATGTATCATATGCGCTGATTAGATATTACTACACCCCCTATGGTGAACAAGAAGTAATACATACCTTACCCTGTCAAAGTCAACACAGACAGAATTTTCAACGTGTGTGCCACTACAAGCAATGCCTGTCTGCTATCTACCCTTCCTAACCACCTACTGACATGAAAAACTGTGTGTGATTCTGGCATGCTCCTACACTAGTAGAATACCATTCAATACATGATGGACAATTTGTAACTCCAAGTGTTAATTTAAGCAGAACACTATTCTGTCCCTTTAAGGCCTAATGGCAAAAATAAGGTCATAGGGTCCCATTCATATTAGACAATGCAAAAAACCAAACCAGTAAATATGTCTAAATTAAGCAATTTAATGAAAATTCTTTGTGGAGCCCTTTGGGGTCAACAGTGTCTAAAAGATTAATCAAGAACATCTCTCGTTGGGATAGTAATTTGTTATAATCCCCTCCACATGCTGGTTTCCTCACCACCTCTTGGATTTGAAATTGAATCTGGGCCATAGTATGTCTGTGCGATACAAAATGTCTTGCTACTGGTGATTTTTCACTTTTACAACGCACATTGGATTTATGTTCTGTCCATCTCTCGCGAGCTGAACGAGATGTTTGGCCTATATAAAGGAGGGCACATGGGCATTTGATGCTGTAAATAATGCCTATTGTTCTACATGTAGAAAAATACGTAAGTGCTATCTTTTTCCCAGTGTGTGAATGCACAATATGGTCACTCTTGATGATGTTATTGCAGTGACTGCATGCAAGGCAAAGAAACATGCCCTTCAGTTTTTGGATGTCAAGACCCTCTGATCTTGTCCTTGGCCCCTTTCCGCTCTTATCAATTTATCCCTCAAATCAGTTCCCCTTTTGTATACCATCATAGGTGGTTGCGGGAACAAGTTCAAAAGTATTGGGTCATGGTGTAAGATTGGCCAGTGCTTGTGGAGAATTCTTTTGATGTGGAAGCTTTGCCTCGAAAATGTAGAGATATGTGGAATCGAATTAGCTTCCTTCTTTGGGTGAGGTGTAAGGAGTTGCTGTTTGGTAATCTGAGTAGATCTCAAATGTGCGTACTCTACTACTTTCTTTGGATTCCCACGAGCAGTACATTTTCCAGTCAGAACTTTACACAGTCTCAAAATCTTCTGTATCTAAAATGATTCTTTTCAACCGCAGGGTTTGACTATATGGAAGACTTTCCATCATCGCCTTTGGATGAAACCTTGCAAAATGCAACAAATTGTTAACATCTCTGGGTTTGTGGTACAAGGATGTTTTGATGACATTATTGACAACTGCACATCAAGGAAATGTAGCAAAGGCTCACCAATCTCCAGAGTGAATTTTATACATGGATGTACACTGTTCAAATGAAGGAAAAATGACTCTAGTTCACCTGTAGAACCGCACCAAATACCAAAAATGTCATTGATGAATCTTTTCCAGATGACTATTTTCAAAGACCATTCTAACAAATCTAACACGTGTTTTTTCAAAAAGATACATAAAAATATTAGCATATGCAGGGGCCATTGCTGACCCCATAGATGTTCCAGAAATGTGTGCAAAAAACTTTCCATGGTATCTAAAGAAGCTGTTAAATAGAATGATCGTTATAAGTTCAATTATGAATTGTCGTTCACAGCCTACATTATGTGTTTGTAACAATAGCCATTCAACCGCTTCTATCCCCTCATTATGAGGGATCGATGTGTACAGATTGCATACATCTAATGAGAATAGTATGCAGTCTGATGACAACCCTCTGATGTCACTAATGGTAGTTAGAAAATCAGTTGTGTCCCTTAAATAGGTAGGAATGGCCTGAACTAGAGGTTGCAATACCTTATCTGATAAGATTTGTTCTAGACTTCACCTCCAGGTCTTCGTTCTTGTCCCATATGGATTTGAACTCTCACCGTAGTTCCCTGAATGCTTGTGATGATTCATTGCTAGTGTCCTCAAGCGCAATAACCCGGGTCTCAACCTCGAAGGTCCTGCTACTTTCCTTGTCTAAGCGTTCTTGCATTCTATCCACCTTGTATGCCATTCCATCTAGTTTTGTGTTGATGGCAGCAAAGCCGGACCTCATTTCCGCTACCGCCAGGCTCAGTTCTGATGGTGGGTTGCTTGCACTCGTGCCGGCAGTCTCTGCCTCTTGGGGTGGTGCTGTGGACGATATTATAGGGGCTACTTGGGGTGCTGTCAGTTTATCACTTCCTTTACTTAGCCCCTCCTTTTGAGTGAATGGTAAGCAGGACTGCCGCTTGTTTCCTTTCGCCATATAGCTTTAAACTGAGATCGTTTTTAAATTGACCTCCGGCCTAGGTGCTGTTCTGCCCAAGGGCCTACCCCGGGCAGTTGCAGGGCCTGGTTCAGATTGCAACCAGTAGTTCTTGTGTTGTTCCTGGATCCCTCACGGGAGCAATGCTGGTACCATATGGGTTTTCGGCCCTGTTGCGGGTTCGAGCACCTCGTTCTTAATGTGACGTCAGCATGGGAGCACCCGTGCACCCCATGGGGGTGTGGCTTACTGTTGTCACTGTGCCTTATTCCAGGCTGCCCCTCTGTTCGCCAGTCATTGCAGATTGTGATTACACTTGGTTCCTGATAGTAACGGAACGCATCAGGTTCATCATCACCCAATTAGTGCACTTGTTTGTTGACCTTAACTACAGGGCACCACTCCGTGTCAATGGTATCTCCCCCTCCTGGTGTTCTCAGGATCGCCACCACAAATAGGGGTTTATCTTAGAGGCCGGGAGAATATGGAGCATCTGCAGCCATCCCGTACTGATTAGGAAGTTGTGCGACTCTTTGGGACTCCACATTAGTCCCCCATCTATATGGCCGGGATTGTACAAGGGACTGGTGGAATGCCTGTACCTCGGCAGCGCAGCCCCAAATGTAGGGCTTTGTATGGTGCGCAGCGGGGCCTCTGGGCTGGAAGCCCTATGTCTGGCCACCACCCTCTTGATAGTCACTGGGGAGCGGGTGGGGGAGCAGTATATGAATGCTGGCAGCCCTACAAGGGATAACGTGGAAGCGCTGACTTCCCACTTTATGGTGCCTTTTTAGTGTGCGTGATTCATGCCACCCTCAGAGGAGGGGATGGCGGTATCCGTTCTGGTGGGGCGGGGTTGACCCAGGAGGACCACAATGCTTCTGCTCGCAGGCTGCCGGGGCCGCTGCACACACGAGGGGGGCTGCCCATGGGGGCAGCTCGCGGGCACCCTTTAGCCGCTCCGACTTCCCCGCAGCAGGCACGTCTCTCCCCGGCCCCAGTCTCCAATAATGCTGTCTCCGGCTCCTGCGCCTCCCGCCAGGGACACCAGCCCGCCTCACCTGGGCTCCCCAACAGGCCGCGGCCACCGGCAGCACTCTCCCCTTGCTCCTTTCCCGATGTTATTGCCCGGGCTTACCCTTTTGTAATGGCTTGGCAGGTGAAGAACTATGGTCTGGTGGGTTGCCCAGAGCAATGCCAGTGGTTAAGATTAATATCATCAATGGTTGATTCCATTTGGCCAATGTGCCAGGTTGCCCTCGGGGGTGTGTCTTCCTTAAACATACCATTTAACATGTGTAAATGACGTGATTTACTAAGCATATGCCATCTATATACTCTTCCCTCACTTGATAACATTTTCTTGGTGTGGAGATTGATATTTAAGTCTCCCGCCACTATTAAGTGAGAGACTGCATTGTCCATGGCAACCAGATCAAGTAATGTTATTATGTCATCAAAGAATGCGTTATCATCTATGGTAGCCGCATTCCAATAAATATTAAGGACCGCATAGCTAATTCCCTCAACTCTGACCTTCACAAAAATCATATGTTTGTTTGGGCAAGCCCATAGTTCCGATGAGACTCGCTTACAAATTTTTATAGCTGTAAGTAGACCAGAAGATGGTCTACCAGAGGATGGTCTATAAGCAGCGTTGACATGAATATCAAAACCATTCCAAACTGGAGGATCTATGAGCCAGGTTTCTTGTAAAAGAATTAAGTCATGTATTCCAAGCTGGTTTGGGTCATTGTTAAGGAGGTGAGTGAACCCTCTCGTGTTCCAACTCAGCAGGGAAAGCTGATCCTGCCAACAGGCAGGATCTAGTTGGAGATGTTCATGTGCACATTTACAATGGCACATACTGACCTTTGGAATTTCTCCATGTATTCCCCGCTCTAATGATCCCCCTGTTTGTTGTACTGAATGTGATTGGGAATTGTCAGAGGGTGAGCTTGTAATGTTGTTTTCTGTTATCACCTCAAAGCCCAAATTATATAAATGTGCTTTAGTTGACCAAATAAGGTTTTGTACCACCCGTGAGTTCAACCACAATCTCACAATATTGAGATTTTCATCTCTCACAAATTCCACATATTCAATATTAGCTGATTGAATATCCTCCAACTGCGGTATTTCAGAAAATATGGCCATGACAGATTTTCTATTGGGGTCATGTTGCTTGTGAGGTGCTGATCTACAAGCCAAGATTAGGGAATACGATGCCAGTCTTTTTTCCCCCACTGACTTTGGGAGATGAACTAACGGGATGTGATTATTTCCGTTATTATGTCTCGGTAAATCATTTTTTGTTTTCACCTGTATTTGTTTTAAGGCAGTCTCTACCAACTCCATCATTTCTGATGCCTTATCTAGGCCCGGTGGAGAAGAAACTCTAGGTGTTATTTTTGTGTGCAGGTTTCCCCTGGGATTTAAATCATCTCCTGCTACTATCGCAGTAACAGTAGGTTGATTTGAAGGCAAGTGTACTTGAGTATTGCCCCCTCCAATTTGCAAAGGGTCCATATGTTTTGTGGTCTTTTGCTGTGGCTCAGACCTTGCATCTTGTTCATTCATTCTACTAGGTACCAATGATCTTATTGTGGGCACATTATCTGACCTTGAGAGAATTGGTGCATAATGTCCAGACATATATGCATCAATTGCCGTTCTAATTTCAGGTCTGTATGCCCGAATAGCTTCTTCGTTTCTCATTTCCGTCAGATTGATTTTAGGCACATTGGAAAGCACCAAAGCTGCCTCTCCACTTTCTTTCTGTGGGTTTTCAGCATTGTGACGTTCACTTGCTTCATCAATGCATCCAGAGGTGCATAGTCTATGTGCTGAGATAACACATGAGCCTGGGCCGATTTAACTTGCATCTGATGTTTATTTTTTTTTTTATTGCTTGCGATGCCACGATCATGCTTTTCTTCGGCAGTGTAAGAGCCTTAAAGAATAGCTTGGAGTGAGAATTCGCTACAGTTTTAGTAGCACTCTGATTTTTGGATAGTTTACCATTGGTCACATTTTTGTTTGTTTTACCCTTGTTAGTGGTGAAGATGGTATACACTTTTTTTTTAACGTAGTAGTTATAGGTGCCACCACATTAGCTTCAGACTTGCTTGCGATTTCACTATCAAGCGAGTCTCTCACATTTACAGGAGTTTCCACAATAATCCCTTCAATATGCGGAATGACAGATTCTAATATTTGTGTTATTGTGCACGTTTTTACAGCCACTGTTGACATCTGTCTTTTTTTGTGTGTGTAAGCCTGATGAATATGAGTTGGTGCCAATACCCACCCCAATGTTATTTTGCCAAGCGTGCATCCGTTCCATCAAAATAGCCTGTTTCTCTAATTTAATGTCAATTGTTTCATACAATTTCCCAGAGTTTGTATAGCAAAATTCATAGCCTGCAAAGTAGCTTCCACCAACCTCTCATTTTGCAAGCCTGGTTGCTCTAAACTTCTTTTAGTTGTCAGAGATATGGGTCTCCTTGGGGTGGGGTGCACAAAGGACACTGATATAGGAGAGCTTGTATAATTAGGCTCAGGTGTTTCAAAAAGGACAGGTGACGCTGACAAATGATCAGGTAAAGTATGCCCAGAGAACCCAGACCCCTCATCCTCAAGGTCAATTACAGGTACATCCTGTATACTGTTCTCTTGTAATTTCTCTATAGTATTCAACTTTGCAGTGGGAGGGAGCACTTTTAACATGACACTATCACTTACACATGGATGATTAGTTGACATTTGGACATCATTATACACATTAGACTTGTTTGTATCATTCACAGCAAATATGGAAGAAGAGGGCAACTTACACCTCTCCACCCGATGTATGCGATCGCACTTTAGGTCCATGAGCGCCTTTTTTTCCACTGTTGTTGCAATCGCAGCCTTGGGTGATTTTCCCTTCGACTTGGCAGGTTGCGTTGAAAACACTGGTTTGACAAGTGCACGCGACCTCCCTGTAATATCTTTATAAAATGTGCGAATGTCAGCGTCTTTTAGTCTTTTGTCTGTTGTTTTCAGCATTTTTGAGTCTACGCGGGGAACCGGCATGGAAGAGATGGGAGTGGCAACCCGCGTGCGCATACTCGGCACGGACATGCCTACCCCTTGAACAGAATGAATGGCCCCATAAGGCTGTAACTGAGTGTGCTTTTTCGAGCGCAATTGCATACCCCAGACACAGCACGAATATTATCATGTATCTGCCTTCTTCATCTGCTTCTGTCCCCAGCTGCTGGAACGGTACCGCTGGGCTCACCCGTGTGCGTATTTCGAGTAGGATGCTCCACCGCCTTGGCCCCCCCAGCGTTCCGAGAGTTTGTTCGTGGCTTTCAGCGTGAGGTGGGTCTCTTGTAGGAGTTCGATCGATACTTTCTTCCTCCGTAAAAAGGAGTGGATTTGGTTCCTTCTAAGATAGGATCCCATCTCCCTGACATTCCATGTGATTACTTTGAGTTGTGTTGCCATTGCCTGTCTGTGGCTTTATCTGTGGTTCGCCCCCTGTCTCGTCTGCAGGGTGACCTAGGTTTCCGTTGTTTCGGGTCCCGCGCCACTGCTTCATCCCTGTTGGTCTCGAGTCTTGTTGTTGTCTTGTTCTCTCTTTCTTTGGGTGTTTTAGTCTGGAGGATTGTGTTAACGATAACATAAAAAACATAACTAGAACTGGTGCGCCCAGCGTCTGTCATCGCTGTGCAGTGCTCGGGCGCACTCGAGCCGTCTGGTCCCGTCCGGGTTTCTAGCGTGAGCAGGGTCGTGCTGTCAACTGGCCCGCACTGTTCTTTTCGTGGGTTGGTGCTGTGTGCTCATCTGTGGGAGGCCGAACGAGTCCCATAATCATTTAGCTATCTCGTGTTGGTGTGTTTCTGTCCATTTGGTTTGCTGGTCTGCGGTCAATGTCGTGGACGGAAACAGGGAGGGAGGGGAAGCGGCAGCGGGCCTAGCGTTCTTCATGGGCTCTGCTCTGGTTTTCCTGGGAGGATGCAGTCTGCACTTCAGCTAAATTATTGTGCTCCATCCACATGTTGGCGGCTGCCGGTGTTTCCAGGAATATTGCTCGCCCTTTATAGATTGCCTTCAGCCTGGACGGGTATAGCAACATGTATTTTAAGTTTAATTGTCTTAGTCTAGCCTTGATTGGAACAAACTAATTCCTCGCCCTTTGTACAGATTGTGTGTAGTCGGGGTAGATTGTGATCTTGGAGTTGTCGCGTTCTATCGTACCACCCTCTCTTGAAAATTTCAGAATTACTTCCCTATCTCGAAAGTTGAGGATCTTTGCTATGATGGGGCGGGGGTATGAGCCCGGGGGTGGTTTCTTTTGCAATGACCGGTGCGCTCTCTCTACGGTGAAGCCTTGCGTTAATTTTTCTGCTCCAATTTCCTGCTGTAGTAGGGCTTCCACATAAGCCGTCGGGTCCGGGGTTTCCATTCCTTCTGGCACTCTGAGTATTCTGATGTTGTTGCGCCTAGCGCGTCCTTCTGCCTACTTGGACCTTGCTTCCAGTGTGGCCACCTTCCTTTCAAGTGATGACATCTTAGCTTTCAGGTCCGCTGTGTCCTCTGTGGTCTCTTGTAGAGATGTCTCTATATTGGTGACCCGTTCTGTAAGGTTGCGGGCATCTTGACGCACAAGTTGGATGTCAGTTTTCACCTCGCCTATTCTAGTGTCAATGAACGTTCTTAAGGCTATTGCTTCGAGTACCTGGCTGTCTTTCCCATTTCCTTCTGCTTCAGTCTGGTGGGCGGCGTCTGCAGTCTGTTTGCGTGGAATGGTGAGGCTTGGCCGTGATGAAGGGGTCCATCGTGGCAGCCCTCCCTTTGGTTCTGGATGAGGACATTGTGGAGCCGTTTGTTGCCCTTGGGTGGGTCGGATGGCAATTTGGCGCTGGTTTTATTCACTCTGGATTTGTTTGGATCATGGGCTCTGGTTTTCGCTCGCTCTAGTGTTGTTTGTTTTTATTTCCAGCTGGGTTCGCTGGTGCCCCAGCGCTTGCTCCCAGTTGTGGCCCCTGCTTGGGTTATTTTAGCGCAGGTTCATTCGGGTTAGTCTTTCCAGGATCAGCCCCTAGGTGCGTCTTACGTCTCTTTATGTTGTTGTCTCAGCGGGGGCCCGGCTGCTGTGTGGTGTTGTAGGGGTTTGGTGATCTCAGGTTGTTGTATAGTCAGTGTTCAGTTACGGTGACCCTTGGACTAGCACCAATATGTTGATCTAACGCGGAAGGGTCATTGGGGTGCGCAGTTTGTTCAGTGTGGCTGTGTTTGTGTTCCCCCAGCAGCAGCGGCTCACCTTTAACTTGCTTGTATCGGCCAGGGCCCCTCTGTGTTTCCGCCTTGCGGCTGCTCTCTTCACCTCTTCGTGGTGTGTGGGGCTGCCGGGTGCGGGGGTCACGCTCGCGCTTCCAGCTTCTTTTCTGATCTGGTGTGCCCCTATGTGCCTGGCTCCCCGTGGGGGGTGTTGGGACTTCTCAGCTGTTTGCCCTTGATGTAGTGCTGGTGCTGCTTGCCACTTCGACCCGTGAGGTTTTGTGTGTGGCCGCTCTTCCTCTAGTGCTGCACCAGGGTCTGGGCTCCTACTCTTCGGTGGGGATGCGGGCTGCTGGTTTCTCTGTTGCATCGCAGCAGGGGGCCTTCTACCGCCTGAACTCAGTGCTGTAGCTCCCCTTCTCTCCCTTAGTGGCGGTTCTCAGATACGTCTGCCATTTTCGGCTGCATTTCTGTCTGGGGGTGACTGCTCGTGTGGGGTTCTTCGGGGCTTGCAATCGCGGTCCCCCTCCGGGTTGCTGGTGTCCCGTTGGGATGCGCTCCGGTTCTGGTCGGCCCTGCTTTTTCTAGCGCTTGGTGCCGGGTCGAGGGAGACTCACTTGTGGTTGGCTTGGGTTCACCTTCCGACGTGGACGTCTCAGCCTTGGTGGTCTTGATGTCTGCCTGGTTGTAAGCCCCGGCGCCACTGTCACTGTGCCCCCTCTATCGGCCACGATTCCAAAGTCGTGCAGTCCTGCTGCGCTTGCCCCGGTTCCGGAGCTCACTGTGAGGACGCTGCGTCGCCTCCAGCCTCTGCGGTCCGCTGCCTGGATTTGCTATCTTGTGGTGCCCCTCGGTTGGGTTCGGTGAGTTGGCTCAGGCTGGTCTCTCCCACTATTCCGGTGACGGCTCCCTCGTGCCGAAGGATTCACTCTGTTGCGCCCGCCATTTTGGGAATTCTTTCAAGGGGGAGGGGCTGACCAGGCAGACAAATTTTGCAGGTCTTTCTCGATCCGATTTTTTTCCGGGGTTAGCAGCAATGTGTTGAGTTTCTGTTCCGCTGCCGCTAGACCAGCTTCACCAGGATTATCATGGGTGTTAAACACCTTTACAGGATCATGTTATGGCGACTCGGCCGGAGCTCAGTGTTTCTACCTCCTCACGCCATGAGCACCAGGCCACGCCCATCCCGGAGGCCTTCATGGGCTATTTTGACCCCTGAAACATTTATTCAGAATTCATGGCCCCCGATTCCTATCCTGTCATTTGTGACCCAAAGGGGAGAAATAGGGGAGTGAGTTGCCTGGGAAAGGGGAGGAAGAAGACTCAAGTGACACAAGGGCAGAGTTCCTGTATTGAGATCCCTTCATCCTCCATCTGTCCGGGTCATGAACCTCCTCAGGACTCCTGTCTCTATAATCACTCCGCATACAAAATAAAAAGATTGTCCTATGAACCAAGACCACTCCCTGGAGGGGTGGCGGGAACACAATCTCCCCTACAATCCCGTTTTACCTCAAAACCCTTTCCGTTAGCCTACATGGGGCATTTTCCAACCCAGTCCATCACCCCCTACCCATTTCCAACAAATACTAGGACGAGGAAGAGGCAACCAGTAGTAGTGAACATTTCCCATAGGAACAACATGGGGAATGTAAGGGAAACTGGCTGTAGAAAGAACTTAAGCTGTCCCATTGATGGAGTCAGGCATTCACTAATTATCACTCACACCTGACTCCACTTGACTGCTTTTCCAACTATAAAAGGTGTTGGTTCTGTACAACTGAAAGAGCTGAGCTGGGGACATTGTTTAGACCACAGAAGCCAAGGAACAGAGAGCAGCAGGATCGATTCAGAGGAGAACTGTGTGCCGAGGCGCTGGCCCATTGTTTCTGAGGGGCTGCATTGCGGCTAGGGAGCCGCGTCTCCAGAGAGCCGAAGCAAAGTATCTTGCAGGCTGCTGTTGGCGGTTGGAACATTGCTCGTTCCCTTGGGACCTGTGCCGGCGCCATGGGTGTCTGGGGGGCAGGTGGTGAGACCCTGACCTCAGGCCCCACAACCAGGAGGTTCCGCTTGTCACTGTGCTGCTGCCAGGGTGAGTCTCATGTGAAAATAAGAGAGAGAGTCTCTGGAGCATGCGACTGTCGGAAGTAGAGCGGGTGAAAGGAAACACATAAAGTGGCACGGAGTGGAAAAGAGGAAAGAAGAGGAAATTAGTCAAGTTTGAAAGAAGAGTGACAAGATCCAGAGAAAGTAAGAGAAAGTCAGAAAGCAGAGCTCACAAGGGACGCGAAGGAAAAGGACTATATAAAATTGAGGGCGCGAGCGACCCGAAACGAGAGAAAAAGGTGCAAGCAACCCGGCAGAGTAGAAAAGGTGCCAGTGGGCAGGGGAAAGTAAAGAAAGTGCAAATGTACACAGGAAAGCAAGAAGGAAGGTGCCAGTGGGCACGGAAAGGTAAAGAAAGTGCAAGTGTGCAGGAGAAGGAAATAAAGGTGCCAGTGAGCACAAGGAAGAAAGTCAAGAAAACGAAGGGGAACAAGAAGGGGTGCAGAAAGCACCTGAAGGAAAAGTTAAGATCAGGAAATAAAAAAGGGGTTAAAGCTCGGAGTGGTCGCGCTTAGGAGGTGCAAATACCCTGATGTTTTCGAAAGCCTCTGATGCTAACCCTTTGAGAGTACTGTATATGAAGAAAAAAGGCACATCCTGACAAACTGTTCTCTTTTTAGCTCAAGAGGGGCCCAAGTTTGGGGGAAGGGAACCCTGAGAGGCCTGAAAGCTGAACCTTGTTTTTGAACTGGTAGTGGGCCTAAACCCAGGGAAGGGAACTCTCAGAAGCCCAAGAGTTGAACTCGTGTTTGAAGCTCAAGTGGGGCCAGAGCTTGGGGAAGGTAACCCTAAGAGGCCTAAAAGCTGAACTTGTGTTTGAATTTGGAAGAGGCCTGAGCTTGGGAATGGAACCCTGAGAGGCCCAAGAAGTGTATTTGTGTTTGAATTTAGAAGACGCTTAAGCTTGGGGAAGGGTACTCTAAGAGGCCTATCAAAGTGGAATCTTGATTATTTTGTGTTGCCAAAGAAACTGAAGCTTGGGGAAGGGCACCCTAAGCCATTAAAGACATTAACATTGATTGGACATTGATTGAACTATGGAGAGGGTCCTATGAACAGTCCCTTTTGATTGAAGTCATCCTTTTGAAGCTGAACAACCTACATCTGGTGAGAGGACCACCAGAAACCAATCCTGGTTTCCTATTTTTGTTGAACCACCACTTATTGCTTTTGAAAGACTTCCTAACACATTTTTGTCAAAGAGTGAGGACAAGCATAGGTTTAGACACAGACAGATTTTTATTTTGGACTTTTAGCCTTCGACAGCCGTTGGAAACATCAGTTAAGGGAATCATCCCGTTAGTGTTAGTGCCAGTTAGGCATTATACCAACCCAAAAACATTTAGAAATGAAGATTTTGGAAAATGTATCTTTGAGTCTGTGCCTCTCTTGATTCCATGCTTGTCTCACACTCCATAGTTATTCTATACTATTAGCCTTTTTCACTTATTTGTATTTTAGGAGCGTCCATTGATAACCTGTTTCATGTACACTCACATACATGAATTGCTGCTGCAGTAATCACAAGGGACTCTGTCACCACAATCATACACAAAAACTGATCTGTTATGAAACTGCCAGGCCGTATGCAAACACGCACATAGCCCTTGGAATAAAGGTCAATAGAATTCTCACATGCCGTCCAAATGTGCCTACTAGTTTCTATAGATTTGGCACACAGACAACATAATCTTTCTTCCCGAGGGATGTTCTGCCAAGCACCAATATATTCTAATACCAGTAAAATATTGAATTGGGTACATGATGAAGGGTCTTAAGGTATGAGAACATGGCCTAATCAGATAACTGCATGGCTTTTGATGTTCAAAGCTTTATTTAGCCTACTACTCATAACGCTGATTATTCTCAAGTTAGTCAATTGTTCTCACACAGTCCCATTCATGTGACTTAAACTTGAGTTTATGTAAGTAAAAGCCAATGTCTGCTGTCTAATTCAATGGCAGTCCGATATTAACCACGGCCAATTCAAGATGGGCTTGGTTACCCATTCAATAGTGTACATGTCCATTGGACATAGTAAATATATCAGGTGTATCCGTTGAGACACTAGATTGGCTTATTTTTTTATAAATAACTTACTGCAAGATAGTCTCCTGATAGTATATAAGGAAGTGTTGCCTAATTCCATTCTCAAAGCAGCCACAGTTACACTCATAGGTTAGCCCAAAAGAGACCCAAGTATTTTTCCTTCTAGTTTATCAAGCCAGCTCTACCAAATCTCTTGATAAATCCCCTCCATACCAGCCATCGTTGAATAGCCTTTGCTTTGACGTAGGCATATGTAAGGAAGGCATGGTATCAAACAAAGTAAGACAGACAGAAGTGATCACAGTTCAACAGTGTTTTTTAAACTGTAAAAATGGATGAGATAAACGCCTAATCTAAATCTAAGATTGGAGCAAGCCACAACCATCAAATAATAATAATACAGTCCTAGTGGAGTCTAGTCAAATAAAAAGGACTATACTAAAAAAATACATTGCCAATCCTTACCTCTATGCTACAAAGGTGTGTGGGATAATGTTCACAAGAAAAGAAAGAAGTGTCACAAAATGATAAGTCAGGATGGTATGGTTGGGGTCTCCCTTCGTCACTTTTGAAGCATGGGACAAGGCGGGACTCTCGAGCACAGCACACTACTGGGATTCTTCGGCACAAGCTCACAGTTCCTTTTCCAATATCCGGGCCTTCTGTGCCAAAGTCTCTTGCTTCAGAGGGCCTGATATATCATATACAACAAACAGTTCCTTCTATAAATCTTCATGTCCGGTGATTAATCATCACCCGAGGAACCCCTCAGCTGGGCTCCGATCCATTTCACACATCAGCCTCCCTTAATCGGGCTCAGACCAACATCACACTGCGGACATCCCTCAGTCGCGTTCACGTTTGTCACCACAATGCAGTTCACTTAACTTTCCAATTAATCATCGTCTTGCAATATTCAGAAATCTTAATGTCTTTTTAAACAATTCCCCTTCACTTAGGCCACCCTCGTCCAGGCTCAGACCGTCCTTTATCTGCCTCCCAAAACACTTGCCCATTCACACTGAGACTTCGGAAGGGCGGTCACCTCTCGCTGGGTCACTCCATGATTCTATGGCAAGTGCAAGTTTCACATTTATCATAATTTACACACATTTCCCTCAGTAACACAGTTCACTTCACAACGTGTCAGACTTTCGACTGTATAAGGGGTTTTGGCTTGACCCTTGTATGACCACTTTGACAACTCACACCGACCTCCCATAGGGCCCCTTGTTTTTTGTAGTTTTCTCAATTCATGATCTCCTCCTTGTTCAGGAGCGGGGCATTTGTCAGAGTCTTTCGAATGAGCGCCCACGTGGTGCCGGCCACTCTAACGTTGATACCTCGTTTGTTCACAAAAGACCTTTGTCTATTATCTTCTTTACGCACAATGTTGCCACTGCAACCTTGAGTTTAACACAGTCCGGTCGATTACTAGTCTTTCCATCAAAGTTTTTCCATCGAGGGTTAGTTCCATTGAATCTTTTCCAACGACAGATGTTTCATCGAATTCTCGTACATAAAGTGCAAAGTGTTTATGCATATAAACCCTTTGATCGAATAGGGTTTCATTATATAAACACTTTACATTTTTTGCATGGAAAGTATATGAAACATGCCTAACGTTATAACGTTACAGGGAGCTGTCCAGTGCTGAAATCTATAAAGTATTTCAGCACTAGCCAACTTCCGCTAATAACTTGTGCTGTTTATTGCCCACCCCCAAACCCCAAGGCCCCCTCCCCAAGCCCTCTCCCAACCCCCATTTTCAAAATGTAACCCTTGTCCAGTGCTGAAATCTATAATGTATTTCAGCTCTGGACAGCTACTTCTAATTTGTGGTTTTTATTGGGAGCGTCACCTCCCCAACCCCCATTTTCAAAAATTAACACTTTCCTCAACCCATTGTCATTCATTCAATGAATATGCTTTTTGATGGAAAAGCATTTCAATGAATGAATTTTGATGGATAATGATTTTATGGAAATTGTTTTGATGGAAAGACTGTATACCAGTCCGGTCTACTATCAGCTTCTTCTGAATCACTGGCTGTGCTGTACTCTGTACCACGGCGGCAAGCTATTTTCCCCGCCCTGTCTATCACTGCGGGGGGGCCCATGTACCATTGACATCTGTCACACCAATCGCCAGCTGCGATTCCCGGTCTTATGGTTCTTTTATCAAAGGTTTTGCGGGTCTGCTTGAAAAGGGCAAGGGCGAGTCACTCCTTGTCGTTCTTTGTTTCCACCGCCTTTCACCTCCGTTTGAACTGCCATCCCAGAATTACTGTTACTGTTACCTCATGCGTTCGGCCTTGCTCAAAGTGTGCTTTCGTGCCCCGCCTTTTATCCCTGTGGGGAAGGGCCGTCAGGTGTGTGTAGTTATCGGCAGTTGCCTGGCTCTGCCTGACCCTTGTGTTGGGACATGTCAGGTAAACGGCTCTAGTGTTAGTCCGTTGTCTTTTGCGGTGTGAGAAAGTGTTTGTGTAGGAAAGGGGAGGGGGGAGAGTTTCTAAATCTCCTACGTGGTAGGATGGGGAAAAGGTGTCATACGGAAGGGGGTACTGCGTCTCACCCTTGGGTGTCCTTCTTCCACTCCCCCCGATCCGGGTGATCCTCCCGCACTGGTCCACCCCCAGGAACTGGATCCAATAGCAATGGCCATGTCCTGGCCACCTGAATGACAGATCCCCGGAGACTAGCAAGTGAGACACCTTCAGGTTTCTCACACATATTGTGAATGTGTAGGAGCACTGAAGACTGGTAGCCCAAGGTAGACATAAGTTTTGACCTGCTCCAGTTTTATATCCTTCGCTACATTGTTAAGGGAAGCTTTACTTGAACATTTCTTCATTTTTATGCACCAATGAAGGACATGTTTGAGGAAACCTTTCTAGCAGTCCTTCACAGTTTTTGACCATAAATGTGAGTGCCATGGTTTGTCGGATTGGCAGTACCAGTGATTGTACATAGCAGAAGTAGTTTGTAAATAATTATAATTACTACGTTGTTTGTCATGATATTGCTGCCTTCCCGCATGCATGTTCTCTGCCCTGGATAAAGATACTTAATCCCTTGTGTGCCATCAAATAGTACTTAGCATGAACTCAGTCGGCCTAATTAACTTGCACGCCTTTCTGGATGGTCTTTTTTAAATATAACTATATTAGAAATTGCACGAAATGTAGCCCATAAGCCAGGAAGTGTTATTAGGTGGGAAGCAGTGTATATGGCAGGATTCTCTACGAGAATAGTGCAAATGGCAAGCAAACTATACTTGTATTATCTAGCTGCCTGGGATATGCTTGCTCACAAGTTGGCTAGATGTTTTATTTTCACTTTCATGAAAGGCTAAGGTTAAGGTTTGTTCAATTTAGGTATTTACAAGCTGGACGTTATATTCTCTATGTCTGTGCATTTTTTGATCACATTCGAACAATATTGTTAGGCAGCATAGGAGAAACATGTATACAGTGGGATTCAGTTATCTGCAGCCTTTCCTTAACCATTGCAATGTCTCTTCCAGGCAGAAGCAAAGCTCTGAAATTCTGAAGTCACTTGAAACAGAGAGGTAAAGTAACAAGTCTATTATTTTGTTAATGCTTACCGTACAGAAATACAGCAGGGGGGTTGGTGTATGTGACTTCTGAATTTGCACACTCTTCCACATAGGTGCTCTTATGTTTCTGCTTGAAAGGACCCTTTATTGTATGCTTAGCCCTTAGTCTTGATTTGTATAGCTTGATTCATGATATAACAGAATAAGGTAGACCCAAATTACTGTCGCTTTGGATTCTCCCTCAAATCTCACCTCTACTTCAAACATTTTGCAGCTCGCACCTCTTACAAACGCATACACTCAGGAAGAGCCAAGATAAAATGCAACAACTCATGTACAAGCTGAACACCAGGACAATCTCAAGAACTTGCTATATGATGACCGAAACAAAGAAAAAAAACCTTGGAGAGTCAGCCCAGGTACAAAAGAAACAGCCCATTAAAATACCATTAAAATATCCAACATTAAATCAGTGGAAAATAAAAAGAACGTCAGAAGAAAAACAGATCGCCCCCATTCACTTAAACAAAGTATGCACATATGTGAAAATACAGGCAAAATTGCATTTAAAACAGTGAAAATACAATTTCATATTTCAAGGCTGACTCCGTGCAATGCCCTTCCACATCAGTACGAGAGACGGTATGTTATGCAGGCAGCATTTGTAACACGCTCAGCTGAAATTGGTTTGGCCTTTATGCGTTGTGCCAATCAATACATTGCATTATAAAATCATGCAACACAGTGCAAGATAAAGGTCGGCAATCGTAAATGAGCATGATCCATTCAGCCATTCTAGTTATGCTTCGCACAATGAGGTTTTGGGAAGATTTTCTTTTTGCTTTTTTCCTCCCAGGGACTTGCATTCGGCACCCTAATTATGTGCTATTGTTTTCTTGCTGAGCTGACTTTTTGGAGGTAAGATCCTCTCCCTGCTTTATGCTCACTCTTGTGAGGAAACTGATCAGTCCCTAAGACTATGAGTACTGGGAGAAAAAGTCTCCCTTGGTGGATTTCTGTATTTTTGAAGCTGTAAACATCCCCTTAAAGTGAACTGTGGTTAGGATTCTGTCAGGGAAGATGTTCTTTTTGGAACTTTTTCCTCCATAGATTTATATGCGACACCCTTTCTTTTCGTTTGTTTTGCACCCTGTCCTGACTTTCTGGAGGCAAGTAAGTTGTTCTGCATTATTTCCCTTCTGCGATTTGCTAATTTTTATGGGGAAGCTCACTAGTTCCCACGACTGTCAGTTCTGAGAAATTTTGAGGGCCTCATTACGAGTTTGGTGGCAAATCGGCAGTCAAATCTGCCGAATTACTTCTACTCGATTACTGTTGCCGCCACTTGGTCAAACAGATTTACAGCAGGAGTACAAGTGGTGGTAGTGCAGTGTTAATCCTCATTTTCGTAGTCCATAGAACTCCATGGGGTTTTCAGTGGAATTACTGTGTGCCGATTTTGCCTATTTTGGCGGTTAAGTGGAGGATTTACCTCCAGCTTTTTGCTGGAGGTAAACCCTCCACTTTACCATCTAACTTGTAGTATGACGGTGCGGTAGTAATACAGCAGTGATGAAATTACTGCTGCATTACTGCCGTTTTTATCCACACCGCCTACTCTTAATGAGCACCTATGTCTCTACGAATTCTTGTTTTTTTACAATTGCACACAGTACAGTGAAGTGCAATTAGATTAGTTGGTATCCATATATCATTTTATTTGATGGCTTTTTGGTTACTTTTGTAAACTGATGCAGGTGAGGTGGTGGCAGCTGTGATATTTATCAAAATTTTGTGTTATTTTCCTGTTGCTCTTTTGCATTTACTGCAAATGGCTACTAAAAGTGGCTTGCCCCTAAAATGCCAATTACAAGAAATCCCACTAATCAGCTTCCTTCCCTTGCCGGACAGAGTGAGTCAACTTAGATGTATATGTACTTAATTTTTTGCATTCTTAAACCCAAACAAAAGGGCACTTCACCATTTAATTATCAGAAAATACACATATTTTAATATTTATCATACCAATTTGACAATTCCAATATACAACGTTAAAAATGTTCCAAACATCAATTCAACAATCAATTTTGTGTGTACATCTTTCTTCATTGCGACTAACAGCATAGAACTATATGCTTAAAAAAACCTTTTCTATGCCTTATTGGGGTGTATTCTCTTTTATAGAAAAGACCCCGCTCTTATTTAAGCCCTTCCCAATTTCTCTGGGCCAAACGGACTGTGCCAACACTTTTATAGAAATGTGTTTCTAGGACCAGCATGGGAATATATCTTTTAAGAATAGGCAAGGCAAGTAATCCCTATTGCAAATCCTGCTGGTGCTGTCTTCAGGGCACTTAGGTTTTTGTTCATATTCTGGTTTTCACACCCTTAACGGTTTGCCGTAATGTACAATCTTTCTAAAAGACAAATAAAACATTTCCACTTTAGAACATAAACAAGTAAAACATTTTTATGCAAAAAATACATCAGATACATCTATTACAACTTCATCTCTATTACCAATATAGACAGCAGGGATGCATTAATACTCAAGTGGTCTAAATTATCCACTACTACACTTTCTCTCATATTCAATATGGTTTGTTCTCTCCATTTCATGTGTCTGCAAACATGCATTTTAGCCTTTAAAGCTTAATTTCCTTGGGCTGACCGTCTCTTTCCAGCACAGACATAAAAAACTTTTGCTGAAAGGGGGGGAGGGATATGTTTTAATATTCCTATCAAATGTCCCTATATGTTTACCTATCACCCAATTATTAATTTAAGCAAGCTGAACGCTCACCTTTTACTGGATCTTCAATTTCTTTCCGATCGGGCTACTTCCTCTAAGTCCCGTGTGGGCACTATTACTGCCCAATGGTGTTCTCTATGTCACGAGCCAGGGTGGTCTCCCTACTAGTTTGTAGCTTAGCTCTGTAACAGGAGGAGAGAAGCCACCATTACTTATCACAGGAATATCGGTGATCACCTCAACATTCTCTTGTTTAAAATTGAGTGAAGCTTACCCGAGTGATCAAGTCCACTGTCTTGAAATTTCCTTTATTTCTATTGGGGGATTTTATCTCTCATCACCCTTCATGGAACCGCCAAAAGCGTGTTCTAAATAAACCAGCACAAAGGGGAACAGCGTTAAATTCCCTTTTAATGGATACCGCATTACTCAATGTGTCCATTGTCCCTCTCTCTTACCTCATGGGTACATCTATGCCGGCTGTTGTCCCGTGCACAGTGTATCTGAAGCCGGGCGTGCCGCGATGAACGTCTGCTGCTCGATAAAGCTGCGGGCCTACTGTCGCATTTGGTCCATTTTAAGTAGTGGTCATGTCACATGATTTTACGCGCGTATCTACGTGATATCACGTGATCCGCAACCCTTCTCTTAAAGGTATACCACTTTCTTTTGGTTTAGTGTCGCTGATAATCAAATAAAGCAAAAATGCGCAATATACCAGTATTACACATTAAGCAAGCTGGATATTCACCTTTTACTAGATCTTAAGTCCCGTGTGGGTACTGTTACTGCCCAATAGGGTTCTCTATATCAGGGGCCGCCCGAGGCGTGTTCTAGTTGGACCAAAAATGATCAAAGGTAACAGCATTAAATTCCCTTTTAGTGGATACCTCATTTATTCAATGTGTGCATTATCTCTCTATCTATCTCCCCTCGTGGGCATATATGCCGGCTGTTATCCATCTCTCTCGCCGTTATATACTAATCACTTATTCCCACAGAGACCCTTATAGAATGTTACATATTTCACAGGGTACATATTGTAAAAGAACTTGCGACTCATATATCTTGTTCACCTTTTGTGATGTATAAAAAGGGACCACTCAATGGAGATATTTAATCCGTTTCTTACAGTGTCTAGAGAGTATATCCATTTCTGTTCTGTTTGTCTTAGCTTTAGATCTCTGTTACCTCCTCTTGGTTGCACATTTATTACTTCTATAATGAACCAGTGGATGTCATGTACTGAATGGTGGGCGCTTTTAAAATGGGCCACTAAAGGTTTATCGGGTACCTGGTTCTTCACACAGGATCTGTGTTCACAGATTCTCTGACGAATGGGTCTCTTCGTCTTGCCAATATATAACAGGCCACATGGGCATTTGATGCCATACACTACCCACTTAGAGTTACAGTTTGTAAAGTGTTTCAATTCCCATATTCTCCCTTTGAGGTCTACCTGTTTCATGTTAGATGTTAATTCACACACAGAGCAGTTACCACATCTGAAGTGACCTACCACCGGAGGTAAATTCCACAGTCTCGATTGGTTGGTGGACCTATCCTTGCCCACTGGTTTATATGTATGTACAAGTTTGTCTCTCAAATTAGGCATACGACGAAACGCAAACCGAGGTTTACTAATTGAGAAATCTTCTGTGTTGATAATATTCCAGTTCTTCAATATGCATCTCCGCAGATCGTTGCTGATCGGAGAGAATGTGGAGACACAAGTGATCTTTTCCTCTATAACTCGCGGTTGTGGTGTCAAGCACCTATCTCTAGGAGTGTTTCTAGCTCTTTTCATGGATCTACGTACTATGGAGGGAGGATAACCTCTTGCCCTCAGTCTAGTTGTTAAATCTTTGCTATGAATCTCAAAAGCTTCTTTATGGGTACAATTCCTTCTGATACGTAGAAACTGTCCCACTGGTAAGTTTTGCCGCAGGGATTGGGGATGGAAGCTTTCAAACAGTAACAGAGTGTTTTTATCTGTAGCCTTCCTGAACAAAGTGGTGCCCAATTTGTTCTCTGTGTCTTTAAAAATCTCTAAATCCAAAAAGGGAATTTTTTCTTGGTTGGAGTTCATGGTGAAGTTAATACATTCATCTTGGTCATTGACCCAGGTGATGAATGAGTTTAGTTCTATTTCAGTTCCTCCCCACACCATGAAAATATCATCAATGTAGCGCACCCATGTTTTCATAAGGTGCTTAAAAGGATTGTGATCTGCATAGACTGAACGTGTCTCTAAATCGTCCATAAAAAGGTTTGCAAGATCTGGTGCGAAACTGGAGCCCATACTTGTGCCATGTTGTTGCAGGTAAAACCTGTCTTCTTCAATGAAAAAATTGTTGGTAAGGGCAAGTCTAATACACTCCAGAATGAATGCCGTTGGTACTGTCTTGTCCCTCCTTTTCTCTAAGTATTGACCCATGATTCTGACGCACTTCATCTGGGGAATACTCGTATACAATGCTTCCACATCCAAGGTGACTAAGGTGTCTGTGGAAGCCACAACTATCGTGTCTAGTATCTTAATCATTTGGGTTGTATCTTGGACATATGAACGCATCGTTTTCACAAATGGCCTCAAAAAGAAGTCGGCATATATTGACAAGGGTTCGAGAATAGATCCAATGGCTGCCACTATGGGCCGCCCCGGAGGGACCTTGTGGTGTTTATGAATCTTCGGTAGACAGTAAAAGGCTGGTGTGATAGGATGAGCTTGTAGCAAAAAGGCTTTCTCATCGATGTCAATCCACCCTTCACTTTCTGCGTGGTCCATAAGACTAGATATTTCATCTCTAATTCTTGGTGTAGGATCACATGGTAAGGGTTTGTAAAAAATGATTCTTTCAAGTTGTTTCTTTACTTCGGCCCGGTACAACTCTATGCCCCATAGGACCACTCCTCCGCCCTTATCTGCAGGTTTAATCACGAATAGTTTGTTTTCAGCTAGATTTTTTAAAGCTATCCTTTCCACTTTGGACAAATTGTCCCTGTGCTTATTTTTAGTTTGAACCAGATTTTTCATCTTGCTTATGATTTTGTTCTCAAAACTGATGATTTCTGGTGAAACCATCGAGGTGAGAGGAGTGAAAGTGGATGGTGGTTTCAAACCCGAAGTACTTCTATCTCTGGGTCTTTGATCATCATGATCTTTAAAGAAATACTTCAATCGAATCATACGGAAAAAGTTCCGCATTTCTATTTCTGTGGTAAACTGATCAGCTTTACTCACTGGAACAAAAGACAACCCCTTGCTCAGAACACGAATTTCCGCTTCTGTGAGGATGTGTTGGCTTAAATTAAAGATGGGAATCACCAATTCGGCAGACCCGGCTGCCACTGTCGTGTACGCATCCCGTGGCTGCCTGGTTGGCGGTTCCTCCCCCGTCTGCCCCGGTTCTGAAAAGGGCCTCTTTGTGGATTGCCTACATTGGCCCCCTCAGTACTTGAACCACCATCACTACTGTTGGATGAATTTGAATACCCCGGGTATTTCTGGACAACCCTAAATTTATGGCAAATTTTAGTGGTGTAGGGAATAAGTGTTCCCGAGATTGGATCATCCTAGTTATATCGACGGCAAATGAGGAAGCAAAAAAACAAAAAGTGGATCTAGCGGAATTAGAAAAGAAAATCAAAGAGGATTCAATAATACCTAATGCCAAAGCTCTATTGGAAAAAATAGAAGAGGACATGGGGAAATTTAAAACTTTCACCATGGACAAGAAATTGTGGAAATTTAAAAAAGATGTGCAGTACTATAAGGAAGAAGTGACCTATCCGTATTTGGTACCGGGTTTTTTTACACAGATGAATATGAACCCAGGCCAAAGCCAAGGTGGGAATAAGAAACGTCCCTTCAGAAAGTTTGTAACCTTTTCAAATTCATCCAACAGTAGTGATGGTGGTTCAAGTACTGAGGGGGCCAATGTAGGCAATCCACAAAGAGGCCCTTTTCAGAACCGGGGCAGACGGGGGAGGAACCGCCAACCAGGCAGCCACGGGATGCGTACACGACAGTGGCAGCCGGGTCTGCCGAATTGGTGATTCCCATCTTTAATTTAAGCCAACACATCCTCACAGAAGCGGAAATTCGTGTTCTGAGCAAGGGGTTGTCTTTTGTTCCAGTGAGTAAAGCTGATCAGTTTACCACAGAAATAGAAATGCGGAACTTTTTCCGTATGATTCGATTGAAGTATTTCTTTAAAGATCATGATGATCAAAGACCCAGAGATAGAAGTACTTCGGGTTTGAAACCACCATCCACTTTCACTCCTCTCACCTCGATGGTTTCACCAGAAATCATCAGTTTTGAGAACAAAATCATAAGCAAGATGAAAAATCTGGTTCAAACTAAAAATAAGCACAGGGACAATTTGTCCAAAGTGGAAAGGATAGCTTTAAAAAATCTAGCTGAAAACAAACTATTCGTGATTAAACCTGCAGATAAGGGCGGAGGAGTGGTCCTATGGGGCATAGAGTTGTACCGGGCCGAAGTAAAGAAACAACTTGAAAGAATCATTTTTTACAAACCCTTACCATGTGATCCTACACCAAGAATTAGAGATGAAATATCTAGTCTTATGGACCACGCAGAAAGTGAAGGGTGGATTGACATCGATGAGAAAGCCTTTTTGCTACAAGCTCATCCTATCACACCAGCCTTTTACTGTCTACCGAAGATTCATAAACACCACAAGGTCCCTCCGGGGCGGCCCATAGTGGCAGCCATTGGATCTATTCTCGAACCCTTGTCAATATATGCCGACTTCTTTTTGAGGCCATTTGTGAAAACGATGCGTTCATATGTCCAAGATACAACCCAAATGATTAAGATACTAGACACGATAGTTGTGGCTTCCACAGACACCTTAGTCACCTTGGATGTGGAAGCATTGTATACGAGTATTCCCCAGATGAAGTGCGTCAGAATCATGGGTCAATACTTAGAGAAAAGGAGGGACAAGACAGTACCAACGGCATTCATTCTGGAGTGTATTAGACTTGCCCTTACCAACAATTTTTTCATTGAAGAAGACAGGTTTTACCTGCAACAACATGGCACAAGTATGGGCTCCAGTTTCGCACCAGATCTTGCAAACCTTTTTATGGACGATTTAGAGACACGTTCAGTCTATGCAGATCACAATCCTTTTAAGCACCTTATGAAAACATGGGTGCGCTACATTGATGATATTTTCATGGTGTGGGGAGGAACTGAAATAGAACTAAACTCATTCATCACCTGGGTCAATGACCAAGATGAATGTATTAACTTCACCATGAACTCCAACCAAGAAAAAATTCCCTTTTTGGATTTAGAGATTTTTAAAGACACAGAGAACAAATTGGGCACCACTTTGTTCAGGAAGGCTACAGATAAAAACACTCTGTTACTGTTTGAAAGCTTCCATCCCCAATCCCTGCGGCAAAACTTACCAGTGGGACAGTTTCTACGTATCAGAAGGAATTGTACCCATAAAGAAGCTTTTGAGATTCATAGCAAAGATTTAACAACTAGACTGAGGGCAAGAGGTTATCCTCCCTCCATAGTACGTAGATCCATGAAAAGAGCTAGAAACACTCCTAGAGATAGGTGCTTGACACCACAACCGCGAGTTATAGAGGAAAAGATCACTTGTGTCTCCACATTCTCTCCGATCAGCAACGATCTGCGGAGATGCATATTGAAGAACTGGAATATTATCAACACAGAAGATTTCTCAATTAGTAAACCTCGGTTTGCGTTTCGTCGTATGCCTAATTTGAGAGACAAACTTGTACATACATATAAACCAGTGGGCAAGGATAGGTCCACCAACCAATCGAGACTGTGGAATTTACCTCCGGTGGTAGGTCACTTCAGATGTGGTAACTGCTCTGTGTGTGAATTAACATCTAACATGAAACAGGTAGACCTCAAAGGGAGAATATGGGAATTGAAACACTTTACAAACTGTAACTCTAAGTGGGTAGTGTATGGCATCAAATGCCCATGTGGCCTGTTATATATTGGCAAGACGAAGAGACCCATTCGTCAGAGAATCTGTGAACACAGATCCTGTGTGAAGAACCAGGTACCCGATAAACCTTTAGTGGCCCATTTTAAAAGCGCCCACCATTCAGTACATGACATCCACTGGTTCATTATAGAAGTAATAAATGTGCAACCAAGAGGAGGTAACAGAGATCTAAAGCTAAGACAAACAGAACAGAAATGGATATACTCTCTAGACACTGTAAGAAACGGATTAAATATCTCCATTGAGTGGTCCCTTTTTATACATCACAAAAGGTGAACAAGATATATGAGTCGCAAGTTCTTTTACAATATGTACCCTGTGAAATATGTAACATTCTATAAGGGTCTCTGTGGGAATAAGTGATTAGTATATAACGGCGAGAGAGATGGATAACAGCCGGCATATATGCCCACGAGGGGAGATAGATAGAGAGATAATGCACACATTGAATAAATGAGGTATCCACTAAAAGGGAATTTAATGCTGTTACCTTTGATCATTTTTGGTCCAACTAGAACACGCCTCGGGCGGCCCCTGATATAGAGAACCCTATTGGGCAGTAACAGTACCCACACGGGACTTAAGATCTAGTAAAAGGTGAATATCCAGCTTGCTTAATGTGTAATACTGGTATATTGCGCATTTTTGCTTTATTTGATTATCAGCGACACTAAACCAAAAGAAAGTGGTATACCTTTAAGAGAAGGGTTGCGGATCACGTGATATCACGTAGATACGCGCGTAAAATCATGTGACATGACCACTACTTAAAATGGACCAAATGCGACAGTAGGCCCGCAGCTTTATCGAGCAGCAGACGTTCATCGCGGCACGCCCGGCTTCAGATACACTGTGCACGGGACAACAGCCGGCATAGATGTACCCATGAGGTAAGAGAGAGGGACAATGGACACATTGAGTAATGCGGTATCCATTAAAAGGGAATTTAACGCTGTTCCCCTTTGTGCTGGTTTATTTAGAACACGCTTTTGGCGGTTCCATGAAGGGTGACGAGAGATAAAATCCCCCAATAGAAATAAAGGAAATTTCAAGACAGTGGACTTGATCACTCGGGTAAGCTTCACTCAATTTTAAACAAGAGAATGTTGAGGTGATCACCGATATTCCTGTGATAAGTAATGGTGGCTTCTCTCCTCCTGTTACAGAGCTAAGCTACAAACTAGTAGGGAGACCACCCTGGCTCGTGACATAGAGAACACCATTGGGCAGTAATAGTGCCCACACGGGACTTAGAGGAAGTAGCCCGATCGGAAAGAAATTGAAGATCCAGTAAAAGGTGAGCGTTCAGCTTGCTTAAATTAATAATTGGGTGATAGGTAAACATATAGGGACATTTGATAGGAATATTAAAACATATCCCTCCCCCCCTTTCAGCAAAAGTTTTTTATGTCTGTGCTGGAAAGAGACGGTCAGCCCAAGGAAATTAAGCTTTAAAGGCTAAAATGCATGTTTGCAGACACATGAAATGGAGAGAACAAACCATATTGAATATGAGAGAAAGTGTAGTAGTGGATAATTTAGACCACTTGAGTATTAATGCATCCCTGCTGTCTATATTGGTAATAGAGATGAAGTTGTAATAGATGTATCTGATGTATTTTTTGCATAAAAATGTTTTACTTGTTTATGTTCTAAAGTGGAAATGTTTTATTTGTCTTTTAGAAAGATTGTACATTACGGCAAACCGTTAAGGGTGTGAAAACCAGAATATGAACAAAAACCTAAGTGCCCTGAAGACAGCACCAGCAGGATTTGCAATAGGGATTACTTGCCTTGCCTATTCTTAAAAGATATATTCCCATGCTGGTCCTAGAAACACATTTCTATAAAAGTGTTGGCACAGTCCGTTTGGCCCAGAGAAATTGGGAAGGGCTTAAATAAGAGCGGGGTCTTTTCTATAAAAGAGAATACACCCCAATAAGGCATAGAAAAGGTTTTTTTAAGCATATAGTTCTATGCTGTTAGTCGCAATGAAGAAAGATGTACACACAAAATTGATTGTTGAATTGATGTTTGGAACATTTTTAACGTTGTATATTGGAATTGTCAAATTGGTATGATAAATATTAAAATATGTGTATTTTCTGATAATTAAATGGTGAAGTGCCCTTTTGTTTGGGTTTAAGAATGCAAAAAATTAAGTACATATACATCTAAGTTGACTCACTCTGTCCGGCAAGGGAAGGAAGCTGATTAGTGGGATTTCTTGTAATTGGTGTTTCATTATCCTCACCCACTCAGCCCCTAAAAAGAGGATAGGCACAGCTCACGTAAAACTCAAAATTGCCCCTAAAATGGCCATGCCACATTGTTTTTTGCTTGTACTTTGCTGCCTTATGAGGACAGGAAATGCCTTTCATTGAAGTGCCTTACTCCTACGTCCCGTCCACTTTCCTCCATACTGTATGGGTCGTCCCTCGCTAGGGACGGGAGACGGAACCTTTTTCAGCAGAAAAATCATCTTCTTTTTTAAATTTAGATGCGCTCGGGGGCGCAGATCTGGGAGCATGCACTCCCCTGACTCCGTGCACTGGCGCCACTCCTCAGTCCTCTTTTCCACGCTCCTGGTGTTAGTCCTCCGGCCTAGTAATTCCTTGCACTCTTCCCCAGAGAAGTACTTTTGTCTTTCAATTAGGTACTACTCTGTCTTCTGGCGCCACGCTCCTCCCTGGCGCATGTCGACGATGGCAGGCTTCAGCAGGTGTCCAGCCTGCGAGGGTACCTTCCCGACATCCGACTCTCATGCCCTCTGCTTCCGCTGTCTTGGCCCTGACCACGGCTGGCAAGGTTGTACTGCGTGTAAGGCACTGACACCACGCGCACTCAAGAACAGATTAGCGAGGTGGAGAGAGCTCGTTGGTAGGTCACCTCCAGAGGACTTAAAGGACTTCGTGAAGCAGAAGACCAGGCACAAGGTAGGTGCACTGTTCTCCTCTGCACCCCGCAAAGGCGACTCCTTCCCCATTAAGCGCAAGAGCGGGAGGGACCTAGCAGGTCCCGTTACCAGCACAAGCACCCAGGCTGCTTCAACTACGAGCCACCAGGCCGAGGGTTTGTGAGAACCTACTGGTGACTCCGCTGAGGGGCCGCAAGGTTCTGTTACCAGGCCTCAACCTGAGGTGCTATGCCCTAACACCGGACTGATGTTGAAGGGGACGGTTATACGCAGCACTGCCGGTGCTACAGCCGAGGGCACACTGCCTACCAGGCCCCGTCCTGAGGTGCAGAGTAGGCCTCAACCTCCACCGCTCCGCATACTGGAGGAAGCCGGGCCCAGCGCAGCAATTACCATGATGCTGGCACGTTGCATGCAACAGACAAAATGGCTGCCGAGACAGGCAAAATGGCGGCTCGCTGGACACCATCCCCCTTCGGGGATTAGGTGGGGGAACTAGTTTCCAGTTGGGACTGGTCTACGCCTGGGCATACCCATCTACTTCACAGGACAGATACACCTCGCCCCATACAGCGAGACAGGGCGCGCCTAGACCCCAGCAGCCTCTGGACCCTGCACCTATGCCGGTTCCATCAGGAACTCCTCTGGCCTGTGAAGACAGGTTTTTTGAGAAATTTCTCATGCTCATGAGGTCCCCACAGATGGGCAACATCCTTGGGGATGTCCTCAGGGACATGCTCCCACCGCTAGCACCCACGGCCATGCCGCCTTCGGGGCCAGCTCTTCTGGGCCCAGCGTAGCCTCAGCTGCCTGCGCCAGTCCCTACTACACTGGCTCCCATGCCCGTCCCGGTCACAGCAGCCCTGTCTCCGCTGCCGCAGCAGCCTCTGTCGCTGATCATCAGTATGCCACAGCTTGCTGCGCCAACCAACACTCCTCCGGCTGCACCGGACCAGCAAGACACAATGGTTGACACAAATGAGGAGGAGGACCCAGATACCCCATCATCAGCCAAAGCCTTTCACGAATGGCTGGTGGGAATGGCTGAGTATTTGGGGATCCCACAGCCACAGGTGGGACACCCAGAGGCAGGGGTATTGGCAGAAGTCCTCACTCTACTCCCCACGGCTAGAACGGGAATCCCAATGCAAAGGACGTGGTGGCGCTCACCAAAAAAGGATGGCTCAAGCCCCATTCTACTCAGCCACCCAATCGGCGTCTCGACACCAAATATAGGAAAATGGAAGGGGACCCCCTCTTACTGTCAGCACACCCCCAACCACACTCCTCGGTCATTGCGGCAGCATCACTCTAGTCACAATCGTCCTTGGCTACATCAGCCGCTGCACTCCTGGGTAAGGAGGAGATGATCCTGGAGGCGTTCGGAAAGGAGATCTGTTCCAACGCTACTCTCCATCTGCGCCAGTCCAATACGGATGCCAAGCTGGCAGTGATCAACCAGAGGCTCTGACGAGAGATAGCCGACTTTCTACCTGAACTCCCTTTACAGAACCAGGCACGCTTTAAGACTGGGCTGGCGGAAGCCAAAATAGTGGCACAGGACATAGAGTCCACGGTGGCCCACATTGATACAGCAGGTTGCACCATATGTATTGCTACCGACATGAGGAGGACGGCCTGGCTCAGGGCTACTAAGTTCAACCCTGATGTATAGTAGCGTATACTGGACCTTCCTTTTGAGGGGGCGATCTGTTCCATTTAACCGCGGGCGAGGAGCTTGATGAGAAGAATAGTTTAGACTTCGAAATCCTTATCGATCCTTACTAAGTCCACCCCCAAGGCATATAGCCAGGGGCCCCAGCACTCAGACAAGGGTTGGTCCTTCGGAGGCTTCAGGGGCTTCCATGGGAGACAGGCCAGACAAGTGGACAGATCCCTGAGCAACTCTGTCGGCGGAAATTTGCTCGTTCGTAGAGTCAGGCAGTGGAGGAAGTCCCAGCTGGCCAACGAGGCCTGGGCTTGTATTCACAGATTTTCGTCATACACAAAAAGAACCTGGCAGGCCTGAGACTTGTGTTGGACCTTTCCACCTTGAACCTCTCCTTTCCTCTCCAAAAGTTCAAGATGGTTATCCCAGCACTTATTGCAGAGACATTATGTGCAGGAGACTTGATGTGCTCCCTGGATCTGAAGGATGCCTACCTACACGTCCCGATCTGGCAACCCCATCGGTCCTTTCTGAGGTTCAGGATCATGGGTTTTCACTTCCAATACAAGGCCCTACCCTTTGGCCTCATTTCGGCCCCATTTCGGCCCCTAGGGTCTTTACAAGATTGATGAACGCTGTTACAGCCCTACTCAGGGCGCAGGGGCATCACATCTACCCATATCTAGATGACTGGCTAGTCAGGGCACGGTCTCCGGAGGCAGTCCAGCACCCCGCCTCTGCCCTCATGAATACTCTACACAAGCTGGGATTTTCCGTCAATCTCAAGAAGTCACATCTGGCTCCCACGCAGTCTAACTTTCCTGGAATACAAGCTCAGAGAGGATCTTCCCCTCAGCGGACAGGATCGCAACCATCAGGTCCACGGGGCATTGTCTCAGCAGAGCAGTGACCTCAGCATGGTGGTACCAGCACCTCTTGGGTATTATGGCAGCATTTCTCCTAGCAGTGCCGCAAACGAGGGTCAAAATGAGGTGACTACAGTTGCACTTCCCAGAGGGGTTCCCATGCGGAGCAGGTGAGCATCCTGCATCATCTCCACCAAGACCTAGTCTGGTGGAGCACGGACAACAACCTGCGGATAGGCAGGCCCTTCCGTCAACCAGCACCTCAGGTCACCATCACCACGGACTCATCCCTAGAGGGCTTGGGGGCTGCATTGGTGCGCTTTTAAAGTCACTGCTTAAAGTCGCTGTTCTGCTGTCCTGCTGGAGGAGCTGCTCGTTTTACTGTGGACATCTTTTGTGGAATACAAATACTTTTAAAGAACTGCATCCGAGCTATTACGTTGTTTTTAAACTTGGCCACGCCCACTGATTACCCAGCAGGCTATTTATTGAGGAAGCGTGCACCTTAAGCAGCGACTTCAAAAACGCATGCGCAAAAGTCGCTGTTCTGCGGCTTCTGTGGCGGTGGTGGTTAGGCGTGATACCTTGTTAATATTACTGAATTAAGTTGATACGCATCTCAGGTAGGCATTTTAAGGGAAATAACGCCGGGACCTCATAGTTTTTATTTATTTAGTTTATTTTTTAATAATTTTGTTAATGTTTAATCAAACAAAACAAAACCAAAATACAACCAAACACGCAGTGCATTTTACAAAAAAAAATAATCATATTAATGCTTATTCTTAGCCACTGATTCCCCCCCTCCAACCCCTCATCCTGAGCTTATCTGTTTATCGTTCTCCGTGTCCACCGCATGCGGCGCGGTCTCGCATCCTGTAGATTCAGTCAGATCTTGTGTAGCTCCAAACAATTGAGCTATGAGTGATTTCCATGCCATCAGGGTCCCCATCTCTTCTTCCCCACCTACAGTGTTCGACTCTTGCCATACTATCGTTTCTGCCTCTGCCCATTTCTGTAACTCCTTCCACCATACCTCCACCCGTGGCTTGTGACAAGTCTTCCACCCCATGGCGATCCTCCGTTTAGCAAGCACATATGCTAGGTCTTTCAATTTATTAACATGCTTAAGTTTTGATGATCTGGGGTACCCTCCCAACAAACAAGCCCAAGCAGTGTCTATAATCAACGTGACCCCTTTCTCAGCTAACTTTTGAGCCACTTCTCCCCAGAAACGCTCAATCACTTGGCATGACCAGAACATATGTGTCATATCCGCGTTCTCCTCGTCACATTTGGGACATGCTTGTCGTCCAGCGTTTTCAAACTTGGATATCCTCAAGGGCGTCATATATGCTCTGTGCGTTATATATAGTTGTGTTTGTTTAAGACTAGCATTCCTTGACACCTTCTTATGGTGTCCGAGTGCCCGTTCCCACATCCCATCCTCTAACGGGGTTCCCACTTCTGCCTCCCAGTCTAGCCTCAGCTGCGTCAGGTCCTTCCCAACTTTGGACATCATCATCTCATATAGCCTGGAAATCTCATGCCCCCAATCTGATATATCATATATTATTTCCATGATGGAATCGGGTTCTTCTCCTAACACAGTTTCAGGCCACGTCTCCCGGATTCTCTGAACGATTCTGTGGTGTGTAATGTATTGGCCCGCATGCAATCCTGTCTCCTCCCCAAGGACCTCAAAATCCAAAATGGCCCCCATCTGCCAGACATCTCCAAGCGTCACCAGCCACACAGATTCCCAATGGGTCCCGAGTATAGCTCTCAATTGCATATCTTCCCCTGCCAACGCCACCAGCGGCACTTGCGGGGAGCAAGGAAATGGGTTCCCCATCATCCGGCATGCCCTACGCCACATCTGCCACCCAAGCATCATCATCCTGGGGCGCTCTCTCATTTCAGCCCTGGGCGACCAGATCATTTCCCTCAAGTAAAATGGGGTACAGTCATGTCCAAATAACCTAGATTCAGGGGTCACCTCGTCCGAAAGCCACTGAGCCACATACTGCAGCTGACTTGTCACATAATACACCTCAAAATTGGGCAGTCTTATCCCCCCTTTTTCGTAAAAGTTCTGCAGCTTCCACAGCGCCACTCTGTTCTGGGTACCTTGCCACAAGAAATCCCTGCACATACCGTTAAGCTTAGCAAAGAACTTCTTGGGTATCATGTATGGGACATTGCTAAAATATTGCAAAAGCCTCGGCAGGACCACCATTTTCAGCATTGCACCCCGTCCCATCATAGCTAAGGGCAACTTAACCCAAAACTGCATACACTTCTCGATATTCCTGAGTGCCACCTCGGTATTATGCTTGTGCTACTCCTCCACCGTATGATACACATCTATCCCTAGATACCGGAAAGAGCTAACCTCCCACGGTATTTGTAACACCGTTAACCTCGTCTCAGGGGTGCCCTTATAGTCGCCTAGTGGAAACATGCTGGATTTCTGGGGGTTTACCTCTATGCCGGACAGTTCTGCATACCTCGCCATCACCTCCAGTATGTACTGAAGATTTTCTTCTGGGTATCTTAAGTATAGCAAGAAGTCATCTGCATATAAGGAGATCAGATATCGTTCTCATCCCACTTCAATACCTATCGCGTCGTATTGCTGTCTGAGGTATATTGCTAGGGGCTCTAGAGATAATATTTAGAGCATCGGGGCCCAGGGACACCCCTGCCTAGTGCCTCTACTCAATTGCCACCTCTCAGATATCACTGCACCCGTTCTTACTCTGGCTAGTGGCTCACTATACAGCATCGTCACCCACCTCATATAACCGGGCCCCATGCCATACTTCTCCAAGGCCGCCAACAACCACGGCCATTTGACCGAGTCAAAAGCTTTGACCGTGTCCAAGGACACGATCGCCATTTCGCCCTCAGCCGTACTACCCCATTCAATCACCCGTCGGAGTCGACTGTGGTTATGGGTTATATTCCTATTCGGGACAAAGCCCGTTTGGTCTGGGTGTATCAACTTGCTGATCACTCTCTGTAATCTGTTTGCCAGGACCGCCGTTAATATCTTGCTGTCCTGGTTTAACATTGAGAGAGGTCTGTAGGAGCCACAGCTGTGTGCAGGTTTGTTAGGCTTGGGGAGCGGTATTATGACCGCCTCTCTGAGTGTTTCCGGCAACCATCCCACCTCACACGCTTCGTTGAGCATATCCAACATCGGGGGGAGCACCTCTGCCTTGTATGTCTTATAGAATTCACTCGGGAACCCATCCGCCCCTGGGGTCTTGCAGGTAGGTAATTGCCTCACCACTTCCTCTAGCTCCTCCAGGGGGATCGGTGCATCTAGCTCCTCTTTTTCCTCCTCACTTATCATGGGTAGTCCTATATCCCCTAGTGTTTCCAATATTTCCTCTCGATTACTCCCCATATCATCCGCATACAACGCTTTATAATATTCTGCAAACTCCTCGTTGACACCCTCTTGGGTGTCCACCACGCTACCATCTTCCCTCATTATTGATCTAATCGGGGGCCTTGGTGCCTCGCTCTTATATAGTCACGCTAACAACCGTCCTGTCTTATCTCCACCCGCATGCTGTCTCTCAATATACTTCTTATAATTAAGGTTACTGAGCCTCTCCCAGTGTTCTGCACATTTCTGTTGCAGCCCCAGTACTCGCTCCATGTCCTCGCATCCACCCTTCAATATTCCCTCTAGTTCCTCTTCTGTCCGTCGTAGATCAGTTAGAACCCCACCCTGCAGGCCTTTTGATTTTGCTATTGCAACCCCCCGCATCACTACCTTGAAGGCTTCTCATAATGTACCTGCCGAGTCAACGCTGCCCGTATTCTCCTCAAAGTAATTTGCGATCTCCTCCCTCATGTCCTCTCTAAAGACTGGATCCTTGAGCGCTTCCGCACGAAGGCGCCACGTCGGGATCCTTGTGCTCGGGGGGCGGTGCTGCCACCCCAGAACCAATGGCGAGTGATCAGAGAGGACCCTCGCCTTATATTCTACCTGGGCAACCTCCACCATCACATCCGACGTGGCAAAGATATAGTCCAGCCTCGTATGTAGCTGATGAGGGGCGGAATAATGAGAGTACTGCCTTTCTTGGGGTTATCTGGTTCTCCACACGTCCACCAGGTGAAAATCGTCTAACAGTGTCTGCAATGCTTTCGCCGCTGGGGAGGGCCTATCAACCCTGCCATCCGATCTGTCCACGTTGGGGTTAAGTACACAGTTAAAATCACCACCCCAGATCACTGCACTACCCATACATGTGCCGAGGTTGGCGCTCAGACTCCTGAAGTAGGCCGCTGTATCCCGATTGGGGGCATTTGTGTTTACAATGCTGATCTCTTTATTCTCCACCAATCCTCTCAACATGACCATTCTCCCATCCGTCTCCGCCCACTCCTGCAATGGTTGGAAAGGAACATGCGGCGCCACCCAGATTAGTACTCCCCTAACATACGCAGAGTATGTCGAGCCCACCACCCCCCCTTTCCATTTCTTAACAATCACCTCCATCTTCTCCCGCGTCAGGTGCGTTTCCTGCAGCAGCGCGATATCTATCTTCTGCCTCCTCAAATACAACATGACCTTGTTCCTTTTCAGGTAGCTGTTAAGTCCCCTGACATTCCACGTAATTATTTTGAGGTCCCCGATAGCTCATTCCCGTCCTCCATTTCTACCTCCAGCAAATCCCACCCTCCTGCGCGACACAGATTCAACCATACAATCCTACTATATGGGCTCATGTTTAAACTAAAACTCAAACTCCCCAAAACTATATACACATCAAACTCCCCACCTCCCTCCCCTCCTTCCTCCCATCCCTTCCCCAACAACACCCTTCCCAACTGTTGCCCAGCTCCATCCCTGGCTCTCAGGCACCCCCACATCTAGCCCTGACTAATATACTCAGAGCTCAGTAGGGTGAAGTCGCCCTAATGGCCACTTAACCATTAATACTAAAGGGGGGTATTAAGACTCGCTCTAATAGGCTCCCTAAAAAACACCAGTTTCAGTGCGCACAACACATTATCTAATCTAGTCCGGTCTCAACCACTAACAGGTCATATCAATGACTATAGTCCCATAGTCTTGAACCGCTCCCTCTCCTAGTGTGCTCGGTGCTCATTACTTATCTCTTCCGTCTCCTTCTGCCGTCTGGATCAAGTGCTGCTCCGTGGCTACAAAACTTGCGATCGATCTCACCAACGCTCCTGTAACCATCAAGGGCTCAACTCTTCCTCGAACTAGCACCACATCATCACGCATCCAATAGTATATTTATAGGCACAATCATGCCTTTTTCAGGTTGTTGCCACACAAGATCATGTCGGATCAACGGGAGCAGCGTAGAGACGCGTCCTACTCCATGGCTCTCGTAGCCACGCCCCCCGGGACCTCATAGTTGTTTGATAATTATATGAGGTGGTAATTCGATAATCAAGTGTAGGGTGACAATCGTAACCCTGCACTGTTTGGTATCATTGTAAATGCCTAATTTCCTCACCCGATATTTGTGTAAAGGTTTGATGTACTCATTGCCTCAGAGTTCTGGAGATTAATTGTATGAGACTGAATATTGTGTACGGTAAGCTAGAAGATTGTCATAAATTAGCATAAGCATGGTGTAGTCAATAGATTATGGCTCCCAAACTCAGATCATATAAAGGTAATAGGAATAAAAATGTTAAAGTTAATAAAGGGTCGACACCCTGTAAGGAAAGGAATGCATTAGGTCCCGGTGTAAGTGTCTGGCAATAAGGCAGCAAATAAAAATAGACCGGGGCTAGAGCAATCCAAAATTTCAGAATTCCTTACCGTTAAGAAAACTGGGGTAAATAATACCATTGAGGAAAGTGTCCTACATTCTGATACTAGCTTCATGGTGGATAATAACTCTCTGCTCAATCTATGTAAGGATTTTAGGGGACACTCTATGGGGGTCCCATCTGGAGTTGACCGGCAATTAACAGAGAAGGGACAGTTATCAAATATGCAACACAATTTCCAAAGACATACCATGGGATTGGCCAATGTGCAACCTGTTCCTACACCTCGGAATAGTATAGAGAATTTTGAGGAAATTAATATTATTATAGGCACACATTTGTCTTTGACACCGTATATAGAGAGATTAGCACAAGAGGATACTTTGTATGATGATGATGATGAAAATGTGTCTTGGTCAGAAGCTCCGTCGGAAATAGACAGTACTCTTAGTATAAAAGGTAAAATGGATGCGCTGATGGCGACAGTGGATATTTTATTGGGTATTTGTACTCAATTAATGAATGAGCAACTCTGAATTAAAGATTTGTCTATAATGCATGAAAGTGTTAAATTGATAAACCAGTCTGTAGAAAGACCTAAGGAAAAGAACGCAGAAGTCGTATGTGCCAGCTCACAGGAATTTGAGAGATGACTTAAGCATACTATGTATATTGGCCAATA
This sequence comes from Ambystoma mexicanum, assembly GCF_040938575.1. NCBI lineage: Eukaryota > Metazoa > Chordata > Amphibia > Caudata > Ambystomatidae > Ambystoma > Ambystoma mexicanum. Next base: position 352,873,506 of record NC_090929.1, read on the forward strand.
AAGAACAGGTAGTGGATATGGAAGTAGGGGAAGAAACGGAGCTCTCATAGGGACAGAAAAGAAGGACTTATCGTATAAGGAATTATAAAAAGGGCAATAAAAGAAGAACTGGTAAAATAAAGAAGAAGAATGTAATGAAAAAGAATAGTGTACCCTTGGCCAAAATATCGGTTGACGATATAGATTGTATTGAAGTGGGTAATCGATATGAATTCCACTCTGGAGAAAGAACTAGAAAATTACAGGATGGGGGTTTGAAAGAATGGCTCAAAGGTAAGGCAAAATTAAGTAGTAATAAGGAGAACAGTATGAGGGAAGTAATTAGTATAGGTATAAGTAATACTTAAATTGAAGAAAGTCTGGTTGGTGATAAGGTAGAACAATCGACTGTGAGGGAAACAGGAATTAGATACCTTGACATAAATTATAATGGTGAAAGTGTTGACCTCAACTCCAGAGACAAGGAGAACTACAGAGCAGAAATGGAAAGGTTAGCGATGAGTGGGAACTTGTATGCTAAAGTGAGGGAAGGAGAGGAATATCAGGGGGAACAGACTAACAAAGGTATTAGTAGTGGTAAAAGTATTAAGATAATTGAAAAAGCTCCTAAAGAAAATAGCCCCTTCCTAAATCGAGGCTGGCTGCTTGACCGTTTAAAACGAGTAACCAAGTTACAATGTATTAAGAGTTCTGATATTGACAGAGTTATTCTACCTGAGGCTGGTAGTTGGAAGAATTGGTCCATTGTGCAGTTTGGAACGGCTGCTATTGTAGAATTAATTGGGGACCATTCAAACGAACTATGGAACAATGATTTAGAATTAATCATTTGTAATAGTGTTGGGAATGATAATATGATGGAGGATTGTCATCAATTACAAAAGGGGAGGCTTGATCGGTTCCAGAAAGAACAAACACATATTGATAAATGTATCCCGGATGAAAACTATTTGATAGATGGCTGAAATGAGGTAGAATTCAATAATAGAACTATTCTATCCAGGAATAGTAGAGGTTTCCGATCGAAATTACAGAATGAAAGTATTCCCATTTTAAAAAGTTGTGATATATTTGCGATTCAGGAAACCTGGGTACAGGGTACTATATTATTGGATGGATATAATGTATTAACTAATCCAGTAAGTATAGGCCTAAGAGGAAGACCAAAAGGGGGCTTATGTGTTGGTGTGAAAAATATGTTAAGAGCTAGACATTATGATAAATACGGCAAATCAGACTCTGTTAAACTCTGTTATGTGTCTTGTAATAGGTGATATTGGTACAAAGGAGGATTTCCTGTTGATAGATTTGTACTCCAGACCTGCAGGGGCTAATTTGACGAAATTTATGAAGGTGATTGGGGCTGCACTGGAGGGTTGGCATATTGAAGCACCGAAAGTGGATGTTATGATAGTGGGGGACTTTAATTCACTTTGTGATTTGGCAATGTTAAAAGCTGAGGCATGGGCGGTATTGTGTGGGGAGTATGAAGTACCTCCACCTGTGGAAGATAAACATTCTGGTACGGGAAAAAATATCTTATCCCATACCTCCATGGGAATGATCTGGTTGGATATGATGCATAGCTGGGGATTGCAATTCTTATAACCTATTCATCAGGAAAATAATTGTCCCACATGGACTAATGGAAGTATCTCCTATAGATTGGATTATATGTTTGTGAATAGGGGATTGGGGGAGCTTATGAAAGAGTTTGAACATATGCCAACCCCCAATAGGTATCATCCAGAGTTGAACATACAATATAACATAAGTGGTAGCAGGATTAGTTGGACTGAGAATAATTTGGTAAAGTTTGACAATCTATTTAATATCATGCCTATTAATGGACACGATCTGGTACTTAATGGGCCCCTGGTGATTGGTATTCTAGACATGATTCAGATGACTGAAAGCAGAATGACTATAATAAAAAAAACGGGGGGAAACATAAAATTCCATATGATTGTCGTATAGCAAGTAAAAAGAAGGAGGTAAAAGGTGCTATTAGGCGTGTAAAGAAAGAATCTAGTCTGAATGAGAAGGATCGCATCCAGAATATAACTAGGATTCGTATGAAATTTAAGAACTAGCTTAAAGCATATAAACATAACCTCCACAATGCTAATTAGAACATTGTTTTCAAGTTATGTAGGGCTCATGATGTAAAAAAATTCTGGTATCTGTATCGGCAATACATAACAGAAGTAGAAAGTACAGGTGTAAATATCATTCCTATTGAAGATTGGATAGAGTTTATAACATCGTTATATTTTAGAGATGACAAGGTGATACCACTTATTGAGATAAAATGGTCAAATGATGAATTGGTCTTTCCGTTTGGATGGACTGATGTGCTTAAGATTATAGAAAATATGAAATCTTTGAGGGCACCAGGGACAGATCACCTGGCAAAAACTGTATTAAAGCAAAACCCGGAAAAATGGGCCACCATATTATTGAAACTTTATACCTGCATTTGGAAAACAGGGATGATACCAGATAGCTGGAGAAAAGTCATTTTTATCCATGTGTATAAAAAAGGTGGAAGATCCTGCCCAAAAAACTATAGGTTACTTGTGATGGTAGACTCCAGCTGCAACATTTTCTGTTCCCTCCTCTTACAAATTATTAATAGAGGGAGTATGGATAATAAACAGATCCTCCCGATGCAGACAGGCTTTAGAGCTGGATATTGCACTATTGATAATATCTTGACATTAAATGTTTTGGTGGCGGAAGCTATGAAGAAAAAAACGAAATTGTATACTTGTTTTATTGATTTTACCAGGGCATTCGACTTTGTGGATAGAGGGAGACTGTGGGGCAAATTAGAGAGGTGGAGAATTTGCCCTATAATGCTCCACTTTCTTAAGGAAATGTATAAGAAAACTACAGTTGTGATGTATTTGAACAAAGGAAAGAACTTTGCCCATAGATACCAATATAGGCCTTAATCAGGGGTGTGTAACCTCTGCAACCTTGTATAACCTGTATGTATCCGATGTGGGGGAATGTTCAACTACATTAATAATTTTCCCCCTAAAATTGGTGATTAACCTATCTGTTGGCTTTCATATGCTTACGATAAGATCTTGATAGATAAAACCCTGATTGGTTTTCAGAGATTATTAAAAAAACTTAATGGTTATTCAAAAGAAAACAATTTAAGTATTAATGTGAGCAAAACTATGATTTTAATATTTGGTAAAAAGGGTGGCACGAAGCAAATGGCTAAATATAGATGGCACATCGAAACCCGAGAAATTGATGTTGTGGAATCTTACCCATATTTAGGCATGACGTTAAAAACCTCCCACATATAGACCATTATGGTGATATTATTGGTAAAAAGATCCATAAACAAATTGAATATTATGAGATCCTATATAGCTGAAAGGGAGGATATTCCATGGAAGGACTGCTTGGAATCTATAAGTCATGCATAATACCTTGTGCCATGTATGCATTGGAGACGGTGCCAGCTAAATCTAAGAGAAATTAGGCAAAATTGAAGGCAGGCTTTGGAGACCTGCATTAAGATTGGCTAATTCGAATTCCAAGATTGCCGCCTGACACTAGGGACGCACACTCTGTGTCCTCCGTGCAGGAAGGGGTCGGGTCAATAAAGGTGTTTAATGCGACCAACACAATTTATAATAAGGCTTTATTCCAGCCGATCTAAGGTCGGTGAGCTGTAGCAAACGAACAGAACGCTGTGGCTCTGCTGGATGGGCTGATCTGTCACTCCTGAGCGTAACGGGAGCACGCCGCGTGGCGCGGCCCAGGAGGACTTGCGCCAGAGGAGATCACTGCACCGAGCTGAAGTCGCTGCGGGGTCCGGCTGATCCAATAGCAGAGGACCGAGGAGGGAGGCGGTGTGGAGAGGCACGCTAGAAACCGCTGCAGCGGGTCCCGGGAGAATCCAGAGCCCCGGAGATCTACACGTTGCAGCTCCGGAGCGGACCCGGCAGGGCGGCTGTCAATCCGACCGCCCAGAACAGGAGGAGTGAATTCCCTGACCGGAGTCCTGTCCGGGGAGAAAACGCTGACGAGGGAGCGCCCTACGCCCCGGAGAGAAGGGGGTGTGGAGGGGTCCCATCCTGGACTCCTGCACCGCTCGGGCGGACCCCTGAGGTTTGGTGGGCTCTGCTTGTGGTCTCCGCCTTTCTCGTGTCCACCAGGGGCGGGAGCACGGGAGCGGTGCACCGCAGATCCACGGACCCTACTGGTGAGCGGATGGTGTGGGCCCCCCCCGCGGGGGCAGCACAATTAAGTGAGCAGTGGAGGACAAGCTTCCCCGATCAAATCTAATCGAGTGCCCCGCTAATACCCTGTATGCGGCTCCTGCCACACTGCAATCCCCATTAGCATTGAGGACGCCGGTCTGGGTGCGCCGGGGCTCTGAGAGAGAGGTACTCCGGAACAAGCTGGGTGTACATTCCACTGCCCCTCCCTTAGAGACCTGTTTGGAACTGCCAACACTGGCCCAGCCCAAAAACCCAGAAGGCCCAATAAAATGGAATTTGGCCCCGCACATTTATGGAGCCAAATAGCAAGGGCAAACCCCAGAAAAGGGTGACTCTAAGGATACACCCCACTCAGAGATAGGAAGAATAACAGAAGTATAGCCCAGGCCCATCAGCCACTGAGGTGCAGAGATCTAATCCCTCAAGAGCCAGTGCAACACCCACGGGAAGGCAGGGGTCCAACCCAAAGCAATCCTATTATACAGAGATTGGGGTGAACGGCCCTTAATGAATCCCACTGGCCCAATGGGGCCCATAGAAATCGTCATAATATAAGCACCTGTGGTGCCTACGAAAAAAAAAATGGAATCCGAGAAAGACCAGTCGGAACTCGTGCGACCTGCTACGGGGGCTATTCGGCCCCAAGGCTCCACTAAGAATAGATCCAGAGATTGGTGCTGAGGTTTGGGCGGAGGTGGGCAGCCGACTCTGAATTGCGGCGTCTGCCTGTTCAAAGGGGGTCCTCCTTTGACGGCGTACTCAGAAGGTCCATGCAGTTTAGCGTCGCAGAGCCCTTCAGGACCCAGCGAGCTTGGATACAGACGGGTCAAAGTTGCTGCCAAGCAGCCCACGCTGAAACACTAACTCCAGCAGCTCTACGCTCCTGCATTAGGGAGGGAACTGCGCGCCCCGGAACACAGAGGCTGCTAGACCCGAAGGAAAGACAAGAGAGTGGGGGAGAGAGAGTGGGGGAGATGGGCGAGGCCGGTCAGGAGGAAGCAACAAAGCAAGATCTATCTCCAACAACTGAGCCTGTGCCCCCCGTGCGATAGTAGGTGTGCAGGAGGACTCTGCCCCACCCCCCTCACTACAGCTTCGCTGTGGAGGGTTCTCTGATGCCGGGGGCTAAAGCAAGAAACGCCCACCTGAAAACCAGAGCGCCAGCAAAGAGTCAAGAACGCCAGCTCGCAAGGTGCTGGGGAGCAAATCAGCAGCTTTCCCCCACAGCTCTCCCGTCCTTGGAGGGCTTTCCAGCTGCAGCCTGCGCTGCGTTCCCGAATGACATGGCCTCTGACAAGGAAGAACTCCTAAGTTGTTTGAAAGGCATGGAATCCAGACTAACGAATAAGTTCCAGAATCAAGTAGAGCTGATGAAAGAAGAACTCAAATCCTCACTCCAGGAGCTCACGAAGGAAATTAACGACTTAGGGGATAGAGTGGACGTAGTTGAAAATGGCCCATCATGGGTGGCAGAAGATAGAAAGCAAAACGGCATTTTACTGGACCAGGTATCCAGAGCCACGAACAATCTCGAACTTCAAGCCGAGGATCTTGAAAACAGGTCACGAAGATCCAATATCCGGGTCAAGGGCCTCCTTGAATCAATCTCGGATAAAGACTTGAGAGACACCATGCAACACTGCTTTAGCAGCATACTGAATGACACCCAGCCAGAAAAGATCGAGTTCGACAGGATCCACAGGGTGGGCCCCAAGAGAAACGAACCGGGACAAGACTTACGAACGTGCTAATCGCAACGGGGACCGTATACAACTACTCAAAGATCTGGCACTAGTCACACTCCAAAAGAGGCTGTCCATGCAACCGATTACGAAAGCTCTGCAAACAAAACAAATTAGCTACAGATGGACCTATCCATTTGGCCTCACCTTCTCCTGGGAAGGTAAACAAATGAAAATTGGCACATGCGAGGAGGGTCTCTCACTGTTGCACATGGAAACTGAACTGTACCATGCTGAAAGTAGTCCGCAAAGAAACGCTCCCAATAGCCACAGCAATCCCTGGGAATGGTCGCCCGAAAAGAAAAGGAGTACGAACAGGGAAAAGAAACTGTCCGGCTCTTTCAAATATCATGAGAGAGGGGCCCAAAGGAACACTCGGAGCTCGATAACCCCTGGAAAAGACAACCTGGAAGCGTCGAGACAAGGTGAATAGGTTGCATGCTTCAACTTTAAATTCCTGCACAGAGAATAGATCAGAGAACTGTCCATTTTGGAATTTGGATCGGGATAAGCAACGTTCCCGACATATGTTCACGTGGGGTGAGAAGAGGACCCATGCCTCGGGTGAGACATGGGGAGGATTCCTAGGGATCCGAACCAGGGATACCTCATGGGGGGACTCAGTGGAGGGGGAGGTGGGCTGGGGAAAGGAAGGAGGAAACAAAATGGAGAAAGCCCATTTGAGAAGCCCAGAGCGTGTGGGAGAAACTGGCAGAGGTATTCGATGTAGAAAGGGTGCTAGATCCCCAAAGGCCCCAGAATGTGGCAGTTCAGACACGTGTGTCCCACACCCCAATGGATGAAATGACCTTAGTATCTCTAAAGGTACAAGGGCTAAATTCTCCCAAGAAGCGCAGAGCAATCCTAGGCAGATTGGGTAAGATGCAAGCAGCGATAGTGATCTTGCAAGAGACGCACCTCCTACCACTGGATGAGAAAAGGTTGCGAAACAAGACCTTTCGCCAGCAGTTCTTTGCCTCCAGTGGGTTGAAAACGAAGGGTCTCACCATATTAATTGCAAAAGAGGTGGAATTTAAGAAGCAACACCTGATCCGCGATAAAGAAGGGAGATACCTGGGGATTAAAGGCACAATTAGAGGGAGAACATATACGATTTTGGCAGTGTACGCACTGAATGACAGACACAATGTATTTACCTCTGACCTCCTGCAAAGATAGGGAGTTGTGTGAAGGCCAGGTAATCATAGGGGGGACTTTAACTGTGTCATGGACCCTAACCTCGATCAAACCCTTCCACCCACAGCAGCTAACTTAAGGACTAGACAAGCGCTAAGAAAATTCTTTAGGGATCTGGGAGTCATTGAGACCTGGCGTTTCTTTCATGAAAAGAACAGAGAATATACTCACTACTCTTCCGTACACAGGGGATACCCTGGAATAGACATGGTCTTGCTTTCGGCATCCCTGATTCCTCAAGTAACAAAGTTAGAGATCGGGGTACAATACCTTTCTGATCACGCCCCAGTAATAATTAATTTCGAAGCCGAGATGGAGAAAAGGAAACAGCGTCCTCCCTGGAAACTAAATGTCCCGATCCTGCAGGATATAGCGCTCAGGGCACACATGGAAGGAACTATAAATAACTACTTCCAAGAAAATGATAATGGGGTGGTCGACTGGAAAACAGTTTGGGATGCGAGCAAGGCAGTAGTGTGAGGCAAGTTTATAGCGCAAACAACAGCGTACTAAAAGGAAAGAATGTAGAATTTACCCCTGGTCTACATCAGAAATTCTGGGAAGGTTGGAAGGGGGCGGAAGCCCTGATCTTGAGAGAAATGTTCCTAGACAGTGCCCGATACCCTTCACGGAGTGTAAAAAGAAATTCAACCTGGAGAGTAAAGAGCTGGAGGAGCTGTTTGGCTGTGTTTTCGTGTGAAGTCAGTCATAGAAACTCCTTTTTTCCTGCATTACTTTCTGTGTTTTCGGCGAGCGTACGTCTCCTTTAAGGACCTGGGAGCTTGTACAGCTGACAGTGAACATTTAACAGCTGATTGAGCACGGCGAGTTGCGTGCCTCTATTGAAAGACCTGTGCGCTGCCCTTGCGGCGTGAAGCCCTGGAGAGTTAAGGGCTGGAGGAGCTGTTTGGCTCTTTGGGTGGAAGGTGGAAGGAGTCTTTAGTCGGGAGCGTCGGATGTGAAATCCTTGGTATCCGCTACCAGGGACTGAATGAAGGAAAGCTAGTCCTTCACTTGCTCTCACCGCCTCACCGTCTACACTCCGTTGCCTGGAGGGTCTTAAAATACCCCAGACACGCGGAGTGCGCGGTGTGTCCCTTTCCTGCTGTGCGCCCGCAGTGCCACAGGGGCCCGGACTGAGCTCTACCCAAATCTGCTTAAGGTACTGCTTTGTTTCCTTTTACCTCTTTCGGGTAATATAAACACCATTGTGCTACTTAATTAGTATTGAGACCACGCCCCGTGATCCGGCCATTGTGATCACCCATTTCTGTTAAATTTGTTTATCCAGGAGCTGCGGGTTGCGGTGGTGTAACGCGTCCTTTGATCTGGGTAATACGAGCTTCTATTTCTCCAACTAATCAGTCCAGAGACTGCGGGAAGCGGTGGTGTACCACGTCCTTTGATCTGGGCTCTTTATACTTATGGGGATATTTACTTGGCTCTGTCACTCTTAATCCAGCTATGAGATTAGGCCTGTGAAGCCAGATAATTCCTAACACTCTGTCAAGTAACATTCTCGTACAAGACTTGGTGATCCCTGCCAAAGGGGATCTGTTTATGGCTGCTAATAGATCATATAGCCATCCAGCAGTCTCGACCACGCCCCTACAGCTAATTATGTGGAAACGCAATGTGCCCAGGGAGAAACTTCTGTACCACAACTGACATTAAAAATGGACAACCAATTTAACCCATTTCCTATACGGGAAGTTATAGTTCATCCCTCACAGGAGCCTGCATTGAATAACGATACTCTGATACTGCCAACTAAGCCTCTAACTGTTAGCCCTAGAAGAATTCAATCTCGGGGTCCTATTTCAGGCCAAAGATCATGGATCATTACATAGTAAAAGCTGGTACAACCAGCACTGAACTTAAAAATCCACATGTAATTGGAGGGAATGCAATGCTTGACCACTCTGTTATGACAAGACATCATTTCTTTGGGGGGACATAATGACATTATGGACATAAGCATTATTGAGTGCGCAGATAAAGCCCTGGATAATAAAAATCGGAGGGATTAACTGAGTGTGTAATGCAGCAGACGTCTGATGCATCAGTACACGATACACCGACGGCTCTCGCAAACATCTTGATGGAAATGGAAAACAGGGGTTGTCGGGAGGAAAAGATCAACCTTCATAACATTGAGAAGGTCCAGTAGACCTACTGTGAAACTTCTAAGATGCACCATACGCTACAAGAAGTGGATGAGAGGATTCGTCTCTCCCACCCTACAGTGTCTGCCCTGAATGCTGGGTTAAATTAATTTGTAGACCTCTATGACAATGTTTGGTCGGAATTAAAATCAACCCAACTTGCAATGACAGAAATGAATGCTAAAGTGGATTATATTGGTTCTGTGCTTTTGGCTGAAGTTAATAACAAACTGGATTATATAGGCTCAGAAATTAAACCTAGATTGACGTCATCAGGCTTGGTTGGGGCACGGAAGGTGGGAGGTAGTAGTCAACTAAATCCCATCATGGTTGAGACTAGTTCAGAGATTATTGAGATTTCAGATGGTGCTTGTACTGAAAATGAATGCAGAGCTGTTATGAATTCTGTGCAGTTTAAGTGGGGCTAACAAATACAAGCCCGCCACCCTCAGGAAGACTGCCACCACCACAAGAGGGTATTAACTCTGCTATAAATTATGATGCAAATTGTGGTGAGGACCAAGGGCACAGAGATGTCAACCTGCAATATGTAACAGACGGTCGGGTGGTAGGTAATATTAAAGGCTCCGCAAAATCTGTTAATCATGTCTCTCGGAAGAAAAGTAGACAGAACAGGTGGAGGTTGATGATAAAAAGACAACATACCCTAGCACTTAAAACTGCGCAAACCAATTTGTTCAGAAACCAGCAAAAAATCTACTGGGCCTAATTTAAAGGAACGGGAGGCAGTTCACTCAAAATCAGCTCCTGTGGATATCTCAGTATCTCAGCCACCACACCTACCGCTATGAAGCAGCTTCCACAGGAATTTTCGCACCAGCTGCACACATACCAGATGCGCACTCGCACCTATTGGACCCTCTCTCCTCCCTCTACTGACAAGAACTTCGGTTCCCAAGGGCGTTCAACCTACCAGCGCCTTCAGACCATACCAATGGTATATAAGGCGCTATATAAGTGCAAAATAACATAACATAACATAACAGTACAAACGGATCACTTAATTGATACCAACAACCAGGCAAAGGGGGGGTCTGCCTTGTTGTCTTAACTTAGAATGTCTCATAAGGTCCCCGATCCTATCCCCCCGAATGTGGGGATGGACAATCCACAAATAAAATTAGGATCGGGTAGTGGTTTGGGTAAAGTAAAGTAAAGAATTCCCCCCCTGAGTGCGCTAAAAGGGGTGCCTACACTTGAATCTACACTCAACATCTTTTGGGCTACCAATGATAACCGGCCAAAGTGGTTTAGGGAAAACTGTTTCCTCTGATATATCCTCGGGTACAGATAGGGTAAACTTTGGGCTGCCTGTCTGGACCCCAGCGACCCACTTGGGACAAGCTAGCATTTGGGGCCCACTTATAGTGGCTCCCCCTACAGTTCTAGAACCATCTTGTGGGCTGTTGGAGAAAGAAGTGACTGAAAGCGGTCATGGGAAGGGCAAACTACAGGTACAAGATTTACACCCAGAAATGGTCTATCCAGGGATTGCTTCTGGTATAAAAGATCTCCTAAGTAGGCTTCAAAAGCCACCTGTGTTGGTCGTCGGTCACACAAGGAATACAAGACAAAGGGGGAAGACTGTTAATTTTGTTGGTAATGGTTTGAAAGGATCTACTCAAATAAAGTCCAATAAGAAAGAGGTGGATGATTCAGCCAATACGTTAAGAATAAGAAGCCTATTGGGTCCTGATGAGAGGATCTGCTTAAATGGGCCAAATATTCTGAGACTATTTGCTAAAATTCCAGCATCATCCCTTGTGAGCTCTAATAACATCTCTAGGGTGTCTTTTTTTTTTAATAGAAACTGTACCGATGTGAGTAACATGTTCCTTGACTCTCCATTGGTTAGAGAACTTATCCTGACACAAAAAGAGATCTTACATAATATGGGCTTTGAAATAGAGCACAAATTAATAATGGATTTACCGACCCCACAAAAGAAAAGAGTAGGGTCGGACCACCCCTTTGCACTTGGAAGGATGAGGAGAGGAATGAAAATACTGCTAACCTAGGAAGGGAGCCGGCAAAGGATATTGATTGGGCCGCTGTGATTTCAACCTTGTGGCAGAAATTGGTCCCATAATGATCCTGTACCCCAATTAGGGACTAATAAAGAGATTAGGTTGTTCTTAAAGTCATGGAATACCAGAGGACACCAGCATCTTTTTAGTAACCCTCTATGTCTTGCAAACCTACGAGAAGCAAATATCTGTCTACAGGAAACATGGTTGTCCAGTTCCCTATTAGACAGGTACAAGATATACGATCAATTAGCAAAAGCTAAAACTGGAGGAAGACCCTCAGGAGGCCTGATTACTGCAATTAGGAATAATCTGGGCTTGGATGGTACCGTCATAAAGGGCTTCCCTTCTGGAGCTCTTGGAGTGGAACTTACCTCACGGGTTGGTGATATAAAGCTCTTGTTTATAAATATCTATTGGCATATAGGTATTTCTATTGCTGAAACGTTTGTGACAAAGATCTGCACTTAATTAGTGAATGGCTGTTGAAGCATGAGAGAGGTTGGATCATTGTAGCTGGTGACCTAAATGCTGAATGTGAATTTGAAAAAACACCATGGGGTCTTTGTGAAGTGGACATGAATGAAAGGGGGACAACTAGTAAGAGGACAATTGGTAAAATCTGGTATTTAGAACTAGGTAATGTTGGACTCTCGCCACTGGTGGGCTCTAAGAATGACTCTACTCAGTCCTCACCTTGGTATACATGGCATCGAGGTACTAGTTCTTCTATGCTAGATTATATCTTTCTTGACACTCACCTAAGAAGTAAATATACTGCCTTTACGGTGACACCAAATGACTGGAGTGATCACTCTTTTCTATCAGCAACCTTTGATGTTTGTTACAGCTACGTCGGGCTCTGCTGTTAGATGGACGCCTGGTAATATTGAAATCCTAAATCATAAGCTTAGGGCTTCATTAAGTGCAACCACTAAGGAGTGGAAACTGAATCATTTTAATGTAGAGGAAATACAAACAGTATGTGGGTCAGTGATTAGGAATATAGGTATAACGACAATGAGATGTGGTACGAGTATAAGACCTACCCACTGCTATAATCACGAGGCTGCACAAGCTAAACGTACTATGAGAAGGGATCTACGCTTGCTAAGGACTTAAAACCTTGATGCGATTTCGTTAAAAACATGTACCAGGCGAATCAAACAAAAATATAGAAATGTTTGTAAAGCGATTAAATGTCAACTACTCCAGGATGATGCTGAGAGAATGCTGGAGATTTTGAATAAGGCAAAGGTTAGTTCTTTTTGGTCCCTGGTTAACGGACAAGAGCCCAACATTTTAGTATCCCAATTAAATTCTATTTCAGAAAAGGACTGGCTGATATTTTTTTCAACTCCATTTGGGCCAGTGATGAGTTCGGATGCCCAAGGGGGAGGGCTAGATTGGGAAAATCTGGAGTCTGAGAGATGGAACCCTGTCCTGGATATTAACCATGCAGTGAATTTAATCAAAGGTACTAAGAGATCTCGGGCAGCTGGGCTGAACGGCCTAACAAATAATACCTTGAAGTCTGATCCATTTCTTTGGGCAAACCTCCTATATTTTGAGTTCAGCGACATTCTGAAAACTGGTATTACTCCATCTTCCTGGAGCACGGCACATATAGTCCCGATCTTTAAATGTGGGAGTAGGTCGGACCCGAAGAACTACCGACCCATTGCCCTGATAGATGCTGACTGTAAAATCTTTTTGGCTTTCCTCCTAACGCATCTTTTAGCATGGGAAAAGCAATTTCATCCACTTAGTGTATATCAGACGGGGTTCCGTAAGGGTCATTCAACCAATGTGAACGGGTAAGTACTGAAATGTCTACAGAAAGATGCTTGGAGTAAGGTGAAGGGACAAACATTTATGACCTCGGTCGATCTTTCGGCCGCATTTGATTGCGTTAATCGCTGTGGCAGAAGTTAGCAGGGCGGGGCCTGCCTTTAGGCCTGCTAAGACTCATTGAGGGCGTCTACAATAATTCTGGTATACAGGTATGTCTCAGCCAGTTGGGGGTCATGTCGCCAGGGTACAATGTTATCGGGGAGTTAGACAAGGTTGTGATCTAGCTCCCTGGATTTTCAACCAATACTTATCTGATGCGGGACTTTGTTTGGGAAATGAGGGACTGCTTGCACCAAGAGTGAGACAAAATAAGATTATTTGGTTAGCAAACGCACATGATTTTCTATTTGATGGTACGAAAATAGGTCTGCAACGGCTGTTAGATTCTTTTGTCATGTATGCTAAAGATAATGATTTAATTATTAACCCAGACAAGACAAAAATATTATCCTTCTCTAAGGTGGTGCGCAAAAAGCAACTTGCTGTTTGGCACATAGAAGGAACAGCTGTAGGTGTGTCTAATAGCCTTACATATTTGGGCTTTACTTTTGGTTCACAACAGGGAACTAAGACATTGCTGGGCAATTTGACTTACAAAGCACGACTTTTAGAATCCCAAATACAAATAATAGATCGAGAATTTGGCAGGTTTACTTTGAGACCGGTCCTGATGTTCTTTGAAGGCAAAATTGCACCAAAGCTAACCGACAGACTAGAACTATTCCCTGCGGTGACAAGTTCGGCCTTGAATAAATTAGATGGTAGTATTTGGAGACGGATCCTCGGTCTCCCTCGTGCAGTTCCTGTACCAGCTATTACGTTTTAACTTGGATACGTTTGACTCTGGGTGCGTGTCCAATGGAGGATGTTAACCCTATATGGGAAAATTATGGCTCCAGTGCCAAACTCACTGAGTTGTTGAGTAGGAATATAGAAAACAATATGAGTTCAAAAATAACTGAAGATATCCTACATAATATTGATTCCGATCTGGACACCTTGATTGGAAACCCAGAGTTAACAAAATAACGCCTCTTGGACTATGTTAGGCAGAAACCTGTGCAGTTCCCTTAGGGAACACTGCAAAAGATTTAAGACTACAGGTGTTGGCAGTAAACCCACTTGGTAGCAGTCTGTACCACCCAGATTTACCTGGTAGCTGTGGCTGAGCAGTCAGACTTCCCTCAAGAAGAGTTAGGCAGTATGCAAAGTATACTCAATAGGCACTCGGATACAATAATACAAGCAAACACTGACCAGAGCTTTGGTATCAAAGTATATAATTATTTATTTAAAAACACACAGTTGAAACACTCCAGCACTCTTATTGAAAAATATTCTAAACACAGTTACTATTATGATATATACACCCCTTTTTCCCTAATAGATAAAGCACAGTAAAACACCACTTATTTTCATACACTATTGCACTCTAATATGTTTGTGAGAAGGGGGGGGGGAAAGACTGAATATGAAGAGGTACACCACTCTATGATCCAGGAACACTGTTAGCAAGGCAGAGAGCAAAAAGTCACTGGTGAGCCAAAGTCCAAAGGCTGGGCCCACTCTTAGAGGGGGCAGAGCACAAATGCGCCCAAGATCACACAGTTACACTAGGCTTAGAAAGTCTTGCAGAGGGTTCAAGAAGAGTTTAGAGGGGCTTAGAAAAGTTTAGCCAAGGTGTCCCAGGCTAACCCAGGTTCGAAAGCCGGGGGCTAAATCTACCCCGTACAGTTGGTAGCAAGGGAAGCCAGGCGGGACACGGTACCTTAAGTGGGAAGGATCCTCCAGCGCTGGCAGTTGTTCCTGGTAGTGGGTGCAAGTTGCGTCGTCGTCCAGGGGAAGAGAAGATCTCGACTTGGAGGAAAGATGAAGGTTGTTGCGCTACCAGGGAAGAAACCAGCCGCAGAGTTTTCCGGTTAAAGGTGGTACCTTGGTTTTGCGGTCGTGGTAAAACGTGGTATCCCGGTTGCCGAGGTGCTTGGCACAGGCAAGGCGGCCACGAGGTATGTCGGGAAAGCGAAAAGACGGTGAAACTGGTTATCCCCACCAGTCAAAGGAAGAAGACTCTCCGACGGGAGATCTCCTCTGTCGTTGGGAAAAGTGGTGAGGCGGTCCAGCAGGGCTCCCCCGGTGGTGGTGTCGTGGCAGGTCGGCTCAGCTTCTCCCTCGTCGGATTCTTAGGTCCTGTGGTGACTTCTGAAGTTCCAGTCCCCAAAGCCCTGCTTTTATGCAGCAAACCCCCATTCACTCAGCCTAGCTGTCACTCAAACATGCTAAGTGGTGAGCCGGCCGGCTCACCACTTGGGCCAATCAGGATGGAGTGCGATTTGAGTTGCCTAGGCAACTCAGTCCAGTGTGCCTAAACCCCCCTCCCACACATCCTGCTAACCCAGACAGAGTGGCACCACTTTGGAGGGCTTCTGTGGAGAAGCCCGCCAAAAAGTGGAACAAAGGGCTCGACTTGGGTTGGAGTCACAGAAGATAACACAAACGCCATTTTAGAATCAAGTTTTGGCAAAAAATACCAACCGGAGAATTAATATTAATTAAATAAACCGGCGGTATGTTCGAGGCTACCGTAAATAATTAAATAAAGATAGTAGCCTAAAACAATGGGAAATCCCATAGGAAAATATTTGCGGTTGAATATAAAAATTAGTATCCACTGCCACCAGCCAAAACTCGATCAGGGGGGACAGAGACGTGCCCCCTCAACTAACAGACCCTGGGGCAATCGAATTGCCCCAGCCAGTACGTTCACAATATGATAGTTTGTACTAGTTCTGTTCAGAATTTAAGACTAGTAAAGTCAATGGTGACTTTACATGCCCTGGGAGACAGTAGTCAGTCCCAGGGTATGGAGTCTATACTGGGGGGTCACTAAGACACCCCTATGTCACTGCACTGAGGGTGCTGTGTAACACACATCACAAAAACACATGAAACCCTATGGAGTAAAAGACCCCATAGCCCATTAAACACTTCTAGATTCAAAGAAACACACTCAAATCATGTCCAAGAGTGAGGGTAAAAGAGTCTCACTCTTGGCAGGAGAAAAAAATAAACACCAAAAATCCAGCAAAGCTGCTGGGGGACTCACTAGGTTAGGAAATTCAGCCTAAACAGAGAATTCTCCCTAACGGACTACGATTGGATTATGACTACAGAGCAATTCCATGCGTATAGCTCTATGAGCCATGAACATAAAAGATGAGTAACTGTTTTGAAAATACTACTTTTCTTCCCTAATCGGTACTGTCAGGGAATTCTGGTAAGGCTCAGATGGAACTTACTAGCAACAAAGCAGATATTGATCAGAAGAAATCAATTATCACCACAAGAAAGTAACTGCAGGTTCTGTGATATGAAGGGTGAAAATGCTAGGCACTTAATTATGGAATGTAATGCACTGAAAGACTTAAGGCAGGTCCACTTGGGTACCTTGCTAAATTATTTTACATATACATCGGACGATATAGTTAAGGAATAGGGTGAATTGTGCAAAGAAATGTTTTTTTTACTGCTCATTCAATCAGTATTCTTTTGATTAATCAAATTGATTTAATTTATGTTATTGTTATTTTTGTTTTTTCTGCTCTCTTCTTTTTTTAAATTGTAATATACCTTTGTCTTTATGTGAATTGTAAAGGTTTTGATTAAACCGAATACAGTTTAAAAAAAATTTAAAAAAATAAATTCGACCTTGAAAAAGAAAGGTTCAAATACACGCAAATCAGACACTGGATTTCCCATCCAGCGGTGAAGAAAGCAGGAACAAGATCCCCTACGGGCTTAGAATTAACCATGCAGGAGGGCGGGACAGCGAAGGGGATATCCAGAATATATAGATTGCTAGATGCAGCGCAACCAGCAGACAACCTCCCATATAAAGAAAGGAGAGAGAGAGAGAGAGAGACTGAGAGAGAGACCTCTCTCGGAAGCAGAAAGGAATCAGATATGGGCCAGAGCCCATAAATCCTCGAGATGTACAGCAATTAAAGAATCGACATATAAACTCTGCTACAGGTGGTACATGCCCCTCTCCCGTTTACACAAAGTCAACCCCCAAGTCCCCCCAGAATGCTCGAGGTGATGTGTCGAGAGAGGGGATATATGTTCCACATGTGGTGGTCATGCCCTAAGGCAATGACCTATTGGAAAGAAATTTTGGGGCACATTAAAGACATGACCGGCAGGGAATTGCCACTATCGCCCAAGGCAATCCTATTAGGAGCGGTGTCGGAGGGGTCCTACGCTGCATCAGGTCACACTTCCTCCCTGATAACACATCTTCTGTCAGCTGCTCGAATGACGTTAGCCCAGCGTTGGAAGAGAAAAGAAGGACCAACGACGCCATGGTGGTAGGTGAAGGTTTGGGGGGTCATGGCGATGGAGAAAGTTACCGCTATAAAGGCAGGGAAATATCAGAAATTCTGGGCTACTTGGTCCCCTTTCCAAAACTTTGTCTGAGAAAGAGAAGCCTACTTCTTCAAACCTCAGATCTCAAAAACGTTCATGTATCCTGACACCCAGGAGCATAAAAGGAAGGGGACTTTCACATGGGGACGTCTCAACGGAAAGGACAAAAATCCCCAGAACCTAGCGGGAAGGGGTCATGGTGGAGATTGTGAAATCAGCTCAGTTGGAGTCGATAAAACGTGAAGGTTTTTTTGGTCTGGCAGTAGTCAACGAACTTATGATGTGTGCTAATTTTGTCAAAGCTATACTCTTGCGCTGTTGTTGAAAGTTAAATGTGTTTACCTCCATAAAGAAAAGAAAATTGTTTTGTTTTTTAAAATTAAAAGGGGGGCAGGGAGGGTGGAGGGATAATAACTTAGTCTAAAAATTGGAGGCAATTTGCATGATCATGGGTGACCTTAACCCTGTGTAAAATTTGGTTTCTACATTGAATTAACAAAGTATAATGGTTGTATGTTGTAATGGATTATGCCTCTATCGAAAAAAATAAAAAATATTGGCTAATTCAACTCCAATAGAAGCGAACCGCTGCGAACTTGGACTTATATCCTGGTTAACACTTTGGAAAATTAGGTGTTGTAAGTTGTACATCAAAATAACATTTGACACAAATAATGATGGTAGTCTTATGAAAAAGTTGGGGGAGAAAGTTACTAATGGTGATCATAATAACGAGGCCTTAAAGGATTTAACCAACACTGCAGTAACTTTCTTGGAAGTGATTAACCTGAAATTGCCCAAAGAAAGTGATAATTTAAATCCCTTGTATAATAAATTTAAAAAAAGAAAGATATTCAATGGGATTTAATCAATAATCTGGACAGCTTGGGGTATAAAAGCAGGTTTGCTTCCTATCGTCTCCAAGCGATGCCTCTCAATATACCCTGCAGTTACCTCTTGAAGGTCTGTAATGGGGAGTTTAATAGATTTATAATACTTAGGTTCAACATGCTACCTTGTTTAGAATATGTTGGATCATGGAAGGGAATCCCTAGAGAAAAAAACATTATGCAGACTTCGTAATGTAGAGGTAGAGACAATTAGACATTTGCTTACTGCATGCAACAAATTGAAGAGATGGTACGAGGCAGGTTATAAGGACCTAGTGTCAGGCAATACAATGATAGAGTCAGATCAGTTTTGGACTACAATCTATATGGCAGCACCTATTGTGTATATTGGTGCTGCATTCTACATATGGAAAAGGATCACGTTAGAGTAGGAAAAACTACCATCTGTTACCATTGATATAGACAAGAATGTTAAAATAACCAGTTTTGTGATTGATTGATTGATTGATTGATTGATGAAGGTATATTGACTCCTAATAAATAGCAGCTGTAAGGATTTTAAATGGAATAGCGTGGAATAATAGGAGATAGTTTTCTTTTAATTGGAGGGAGATTTTATCTTGTGTTTTAATTTTGGTATGACGGTTAATTGTAATAATGTTTTAATGGGTATAATTGCTCAGTATGCTACATGGAATTTTATAGCTGGAATGGTTTTATGGTTTTAGTAGAATTAATTCTTTTTTAGAGGAATTATTGATAAAAAATATGTTTTGTATGTGTATATATATATATATGTTTTATAAATGTATATATTTTATATTGTATGATAAATTGTGTATATTGTGTAAAGTGGCTAAGGTTTTAACTAACCAAATACACTATAAATAAAGGAAGAAAAAATGAGCAGCTACCCTGTCCATGGGGTATGGTCCCGTCAGGAGCAGGAGGCCCACATCAACTGGCTCGAGTTGATGGCCTTCTGGCTCGCCCTCAAAGCCTTCCTCCTGTTGATCATTCGCAGGGCGATCCTCATTCAAACGGACAGCTCTACCAGCATGTATTACATCAACAAGCAGGGTGGCACCAGGTCTCCTTCCTTCTGCACTCTAGCAGTCAACATGTGGGAGTAGGCTCTGGTAAACAACATGCACCGAGCAGCAATCCACCTCCTTGGGGAGTCCAACCTAGAGGCTGGGTGCGGAAAACTACGAATGGCAGTTGGACGAACAGG
Source organism: Ambystoma mexicanum (assembly GCF_040938575.1). Classification (NCBI taxonomy): domain Eukaryota; kingdom Metazoa; phylum Chordata; class Amphibia; order Caudata; family Ambystomatidae; genus Ambystoma; species Ambystoma mexicanum. The sequence continues at coordinate 352,893,269 of NC_090929.1, forward strand.
TCCTGCAGGAGATCTTCAACAAGTGTGGTCATCCTTGGGTGGATCTCTTAGCCACCTGGTCCAACAGGAGGTGCCCCCAGTTTGCGTCCTGGCAGGGACAGGGCAGGGGCTCTTTGGGCGATGCAATGCAGATCCCGTGGAACAACATGAACGTGTATGCCTTCCCTCCAGTTCCCCTGGTTCACAGGGTAATCTGCAGATCAGGGAGGCGGGCACCTCTGTAACATCCTGATAGCTCAGTGGTGGCCAGCAAGGCCATGGTTCTCTGAACTACTCAGCCTCTCGTATCAGGCCCCGTTGCACCTTCCGCTGGGCCCAGCACACCTACTCTCTCAGCAGGGAGGCACGGTCATCCACCCTGCCCCCCTGAAGTTAGCCCTCACAGTGTGGTTCCTGAACAGGTCACATTGAGGCATCTGCATCTGTCACAGGCTAACCTAGACATTATACAAGGGCCTAGGAGTGATGCTACCAGGAGCCAGTACAAAAGCAAGTGGACCAGGTTTTGTCACTGTGCGGAGTCAAAGGAGGTTGATCCTTTTACCTGCACGTTCTATGACATGCTATCCTTCTCGGCACACCTCGCACACTCTGGGTGCAGGTAGACACATTCTCCACCTATCTGCCGGCCATTGGATCCTACAGGATCTCGGAGGAGGAGGTATGTTCATCCTGTATTCCGGTGGTTAAGAAACACTTGCAGGGCCTGACCAGGCTTTATCCGCCTATCAAGAAACCACACCCGGTGTGAGACCTCAATGTGGTCTTGGGCGCCCTGGCGCATAAACCATTCGAACTGATGGCACCCGTGGACATCAGGCTAGTCACCATTAAGACTGCCCTTAACTCTGCACGCCGGATCAGTGAAATCCAGGCGCTGGTGGCCTCAGAGCCTTATAATACTTTTCATAAGGACAAGGTTGTGCTTAGAACTCACCCCGCATTCATATCTAAGGTTGTCTCCTCTTTTCACCTACATGAGGAGATAGACAACATGTAATACCATTCACGAAGAGGCAGCGCTCGTCTTAGATGCCCCTTTGATGTCCTTGCGTATGTGCGAGCTGCCTGTTTAAGTTGCCATAGCAACGCAGTCCTGTTAGCACACACATTGAACACAATCTGGCCTTTGAAATCCTGGCTGCACCCACCGCCATTCCCAATTTAGGTAAGCCACTGCCATTAATGGATGGGCATTAACAATCAGCGCTGATATGTCCCGCTAGGCCTGAGCCCCCTTCACTTATCCGTCTCCTCTCTTCTCTCCCTGTAGCAAAGAGGGATGTGCTGTTCACAGCAAGGCGCTCAACCACCAGACTCGGGCTCCATCTACCCGTTCTTTGCCTATCTATCCCAGCACAGATAATAGTTTCTCCTCGCTTCTCAACCATGCACACTAGTCTGTCTAACCTTTATTTAGAAAACCAACTTTCAGCATAAAATATACATACAGCTCCTCTATTACTCTTTTCAGGACCCTACGTTTCTGCCACCGACCAGGGTAGCAGTTACCCTAACTGAGGAGCATATCTGGGACATTTTGATCCCACACATAAGGTGCCTATGCCACATTTGATTTTTTAAATATCTATATTGCAGGACAATATTAAACCCCAAGATATGATAAAAAAAGATATATGTATATTCACTAACAAAACATTGTTAAAGGGACGTTATGGTTAAGTTGCACTAGCAAAAACCTATGAAATTCAAATGAAAACATTGTTACAGGGACGTTATTGTTACAGGTAAAACCGAAAAAAAATGAAATTCGACAGTTATGGTAAGCTAAGCAACCACAACTCGTGCCACCAGTGTGCACTGCAAGGACTAACACCCATGACATCAAAGATGCCATCACAAATCTCATTCATGACATCGCTGATGACATCACATATGTGGCTCCCTCTGTTTTGTTCACTACTATAAGTAGGCCATGTGCTTTTGTTCGCTAATGGTCAGGAACAAACAATTCAAAAGGTTCTACATTTGTGTACGGCACCCTTCTCATATGTTCTTACAATACTTTCTTTACGGTTCACTCGCATCATAAGATACATACACATATAGGGGAAGAGGACAGTGTAAAACACAGCACTGGTTTCTGTGCATGAAGATAATCAGTTATGTTATGAACAATTTCTGGTAATACTGCTCCTTTTTAGCTTACTTTAATTCCCTTGTTTATGATCCTTTTTTTATGCATTGTGGTGTCTTTATGGTTTCTGTGCCGTAGTGCAATTTATGTAGTTATAAAGGCAATGGTAGCTACTTCTTACATGTTTCACAGTACCCGACACTCTAAAACGAATGTGTTAGGGAGAATTCTCATAAATTGTTGATTTCTCTTACCTAATTAGTCCCTCAGCAGCTTTGCTGGATTTCTAGGATTTATTTTTTTCACCCGGTAAGAGTGTGAGGCTTTTTTCCCCACTCTTACATGTGTTTTGCTATGTGTATTTCTTTCTGTGCAATCTTGGGCACTAGAGCCTCACCTACTCCATTTTTTGTGTGTGTTACACAGCACCTTCTGTGCAGTGACACAGGGTTGTCTTTGAGACTTCCCACTGACTCCATTTTTCTGGGGCTGACTTCTGTCCCCCAGAAACAGGTAAAGTTGCTATTAACTTTATATAGTCACTTTAAACCACAGACCCAGTACACCCCCATCTTACATGGAGTATTGAAAAGGGATAACTCATCCCTTTTTGTCTGTGCCTTTTCGAGCCAAGACTTGGCTGGTGTCAGTGGTATTTACCCTAACTTTTCTACCGCGATTATCTTGTAAAACGTAGTAATGTTTTAGGCTATTATATTAGCCTGAAACATAAACCGGCTTGACCAAATACATTTTATTTTGGTTCCGGCTGGGTTTATTCGCCATTTCTTTTTGTTAAAGTCTTTCTCGTGATTCTCTCTGCGCGCCAAACCGGGGATGACTCCTTTGTTTGCTGTCTTTTCGTGGGCTTCTGCACAGAAGCCCTCCATAAGGCGCCTGATAGTCTAGGTATGGAGGATGTGAGGGAGGGATCTTCGGACCCCTGCCATAGGTTCCCTTGGTAACCCAAGTCACACTCTTGTCTGATTGGCTAAGGGGACTGGCCTTGCCAGGCCAGCCACCCTGCTTTGTGATCGACAGCCAGGCTGTATGAATGGGGGAAAACTGCATAAAAAGCAGGTCTCTGGGACTGGAAGAGCAGAGTCGCCACTGGAATGAAAGAACCAATGAGGAACTGGAAGAAGAGGACCCCTACAACGACTGAACCGCCGGGTGAAGCCCTCCTGCAGGTCTGAATCGCCAGAATCCGACGACAGAGAAGATCCTCCAGGAAACTTCTTTCCTTGAGCTGGTGGGACCAATCAGTTTGCCCAATCTACAAACCAGGACCCCTCCTCCGGTCGAATTCGCTGTACAGAGCTACAGTGGGCCGGATAGCCAGGAAGGTCGGACCCTGCTTGGGTTTTAAGGAGCGCACCTTTTATTCGTTGTTTTGCTCTGCTGCTGGTTTCTTCCCTGGGTGGCTAAAAACTAATTGGCCTAGTGCACACCTCCTTCCCTGCGCGGCGCAGGACCCTCCAGTCTTCCTACTTCGTGTCAGTCCGACAGTCGCTTCAGGAACCGTGAGCCTGCACGAACCACAAGGAATGTCTGCCTCAGCTACAGCTCCCTCTCCGTTTCAAGGTACTGTGCAAATCTGGTTGTCCGTTTCGTTCAACCGCGGTGAAAGTGTTTGAAATCTTTCTCCAAACCAAGGGCTTGTCCTTCTCTTCTCTTTGAACTAACTTTTCTACCAACCAACCTCGTCCGGAATCTGTGCCACAAACTTTACCGCAAACTACCCTGAACTGTGTGATCTTGAACAAAAGACTTTTGACCCATTGACTTTGGCCCTACGCCTTTTCTATCTGATCTCCTCACTGTAGTCTCCCTTGTTCCATTGCCCTGAGTACTTACCTGTTGGTTTTGCCTAATTTCTAATAATTTTGTCTTTACCTCCCTTTTATATTGCTGGAGTGCCATTTTGCTCCAACTTTGTTTTGTGAGCTTAACTTGTCTGGAATTTAAGGGAAGTGGTGTGGTGTATTTATGATTGTGATTTTTAACTTGCTTAGAATAGTGAAATGTTATACAACTGTTGAGTAAATAAATATATATTCTTTTACTTAGAAACCTTGAGTCAGTGTTTGCCTGAATAATAGTAATTGCTGTCCTTTGTGTATCTATTTGTACTGCTCACTTACCCTTGAAATAAGTCTGGCTGCTCCGCTACTGCTACCACTATAACTATGTAGTACAGGCTTTACCAAAGGTGAAATTGTACTGTCACTTGTAGTCTTAATTGTGTGTAGTGTTCCCAAAGGGTACTGCATATATTTCTGTTTTAACAGAATGCATTCATGATTTCACTATGTAACATGGAAAGATTTTAAAGGTTACACTTCCATGAGGCATGGTGCAGACAATGGCTACGTTTGCGCATAAGTTCCTTCATGTACAGTGAAGAAGTGTGTAATACAATGATGTGTATAGCAATGCATTCCTCAATTACCTACTTATCTCATGATAGTTCTTCCAATGATCTTTTATAGTTTTATGCCACCATTACAATAACAATCCCTTATAGAGGCTTCCTATTAAAACTACATGTACATGTGATGTCATCAGTGATGGCATGAATGACATTTGTGATGGCATCTTTGATGTCATAAGTGTTAGTCCTTACAGTGCACACTGGTGGCACGAGTGGTTGCTTAGCGTACCATAACTGTTGAATTCCGGTTTTTTTCGGTTTTACCTGTAACCATAACGTCCCTGTGACAAAGTTTTTCCATTGGATTTCATAGGTTTTTGCTAGTGCAATTTAACCATAACGTCCCTTTAACAATGTTTTTGTTAGTGAATTTCATAGGTTTTTAGTAGGGCACTGTAAGCAGAACGTTTCTTTAGCCTAGCATTTTCTGTAAAGAGGATAGGTATTTGGTACGGCAACATAACCATAACGTCCCCTTAACAACGGTTTGTTACTGATTCCTTGGCTGCCCTCATGATGAACGTGTGGAAAGGGCAAATTGTCTGGTGTATGTATCCATTTGCGCTACCCCTTACTATTCCGAAAACTGTTGGTGTATCGTACCAATTACAGATGTACATAGTAAATGTTGTTTAGTGTTTCGGTAGGCTCTCTTTTTGTATTAACAGTGCATGATAAATCTGTGCCGCACACTACTGGCCGAGATGACTACAAATGAGCAATATGGACATTTCCTAGGGAGACTACACCTGGTTGGCGTATGTGCAATCACACTACAAGTATCCATAGGACTCCATTAGTGACTGCATGTCCGCATCTTCAAATGCACTTTTAAATAGTTGTGGAAGCGCACGTGTTTCCGTTCCACACCTAGACCCATGCATAGGTCATCCACTGTATGCTGGTAACACCGCCCCTGTCGCCAGCCCTACGGATTCATGCAGTAGGCTACCGCTTTTAAAGAACTGCTGCCGACTTCGTGGGAGGCTCTGCAAACTTACCAATGTGTGGCTAAAGCACTCCTAACTGTATAATGGCCACTGCTAAACAAGGAACAGCAACCTGCAGTGTCACGTAGGCGTGTTAAATGTCGCATTACTTTGATTTATCTGCTGCTTGCCTTTCCATTTTGTCTGCACTGAGCATTGTGACGGAAAGTATCAAGAGGTCGCCTGCCGGTCATACAGTTGAAGAAAACATGTAACTGCAGGTGGGACAGTTTGTAGTAAGTCTGCAAAATGGCAAAGCTGGTGCACCTTCCTCACGCACATACTAGTGCATGTAAAGGCAAGTAAGGAAACAGCAGAATATGCAGAGCGCAAACAATCTTAGTGGTGGTTACAAAAGCGCTGTAGCTGCATGGGTCGCACACATTAAATGGCTTCCTGCTGCACGTAATGAAGCTATGTTTCACGGTGTTGTAAACAATCTTGTATTCCACAATGTATGTATAACCGTGATTGCTACCCCTAACACTAATGGCGTACCGTAAACTGTTTGTACTGTATGCCACGACAACTGAAATGAAAGCACAAGGGACCAGTGGGCAGGCTACCGCCCTTCCAACAATTACGTAAGGTACTCATGTACAGCATTTGCCACATCTGCTGCGGACAACAAGAGGGGCACTCATGTAGGGCAGCAGAGCTGTAAAACAACCTTTGCAAACCATATGCCGCACTACAGACCCTTACCCGGCAAAGAGCATTGTATTGTGCATATACTGCAACACGCTACTGTGCAGAGGGAAGGTACTTGGAAGTGCGTGTGAACGGTCCTTAGGGAGCATTACAATGACTGCCGCCTATGTAGGTGAGGGCCACCCAATAATTCAGTCTCCTGGCACGTCCCCTATAGTATCCATACAGATGCTGCCACTTTTGTACCTGACCTTTCCTGCCGTTCCATCTGTGGCATGTGTGAGAACACCATAATAAATGAAAATGAACTGGGAAAGGAAAAAAGGTAAATAAAGAAAGCACCTTTCACAGATCAACAACTGAATTGGCAATGCACGCATGCAGGGCGGGAGGCGTGGCAGTGTGGTAAACACTGTAGTTCAATTGGTTAGAAAGGGTGTTGCTGTACAAAGAGGTTTCTTTACTGTTGCAGAGCATTTTCAAGAGTGAGTGCGCAACACGTACTACAAAAAAAATCACTATTTTCAAGAAGGGGGCACCAAGCCAATTTAGATGGGGTGTGCAGAAATCGGGATGGCAGGCATAGTAAGATGAACAATATAGCTGGGGAAAAGTATTCGTGTTGTTAAACGTCATATTCCCATGGGCGAAGTATGCACATGTCGAACAAATGCAATGTTCCGCGCTGTCTGCTTTCACAGACCAAATAGGAAATGACGCTGCCACATCGGTGGCTGCATAATGCGATAGAAATTTATGCAAGACATCGGAAACAAACGCATGAACTGGGCAAGTGCCTCCTTCATCGCAAATGGCTCTGAAACACGTGTTGTGCAATTTTCCCTCTACAATGAACAACAATAATGTCGGCATGATTGCGTGTCACCAAAGTGTCACGCAGAGAAACCAAAATCAGGCACTTTATTGTAGGTACTTCATAGCACTACACATGGACATTATAGATTGCAAAATGAGTAGCCAATGCAGTGTTTTCCATTCACTTTCAGTCTATGTATGTCGGAATCCCCTAAAACCCGCACGCTGTGCCTCGTGAATCACAACCATAACTGCACCCTCAGCATTTCTGTAGACAAATACACGGTGTAGCACAGTCTGTCCGTACACACCACACCCACGAACTTTATTGCCCAATCCCGTAGCCTCTGTAGGCACATTTCTATGGCCGTCATCTTCAAAAGGGGCGTATGTAGCACGTGCCACCCTGCAACTATCGCAATATTCGCTGACATTTTGTGCTATGCACGAGCAGGAGTGGGGGAATAACTTTCAACCAGGGGAGCGGATGTCCTTAGTTGTGGTGGCTCTTAAAAGAACCTTTGGGGGGCCTTTTACTTTTTTTAAAGGTGCTTCGCTAGAAACACCTTTTTTTTTCTTTTTTTTTATACGTAAATGTGTGTTTTCAATGTCAGCTCACATTCTTACAATAGGGTCTTCAGTGCAGTTTGTAGATTGTGAAACAACGTTTCATTGCCACTGTGTGACAAAGACATGCCATTTGCCTTGAAAAGGTGTATGTATCGCGAACCAATGTTCTCATTCTTACAGGAGAACATAGCAGCACTCAAGAAGTCACACATGCTTCAGTTGATGAGACCCCTTTCGACCTGTGGCTGGCGTCAGGAATCATTGGAATACTTCCTCACTATTCTCGGGGTATACATGAGAAAAGCACCTTGGCAGTAGGAAAAATGCACTGCACTGCTTTCATCATAATCTTCAGTTGAATAAACACACGGGAACAAGGCATGTAACCCAAAAAGAATGCTCCAAAGTGCACAATCACAAAATGTACAGTTGTTGAAGAGGCCACGCGCCGACATTCTACAAGCAGTCTGCCGAAACAGCATGATTCGGCACTACACCACAAAGTGTCCACTCCCTCCAAACCATAATGGCCAGATGAGTCTTCTTGAAGGGCATACACGCACAGATCTTCCACAAAGCCATCACCCACGATGAAAACTGTGCGCCTTGCCGTGTTTGCCAGCCGCAGTACACAAAGTAATTGAAAAAGTGAATGCCACCCTTTCCTGTGACGCACACCCAGAGCACCTGCAAATGTGCCACGTGCCTTTCCCCAATGACCGTGAGGGCTGTGCCCCGGGGAAGCAGGAGGACTCCTTCTCTCTATTGCTGCTGTTTCCTGTGACATAGCACCTGATTGGCCAAAGGCCATAATCCCATTTCCATTGGCCAGCATGCTGAGAAGCGCAGAATGTGGCACGTGCCTTTCTCCAAGTACCGCGTGGGCCGTGCCCCAATAAAGCAGGAGGAGGAGTCCTTCCTATTGGCGCGCTTTGCTGTGACGCACACCCAGCACCACTTGATAGAACAATCGCTAAGTCCCATTTCCAAATGCGGGCATGGTGAGAAGCGCCGAATGGGGCACGTGCGGTTCCCCAAGTATGTTGAAGGCGGGGCCTGAGTGAAGCAGGAGTCCCTCTTCCTATTGCTGCACACCCTAAGTATCTGATTGGACAATCGCCACAGTTCCATTTTCGTGGCTGCCACCCGCAAAATCCCCAGATGTGGCTTTCGTGCTGCGTGCGGGCTTGGGGGAATAACTTGCAACCAGGGTAGGGGGACTTCCTGGTAAGGAGCGACTCTTAAAAGAGCCTGTTGTTTTTTGTTTTTGTTAAGATGCTTCTACAGAAACACTTTTTCGTTTTTTATTAGCTTGCTCACATTAGTACAGTAAACTCTTCACTGCTGCGTGTAGACGAGCAAACAAAACTTCATCGCCAATGGGTGACAACAAAATGCCATTTTCTTGGAAAAACTCAGCATTTCCACTACTAATCAGGAAATTGTTGCAGAAGAGCATTCCACGAGCGAACAAAAATGTAGACATGCTTCTGTTGATGAGATTCCCTCCTGCGTCTGGCTCGGAACAACATCAATGAGAAGTGGGCCATAATCTTCGTGGGATTATGGATGAGAAAAGCACCTTGGCGGTGGGGAAAACCATCCTCACGACATCCAGCAATCTCCTCAGTCTACGTAACAAATCTAAGCAAGCCAGGTAACCCATATGCATGCAGCCGTAATGGATGACGATAACATCTACTACTGGAAAACTGGCAAGGATTTTGCAAAGTGCTTGCATATCGCCGAAATTGCACTCATACACAGCGTTCCACAATGCGTCCACTCCTTCCAAACCAAAATTGCTGTCAGTGTCTTTGCAGGGTATAGTTGTGCAGATCTATGACAAAGGGATCACCTACAGTCAACACAATGCATTTCGCCATGTCAGCCACCCTCTTTACGCAGAGTATAATGTACAAGTTTCACCTCCCCTTCCTGTTAACCACACCCACACTATCTGATTGGCTAATCCCCCACACTGCCATGGCAATTGGTCAAGGTGGTGTAAAGGGCATATTTCGCCACGTGCGGCTTCCAAAGTAGCGCGAGGACCGCACCCCTGTAAAGCTGGAGCAGTCCTGCTTCTCTGCAGCTCTACTTCATTGGGTTGCGTGTAAATAGGTGCACACGCATCCACCAATCGCATCGAAGCCGCCATCCTCCAACACTGTCATTCCTGTACAACACCTGAAATGTGCTGCTTCACATGTACCGTACAAATGTCGTACCATTCCAAAGCACGTCCACTGCAAAGTTCAATGAAAGTATGCACAATTTCTCCATCCGCATACATCCACATAGCCACCCAGGATGTTGCACGTGTAATCCGGAAAGTACCGCGTAATCCACTACCTTTTCGTGATAGTGAGTGGGGGGCAGGTAGGGCAAACAATATCAAACTCTGTAGGGGATGCAGTCTTCCAGCATACATGTATAACGTTTTTTTTTTTTTTGACGTGCGTGCAAGCAAGTTTCTTTGTATTTTCTCTTTATATGCGTTTCTGTTTGCCTCTCCTCGCATTTTTACCACATTCTGGTCAATGCTTCTTGCGCAGTGTAAAAGAAAACAGCATTGTCAATGGCGCTGAAATAAATGCCATTTCTACGGAGCCACTGTACATTTTGCGACCTCATGATCTCATAGTGGGTGGAGAACATGCCAGCAGTCTGCATAAACTCACGCATAATTCTGTTTATAGCACACCTTCCAACCTCTGGCTGGGGCCAAATTATACCGTCATGGGCCCATACTCCTCTTGACGTAATGCACGAGAAAAGGACCTTGGCAGTAGGAAAAATACCCATCACTGCGGTCAGCAACCTCTTCAGGTGACGGATTAATCGTCCACACGACATGTAACCCAAATGTATACTTCCATAGTGCAGCACGACAAAGTCAACGTTCGTGACGGACGCCACATATCTGCACCGGCGAACCATCCCGCCGAAACTGCAGTCACCCTGACAGGCCCAGAAAGCGTCCACTCCTTCCAACCCGAAATTACCAGCAAACGCCTCTTTGCACACAACACCTGTGCAGAGGGCGCACAAAGGTATCACCGACGATGAGCACTGTCCGTCTCTACATCTCGACTACCCTCACCACACAGTGTTGCGACAAAATGGTACTGCCTCTTCCTGTCAACCACACCCTAAATTCCTATTGGCCTATTTCCCACAATTCCATTTGCCTTTCCACCCTGCTCATGATAGCAGGATGTGCACGTGCGCTTTCCCATCTACAATGAGGGCCACGGCCCAGTACAGCTCACACAATACTTCTTCCCATTGCACGGGCACTTTTTACAGCACTCCCCCATTGGGTGCTGTCAAATTTTCAAACTCACAAGCAGCAATCACATACAAAACCTCTGCATTGCACACTGTCATTTCTATAAAACACTCCATATTTACTGTTAAACACTCTCAGTACACGTTCCGTTTGATTGCAAAGCCCCTCCACCAGAAACCTCTGCTAAATAATGCATGATTGCAGCATCCACAAAGATCCTAAGACTCACCCAGCACACCTTTGGCCATGCACACAACATTGCAGCCCTTTCCACCCCCACCACAACACTATACATCCAAGCAAGCAACCATGTGGGCACCTAACATAATGCACAAATGTAACATACACCATAAAACACCCATTCACAAAAACATGTCTCACTTAGCAGAATCCACAAACATACCACAACCTGCACCACCACTCCCACACACTGACATTCACTAAGTATTGTGTCACTGGCAACCTATGCACAACAGCTGCACAACATAGGGCCTACTTCAATAAATCTGCACACAGCAGAGTAACAAACCACATATAATCTGCACTTCAACAATACCCACCTCCATACTCACATTACGTACACACTGCACCCTGTGTCCACACTACACAACTTCTCACTGCACCATCTCCTGCCGCACATCAAATACTGTAGCATTTTGCAACTTCCACCACAACCATGGAATGCACAATACACGCTTTGCAACTCACTTGTGGTGCTGTAACAATGTGCTCCAAACCCATTCTCCAAAGATCACCACCCTATGCCTCATGCACTGTCAAACCTGCATTGCTCCACTGGATATGCTCCTTACACACATTCCCGCCACCGTAATGCAACCATGCATGTCAGCATATCACCAACTACCACCATACACATATGCACCACTGACACCACCACTCCTAACCAACCTCCACACCGGAATGGACATGCACAGCATTACATGCAACAGTTACCTTCATGTATAAGCATTACACTGTCTACGGCACCCCTACGCCTTTTCATTCACATACTATTGTCTTACCCACATCCACTCAAAGTATTGTATCACTGCCAACTTAACCACAAAATGTTTACAGCATTGCCCATACTGCAAGCATTGTGCACAGAGCACACTATCCAAGCACATATAAGTTGCCCTTCAACCATACCCTCTACCATACTGACAGCATGCAAACACTACACCCAGTGCCCACACTGCAAGACGTTTCACTGCAGCATCTCCGACCACAGCGCACCGCAATGGAGCTATGTAGCAACAAATTGCAACAGTTACCATAATGTACAAACAAAACAGTCTCTCCTGCCTCCCTGTGCACTTTCAATCACATACTATTGTCTTACCCACTTCCATTCAGAAAGTATTGTGTAACTGCCAACCTACCCACATTCTGTTTGCTACACTGGCCCTATTGCAACCAATCTGCACACACCACACTATGTAAGCACCACCCTCTACCGAATGCAGAGTCAAACATGCGTTCCTACGGTGGGTATGTTGCAGCCCTACGCTCTTCAGTGCATGCCCTACACCGATGCACCCAATAGCCTATTCCTACCCCAGACCCACTGCACCTTGATTCACCCATGCAAACCACCATGTGCCCAACTACTTCATTCCATCCGCAGCGCACAGCCACCTGCGCTCCCACCCAACCCATGTCATGTGCAATTCAGTCCCCTCCTGCAATTGACCTGCCACCACTCACCACGAAAAGAGTGTTAGGCAGAATCCTGTGCAGTTCCCTTAGGGAGCACTACAGAAGATTAAGCCTACAGGTATATGCAATAAATCCCCTTTGGTATCAGTCTGTACCACAAAGATTTAGTTAGTATCTGTGGCTAAGCAGTCAGACTTATCGCAAGAGGGAGATGAGCAGTATTCAGGGTTTACACATTAGGACTACAATACTATGGAACAAGGAAACACTGACCAAAGCTTTGTATCAAAAATAATATATATATTTATTTTACACACTCTGATGTTCACACACAAATCACTATTATAAAAGCAAGTTAAATCAATCAAGAAAAGTATACACAACTCCCTATTTAAATTGTAGACAAGTTTGAGCAAGAGTGAAAACTGAGCAAAACGGCAAAAAAAAGTTATACAGGTTTATACTCTTTAACACACCAGCAACACTTCCCAAGACGATTGTGAACAAGTTAGGCAAGGTAGTACTTTAGCATAGGCAATACTGAAGTGAAAACCGAGCTAAATAGCACTTCACAAGTTAAGCAAGAGGGAAGGAAAAGGTGGGTATAAGAGTTAGGTGCACCAACGCATTTCTAGGTGAGAAACAATCTAGAGAAGACAGTTGTAACAGATTTAGCCAGAGTCAAAAGGCCTGTGCCAGAGTCATTGGAACAGGGCAATATGCCCAGGAGCAAAATGTTCTAGTAGCTGCAGTCAAGTCTTTGTTTAACGATCCGAAAAGGCGGTTGCCGAAGGTGAAAGACCATGTTAGAGGATACGGGCGGCCAACCCAGTAGGTAAGTAAAGGATTTAAAACACCTTTAGCAGTACCCAACGAAACGGGAGGCTTGGCGGAACAATGTACCTTAAAAGTGGAAGAGGCTCCTGCGGTGGAGGTAGTTCCTGGCAGTTCCTGCAGTTCGGGAGATCTAGCAGAGAAAGAGAGAGAGACTCCTCGAGGAGGAAGGTTCGAGTTACTGCACTGCCCAGGGATGAAACCAGCCGCGGTGCCGCCAAAACGAATAAAAGGTATGCTCCTTTAAATCGCAGTCTGGGTGGACGGGTGCCTGGCTATCCGGTCTCCGAGTGCTTGACACTGGCGATTCGACCAAGGCAGGTCCGGGAAGGCGATTGGCGAACTGGTTGGCCCCACCAGCTCAAGGGAAGAAGACTCTTGCAGAGGAAGATCTTCTCAAGTCTTTGGAGAAAAGTGGTGAGGATCTGCAGCAGGGCTTCACCGGTGGTTGTCGTTGCAGATGTCTTCAGCTTCTCTCCTCTTCGGTTTCTTAGTTCCAGTGGCGACGTCTTGTCCGCCAGTCCTCAGGACCCTGCTTTTATGCAGCAAGACCCCCATTCATACAGCCTAGCTGTCACTCACACAGTGGGGTGGCTCTCCTGCCGGGAGAACCCCCCAGCCTATCAGAGCAGTGTGCGACTTGGGTTGCGTAGGCAACCCTGTCCAGGGTGCCTATTCCCCCTCCCACACATCCTGTCTACCGCAGACTCAGTGGCGCCGAGAGGAGGGCTTCTGTGCAGAAGCCCGCCAAAAGGACAAAAAAAGGATCCCCGACCTGGGTTAGGATTATAGAGAAAGACACGAGAAAGAAATATAATCAAAGTTCTGGCAATAAAAACCTACCGGAGTAAAGTTAATATTAAAATAAACCAGCGGTATGTTAGAGGCTGTCAGTGTCATGATCTCTGCTTCCAAAAGGTCAGGGTTTTCCCAACTCCCTTGGAAGCAGATCCATAACCCAGGTTCCGAGTGCCAACCAGTCCCAATTGGGACCTTTTGGACCCAGTCCTGGCGCCAGTGGCACCAGGCTCATAAATATGCCCAGTCCCAGCGCTGGAAGCGCCGGGCTCATAATGCTTGGGTGGACTTACCTTCAGCAGACCATGCTGCTTACTTGCCTGCCAGTTGAGCCTCTGATCCTCTTCTGTTTGGAACTACTTTTCCTGTTGGGTGGGGCTGGAGCCACTCCCTAGATTCAGAACACTGGAACTCTTCTGGAAGGCAGGAACTCTTTTCTTACCAGGAACTCTTTTCTTACTTAGGCGTGGCTGTGGAAGGAGAGACCTAAGCACTACAGGAGGCTATTTAAACCACACCCGGTGGATGAATCTTGCTTTGCGTTATTCTGCAACCTCTGCAGCAGAACGCTCATCGTGTCTTCTGCATCCGGTCCTGGGCCTAAGGAAAAAGGCTTACCATCCTGAATCCAGTCTTCAGCAACACCTATAAAGACAAGAAAGAACAGGTTAGCATTCCGGCATCTGAAAGGCAAAGGCTTACCATCCTGAATCCAGTCTTCAGCAACACCTATAAAGACAAGAAAGAACAGGTTAGCATTCCGGCATCTGAAAGACAAAAGTTTACCAACTCTTCGCACGCTCCGGAGGCCTTCGGCGCTGCATCCCGCATCTGAAAGACAAAACAAGGTGCGTTTAAAGACATTGGGGAACTTTAATACTCACGTGCCATTACTCCTTTCCACATCTAATCCAGTGGGTATTCCGGCACCCTGCAGCCGCTCCGAACTCGTACCTGCAAAATACAAAGACAGTTAGAGCGCATAGTGAAGCAGGCAACAAGCGCTTACTTACGTGCTTCCAGGCGCTTCTATTCATCACACGGGCTCCATCTTCAACTCACTTCAGCCCGTCATCCGCCATCGCCGGAACCCTGCAAAACAAGAGACATCATTACTAAAGACTTTAAAGACATTTGAATGACTCGAAACTTACCGTTTGTGCAGTAAACGACGGACAGCAGTCCTCTGAAGTCAAGAGGCCTGCGCTACCTATCCAGTGAAGAAACTGGTTACAGCACCCTGCCCCGAGGCAGATGGAGAGCTCGGCATTCACTTACCTAAGGTGAGAGCGTTAACCTTTGGGGGTCTACAGGAGAGGAGAAGAGGAAAGAGATAGGGACACCCCAATAACCCCAGTTCATTAACCCCATATTTTCTATCTGCAGACATCTTACTCTACATGTCAGGCATACAGTGCACAGAGGTCCAGCCCAAAGAGCCAACCGGGTGCTACACATCACCTTTGAAGATACGGTAGTCGCCCAGTCAAGACCGGCGCCTCTGCGAGAATCAGGTGAGCGTTACAGTCAGTAAAAGCGGTAGCCTCGAACAATGGGAAAATCCCATAGGGAAATATTCGCGGTCGAATATTTACGGTAGTAACCACTGCCACCAGCCAGAAACTTTTGAGAGAGGGACTGTACGGTACCCCCTCAAAAATTAACGTTAGGGAACAACTATTAACCCTTTCCAGTACTTCCATAGTAAGATGGGTTGTACTGGTTTAGTTCATAATTATTGACTAGTAAAGTCAATGGGGACTTTACATGCCCTGGGAGACAGGAGTCAGTCCCAGGGTATGGAGCCTATGTTTAGGGGTCACTACGACACCCCTGCGGTACGGCACGGAGGGTGCTGTGTACCACACATGTTAAAAAGATGATTCCTATGAGGGTGAGGAAAACCCCATAGACCAGAAGCACACAAGATAGCCTAAAACACACACTAGCAATCTGGCTAAGAGCGGGAAAAAAGGGTCTCACTCTTAGCAGGAGAAAAAAATAAACCCTTCAAATTCAGCAAAGCTGCTGAGGGACTCTATAGGTAAGGGAAAGTAGCCTTAGAAGAGAATTCTCCCTAACAAAGAGGTTGCCGCAAACAGCTCACGGCAGAACCTATGGGGCCATTACGACAGCTGCCTCCAATCACCACACAAAGTACTCGCCTACATATGTCACATGAAACACTTCTCACTCCCCCACCTGTTCCCTCCTTTATTGCAGCCAAAATATTCTGTACGGTACATTTTCCAGACCCTTCCGCCACCGCACTGTCTTCCGATACACCCTGGCGTCTTTCCCAAAAAATGTTTACGCACACCACGCTTCCCTCCAGCCAACCACCGCCCGCGTCCAAACTTCTCCCACAACACGCCGTACCGCAAGCCAATGATACTTCTGTCCGCGGAGCGAACAGTGAAATGGGTCAGCGCAGCGGACCCAGATATCACTCATTTTTTGTGATGTGCATTTCAGTTCTTTGCAACAAAAGAACTGGTCGAATTTCCACCAAACACACAAAAGCACGCTTTCTGACCCAAGCCCCCACTCCTGACGCAAATTTGATGAAAATCCGTCCAGCCATTCGGCCTGTAGTCATGCGCAAAGTTTTCCCCCACTCAGTCTATGAAAACAAAAATGTGGGCACCCCCCCCGCACCAAACCTCGCCCAACTTGGTGAAAAAATTCAGAGCCGGTCATATACTTTTTTTGCAAAGTTTGGTGAGGATCAGTCCCGGGGGAGCAAAGTTATAAGCCGCCGAAAAAAGTGTTCTTCCTATGAGTTTAGCAACTTAACTATAACTACACGCCCGCTACCTAGGGCCATGTAATATATATATATATATCAGTGAAAAAACGTTGTTAAAGGGACGTTATGGTGACAAGTAATACCGGAAAACCCCTGAAATTCGCCTGTTATGGTAAGCAACCATAACTCGCGCCACCACCGTGCACTGCTAAGACTAACACCCAGGACATCAAAGATGACATCACAAATGTCCTTGATGACATCTGCCTTCTGAAAGACAGCCATAGCTAGCAGCACTCCTCTCAAGAAACAAACTTTCTGCCAAACTCTCTCCTTACACTTCACACCCAGTAAACCTTATGGACCAATCCTTTGGCCTGCACAGTCTCATTTGCATGCCTCTCAGCCTCAAAATCTCTGTATGTAACACGCGCGATCCGCAGACAGCTGCGGACAGATCGTAAAATCTGAGAGTAGGGAATGAAAATGTAAATAGTGTACTCCACTTCCCCTTTGATGTTGGCTCTGAGCTCTGGAGCTTTTTTGAGGCTTTTTTCAGATTGTGTCTGCTACATGACTTCACAACAACTTTCTGATTGAATTCTGAATATTATTAAGAAATATTGCATGACCAAAATCTGTGAAAGTCATTCCATCACAAAAAGAAATTGCACCATCTTCCAAAAGGTTCTCATTTTGGAATGATGACATGCCTACAGAATACATCAAACAAGATATTCCTTTATTAACAAGACATCTTGCTATGTCTTGTTGAGGATTAAAGACATGACGAGGCATTCATGCAGTCCTAGGTGGTATATGGGAAAAAATAATCTTTGCAGATGGAAATAGGTACATCAGTTCCTTTAGCAACTGCTTCAGTGCACCCTGCAAACTTATTGCACTCAGATACCCCAAATGCATTCCTCCACAATTTACCACCAATATATCCGGAGTGTTAAAAACAGCCATATTTCTACAAAGTGTAAATACACCTTGCAAATTTCTCCCTGGCACATCACACCACATAGCCTCCACTCCCTGCATTCCAAGATTGTCAGAAATGCCACACATGTTTGCATACTGCTGCATATTACTTATAAAACCATCTCCCACTATCCACACTCTGACTCTGTCCATCTCAGAAACCACAGCCATCTTCACTGCATACAGCAATGAAAAAAATGATTACCCTCTCTTCCTATGAATGACACCCTCATCACCTGATTGGCTACTTCCCCTTGTCCTATTTCCAATCCAGATATGCTGAGAAGCCCCGGATGTGGCACGCTGTGTCCGCGAACAGCTGCGGTGTCCACGGACCCCGTAACACGGGGGCAGCCCTTCTTCCCTTTCCACTTCACTCTCTGCACCATTCCCTCATTGGCTATTTTTCTTTTTTTTTCTTCTTTTTTTGTGTTATAGTTCAAAGAACTTTTCACAAATTTATATACAGAAATATGAAAGAAAAACATCATACACAATTATATATATACATTATCTCAGAATAACATCAAATTCAGATAATACATAAGAGAAAAATGAAGAATACTAACATATGAACTTAAGTAGCACACAGCATACAGAAAGTTCACTAAAAGGCACAACCGAGATATATATATATCCCAATAGATGAGAATTATGCCACATAAAAATACAGAACTAATCACATCACTTATTCAATGGTCATATGAGTCACAACCAAGTTCAGGTCAACTCTCCAGATCCAACATTATTTTAACATCCTCTTCGAATTTCCGTAGGCGTACATTAGCAACCTTCCAGATCTGGGTAATAGCAATGACCAGCCTATTACTCCTCCCTGATCGACATCTCAGCCAGAAGATTTCACTTTCAATATACATCTGATCATAATCAAATCTAGCAAAATACTTGTCATAGATCAATCTCATCCCCTGGCAACAGGTCAGAACATGTCTGACTGTTAACACTCTGGAATCTTAAGCACATATTCTACAGATCCTTCTCTCAACAGGTACTTTAGACCAGGCTCCCCGCGCCCCCAATACATTAAGTCGATTTAGTTGAATATCCATAAATATTCTATGATTGGCCTGAGAGGGCATATGTTTCAAATAGCTTTGAGGTTCTATAAATATAAAAGGCATCTTAGAAAAAGTGCTTAGAGAGCTCATAGTAGAGATCTTATCATGGCTGGCAACCCAATCCCACTTCTCTATGACATCCGTCAGTGATTTTAATATCACCCCTTCACCATGATCCCATTTAGGTGACCAACCAATTTTGTCAAAAAGATGGTAATTTTTCTCCTTAAATTTATTTAGCGCCTCCATTTTCCCTCCCTCCAGACCTTCATGAAGTATGTACATCAGAGTACCTGGCCAGGCAAATTTGATTTTCACATATAGCTTAGCTCTATTATGATCAATTTGAGTAGACAAAGAGATAAGCCCCATTTCAAGACGTTTCATTGGCAGTTGTTAAACAGTCACACAACCATCCACCAATCTCATGCAAGAACTCTACATCTAACTCTGTCATCACAGTTTAGCACTTTACATGTACTTTTCGTCACTCTAAGTACTAGTGTCTTGTGATTGCAAAGCACCTATTGCTAAAACTACTGTAAAACTCTTCAAGATTTCTCCTGCCAGATTCATCCACATCTACATACATCAATACAAACTACAGGTATGAATATTTTGTTTACAGTACATTTGCAACTCTTTTATGAATGCATATGAACAGGGTACCTGCCACTTACCCTATATAACCTGCAGAAAAGCTTACTGTCATGTCTCCCATCTGTCACTTGCAAAGCTGTGTGCTTTCCAATTTTTCATTTACCCATATCACTCATTGTAATGTGCAAACTGTTATTCTCTTCATTCTGTCATTTTTATAACCACTGCCCCTTATTTATCCACATTTCAAGCATAATAGCATTTCATGCATTTTAGTGTATAAGATGTACATGCAGTTTCCTTTGTGAACATTCTGGCCATTTTACTTAGAATCTATCATTTGTACCTGCTTTAGAAATTATTACAATAGTGAGCACACACAACACACACACCTTTCTAAAAAAAAGTCTCATTTCATGTTAGGAAATGGGAGAAATAACAGTATGATTGTAAATGACAGGAACCATATTCAAATGCCTGCAAGGCCTGGTTTCCTGTTGTGTGTTGTGATTTGGGTAAATGAAAGCTTGGAAAATGCACACATTTCAAAGTGACACTTGATCATAGCAGATGAGAGAAATTACAGTATGCTTTTTTTGCTAGTTGTACAAGGTAAGTACCAGGTACCCTGCATTGCAAGTACATACATTGCATGCATTTGACCAGAGATCCTGCCATTTACCCTGTATAACCAGCAAAATAAACATAGTTATTTCTCCCATCTCATAACATCAAATGACGCTTTCTTAGAAATCTGTGATTGCTCTGTGTGCTTACTATTGTAATAATTTCTAAGGCAAGTTCAAATGATAGATTCTATGTAAAATGCACATAGACAAAGGAAACTGCATGTACATCCTATGCACAATTAACAGAGAGCACTATTACTGATGATAAAACAAGCAAATATATCTCTACATTGAGAACAGTGCCATTAACTTCCATCTTTCACAATTGCGGTGAAGACCAAACTCCTAAAAACCAGCACTGTCTGAAGTACAAGAGAGAACCCAGAAGAAACCTACTCTTTGCAGGCAACAAAGTACAATACTGCCATAATGTTCTACCTGTTACTCAAACACTATAGAATTCTAGGATTGTAGAACAAACAATTGTATTAACCCTACAGCATTAGATTCAGTATTACTGATTGCACCTCAACAAGTGCACACTTTGTATTGTTATCTCAACACCAGTATAGTAACACACGAATACAGGAATAGCCTTCCCAACCCGAAGTAACAGCCCATTCAACAATCACACACATCTGCATACATACCTACCATCGTACTCAGACACTCATGCACAATGCACACATACATTGCACAACGTCCCAATCCAGACTCTTTTTTTTCCTCCAACAGACACCAAAGAATGCCTACCAAAAAGCAACCCTGTAGAAAGCAACGCAGACATAGAGCAAATCAAAATAAAAGTGTACAAAATAGGCATCCGCCTGTAGCAGAATGTATACAAAAAATTCAAACAAAACAGCTAATAGTCAATAAGCGAAACTAAAGCAGCTTCCAGTAAAGAAATTTTGCAGCCTCTTTCAAAATGTAAAATTAAACAGACAGTTGTTGAAAAGACTGCAGCTACCACTAGTGCCAACAGTGCACCTATAAATCTTGATTTAGCCACAAGTAAGCATATCAAAAAAATGATTTTACAAAAAATGTTCCACCACAGAGTCCTTCAGAACCTTATAAAAACAGGAGACAAATCATGCTCAACCCTTAAAACCTACCACAGAAAACTAATCCTGGAAGCTCTCATAGTCAATGTAATCCTTCTCAAAAGGAAGTTATTTGTATTTTTTTTAAACAGAATGAAACCCCTAACAAAACTAACTACTAAACTACAACAAGGACTTCTCAACAAATGGAATATCAACAAAGATAGCTTTGCAAACATCTGTGCAGGTGAGTGGAGTCACACCACCAGCACAGAACCATATTTCAATGAAGAAGCATACAGACAAAAGCAAATTATCCCAATTGCCAGACATAGCAATGGATGAGGGTATGAAAAGGTTAATAATACCATCATGGAACAAGAAATGCTGCTCACACAAATCTCCAGTAAACTTAGCATCAACTCTCCATTCCACTGAATCAATACGTCCAGTCTACAAATGACCGCGCACATCAATGTGTAACATAGGCAAAAAATCTTTCACATCTTTACGCCAGTTCCTCAATCAGTATGTGAAAGGCAAAGACAAATTGAAAATATAACTATTACAAACTATGAACTCCTGGCCACTGCGCAAATATACAGGATTACAAGGACATTTATTAGCCTGCATTTCTGGAACTATTTGCAAAAGCACCTTCCACCATAACATTCTTCTACATGGTACAGCCAAAGAACTACTCGAAGAAATAGAGCACATCCAGAGAAAATATTTTGGAAATTAAAGCCCCTTAGAAAATCCAATATCTTTAGAACAGACTAGCAACAACTTTACAGATGGCAACCTTCTACTACAAGAACAGAAAGACACAGGAAAACTCTATCCCCTGGACCAGAGTATTATCATGAAGCGAGAAACTGAAGAAATGTCCAGAGAGCAAAACGGTGTTGCTTACAAAAGTATCAAAATGTTTTTATTTACCATGATACAAAAAATGCAAAAAAGTCAATTAATGACATATTACTTTGTTAAACATCAATTAATCACATAACACGACAGCATAGGTGAACAAAATACTTGGCTAAAATGCATCCATCTCAACAAACATTCACAGTGCAGCATCCAAACCATACATCATACATAGTGACATTCAACCAACCAACAATGGCTAAAAATGACTGAATTAATTAACATTGCTTGCCAGTTGGGGATGGGACAAACATTCATCACATCCCATTTGATTATTTTAATGTTTAAAATGTATTTAACAAACAGCAAAAGAACTCATTAAAAACAATCTATCACAAGGGTGGATCTGAGAAGAAGAAGGTTATGTAGATCACATCCCTAAGGAGTAAGCTCAACCGGTTTCGACGTAGAGTGTGTAATGGACAACGTCTTCATCAGGAGATACAAGGCGAGAAGCTGCAAGACAAGAGCATTACTGCATAAATATATCAGGCAGTGTCCCATCTCATAAATTAAACTCAACAATAGATTGTATATAACCACCATGTGCCACCTATTAGAAACCAATGAAACTAAACATTTGTGCTGGAGAAGTGTACCTAAATAGAAACAACCCCAGAGGCAGGGTTTTGTTTGAAAAAGCCAGAGGCGAGAAACCGGCCCCGAGAGTGTAAAAATTAATAACAGAAATTGGGTGCACCATGTAGGCCAGAAGGTCAAGATAGCCCAGTCAGAAGACCACCAGAAAAGCCCTCAAGCAGCAGAAAAATGCCATGACTAAATGTATGGTAACAGAAGAAGTAGGCTGTAATATGATGGGTTAAACAGACCTTGTATAAGTAGCCATTAATATGCAGAATGGAAAAGAAGGGTTGTATGCTGGAGTCATACCGCCAATGGAACTGTGGCTAGTCAAGACTGGAAAAATAATTGAAGCACACATAAGACCAAAAGAATAACTGCATTAGCCAAAAGCACCACATGAAAGCGGCCAGTTGTTACCTGTAATTAACATAGCGCTGCTAACGGTGGCCCCCTCCAGAAAATATGATGCGGTGGCCTTCTGGGTAGTAATGCAGCGAAGAAAGTCGTGTCAGCGGAAGTGCGCCTGATATGCTGTCAAGCAAAGAATAATGTTAGCCTAAAGCACATACGTCGGGTAGGGCTAAGGACTTCCCAATGAAGCCATACACAATTTAAAAAATAAGATAAAAGCTGCAGAACCACTCATGCCACCAGGGGCAATGGGCCCTGTTGCAGGCTAATTAAGACGTGATGGCAAGTGGCTATGTGCCGGCCTAATGGGACGCGGTGCCATATAAAGGCTAAAGCTGACAATCACACTGCTGAAATTCTGTGCGCCTAAAGCTGAAACTAGTTAAAAAACGGAAATTAGCTGTCTGCTGACACAGATCAAGCAGACAAGAACACGGGTTTAGGTGCATGAACAAAGAAAGCCTGTGGCACTGCGGGCTGGGTAAACAGAAATCTTTGTGCAGCTCAGCTGCAGCTGAGCTTATGTATGCATACGAACGAAAAAACTACGTCCGAAAAAAAGGAATTGTACAAAACTAAAACGGCAGTTTACAGTGCACACGTACTTACTTAGGACTTGCATCAGGAGTGGCATGGGCGGCTGGAGTTAATGAAAACAGCCCTGCCATAAATCACAGTGAGCATGCTGCATAGTCTGTATGCCGGCAGCCGACTAAATACGTCTCTGCTATGGACGTAAATCACGTAGATGGTGGCACGTCACGTGTCCCCAATGAACACGTGATAACGTGATAACGTGATAACGTGTGCGTAAAGATCTCAAGGCAGGCTCATGTTAGAAAAATAAATAAACAAGGTGCCGTATCATGAGTAGACAAACGGGATTAGCATGCAGGTGAAGAGAGCCCATATGCTTAATGCCGCCCTGGTGCATCATGAACAAGGATGACCTGATTGCAAAGTCAAAACAGTACAAAAGAAATTTAGCAAAAAACCGCCATGTCCCGCTGTAGACCATAGGTAAATACTTGCGTAGCTGATGGAATATGCAAGGATAATTTAAAGTGACCTCATGGCCCTAGAGACTGTGTTGTAAATGCAATTCGTCCAAGTGCAAGGCTCAAGAATGCAGGGGGGAGACATAATGCCTGATATGGCCCACCAGTAGAATTAAATGTAGAACTCCTGGACTGGCATAAGCTGCAGCAGATGGACTAAATTAGCTTTGAGCAAAAATAAACTGTATGACTAATAGAGATGGCATGGAACTAGGGTAGAGACTTTGTGCAACGTGAGGCATCTGTACAAGGAAACTATCTATCTGCTATTGTACTCCCATGTTTCCATGGAGTTCAGGCCTTTGTGGAGGGTGCCTAAGTTAAAAATCCACATTTGTTCTTTATAGGCCAATTTGTTAGTAGTTTGCACATGTCCAATTGCTGCGATTTTTTCGATGCAAAACCATCTTAATGAGTCTACGTCATGACCCATCTCAAAAAAATGAGAGACCAAGGGGGCAGTGAGACAACGCATCCTCATCTTGGAGCGATGTTCATTGATGCGCACATGTACCTCCCTGGAGGTTTTACCTATGTAAAACAAGTTACACGGGCACTGGATGGCATACACAACATTCTTGCTTTTGCAAGTGGTAAACGTACGCAAATCCCATCTTCTGCCTGCATTCTCAAAATGTGTCATCTTTTTGGAAAATCTACAGGCCATACAAGTGGTACAAGGGTAATGACCTACCACAGGTTGAAGGTTAACATCCCTGATCACATTGCATTGTAATGGTAACCTGTTGGCTCTTGTGAGCTTCTGTGCCAGACTCTTACCCTTTTTGAAAGCAAAAAAAAGGTTTGTGCAAGTTAATTTCAGCGGAATTCAGAATTCTCCAATTCTTAAGAATAATCCCCTTGATGGGCTAACTGAATTTGCAGAATGTAGAGACACAAACAATTTGTTCTCTTTCTTTGTTTTTGGGACGCACACTGAGTAGGGCATCCCCGTTGGTGTACCGCACTCTTTTTCTGGAGTGTTTGATTAACTTTTTAGGGTACCCCCGAAGTAACAATCTGGCTTGAAGTACATCTGCATGTTTGTTAAAATGGGAGATGTTAGTACAGTTACGCCGTAACCGTAAAAACATACCATACGGTAAATTCCGTAGTAAGCTTTTTAGGTGTTGACTCTTGAATTGCAAAGTTGTATTGCGTTCTGTAGATTTTCTATATAATTCTGTTTGTAGAAACCCTTCATCGACAAAGATGGATAAATCAAGAAACGCAATCCTAGAGGTGGAAAATTCAAAAGTGAATTTAAGATTGGGATCTACCTGATTAAGCCAAGCCATAAATCTGTTCAATGTAACAGAGTCGCCCTCCCACAACATTAGGATGTCGTCTATGTAGCGACGGTACAACTTAATATGTTTGACAAATGGGTTGGTGGCATTGAGCACATGATTTTCTTCAAACAAGAACATAAAAATGATGGCCAAATTTGGGGCAAAAGTGCAGCCCATCGCCGTGCCCTTAGTTTGCAAGAAGTAAGCATCCTTAAACTTAAAAAAACTGTTGGACAGCACCAATTCAACACAATTAATAAGGAATTCAGTCGGGACAGTATGAGGGAGAGGCCGTCTGTCTAGCATAATGCGTAGACTAGAAGCAGCTTTATCTTGAGGGATGTTAGTATAAAGCGCCTCAATATCCAAAGAGACCAGAATTTGTGTGGAGGAATCAAAAGGACGTGCTTCAACCAGATTAATGACATCCCTGGAGTCCAAAAGAAACGTGGGAGTGGCCATAGCAAGTGGTTTGATAAAAGTGTCTATATATTTAGACAAAGGTTCTAAAATAGAACAACAGCCAGAAACAATGGGACGACCTGGGGGTTTCAGAATGTCCTTGTGGACTTTCGGAATAATGTAAAAGAGCGGAATTCTCTCTTCAGAAGAATTGATGAACTCATGTTCCTTGGAAGACAAGAATCCTTCGCGAAGACCGTTTTCACTCAACGTGAGAATCTTCTTTTTTATGGATGAGGAAGGGTCACCAGTGATTTTTTGATAGTGACCTGGTATGCTAAGAAGTCTAAGGACTTCTTGATCATACAATTCTGCATCCCAGACCACTATCCCCCCCGCCTTTGTCGGCGGCTTTAATCACTATAGTGGGATCTTGAGCTAGAGAGTCAATTGCATGAAATTCTGCCAGTTCTAAATTAGGTCTTGGATTGCTTCTGGGATGTGTCAAACATTTGTCTAACTCCTTCAGCACAATGGTTTCAAAAATTAAAACCTCAGGTGGAAGATCGGCTGAATTAGGTGTAAAAGATGAGGGTTTGGCCAAGCCCGAGATGTTGTTTTCGCAGGTATTCTCTTTGTCAGCGAAAAACACTTTCAGTCTAATTTTCCTCAGAATCTGTTGGATTTCACTGGTGAGATGCATCGCACTGGGCGTTTGTGTAGGAACAAACGAGAGACCTCATTTTAATATGGCTAATTCTGGTTCAGAGAGGGTGCAAGATGATAAATTAAAGATGGGTAATAACTCATTCACCACCTGTAGGACCGTTTGCGGGTTTGAAAATCCCGGTGCCCTTGGCCTTGTAGAGGGGCATTCTGCAATTGCATGTGAGGCTGTCTGTATGGGCCTCTGCTCTGCTGAAAATTCCTGCGGCCTCTGGGGCGCCCCTTCCTCGAAAAAGGTAAGTCCCTGAATTCGAATTGGTGGGATCTTCATTACCTGAACTATTTGAGGAGGTATCAGAGAAGGTGACACCCCGCCTCCTACCAGCCCCTCCGGGCTGGTTGCCCTGTTGTTTCCAAAAAGTCTGAGGATTAAATTCTTCCGCCAAGTAAGGGTAGACAATCTCCTTTTTGAACATGGAAATGTCCCTTTTGAGTTTTTGTCTTTTTTTCAATAGTTATATTTTTGAACTCCAAGAATGATTTTCTACTTCTACTACACACATACAAATAAGAAATACTAAAGTTTAAAATCACATCTGCTGAAGTACCAAACCATTGGTGTGTGCGTTGCCGCAGGACTTTTTATAAAAATAGCACAAAAACTGTAGACATAATGTACAAAATAGAAGACAATGAAGATTTCAAGTTGTTCCAATTGGCTCTCTATCTTATAGCTGAAAACAAATAAGAAATTACTAACCCCTCAATACTTTGCAGATACTGCACTGCAAAACTTGACAACAACCAAACACCTTCACGTGCTATCACTAATAACTTGGAATTATTCCCACTACCAAAACCACTGCAACAATTAACTTGTATGAGAGCATTATAATTCAAACAGAGGACCCATTTCAAGCAATAATATGCCTTCAACCAAAATCAGCAAAACTACCTCCCTCTGAATTACTGAAAGGCAGTTGTGGCAAAGTAGTTTATTTGCCATTAGATCTCAAAGAAAATGTACAAACTCCGGGAGTGAAACAGCCAATAGATCAATCTTTTATTATCCTAGTAAATGGCTTACCTACAAAAGACAAAAGAATTTGTCAGCAGCTAGTGTACTTACATAAAGTTAGAGAAGCCCTGCAATATCTAAAAAACAACAATGAATATTACAAAGGAATAGACATTGAAGAAAACCTGAGGGAAACCACTGAAATAATTCAAGACTCATCAGAAACTGGCCAATTTCAACTTCTAGATCCTACGACAGAATCCAATATTTTAGACCATTATACAATTCACCCATTGCACTCTAAAGACACCATAGATGATGCACTGGAAACTTACCAAATGCGTCAAGCCAAAGGATCTCCAATCAGCATATGGGGAAAAGGTGTAGAAGCACAAGCCTTCCCTCTACTCTTTCCGACTGGAAAAGGAGGAAGGTACGATAAAAGACCCACACAAATAACAGCATCAAAATACCACTCTTTACGAATGTATTCTGAAGACCCCAGATTCAGACAAAACATGGAATGCATGTTCCACCTTCTCTTTGAAAGTGAACTAGCAACTCTATGCTACGGTGCACACACATTAAAATCAGGCACCAATTTTCAAAATATGTCTGCTACGCAATTACTACAAAAAGTGCAAGAAAAGGATGAGGGTTTACAGTCTCGCATTACAAACCTTTTAGCAAACATGCATGGTACAAAAGAATACTGGTTCCGATGACACACAGAAGTACAGTGTATGATTAGAAACCTTGGCCCAACTACATGGTTTGTGACATTAAGTTGTGCAGAATATGCATGGGAAGATTCGCACGATTTCCTACGCATAGCAAACAAAAACAAAACAAATATAGATATAAAAACACCAGGAGAACTCTGCTCTATACATCCTGTAAATGTATCAAGATATTTCCATCATCGCTTTATTGCCATGCTACACTTAATTTGTAATAAAGCAGTGCCTCCTCTCGGAGAAGTTCACCACTTCTTTCGGAGAAAAGAATACCAAGCCAGAGAAGCACCACACATCCACATGCTTTTGTGGATTAAAGATGCTCCTAAATTTGGTCAGGACAGTGATTCCACTGTGTTGCAGTTCATTCACAAATATGTCACTTGTGAAATCCCTTCGCAAATTACACATAGTGACCTACATGTACAAATTTTACAATTGTGGGAAGTATTGTCGGCGCAAATATAAAAACAAAGGGAAATACTACACCAAATGCTGCTTTGGTTTCCCTAGACCAGTTTCAACAACAGGTCAAGTCAACAGCTTCATGTCTTCAGTTGGACATTGTGTCAAAGGTAAATCAACTAAGAACACATACTGCATAAAAAGAACAGAAGGATCAAAGTACATCAATGATTACAATGCAATCATTGCCCTCCCATGGAATGCAAATATAAATGTGCAATACATTGCAGACAATTCTGCTGCAGTTGCACGATATGTCACAGCCTACTTAACCAAAGCAGAAAAAACAGAGCTCAAAAACCTCTGGGTCGACATATCATCTGACAAAACACTGTCACAGAAAGTGTACAGCTTTGGCATAAAAATGCTCTTTCATAAAGAATGTGGCTGCTACGAAGCTGCAGACCGTTTAACCGGTACTGCCTTGTATGCAAAATCTGAAAACATATTATGGCTTAGCCTTGGCACTGCTAAATCCAGAAAAAGAGTTCTCAAATCATATGAAGACATAGAAACAATAGCCAAAAATGATCCCAACAGCCAAGAAATTTTGAAAAACAATTTACTACATACATACTACCCAAACAGGAGTACCACTTTGGAAACCATATGTGTATACCACGTAGCCCAAAACTTAACATACAAAAATAATATTAAACCAGATGAGAAGAAAGGTAGATACAAAGTTGAAAATTGTTAAGGCAGCCTAGTGAAACTTACCAAATGAAGCTTAATTAATCATATGAAATTGTCATTAAAAACTCCACAACATAAAGAACTGTATTACATGTCCCTTCTACAACTTTTTAAACCATGGAGAAAAAAAGATGATTTATTAGATACCCATGTCACCTATGAAGATGCTTTCAAAGCAAATGCAAGCACTATAACAGACATACACTTTTTGCAGTACAAAACAATGTTAGACAGTGAACAGCAACAAGCAGAACTCCTCCAAACACAACTAAATATAGACACTCCTTACAGCACAGCTGTCAACCTTTTCTAACAGGAAGCCAAGAACCACTTGGACAACCACTCATACAAATGAGGCTGAATTACCCATGCCTGAAGTAGAAAATACCATGTTCCAGTATGAAGAGTCTACAGAAGACTTTGCTATACTCCAATCACAATTAAACAATGAACAGCGTTGCATTTTCATAGAAATAAAACAAAGTGAACATGGTATGCAGCACGAAACTAAAACTTGCATCTGCTAAGACTACACACCTATACTGCTATATGTGAGTGGTCAAGCTGGGTCAGGGAAAACATTCTTTTCTTAATAAAAATCATCAGCAAGTTCCTCCAACAATTGACAAACAACAAACTGTCAGCTGTTGTAACTACCCACACAGGTTTAGCTGCCTACAACATAGGCGGTCTCACTTTACACCGATTACTACTCCTTCCAGTAGAACACCAAAACAAATTAGACTACTACAAACTTTCTCCAGAAGCTGCAATGGAACTACGCAGAGTGTTGAAACAAACGAAAATGCTGCTAATAGATGAGGTGAGCATGGTCTCCAACCTAATGTCGGCTTTGATTCACCTCAGATTACAAGAGGTCCTCAAAACAGACTACAAAGAGCTCTTTGGAGGAATACACATTATTGTTTTTGGAGAGATTCTTCAATTAGCACAAGTTAAAGGTAAACCTATTTTTAAAACCTTAGGGCACAAACTATGCAGTAAAACCCTTGGCAGCATAGGAAATGTCAATCTTTGGCAACAGTTCCAATACAAAGAATTAACTGAAAACATGCGTCAGTCTGCAGACCTCACCTATGCCAACATTGTGAAAAGTATTCAGATTGGTGTTCTATCTAAAGAAACACAGAGTATCTTGAATAGCAGACCTCTCCATGACTCATGTGCTACTGATGTCATGGAACAATTAGCACACAAAAATGTAAACTGTATGTCCTTGATGCCAAATCTTGCAAGCTGTGCACAATTCAATGAAACCATGTTGAAAAAAGAAATGCAACCAATAGTTCAAATTTGCTCCACAGACAAACTGGACGTGCACGGTAATACACTGAACAAGCCAAAGCACGACTAAATACCTTAGAAAACTCTATCTCTAACACAGCTGTTTTAGAGAAAATATTAAAATTGTCTTTAAACTGTAGAGTAATGCTCAAACGTGACCTTGATGTGGAGCAAGGACTAGTTAATGGAGCACTTGGTACAGTTGGCTTTCAAACATACCCACGTGACAACAATATTCAGTTTGTCAATATTCGCTTTGACAAACTATCAGAGATTAAAAGGATAGGACGCTCAACAGCCTGATTCCTTCTTTTAAAAGACAGGTATGTTCGCAGAGAACAATTTTCTCTATCTCTAGCATACGCAGTCACCCTTCATAAATCACAAGGTCTTACACTAGATCAAGCATTGATAGATATTGGCAGCACAGTCTTTTAAGAAGGCATGAGCTATGTAGCACTATCACGTCTATGTACACTTCAAGGACTATTTCTAGTCAACTTTGATGCAAGTAAAGTAAACACTGATCTTCCTTTCATTCTAGAATACAATAGACTACGTCACTCTACACACCCCATCTCAAAACCTATCCTGTTTCTCAAAAAACAAAAGTTTGTTAAAGAATACTAGTTCAGACTCACATTACACAGGATCTAACAACCATACCTCCAAAGAAATTAAAAGAAGCTAATACTTCAATGACCATAACCAAAGAAGGATCTTGTGCACAAACAAAACCAACTACATCTTCAAAGAAACAACGCACACTTCCAACAAATGACTTAGACACAGAACTGTCTGGTCCATTCAAATTTTCAAATACAACTGGTGTAAATTGCTATGCAAATGTAGCAATCAATATTCTATTCCAATTGCCACCAATTATTGAAAACATTTACTTAAACGGCACAGACCAATTATGTTTGCAAATGTTAGTCCTTCACAGAAATGCAACCAACAATCCTGACAACACTTAGTGTTTCTGGAATAAGGCAGGAATTGGACTACTGTGCTGGAATGGTCAGATTCACTATAAACACAGAAGAAGTTCCACAAGAATTTCTAATGTACTTACTACAAGTATTGTAAAACAAAAACATACCTGTACATGAAATCTTCCAGATTTCATACATTTGGAAACATACATGCACCCTCTGCAACCATGTGGCACAGGAACAAATACCTAATGAACGCTTTGTGTATGTATCCATACCTAACTGTGAATCCATCCCATTTCAGCAACTTGTACAAAATGCAAACCATGGCAGATTATGTACTTCTTGCAATTATGATAATCGTTCCACTTTACAAATACAGTCACTTAGTGAATACGTGATAGTAATGCTTTTACGTTACAATGCAGATGGTACCAAAAACAACTGCAAGCTGACTGGATTCACACATGGACAAGTATCACTTGGTAAGAAAACCTTCACAACGGTAGGCATAATCTACCACGCAGGAGCCACAACCAATGCAGGTGCCTACACTGCATACATAAAAAAGAAATGTGGATGGTTCGAATGTAATGATACTTCCATTACTCTAAAACAAAGATTACCAGCAAATCTTGTAGATGCGTTCTTAATATTCTTAAGACCAAAATGTATTCACTAACCTGAGTATAAACATCTACAAAATGCCCTCAACAACCTTTAAATCCATAAACTAATAGAATAGGACAACAGCTATCTAACAGTGAAAAACTATAAACACTTAGAATACACCAACCGGTATCTAACTACAACCAGACAACTGCAATATACATTTTTCTAAGGAAACCCTACAACACTTATTACGTATAAAAATACTCTCAACAACTTCAAAACTATCTACAGTTAGAATACACCAACAGGTATCTAACTGCCTCAAAATTCTGCAACAACCAAACCGATAAATGAATACTGCTAAAATGCAACAAAAAATAAACAATTACAATACGCCAACTGGTATCTAATTACAACAAAAGTACCACCACTTCCAAACCAAAAACCATACACCTATTCAATTCCTCCTACTGAAATCAACCACTGAAAAATATTCTACCTTAGTAGAAAGATTTTTTTTAATCCTCATGGATTTCTTTTCTCACAGACCCAATATGTTACGAGCAAACACAGGAACTGGGCAAATGGCACAGTACACTGGTTTGAAGCATAGTGCTTCTAAAGCACTAACTACGAGGGTCGACAAAGTACAGAAATGTCTGCGATGCAATGCAATAACTCATTACAAACTACCATAACTAACATGTGATCTTTTCTTTTATCACAGAGAATGAAAAAACAATGTCTACTATATTTCCCATACCATGAAAAAACTGCATACAACCTCAACAAAGCAAACAGTAAGTATACAATGATTGGAATCCCAAACACTGCAACACAACACACCCATGAACGCAAATACCTGACCACTCACCACAACCCAAAATGCTTGCTTGCACGGGTGTCTTATGCTGCAATGGTTGTGACCAGTGCCTACAGTCATGGGTGCATGGCGTGGACAAAACACTGCATACAGCCTCAACAAAGCAAAGAGTAAGCATACAATGATTGAAGTCACAACCACCGCAGCATAACACACCCATGCAAGCAAACACCTGCCAACTGACCACAACCCAAAAACATAACACAACCACCTCAAACCCTATCCACTTCACTTGACATACTAAAACAGTACTTGCATCCAATGCACAAACTGTTCAATGCATGCCCTCTCCACCCAATACTGAACTAACTACCCAAAACCAACACAGAGTATAATGATATACCCAGTAGAGCAGTCAATGGTTTGCCGGCATGAAACTTTTTTTATAAACTTATCAGAACTGGGAGCTCGAACTTTTGGGCCTATGTACTCCCACCCCCACCCCATTCATATATATGTGGTTGCCACTGAGTCAAATGAGGAGTCAGGTAAGAGCTCACGCTGGACCAATAGGGACATGATGTTGGTCCCAGCTGCAGCTAGTGTTTCCAGCTTAACATGCGGGTGGGTGAAAGGACTCGGGTACCAGTATGTCGCGTACTGGGCCCTGCGTAGCAACCCAGTATAACAGCAGATCGGGCGCTGTGAGCCCTCCACATTTGTATGGGAGCGCCATGTCCAGCCATTTCTTGCAGACCGCGCCCCAGTGCCATAGGAACTGTGCAAAGGTTTTGTGCAGGTTCGTGAAGTAGAGTTTCCCGGCCCAAATGGGGACGTTGCAGAATATATATAGCAGCTTAGGGACTAGGATCATTTTAATGAGGGAGAGCTTCCCGGCAAGTGACAGCGGGAGGGAGCGCCATCTGGCCATCTTGGACTCCAAATTGCACAGCCGCCCCATAGCTATCTGCCAGCAGCATGGGTCCGGACAGGGACATCTGGACCCCCAAGTATCGAATACCGCCAGGGGACCAGCGAAGTGGATATTCAGAGGCCGGCTGTGGAGTCCCAGTGGTAAGTGGGAAAATTTCGTATTTGGAATAGTTGATTGTAAATCCTGAGCAGGTGCCAATACGCGTGATGTCTCAGAGGATGGGGTCTAGGTGAGTAGTGGGATCTCTTACATATAGTAATACATCGTCGGCGTACAGGGATATTATTTCGGGGTGCCAGTCAATCGGATCCCTCTGTGAGTGTGTCTAGCTCTAATGTTGTCTGCCATGGGTTCCATGACCAGCGCGAAGAGAATCGGGAAGAACAGGCAGCCTTGGCGGGTGCCCCTGAAGAGAGTGAACACTGCTGAAGTCAAAGAGTTAACCTACACCCTGGCCATCGGATCTGTGTACAATAATTTAATGTATCTAATCATATTGGGGCCGATCCCCGTGGTCTCCAGAACCAGCCACATATATTTCCATGTTACCATGTCGAATGCCTTCTGGGCATCGAGTGTGACAGCGATAGCATTGGCGTCCTGGTTAATTCTGGCCATAACGTTGAAGAGCCGCCGGATGTTTTGGGAGTTGGAGCTCCCTGGCACAAACCTCGATTGGTCCTCATGTACCAAGTGTGTCATGAGAGGGAGGAAGTGGTTGGCGATCACCTTAGCAAAAATGTTTGTGTCGATGTTCATTAGTGACAGGGGTCTATAAGAGCTGCACTCATCCCTAGGCTTGCCAGGCTTGTGCAACACCATAATGATAGTTTCTCGCAGTGAGGGGAGGGTGGCTAGACGGAGTGATTCCACCCAGACCTCCAAGAGCCGGGGAGCAAGGATGGCAACAAGTTCTTGGTAAAACTCAGGAGTAAGCCCGCCGGCCCAGGGGCTCTGCCCTTGGGAAGATTGGAGATTACCTCCACCACCTCTTCAAGCAAGATCGGTGAGTCAAGTTGATCCTTGGTGGACTTGGGGATAAGTGTTATGGGGATCTGGGCAAGGATGTCCCTCATATGTTGCTCACTGTTCTGGAGGCACAGCATAGAGGTCTGTGTAGAACTCAGTGAAGACTTCTAGAATCTGCTGGTCTGACCATTGAGTCATTCCCCCCGCATCCTTGATGGATAGAATTTGGGTCTGGCCCTGTTCCCCCCTAGTTAAACTGGTGAGTGTTTTCCTGGGTCTCTCCCCCTCCCCGTACCTGCGTGCCGCCAGCGGCTGGCTGAAGTAGCGCACCTCCCTGGTGGCATGTGCATCAAAGATACTGAGTTCCTCGTTAATTTGCGCTAGCTTGGCTGGATCGGATGCTGAGGCGCATTCCCGTTCTAGGTCATGGAGCCTGGCCTCGGAGCGAGTAAGATCGTTTCTAATGGTTTTCAGCACACCCGCCTCCCTGGAGATAGACATCCCCCTGATGTATATTTTAAATGTGTCCCACCTGACGCTGGCTGTGGTGGACTACAGGGAATTGCATTCGAAGTAAGTAGTGATGTCAGACAGTATGTCAGTTTTAAATACTATATCTAGGAGGGCCGCAGATTTAAATCGCCAGGTACTACAAGTGGGAACCAGCAATCCGAGCTCAACCGACAGAGTAACGGGTGCATGGTCGGATATTATACGGGTCAGTATTTGGGCCTCCCGGACCCTGCAAACCAGCCCATTGGAAACAAGAAAGAGATCAATTTTGGATGAGCTATCGTGCACAGTTGAGTAGTATGTGCATTCAGGTAGGTAGGGATGGAAAGATCTCCAGACATCACGGATGTCAAGTGCAGCACAGTTTGATTGCAGTTTGCGTGCTGCTCGCGATAGTGCCCTGGGCGCCGCCCCCGACCTATCAAGGTCCACATCAAGTACCAGGTTCATGCCCCCCCCCCCAAATGATCTGGATCCCCACATAGCCCAGTAGGATAGTGGCCACAGCATCAAAAAAATCAGGGGAATCAATGTTGGGGCCGTAGGTGTTTACCAAGAGATATTCCCTATTCGCCAGCCTGCAATGCAATATGAAGTATCTGCCATCGGGGTCGATATAGCTTTTTAGTAGAATGAATTTAATAGATTTGTGTATCAAGGTCAATATACCTCTAGCCTGTGTGGAATAGGTAGTGAAAAATCAGTTCGGTGCCCAGGATGGTGCGATGGCAGTTGCCAGGTGGGACCGGGCATGAGTCTCTTGTAACATGAGTATTCTAATCCTGTGTTTTTGAGCAAAGGGCACAATCTTGCGAGACTTCGTGTAATTGCCTAGGCCCCAAACATTCCAGGACATTACTTTAGTGGGCATCATGCAAATCTAGGGTACATCCCAGCACCTGTAGCTCCATGTGCACTCCCAGCCAAAGACACAACATTTGCACAACCCCTTCACTGTGCGGGATCCTGCTTTACCTCTGCCATTTTTTTTATATTCACCCCAAACAGGACCTCCCCCGTCCCTCACCACCCAACAACGATCGGCGGTGCCCCTAACCAGCCCCCAAATTCACCAACAATTCCCCTTAACCAGATATCAGCGGACTCGTCACAACTCGGTCCAGCGGCTCTACAGGCCAAACAGGGGCCAACAATCAAGAACCCCCCAAAATTAGCCGTTGCAACCGCAATGGGGTGCGCTGTTGCCGTGCGGACCCCAAGGAAGGACGGAGACAATAAGTACCAGTGTGGTACATGTATCAGCGGGTAACATAAAGAACAGCTGTTACATTAATCAATATGTGCTTCGAAGGCGATGAGAATGGATCATGAGTTAACGTGGCCAAACAACCACAGGCCAATTGCAAGCCGGGGGCTCTACCCCCCACAGCGAGCAAGAGACAGCAATATGGGGATCAATATATCAGTGGACGGGCCACGAGAGGACCTACATGACCGCCCGGGTGTAGCACAGCTGGCAATCTGCAAGTGGATTCCCCGTAGGAAAGCCGATATGGCCCGTGGCACCATCATCATATTTTTAGACTGCATATCAGTGATCCGACATGGGCACTCCGGAGACAGAAAGAAAACCATTGGTCAGACCTAACAGAGAAAACCGGGGGTGGGCCCATAGTGGGTTAGTCATTGTCCATGAGGTCTTCAGCAGGGTTATGGAGAGGTATCTGCGCTTCAATGAACTTCACTGCCTCATCAGGTACCGTAAAGAAGTAGAGTTTTCCCCTAAAGGTACATTTTAGGCACGCTGGAAACAATATTGCGTAGGGAATGTGAACATCTTTTTCATCCCAATTAATTGCCGCCGTTCCACCGAGAAGTCAGGGAAAATCCAGATGGTCTGGTAGTCCAGGCGAAGATCCCCCTTCTCACGTGCAAGGCGGAGAATGAGGTCCCTGTCCCTGTAGTTCAGAATTCTGCCAATGACAGGCCTGGGATAGTCACCGGGATTGGGACGAGGGGCTAGCGCGGTGTGCAAGTTCAACAGTGAAGAAGGGGGACAGAGCAGTGTTATCAAGTAATTTCTTGAGAAGGTCTTCGATGGCCAACTCCAAGCGGCTCTTGAGGGCATTTTCGGGAACCCCTATGATACGCATGTTGTTTCTACGTGATCTGGACTCCAAATCCTCACATTTAGCCTTTACGGACTTCATGTCATGCATGAGCGTGGTAACAGAATCCTGGAGGGAGTGTAACGCGTCTTCATTAGCCTCTATCTGAGATTCCGCCTCAATAATCCTGGTGCCGGCATGATCAATTTGAGTTTTGAGTGAGGCAACGTTGGCATTAACGTCGTCGAACTTCTCGTGGAAGGACGCCAAGTTTTTGGCCATAGATTCCATCATCGTGGTGAGATCCGGGGCAGGAGCGCCAGGAGGTGAGACAGGATCGTCTGGGTCGAGTGGAGAGTGGGCCTGGTCGGCTCTGGGTGCCACCTTAGCGAATGCATCCATTGCCCCCACCATGCCGGTGCCCCTAGAGAGGTTTAACATCGCTGCTTAGCTAGCCACGCAATGGGGGCCCAAGCGTGGGATATCCGGTGTGGTAGATGCAGGTAGTTAGAGTAGGGGGCCACCAGATGTACTGTGGGTGCCTCGTAGGGTGAAAGGAGGTAAGCATGAAGAGCCAGCCAGGCAGGCGGGGACGCCGACCGCACCCACAGAAGGTTAAGGCTGCAGTGTCGAGGGCAGAGGCCCAGCGTGATGAGGCGGGATAGGAGGCCCAAGTTTCAGACACAAGTGGATGTAGGTGGGGCAGCCCCAGTAGTGGCCAAATAGATCCGATAGTAGCTTGAGCGATGTGTGTATGGCTGTCCATCAGACCCCTGAAACAGCCGGGCCTCTGCACGTCCCCAAGGTGGCAGGCCCGTTTCCCATGGGGCTAGAGGGCAGGAGCGTCGGGCAGCAGTGACCCGGGCCGCAGGGTTCCACCAGGCGTCCCCCGTCACATTTGCAGGGCACAAAGGATCCAGGAGGGCCCCACGCGCAGCTCACAGCAGTATGGGAGGCAGTCAGGAAGAGGAGCCGGCACCCGCTCAACGATCAGGGCTATAGCCCCCTGCACCCCTACAGAGGCCGCTGAAGCAGAGATCAAGCAGTCAGGGCTCAAAGGTACTCACATGCCAAGCCGGCACCAGCGCGGCCACTCTGCAGGCCCCGTCACACCCCAGAACCGGGCTCACCTGTGATAGCAGGCAGGGGGGCCACCGCCCCGGTCATGCTCCTGCGCTGCACCAGGAAGGCCCCAGGTCGGGTGGCCATCCCTGCGCCCCAAAGGCGATGACCACCGAAGAGGGGCAGCAGGCAGGTGAAGGCCCCGTGGCCCCCGCGGCCCAGGCCGACCCAGGCACAGCTCCCACAACGATCACCACAGGTGTTGTTCTTGCGGCTCTGAGCCACTCGGGGCTGGCGCGCCACACCAGGCCGCCCTCTCACTCCGGCGCGGGATCCGGCAACGGCTGCACTCTCCCTCCCGGCTTCCTGCGACAGGGCAGCCGGGCCAGTACCAAATCAACAAAGCTCCGTCGAACGAGGGGGAGAGGCCAGCGGCTCAGCAGTCTCAGCAGCGGGGCATCAGTGTAGGCAGAAGGTCGGCAGCGGCCCGCCCAGGCCTGCTACGCCACCACCTCAGCAGGCGGCCAGGCCCACACCCAGCAAAAGTTTCTATGGCTGTAAGTCGGCTCAGGAACTCCGATTTCGGTCGGGGTTGGAGTCAGAGCTGCCTGATGAATGCCCGAGCCGGTAGGGGCCAGGGAGCGGGGAGATTGCAGAAGTTTTCCGCTGATGGAGCAAGATCCAGTATGGTGCCGCACGGAGCTCTTGGGCTAGGCAGCCATTTCCTAGACTGCTCAACAGCGCCCCCACTTTTTGGTTTTAAATTCAATGTGTTTTCACGAATGTGGAGTTTGATCAGCCTGAG
Organism: Ambystoma mexicanum; assembly: GCF_040938575.1. Classification (NCBI taxonomy): domain Eukaryota; kingdom Metazoa; phylum Chordata; class Amphibia; order Caudata; family Ambystomatidae; genus Ambystoma; species Ambystoma mexicanum. The sequence continues at coordinate 352,932,790 of NC_090929.1, forward strand.
GAAGCTTGGTAAATCCAGGCGGAACGCTTGGTGATTTTCCACCCTGGGAGGTGAGTGTTGTTTAACCAGTATGCCATGGGGAGGTTTTTGATTGATACCTACCCCCATACTGTGTATTTGCACTGTTGGTTGTTTGTTTTTATGATGAATAAAAACAAATTCTTTTTGTAAGAAGGTGTTTTTGGTCTTGAGTGCTGGGAACTTTTGCGGCATGTTTGGAAGGGGATTTTTTGTAGTGTTACAATCCTCACACATGTGTATGTGTGTGTGTGTGTGTATGTATATATATATATATATATATATATATATATATATATATATATATATATATATATATATATACACACACTTTCTGTTTCCCTCTCTACAGAACCCCCGTCCAGGGGGTCAACCCAGATCAGAATTATACCTCTACTTACCCCCATTTCACGAGTCTGACACGGCTCCTTGGTCCCCAAGGTCAGTTGTACAAGGCTCTTAATTTTCCCATTTCTCTTAGTTTTTAAACTTTCTGATTCAACTACCTGTAGTCCAGGTTATGGTAGCACCTCAAACACAAGTAACTATAATATTTGATCTCTCCACCCCAGGAGTTCATCATCAGGCCAATGCTGTCGCAGCGATAGGATAATTGGCTTCTGGGTCTTTCCACACTGGTGGTAGTATCAGTGAACGAACATGGCGAGTTCCTGGCCACATGATGCTCAATTTTCATGTGTGGATGAGTGTCTTCATCAAACCAGTAGGCTGCATAGGGTGGCTGGGCAGCCACCCAGTATTTTTCAAAGTAAGGAGCCACAAGGCCTCCATGTACGTGTACAGTCTGGTCAAGGTGTCCCATTTCAGCCTGATTGCACCTGCGTGCCACATGTAGTTGTTGATCGCCGCTTTGTGTGTCAAAGAATATAGTGCTTGGCCACAATGGTATGTTTAGAAAGTAATACAGCAGTTTTGGGAGAATAATCATTTTAAGGAGCGCCACGCAACCTGCTATAGTGAGTGGAAGTTTGGGCCAAACGCTGAGCCTGGCTACAAGTTGGGGCAGATCTACACCGTAGTTGCGGGTGTAGAGTGAAGCCGAGTGTCGCGCTACCGCAACCCCCAGGTATTTAATTTCCAGGGGGGCCCAGGTAAATCCCATAAGATCTGGTGTTGCAACAGTCTTATCAGTGAGCGGAAACAGTTCCGATATGGCGCAATTGACCCAGAGTCTGGACAGGGTCCCAAAGAATTGGACATCCTGCATAATGGGGCTAGGTGTCTCACTGGTTCACGCACAAATAAGAGTGCATCATCAGCATATAATGAAATGATTTCCACTTCGCCCGACAATCTAATTCCTCTATGAGCGTGTCTGTATTGGACCACATCAGCTAGTGGCTCCATCACAATGGCAAATAGTAGGGGGGAAAGCGGGCAGCCCTGTCAGGTCCCACTGTGGATGTTTATGGGAGCTGAGAGCAATCCGTTTACATTAACTCTATCGATGGGCGACGTATATAGTAAACTCACCCACGATATGAATCCAGGTCCAAAGTTGCATTTACCCAGTACTGCCCAGACAAGGCCTTCTGAGCGACGAGAGCTGCGGCAGCCTCCTGCGTGTCTGGGTCTATATGGGCCAAGACATTAAAAAGGGGCCTCAGTTCAGTGCCGTGGAGCGGCCGGGGACAAAACCGGATTGATCTGAATGAATAATGTATCCCATGTACGGGCCAATCTGAGAGCTAGCACCTAGGCAAATATTTTAACATCTGAGTTTTAGGGAGGGGGACGGTAGGAGCCGCACTACTCAGCTGGCTTGTCAGGTTTAAGTAAGACTGTGATCACGGCCTTGCGTAGTGTGGGGGGAGTATTCCTTAAGTACAGGATTCTTCCCATAGGGCGGTCAGTCGAGGGACAAGATGAGATTTGTAATGTTTGAAGAACTCTGTTGTAAGGCCATCGGGGCCTGGAGACTTTCCGGATGGGAGGGACTCAATGGCAAAGGATATTTCCTCCGGGGATATGGGGTGATCCAGGCATTCCCTGGCCTCATTGGGCATAACTGATAGTGGTAAGTTATCTAAGTATGTGTCTATGTCTGGGAGGGTTGCTACATCTGAGTTAGCATACAGCGTAGCGTAGAAGGAGTGGAATGCCTGGTTTACCCCAGGTATGGTGTGGACCCCTCTCCCAGACTCATCCTGCACAAATGGAATATGGTGACTGCCTCCCGCACCATCCTGGCCAGTAGTCTGCCTGGGCATTCACTTTCGCCATACTTGCTCGCCAATCCTGCGTTGTTGAGGAATTTCAGTTCTCTGCATGTGTGCCAAATCTGTCAAGCTCAATCTTAATGTCCCCTAACACAGTAGCGTCGGACTCTGATGCATACTGTTGTTTCAGCCGGTGCAAAGTGGTTTCGCTAGTATGGCTGTCTCGCCACCCTGATTTGGTAGCCAGGGCCACACCCCGTACATAAACATTGAACGCTTCCCACAGAGTTGCATGTTTATCTACGGAGCCCGTATTCATTTCAAAGTATTCTTCAACATATTCCCCCATTTCAGCCTCAAAGACGTGGTCTAGTAGTGATTGCGGTTTAAATCTCCATATACTTTTTGCTCCCCTTGTACCTCCCAGTGTCAGTGTAATGCAGGAGTGGTCTGAGAAGCTTCTGGGTAACATATCAACATCGCTGAGGTGACTTATGAGAGCGCTAACACACACCACATATCTATCCGGGAGTGGGATTCAAGTACTGTGGAGTAGTATGAATATTTTCGTGATGTCAGGTTAAGGACCCTCCAAGCATCAACCATTCCCAAGTCAACCAGGCCAGTCTGCAGCACGTGGGCTGCCTTGGTCAGGTGCCGGAACTTACATCCTGACCTATCGAGGTCTATGTCCATTATTCTATTGAAGTCTTTACCCCATAGGACCCAGATTAGGGGGTATAATGCTAGTGTTAGGGAGAATTCTCATAAATGGTTGATTTCCCTCAGCAGCTTTGCTGGATTTCTAGTATTTATTATTTTCACCTGGTAAGAGTGTGAGCCTTTTTTTCCCACTCTTACATGTGTTTTGCTATGTGTTTCTACTTTTTGTGTGATCTTGGGCACTGGAGCCTCACCTACTCCAGGGCACCATATTTTTCATGTGTGTTACACAGCACCTTCAGTGTAGTGACACAGGGTTGTCTTTTAGACTTCCCACCAACTCCATTTTCTGGGGCTGACTACAGTCCCCCAGAAAAGGGTAAAGTTGCCATTAACTTGACCTTAGTCACTTTAAACCACAGACTCAGTACACCCCATCTTCCAAGGAGTATTGGAAAGGGATAATTCTTATCCCTTTTCGTCTGTGCCTCTTGCGGCATTGTTTTGCTCCCTATACATTAAGACTTGGCTGGTGGCAGTGGTATCTACCCTAACCTTTCTACCGCGATTATCTTATATAAACGTGGTAATGTTTTAGGCTATTATATTATCCTCAAACATAAACCCGCTTGACCAAATACATTTTATTTTGGGCCCGGCCGGGGTTAATTCGCCATTTCTTTTTGTTAAAGTCTTTCTCATGTTTTACTCTGCGTGCCAAACCAGGTTTGGTCCCTTTGTTCATTGCTTTTTCGCGGGCTTCCACACAGAAGCCCTCCTTTAGGCACCTGAGAGTCTGGGTAGGCAGGATGTGAGGGAGGGGTTTTAGAACCCCTGCCATGGGTTGCCTTGGTAACCCAAGTCACACTCCTGTCTGATCGGCTAAGGGGACTGGCCTTGCCAGGCCAGCCACCCTGCTGTGTGATTGACAGCCAGGCTGTATGAATAGGGGAAAACTGCAGCACGTCGATGGGACTGGAAGAGCGGAGTCACCACTGGAACGAAAGAACCAACGAGGAACTGGAAGAAGAGGACCCCTACAACGACTGAACCGCCCGGTGAAGCCCTGCTGCAGGTCCGAATCTCCAGAATCCGACGACAGAGAACATCCCCCAGGAAACCTCTTCCCTTGAGCTGGTGGGACCAACCAGTTCACCCAATCTGGTCAAATTCGCTGTACAGAGCTACAGTGAGCCGGATAGCCAGGAAAGGTCGGGGCCTGCTTGGGTTTTAAGGAGCGCACCTTTTATTCGTTGCTTGGCTCTGCTGCTGGTTTCTTCGCTGGGTAGTGCAGGACCCTCCACTCTTCCTACTTCTGATCAGTCCGACAGTTGCTTCAGGAACCGTGAGCCTGCAGGAACTACCAGGAACTTCTGCCTCAGCTACAGCCCCCTCTCCGTTTTAAGGTACTGTGCAAATCCGGTTGTGTGTTTCGTTCAGCCGTGGTGAAGGTATTTGAAATCTTTCTCCAATCTGAGGGCTTGTCCTTCTCTTCTCATTGAACTAACTTTTCTACCAACCTCGTCCGGAAACCGTGCCACAAACTTTACCGCAAACTACCCTGAACTGTATTATCTTGAGCAAAAGACCTTTGAACCATTGACTTTGGCCCTAAGCCTTTTCTATCTGATTTTATCATTTTAGTCTCTCTTGTTCGCTTGCCCTGAGTACTTACCTGTTGGTGTGGATCCATTTCTGTTAACTTGTGTCTTTCCCTCCCTTTTAAATTGCTGGAGTGCCATTTTGCTCCCACTTCATTTTGTGAGCTTAACTTGTCTGAAATATAAGGGAAGTGGTGTGGTGTAAAGAGTGTGATTTTTAGACTGCTTATAATAGTGCAATGTTATACAACTGAAGAGTGAAATAAATGTATATTCTTTTACTTGAAAACCTTGAGTCAGTGTTTGCCTGAATCATAGTAATTGCTGTCGTTTTGTGTAACTTTTTGATACTGCTCACTTACTCTTGAGATAAGTCTGGCTGCTCCGCTACTGCTACCACTTTAACTGTGTAGTACAGGCTTGTACCAAAGGTGAAATTGTACTGTCACCTGTAGTCTTAATTGTGTGTGGTGTTCCCAAAGCGTGCTGCATATAATTCTGCCTAACAGCCAGTAGGTCCATTACTTCTGAGTAAAATTCAGGATCATCAATATTGGGCGCATATACATTGAGTAAGATTATTACATGACCGATCAGTACGCCTCGTAGTAAAGCATATCGACCTAGGGGGGGCCTAAGTGTGTTTTTTTTATGGACATATTGTATAGATTTATGTATAATAGTCATGACTCCTCTGCATTGGGTCGAATATGAAGTATAATATTGTTGAGCGCCCCAGACCTTGGCAAACATCTTGCATCCTGCAGCCAGTGCGCACGTCTCCTGCAAGAACAGGATGCACACTGTATGCTGTTCTATGTATAGCTGGAGTTTCTTCGTTTTTGTCGGATTACCCACCCCTCATATATTCCAACTCATTAATTGCAGTACCTCAACTCGGCCAACATATGATAAAGATTTTGAGTCCCTTTTGGACAAGTATTGAGCATAGTAATGAAGTCACTACCAAACAACGTTGCATCCTATTGTTAAAAACACACATGTCAAGCACATTTTGTATGATAATCCCACAACTTCCAACCCCCACCCCACTCGGAGGAATGAATATCCCACACCCAACATCCCAACAATGCTTTCAACTTTGCATGGGGGCTGTGCGTCGACTACAGACCGGCATCAACACGGCCTTAACATTTGTATCTTGTAGACAGGTAACTACTGCGTACTTCCCGAATGTCCAAATTTTATGGTAGAAAATAACAACTGTAAATCGGGGGAAATGTAGTATTAGTCAAAAGTTGTTTCCAAGTAAAGACCCTTGGATCCAGAGGGTGGTTCCCTTCCCCTGGATTTTTAGGTAGGATGGCAAAAAGTATCTTTATCCAACTGTTCCTTTGTGTCTTGACACTGGATTCACACATTTCTTGTTCAAACAAAAAATGCCATAACAATATTTCTTTAGCTTCAAACAAAACAATACATTCCATAAGTCTTTCAAATGGATTTTTTGACAAGTAACGTCCACAGCTTTGCTACTTTGGACATTTTTCGGCAGAGGCCGTCTTGCGTCGATGGCGTCGGGTCGATGTACGTCAAAGGCCTTCGTCGAGGGCGACGTCAGTGGATGTTATAAATAGGACGCACGGCGCCCGTAGCCTCAGTTCAGTTTTTTCCACAAACATGTTTGCTTCGAGAACTCTGCGCGCCTTGTGTATAATATGTCTTCTTCATCTACCCCTCTGACTATGCGGTTCGGCTTTAAGACTTGCCGGGACTGTAAGTCTAAGATGTTGATTACGGACCTGCACCGCATTTGTTTGTGGTGTCTGGACGAGAGTCATGACACTGACGACTGTTCGAAATGCCAATCGCTGACTGCTAAGGCCTCGCGGGAGCGTAAGGGGAGTTTACAGGTAGGTCGGGTACTAAACCCAGTAAGTCCCGAAAATCTGCAAAAGGGATGTCCACCGACGATTCGAGGGGTGACTCTCCTTGTCGGAAGGAGTCCCGGGGATCTCGATCCCGGAGTGGGTCCCGCCACTCGTCCTCCTCGTCTCGGCACTCCCAGAAGCGGCATCACCGGTCACCTTCCCCGTCCTCGTCGAATGATTGCGCCGCAAGGAAAGTGGATTGTCCCACTAAGTCCTCGACTCCGGAGGAATGGGAGGCCTTCAGGGAGCCGATGCTGGCGATTTTTCAATCCCAGGGCACAGTTCTGTCTGCCCCTTTGGAAGAAGCCGGCAGGGAACGGTCTCGGTCCGATGCACGTGCGCCAACAGGCCCAGGTCGTCGTCGCGGTCCCATTCAGACAAGGTTCAGGTTGATTGCCAGAGACCTGCTGGATCCAGGTCTCAGTCTTCGTCCCCGGCGATACCGCAGAAATCTGGTAAGGGCTCGGGGTCGCCGTCGACTCTGTGTCTGTCGGATATGGGCGTCAAAGCTTTGCACCGTTGCTGAAGACGAAGCCCTCGACACCTTTGGGGCCTTTTGGACAGAATTTGCTGATGGAGGTCCCGAGTACTGTGGGTCCTCCAAGGAAGGCTAAATCCAAATCTGTGAAGCCTGTTAAGGAATCCAGACCCACTTCTGTCCCTAGGCAGGAGTTCTTCCTTCCTCTGGATGATATCTATGAGGATGTGGAGAGGTTAGATTTGGAATTTGACTTTGTTGAGACTGATGTGGCTCCTGTCTTTTCTGGGGACAGTCAGTTTGAAGAGTTTCGCCAATCACTCCATGATGCCTGTGGCTGGGACACATCTCCCGAGGTCGAGTTTGGGAAGCCTGGGGCTCATGCTGAGTCCTCTTATAGGAGACTGATGGCTAGAGTTACTGAATATCTTGGTTGGTCTACTCCTCCGGATGCATTTTTTCAGGATGACTTGACTGATATTTTGGATCAAGGTCCGTCCACTGACCCGGTGTTGCCTATTCATTTGACTTTGCAAAAAAGGGTGGCGGCTGCTTGGCAGACCCCGGAGTCTCTTCCGGCGCTTAACAAGTCGTTAACTAAAACATTCCACCCTTCCAGTAGCAACCCCAGCTACCTATCCATTCACCCCTGTTAGGGAGAATTCTCTGTAAAGGCTAATTTCCCAAACCTAGTGAGCCCCCCAGCAGCTTTGCTGGATTTTTTGGGGTTTATTTTTTTCTCCTGCTAAGAGTGAGACTCTTTTTCTCCCACTCTTAGGCATGATTTGAGAATGCCCTTTGACTATTTAATGTGTTTTATGGGCTATGGGGTCTTTTACTCCATAGGGCTTCATGTGTTTTTGGTAAGTGTGTTACACAGCACCCTCAGTGCAGTAACACATGGGTGTCATAGTGACCCCCAAACATAGACTCCATACCCTGGGACTGACTACTGTCTCCCAGGGCATGTAAAGTCACCATTGACTTTACTAGTCTTAAATTGTGAACAGAACCAGTACAAACCATCATATTGTGGAAGTACTGGTAGGGGTAATTCGATTGCCCCTGGGTCTGTTTTCCAAGTGGGCACTGTCCAGTCCCCCCTTGTCGAGTTTCTGGCTGGTGGCAGTGGTTACCACGCGAAATATTCCACCGGAATATTTCCTATGGGATTTTCCCATTCATTTTAAACGCACCACTTTTTTGGCGCAATGTTAAAGATACCGCCGGGTTATTTATTTAATATTTATTCCCCGGTTGGGTCTTTTTGCCAGGACTCGGTTTTAAAATGGCGTTTGTGTTCACCTCTGTAACTCCAACCCAAGTCGAGCCCTTTGTTCCACTTTTGGCAGGCTTCTGCACAGAAGCCTCCAAAAGTGGTGCCACTCTGTCTGGGTCTACAGGATGTGTGGGAGGGGGGAATAGGCACCCTGGACTGAGTTGCCTTGGCAACTCAAGTCGCACTCTTGTGTGATTGGCCCGGTGGTGAGCCGCCCGGCTCACCACTTAGCATGTTTGATTGACAGCTAGGCTGATGAATGGGGGTTTTCTGCATAAGAGCAGGGCTTTGGGGACTGGAACTTCAGAAGTCGCCACAGTACCTAAGGAATCTGAAGAGGGGAGAAGCTGAGCCATCTACAACGACGACACCACCGGTGGAGCCCTGCTGTACGAAACTCACCACTTTCCCGATGACAGAGAAGATCTTCTTCCAGGAGAGTCTTCTTCCCTTTGAGCTGGTGGGTCCAACCAGTTTGCCTTTTTCGCCTTCCAGGATCGTCTCGTGGTCGAATCGCCCGTGCCAAGCACCCCGGCGGCCGGATAGCCACGCTTCACCACTACCGCGAATAAATGGGTAGTACATTTTAACTGGGAAACTCCGCGGCTGGTTTCTTCCCTGGCAGTGCAACGATCTCCAGCTTTCCTCCACGTCGAGATCTTCCGTTTCCCTGGACGAAGCACCAACTTGCACCCGCTGCCAGGAACAACTGCCCCCGCTGGAGCTTTCCCACCATTTCAGGTACTGTGTCCCGCCTGGTCTCCCTTGCAACAGACTGTCCAAGGTGTCCCGTAAATCCTTGACTCTCTATCCTGGGGTGACCTCGGACCTGTTAACATTACCTCTCTAACTTGATCCAACCTCTTTTTGACTTTCCTGCAAAGACTTTTTAGTGCATTTCCACTGTGTGATCTTGGGTACATTCCGCCTTGCTCTCTCCAAGAGTGGGCTTGGCCTATGAACTTTTTGCGCTACAGTGGATCATGCCTTTCTTGACTTGCTGTGGTTCTTTAAAAGTGTTGGTATTCTGTGTTTTTCCTATTTCTGCCTTTTCTCTCCCTTTTTAAATAATTATTGGAGTGCCATCTATGGTTACGCGCTCACCTCTGTTTTGCTAAATAAGCGGTGTATTAACCTAGACTTGTCAAATAATTAATTAGGGAGGTGTATATATTTCTAGTGACTCTGTTTGAACTTGCTTGACATATTAGTGCCAGTGTATTTTTACAAGTGTGTTTTAAAATAAATAATTATATACTTTTATACCAAAGCTCTGGTCAGTGTTTGCTTGTACTACTGTATTTTTAGCCCTATTGTGTATACTCTATATACTGCCTAACTCTTCTTGAGGGAAGTCTGACTGCTCAGCCACAGCTACCAGGTAAATCTGGGTGGTACAGACGGCTACCAATTGGGTTTACGGCTAACACCTGTAGTCTTAAACTTTTTGCAGTGGTCCCTAAGGGAACTGCACAGGTTTCTGCCTAACAACCCCACTCCCAAGAGTTTGGTGGTTAAGGCGGCTACGGCCACCTCGAGGCAGGCGGCGTACCCTACAATCCCTCCTGATAGGGACAACAAACGCTTCGATGGTTGGGCATGCAAGGTGTTTTCTGCGGGGAGTATGGCGCTTAAGTCGGCCAACTCCACTTGTGCCTTGGCAAGATTTTAACACACTCTGTGGAATTGCATCTCTCTAGTGCCTGAGCATATTCCCGAGGGGAAAGAAAGGGATGGGTTCCTTGCTCTCGTGCAGGATGGCAAGGATGCCATCTGTGAATCCCTTCAGTCTGGGTTGGACACAGCCGACAGTGTTAGCCGGTCCATGGCTCCGAGCACCGTTATACGCAGGTTTGCATGGTTGCGGATGTCGGGTTTTGATCCAGATGTACAGGCCTGTCTTCTGAACATGCCCTTTGATGGCTCTCATTTGTTTGGCAGCAAGGCTGACGAGAACCTTGAGAGGTTGCAGACCTCGAAAGCTGCTGCTAAATCTTTGAGTGCAGCAGTGCGTCAACCTCCGCCTTTTCGTCCTGTGGGACAGCAGTGTATGGGAGGTTCCTTTCGTTACTACTCATCTTTTGGTAGGACGAGAGGAGCCGGCAATCAAAGGGGTTAACAAAGAAGTACCTGTGATGGTCAGGGAAATAGAGGTGCCAAAGCCGCTCAAGCAGCAGCCTCTTTGCATTCAGGCGCTGCCACAGCCACTCCAAAACTACAGAGGCCATGTTCCATTGTTCACCGGTTGGGGGCATACTGTCTCAGCATCTCGAAGAATGGCAAGCTATTACTTGCGTGGGTTCTGGAGACAATAGCCCACGGCTACTGCCTGCCCTTCCTAAAACAGCCTCACGACAATCCACCGGGGAGGCTCTCTTTGAAGATTCCTTTCATGTGCGATTCATCCAAAGCACAGAGTACCTGAGGTTTGCGGCTGGCAGCTCGCACTTTCAGTTTCAGGTCCTGCCATTCAGATTGACCTCCGCCCTGAGGGTCTCCACCAAGCTAGTGGTGGTGGTGGCAGTGTATCTCAGGCGGGGGGGGGGATTCACGTCTACCCCTACCTGGACGACTGGTTGATCTGAGCACGTTCTCCCGAGCAAGCTCTGGATCATCTCAGTCTCGCCTGCCGCTCCCTCCACAAGCTGGGCTTCTCCCTCAATTTCAAGAAGTCGCATATGACCCCTTCTCAGCAGCTCCAGTACATCGGGGCTGTGTTGGACACATCCTTGGGGAAGTGTTCGCCTCCCGAGGTGAGGGCTCATCACGTTGTACAGATGGTGGACCAATTTCAACATGCCCAGAGTGTTCCGGCATTCGTATTCTTAAGGTTGTTCAGCCTCATGGCATCCTGCATTTTTCTGGTGGCAGAAGCCAGACTGCGAATGAGATCCTTGCAATGGGTCCTCAAGATGAAGTGGTCCCAATTCTCAGGCAAGATGTCGGATCCCATTTAGGTTCCACTTGTGGTCTTGCAGGATCTTCTGTGGTGGGCCAGCGAAGGGAATCTAATGAAGGGGGAGCCATTTTGGCAAACTTGGCCGGAGGTGACAGTGGTGAGGATGCTTCCGTCACAGGATCGGGAGCTCATGCCGACGATCTGACCGCCAGCGGTCGTTGGTCTCCGTTGGAGTCCAAACTCCACATTATTAGGCAGAATCATGTGCAGTGCCCTTAGGGACCACTACACACAATTAAGACTACAAGTGGTAATACAAGTTCACCTTTGGTACAAGCCTGTACTACACTGTTAAAGTGGTAGCAGTAGCAGAGCAGCCAGACTTATCTCAAGAGTAAATGAGCAGTAGCAGAGATTACACAAAGGACTACAATTTCTGTGACTCAAACAAACACTGACTCAAGGTTTCAGGTAAAAAATATAAGTACATTTATTTTTAAACCATCTGTTAGAAAATACTTCACTTCTATAAATTCGAACCCACACGTAAACTACACTACACACAACCAATTCCACTTGCTCCAGTAAATTCAAGGTAAGTACATTAGGATTTGACAGACCGGTGTTGCGATACTAACGCGTACCCACAGATAGAAATGCTCACGAAGTTAAAAACGCACTTTGTACTTTAGAATTTCAAACAAGGGAAAAGTGGTTAAAAATCATAGGCAATACTTTTTCAAGGCAAGGAGACTCGAGGACTTATTCAAAGATACAGATTAAAGTCAATAGGCCTGCGCCAGTGTAATTGGAGCAGATGCTCAGTTGTCGAGGATCACACGTTGAACAGTTCGAGATTCGAGATGCCAAGAGTTCGTAAAGATTGCCAAATGGAAGGAAAAGTTATAAGAAGGAGGGAAGAAAGAACAAATCTTCGTGGAGGAAAAGGGTTGACCTCGATACTGGCTGGTCAGACGGAGAGAATGACCAATTGTGCACAGTACCTTATTCCGTTGGAAAAAAGCTGGTACTACGGCAGTTGTTCCTGGTAGTTCCTGCAGACTCACGGTTTCCGCGGCTTCAGTCGTGGGGACAAGGAGGATGTCTGGAGCGATCTGCACTACCCAGGGATGAGGCCAGCAGCAGCGAAAAAGGCAACGATGAATAAAAGGTGCGCTCCTTTAAATCAGGAGAGGGCTCTTCTGATGGCTATCCGGACCACTACAGCACAGAAGTGATTTCGACCCAGGAGAGGATTCTCTGACTGAAGAAAAGACGAGCTAGTTGATCCCACCAGGCTCAAGGGAAGAAGACTCCGGACTGGATCTTCTCTGGTCGCTGAAGGGGGTACATGGCTCAGGACTGCAGCAGGGCTTCACCGGGACTCTGGGTTGCAGCAGCCGTCTTCTTCTCTGCTTCTCTTCGGTTTCTTGCAGTTCCAGTGGCGACTCTGCCTTCTAGCCCAAGAGTCCTGCCTTTTATGTCAAAATCCCCCATTCACTCAGCCTGGCTTTCAATCACTCAGCAGGGGGGTTGTCCAGCCCGAACAACCACCTCCGCCAATCAACACAAAGTGCGACTTGGGTCTCCAAGGAGACCCTGTGCAGGGGGTGACTACACCCCTCCCTCACTTTCAGCCCACCTAGGCACCCAGACGCCAAAGGAGGCCTTCTGGTCAGAAGCCCGCCAAAGGTCAGCGAACAAAGGAAGCAAACCTGGTTTGCCGCGCAAAGAAAGACCCAAGAAGGATGTTAACAAAAAGAAATGGCGATTAAACCCAACCAGAGCTGAAATACAAAGTATTTGGGCTAGCAGGTTTAAAGTTCGAGGCTACTAAAATAGCCTAAAACACTACCACGTTATGTAATATAATTGCGGTAGGAAAATTAGGGTAGGTACCACTGCCACCAGCCAAGTCTTAATGTTAAGGGAGCAAAACAAGGCTCCAAGAGGTACAGATAAAAAGGGCTAAGAATTAACCATTTCCAATACTCCATGTAAGATGGGGTGTAATGGATCTGTGGTTAAATGACTATGTAAAGTTAATAGCAACTTTACCCTTTTCTGGGGGACAGGAGTCGGTGGGAAGTCTAAAAGACAACCCTGTGTCACTGCACTGAAGGTGCTGTGTAACACACAAAAGAGTGGGGCTACTGAAGTGGTGTACTCCAGAGTCCACAATTACAAAAACAGATGAAATACACATGGCAAAACACAGGTAAGAGTGGGGGAAAGCTCACACTCTTACCAAGTGGAAAAAAATAAACTCCAGAAATCCAGCAAAGCTGCTGACGGACTCACTTGGTAAGGGAAATTAGCCATAGAAGGAGAATTCTCCCTAACACACATCAACCTGTTGGAGATGAGAGCCATCAGGCTGGTCCTGAAGGCTTTTCTGACGTCTGTGCGGGGGAAGAGTGTCCTGAACATGACGGACAACACAGTGGTCATGCATTACCTCAACAAAAAAGGGGGGGTAGGGTCACTCCCATTGTGCAGGGAGGCATTGCAGCTCTGGTTCTGGGCAATCCAGCAAGGAATGTCACTCTGCAGTTCATCTGGCCGAAGAGGAGAATGCGGCGGCGGACTCTCTGAGCAGGCAGAGCACGATCTCTCACGAGTGGGAGTTGGCTCAGGAAGTCCTTCTGGAGATCTTCGCCCTTTGGGGAACCCCACAAGTGTATCTGTTCATGACCAGTGCCAACCGGAAGTGCAAGAGATTCTGCTCAAGGGAATTTCCTCCGAGAGGAGCCTTAGGGGACGCGTTAGTCGTGGATTGGTCATTCCCACTTCTGTATGTGTTTCCTCTGGTCTGCGTCATTCCTCAGGTGCTAAGGAAGTTGCAGAGGTACGGATCCCACATGATCCTCATTGCTCCGGATTGGGCCAGGAGAGCGTGGTAGCTGGACCTTCTAGAGCTGTCCATCTGTCCTCCACGCCGTCTTCCCTATCGAGAGGATCTTCTCTCGTGCGAGGGGGGGGGCAGGGTTCTCCATCCAGAGGTCAAGACTGTAAACCTTCACGCTTGGTTTCTGAAGGTTGAGATATAAGGATTGGGACCTCCCGGATGACGTGATGAATGTGTTGCTTTCGGCCAGGCGGCCGGCACCCAAATTCCTGTACCGTTGCCATTGGCGTATGTTTTACAACTGGTGCAGAGGACACAATGTGGATCCTTTTCAGTGTTCCATTCCCATGGTTCTGTCTTATTTGCTTTCTTTGGCCCACAGGGGTCTTCAAGTAGGTACCATTAAAGGTTACCTGGCGCGCTGCCGATCTTCAAGCGCTCATCTGAAGAATGTTCTTATTTTAAGATTACTTTGATTTGCCAATTTCTTAAAGGGCTCACTAATGTGTTCCCACCGTCCCCGTTTCAGGTTCCGGTTTGGGATTTGAATTTGGTCTTGAAATTCCTGATGGGTGCTCCGTTTGAACCCTTGCACTCTTGTCCTTTGAGACTGTTTTCTTTCAAGACCGTTTTCTTGGTTGCGGTTACATCCGCTCGCAGAGTGAGTGAATTGCATGCGCTTTCATCTAAGCCACCCTTTACTGTGTTCCACAAGGATAGGGTTGTACTGAGGGTACGTCCATCCTTTCTACCTAAGGTAGTGTCTGAATTTCATTTAAGCCAGAAAGTGGTACTTCCTGCTTTCTATCCTCCTACTCATCCTGGAAAAGGAAGAGGAGTGACTCCGTAGGTTGGACCCAAACAGACCTTGTCCAGGTGGATTATCCTCACCATTACTTAATGTTACAGGGTTTGCGGGCTCACTCCACTAGGGGAGTGGCTACTTCCACTGCCCTGCAGGGGGGAGTTCCTATTAGGAATATTTGTGATGCAGCTACATGGGCTTCTATCCACACCTTTGTCAAACATTACTCCGTGGATACGCTCCATGGTCAAGATATGGCCTTTAGTAAAGCGGTCCTTTATTCTGCCATCTGATTGGGTATTCTAAATTCTTCCCCCTCCTCCATTTTCTGGTACTGCTTTGGGAGTCTGTCAAAGATGTAGAATACGTTGGCGGACACAATCCATTTGAATACAAGTTACTTACCAACTGGTAACGTTCTTTCGATTGGAAGTTCCTCCAACGTATTCCACATCGCCCTCTCGGCCTGCCCCTCTGGAGAATTTCCTATGCTATTGCAGCTTGCGCTCCCTCAAGGCTATGTGCAGTCAAGCAGGCATTGTGTACGAGGAGGTCACACGTTATGGAGGAAAAAACAGAAACTGAGGCTACGGGCGCTGTGCGTCATATTTATAACATCCGTTGACGTCACCCTCGACGGAGGCCTTCGAGGGACATCGACCCGACGCCATCGACGCATGACGCCCTCTGCCGAAAAATTTCCGAAGTAGCACAGCTGTGGACATTACATGTCAAAGATGTGGAATATGTTGGAGGAACATCTAATCGAAAGAACGTTACCAGTTGGTAAGTAACTTGTTATTCTTTAGCTCGTCTTGCTACCTTTGCTGATTTCCTGGTATACTCCCTTGCCAGGAATCCTTCTATGGGTTTATCATATCCCCTTGTATACTGACCAGGGGTTCTTTCCACCAAAACAAAAGTTCCAAAAGAATAACCAAGTTCTTTGTAGCCCAAGAGGATAACCCTCTCCTCTTGGTGTTGCAATTCACTTCTGGGGAAATGACTCTCTTCCCCAGGTCCTTTCCACATGCAGTGCAGTTTGAAATCCCAAGGGCATGAATCTTCCTTTGGATTCTCTTTTCAAAATGTCACAAAACCAAACTCAAAATCCTTAGGGCATGGCGCTTCCGTTGAATTCTCTGACTCACAAAACACCTAGTATACTATACTCTCATGTTAGTTTTTCTCATATAGTTCCTTTACACAATTTGGGTGTAAGTCCCAGACTCGCAAGACACCTGGTATACTCCCCTGGTAAGGTTCTCTCTTTATTCCTGTATTTCTTGTATTCACACAGTCCCAATATTCTGTATCCTTTTTATCAAAACACCGGGTCTCAAACCCACTCTCATTGACTACCTTTGTCTAGTGTCCAGACACATCGTATACTCCCCAGCCAGGTATTCTCTTCTTGTATTTCTTGTATTCATACAGTTTCAATATTGTGCATCGCTTTTTATCAAAGTACCAGGTCTTAAACCCACTTTCATTCACTTTCTTTATCAAATGTCCCAGTGACCCAACCTCTTTGCTCGGGGTCACCTGACTCATGTGCCTTATTGGTACTTGATGGAGCTGCCCCAAGGCCACAGCTTTCTTCTCAGGGCTCACTGGCTTTCTTTGACGTTCTCTGGACCTCTTGCAGCAAACATACTGAAGCGCCTGAATGTCCCGCCTCCACTTCACAGGATTACCGGCTTCGTCTGTCGGCTTCAACATCCTTCACAGCTCCTAAACCCTTCTACATGTTCGGGCGGCGATGGTACTGCTTTTTTATTCCTGCAGTCGCCAGGAAGAGTTCACTAGGCCTCATTCCCTATCGGGACTGGATCTTTTAAATACTAGAGAGCTTGTCCTAATTTGATCTGTAGGTGTCCTCCCTAAATTACTTACCTACTTCTGAAATGTACCGTTTCTCTGTTTCTCACTTACTTTACCCTGCACAATTCTTTGAAGTATAGATTCTAATTTTACTAACTATTGCATAACTGTTTTAAAGGTGTTGGTGTTCTGTTAGCAGAACTCCCCAATTGTGAATTTATATATGTATGTTATAATAAGTGTGTGATAATACTTACCTAAAGTTCTGATTGCTTAGAGTGCATCTAAAAACCTTATCATTAATTATATACTCTTCTGTCTAACTGAAATTATTGGAGAGCTCTCTCTATGTGTCTTATTGGTATCCATAGACAACTTTCAAACCCCTCCCGATTCTAAGCCTTACTGTTACCTTACCTTAATTGGGCTTGTCTAAACATCATTTTTTTTCCTGTTTACCATAATACGTTGGCCTCTCAGAATTCACCCCAGGGTTGATTCTGAAAATCCATTTAAACAATGATGCACTGATGGTCAGATTATTATGCACCTAGCAATTCCCATGCTCCTGATTGTAGTCGTTGGCTTTGCGAAACAGAGAAGTGCATTTCATTAATTCAAAAGATTTACAAATTATTTTTTCTTTTTAGGGGATTTAGACGAGAGGCAACGGGTGCATGCAGACTTCTGCATATTTGGTGGAGGGAGGGAACTGTGCAATATTTAAATGCCCTCTACCCACCACCCCTCGCCCTCACTGAAGAAGCATTGAACAATTTAGATCTTGGGCACTAAAGATGTGTTACACAATACAATTTAAGAGCTTGTCTTAACCCAAAGAGATTGCATGTTCTCCATAAAAGCATTGGTTCACAGAATGCCTAGATCAAACTATCTGGTCCTATGAAGGTCGCAGACTGGATACCCACCTCATAAAGGAAGCAACACGGGTCTTTTTTAACTATTCCTGAAATTGTTGTATCAAGGTATGTTTCCAGACGCCCAGAAAAGGGAATGAAGAACGCAGTAAAAATATAGACAAATGTAACACAATCCTCAGTGTCCAATAACACCTTTCACATTCCCAGCTTAATCAAGCTATGCACATACCACAATCAACCAGATTTTCTCAACATAACTTTGTGTGTATCTTGCCACTGATGTCATTTTGACCTCAAACATCCACACTTCACTGCATGCTACAAAACTGTTGATGGCAACGGTCCACCACATTGCAGCTGATAATATACATTAGTAGGTTATTCTCAATACGACTGGTGTGGCTTCAGAGACAGAAACTATCAGTAGCGTTCAGGGCTCTCCTTCAAGTTAATCCAGTATTTCACTGGTACATGCAACCAAGTAGTAGAGCTTAAGATATTGGGGAACTAGTGCCAGGAGCAGATCACAGGCAAAGACACACCAAATAAAAGAATATCCATGTATATTTACTGGCAATATATATCATAGAACAGGCTGTGCATCAAGTTAAATTTACATCATGTAAGTAAGCACCAAGAATAGTTATGAAACAGTTACGTCCACCAAAGGGGGCATCCAGAATGCTTTAAAATGCAAGCAATACAATATCAGCAGTAGCCACAATGTTTCACAATAGTTGGAGAAAAAATTTAAAATGCAAAACACTGACTTTGAAAAGCAAGGGAAGTATTTGATATTCAGCCAACAGTTTTAAAAATCACAAACCATATCCTTGAACACATTTTCCACCTAAATTCACTGGTAGGTAAAGGTTTATATTACTTTTAGGGAATTTGTAAGGCTTAGATATTCCTTCCCATAGGAATCTATATTCCAAACAATGTAATTCAATCTCAATTTTAGTATAGCATTCCATGTTTGAGGTTCTCCCTCCCTAACTTTGTGGGTATCCCAAACCTTTTATTGGCTTCCATGTTTTTAAAAATGTTCTGTAACTAGAGGGACTTTGCTGATGCTCTCTGTGTTAGGCAGAATTATATGCAGTACCCTTTGGGAACACCACACACAAGACTACAAGTGACAGTACAATTTCACCTTTGGTACAAGCCTGTACTACACAGTTAAAGTGGCAGCAGTAGCGGAGCAGCCAGACTTATCTCAAGAGTAAGTGAGCAGTATCAAATAGTTACACAAAGGACAGCAGTTACTATGATTCAGGCAAACACTGACTCAAGGTTTTCAAGTAAAAGAATATACATTTATTTCACTCTTCAGTTGTATAACATTATACTATTATAAGCACACCACTTCCCTTAAATTCCAGACAAGTTAAGCTCACAAAATGAAGTGGGAACAAAATGGCACTCCTGCAATTTAAAAGGGAGGGAAAGACATAGTTAATAGAAATTAAATCACACCAACAGGTAAGTACTTGGGGCAATTGAACAAGAGGAACTACAGAGATAGAATCAGGTAGAAAAGGCTTGGGGTCAAAAGGCTTTTGCTCAAGATCTCACAGTTCAGGGTAGTTTGCGGTAAGGTTCATGGCACTCTTTGCGGACGAGTTTGGTTGATATAAAAGTTAGTTAAAAGAGAAGAGAAGGACAAGCCCTCAGATTGGAGAAAGATTTCAAACACTTTCACCGCGGTTGAACGAAACGGGCAACTGGATTTGCACAGTATCTTAAAACGGAGAGGGAGTTGTAGCTGAGGCAGATGTTCCTGGTAGTTCCTGCAGGCTCACGGCTCCTTAAGCGACTGTTGGACTGACAAGAAGTAGGAAGACTGGATGGTCCTGCACTACCCAGGGAAGAAACTAGCAGCAGAGCAAAGCAACAAATAAAAGGTGCGCTCCTTAAAACCCAAGCAGGGTCCGACCTTCCTAACTATCCAGCCCACTGTAGCTCTGTATGGCGAATTCGACCAGAGGGGTCCTGGCTTGCAGTTTGGGCAAACTGGTTGGTCCCACCAGCTCAAGGGAAGAAGTTTCCTGGAGGATCTTCTCTGTCAGATTCAGAAGATTCGGACCTGCAGCAGGGCTTCACCGGGCTGTTCAGTCGTTGTAGGGGTCCTCTTCTGCCAGTTCCTCGTTGGTTCTTTCGTTCCAGTGGCGACTCTGCCTTTCTAGTCCCAGAGAACTGCTTTTTATGCAGTTTTCCCCCATTCATACAGCCTGGCTGTCAATCACACAGCAGGATGGCTGTCCTGGCAAGCCAGCCAATCAATCAGGAGTGCGACTTGGGTTACCAAGGGAACCCATGGCAGGGGTCAGAGGATTCCTCCCTCACATCCTGCCAACCTAGACTTTCAGGCGACTTAAGGAGGGCTTCTGTGCAGAAGCCTGCTAAAAGATAGCGAACAAAGGAGTCATCCCCAGTTTGGCGTGCAGAGAAAAACACGAGAAAGTCTTTTACAAAAAGAAATGGCGAATAAACCCAGCCGGTGCCAAAATAAAATGTATTTGGTGAACTGTGTTTATGTTTGAGGCTAATATAATAGCCTAAAACATTACCACGTTTATATAAGATAATCGCGGCGGGAAAATTAGGGTAGATACAACTGTCACCAGCCAAGTCTTAATGTAAAGGGAGCCAAACAATGCTCCAAGAGGTAAGGACCAAAAGGAATAAGAGTTAACCCTTTCCAATGCTCCATGTAAGATGGGGGGTTCTGGGTCTATGGTTTAAAGTGACTAAAGTAAAGTTAATGGCAACTTTACCCTTTTCTGGGGTACAGTAGTCAGCCCCAGAAAATAGAGTTGGTGGGAAGTCTCAAAGACAACCCTGTGTCACTGCACTGAAGGTGCTGTGTAACACACATGACAATATGAGGCCATGGAGCAGGTGAGGCTCCAGTGCTCAAGATCACACAAAAAGTGAAAACACACACAGCAAAACACATGTAAGAGTGGGAAAAAGTCTCACACTCTTACCAGGTGAAAAAAATAAATCCTAGAAATCCAGCAAAGCTGCTGAGGGACTCGGTAGGTAAGGGAAATTAGCCATTCTGGAGAATTCTCCCTAAGACTCTGTCACTGCAACACCCTTTCTGATGTGCTGCTCTTAGCTTAGCAGCTGTATGGCTATCAGTACAGTGGCACTTTATAAGTATGTAATTTTCGTCCCAGGAATCTTTTACCCTGAAGGTGTACTGCGGAGTAGGCTGGTGGCCACTGCATTTTAGTTGTGGCTAAACCATACGTGTAGCGACTGCTCGCTGCTCCATCTCAGCTCTGTCATGGGACATATTGGGTTGCCTCAAGCTGTTATTTTTCTTAACACTTTATTTATAGAAAGGTTTACATTTCAGACAGCAAGTAAAGAGCACACAGGGTGAATTTGGAACTCTGTAATAACACTTGGTCGAACATCATAAAAAAAGATTCTCACCAAGTCCCTTTGCCTCAAAATAATTAAAAATAATAGATGCATGTACAACACTTAAATCCTGGGGAACAGTGACTTGATAACCCCCCCTTCTCCCCTGTCTAGGCAGCCTCAAGATGTTATACGTGCCCTTCAACCATTTTCTTGCTAGCTAACTGAACACTCCTGCTTGCCTAAACTTCCTGCAACCCTGCTGCTGCATCTTGCCACGGGGGCCATCCCTCTAGTTGTCTTTCCCATTGGGCTTACCGTGGGCTAATGTGGATGCAGACTGCTCAGTGACTTCTCACATGCAAAATAACAACTGGAAGCTAAAAGATTGTGTGGTGCTAGACATTTTTCTGAATTGGGGTGTAGAGAAGCAGATGTACACATCACTCATGGAGCGCACCCCCCTCACCTCCGTCAAATTGGAAGAAAAGCAAGAAAGCACTGTGTACGACACTTGATAACATCCCAATACTGCATCGAAGTTATGAAAGACATTTTGCGCTTAGACAACCGTTGGATGTATACACAAACTGACGTGGTAGAAGGATGCTGGCAGACACCACTGAACATAGAAGAGCTATAAGTGAAATCTGACAAGCGTAAAGTGATGCCATGAAGAGAAGATACAAGGACACAGTGAAACTATATGCGCATACATAAAGAACAAAGATGTGATTGAAGTAACAAAATAATTATTTATGCTACATACGCACAACATATTTCTCTCAGATTAAGTAAAGGAGTGAACATTTGCAAGTGCCAAGTATTGAACAATCAAAGATGCAGAAAGCATATGTAAGCCGGAGCAATCCAGTCTCCAGAGGACACGAGGAGTAAGCACCCAGTATAATTGAATCAAATAGCACTAAATAAAAGCTCATAAATGGACAAAATCATGGTCTCCTCACACATGGTGTAAGACTGCAAAGCAAGGCCTATTCATGAAGCTCCAGGTGGAGATAGCAATGTACCTTCACTCCCTTAAAAGTCCAGAGAAAGAGAACAGTCAGGAAGGTCAACTACAAAGAAGAAGCCTTGGCTTAGGGCCTAACTGTCGAGAGATGGTAGGCTAATTGGCCAAGTGGGCAGCGATCTGACGACGTTCCCTGCACCTGGGTTTCATTTTGCTTACATGCTTCTAACAAGCCGAATGTGCAAGGTTGGGAATGAATGCCAACCGATCATGATTGCCTATGTAGCAATGGACCATACATTATTGCAGAAGCCAATCTGCTGCTGTTATTCTGATATTAATCTGTATTATACATAGTTCAAGGCGTGCCTACCCGACAAGGGGCAGCCAATTGTGTTACTAAGACCTAAAAAAAGTATAGATGTTTACATTCTCCTAACCAATCCCTCCTTTCGATAGGTTTTTACTGTTTGCCAAGTAGGATGATGTCATAGCTGACGTAGATCAAGGTATAAAGCCTTTGTGTAATTGAAATTTATTTGAGAGTGAGTGAGCTGCAATCTGTTTGTTCACCAGGTGTCCCTACTTTATTGAGCTGATAATAAAGTAGTATTTTGCCATATTCTTTGAGTCTGTCTGGTTGTTTGGGTCGGAGATAGTTTATTGGTAATTCCATCTGGCACTTGGAATGCTCCAGGTGATACTGCACATTTTGGTAGACAGAAGATAGCAGAGTTTCCTGTGGCGAGCAAAGGAAAAAGCATGCGAGAAAATGAGACGGCCGGCAGGTGCCCCTTTGAAGAAATTCTGGTCCGTCATCACAAGCACCCCGCGAACTGAAAGCAAACTGGTCAATTGGGGAAGAGTCAATACTGAGGGACTCGTGCTTAGCAATGGATGTAAGTAGAACATCGAAAGTGGCCAATAAAGGGGAAGGATTGTATTGTAAGTGTAAATATATATAGTAACAGGTTTTATTTTATGAGAAACAGAGAGATACCTCAATCCCTGGTCCAAAGAGATTCCTGAGGCAAGGCTGAGATTAGGAATGCGTGTCATACTCCAAAATGGAGCAAACTGGAGACAAGTTACTTTTACTACAGAAAGTAAGAGAAGACGATTGTAGAAAATTAAATTACCATTTGTTTGGGGTTATCAATATGTCAGCGTAAAACATTTGATTTACCTAAGAGACATGTAACGATAGTAAGAATCACGCTGATTATCAGACTCTAACATCAAACGAGTGACTTCAATCAGAGGAGGGCAAAAGTTGAGAAAAAATAGTAACTGAAATAAGATTCTTAAAGTGTCAATAATAAAAAAGCAGGACAGCAAGAATCGATAGAACTACACACAAAGGAATAAAGAGAACATTACTGTATAGGCTTTAAAATTGGGTGATGCGCGGCGAGTGATGGTGCTTGCCCAAATTTATTGTTGTGGTGTAATTGATTGAAGTAATAACAAAATAAAAGAAAGAGTAAGTATTGATAGTTGAAAACGACTTGTCATTATGAGGGACATTCCCCTGCTACATTTGTTCAAAACATGACCGAGATACACACCCAAGATTAGCGCCTCGAAACACTTCTGTACAGGCTCATTATAAATGCTGTATCATATATCATATAAGTACCATGCCGAATGGGTAAAAGGCCGGCTGACAAAATGTTAATGCCGCGACCTCAAGAATGTTCGCTACCAAGAACAGTATTGCAACACATGACAACATACTTACATGCTGCATATACAGGGAAGAAGTTACAGAAAAGAATAGCCATTTTAGAACTATGGAAACTGTATCGGAGCAAGGAAGACGACCTGCCTGAAAAGGAGTGGATGCTTAATCAGCATATAGGGAAGACACAATGCCCTTGGCTCCTCTTAGTCTTACGTCCTGTCCCCTTTCCTCCATAATGTATGGGCGTCCCTTCCAAGGGACGAGAGACAGAACCTTTTTCACCATAAAAAACCTTCTTCCCCTTTAAATTTCGAGGCGCGCGGGGGTGCGGACCAGGGAGCATGCGCTGCCCTGACTCTGCCCTCTGGCGCCACACCTCAGTCCCCTTTTCCGCATTGACGGGAACGGGACGAATTCACCAGTGCTCCTGGGTTTGGCTTCGGCCATGTAATTTCACGCGCGGATACTTCTTCTCTTGTCTTCTTCTTTCTTTTTGTCATTTAGGTACTTGGTCCTGAGGCATCACGCTCCTCCCTGGCGCATGTCGACTTCCACAGGGTACGGCAGGTGTCCAGCCTGCAACGGGCTATTCCCAACATCAGACCCCCTGCCTACGTTGCCCACGGTTGGCAAGCTTGTTCAGCGTGTGGCTCGCTGTCCTCGAAAGCGCTGAAGAAGAGACTAGCCAGGTGGAGGGAGTTCTTCCAGAAGTCGCCTCCAGAGGACCTCAAGAACTTCGTGAAACATCAAACCAAGCCCAAGGTAGGGCCGATATTCTCCATCGCACCCTGCAAGGGAAACTCCTTCCCAGGGACTCTCCCGCGCGGGAGGGGCCGATCAGGTCCTTCTACCAGCGCTTGCACTGAGGCTGCTGCAGCTACCGGCCTTCAGGCAGAGGGATCCTCGGATCCTCCCGGTGACAGTGCTGAGGGACCAGAAGGTTCTTTTACCGGATCTTCACCCGAGGGGCTCTGCCCTTGTACCGGCACCATGGCCGAGGGGCTATGACCTAATACCGGAAATTCTTCCGAGGGGGCACCTAAATGCAGCTCTAGCGAACCCCGGGTCGAGGGTTCCACACCTACCGGGCCCAGGCTCGAGGAGCAGGGTAGGCCTGGTGATCCACAAGCAAGAATCTTGGAGGAGGCTGGGCCCAGCAGGCTAAGCAGCACGCCGCCGGCACATGGCAGGCAGCTCGACAAAATGGCCACCGCGCCAGACGGAGGCTCTCGTCCGACGCCATTCCAGGAATTCGGCGAAGAACGAGTGTCAAGGTGGGACTGGCCTCAACCAGGTAGGTGGCCTACAGTCTACCCCTCTTATGCACAGGGCAACTTTCCTTTGCATCCTTATGGACAGGGTTTGCAGCGGCCTCAGCAGCCCCTCGCTACCCTGTCAGTACCCCTTGCCACCATTTCTGTCAGTGAGGAGGTTTTCTTCGAGAGGTTCCTCTGCCTCATGAAGTCACCTCGGATGGGCGTTATCCTCAAGGACGCCATCAGGGAAGTCATTCCCGCCATGCTAGTGGCACCACAGACGCCTCCATTGGGCCCCCAGGCCCCGGTGCAGCCGGCTCCACATCCAACTCTGCAACCTGCGCAGCCTTCAGCCGCTGTCCCTGTACCCCAGCCTCCAGCGCCATCTACTCCTCCTCCTCCACAGGATCCTCCAGATCTGCAGGATACAGATAAGAAGGAGGATCCAGACACGCCATCCTCAGCCAGGGCCTTCCATGAACATCTTGCTGGTCGGGCGGAGTACCTGGGCCTACCCGAAGTCGAGAAGCCGGCAGAGGGGGTTCTGGTGGAAGTCCTCACACAACGCCCCTCTGCCAAATCGGGGATTCCTATGCAGACCGATTTAGTCTCCCTGGCCAAGAAGGGTTGGCTCAAACCCCACTCAGTCCAGCCGGTCAATCGACGCCTGGACGCCATGTACAAGCAGATGCAGGGGGATACACTCTTGCTTTCGGCCCATCCTCAGCCACACTCCTCGGTGATCGCTGCAGCATCACTATACTCCAAGCTCCAGTCATCCTCAGCCTCTTACTCTGTGGCACTGCTAGGCAAGGAGGAGAAGATCTTGGAGGCGTATGGCAAGAAACTCTATTCCAACGCCTCTTTACATCTACGCCAAGCCGATGCCATGCTGGCAGTCACCAACCAAAGATTATGGCGGAGAATTGCAGACTTCCTCCCGGAACTCCCCACTCAGAGCCAATCACGCTTTAAGGCGGGGCTAGCCGAGGTCAAGCTGGTAGCGCATGACCTCATGGAATCCACAGTGGCCCATATTGATACGTCGGGCATGCCATCCGGGCAACAAAACTCAACCCGGATGTCCAGGAACTCATACTAGATCTACTGTTCGAGGGGGTGACCTCTTCCACTCCTCTACGGACGAAGAGCTGGACAAGAAGAAAAACAGCTCACAAACAGCTAAGTCTTTATTCATCCTTACAAAGACCACGCCCAAATCGTACACTCAATCTCATCAGCGCTCAGAAAGGGATCGTACATACGCAGGTTTCCGCAGCTTCCAGGAATGCAGATCCAGGCAGCCGGAACACTCGCCGTCTCAGAACCGGTGCAAGCAACAAAAAGGGGGGTGAGTAAGGGTTTTTTCCAGTCCCCCTCCTCAGCGACAGCCTCTGAGGGAAAGAAGGCATGACACGCCCCTTCGGGTCCATGTGTCTCCGGTGGGGGGCAGGCTTGCTCTCCGTGCACATTTCTGGTGCCAGAATTTCTCGGACCCCTGGATCCTATCTGTAGTATCCACCGGGTACCGCCTTCCTATCCCACCCTCTCCTCCCTCCTCCCCTCCACTCCCACAGGTTGGGACAGCAACTCTTTGGCAGAGATCCGGTCGCTCATAGAGAGCCAGACAGGGCCGGTCTTGGACCAGATTGCACCCCAGGCGGGAAGCATCGTTGGCTCCCCCAGCACTCCAAAAATGACAACAACAGAAGTTGTATGTTACAAATGGCAACCTGGGGGAAGTTGCTAGGGCGCCCCTGAGGCTCAAGGCCCCTTTCATTTGAAAAGATTGAAAGGCCCTGATGCTGTCCCTGTACTCAAGTACAGTGACGTTTGCCAGTTACACAGTCCTTCAGCCTAAATTCATCACCCATGTAAACTATTGAGGCCTCGTAAACCATGGTTTGCTGCCCTCTATCACGGTGATTTTAAAGGTTTCCCATCTAGAGCAGTGGCACACCCCAACTCTGGCCTGCCTGAAATAAATCTTTGCTCAGAACTAGGTCCTTTCAATTGGGAGAGTGGACAAACCTGCATGATGCCACACGGGGCCCATGTACCTGCTGTACTGATGAACATCTACACTGAGCCTTTCTGTGAAGTCACCGGAATAGGATTTAAAAATAAAAGTACCATTTACATAAATTGCATGCATAGGATATATGATATCTCTGATGAGGAAGACATTCAAAGTGCACCTGTTCTGTTCCACATCCTCGGGCTGCTGTGGTGGATACCTTTATAGCGCCTCGATTATATAACACTCCTTGTAGAGTGCTAGCAGAATCTATAATGTACTCACTGGTTCATCAGTCAGTGCCTGCAGAAGACACACGTTACACTAACGGCTTGCTTGCTGGTGAAACTGTCTGTAACTGAAACAAGAGGGCCAGGCTGGGATGGGCCAGGCTGAGTTTAGCTTGGTAGAATATTGCATACCTCAAAGGACAATAATGAATGTAGGCTGTTTGTGTCACTACTTGTGATACGTCCTGATGTATGCATATGTATCTGCCTCGGCTACACAATTCAAGCAAAACTTTGCTTTAGGGTTCTAAGCAGTGTTGTTAATCCTGCAAGTTTATTTTGACACTCCAAAAATTGTACTGTCACAATAACCCCCAGGACATAAACCTACCGTTTGGTTTGGCTACAGAGGCACAGGAGCAATTTGTTAGGCGAGTGGGATGAAGTAGAACAAGAGGGGGAGTGGGTGGCAGCCTGACAGGACCGCATAATCAACGTCCGACACGACACAGGTTAGAGATCTGTACACGTAACTTTGGCCCTTCCTGGGGTTAATTTGCTTTGAGATTACAGCAATGCAAACAATGTTTGGAATGGAAACCCAGTGCCAGTGGCACTGACAGTACGGCGTACACTGTGTAATATTTTGTGTTCTTATGGAGGTAAAGGATCTTGGGGTACAACCGAAATCTCTTACCCATTCAATAAACACTGTATTATGTATTTCCTGAGCAAGAATCCCCACCAGCTCTGGCTAGGATCGGTGCACCTACGGTAATAAACTAATTTAAGGTTACCAGAAGGCTCCATGTCACCAAGGAGACCGCCCCCCAGTCCTGTGCTTTCATTACACTATCACCTGCATTTGGGGAGTTGAATTCTTTATTCACTTAATTTGATGTATTGGACCAAAGTAAAAGTAAACAGGCATGGTGCTTCATTACATGGAGTGCTCTGCTAATCTTATAGTAGCTTAAACATCCATTCCTTATTACTTTGCGCCTCACAGGACATAAAAGCAATAACGCAGGCGGATGAGAAGAAAATAAATGAATGAAATGCTAGAAATACGACATGATATGTGCAACAGCTGGTCAGTTAGGTACCCCATGTCTATAACATTAAGAAAAATGCTGCTGGCAAGCGAGAAAGAAGGATTCTGAGGACAAAAACAGGACTTCATCGCAGTGCCATTCAAAAGGAATAACTGGGAAATCAAGCATATGCTGTATTAAAGCATGACACAATCTGCGCTGAATAGCGAGATGAGGGCAGACCTTTATGGTACCCCACCCTTCCTTCACCCAGGTATGAGGCCAGTCAATAATGGCCCATGAATTCACAAATATCAATATGGCACTGAACTGTGAATCCTGAGACTAGGGAACAAAGGGCCAAAATGTAAACACATTGAAAGACCACTGTGAGAAAGTAGAGATGAGTAAGGCTGCTAGCACCGAGAAGACTAGCATACTACAGATAAAAGATGGGTATAAAAAATGGAAGATTTCTTGCTGCACTGAAAATCCCCTGAATACATGTACTTACTATCTGACTGGACTATCTCAGGCATAACATAATTAACTAGTGCTGGTTGGCAGATATGAGTCATGGCTTTAGGTATGGTGCATTGGTGCGTCTACCGATATGAGAAGTGACATGCACTATGAAAGGCACTAAATAAGAAACTAGATAGAAACTGCATACAGCGAACATTCTCTGCTAATTGGCACAGGGCTTGGGCCAGTTCTCTGCATGCTCGAATCTAGCTGGAACAAACAGGTAGCATAGAAATGAAATAACATCAACACTATTGCTAATTTGAACTCATGCACATACGCAAACACTGTGTCAATTGATAGTCAAACGCTGACCACCAAAATAAGTCTTGATTCAAGATAAGTAAATGAGATTGTCCGAAAATACTTGTCGAGTTCCACTGCTGAATGCATAGGTATCAATAAAAAGGTCGATGTCAGCAGACGGGGTCAGATAAATTAAATATAAAAAGGTGCACGACAGTACAGGCACGATCCTAAATGTCATCACAGCCAGAAGGCATAAACCCTTATGAGGCGCTTCTCAATAAGATCTTGGCCTGGCCGGGTCTGTCCTGGTGTTGTCTCTTGAACAGCAATCTGACTATATTCGCGGGTCCACATTGGAGACAGGACTTCGGAAAACGAATGTATAAATCTAGGTTGGGAAATAACTTTCAGAGACTTTCTAGAAAAGTGAGAAAGGAAACGTCAACATCAAAGTAGGCCAGCGCAAATCTTCCCATAAAGCTACAAACACAGCATTCGTTAAAAAACCTACGAGGATATATCTGCAATGGCTGCTTAATGATCACACTGTTCTCTTTAAAACATCACTGAGCAATGACTTTACCAATCTCTGTCACCTCTAAAAGGAATATTTACACATGGATTCACTTTCAAATCTCAACATTTCAACTTCCCTTTCATGGTGGCAAAATCGTTTCCCAACGCTTCCACTTTCATATCGTTTGAGCTATCTCCCCCTCCACCCCCGACCTCCAAGAGCTGTAATATCATTTGCACAGTCAAAACACGTGCAACTGTTTTCCTTTAGTGTTGCTTTTTAATCATGTTTTCCGACATGCCAAAGCTGAGTGTCCTTATATTTATGGAGTGCCAAAGTATTTGTCACCTAGGTCCTTTTCCCAATGGGTAGCGCGATTAGCTATATTTGCAAACTTGCCTGCAAAAACTGAGAACATTTAGATAAAGGAGAGCTGTCGATAGGAGCTCTCTGAAACCCTTGCTTTCAAAGATCTTCTGCTATTCAAGACCATTACCGTCTTGACACACGGCTTTTCCCTCACTGGAGTTTGGCCTCCTTCTGAGTCCTGCCTGTTTGTGAATGTGAATTAAACAAGAAAAAACGTTCAGAAATAGATTCCTCCCAAAAACACCCTCGATTTCTGAAGTTTAAACGCTACGGACCGGTGTTCGAACGCAGCTAATCTTGAATGGACCCATTAAGGTCAGAGGCACCGCATCACCTTAGACAAAATCGCCCCAGACACCAGCAGCAGCCTCCCCTTGGCCCTGTCCCAGAGCCCTGGGAGCGGGTTTGTAAACCGAGATTACAACGGGGCCCAAAACTGCTCTTCCACTGGAAGCTTATTTCTCGCAGGCATTAATCAGGTCACAGTGACTTCATCCAGCGCGTGAAAGCCGCACACGTCCCCGCAGACCCAACTGTATTAGCTTTTTTTTGTACATTAAAGACTCAAGAGCAGTGTGTACCCTCCCACAAACATGTTAGGACATTAATTGAGTGAATATGGCAAACGCGTAGCGATACATAGTGGGGCTCTGGTCTAAAAGGACACCTGTAAATGTTGCCTTAAGCAGGTGGCTCCAAAAAGTGGACACCCGCCGGGCTCTGCCAGAGCCCACTGGGCTGTGGTGAATGTCCTAGGTTCCCAGTATGCAAGCCGGCCTCTGGATGTATCGCCATAAAGTGGAATAGCTGCAGGCTTGGGGGCACGTGCGATCAGGAAGCACGAGCACAACACACAAAAATGCAGTCTGCTGCATAGAATTTAAATCATTAGGCATTCAGGGTTGCAAAAGCAGGGAAGAAATATACTAGCCTCCACCCTCAGAATGCATGGAAAGTGCTTAACACATAAATGCAGTACCTCATTTACAAAACACTGCCCCCTCCTCAAAACAAAATAATACAGGGCCTGCACAACCCCACGAGGTGAGTAACCCTCGCAACCCAAGCTCACTTTACACAACAACTGTCCAACACCTCATGCGCTATGCCTTTGCTGTGCCATCCCCAGGCATCTGCATTGCCCCAGATGGCCTCCAGTGGAACGTGCACGTGGGTTTATACCGTCTTTGTTGTCAACCAGCCCACAATATATTGGTCTCTTGCAGGGGCCTCAGGAACCCCCCCACGGGCCATATAACTCCCATAATCCACAGTCCCTCTACATTGCCCCAGAACATTTGTACTGTCCTCTGCATTACATTACCCTGCCACTGGCATTACACGCTCGGTACCTTGCACTGACTCCTAGGCATCATGCGCTGATTCAGATCACCCTTTATTGCCACCAAGAATCCTGGCATTTCCCAACTGCCCCGCCACTAGCTCTCAAGATGCCTTGCAAGGCCCTTAGGGGGACACCGACCCACCACCAGTCCAGCACCCTCTCCCGATAGCCTTCATTCACTCTACCATCCCCCAAAAGTCTGATTTCGAATACCACTTTCTTTTTTTAAAAAAATGTACAACCTTAACTTTCGTACAATAAAATTAAATGATGCTGCATCAGCAACAAGCATCAAACATGACGGCCGAGTTGGAGCACCTTGGAGGAGTCGTACTAGTTGCCCCCAGGAGGCTAGCACATCAGGCAGCCGCCTGAGTGGCCTTATGCAAAGACCGGCCCTGGAGCCAGGCAATGGAGGAAGTCCCAGCCTCCCAGTGAGACTTTGGCTTTTACTGCAGGATTTTCGCCATTCAGAAAAAGAACCAGGCGGGCCTGAGAGTTGTGCTGGACCTTTCCACCCTCAACCTCTCCTTACCACTGCAGAAATTCAAGATGGTTACGCCAGCTTTTATAGCGGAGACATTGGACAAGGGAGACTGGATGTGCTCCCTGGATCTGAAGAACGCATACCTACACGTCCCGATTTGGCAGCCCCGTCGTTCTTTCCTACGGTTCAGGATCATGGGCTGCCATTTTCAATACAAGGTCCTCCCTTTTGGCCTCAACTTGGCCCCCCAGGGTCTTTACCAGATTCATGAATGCAGTGGCGGCCCTCCTCAGAGCGCAGCGCCACCACATCTACCCATACCTCCACAACTGGCTCATCAGGGCTACATCTTCGGAAGCGGTTCACCACTCTTCCCATTCCCTTATGAACACACTGCACAATGGGCTTCTCGCTCAATCTCAAGAAGTCGCAGCTGCAGCCCACGCAGACTGACATTCTTGGGCCTTATCTGGGACACGTGCTCCGAGAAGGTTTTCCCTTCGGGGGACAAAATCTCGGCCATCAGGAGGGCCACCTCCCTCCTCCTCCTCAGCAGAGAGGTGACCTCGGCTTGGTGGTACCAACATCTTCTGGGTCTTCTGGCAGCGGTCCTGTTGGTCGTTCCGCACACGAGCCTAAGGATGAGGAGGATTCAGCTGCACTTTGCGGCCTCATGGAACCAGGAGCGGGGCTCTCAATCCGAGATGATCAACATTCCTCCATCTCTCCACCCGGTCCTCACATGGTGGTCCAGAGACTTTCTTCCCACTCCCCTGATTCACAGGGTAATTTTCAGAATCAAGGAATCTTGCCAACTCCTCATCCTAATAGCTCCATGGTGGCCGGCCAGGCCATGGTTTTCGGAGCTGCTCAGTCTCTCGGAAGTGCCCCCGATTCACCTCCCGACGGGCCCAGCACATCTTCTGGCACAGCAGGGGGGCAGAGTCATCCACCCTGCACCGGGGAAGCTAGCCCTCACAGCGTGGTACCTGAACAGGTAATGCTTCTGCACCTAAGCCTCTCACAGGCCAATCTGGAGATCATACAAGGCACCAGGACCAAAGCTACCAGGGCCCAGTACAAAAGCAAATGGACCAGATTCTGCACTGGGCAGACTCCCGGGGAATCGACCCCCTGGCGTGCACCTTGGATGACGTACTCTCCTTTTCAGCGCACCTCGCCCATTCAGGCGTGCAGGTGGACACCTGCCGCATATGCCTCGCAGCTATTGGGGCTTACAGGACCTCGGAGGAGGTTTTTTCTTTACTCCAACCCTGTTGTCAAGAAACATCTGACAGGACTCGCAAGGCTCTACCTGCCAGTCAAGAGACTGCACCCTGTGTGGGACCTTAACTTAGTCTTGGGCACCCTGAAATATGTGTAAATTCCTAGTCTGACATTTAAATTGTCATTGGTGAAAGATTTTTATTTTCAATTGACACTAGATACGGTTCCTTCCTCTTGATGCTTTCTTCCTATGTATTTCTTTGTTTATTTATTCTATTTGTTATGTTTGTATGTTTTATTTTTTATAGCACCCTAAAGCCTATGGGCGTGTAGCGCTTTATACGAATTAAATAAATAAACAAATAAAATAAAAAGTACACGTTCCCCGCTTATAATAGTGAGGACAACATGGAAGAGAGCAAGATTAAATAATTGTCATCACGCCATTAATATAAAGAGCGTGATGAAAGAAGGGACAGACGGATATGATATGATAGGTTATTTATTACACGCTTTAATACCCAAGGGTTTTTAACCGCGGGCCTGGGGTTCGAACCTGTGTTGCTCCGTGTCGTCTTGCTTCCAAGGCGAGCACGTTGCCCCTGAGCTATCCCCCCGAGATCAAAAAGAGATAGATCTTGATGGTAAGAGACAAAAAGAAGGGAAGCACAAAGCCAAGGAAGTGACAGTAGTGCAGAACTGTCCCGACCCTCACCCGAAGCCCCCCTGGCCTACCCATGGGCCAGGGGGAGCCTTGACCCCAGTCCCCAGTAAATCCCAACCTAGGCCTTTTTGGGGCCAGTCCTGGCACCTTTGGCGCCAGGCTCATACTTAATAATGAGTTTGTGCTTGGGAACTACTTTTTGTTACTGTCATTCAATGTGGAAGCATCCACAGAATCAGGCTTCTTGGAACCTGGCTTGCAGGATGGTTTGGGTGTGGCACCTTGGAACTCTTTTACCTGGACACCGCGTTCAGCTTCAGCCACGAACCTCGGATGAACAGCATCTGCAGAAAAAGAAGGCAGACATCGTTAGAAAAGGTTGCAGCTTACCTGAATTCCATCATTAGCAGTCCTCAGCTCTTCCGACTGGCATCCTGGAACCAGCGCTTCTTCAGATCGACGGACCTGCAGAAAGGAAAAGACAAGGCATTAGACATTGTGCACAATTAACGAACTCCGCCAAAAGGCTTACCTTGCCACTCGCACTTCATTCAGCAACATCTGTGGAATTCTACTCTCTGGCGGAGCACCGTGACCTGTGAAGGCAAAAGATAACAAGTTAGCAAAGGCAAGGCACCTTAGCGCTGCATTAAGCTCCTACTCGCCGCATCTAGGCGCTCCAAAAACACTAATACTTACCAGCGAACCCCGAATCCAATCTTCGCCACGGATTGGACTTCCACGTACCTAAGAAAGAGAAAAAAGACTGTTAAAATCCAGAAAGGCATGATAGGACAGCAAAACACCATAGCAATAAGACCTACCTGAAAGACTCACGTCGGGCTGGCATCAGTGAAGTAACTCGACCGCCATAGCCCG
This sequence comes from Ambystoma mexicanum, assembly GCF_040938575.1. Classification (NCBI taxonomy): domain Eukaryota; kingdom Metazoa; phylum Chordata; class Amphibia; order Caudata; family Ambystomatidae; genus Ambystoma; species Ambystoma mexicanum. The sequence continues at coordinate 352,966,992 of NC_090929.1, forward strand.
TAAAGCACCACGCGCCCCTGCCGAGACAGCAGGACGGAGAACCCGCCAACATCAAGAACAAGGGGAGAGGAAGCCCAGAGGGACCGCAGACATACCGGGTGGTGGGAGGCTGTTAATTCCAGTTACCCGGTCCTAAACATTGTTTACCTGTATTTCTGGCAGGATTCTTCCGCTGGTCACTACTGGGCATTGCAGGGAGGGATACCTGGACACCGATTGCTGGGTGGCGCCCCCGTGGAACCAGGTGAGCGTAACAAGAACGAGTCGATGGGAGGACGGAAAGGTTATCAACGATGTTAGAGAAAGAGAAGAAGGAGAGGAACGGGAAGAGGAGCGAGAAAAGGAACGAGAAAGGCAAGAGGAAGAAGGGAAATTTGAAGAAGAAATGAGAAGGAGTAGGGGACAAAGGGATGACAAAATAGATCACATTGTTAATAGGACTCACTATTGCAGAGTTGTCGAATAAATGCAAAGAAATTCTTAAACAACTCAACTCAGAAGAAAACACTCTCGCAAAGAATCCCAATGCTATAAAAAAAACTATTCCAACAAGATTGGATGGATTGAATTGCGAAGAGAATGGAGCATTGATGCATGGCAAATAGGCTGATGGAAGCTAAAGGCCTAAATTGTATATCAAAATATATGGAAACATTTCCCTTCAAGCGGCTAAGAACCAATTTCCTGAAATTTAGACTGAATCTTTGTCCGAAAATTTAAAAAATAAGACAAGAAGTCGGGGTAAATGAATTGCAATGCCGATTCTGCAACAGAGATGAGGAAACATTGAAACAATTAGTACTAACCTGTGAGGAACTAAGAGACTTGAGAACAAAATATCTGAGTAAAGAGCTCGAAAAATCAATGTCCAGGAGTAGGGAAGAGTGGTGGACGAGAATGCATAGCAACGAATGCCAAAAACTGATAATAGCATTGTCACTTTATCTCTAACAGCTAAATAAGAGATTGCTGAAGGACAATTAATTAAGTTGGGTTGAAAGAACCTAGGTGTTGTATGTTGTATGATATTCTCTTTTTTTCTTTATTTTGTTTATTCGCAATGGAAGAGAGAATGAGCAAAGTGATAATAGAATTCCTAAATAGAGTTCGTAAATGTGATGGAGAATGTCAAATGATATGTCTTCATTTTTTTTAAAGTTTGTAATAATACAGGCTGGGGTATAATGATGTCAGACGAAGAAACGGAAGAAAATGAAAGAGCCCAAAGAGAAGGTGCATACGTTTTTTTCGATAGATCCAAGTATAGAAAGAGGGCTAAAGTTGTCAGAAGACCCAAAAGCAAAAACACCAGAACCGACACCATATTCTGAACGACCACAAGCACGGTCGCGCAGTATAGCGGGTATATCTCCACCTTATGTAAGTAGATTAAGGTAATTGACAGGACGGAGACGACCTGGCGAAACTAGCCCCAACTGGGGAGACAAGAAGTGTAGGTGGGTACGATTGTGGACCAGGATTTACACAATTCCCACTATTAGAGAATTGAGGACGACCACAATATATACCGTGGCTACAGATGGACAAAGATCATTTGAAATGTAAATTACCCAGTTGACTGCAGGTGCGGGAATATGGATTTATGAGTTAGAAAGAATGACAGCGGGAATGACGTTAGCAGTGGGTGATATAAAAGGCCTGCTAGCAGCTATCCTAGGGGAGAGAGCTGACAACATTTGGAGATGAGCAGGATATGCGAGTGTGACGGCTCAAAATACGACATGATGGTGTGCCATTTAATAATTGCAGAGCAGATGTATGGAGAGCGCTTAGAGTGTAATATCCTGACATATCAGATATGGGTGGGATTAGGACAAGGAAAATGGGTGAGGACGAAAATCTTGTTGCTTTTATTCTTGAGATTCAAGAACATTGGCATCTTGAGACGAGGGAACTGTGGGATAAAACGGTAGCATTATTCTATCATATTCTATGTCAGGGACTGCCCAAGCCAGTGCAACGGCAGATGAAGAAACAGGTAGGGATGGAAGTTGACTACCGTACATCATTGTCGAATATTACAAGAGAAGAATAAGAAGAAAGCTGAGAGTAGAAAGCAGGAGGAAGCAAAGTTAGTTCAGAAACAATTGTCAAAATTTGCCATAGAAGGAGCAGTGTTGACATGTGGTGACAGTGTGGCAACACAAGAGTTACAGCCCGCGCGGCCGAGCAATGTAGGGTACCCTATAGATCACGGTGGGTAACATTTCTGGCCAGGAGGATGAGGGAATGGACCAAGAGGAGGAGGCGGATTCAAAACCCTCAAGGGTGAGGAGGATTTAATGGACGACAGCCACAAAAATGCTGGAATTGTGGGAGAAATAGGACATATGGCATTTGAACATGCAGAAGAAGAGGGGCCATGCAGCAGAACTGGCTAGCTCCAAGAGGGGGTGTATGAGCTATTCCCCACAGTATAATACAGACCCACTGTAATATTACGCCCAAGATCACACGCAGAATCAGACAAGTGCGCCACAAGTTCTGTTGCAATCAGAATCGCCACAAGGCCAAACACAACAAGCTCCTATGCGAACACAACAAGTACAGACTCAGCAAGCACAGACACAACAAGCAATGGTGCCACAGTGGAATGCGAATACAGGAGCACCACAAACGTCCACACCCAAGATAGGGAGTGTGACTGTGGTAGGAGCAAACCCTTTCACAGGTACAGGGATGAATTTATATCCAGAATAGGAAAGCCCACAGAGCGACTTGATGTGTTCAGTACTATCAGTGACACCATACTCCCAAGAGGAACTGAGGGTCAGGTTAACGATAGGAGGCAACACTTCTTCATTTCGTGTAGACACTGTAGCAACTTGTTCCTGTGTTTGAGAGGGAAACTACCCAATGTCTGGCATTGCCATGAATGCGGAGGGATTCTCTGGGGCTATGCGCTTACTTCCTTTTACTGAAGAATTACCAATCTCTGTAGGAGAACATGACATGTCAGTGTCACTATTGTATTCTCAGCAGTCACCACTCCAGGAATACATTACATGAATGTAAGAGAATTCATATAAGCATTTACAGGCCAAAAAGCATTACGAGGTGTCCCTTTAGACCCAGAAATATTTTTGTATGGAGTAAATATTTTGTTGACATGGCTTCCTAGATTGGTTGGTAAATTGTTGAGAATACCTGACAAATGTTTGTTTAGGCCAGAAATACCTATGGATGTTGAAGAAGAACAGGTTATCCCTTTAGAAATATAAGCAGCATTAGTAAGATAGGAAAGGATGGTTGTTCTTGGGACAGATGATGAGGAGAGCTGTATTGGCTCTTGGTGAAGGTTACCGATCAACAGACCTGACAGAAGAAGAATTTCTCGGGTATGATTATTCAGATGATGAATTTGTATTTTTCATAAGTCTCATTTATTGGATTAAAGTTGAGAAAAGAGTGATACCACAAAGAATGGCATTGGTAAGAAAGAAACAATAATTTTCTCAAGAAAATTTAGAAAAGGTGCCAAGCATCCTATGGACCAGCAGTCCATATGGGTCTATTGAGTGGAGCAGTTAAGATAAAGCTTAAGCCTGGAGTAATTCTGCCAGGAGCAAAGAAGTAGCCCATGTCCAGAAAAGCAGACAAGGGGTAATTTGAAACCATTTCTGCTTTAGTACAGCTGGGAATATTGGTGCCATCAGAATCCTCATGTAACACATCTGTGTACCGAGTGAAGAAATCAACGGGGGTCGTGGAGCTTTATTTAGGATCTACGTCTCCTAAACAATATTGTTGAAGCAGAGTTTCCTTTGGTTTGAAATCCAGCTATGATATTATGCAACATCCCAGCCAAAGCCAAATATTTTACAGTCCTAGATTTAAAAAAAATGCCTTCTTTTCAATTCCCCTTCACAAGGCTTTAGGATGCACCTTTTACATGGTTGGGAAAAGGAATTTTCCCTTCCATAATCTCTTCAGAGATAATAGCTTACTATATATATGTTCCCAAAGTGGTTTACCGCGTTAGTTGGGTACATGGAAAATAATGTGCGCACGAAGGCCAACCATTTCCTCACTTGTTTAGAGGGACTATTGATCACCAGTAATCTGTAGTTCTCGAGATTATCTCTAGACCCCTTTTTAAAAATGTGGTTTAAGATAGAGACTTTCCAACTATTGGGGACACAACCCATCTTTATGATAGTATGGAATAGTTTATTAAGCCTAATGGGCCAATTATCAACATCTTTATTATTAAATTTGAAATGCCGTCCGGACCTGGGGCATGAGGCGGTTTTATTCTTTCTATCAGACGGGTTAAGTCTGCAACATAGGTAAATAGTTCTTCCAGATGTAAGGAACTCATGGTGGCAACAGTAAAGACAGACACAAGTGATCACAGTTCAAGGGTGTTAATTAAACTGTAAATGCAGGGTGGAAAAACGCCTAATCTAAATCTAAGATGGGAGCAAGCTTCGACCATCAAATGAAAAATAAGGCAGTCCTTATGGCGTCTTGTCAAAGTAAAAGGCCTATACTAAAATTTGTAGTGCAGCCCCAGACGGAGAAGGGCAGGAGCCCTCCCTCCCTGGACTCAAAACACGGTCTACGAGAGAGGAGACGACAGAGGAACTTGCCCTCCAAGCATCCTGCCTCAGGTGAAGTGCACTTGTCCTAGTGTGCCTGCACCAATACTAATTAAATCAGTACTTTCCCCCTTTTGCCCCAGTATCATCACCGAAGCTGCGTGCTCATACGAAGCAGCAGAGAGCCTGCGGCATACTTAAAATGGCCACTGCATCAGCATTATCTAGTTGCTAGGTAACCCCGATCCGAAGCGCACAGCTGACTGGTCCCCGCAACCTCCATCCTGGCCATAGCCACACCGGAAGGCCAGGGCCAGCACAGGAAGGGCCGCGGAGAAAGGGCCAGACCTGTCTGAGCCTGTCCACGCATGTACGCGATTGGTCGCGTAGGCCCCCTGCTTCCCAGTCTTCGCTGCAAGTATGTCTATATTCGCTTGTCCACAGTCAACCTCTTCACAACTACTGCCACGTACAACAAACTATACACAGCGCTCATCCATTCTGACGCACTAATACTCGCCTTATTGTCTCATGCACCAAGGAAGCTGTATTAGGATACGTGCAGCTTGTGACCATTAATTCAAATCGTGTCGCCCTCCCATACAAATTCAGTGCTCTGTAATATACTCACTGTATGCATGTACCTCTCCAAGCGAGGGTAATCAGCCCACAAGGCACCTTGTACTTCCCATGACTAGCCTGTAATTGCTTTGGGACTAGCCTACCACTGTTGCTCCCCATGACTAGCCTGTGATTGCTTTGGGACTAGCCTACCACTGATGCTCCCCATGACTAGCCTGTGATTGCTTTGGGACTAGCCTACCACTGATGCTCCCCATGACTAGCCTGTGATTGCTTTGGGACTAGCCTACCACTGATGCTCACCATGACTAGCCTGTGATTGCTTTGGGACTAGCCTACCACTGATGCTCCCCATGACTAGCCTGAGATTGCTTTGGGACAAGACTATCACTGATGCTCCCAATTACTAGCCTGTGATTGCTTTGAGACTAGCCTTCCATCGATGCTCCCCATGACTAGCCTGTAATTGTTTTTGCAAATAGCCTGCTATTGATTGCTGCCCTTGATTAGCCTGTAATTGCCTTGGGACTAGCCTGCCGAACCAGCCTATTACGCTAAATGCTTTAGCCCCTACTGTTTGCACTGAATTCTCCCATGCCAACGTTGGACTAGCCTACTTTGATAAAGGTTTTAGCCGCCCACTGACCCCTTAGGTCTGCCGATTACAACCTACTGTACCTATCTATGCAGCACCGACTGAAATCTTCATCCCAGTATGCTCACCACAGTTTACAACCTCAGCCCCCTAGGCACACTACTCATACTTAACTTCCTAGTGTGCATTGCTAGGCCCACTCCCTCACACCCTCGAGTCTTGCTAAGCTTGACCAACATTACGATAGATGATCTACCCAATACTGTACAATCCAGCACCTCCACACTGAGCTTACTCCCTAGCAATCCGTGCAATACAGGCTCCAGGAGTACTAGACTCAGATCTAGATTAACTAATCTCTTCGCACCCCTTGCCAGATCTCTGCCCGGGGCCAACCACCAAGCATCATATTGTCTACCAACCAACCAAAGCAGATTCCAATACTTCCCTCACCCCTGTCACAGCCCCCATCTCCCATCCTCTCAAAGGAGCTTTAACAAATGCTAGGTCCTTGGTCGCTCATGCTACAGAGATTGCCGACCTGGTTTTGGCAGAAAATCTTGATTTTCTCACCATCACCGAATCATGGCTGCATGACGAGGCAGGACCTATGCTCTCGCTAGCAGTCCCTGACGGCTACACAATTCTAAGACGGGACAGAGATAAGACACAAGGTGGAGGTATTTCCATTATCTCTAAATCCAGCCTCTCTGAGACTCGCTCCTTCTCAAGCCACCCAATCCTGCGAAGTCCTCACAGCTGCACTGCCATTAGTCAACTCCCAGACCCTTATTATTCATGTAATCTACAGACCCCCTGGCCCCATCAGGACTTTTGAGGAGGACATCTATACATCTATACTATCCTTTCTAACAACCTCAAAACTTCCTCTCAATTACTACTATTAGGTGATTTCAACCTGGGCTTCAACGACCCATTGGATAAATATGCCACTTCCACTGCCAACATCGTGTCCAAACTCGGTCTAACCCAAAAAATCAGCGCACCTACTCATAACAAAGGGAGAACCCTTGACTGGGTGGCTGATTATAACTGTACTGCTAACATTATCTCCATTTTCTCGCAACTCTGGACGGACCACTCCCTCCTGTCTTTTGCGCTCAGGACTACCAGACCACTTCCCCTAGCTGCCCCACCTTGCCTAACAAAGAACAAAAAGAATATTACGGTGGGAAAAAAGTATTCCCGCCATTCTCCCCACCCTTAACTCACTTGCGGACAACCTAGATCCAGGAACGCTTGTTAATGAGTACAATAAAATCATGCTTACATCGCTTGATACTATTGCCCCAGTCAAACTTGGACAAAGGAAACCCAAAACTCACCTGAACAAGTGGTTCACCCCACAGCTAAAAGAATTACGTAAAAAAATAAGGAATTGGGAAACCACCTGGAGATTACTTCCCTCAGAAACTAACAGAATCAAACTGACTGAAATCTCCTCCCAATACAAAAAGGAAATCTGCCTGGCCAAACGTAACTCCTACAACAAACGCATCTCTCATGTTAACTCCAGTATGAAGGAATTGTTTACAATCCTAAAGGAATTAGTCTCCTAACCCTATACCTGACACCTGTACCAAAGACAAAACTTTGTGCTCAGATATCCAACAAGCACTCTCCAATAAAGTAACTACCCTCCAAAATAAAATAGCCAAATAAAAGCATCTCTAAACTCTCTATCACCGCCTAATAATATGACTCCTGACCCCCCCCCCCCCCCCAAGGATACGATATCGGGCACCTCCCCTGCCCAATTCAAATTTACTAAAACCTCCATTCTTGAGGTAGAAAAAGTTATTCTTTCACTTAAGCCATCTAATTGGCAGGGTGACCTCTGCCCAGCCCAGCTTATAAAGGATGCAGCGAGAGATCTTGCCCCTTTTATTTCCAAACTTATCAATGCCTCATTTGCATCCGGCAGAATTCCCTCCAACCTCAAACAATCTTGGGCGTTCCCACTATTAAAAAAGCAAACACTAGACCCTCTTATACCAACCAATTACCAACCTATTACAACAGTACCCTTCCTGTTAAAAATACTAGACCGGGTTACCTACCTTCAAATCCAAAAATATCTGGACCTTCACCAACTCCTAGGAGCTCGACAATCATGCTTCCGACTCCAACACGGAACGGAGACTGCTCTCATCGACTTGAAAACCCAAGTCGATGAGCAAAGGGACAAGGGGAAAACAGCCCTCCTTCTCCTCCTTGACCTCTCGGCTGCATTTGACCTCGTGGACCACAAGGTCTTATGCAGCCACCTAGACGTAGCTGCCCATTTCTCCAAAGAGGCCATTTCCTGGATTGAGTCCTTCTTAAGTGAGAGGACTATGAGGGTCTTCTCCCCCTCAGCAGCGGCAGACCCCATCCCTATTACTTGTGGGGTGCCCCAGGGCTCTTGTGTCTCCCCCACATTGTACAACATATTCACCAAGCCCCTTTTCGACTACCTGGACCATCTTGGTATCACCTACACCAACTATGCAGATGATACTCAGATTCTCCTCCCACTTTCTGGGGATTATGTTAAGGATTTGGCCTTGTTGAACAGAGTGTACCTTATCATCCAAGCATGAATGGCGATCCATGGTCTATGCCTGAATGATGATAAAACTGAGCTCATCATCCTGGGTACCCCTACCAACATTAATAAACTAGGTCAGGATTACTCATCCTTCATAATCGATGGTAACCTCATCAAAGTCGCCAAGGAGGTAAAGACCCTTGGCTTCTACCTTGACTCCACTCTCTCCTTCACCAAACAAGTGAACTCCATGGCCTCGGCCACCGCCTACACTTGTAAGCTTATTAGAACCGGCAAACCCTTTCTCTCCGATAACAGCTGCATTATCCTGGCCAGAGCCCTTATCCTCTCTAGGCTAGAGTATTGTAATGCCCTCTACATTGGAGCAAATAAATCAATCATCCATAGGATACAAATCCTCCAAAATAATGCTTTCGGAGCAGCCCTCGGTGTGGCTCGAAGAACCCAAATATCTGGGATTAGACGTCAAAACAACTGGCTATCAATTTACAACAAAATCCAGCTAAAAACCCCGTCCCTTACCCACAATGCCCTGAACAACGCTGCCCCCAGTTATCTCACGGACCGATTCTGCAGAAGAAACTCCTCCAGGCCCACGAGACTAGCTAACACCAATTGCCTCACCATGCCCAGATTTAAGCTTTCGAAAATGGGCGGCTGCAGTTTTGCTGTCAAAGCGGCCCAACTCTGGAACTCCCGGCCACCTTCAATTAGCGAAGACCAAACCTACCCGAACTTCAGATTTAACTACATAAACTGGCTCAAGTCCACCGATCATTAGGCCCACTCGTTCCCTACCTGCTACACCGACCAGACAGTCCACCCACGGCTAACACACTACCTACCGGTTTTTGCCTACTCCTCATTGTATTCATTGACTTATACTTGTTTACTGTACCTATGTATGACCTTTACCTGTGTACCTATACATGCTCCTTAGTGTATTTATTGATTTATACTTGTTTCTGTGCCTGTACTATTTACTATTTATGATCACCATGTGCAACTTCCTGTAACCTAAGCTTTGTATATCCTTGTAACTTCTGCACCCTGATACCTTCGGGTCTGGCGCGCACTACAACTGAATAAAAAACCATTAAAAAAACGATTGCCAAATCCTTACAACTAATTACAGAATGAGTGTGGGATAGGGTTTTCAATAAAGAAAGAAGTGTTCACAAATAACAAGTCAGGATGTGATTGCCAGTGGTCTTCCTTACCCATGCTTTTAGCACAGGACAAGGTGGATCTCCCGAGCACAGCACACACTCGAGCTTTCCCAGCATGAGCCGACAGTTCCGTACCAGCAATCAGGTTCTTCAATGGTTAAGTCTCTTTTCAATAAAAAGTCTCTTGCCTTCGAGGGCCTGATGTATTCAACAAAACAAACAAATAAAAAGTTCCTTTCCAAATTAATGTTTGAGTGATAGACGTTCTGCCCCCTCGATCTCTCTCTCTCTCTCTCTCAGGCTTGGACCCCTAGGCTTCCCTCAGTTGGGCTCAGGCCTTTCTTTCCAGATCTCCCTCTGCCGGTTACAGATCCCAATGCCAAGGGGGACAATCCACTTCCACTGGTCTTACAATACTTCTTGCATTCACGAGTCTTAATGTCTTTTCAAACAATTCACTGTGGACATCACTCGGCTGGGGTTACTCCTGTCAACACACTGTTCATACGCTAATTTCATCCTCCTCATTGGCACACTTTCACCATCCTTTCCCCTCACTCTCTGGCCGGCCTCCCTTGGCCCTCCTCCTACCCCCACCTGCGAGGCTAAGAACCTCGGGGTCATCTTTGACTACACCCTTTCCTTCTCCGCCCACATCTCTGAGGTCTCTAAAAAGTCAAATTTCCGACTGCACCTCTTCAGAGGTACTCTGCCTTTCCTCTCCTTCCCCCAGAAGCTCATGGTTTCTCAAGCTCTGGTTCTCTCTAGCTTGGACTATTGTAACAGCCTCTTTCTAAATCTACCTGCCTCTACTCTCCGCCCTCTGCAACTAATCCAGAACAGGACTGCGAGACTTGTCCTTGGCCTCAAGCCCTGGGATCGTATCTCTCCAGCTCTGGAATCTCTTCACTGGCTCCCAGTGGATGCAAGGATTAAATTCAAAACCCTCTGCATTGTCCACAAGGCTTTCTGGGCCTGGGTCCAAAATACCTTCAGCTATCCCTCCGCAAATGCCTCCCCTCTCGAGCTCTTCGCTCCTCTACCTCCAACTCAATAAGGGTCAGTCGTTTTTCTAAGAAACGAGCTGGGGGTAGATCTGTCTTCGGCTGGGGCCTCCCTCTGGAACAGCCTCCCTGCCACTCTAAAACTTGAGGGGAACCATCTCCGGTTCCGGAAGCACCTCAAGACCTTCCTCTTTTCTTCTGCCTTCGCTCCCCCTCTCCCCTGCTGATCTGTTCTCTCTTGGCACCGTGCATCTGGCCACCCTGCTCATCCTGTCACCCTCCCGCACTGCCTCCGGGCCACCCCTTGCACTGGGGTCTGTATCTGTACCCATACAGCCCCCCCTTTTTCTTCCTGCACTTATCGGACCTACCCTGTCTACTGCCTTAAACCTAGCACTTGCAAATTGCTGGCTTCATTACCACTGTTTGTTGCCTTTATTATGTATTTATTGTTATTTATCTGTTTCTCCTCTGCTTCGCACTTTCCACCTCTCCCCCCCCTTCCATGCACTTTTCCCCTCCCCCCTCTCCCATGCACTTGCGCGTTCTCAATGTCACTGGGCCTAGTAAGATCGCTGTTTTGTTCTCCCCTGTTCCCCTCCCTTGCCTTGTCGCGCTCTGAAACACTTGTGTATGAGCGCGATAGAAATAAAATATCAATCAATCAATCAATCAATCAAAAGCAGGATTAATTTCCCTTTTCTTCCCAATCATCTGTCGGTCAAAGATTTTCGACGGTACAGAGGATTTTACAAGACCCCTGTATGACCACTTTGACATCTTTCCGCCTTTTCCCAAGGCCTTCTGGTTACAGTAGTTTCTACCATCGGGCAATCGCCCAGGGTTTCCTGCGTGAGCACCTTGTGGAGCCAGACTCCTGTGTTGCTGGTTTTTCCCCTTTTTCACCCATAGCTCTTTTTTTTGTTTTTTAAATTCAATTTTATAAATTTTTATAAGTACACGTCACATAATTGTTACAAGCAAGGAAATACAGAACAGAGTTGGAGAATCCTACATTGACATTTAAATGTAGGTAACATGAAATCGATCAACTTCGAACTGTAAGTTTTTCAAAGTGACTCTTGCCACCTCCCACCCTCCACCCCACCTGTGTCAGACAATTTGTTTAAGAGACATGTGTGAATAAGTCTTTAGACTGTCACGGTTTGGAATTCGAGAAACTCCCTTGGTGGGGGAATCTCTTTTCACATTTCTTCTTATCCCTTCAGGCTACATGTAATACATCATCATACAGTATACAGGTTGATTCAGGTCAGATCGTAAGGCGGGGTAAACTCCTGTAGGCACTTCCTCATATCAATTTGATACACCTGACATATGTTTATGAAATCCATCCATATCACCTCTCCCATGTAGGGATGCCGTTATTTTTTCCATGATGCATATATTTGAAGCTACATTAACCCATTCACTCATACTTGGGACAATGGTGGATTTCCATTTCTTCACTAGTAGGGCACGGGCTGCCAGTAGTAGCTGAGGAACCAGGCCTTTGATCCTTATCCATTCATCCTCACATCTCTCAAAACAAACAAAATAAGATAGGGGTCCGCAATTCTGTGGACACCGTCCAGGTCTTTGATCCAGCCCAAAACTTCATCCCAGTAAACCTGAATCCGGGGACACCCCCACCACATATGCCAGTAATCGGCACTTCCGCCAAATTCACGCCAGCATCGTGGACTTGATGACTGGAACATCTTAGAGAGCCTGTGGGTCGTACTGCCATTGATGCAATAACTTAATGCCGTGGAGTTTATATTGACTCGATAAGGATGTTTGTGAGGCCGCTCTACAAATCCGCCTCCACATGGTTGGGTCAATGTGTTCACCAAGATCTCTCTCCCATCTATTCCTTCGTGGTTCCGTAGTCCCCTTTCCTGCATCTACCAATTCTTTGTACATGGCGGATGTCAAGCCTTTCATCTCTGTCCTAGAATTCAATAGCATTTCGAAGGGGGTTAGGTATCTCTGTAGCTTATCTTTCCACTCTGCTCTTGTTAGAGTGCCCTTGATCTGCAGGAAATGTGAAGCAGATAACGTGCCTATATTCAGGGCCTCTCCCAACTCTGGCAGTGTAAGGAAACAGTCACTTTTCAATAGTTGGCCCACCCTCTCCAGACCTGCTTCGTACCATGATTTTAATCTTTCTATGTTGGGGATGTATTCTCCAATACCTGGGGATCAAAGTTGGCTCAATGGGGATGGCCATGTGGAGACTTTCCGCATCCTTGCACCCTCCCTCCAGATTTCCCATATGGTTCCCAATATCGGATGAGGTTTTTATCTTTTTAAGAGCTTATTTTTTGGGTCCCACAACCATTCTGAAACTGTCACTGGGGACAAGTTGTGGTTATCCATGGCGATCCATTGGGGTTCTTTGTGATTCCGTAGGTGAGGGATTAGGGCTTGTAGTTCAGCTGCTTCGTAGTATTTCTTAAGGTCTGGGGGGCCTACCCCACCCTTGTCCTTCGGTAAAGTCATCGTATCATATGCTACTCTAGCTTTTTTACCCTGCCAAAGGAACCGCACAATAGCTCTCTTGATTTCATGGAAGAAGGTACCTGGCATCTTTATAGGGAGCATTTGGAAGGGGTACAGGAACCGTGGAAGACAAACCATTTTAATTGCATTGAGTGGCCCCAACCAGGATATTGTCAATTTATCTCACTTAGTAAGGTCTGCATGGAACTTCTGGAGAAGTGGAGGGAAGCTGGCTTCATATAGTTCGTCTAATTTTCTTGTGGTTTGTATGGCCAGGTATTTCAATTTGGAATGTTCAATCATGAGACCCAGTGGGGAGAGTTTAGCCTCATTAATCTCCGCTGAACCCTGTAAAGGGAACAAGATAGATTTTGCTTTATTGGTCTTAAAGCCAGAGAGTACGCCATAGTCTTCGAGAAGGCGGGTGGCTCTAGGAATTGATGTTATAGGATTGGTTATATGAAGCAGTACGTCATCGGCATACATTGCCAACTTATACTCGACGGCGCCCAGCCGTAATCCCTCCACCTGGGGGTCTTCTCTCATCTTTTGAGCCAAGGGTTCCATGGAAAGGGCAAAAAGAATAGCAGAAAGAGGGCATCTCTGCCTAGTGCTCAGTCCTAGTTCGAACCACCTAGAATACTGACCGTTTACAAATATGGATGCTTTGGGAGATGTGTACACCGCCTGTATTCCCCTTCTGAACTTTGAGCCTATGCCCACCTTGCGTAGAACAGCCATTAAAAAGCCCCATTCTGCAAGACTCCGGGGGGGGGGGTGGATACACAGCTGACTTTTATAAATAATTCCAATCGGTGCTGATACAGCCGCTGACCAAACTTTTCAATCAAATTAAAACCTTGGACACCATCCCACCGACATTCCTACAGGCCATGATCACAGTAACCCCTATTCCCGGTAAAGACCTGGTGAAGTGTAGCTCATACAGGCCCATCTTGCTTCTGAACACAGATGCAAAGATCTTTACTAGGATCCTGGCAACACGTCTAGAAAAATGTCTTCCCCGACTGATCCACCCGGATCAAGTTGGCTTTGTAATGAACAGACAGGGGGCAGATAGTATGTGCAAAACCCTACATATATTGAGTTCAAAAGGAGCTAGAACAGAGGGTGCCCTTCTCCTGTCCCTAGACGCAGAGAAGGCGTTCAATAGGGTAAGCTGGGCCTTCATGGAGGGTGTCCTATCATCTTTGGGTATGGGACCAAAATGGCGGGGGTGGATGAGAGCTCTCTATTCCCACCCCTCAGCAAAAGTGGTAGTGAACGGGGGCAAATCTGAAGCCCTCCCATTGGAAAGGGGCACAAGACAGGGGTGTCCATTATCCACCATTATATATGCATTAGTAATGGAGCCCTGGGCCATAGCTATCAGGGGAAACGACAAAATCCAGGGTATCAAAATGGGGGAAACCACCTATAAAATAACCCCGTTCGCGGACGTCATTCTACTATATCTCTCTAATCCATCCCAATCAGTCCCTGAGGTGTTGAACAGCTTAGAACAGTACAGGGCCCCCTTGCAGGTTATAAGGTAAATCTAGATAAATCAGTTGCATTTCCAGTAGGCCAACTTAATGACACAGAGAAGCAATACATTGGGGCCTCCCGTTTTGTAAACAAACCGAGGCATTCTGTCACCTGGGGATCCAGATACCTTCAGATCTGGCTGACCTTTTTAAGGCAAACTATCCTCCTCTCTGGTCGGCGATCAAACAAGACCTGGAGCGCTGGACGAAATCCGGCCTTTCGTGGATGGCGCGCCTTAACTCCATTAAGATGGTGATCCTCCCTAAATTTCTATATTTGTTTCAAATACTGCGGACCCAGATAACAAAGCCATTCCTCCTAGAGATTAAGCGGACCCTTCTCCACTACCTTTGGGTGGGAAAATCCCATAAAATTGCCTATGACACTTTCATAAGGCCCAAAGACGAGGGTGGAGTTAATTTCCTAGACTTAGACACATACTACAAGGCATCACAGTTGTGAATCCTGGTAGACCACCTGGTGATGTGCCCGAAGAAACAGTGGGTAGGATTGGACAATCTGCTATTTTCCCCGGTCACGTTAAATGAATGGCTCTGGGTCCCTAAGGCACGTATTCCGAGAAGTGTTTTGAAGAATCCAGTCTCGGGGGTGATATGGTCCATATGGAAGGAGGGGGGTTATCTTAGGTGGCTCACAACATGGCCCTTGCCCCTGAGCTGCATCTGGGCTCCCCCACTGTGGGATGGGATTAACGAACCATTGGCCTTCCAAAAATGGTATGAGGCGGGTCTTTGTAGAGCCGGACAACTCTGGATGGAGGGAGTGTTTATATCCTTGGGAGATCTGAAGGGTGTCCTGGACCTCCCCAATCTCTCCCCCTTTCGATACTTACAGCTCAAGGGTGCCCTCACCGAGAGCAGATGGGGAGATACTCTTAGGAGAGATCTAACAGACTTCGAGAAATTCCTTATCACACACAAGGGGACTAAAGGGGTGATATCACGGCTCTATGGCTTTTTGCTGCTCTCCACCCCACGGGACCCCCCATCCTCCCAGGTACAATGGGAAAAGGACCTAGGCACTCCCATAACGGAGAAAAGATGGACCAAGTTTTGTAGACGGGCCAATCGCTCAACAGCTGCACCCCAATACCGCCATCAGGCCCTGAAGTTGGTCACAGATGCCATTACCCCCCACAGAAGATAGCCAGAATGAGAAGGGGCTATGATCCTCACTGTTGGAAGTGCCACACTGAAAAAGGGGATTATGTACATATGTAGCGGAAGTGTCATGTGGTACAAACCTATTGGAGAGAAGTCTTGTCATGGATAAAAGGGGTAGATGGAATGGAAGGAACCCTATCCCCCTGGCTAATGTTGTTTGGCTTTGAAGTGAAGGGGGGGTCCAAATGTGAAACACGACCATATGCTGCATGTCATGCTAGTAGCGGCTAGATGCTGTTGGGCCCAAAAATGGAAATCACCCCGAGCCCCAGGGGAGGGAGAGTGGGTTTCTAAAATACGGGCACTATACGATTTGTAATTCTTGACCCACCTGATCAACGAATCCAAGTCTAACATCGAGGGCCTATGGCTTCCCTTATTTGATAAATATGGGAGAATGGCTTGAGACACAATGAAACGCTTTGGACGGACTCCTAGATCTGAACATCGTCGCTTGAACACCCCCATTGAGCTTGGAGGGATCTGTTAGAACGGGAGATGCTGTCCCTACATGTTGGTCCTTACGGTTTGAGCACCCCCCCCCCCCTTTTTGGGACTACCTTACACTTGCGAGACAATGTTGTAAGATGATGTGTTGGAACCTGCTTGTATCATCCAATGAACCATGGTGTGGGAGAGGGTGGGGGCAGGGGAGAGGGAGCGGGAGGAGGGGGGGCAAAAGTCGTGATCATAATTTTTTCATTCACTTTGCCGGTTGTATCACTGTTTTATTCATGTCATAACCATAAAACCTTAATAAAAACTGCATTTTCAACAAAAAAAAGCCCCATTCTACCCTATCGAAGGCCTTTTTTTCACATCAATTGACAGTAGGACCGGGTCGTTAGTCATGTTTTGGGATTCGTTGATAAGATGTAAAGTCTTTCTCATTGTGTCAGCCCCTTGTCTCCCGAGTATAAAGCCCACCTGGTCAGAATGGATGAGTTGTGGCATGAGTGTCTCTAATCTGGAGGTTAGGACCCGAGTATACATTTTGGTGTCGAGATTAAGCAGCTATATGGGGCGATATGATCAGCACTTTTTGGGGTCTCTACCGTCTTTGGGGATCACAGTAACAAGAGCTCAGACAAAAGAGTCTGGGGCTCTACCTGAGTCTAAGATCCCATTAAAAAGTTCAACCATGAACGGTACGAGGTGGACACTGAAGGATTTGTAGAATCCGGCAGTATAGCCGTCCTCTCCTGGGGATTTGCCTAAAGCCAAACTTTTTATTGCGTTTTGGATTTCCTGTTCGGTTATGGGGGAGTCTAAGAGCTGTGAGTCTGAGCTTGATATCTTTGACATGTTGATCGAGTACAAGTAAGTTTCTGTGCTTAGTAGGTCCGGGTCTACCTCTGAGGTCTAAAGTGTTTCATAAAAGCTGGCGAAAGCCTCTGGGATGGTGGGTATAGTTGTGGCTGGGGCGGGCCCTTCCCCAGCTTTCTCCAGTACTTTTCGCTCCGCCCTTTGTTCCCTGAGCCTGGCAGCTAACAGTGCATCGGCTTTGTCACCCTTTTCATAAAGTTTCTGCTTCAGGAGTCGCAGCCTGTGCACCGTTTGATCATGTTCCAAGCAGCGAAGTTTCTCCTGCTTCTGTTTTGCCTCATTGATTTTATCAGGGTCAACTCTGTGATCTCTCCAGACCACTTCGTCTAATTGGGAAATCTCATTCCTAAGTCTATTCTCAATTAGTTTCCTTTCTCTCTTTCTACGGGACCCCTCTCTTATCATAACACCTCTCCAAGTTGCCTTCCCCACACTACTTATTTGGTGACCTCTCCTGCATTGTTTAACTTAAAGTATTCGCTAATCTCTGTCTCCATCTCCGTCTTAAAGACGGGGTCCTTCCAGAGAGCCTCGTTAGATCTGCATTTTACCCCCTGTAACTGGTAAGTCTTCCCATTGGGTGTCAGCTATGATCATATTGTGATCCGACCACGTGACTGGGATAATCTCAGATTGTGCTGTGATGTTGTAAAGGTCTTTAGAAAAGTATATATAGTCAATCCGAGTAAAGGTGTTATGTGGGGTAGAGTAAAAGGTTTAACTGCTTTCATTTGGGTGCATCTCCCTCCATGCATCAACCATACCATGCACATCCATTATGTCAGCAAATTCACTACGCTTCCGCTTGGATCAATCTGTTACTTCAGGGTTTCCCTACCTTCAGTCAATGGTAGGATCTGCCCATAGGTTAAAGTCCCCTCCCAGAATTATATGTCCTGTGGCCTTGAGCATTATTTTGGAAATTGTTTTAGCAAAAAAACGAACTTGCCCTGCATTGGGGGAGTATATAGTAGCAATTGTTACATTTGCCTTTCCAATGAATCCTGTCACCAGGAGAGCCCGACCTTCAACATCTGACCATGTCTTGGTAACCGTAAATTCTATACTCTTCCTAATGAGTATCCCCACACCCCCTCTTCAATGTCCCGGAACCTCAGAACTCTGTACCCAAACGCTTCCCAAGGATTTATCGTTCTTCCCCTTTCACATATTTAGCCTCCTGCAGAAGGAGAACGTCAATCTTCGCCCTGGAGAATTCTCTGGATACTAGGGATCACTTAGTTGGTGAATTGAGACTCTTGACATTTAGCGTTCTCACTCTAAGGGAGTCCCTACCCCTTGAAATAAAAATATCTGCCATTGTATATCATTGGGGTAATCAGGCCTATTGGCCGCAACCACCTTGTCTTCTGCTTGTCATTCGTCCCACCATGTCTCACTTTTTGTACCATTAAAGATATAGTTCTGACCCTTTCCCATCCCCCACCTCCTCCCCTCACCCACACTCCCATTTCCCAGTTGATGGCATCCGATCGAGCCCAGTGAAAAATACTGGCCCTACATCGGACCACCAGTGGAGACCGTTACCTCATGGCCCCTTTCATAAAGAAAACCACAATGTCAATTGAGCCCCAAATGCCCCCCCCCCCCAAGCCTCCCTTCTTGCTCATAGGAATCTGGGAATCTGTGAATCCATTCGGTTTTGGTTTCGTCAATGGCATCATCAGCGACTAGGAGTTTAATGATGGCATGGAGCGTTTTCCTGAGGTCACTCTCTGTTGCTCCTTCTTGTTCCAGGATCCCAATAAAGCACAGGTTATTCCGTCTCTCTCGGTTTTCCAAGTCATCCATTTGAAGTCCTTGTTAGGCAGAATCCTGTGCCGTGCCCTTAGGGACCACTACACACAATTTAGACTACAGGTGGCAATACAAGTTTTACCTTTGGTACAAGCCTGTACTACTATGTTAAAGTGGTAGCAGTAGCGGAACAGCCAGGCTTATCTCAAGAGTATATGAGCAGTAGCAGAGATTACACAAAGGGACCACAATTACTGTGACTCAAGCAAACACTGACTCAAGGTTTCAGGTAGAATTATTTTTAAACCATTTGTTATAAACACAACACTTCTATTAAATTCAAAACCACACATAAAATACACTACAACTAACCAATTCACTTTGTATGGTATAAATCAAGGTAAGTACCCTGTGTTTGAACGGACCGGTGTTATGAAACAAGACACGTTACCGTGAATACAATTGCGATCACTTTTTGATAGTTCGGACTACTAAATAAACACGTATCCATGGCAAGAAATGCTACCGGGGCAAAAACACACTTAGCACCTGAGATACCCAGAGGGAGTTGGGGGCAAAAATCATAGGCAATATGTTAGTTAGGCAGACATAATCGAAGAACACTCATAGACAGGAATTCAAGAGTCAAAGGGCCGGAGCCCGTTTCAAGTGGAACCGGGTTCCTGTTGTCGAGGATCACACAGTCGGACAGTTCACGATTCAACGTAGCCAAGAGTACTTTGATATTGTCAATGTTCGTAAGCAAAAGTTATAAGAAGGAGGGAAAAGTAAGGACAAGCCTTAAGGAAGGGAAATAGAGATTCACCCAAATTCCTCAAGCAGGACACAGTACCTTTCTCAAAGGATGATGCTGGTGCCACGGCAGTTGTTCCTGGTAGTTTCCTGCAGACCCACGATTCCTGGAGCTTTGGCACGAAGGACGATGAGGGGTCTGCACCACACAGGGATGAGGGCGGCAGCAGTGATGATAATAAAAAGGTGCGCTCCTTAAAAACAGGAGAGGCTCTTCACGTGGCTATTCGGACCACTACAGCAGTGTGCAGCGATTTCAACCACGAAGGGATTCCTCTGGCTGAAGAAGACAAGCTGGTTATCCCCACCAGACTCCAGGGAAGAAGACTCCGGACTGGATCTTCTCTTAGTCGTTGAAGGGTAGATAGCTCAGGACTGCAGCAGGACTTCACCGGTACGGGATAGTTGCAGCAGTCGACCTCTCCTCCGCTTCTCTTCGGTTCCTTGTAGTTCCAGTGGCGACTCTCTGACTTCCAGCCAAAGAGACCTGCCTTTTATGCGAAAATCCCCCATTCAAACAGCCTGGCTGTCAGTCACACAGCAGGGGGGTTGTCCAGCACGGACAACCACCTCAGCCAATCATGAAAAAGTGCAACTTGGGTTTCCTATGATACCCTGTGCAGGGGGTGACTACACCCCTCCCTCAGCCTCCTAGACACCCAGGCGCCTAGAGGAGGGCTTCTTGGCAGAAGCCCGCCAAAAGACAGTAAACAAAGAAGGCAAACCTGGTTTGCCGCGCAAAGTAAAGCACAAGAAGGAGTTTAACAAAAAGAAATGGCGAATAAACTGCACTGGCGCCAAAAGAAAAAGTATTTGGTCAAGCGGGTTTAAGTTCGAGGCTAATACAATAGCCTACAATACTACCACGTTTATATAAGATAACCGCGGTAAAAACATTTAGGGTAGATACCACTGCCAACAGCCAAGTCTAAATGTTAAGAGCATAACAATGCTTTAGGAGGTACAGATAAAAAGGGCTAAGAGTTAACCCTTCCAGTACTCCATGTAAGATGGGGTGTACTGGATCTAAGTAAAGTTAAGGGCAACTTTACCTTTTTCTGGGGGACAGTAGTCAGCCTCAGAAATGGAGTCGGTGGGAAGTCTGTACGACAACCCTGTGTCACTGCACTGAAGGTAACACACAAAAGAAGGGGGCCACTGAAGTGGTGTACTCCAGAGCCCACAATCATAAAAACAGGTAAAAGACAGATAGCAAAACCTGGGTAAGAGTGGGGGAAAAGCTCACACTCTTACCAAGTGGAAACAAATAACTCCAGAGATCCAGCAAAGCTGCTGAGGGACTCACTAGGTAAGGGAAATTAGCCATGAAAGGAGAATTCTCCCTATCAGTCCTCCTCACGCTGCTCTAAGTCGGCTATCCTGTGTTCAAATTGTGCCTCGAGAGTGTCTATCGACGCTTGGTTGTTCTCCACCCCATCAAGCCTTTCTTCAATGCTGTCTAGGCGCTGTGTAATCTTGTCTATCTTCCCGCTTATGTTGGCCCCCATGTTCTTTACTTCACTAAGAAGGGCGGAGATGTCCCATTTGGTAGCTGCCGAGTCCGTTCCTGAGGTCTCCATGATCAAGGTGTTAATGTACTCCGCAGCAGAAGGGAGCGGAGAATAGGCGAACTTGGCTAGCTTTGATGATTTTATGTCCATATACACAGAGGTAGTCTTTTTCTCAGTCCCTTTTATTGTGCTGTTTTGTGGCAGGAGGAGTTGTTTCAAACCTTGTTACAAAGGTTGAACAGGGGCCGTGGGTTTTCAGTCACAAGAAGGCAGTAGGCAAAATCCGTTAACGTCCCCTGAAGGGGTTGACGGGAGGTCCTCCAGCTTTTTCCGAAGTTCGGAGTCTATGAAGGGTTTCCTGTTTCCAACGAACAGTACAGTTTAGCAGCCGAAGGAGGGCTCACGCCCCGATTTCGGGGGCCCAACCCTTCAGGGGAGAGGAGGCATCACTCTCATCATGTGTGGATGGGGAATGTGGTCTTAGTGGGCCCTTGGTACGACCCTGATGTTGAGGCAGACAAGCTCTTAACAGGTACTGATTTATGTAATGTTTAAACAATTCTGTTTAATCCGCCTGTGGCGATGGCCCCTCCTGGGCGGAGACCTCGCAGAGGGAAGGGTGCACTCTCTGTGAGCCCGAGTGTTTGTGCACTGTTCTTCGTGTAGGCCTCTATTCGCTTAATATGATTAAGAGGGTGAACCCCTTCTCCTCAGAGTCACTGTGGTTATGAAGGTCAGAAAGGGTCAGCGTCAGATGATTCCAAGATGGTTTCAGGAATGTGTTTTAAATTCAACAGTTCATTTGTGTCATTTGCCTGCCCGTTTCGCTACACTTCCTTTCCCAGTTCTCGAGTTTGGTATGTACACTCTAAGTAGTGGTAATCAAGGAGTCCCATATTGCAGTGAGAGTTGTTGTGGGGAGCACACTGTGTTTAGCGTTTCAACTGATCCAGGACAAAGGGTCTATATGAATGTGCATTTGATGCAGTTTATATTAAAGTATTACCCTGTAGTCTCTGGTTTTCTTCTTCCTCCACATGTGCAGATGACCCTCAGAGCGTTTTCAGTGGTAGGGAATGAGCTATGCCTGGTACGATGTGCGGGGAGTAGCCCCTGACAACTTGACCTCCCTCTGGGTCCAGAGCACTCGCCGCGCATATTAGGTATGGCCGTAGAACACCTCAATTTTGAGTTCTGATGGGTTCTACTTTGGGCTGTGTGCGGATTGAGGGACCCAGCCACCTGTTGCGCGTGTGTGCCCTGGTAGGTTCATGCGTGCTACGTAGTCTGCTACAGCTTTCTTTGCTGCAACGCTCCCTCCTCGGGTTCCGTCGTTCCCCAGGCACATAAATTCACTTACCCTGTTTCGGGGCCCTTTGGGAATGAGAAGCCTGCTATAGGTCGGAGTGAAGTCGGAGGCTACCTTTAGAGACTCTGGGCAGGGCCAATGGGGCGGGGGAGACTGGTGGGGATATTCCGCGGGGGTTGCACTTTGTAAGGTCCAACTTCGCTATTGTAATGAGGTCTTATTGTGACGCTGGCAGCAAAGTGTCTATAATTATTGTCCAACTGATTACAACTGCGGATCAAGGGGGTTCCCCATTCCTCTTCTCGTGTTAGAGAAAGCTTTGGGTGCCTTGTATCATATTAGCCAGGTATGACTGTTATAGACGAGGAGTGTGAAATAGCATATAGGGTTAGGCACCGGAGGGTCAGGCTCTCCAGATGATCATTGCTTTGGATGGGAATCGAGTGGATGGCTGTTATTCTGAGGTATCATGCAACTGCTTCCCCAAGGTGAAACGTTTTGAGTGAAGCTAGTGCACTGCACCTTTTGGCTCTGATTCCGTTCCCAGTACAGATGTCTTCAGATTGATTCCAGGAGCATAAGTTTAAATTCTGTCTTAAAGAGTACAACGTGCATGCTCTCCTAACAGTCTCTCTTGGTGTGCAGTCTCTCCCTGTTGCATAGGACACTGATCATGGACTGCCGTGGAAGCTGGAGTTACACACTTTTCAAGAGTCGCTACGGGAGTATTGTTCTAGGTTCCGGATCCTCACTGGGGCATCAGGTGATCGTGTGGGTGAGTTGCCAGGGAGCCTGGAGTATGTGACTGGAGCACCTTCAGTAGCTGGAATGATGAAAGCAATTGGGTAGAACCTCTGTGCGGATATCCGGGTGCTATGTCGTTGTGTTATTATGATGGGCAGTGTCTGGTTAGGGCTCCACAACAGCTATGGTCCTGCTCATACAAGAGACATAGACAGTAAAGGCTGAAGTTAAGTGACGTATCCGAGGGTCGCCGTGGTGTGTTTGCGTATTATGTTGGATGGGGGGATGCAATCACGACGCTGGGACGATCAGCTACAGTTGGGTCCACTCCCCTAATCGCCTGTTCTGGCCCACCACCTTGCCTTTTCCCATGGGGAGGACCTCGCCTTCTGGGCCAGAAGAGCTGGGCAGTGAGCGTGCCAAACTCAGGGGTACCCGGGGCCAAAGTCTGGATCCTTGCATTGCGCCTCTGCCACTCGTCGGCATGTTCGCCACTTCCTAGAGCTGGTGCAGCAAAGGGGGCGGGAGGGGTGTGGTACTGAATGATCCGGCCGTAGGGAATGGAGCTTCACCCCATCAGGCCCGTATTCTCATAGGAGGATAAAGCCTACTCGGGGCAATGAACGCCACGCTACTTCTCTCAATGGACCGGTCACACAGCGCGGAAGGAGCGCATGCCTCGCAGTTGACACAGTGCTGACTCCGTGTGAGGTGTAAGTCTGGGTGGTTGGATGGATCGGGCACACATTCAACAGGCAACTGGCCCTACGGCAGCTCCTACCTTGATCTTTAAAGGGTTGGCGATCTCCCAGCCCGGCACCGATGCCACGACCAGAGTGCGTCAGGGGCTGTGGCACATGTTTCGAAGGGATTGGTTCCTCCGACGTATTCCACATCTATGACAGGTAATCACCACAGCTGTGCTGCTTCGGAAAATTTCCTGCGTTGATCACGTTGATACGCTGTCCTCGAGGGCCTCCGTCGAGCCGACGTCACCGGATGTTATAAGTAGGACGCACGACGCCCGTAGCCTCAGTTCCATTTTTTCCACGACCGATCTTAGCACGCCTCGGTTCTTTTGAGTTATATTTTATTGGTTCTTCGACCTTGTTCGTTTGTGAAGATATCATGTCTTAGTCTTCTTCTACCCCGCGGTCGAGTTTCAAGAAGTGTCAGGACTGCGGTTCCAAGATGTCGCTTACGGACCCGCACAGCACCTGCCTCTGGTGCCTCGGTGAGGCCCACGCCACGGATGATTGTGACGATTGCCAGTCGTTAACATCGAAGGCCTTGCGGGTGCGGAAGAAGCTGCTTTCTGTCAGTAGGGTTTCCAAGCCCCGAAAGTCGAAATCCACTGGGCTTTCGACCGACGATTCGAGAGGTGACTCTCCGCATCCTCGGCGTAAGTCCAGGGGGTCTCGGTCCCGGAGTGGTTCCCGCCACTCCTCTGGCTCCTCGAGGCACTCGCGGAAGCGCCATCACCGGTCCCCTTCCCCGTCCTCGTGCGAGGACACCGCCCATCGGCGGGTTGTTTGTCCCAACAAGCACTCTTCTCCTACGGAATAGGATGCATTTTGTACGGAGATTATGGCGATTTTTCAGTCGCAGGGCTCTGTTCTGTCCGCGCCTTCGAAAGAAGCCAGCAGAGAACGTGCTAGGGCCACCGCTCGCACGCCTTTGGGCTCGGTTGGTCGCCTTCGAGGTCCCGATCGGACAAGGTGGATCGCTCTAGTCATGCCCGCTCCAGGTCCCGGTCCTCGGCGCCCTCAAGGCCGTCGTAGCCTGTGAGGTCTTCGAAGAAGACGTCGATGCCATCCGCGCCATGTCCGTCGAGGCACTCTCTCGAGGCTCTGCCTCCGAGGAAGTCATCGGCGCGAGGCCGTCGAAGGACGCACTCGGGGCTCCGCCCTCGAGGCCTGTGTCGAAGCCATCGGCGCCACGCTCGACGTTGATGCCGATTCTTTCCACGCCTTTCGAGGATGCTTTATCGGAAGTACCCCGTATATCGGTGGGAACTCCGAGGAAAGGCCCTGAAGAAGTCAGTGGGACATGTCTTTGAGCCTTTTTTTGTGCCCTCCTCCAGGGATTTATTCCAGCCTCTGGATTATATTTCTGAGGTGGAGGAAGGGTCTGAGGAAGGTTTGGTTCCGGATGAGGTTCCTGACGAAATATTGTCTGGTCATAGCCAGATTGAAGACCTGCGTCAGTCTTTGCACAACGCCAGTGGTCTTGATACCTCCCCGGAGGTTGAGTTTGGCAGGCCTGAGCCTGGTACGCATGTTGACTCTTTGTACAGGCGGCTGATGTCGAGGGTGACGGAGTACTTGGGGTGGTCTGCGCCACCAGTAGATTTTCTGAAGTATGACCTGACAGATATCTTGGACCAAGGTCCACCAACTGACCCGGTACTGCCATTCCATATGGCCTTGCAAAGAAGGGTGGCGGCGGCTTGGACTGCTCCAGAGAGTCTCCCGGTAGTGGGTAAGTCGTTGCCGAAAAAGTACCGCCCAGCCATTGGCGATCCTGGCTACTTGTCCATGCACCCTACTACGGAGAGTTTGGTGGTGCAGGCGGCTACGGCCCCAGCTAATACAGGCGTCGTACCCTACCATCCCTCCTGATAGGGATGACAAACGTTTTGACGGTTGGGCGAAGAAAGTCTTTTCTTCAGGGGGTATGGCTTTGAAAGCAGCCAACTCCATGTGTGCCTTAGCACGTTTCACTCACACTTTGTGGAATTGTTTCATTGGCGGCTGAACATATTCCCGAAGGGGAGGAACGGGATGGCTTTCTTGCCCTTGTACCGGATGGCAAGGATGTGGCAGACTGTGTCAGCCGGTCCATGGCGGCGAGCACCGTGATGCGCAGATTTGCGTGGTTGCGGAACTCAGGGTTTGCTCCGGATGTACAAGCCTGGCTTCTGAACATGCCCTTTGATGGTGACCATCTTTTTGGCAGCAAGGCTGACGAGAGCCTTGAGGGGTTGCAGATCTCCAAAGCTGCAGCAAAGTCGTTTAGTGCTGCAGTTCACCAATCTCTGCCTTTTCGTCCTAGGGGACAGCAATGGAGGGCTGGTTCCTTTCGATTCTACTCTACCTTTGGTAGATCGAGGGGAGCTGCAAGTCAAAGGGGCCAACGTAGGAGTACCAGAGGTGGAAAACAAGGTACTCGAGGTGCCAAGGCCGCTCGGCAGTTGCCTCTTTGCCCTCAGGCACTGCCACAGCTGCTTCAGCTCAGTCATGAGGCCATGTCCCATGGTTCGCTGTTTGGGGGAAGGCTGGCGCAGCATCTTGTACAATGGCGTGCCATTACTTCAGATGTGTGGGTTCTGGAGATCATAGCCCACGGCTACTGTCTTCCTTTCCGGCAGAGGCCTCACGACAATCCACCAGGGAATCTCTCTTTGAAGAGTCTGGATCCGCTCCTTGCGCAGGAAATCAAATCCCTGCTGGAGAAAGGTGCCATAGAACTGCCTGGTGCCTGTAGCGGAGAGGAACAAGGGATGGTATTCCCCTTATTTTTTTATTTCGAAAAAAGACGGGGGATTGAGACCCATCATGGACTTGCACGGTTTGAACAAGCTCTTCAGGAAGGACAAGTTCAAGATGGTTACTCTCTCTCAAGTCCTCCAGGCCCTTCAACTTCAGGACTGGTTGGTGTCTCTCGACCTCAAGGACGCTTACTTTCATGTGCTGATTCATCCCAAGCACAAGAAGTACTTGAGGTTTGCGGTTGGCGACTCGCACTTTCGGGTCCTGCCTTCGGATTGACCTCCGCCTGAGGGTTTTCACCAAGCTCATGGTGGTGGTGGTGGTGGCAGCGTACCTCAGGAAAGGGGGGATTCACGTCTACCCCTACCTGGACGATTGGTTGATCAGGGCGCACTGTCCCGAGCAAGTCCTGCATCATCTGTCAGTCACCTGCCACACCCTTCACAGGCTGGGCTTCTCCCTCAATTTAAAGAAGTCTCACTTGACGACAACCCAGCGGCTCCAGTACATCGGAGCAGTACTCGACACATCTCTGGGGCAGTGTTTCCCTCCCCAGGTGAGGGCTTATCACATTCTGCAGATGGTGCACAAGTTTCAACTTGCCCAGTGTGTCCCGGCGTTCGAGTTCTTGAGGTTGCTCGGCCTCATGTCATCCTGCATTCTCCTGGTGTCTGAGGCCAGGCTGCGGATGAGATCCCTCCAGTGGGCTCTCAAGATGCAGTGGTTGCAGTCCTCCGGCAGGATGTCGGATGCTGTTCAGGTGCTGACCTCGGTCGCCCAGGATCTTCTGTGGTGGGCCGTCGAAGGCAATCTGATGAAGGGGGCTCCATTTTAGCTACCCTGGCCGGAGGTGACGATCGTGACGGACGCATCCCTCACGGGATGGGGAGCTCGTGCCAACAAGGTTGACAGTCAGCGGTCGTTGGTCTCTGTGGGAGTCCAGACTCCATGTCAATCTGTTGGAGCTGAGGGCCATCAGGCTAGCTCTGAAGGCTTTTCTGCCGACTGTGCGAGGGAAGAATGTCCTGATTCTGACGGACAACACAGTGGTCATGCACTACCTCAACAAAAAGGGGGCGGCAGGGTCACTTCCTCTGTGCAGAGAGGCGATGCAGCTCTGGTTCTGGGCCATCCAGCAGGAAATTTCGATCTCGACAGTTCATCTGGCCGGAGACGAAAATGAGGCGGCGGACGCTCTGAGCAGGCAGAGCACGGTCTCTCACGAGTGGGAGCTGGCTCAGGAGATTCTCCTGGAGATCTTCACCCTTTGGGGGACCCCTCAAGTGGATCTCTTCGCCACCAGTGTCAACCGGAAGTGCGAAAGATTCGGCTCGCGGGAATTTCCTCCAAGAGGAGCCATAGGGGACGCGTTCGTAGTGGAGTGGTCCTTCCCACTGCTGTATGCGTTTCCTCCAGTCCCCGTCATTCCGCAAGTGCTGAGGAGGTTACGGAGGTTCGGTTCCCAAATGATCCTCATTGCTCCAGGATGGGTCAGGAGAACGTGGTACCCGGACCTTCTCGACATGTCCATCTGCCCTCCATGCCATCCTCCCTATCGAGACTATCTGCTCTCACGGGAGCGGGGGGTCAGGTTCTCCATCCAGAGGTCAAGTCCCTCAACCTTCATGCTTGGCTTCTGAAAGGTTGAGGTATAAGGATTGGGACCTCCCTGAAGACGTGATGGAGGTGTTGCTTTCTGCCAGAAGGCCTTCAACAAAGTCCCTGTATCGTTGCCGTTGGAGAAAGTTCTGCGACTGGTGCAAGGTTAAAAATGTGGATCCTTTTTCATGTGCCATTCCTTTCGTTCTATCTTTTTTGCTTTCGTTAGCCCACAAGGGCCTGCAAGTGGGCACCATTAAAGGTTACCTGGCGGCGCTGTCCATATTTAAGCGCTCGTCTGAGGAGTGTTCTTATTTTAAGATTCCTTTGATTTCTCAGTTTCTGAAAGGGCCCACTAATGTGTTTCCAGGTGCCCAGTGGGGATTTGAACCTGGTTCTAAAATTCGTAATGGGAGCTCCGTTTGAGCCTTTACATTCTTGTCCTTTGAGACGGTTGACTTTGAAAATTGTATTTTTAGTTGCGGTCACTTCCGCTCGCAGAGTGAGTGAGTTGCAGGCACTTTCCGTTAAGCCACCCTTCACAGTGTTCCATAAGGACAGGTTTGTCCTTAGGGTTCGTCCTTCTTTTCTTCCGAAAGTGGTGTCGGAATTTCATTTAAGCCAGAAAGTTATTCTTCCGGCGTTCTATCCTCCTCCGCATCCTGGTAAGGAAGAGGAGAGGCTCCATAGGTTGGATCCTAGGAGAGCTTTAAGTTTCTACATCTCTCGCATGTCCCGGGTCAGAGTGGACGATCAGCTCTTTATAGGATACGCTGGAAGGCGTTTGGGACAAGTTGTTACTAAGCAGACTTTGTCTAGATGGATTATCTTGACAATTTCTGAATGTTACCGCTTGGCGGTTAAGGACCCTCCGGTAGGCTTACGGGCCCCTTCTACCAGGTGTGTGGCTGCCTCTACTGCTCTGCAGAGGGGTGTTCCCATTCGTAACATTTGTGAAGCAGCCACATGGGCCTCTGTCCATACTTTTGTGAAACATTATTCCCTGGATTCTATCCAGGGGCAAGATTTGGCCTTTGGCAAGGTGGTCCTTTATTCTGCAATTTAATTGGGCATTCTAAATTTCTACATTCTAAAATATTTTCCCACCTCCTTGGTACTGCTTTGGGAGTCTGTCATAGATGTGGAATACGTCGGAGGAACCAATCCCTTTGAAGAACAAGTTACTTTCTTACTTGGTAACGTTCTTTCTATGGGATGTTCCGACGACGTATTCCACATCGTTCCCTCACAGCCTGCCCCGCTACAGAATGTCTTATGCGATTGAAGCTTACGTTTCCGCAAGGCTTTCTGTGGTTATACTGGCAGAAGATTGGTGCCACACCTTCTGGGAAAAAACTACAACTGAGGGTACAGGCGTCGTGCGTCCTACTTATAACATCGGGTGACGTTGGCTCGACAGAGGCCCTCGAGGACAGCGTATCGACGTCATCGACCCAGGACGCAGACGTCGAAAATGTTCTGAAGCAGCACCGCTGTGGTGATTACCTGTCATAGATGTGGAATACTTCGTCAGAACATCCCTTCGAAAGAATGTTACCAGTTAAGAAAGTAACTTGTTCATCTGCAGAGGGGTCGTTCACTGACCCATCACCAGCGATTGCAAAGGTTTGGCAAATCTTCTCCCGCGTTGTTGTTTCGTCTCCTCTCTGGTGTTTTCTCCCCCACTATTGGCAGCTAGAGGGGATGTCCCGATTCGATGGGCCCAATTACTCTGGATGTTTCATTCCGGGTGCAGACCTAGTTTTATCTCAGTGGATCAGCTTCACTTCAGGTCCTTCGTCGCAGATCGAGTGCGCTCTGGGGGAGGGGGCCCCTCTTCAACGTCTTGTTATTCAGTCAGTATTTATCTGATTTCAATCAGGATTTCGCCCAGCTGGGGGGGGCGCCTTAATACATCGGTAGATCAAGTTTTCAGGGGGGGGTGGCCGCAAGTGGGGTCTCAGGTCACTTGTGGGGCCACGGTTAACAGAGCTCATGCAGGAGAGAGGCTCATCCATGCGCCACCTGGTGGCCAATCACCCATAGCTCTTTAAGCCTTTCACAGTTAAAATTAGCCATTTGCTACTTTTCGTTCAGCACAGTTCGGTTTCTTATCAAGTCTGCCCTCAACGCTTTCTTTCTCTTTAGAGTCAAGGTTGATATTACAGAAGCAAGCGTCTCTACCCGCCTTGGTAATCCGCAGAGGAGGGTCTCGTGCACCGTTGACATCGGCTGCAATACATGCTGGCTATTGTTCGCTGACCTATAATTCCTTCTGCCAAGGTTGCACAGGCCTTGGTCGGAAAGGGCAAGGTCGCTTCTCTCCTTGCACCCTCTTGGTATGCGCCGTCTTTCTCCTCCTTATGAAATGCTGTGTTGAGTTAGCTCTCGCGTTGTGTGGTGTGCCTTGCTCGTCCTGTGCTCTTGTGCTCCACCTTTTATCCCTGTGGGGAAAGAAAAGGGCTGTCAGGTGTGTGTTATTCTGGTCAATTGCCTAACTTTGCCTGACCCTTGTATTTGGACATGTCAGGTAAACGGCTCTGGTGTTAGTCCATTGTTGTTCGTGCAGGAAAAGGGGGGCAGTGTTTTGGAATATCTTACGTGGTCGGATGGGGAAAAGGTGTTAAAACGAGGGGGATACCACGTCTCAACCGTCAGTGTCCCACTCCCCAACGACCCCCCTTAGCGATGGCTGTGTCCTGGCCACCTGGATGACAGATCCCTGGGGACTAGCTAAGGAGACACCTTCAGGTTTCGCACACAGAGCATGAATCAAACCGTCCCCATTCTTCGGGGTATCTTGGGCTATATAATACAGCTTCATTATATGTTCTAGCCAGACTGTCTCTGCAATTGGATTAACTTCTTGAGATTGAGTTCTGTAAAGATACCAAAAGACAAGCGAATCAGTGTGCCTGAGCGCATTGTGTAGTTGAAACCATTGGCAAGTATTAGTCGAACCCTACTCCTACGTCCCGTCTGCTTTCCTCCATACTGTATGGGGCGTCCCTCGCTAGGGATCGGAAACAGAACCCTTTTCACCAGAAAAAATTGTCTTCCCCTTTAAATTTAGATGCTCACGGGGATCGCCACGCACTCTGTGTCCGGTGTCTTGGCCCCATCCACAGCTGGGACAGCTGATCTGCGTGCGACGCATTGACCCTGTGCGCACTGAAAAATCGTTTAGCCAGGTGGAGGGAGCTGTTCAAAAGATCACCTTCAAAGGAAATCAAGACAAACATGAGGAAGACGAGGCCCAAGCTAGGTGCCCTGTTTTCCTCTGCACCCTGCAAGGGCGACTCCTCCCCTGGGAAACATCCAAGCGGCAGGGGCCTTCCAGGTCCTAAAACCAGCAAGGGTACTGAGGCTCTGAGAGCTACCGGCCAAGAGGCTGAGGGCTCCCAGGATCCTCCCGGTTCCACAGATAAGGAGCTGCAAGGCTCTAGGACTGTGGTTCTCCCCGAGGAGCTCTGCTCTAACATCGGGCTCGCTCCCGAGGGAGCGTCTATACGCAGCAGTAACACTACTGGCGTAATGGCCAACGGCACTCCGCCTCCCAGGTCTCTACCTGAGGTGCAGGAAAGGGCAGAGCCTTTGCTTCTGAGCGTGCAGGCGGAAACTGGACCCAGTTCGTCAGGCACCACACAGCAGGATCATGGTGTGCGGCTCGATAAAATGGCCGCCAGGCCAGACAAGATGGTGGCGCACCCAGAGCCGCCTCAATCGCGAGAGCATGCATGGAAACGCACGATGGGACTGGG
Source organism: Ambystoma mexicanum (assembly GCF_040938575.1). Taxonomy (NCBI): domain Eukaryota; kingdom Metazoa; phylum Chordata; class Amphibia; order Caudata; family Ambystomatidae; genus Ambystoma; species Ambystoma mexicanum. Next base: position 352,999,025 of record NC_090929.1, read on the forward strand.
CAACTCCAGTTACCTGGTCCACGTCATACCCAACCACATTGGCTCAGGGGGGCGGTACACAGACCCCAACTTAGTGCGCCAAGGACCGACAAGAGCACAGCAGCCACAGGGCCCGGCTCCTAGGCAGCCAAGCCCTTCGCCAGCATGCAAGGATAGGTTCTTCGAAATGTTCCCAACTCTCATGAAATCACCTCAGATGGGCTCCATCAAGGACTTGCTCACGCCTGTACCACCTCACGATGCGACCATGGTCCATGTTAGGCAGAATTATATGTAGTACCCTTTGGGAACACTACACACAATTAAGATTACAAGTGACTGTAAAATTTCACCTTTGGTACAAGCCTGTACTACACAGTTATAGTGGTAGCAGTAGCGGAGCAGCCAGACTTCTCAAGAGTAAGTGAGCAGTACAAATAGTTACACAAAGGACAGCAATTACAATGATTCAGGCAAAGACTGACTCAAGGTTCTAAGTAAAAGAATATATATTTATTTACTCAACAGTTGTATAACATTTCACTATTCTAAGCAAGTTAAAAATCACAATCATAAATGCACCACACCACTTCCCTTAAATTCCAGACAAGTTAAGCTCACAAAATAAAGTGGGAGCAAAATGGCACTCCAGCAATTTAAAAGGGAGGGAAAGACAAAGTTATTACAAATTAGGCAAAACCAACAGGTAAGTACTCAGGGCAATTTGAACAAGAGAGACTACAGTGAGGAGATCAGTTAGAAAAGGCTTGGGGCCAAAGTCAATAAGGCAAAAGTCTTTTGCTCAAGATCACACAGTTCAGGGTAGTTCGCGGTAAAGTTCGTGGCACAGATTCCGGACGAGGTTGGTTGGTAGAAAAGTTAGTTCAAAGAGAAGAGAAGGACAAGCCCTCGGATTGGAGAAATATTTCAAAAACTTTCACCGCGGCTGAACGAAACGGACAACCGGATTTGCACCGTACCTTAAAACGGAGAGGGAGCTGTAGCTGAGGCAGACATTCCTGGTCTTTCCGGCAGGCTCACGGTTCCTGAAGCGACTGTCGGACTGACACGAAGTAGGAAGACTGGAGGGTCCTGCACCACCAAGGGAAGAAACCAGCAGCAGAGCAAAACAACGAATAAAAGGGGTGCTCCTTAAAACCCAAGCAGGGTCCGACCTTCCTGGCGATCCGGCCCACTCTAGCTCTGTACAACAAATTCGACCAGAGGAGGGGTCCAGGCTTGTAGTTTGGGCGAACTGGTTGGTCCCACCAGCTCAAGGGAAGATGTTTCCTGGAGGATCTTCTCTGTCGTCGGATTCTGCCGATTTGGAACTGCAGCAGGGCTTCACAGGGGGGTTCAGTCGTGGTAGGGGTCCTCTTCTTCCAGTTCCTCGTTGGTTAATTCGTTCCAGTGGCGACTCTGCCTTTCCAGTCCCAGAGACCTGCTTTTTATGCAGTTTTCACCCATTCATACCGCCTGGCTGTCAATCACACTGCAGGTTGGCTGGCCTGGCAAGGCCAGTCCCCTTAGCCAATCAGACAAGAGAGCGACTTGGGTTACCAAGGGAACCCATGACAGGGGTCTGAAGATCCCTCCCTCACATCCTGCCTACCTAGACTATCGGGTGCCTTAAGGAGGGCTTCTGTGCAGAAGCTTGCGAAAAGACAGCGAACAAAGGAGTCATCCCCGGTTTGGCGCGCAGAGAGAAACACGAGAAAGACTTTAACAAAAAGAAATGGCGAATAAACCCATCTGGAACCAAAATAAAATGTATTTGGTCAAGCGGGTTTCTGTTCGAGGCTAATATAATAGCCTAAAACAATACCACGTTTATATAATACAATCGCGGTACAAAAGTTAGGGTAGATACCACTGCCACCAGCCAAGTCTTAATGTTAAGGGAGCGAAACAAGGCTCCAAGAGGCACAGACAAAAAGGGATAAGAGTTAACCCTTTCCAATACTCCATGTAAGATGGGGTGTACTGGGTCTGTGGTTTAAAGTGACTATATAAAGTTAATGGCAACTTTACCTGTTTCTGGGGGACAGTAGTCAGCCCCAGAAAAATTTAGTCAGTGGGAAGTCTCAAAGACAACCCTGTGTCACTGCACTGAAGGTGCTGTGTAACACACATACAAATTGGTGCTCATGGAGTAGGTGAGGCTCCAGTGCCCCAGATCACACAAAAGTGAAAAAAACACACAGCAAAACACATGTAAAAGTGGGGAAAAAAGGCTCACACTCTATTTAGGTAAGGGATATCAGCCATTTATGAGAATTCTCCCTAACAGTCCAGACCCTGTTCCCAGTTCAGGCCCTGGTTCTCAGGCTCACACCATTCACGGTGGCCCCACCGCTGGCACAGCCCCATCAACATCCCCCAGCACTGCCAGTCAGCACACCACAGCTGCCCGCACCCAGCACACCACCAGCAGCTCCCAACCTACTGGACAAAACGGTGACACGGACGAGGATCAGGATATTCCCTTCTCAGCTAAGGCTTTCCACGGAAGGCTGGCGGCCGTGGCAGGGTACCTGGGGATCCTGCAACCACAAATTGAACAACCTGAGGCGGGGGTCTTGGCTGAGGTGTTGACCATCTGTCCGTCCACAAGAACTGGCATCCCTCTACAAAAGGATGTAGAATCCCGGGCCAAAAAGGGCTGACTAAAGCCGCATTCCACGCAATCTACCAATAAGCGTCTTAATGCCAAGTATAGGCAGGCGGAAGGGGACTCACTCATACTATCATTGCACCCCCAACCTCACTTCTCTGTTATAGCTGCGGCCTCCATTTACTCTAAGCCGCAGGCTTCTTCATCTGCCCCCATGTCAGCCCTCTTTGGGAAGGAGGAAAAGCTGTTGAAGTCATATGGCAAAAAGATATACTCTAATGCCACTCTCCACCTGCGCCAGGCCAACTCAGACGCATGTTGGGAGCAGTGAACCAAAAACTTTGGAGGGAGATTGTTTACTACCTTGACACCGCGGGCAGATCGATTTGTGTCGCCACCGATATGAGGAGAACGGCTTGTTTTAAGGCGACCAACTTTAACCCTGATGTGCAGGAGCGCGTTCTCGACCTGCCATTTGAGGTGGGGGACTTGTTTCACTCGCCCACGGACGAGGAACTTGGCAAAAAGAAAAATAGCTCGCAAACAGCTAAGTCCTTGTCAATCTTGACAAAATCTGCGCCCAAGGCCTATAGCCAAAGTCATCAACGCTCTGACAGGTCATACCTTCGGTGGCTTCAGGGGCTTTCAGGATCTACTTTCTAGACAGTCCGACAGGTCCCCTAGCCAGCACAGGCGCAAGCAGCACACATCTTCTCACAAGGGGTTTTTCCAGTCCCCCATGCACCAGCTTCAGAGGGTAAAAAACGGTGATGGTGCCATCCAGATCCACAAGTCTCCGGTGGGGGGCAGGCTTGCCCTTCACATCCATTCCTGGCAGGCAAGGTTTGCAGACCCCTGGATCCTCTCTGTAGTTTCCTCGGGCTTTCGTCTGCCAATTCCTCAATTTCCTCTTTCCTCCCCTCCACTCCCACAGATTGGGACGGCAACTCTTCTGGCAGAAATCTGCTTGCTCATTGCGAGCCAGGCGGTGGAGGAGGTTCAGTTTCCAGTCCCTAGCAAGGGACTAACCATACTGTATGGAGGAAAGGGGACTATGGATTAGGAGTACGTTAATCACTGCAGTGAGTAATTTATCATTTGGAGCATTGTACTGAATTTTTAAAAGATGTTTTTAATTTCTTTATAGTCATTAATTGGTGATGGGAGTTCTCCCCTTCCTTCCGAATTTTCTTTATTTCAAATTTCAGCTGTTTTTTCATATTAGTGATATTTATATCATATGAAGCATTGTTCTATCCTATATCCAATGCATATTTTCTGTATAGTCTAACCATCTGTGACATCAGTCCAAGACTGGGACAATCAGTGGCAAAACAAACTGTGTTGAGATGGATAGTCCTAAACATCTCTGAAAGATGCTTCAATATAGCAGGCAAATATGTTTCAGGGGGATTGAGGGCCCACTCTACCAGAGCAGTAGCATTTTCATCCACACTCGAAAGAGGAGTCCCTATATTGCACATATTTCCGGCAGTGACATGGTCATCCCTATACACATTTGCTAATTGTTGTTGCCTGCACAAATTATCTAGACAAGATGGCAGAGCAGTCTTACAGAATGCTTTAGTCTAAGAATTGCAACGGGAGTCATTCTCCCCCCCCCCCTCCCTCCTCTTGAGAAGAGGTTACTGCTATCGGAATCTGTCTGAGATTAGCAATCTGTGGGGCGACACAGTCCATTAGAAGAACCAAATAACTTACCTCTGGTAATGTTCTTTCTGATGGATGTTCCTCCCACGGATTCCTCATCGCTCTCCCATCCTGCCCCTCAATTTGTATTTTGTATGTAATAGTTTTTTTTATAACTGTAAGGAAAGATGTAATCTGTGTATGTAATTTTCTCTCCATGTGTCAACCCCCAAACTTTTTGCTGCTGTTTAGATACCATTGACAGACTTTGCCAGAGAAGCACAGCCTTCAGCTGCAGTCCTCAGGGCTTTCGCTCACTTTTTATGGGGAAACTGACATGCCCTTAAGACAGTCAGTACTGGGAGACTTTGTTTCCCTTAGTCCTTTCCTCATGTTGCAACTTTTGTGCAACATGGAACAAGTGTGCAATGTATCCTACCATACAGCACACTTGGGGTCTATAGTAATTTCCAAAGGCCCTAGATACTCTCGCTGGACTTTTTATGAACTATGCAGATGTGTCATGGACAGGACTGGTGGCAGCTATCGTTTTGCATTCCTTTTAACCCTTTCCTGCCATGTTAATCACGTTAAACGCGTTTGGCACAAATAGGTGGCCTGGCTCCAAAATGGCCATGCCACGAGGTTCTTTGTCCTGTCCTTTGGCCATCTTGCCCCTTCACCTTCCCCAGGTCGAGTCGACCCGGGCCAGTCCTTATTTGGTCATGCATTTTCCCGCAAATCCCAATGCTTTTGCAGGCTTCTATATGCCTTGTGTGTGTGCCTCCAGGATGTGGGCTGGGATGTCTGGTCCCAATACGCATCCTGGGTGCCAGAGAGTCTGGAGTGTCCTGAATGCCTGAGACCACCGTAGTCTGTGATTGGTCCACGTATGGAGTGTGCGTTTGTGAGCAGATCGCCCATTGGGTCCTCTCCGTTTTGGCGCGAAGGGAACTTTGGATAAGAGGAGGCTAGAAACACCACTACCATGTTGATCTCCCGAGTTCTCACTGAACAAAGGATAGGATCCAAGTATCCTGCAACTATGAAGCCAAGTCGAGGAACCGCTCGTGACCCGCTGGAAGGTTTGGCACCCTGAGCCTGCTGTCGTCCCGTGGGACCCCTCTGCATCTGATCGTCCTAGAAGGCCTGCGAAGGCGCTTCGACCCATTGGAATAGTGGGACCAACTATTCTCGGCACCTTCACCAAAACCTGCAAGTAAGCTTTCTCGGAAGTGTCCCTCGGTCAACCAGTGGGCTGACCAGTTTACGCCGGACCTTTGCTCTGTATCCGCCGTCGTTTCGAGGAGGCCCTCGAAACTTGGTATACTGCTAGCTCTGTGTCCACAGCACCATCACACCGAATTTCGTACACTTGGCATTCCCAGGTCTGAAGTGAGACGAGTGCACCGGGACCGGAGTATCTGCGGTTACCGTGTTGCCCTGCTGTGGCAACGTCCTTTGCAAGTCTGCTGCATCTGTGACCCTCTTGCCCCTGAAGCCTGCTGCAGTAGAACTGGGGCGATTCATCCCCCCCCCCCCCCGGAGCGGAGAAATCGCCACTGTCCCGGTTGGGAATCCTCACTGGAACTCAGGAACTAAAAGGTGCCGAGCCGTCCTTTTTGCCGCCTTCGAACCTGCAACCGAACTGGACTAACATGCCGAAGTTTGGGTCTCCTTGCCTCAGGGACCGGTGAGTAATCTTTACCCCAACCGGTGGACCCTCGCACCAGAGCCCAACTTTACACACAAGTGGCCCCTTGGGGGCTCTCTCCTGTCCACTGCTATTGCGAAATGGCGACTCCATCCCGCACTCTCGAACTGCCTCTGCCTTCAAGTGGAGGTCCTTTTTGAGTATTGGGAACTTATTCTTCATCGCCTTATCCACCTTCCCGAGCTGCTAGAGACCCCGGAAGAGACCCTGTTTTGCCCCTTGGAACAACCGTGTGCGCCTGCACTACATGTACTATTGAGCACAAGGCTCCCCTCTTCTTAGGGCTTGGACTGCCTCTTGAGTTAGGTGAATAATTGATGTTGAACTGGGTCTAGAGATTAACTGCACTGCCTGTTTCCTTCCCCTCTAGGTTGTTGACATACTTCGTGCAGTCACCCTTTTAGACTCCCCTGGTCTTGTATATATATTGTATTGAGTGTGATGTATTGGTTTACTTAGTGTTACTGTGATTCTTTGCTATGGTCTATGTTACAAAGGCCTTGTAATAAATGTGTCTATATTTTTAATATAACACCTGTCTGAAGTAATTTGTAAGTGTCCTTGCTCTGTGTGCTCATTGAGCTTCAGTCACCCTCACCCCTCCTGAGACTTAGTCTTGACTGCCTGCCATAGCTACCCTGATTGGTCTGGCTTGTCCAGAGGTTACCCTGTTCCAGGAAACTAGGTTGGCCTTCTGAGCCTCTGCCCCTCCTGGACAGAGTTCAGAAATCCTTCTTAACAATAACGCGCTTAATACCAGAGTGCGGTTTCTAAGCGCTGATCTGGGATTCGAACCTCTGTTGCTCTGCATGGTCTTGCTTCCAAGACCAGCACTTTGCCCCTGTGCTATCCTCCTTTCACAAAGAGCTCCTTAGTTTTATACATTTCTCCTCCATTGCCTTCCAGTCCTTAATCTAATTATTGGTCCTCAACGCCGAAGCTACATGCCTTCCCCTGGTGGTGAAAAAATTTCCAAAATGTACTGTTGTCTCGATCTAAAAGAACATTACCACAGTTAAGTAATTTTTCATTTAGGTTTCCCAGTTAATAGCAGGGAAAGCAATCAGCATTGTTAAGAAAAGTCAAATGGAAGATTCTGCCCATAATAGCAGAAATTAAAAAGAAAAACAAAATGAATTGTGGATTTTCATTATTATCCATTATTTACCACTATAAAATGAAAGATGTAAACTCTGACAATGAACGTATCTCTAACGCCAATTCCAGTATGAAGGAATTATTCACCATACTAAAAGAAGTAGTCTCCTATCCCTACACCTGATAATTGTACTAAAAACAAAACATGGTGTTCAGATATAAAACAGGCCCTATCCAATAAAGTGGCTACCCTCCAGAACCAATTAGCCTTAAAAAAAACTTCCCTTAACTCGCCACCACAATTAAACAACCTAAACTTCCCCCCTAGCGAAATACCATCTGACCGTCCCGCCAGATTCCATTTTACTAACACTTCCATACTCGAGGTAGAAAAAGTCACTCTTTCACTCAAGCCTTCCAATTGCCAAGGCGACCTTTGCCCAGCTCAGATTATAAAAGATGCAAGAGATCTTTCTCCTTTTATCTCTAAACTGATTAATGCCTCCTTTTTTTCTGGCACCATTCCCACCAACCTGAAGCAATCCTGATTACTCCCACTGTTAATGAAACAAACCCTAGACCCACTTATTCCTACCAATTACCCTCCTATCACGACGGTGCCATTTCTGCTCAAAATTCTCGACAAGGTTGCTTACACCCAGATCCAAAAATACCTGGAACTCCATAAGCTTTTGGGAGCAAGACAATCTGGATGCCGCTCCCTACATGGGACGGAAACCTCTCTCATTGACCTAAAAACACAGGTCGATGAGTTAGGAAGCAAACCAGCCTTCCTCCTACTGTTAGACCTCTGTTAGGGAGAATTCTCATTTATGGCTAATTTCCCTCACCTAGTGAGTCTCCCAGCAGCTTTGCTGGACTTCTGGAGTTTATTTTTTCCACTTGGTAAGAGTGTGAGCTTTTCCCCCACTCTTACCTATGTTTTGCCATGTGTATTGCTCTGTTTTTATGATTGTGGGCTCTGAAGTACACCACTTCAGTAGCCCCCTTCTTTCTGTGTGTCACCCAGCACCTTCAGTGCCGTGGCACAGGGTTGTCTTTGATACTTCCCCTGACTCCATTTCTGAGGCTGACTACAGTCCCCCAGAAAAGGGTAAAGTTGCCATTAACTTTACTTAGTCAATCTACCACAGATCCAGTACACCCCAACTTCCATGGAGTACTGGAAAGGGTTAATTTGTATCCCTTTTTATCTGTACCTCCTAGAGCATTGTTTCGCTCTTTTAACATTTAGACTTGGCTGGTGGCAGTGGTATCTACCCTAAATTTCTACCGCGGTTATCTTATATAACCGTGGTAATATTGTAGGCTATTGTGTTAGCCTCGAACTTAAACCCGCTTGATCAAATGCTTTTTCTTTTTGCTCCGGTGCAGTTTATTCGCCATTTCTTTTTGTTAAAGTCCTTCTTGTGTTTTACTTTGCATGGCAAACTAGGTTCGCCTTCTTTGTTCACCGTCTTTTGGCGGGCTTCTGCTCAGAAGCCCTCCATCAGGCGCCTGGGTGTCTAGGTGGGCTGAATGTGAGGGAGGGGTGTAGTCACCCCTGCACAGGGTATCCTAGGAAACCCAAGACGCACTTTGCCATGATTGGCTGAGGTGGTTGTCCGGGCTGGACAACCCCCCTGATGGGTGATTGACTGCCAGGCTGTGTGAATGGGGGTTTTGCGCATAAAAGGCAGGCCTCTTGGGCTAGAAGTCAGAGAGTCGCCACTGGAACTTCAAGGAACCGAAGAGAAGCAGAGAGAATGACGGCTGCTGCAACTACCCCGTCCCGGTGAAGCCCTGCTGCAGTCCTGAGCTATCTACCCTTCGACGACTAACAGAAGATCCAGTCCGGAGTCTTCTTCCCTTGAGCCTGGTGGGGATAACCAGCTCATCTTCCACAGCCAGAGGACCCTCTTCCTTGGTCGAAATCGCTGCACACATCTGTAGTGGGCCGGATAGCCATTTGAAGAGCCCCTGTTTTTAAGGAGTGCACCTTTTATTTGTTGTCGCTGCTGCCGGCTTCATCCCTGTGTGGTGCAGACCCCCTTTAGATGTCCTCCTTCACAACGAAGCTCCAGGAATCGTGGGTCTGTGGGAAACCAACAAGAACAACTGCCAGGGCACCAGCTGCAACATTGGAATAAGGTACTGTGTTCTGCTTGAGGAAACTGGGTGAAACCCTTTAATTCATTTCCAAGGCTTGCCCTTGTCTTTCCTCCTTCTTATAACTTTTGCTTCCGAACATTGACAATATCAAAGTACTCTTGGCTACGTTGAATCATAACTATCTGACTGTGTGATCTTCGGCAACAGGCCTCCGGTGTCACTTGACCCTGGCTCCGGCCCTTTGACTTTTGAACTCTTGTCTCTGAGTGTTTCTCGATTCTGTCTGTCTAACTGAAATATTGCCTGTGATTTTTGCCTCCAACTCCCTCTGGGTATCTCAGGTGCTAAGTGTGTTTTTGCCCCGGTAGCATTTCATGTCATGGATACGCGTTTATTTAGTAGCCCGAACTGTCAAAAAGTGATTTTCACGGTAACACGTTTTGTTCATAACACCGGTTCATTCAAACACAGGGTACTTACCTTGAGACATACCGTACAAAGTGAATTGGTTAGTTGTAGTATATTTGACCTGTGGTTTGTGTTTAAGTTTAATAGAAGTGTTGTGTTTATAACAAATGGTTTAAAAATAAATGTACTTATTTTTCTACCTGAAAACTTGAGTCAGTGTTTGCTTGAGTCACAGTAATTGTGGTCCCTTTGTGTAATGTCTGCTACTCTCATTGTTAGGCAGAAACCTGTGCAGTTCCCTTAGGGACCACTGCAAAAAGTTTAAGACCACAGGAGTAAGCAGTAAATCCAATTGGTAGCAGTCTGCACCACTAAGATTTACCTGGTAGCTGTGGCTGAGCAGCCGGACTTCTCTCAAGAAGAGTTAGACAGTATATAGAGTATACAAGATAGGTACCAAAATACAGTAGCACAAGCAAACACTGACCAGAGCTTGGGTATAAAAGTATATAATTATTTATTTAAAAACGCACTTTATAATATACACTAACACTAATATGGCAAGCAAGTTCAAACACAGTCACTATTAATATATATACATCCCTGATTACTTATTGAACAAGTCTTGGTTAAAACACCATTTATTTTCAGACTGAGGTGAGCGCTTAACCTAAGATGGCACTCCAATAAGTTAATTAAAAAGGGAGGGAAAAAGGAAAAAGGCAGACTTAGGAAAATACACAATACCAACACTTTAAGAGAAACAGAGCAAGTCAGAAAAGGCAGAGTCTACTGAGGAGCAAGAAAGTCATAGGCGGAATGTGTCCAAGATCACACAGTTGAATAGTACTTTTTTTTAAAAACTCTTTTTTATTGATTTTCAACAACAACAAAAGGGAAACAAATAAACCCCACCTCCACCCTGCCCCCCGCACACAGCGTTAACCGGTCCTCGAGCCCAAACACCCAAAGTCAAGCAAAAGAAAATGTGATTTGGCCCCATCCCGAGCATGGCCCCCCAATTCCCCTTCCCTCATCCCCCCTTTACTAACCCCTATGCCATGATCTCTGCAAAAAAACACAAAAGTCTGCTGCAAGTCCAGGAGAAGCAGGCGCTGCGGACGCCACCCAATTTGGAAATCATCTTTGAGAAATACCATAATTTCCTGCCAATCCGTTGCAAAAGCAGGGAGTTTATCGTCCATTGCATAAATTGCCCACTCAAGAGCCATTATTTCCCAGAGTTTGCGCAACAGGTCCCTCATGAGGGGGCACCTCAGCACTTCTCCATCGTTGCGCTATTACGGTCATAGCTGCGAGAATGAGGCTCACTCTTGCCGTCTCCCTGGATCTAGACTCCCCCAAGGTAGTGTCCCGTCCAAACCCCAGGAGAGAGAGCGTTGGCGGTCTGCTGCCCCCCGCCCCAAATGCCTGCTCCTGGGCCTCCGCCACTTCCTGCCAAAAGGGTCTGATTGCAGGGCAGTCCCACCAAATATGTTGCGCCGTGCCCTCTAGACCACAACCCCTCCCCGAAGTGTCAGGATCAATCTCTCGAAGGTGCGCGGGGGTATAATGCCACCCAAACAAAATCTTGTACCACATTTCCTGGAGTTGGGATGCCCTGGCCAGCTTGGGGATTTTCCGCCATAGCCTCTCCCAATCCTTACGCTCGATGTCCCTACCTATGATTTGCTCCCACCTACCCATGTAACTCCATTGGCTCCTAAGGGTAGCATCGTCCAGGATTTTGTATAAATTAGACGCCAGTCCCTTGGACCCATCATTAGATAAGAGAAAAGGCGGGCTTTGAGAAGTTTCTTCTGTCGCCGCTTGCTTGTTGATTGGGTTCAATGCCCAATGCCGCAGCTGTGCGTATCTGAGCCTGTCCCCCTCTCTTACGCCAAATTCTCTCTTGCACTCCACAAATGAAAGGATTCTTTCCCCGCAGAATAACTTGCCCAGTTGAGTACATCCCCCCTCCTGCAACTGCGTAAACGCACCCCCCTCCAATCCCGGAGTGAAATCCCTGTTACCAAACAAAGGCGTGAAATTAGATGGGAAGGTCGTAATCCCCTTTGTTCTCACCAGCTTGTCCCAGTTATCTGCCATCAGTTTCGTTATGGAGCTTTCACAAAGATGCACAGGCTGTAGCTGCCTAGCGAGCTACAACACCTCCGCAAGACTATGGTGCGCCACCGCTCTGTCCATTTTCACCCACTGTTTATCCCATGTAGCCTCCCCTTCCCGAAGCCACTCTCTAATTAGCCGCAGCTGCGCTGCCTCGTAATACTGTTGGAAATTCGGCAATGCAAGACCCCCTCCCGTCTGGATGCCATCATCAGCTGCCTGCTATCCCGGGCTTTCCTTCCCACCCATAAGAATTCACTGGTCAGTGAACTCAGCTCCTTAAAGAAGCCCACAGATACTGCCTGCGGTATTATATATGTCCCGTATGATTACTACTCCTGGTGGACATTGCATTTTTTTGCTTTTATAGGAGCTGAACTTGACGATCTCAGTACTTGAAGAAGGTGGTCTTCAGCTGTTATTATACCACCGAAACGCCATCCAGTCTCACACTATGACTACAGGCGCCTAGGCACCTGGTTCAAGTCTTCGTGGTTTTACATGCTTACTAGCAGAAGGCGTAGTACACCACTTTCAGCCTGTGATATAACTTCTGAGGTTGCTAGTATACTATCCCATTTTGGGACACCATTTTTGATCTTGCTGTTAAACTAAAGCAACTGTATATAGTAACCTTACAAAAAAAACCCATTGAGGTGATTTTGATAATGCTGTTGCTTCCTTGCTGAAATCAGGTTCAAGATACAGTCTTTACTATCTGCTTCGATAATCTTTATTCATTCAATTTGTTTTCTCTGATAGAGATTTTCTGTGAATTTGTGGATATACTTTATCCTTTAGACAGTAAGGGTCAGTGATAGCCCAACTTATATTTGTTATATCATTTTCTTTTGAATTCTTTGAAAAATTAAAACAACTTGTATCTGTTTGTTACTCTATGAATGTTTATTTGTATCTAGCATTGTTGAATTTTTATATGTAATTAATGTTTTGTTTGTATACCACATGATGTGGTGCCATGATTGTACTCTTATTCCTCTATCCTCTTTTAATCCATGTATGATTCTGTCCCTTTCTATTCTACTACTGAAAGAATTAGGTTCTACCTTGTAGTTTGAATTATATATGTTGTTTTGCACTATTCTGTTTTCATTTATAATTATTTATTGGTCACATTGACCCTTTCTATGGGTAATAAAAAAAAAATAATTGTTTTCATATTTCTTGTGTTTATTCCTTAGTTGAAGTATCATTAGATTGGTGAGATACTGAAAATGTATATGAATAAGTATATGTTTTGTTCAGTTCAGGCTACCACTTGAATAAGTACTGTTAGCTATTCAAATAACGTTGTCACTTTATTCTGTTCAGCAACACTTTTGTGTTTTAGGTTAGTCTTTGTGCTCCATTGAGTTCCTGTACATTTGGGAGTACCTCTCTGTTAGGGAGAATTCTCTGTTTAGGCTGAATTTCCTAACCTAGTGATTCCCCCAGCAGCTTTGCTGGATTTTTTGGGGTTTATTTTTTTTCTCCTGCCAAGAGTGAGACTCTTTTACTCTCACTCTTGGGCATGATTTGAGTGTGTTTCTTTGAATCTAGATGTGCTTAATGGGCTATGGGGTCTTTTACCCCATAGGTGTTCATGTGTTTTTGTGATATGTGTTACACAGCACCCTCAGTGCAGTAACACAGGGGTGTCATAGTGACCCCCCAGTATAGACTCCATACCCTGGGACCGACTACTGTCTCCCAGGGCATGTAAAGTCACCATTGACTTTACTAGTCTTAAATTCTGAACAGAACCAGTACAAACCATCATATTGTGGGCGTACTGGCTGGGGCAATTCAATTGTCCCGGGGTCTGTTAGTCGAGGGGGCACATCTCCGTCCCCCCTGATCGAGTTTTGGCTGGTGGCAGTGGATACTACTTTTTATATTCAACCGCGAATATTTTCCTATGGGATTTCCCATTGTTTTAGGCTACTACCTTTATTTAATTATTTACGGTAGCCTCGAGGCTACCAACCAGGTAGCCTCGAGGCTACCGTAAATAATGTTCGAACATACCGCCGGTTTATTTAATTAATATTAATTCTCTGGTTGGTATTTTTTGCCAAAACTTGATTCTAAAATGGCGTTTGTGTTCTCTTCTGTGACTCCAACCCAAGTCGAGCCCTTTGTTCCACTTTTTGGCGGGCTTCTCCACAGAAGCCCTCCAAAGTGGTGCCACTCTCTCTGGGGTACTTGGGAGGGGTGGAGGGGGATTTAGGCACCCTGGACTGAGTTGCCTAGGCAACTCAAGTCGCACTCCATCCTGATTGGCCTAAGTGGTGAGCCGGCCGGCAGCTAGGCTGAGTGAATGGGGGTTTGCTGCATAAAAGCAGGGCTTTGGGGACTGGAACTTCAGAAGTCGCCACAGGACCTAAGAATCCGACGAGGGAGAAGCTGAGCCGACCTGCCACGACACCACTACCGGTGGAGCCCTGCTGGACTGCTTCACCACTTTTCCCAACGACAGAGGAGATCTCCCGCCGGAGAGTCTTCTTCCTTGGACTGGTGGGGATAACCAGTTTCACCGTCTTTTCGCTTTCCCGACGTACCTCGTGGCCGCCTTGCCCGTGCCAAGCACCCCGGCAACCGGGATACCACGTTTTACCACGACCGCGAAACAAAGGTACCACCTTTAACCGGAAAACTCTGCGGCTGGTTTCTGCCCTGGTAGTGCAACGACCTTCATCTTTCCTCCAAGTCGAGATCTTCTCTTCCCCTGGATGACAACGCAACTTGCACCCACTACCAGGAACAACTGCCACAGCTGGAGGATCCTTCCCACTTAAGTATTGTGTATACTTTGCATACTGCCTAACTCTTCTTGAGGGAAGTCTGACTGCTGAGCCACAGCTACCAGGTAAATCTGGGTGGTGCAGACTGCTACCAAGTGGGTTTACTGCCAACACTTTGTAGTCTTAAATCTTTTGCAGTGGTCCCTAAGGGAACTGCACAGGTTTCTGCCTAACACTCTCTTGTTTACACTGCCTGCGGTATTGCCTGGAAGATGTACAGGAGGCGCAGCAAAGTCACCATTTTAACCGCAGCTACCCTACCCAACCATGAAACCCGGAGTACCCTCCACCGCCGGTAATCCCCCTTTAACTCCCTCAACAATGGTGGGTAATTGGCTTGATACCAGCCAGCTAACGTTGGCGTAATCGTCACTCCCAAGTATTTAATGCTACCCGGACTCCACAGAAAAGGGGTGGCCACTCTAAGTGCCTCCCGCTACCCTGGGTGTAGAGTCAAATTCAGGAGCTTTGATTTGCCAAGATTAATCTTCAAGCCCGAGGCTTCCCCGAATTCCTCCAATATCGCCCTGCTTGCCTGGATCGATTCCCGGGGTGCTGTCAGTGTTAGCAGCATGTCGTCAGCAAATGCTGCAACTTTCTGTTCCCTCCCTCCAAATGGAATACCTCTTATCACCCGGCTTTCCCTAATGGCCTGTAGTAGAGGATCGAGATAAATTGCGTAAAGCATTGGGGACAAGGGGCAGCCCTGCTTAGTACCCCTGCTCTGCATAAAGGCCCGCTACATAACCCCATTCACCGCTATTCTCATGGTTGGCACCTGATAATTGGCCCGGGCCATACGCAGGAATTCTCTGCCGATGCCCATTTTTTGCATTGCCCTGAACAGAAAGGACCACTCCACACGGTCAAACGCTTTTTCGGCGTCTAAGGATAAAAGTACCGCGGGTGTTCCTGTTCTGTCAGCCTTTTCCACTAGGTGAGCCACTCTCCTGATGTTGTCCGCGGTTTGCCGGCCCTTTATGAACCCCACCTGGTCCGGGTGAATCAGTCCCGGGAGCAAGCCCTCCAATCTGTTGGCCAAGATCTTCATGAACATTTTTGTGTCGATATTAATCGGCGCTATTGGCCGATAGGATGCCCTCTCCTCTAGGTCCTTATGCGGTTTCAGAATGAGGGTCAGTCTCGCCTCCTCCATAGACAGGGATTTTTTTTTTTTAATATTTTTATTTTATTTTGAAATCAAACAAACACACTACAACTGTTTCAAAACATAGAAAGCATCATAGTCCAGCACATTTTCATTAGAACTCCCCAACCCCCCCTTTAAACTAGAGCCGGTTCTCACATGTCATTTACGGGAGTATCATTGGGTAGCACAGTACTTAGGCAGTCATCATCCGGGTCCTCTGTTCCGTTTTTACCCTGGTGAGGGTTTGCTATAGAGGCCACCAATTGCCGCCAGGCCAGCAAGGGCCCTACTTCCTCCTCGCCCCCCCTGGTGACCGCTTTGAACCAGACTACAGATTCATCTTCCGCCCACCTCAAGATGTCCGTCCACCATAGTTCCACCCTAGGTCTGTGGGCGCCTTCCAGCCCATGGCAATCCTGAGCTTGGCCAAAACACAAGCCAGGTCCTTCATCTTGCTCATGTGTTTTGAATGCCGGGGTCTAGGGATAAGCCCAAGCATGCATGACCAGGCCGATTCCACATCCAGCACCACCCCCCCACCAGCCAGTTTCGTCTTGACCTCGTCTCAAAATCTGTGCACTTCCGGGCAAGCTCAAAACATGTGTAGCAGTCCCGCATTCACCTCCCCACACCTGGGGCATTGCTGCGTAGCTGGTCCCCCAAACTTTGCAATCTTCCCGGGGGTTAAATAAGCCCTGTGGGTAACGTACAATTGAAGCTGTTGGAATCTCGCGTTTCGGGACACCTTTTTGTGGTACCTCTGGGCCCGTTCCCATTGCCCGTCCGTCATGGGTCCTCCCACCTCTTCCTCCCAATCTTGTCTCAATTGAAGCAACTCCTTCCCTGCCCTTACTCGCAGGAGCTCATATATCCTCGATATTTCGTGCCCGCCCTCCGTTACATCATACATGGTTTCCAGGGAGGCGTCAGGGTCTTCCGCTAGCACTGTCTCAGGCCATCTTTCATTTTTCACAAGCCTAGTGTAGGTTATATATTGGCCACCGTGTACCCCCGTCTCTTCATGCAACCTCTGAAAGTCCACTGCCTCCCCTTCCTGCCATATGTCCACGAGGGTGGCCAGGCCTACCTGTTCCCAGTATCTACGGACCGATTCAAGTAGTTGAGAGTCGCTCCCGCACAGCGCCGCCAAAGGGGCCTGCTGAGAGTACGGCTCAAAGTCCCCCCCCCCAATCTTCCATGTCCTGTGCCAGATCTCCCAGCCCAGCCTCAGTAGCCGCCCCTTGCCCACCAGTTTGTCTCTGCACAACCACACCACTTCCATCAGAAAGTATGGGGCTGTGTCTCCACGCAGAAGCCTAGCTTCCGCCGAATCTTCAGCTGAAAGCCACCTGGCCACGTACTGCAGCTGCCCCGCCAGGTAATAGAGTTCAAAATTAGGCAGGCCTATCCCCCCCTGTCACATGGGTTCTGGAGCTTCCACAGAGCAACCCTATTCCTAGAGCTGCCCCACACGAAACCCCTACACACGCTATGAAGTTTCACGAATAGGCTCCTAGGTATCAAAAACGGGACGTTCACAAAAAAGTGCAAGAGTCTAGGCAGGACCACCATCTTGAGAAAGGCCGCCCTCCCCATCATGGTGAGGGGCAATCTAGACCAGAATACCATGCTGTTCTTGATCCCCTCTATCTCCTTTTTCGTATTATGCTTGTGTTCTGCCTCGACCTTGTGATAAATATTTATTCCCAAATACCTAAATGTCACGGGCTGCCATGGTATTGGCAGGACCGGCAGCCTCTGTACCGGGACATTCCTATACCTGCCCAAAGGGAACAGACTAGACTTTCCAGGGTTCACCGATATGCCCGAGAGGATGCCGTACCGTTCTATTACCTCCAGCACGTACTGCAGGTTTTCTTCTGGATAACGCAAATAAAGGAGCATATCATCCGCATATAATATCAGGTGCTCTCCACTGACAGTGCTTATGCCCACCTCCCCATCTTGTTGTCGCAGGCATATTGCCAGCGGCTCTAATGCCAGTATATATATAGCATGGGTGACCAGGGGCATCCCTGTCTGGTCCCCCTGCAAAGCTGCCAAGAATCTGAGACCGTGAACCCTGTTTTGACTCTCGCCATCGGGGTGCTATAAAACAACTGGACCCATCTGAGGTATCCAGGTCCCATTCCGTACCCCTTCAGGACCGCTTTCAGCCAGGGCCATCGTACCGAGTCGAAGGCCTTGACCGCGTCTAACGACACTATAGCCAACTCGCCCGTGTCCCCCTCTGTTTGGTCTATGACATGGTGTAGCCTCCTGTGGTTATTGGTGATGTTCCTGCCTGGAACATATCCCGTCTGATCTGGGTGTATCAGTTTCTTAATCACCTTCTTCAGTCTATTAGCCAGCACAGCCGTGAGTATTTTGATGTCCTGGTTAAGCATGGACAACGGTCTGTAAGACCCGCACTCCACGGCCGCCTGCCTGGTTTCAAGAGTGGGATGATTACAGCCTCGCGGAGGGACAATGGGAGTTCCCCCTGCTCATAGGCCTCGTTGAAAGTGGCAAGCAGTGGCTGAAGCAACTCTTGCTTGTATGTTTTGTAGAACTCGCTGGGCAGCCCATCCGAACCAGGCGCCTTGCAAGTGGACAAGTTCCGAATCACTACCTCCAGCTCATCCGATGTGACGGGTGCGTCTAACTCGGCGCGTTCTAGATCGTCCAAGGTGGGCAGCTCTATGTCCTCCAATGTGTCCAGTATGTCTTGACACATATCCTCCCCTGTGTCCTCATACAAGTGTCTGTAAAACCTAAGGAATTCCTCATTTACCTCTTTCTGGGTGTTGCATATGCAACCTCTCTCATCCTTAATCTCACTGATCACCGAGCGGGGGGGTCTCACTCTTATACAGCCAGGCCAGCAGTCTGCCCGGCTTGTCGCCCGCTGCGTGTATCCTCTCCGTATATTTCCTGTAATTGAGTCTGCATAGTCTATCCCAGAGTGCGCTGCAGGACAACTGTAGCTCCTTTACTTTGGTTCTGTTATCATGAGCGGTGCTCTCGCAACGCGTGAGATCCTCTAGCTCCCTTTCCACCTCCTTTCGACGCCCCCCTGTAGGCCTTTAGCTTGGGAAATGGCTACCCCACGCACCACCACCTTAAACGCTTCCCACAGTGTGCCCACAGAGCCTACGCTTCCCGTATTTATATCAAAGTATTCTTCGATGGCATCCCTCAGGCCCTCCCGAAACCCCTCCTCCTGCAGAGCCTCGGTCCTGAGTCTCCATGTAGGGATCCGCGGTCTTGGGGGCTGGTTTCTCCAGTCTACCACCAAGGGCGAGTGGTCAGATAGTACTTGGGCCTTGTATTCCGCTCCTTCTATGTCTCTCACTATCTCGGGTGTTACAAACATGTAATCTAACCTTGTGTGCAAATCATGTGGCGCTGCGTAGTGTGAATACTGCCTATCCGTGGGATGCAGCCTTCTCCACGCATCCTCTAGGCCTAGGTCTTTCAGTAAGGTACCCAGCGCTTTAGCCGCCGGTGCTGTTTTCCCTGCCCTGTCCTTGGACATTCTGGGATCCACGGTGCAGTTAAAGTCCCCCCCACACTACCGTACCCCCTGCCAGGGGGGCCAATTTTACAGTAGAGGGCCCTAAAGTAAGCTGCTGAGTCTTTATTGGGGGCGTACAAATTTATGATGTGCACTTCTCTGTTTTCCAGGAGACCCGTTACCACCACCATTCTACCCTCCGGGTCCACCGTAGAATCAAGCATCCGAAACGGCAAATGAGGCGCCACCCAAGTAATGATCCCTCTAGCATACGCCGAGTACGCCGCCCCCACAACATTGCCCTTCCATTTCCTCCTGACCACCTCCAGCCTTTCCCTAGTGAGGTGGGTCTCTTGCA
Organism: Ambystoma mexicanum; assembly: GCF_040938575.1. Taxonomy (NCBI): domain Eukaryota; kingdom Metazoa; phylum Chordata; class Amphibia; order Caudata; family Ambystomatidae; genus Ambystoma; species Ambystoma mexicanum. Next base: position 353,018,556 of record NC_090929.1, read on the forward strand.
GCAGGGCTATGTCTACGCGCATCCTCTTTAAGTACAACATCACTTTGTTACGTTTCAGGTAGCTGTTAAGGTCCCGTACATTCCAGGTCACAATTCTGAGATTACCCGATGCCATCCGGTCGGACTATCTCCATCCCATCCCTTCCCATAATGCTCCCCATGTTAGTTTGTTCCCTGGCTCTCTCCCTTCTATTCACAAACAATACCCCCCTCGCCCCTTCCCCAACTTCGCACCACTGCACACAACTCCCCCCCCCCCCCACCAACCCCCAACAATAGCCCAGCTCCATCCCTGGATCTCAGGCCTACCCACGTCTGGACCCGTCTCGTGTCCGAGGACGAGGACCCCGCGGGGTGTCACCAATCTAACAGTGACCTAACTAAGTGTACTACTATTGGGTGCAGAGGGTGCTCCCCATGAGCTCCCAGTCGTCTATTTAGGAGAAGTGCATTCAACGGGACCCGCTGGCAGATACCATGACTTCCTCCCCACAAGCACAATATCTTACTATATTCCAGTCCCAATGTCGTTACTATGGCCTCACGGGTGCCTCTGCAACGTGCTACTTATCTCCAGCCGCTTCTGTCTGGGCATCCGATTCCTGAGGTCGACCTTGCATATCCAACCACTCCATTGCTTCGGTCGGCGTCTCAAAGAAGAGGGTTCTGTTCTTATACACCTTTAACCTGGCGGGGTAGAGCAACATGTAGCGGTGGCCTGCTTCTCTAAGCCACCTTTTCACTGTTCCAAAGTTCATTCGGCTCCGCTGTACGAGCAGCGTATAATCCGGATACGCCGTTATTTTCGCTGACCCCCTTTCTATCGTACCTCCTTTCTGGAAAAATTCGAGAATCTTTTCGCGGTCACGATAGTTCAAGATCTTCGCGATCAGCGGCTGCGGGGGGGCTCCTGGGGCCGGTCTCCTGGTCAGGGCCCTATGTGCCCTTTCGACGGCGAACCCCTGGGTCAGCTCCCCGCCTGTGATCTTCTGCAAGAGCATGGTTTCAACGTAATCCGTGGGGGTTCGATCCCATTCCCTCCGGGACACCCACTATGCGAATGTTGTTGCGCCTGGCGCACCCCTCTGCCTGCTCTGCTCTGTCCTCCAAATTGCCCACTCGTTGCACAAGGGCATGAAGCTCCTTAGCGTGTGCATTGCACGCCTCCGTGGTCGGGGCCAACTCCTTCTCCGTTTCCCCAGTGCGCTCCGTGATCGTTCGCACTCCTGGCGCAACAGGTTCACCTCTTCTCGGACCGCTCCGATCTTAAGGTCTAGGCCCTCCTGCAGCTCTTTCATGGCCAGGCCCAACTTCGTCTCCCAAGCCACCTTCAAGTCGGCAATTGCTGCCAGCACCTCCTGGATAGTACCCGGTGGGTCCGTCGCCGCCGCTGGGGCTTCTTTGCTCTTGCCCCCTTCCGCGCCGGCGACCTAGCGTAGGCCTCCATCGTGGGCTGTTTGATCCGGGGTCGCACCACCTTGGAGGACACCCTGCTGCGTCGGTTGGGCCCACGCGTCCAGCTGTGTCTTCGGCGCTGCAGAGCGCCTTGCAGGGTTCGCTCGCCGGCCCCTTCACAGCAAGGTTCCGCTGGACTCGGGTTCACTCTGCTGGCCCGCCACGATCCAGGGCCTCCTCAGTGGGGGCTCGCACTTATGTTCTTGCCACCAGCCAGAGGCGCATGCGACGCGCCTATCTGGTTGGGCTCGCCCACGCTCCGGCCAGCTTTGTCTTCCTCAGCTCCACGGACCATTTATGGCCCTTTGTCCACGGGCGGCCATCTTGGGTGCTGCCCTTCCACTACATGACCGCCACCTTCTTCGCAGTCTAGTTCTGTGGATATGCAGTCTCGCTGGTGGGGAGGGCACTCACCATGTGCCCCCCACTTTCATGCACCCTTGGGTGCACCGTGGGCTCGTAAGTCCGCTGAAAACCATCACTTCTTCCCAGGATTAAGATCGGATCATCGGGAGCTCCTCCAAGGAACGTCCTCTCACGTAGCCATCAAGCCACGCCCCTCCCTCCATAGACAGGGATATCCTCCCCCTCGAACTGAACGAATTAAAAAGGTTGGTCAACTGTGGGACAAGGACGGACGCAAAGGTTTTGTAGAAGGCCGCAGTATATACATCTGGGCCAGGTGCCTTGTTCGCAAGGAAGGGCACAAATCGCTTTCCTCACTTCCTCCTCTGAGATTTCCCTGTTAAGCAGGTCCCTCTCCTCTCTCCCGATCTTCCCCAGCTCTATTCTGTCCAAGAAATCCGTCTGTGCATCGGCCGGAGGCCCCTGTGATTCATAGAGAGACTCATAGAATTGTACCAACACCTCCTGCACCTCCCCCAGCTGTGTCACCCGCTCCCCCCCCGTCTTCAGGGCCGTGATTGCATTCCTAGACTGGGCTCCTCTCAGCAGGCGCGCAAGGAGTGCATCTGCCTTATTTGCTTTTGCATAAAACTTCTGGCGGACGCTGAGAAGCGCCCCTTCGGCCTTTTTAGTACGGGGAAGTTCCAACTGCCCCAAAGCTCTTCGATATTCCCTCATAGCCACCCTGGACGGGGTAGCTCCCGCCTGCTGCCTAGCCTTCTCAACTTCCCCCTCTAATTGAGCTTCGAGCACCGCCAGTTGCCTCTTCCTCTGCGCCGCCGCTTCAATGAGCTCCCCCCTCAGCGTAGCCTTAAAAGCATCCCATCTCGTCCCATCCCCCGTGTCTCCCCTCTTGTTAAGCTCATAATAAGTCTTGATCTTATCCTCCATTTCTTGCCGAACAATGGGATCCCTGAGGAGATATCTTGGATACCTCCAGGACCATACCCCCTTCTCCTTAGGACCCAGGGGCATCCGCATCAAAACCACCTTGTGGTCCGCTATGCCAATGGGGCCTGTTTCAACCTCCCTGATTCTACCCACCAAGCCAGAGGAGACCCATATATAATCGATCCTAAATTGGGACCCATGTACCCCGGAAAGAAAAGTATAGCCCTCCTCCTCCCCCTTTAGCTCCCGCCATACATCCCGTAGACCTACTCCACCTTTTTTCTCCTTCAGGCTTGGAGACATCACGGCCCCCCCTCCTCTCACAGGAGTCCCCGACTGTCCCTGTCCCTTTCCCAAGCTATGTTAAGGTCCCCCATCAGAATTATTTGCCCCCAGGCCTTTTCTTCCAAAACTCCCCTCACCTGCTTTATAAACTGCTTCTGGCCCGAATTCGGGGCATAAACCACCGCCAATGTATATGGGTCATCTTGGTGAGAGCCCTTAACCATAATATACCTTCCCTCCTTGACCTTATAATGTCAATTACTCTAAAATCCACCGAGTCCCTAATGGGCAAAGCAACCCCCCCGACTTACTGCTCCCTGAGGCATGTAGGATCTGGCCAAACCCCCGCAACTTCAAACGCCCCTGGTCTTTTTGTCGAAGATGCATCTCCTGTAGGGCCAGAACATTTGGCCCCTCTTTTTTCTCATAAATTGCTCCAATTTCTTGCTCTTGAGAGGGGTATTCAAACCCCTCACGTTATGCCTCAGCCACTTGAATCCCACTCATACCGCCGCAGCCTACAGTCCGCCCCTCTCCCCCCTGCCTTCCTGACACAGAATCCGACGAACCTGGGGCTTGCCTTGCCATTGTGCACGCCGCCCTCCTGTTCCCTCCTGCAATGGTATTGTTGGCCCCCCTCCCGGGCCTGGTACTCAAGCCAAGTTACTGCTGCTTGCCCTCCCCACCCCCATCCCCCCACCTCTCAAGAACACCCCCCCAACCAACTGTCCCCTTCCCCTCCCCCCTCGAAGGGCTTGCCCTTCCCGCCCCCTCCTCCCCTTCTTTCTCGGGCAATCCCACCCGTCCTGATCCATAGATTATCGCTCCCCCCTCCCCACCCCTCCCTTGCCATTTGCTCCTTTTGAAGCCCACCACCCTGGTAACTCCCATTGGCTTATATTTCTCCCTGAGCACACCTCCCCTCATTAGCCGGATTGCTCGTGTTCCTCACCTTCAACAACTTCCCACCCAACCTCGACCCCCTTCTCTTTTCCCCCACCGTCGACCACACCCAGGGCTTTAGCTCTGCCCCAGTGCGCGCACTAGCGGATGCCTCCTCAAGATCCAGATGGAGGGTGTCCGCGCCTTCTTGCAGCGTAGTTATTCGTTTTTGAACCCCCTCCCACTCAAACGCCAGACCAAAGGGGAAGGTCCATTTGTATTTAATCCCCTTGCTATTATGTTCCTTAAGGACCGGGCCCATCAGGCGTCTCTTTAGCAGAGTGCTGCTCGCCAAGTCCTGGAATAAAGCGATGCTGTAACCATTGTACTGTATTGGCTCTTGCTTCCTTGCCTCTCGAAGGACTGCTTCCTTTTGGGCGTACCTGGCAAAAGCTGCCAGGACGTCCCTAGGCCTCTGCACCGCTCCTCCGCCCCCTCTGCCGACCCTGTGGACCCTGTCTAGCTCCACTGCATCTGGGTGTGACACGTCCAGGATTTTAGCGAAAATTGCTTGTACCACCCCCGTGAGTTCCCCGTCTCGGACCGTTTCCGGCAGCAATTTAATCCGTATATTAATTCTACGGGACCTATTTTCCATGTCCTCCATCTGGGTCTCTAGGTTCCGTGTGGCTACGTAAAGTCTTTCGATCGCTTCACTGTGCTCCGTCACCTCCTTGTACATTTCCTGCAACCCCCTCTCCAGGAGGTCAGTTTGCTCGCCCTGCTGTCGCAGATCCTGCTTAATCTCCCCCAGGGTCGAGTTGAGGTCCGATCGTAAGAGTTGAAACTGTTCCTGAAATGTTTTCGTCAAGCTGGTTTGCAGGGCGATCATCTCCCCCCCCTAATGTCTTGCCTCAAGAGCATGGCTGCCGCTTTCCCATCGAGTGGCATATCCGTGTCCACCAGGCCATCACGCATATTTTTAGCCGTCTCTCTTCTCTCTTGCAAAGGCCAGATGGTGGGAAGGGTGCCGAAGCATCCCCCGGAGTCTGCGGAGCTTTCCCGTTCTTTCCTTTGTGTTTGTTAGCCATCCCAATATAAAGTACAGATGCCGGGATCCCACCACCGCTCTTCGCTGATTCCCTCCTTAGGGGCCAGGCGCAGCCGCTCCAGATGGCCAGGCGTCCCACCCCCTGCCGGCCCACTTTTGTCACCACCTGTGTCCGGGTGTCTGATCCACCTCCTGTCGCCCCCTCCTTGTTCTCTGGCTCACTCAGGCTGTCCCACCAGAGGGCAGCGCCTATTCTATAGTCCAGCACCTCTCAGATGTAGGCATCCCCCAGCGTGGGTCCCAGGCAGCCGAGGAGGTGCTCCTCTCACGTCCGCGTGGCGTGGGGTCTTGTCTGCCGAGGGAATTCTCAACCGTGGGTTCAGTGCCCGGCTCTGAGCGTCCTATTGCTCCTCCCACTATGGCGATCAGGACCCCCACAAGGCGCAAGTCGGGTCCCGCACCAGGGCCACACTCTTTCCAAGTCTTATCAATTGTCCGTGGGCGCACCGCCAAACTGCCGCCTATGGATTCTGGGGAGCACATCTCCAGCCCTCTCCAGATCGACTCCCTCCAAGATTCCTCCACCCGGCCCTTCCACGCCATACTCTGTATCCTGTGGTTGTTCGTGCTATCTCCAGTGGGACACGGGTCCCAAGCGGGAGGAGGCACTCCACCGCAGCTGTCCGGCGCTCCAAACAGGCCCCTCACCACCACCTCCTCCGGGTGCTGGCACTCCCACCGTTGGGCCTCCAAATCGGAGGTTGCCACTCACTGTCTCACTCTGGGCAGCCGCAAAACCAGGCAATACCGCTCCCTCTTCGCAGGCGGGGGCAGGATAGAAATCCGCCCGCCCACGCCTCTGCTGCTCCACAGAGACGTGGGTCCCAAGCGCCAGAACAGCTGCTTCAGGACCGCAGAGCCGCTCAGCCGTCGCAGCTTCCAGGCGAGTCAGGAGCACGCCCCCTCCAAGTTGCTCCGGGGCCGCTCGTCACGCCAGTGTACCCGCGGCCGAAGTCACTCCTCACCAGCCGCAGGCGGGCCCCTCAAACCGCAGGCTGCAGCTCGCCGTCTCCTGGTGGGGGCAGGATGGAGATCCGCCCGCCCGCCCGCTCCACTGCAGCACTGTAAAGACGCGGGTCCCCAGCGCCGAGGCAGCCGCCGCAGGACCGCAGAGCCTCCAGCCGCAACAACTCCCAGACGAGTCAGGAGTGCGCCCCCTCAAAGTTGCTCCGGGGCCGCTAGGTGCGCCCGTGCTCCCGCAGCCAAGCTCGCTCGTCCCCGGCCACGGGCGAGCCGGCCCCGCCTGCCAGGTCTCAGGCTCTCCTCCCGCTCCAAGTTCGTTACAGGCCAACACCACGGCCCCCGAAAACAGCAGCCCGCGGCTGGTTTCTCCACGATGCTGGGTGTGCAAGTGTTCGAGGGCCCCTCCGCTTCACTGGGCCACACGAAACTCAACAAATAGACCGGGTGGTGGGCACAATCCCAGGTCTGGGGCACGGGAGCTCCACCAACACGGCTACTCCCTGCAGGCGGCCATCTTGAATCGAATAGTACTTTTAAGAGTCATTGCAGATAGTTCAAAAAGGGTTGGATCAAGTCAGGAAAAGTTCGTTTGCAGGTCTCAAGACACCCCAGGATAGAAAGTCAAGGATTTACGGGACACCTTGAACAGTCTGTTGCAAGGGAGACCAGGTGGGACACAGTACCTGAAATAGTGAGAAAGCTCCAGCGGGTGCAAGTCGGTGCTTCGTCCAGGGGAAGAGGAGATCTCGACGTGGAGGAAAGCTGGAGGTCGTTGCACTACCAGGGAAGAAACCAGCCGCAGAGTTTCCCGGTTAAAAGTTACTACCCTTTTATTCACGGTAGTGGTGAAGTGTGGCTATCCGGCCGCCAGGGTGCTTGGCACGGGCGATTCGACCACGAGACAATCCAGGAAGGCGAAAAAGAGAGCGAACTCACCAGTTCAGAGGAAGAAAACTCTCCGGGATAAAGATCTTCTCTGTCGTTGGGAAGTGGTGAGACGGTTCAGCAGGGCTCCACCGGTGGTGTCGTCGTTGCAGGTCGGCTCAGCTTCTCCCTCTTCGGATTCTTTGGCTGAAGTTCCAGTCCCCAAAGCCCTGCTTTTATGCAGAAAACCCCCATTCATCAGTCCTAGCTGTCACTTAAACATGCTCGGCTCACCACTGGGCCAATCACACAAGAGTGCGACTTGAGTTGCCGAGGCAACTCAGTCCAGGGTGCCTAAACCCCCCTCCCACACATCCTGTAGACCCAGACAGAGTGGCACCACTTTTGGAGGCTTCTGTGGAGAAGCCCGACAAAATGTGTAACAAAGGGCTCGACTTGGGTTGGAGTTACAGAGGCGAACACAAATGCCATTTTAAAACCGAGTCCTGGCAAAAAGACCCAACCGGGGAATAAATATTAAATAAATAACCTGGCGTTATCTTTAACATTGCACCAAAAAAAGTGGTGCGTTTAAAATGAATGGGAAAATCTCATAGCAAATATTCCATAGGAATATTTCGCGTGGTAACCACTGCCACCAGCCAGACACTCGACGAGGGGGGACTGCACAGTGCCCCCTCGAAAAACAGACCCAGGGGCAATCTAATTACTCCTACCAGTACTTCCACAATATGATGGTTTGTACTGGTTCTGTTCACAATTTAAGACTAGTAAAGTCAATGGTGACTTTACATGCCCTGGGAGACAGTAGTCAGTCCCAGGGTATGGAGTCTATGTCACTATGACACCCCTGTGTTACTGCACTGAGGGTGCTGTGTAACACACTTACCAAAACCACATGAAACCCTATGGAGTAAAAGACCCCATAGCCCATAAAACACATTACAAAGTCAAAGGATATCTCAAATCTTGTCTACGAGTGGGAGAAAAGGAGTCTCACTCTTAGCAGGAGAAAAAAATAAACCCCAGAAATCCAGCAAAGCTGCTGGGGGACTCACTAGGTTTGGGAAATTAGCCTTAACAGAGAATTCTCCCTAACACTCTACCTTTTCCTTTGACAAACAAGTGAAATCAATGGCCTTCACCACTGCTTACGCGTGCAAGCTCATCAGGACCAGCAAACCTTTCCTATCGAATGATAGTTGCATGATCCTGGCTAGAGCTCTAATACTTTCTAGGCTAGATTATTGCAATGCTCTTTACATCGGTGTCAACAAAGCCATTATCCAGAGGATACAAATCCTCCAAAATAATGCATTAAGAGCCGCTCTAGATGTGAACAGAAGAGTACACATCTCTGTGACTAGATGCCAAAACAACTGGCTCTCGACTCATAATAAAATCCTTATAAAAATGGCAACCCTTACCCACAAAGCACTAAATAATGCTGCCCCCAGCTATCTCGCAGATACACTACACAGAAGAACATCCATCAGACCTATGAGAGCCAGCAATGCCAATTGCCTTACTGTACCAAGATTCAGACTTACCAAGGCTGGCGACAGCAGCTTTCCCCTGAAAGCAGCCAAACTCTGGAATTCCCTGCCACGCCCCCTTAGAGAAGATCAACCTTACTTGATCTTTAGATGTAATTACATCAACCTACTTAAATCCACTGATCCCTAGGATTGATTGCTGTATGAAACCACTGAGTGAGTGCACCGACAGACAAGGCATTGCGGCTCCAGCATCGGTCCCACCGATGTTCTGGGCTCAAACACTCCAGGCACATACCTAGGATGTATCTGTATATTCCACCAAAGCATATTATAATACCTGCTTGCTGTGCTTATGTATCCCACCTGTTTACAATTTGTATATATGTCTTACCCTGACCATACCCTGTAACTCTGTAAGCTTTGCATCGGGCCTCATTACGAATCAGGCGTTAAGGGGTTAACGGCGCCGTAAACGGCGCCGACCCTTAACGCCTGATTACAAGGTCCTTTAGCGCCATGGTGATATTAACGCCTGCTTTTTGCAGGCGTTAAAATCCATGGCGCTAAGGGACCATGGTGCTAATTACGCCACCGTAATTTACGGTGGCGTAATTAGCGCCTTCCACACTCCCATTATGCCCTATGGGGCAAAAATGGGAATGGGGAAAGGTAAAATGGGAAATGGGGATTTACCGCCCCACTCACCTTGGAATGGGGCTGTAAATCCACCATCCACCATGCTGTAAACATAGTTTACACCATGGTGGTAAGGGTACGACCCAGGCAGTAACTTACCGCCTGGGTCGTAATGAGGCCCATTGTCTTGTTGCTGCGCCCTGATACCTTCGGGTCTGGTGAGCATTAGAAAGAAATAAACAAACAAACAGTACCATCTATGGTCTCGATATAAAAAAAAATGAATTGGCTCTCAGTTTTGGAGGGCCACATTTTGAAAATCTTGGTTAACTGCCTCATTTGTTCTCATCAATCTGATCAGGTTAGAGTTAGGTTTAATTTCTTGACGCTTGTCTTGTGTAAGAAATTGTGGTTCTTAGATCATGAACTTTTTTCTACCATTTTTGTAGGCTGAGCCTGCCCCATGTCGCTGGATTAATGGCATTACAACATCACGGTGAGGCAGTAACACCAGAGCTTCATTCACCTTGCAAAGTTAGTAGTTCTTCTCCAGCATGGGGTCTGGCATGGATTCACGTGCTCATGAATATTCCCCGTCATCAGGCTGGGAATCCTCAGTAAAGAAAAAATCAGTTTCAGTTTCGTTTCTGAACTGTCTTTCTCTTAATAAACAATCACTAGTCTCTGGGTCATACTGCCCCCAGCCAATGACTGCCCTCTACCTAAGCCCCTCCTCTGGCAGCCATCTTCAGATTTTTACCGCTCGTTCAAGTGTTGGAAGTCCTTGTGCTATAGCTCTCGAGCTTTTACTGCGTTTTGCTTTTTTCTAAGTGTTTTCTCTTATTTTTCGGTCAATTCGTGCCTCAAGCTCCACCGATTCTTCTTCCGATCAACAGGGACCCTTTTCGGAATTTTTCTACGCCCCTCAAGTGTCAATCTTTGTCTAGTTTCCCTTCTTGGAGGATTCCGGAAGATCTTTGAGGCCTACCCCGCGTGAACATGGCCCAGGACAAAGGAGACACAATGCCTACTGGATCCAAGCTGTTTAGGAACTGCCCTGGATGTGGATTGCAGAATGTCTTTAAGGAGGATGAGCACTCCCGGTGCCTCTACTGCCTTCACGCCGACAAGTCGCACCTGGAGGAGGACTGTGCATTCTGCAAGAACATGTCCGTCCGGACCATGAAGGACCGTCGTAAACGACTCGCTGACTGGCTGGAGACGAAGAGCCCAGCAGCAGGTGAGAAGAAGTCAGAGCGGTCTTCTAAGACCTTTGAGGGTGCTCTGGCGACAGGGGCCCAACAAAAGGCTAAGCACTGCGAGTCCGCGAGTGCCGTTGGTTCGGGCTCCTCGGCTGACAGGCAGGGCACAATGTCCCTGACGCCATCAACCACGAGCCAACGCTCTGGCTCAGGGAAAAGGAAGTCGGAGAACCCGGGTAAGCTTCGGGAGAAGCCCCGGTCGATCCCGACGGAGAAAGCCAAGGGGGGGCGAGGCAGTGACCCTCCCCCTAAGGTGAAGGCCCCAGATGCGGGCAAGGTCATGAGGGCCCTGATTCACCCGGTTGAAGGCCTCGATTGAAGGAGTCGTGGAGGCACTGGCGAAGCCTGTGGAGGCTACCCCAGTGGAATCGACTCCTGGGCCTAGAGTTTCCCTGCCACCCCGGAGGGAATCATCTTTTCAACCTATCGAGAAGACTCCCCCTGAAACCCTGGGACGAGAAAGAGGAGGGGGGGCACAATAGCCATAACGGACACAGATACCACCTCCGAAGATGAGCTGGCTGGTGTTACAAAGATCCTGGACAAGAAGTTCGAGGAAGTCCGGTCCTACAGGAGGGATCCCGACGAGGCAGATGTAGATAGCAATGGTGGAGCCGACGAGGAGCCGCGGGCCATGGAGGAGACCGAGGATCCCACGCCCCAGCCGTCGCTCCCGTCGCAACCGATGCCTATGCCACAGGACAAAACAGGAGCGATCTTGATGGCTATCCAGACCCTGTGTACGGAGATAAGGACGAGGTTTCCCTTACCCCCAGCGGACGATCCAGCGGCGCCTGGACCGTCGGGGAGCCCACTGAACAAGCGGAGGCAAATCCATCCACCCCCTTCTTTCTAGCCTCCACCCCCTTCCCCTCCGCCGAGGGATGAGACGGGAACGTAGACGGCTACGACGGGGACAGACGACGACGGTGGTGTCGACGGGACGGATTTCCCATCACCCCCTGCCCGGGCCTCCCCTCCCGATGAAATTGGCTCCTTTCACGCCATGATCGCCAGGGCATTGGAGCTTTTCCAGCTTTGTCCCGAAGAGCAGAAGGAGGGTTTCCTCTACCAACGACGGGAGGCCAAGAGGAAGACGGTCCTCTCAGTCCTGTTACTTGACGACATCTGGGACGAGGGACTATCGCTGCTCAAGAACCCGTCCACGGCTCCTGCGAAGAGGGACCGGTATGAGAAGAAGTACCGGGTCCCAGATTCCGCCCCGAAGTGCCTCAAAGCTCAGCCGTGCCCGGATTCAGGGGTCTCCGCGGCGGCCAAGAAGAAATCGGCTGGGGCGACGGCATCAACTTCCACTTCCCCACCGGACAGCGAGGGGAAGAAGCTGGATGCCATGGGACGAGTCATCTCGTCGGTGACGACGACCATCAAGGCGCCCAACGCCCTCGCGATCGTGGCACGCTACGACAGGGAGCTGTGGTTCAAGATTGCTCCCCTCCTGGATTTCCTGCCAGACAAGAGGGCGGAGGCCCTCGAAATCCTACAGGAAGGCGAGGTGGAGTCAGACCACGCCATCATGGTGGCCACGGACATTGCCGACACCGGTTTTCGCCAAATGGGAAACGGCGTTGGCCTCCGCCGGCGCATGTGGGTCAAGGCCACCGACTTCCGTCAGGACGTTCAGACCAGGGTACTGGACATGCTCTTCGACGGGAACAACCTGTTTGGCAAGGCAGTAGACAAGTCACGGCAGGCCATCAAGGCAGACACCGAGACGGCCCGGGCCTTGGGTTCTCTCCATCGACGACGGCCGTCCTTTCGGACCCCCCGAGGCAGGTCTCAAACTGACTCCAAAGGATTTGGTGGCGGTTCCGCATCGTACCGCCAAGTGGCCAGCTCGTCATGGCAGGAGGCCTACAGAGGCCGCAGTATGGCCGGAGGACATCGTCGTCGTCGCCAAGGAGGGCAAGGCCTTGGCGAAGCAAGATTGAACTGGCAGAGATGTCGGACTCCCACCCGAGCACCCCCGTCAGAGGCCGGCTGGCGAATTTCGTCAGCGTGTGGGAGCCCATCTCCACTGACCGTTGGATGGTGGATGCTCTGGCCAACGGGCACACTCTGGAATTCCAAAGAATCTGTCCCCGTCTACCACCCGTGGCCAGGAAGGAAAACCACGTGCCACAGCTACTTCTGGAGGTACAAGCAGTGCTAAAAAAGGGTGCGATAGAACTTGTCCCGAAGAGGCTCAATGGCTCCGGACTATACTTGCGGTACTTGTCCGAAAGAAGACCGACAGTTGGCGACGCATCCTAGACCTTCGCCGCCTCAACAAATACATAAAGTCCCAGAAGTTCTGGATGGTCACCTTTCAGCACGTGCTGGGACAGCTGGAGGAGGGCGACTTCCTGTCGTCGCTGGACTTGGAGGATGCTTACTTCCACATCCCCATACGCAATGGACATCGAAAGTTCCTATGGTTTGTGGTCCTAGGACGGCACTACCAGTTCAAGTCCCTGCCCTTCGGGTTGAAGTCGGCACCAAGGGTCTTCAAGTGCCAGGACCAGTGGAGGCGCGGCTGTGCCTGCAAGGGATCCACGTATATGCCTATCTGGACGATTGGCTCATCCGTGCAAAGTCAAGAGAACTCGCCGTTGATCACACAGCGAAGACCGTCGTCCTGCTCACGGCACTGGGATTCTCGATCAACTTCGCAAAGTCCCATTTGGTACGGTCGCAGCACGCCCTGTTCCTGGGAGCCAGACTCGACACAGTGGCATGGTTGGCTTCACCGTCGGAGGAGAGGACGAAGGCTAACATGGGCAAGGTACAACGGCTGTTGACCATGGAAGTGGCCAGGGTCAGGTCCATTAAGTCCCTGCTCATCATGATGTCATTGTGCATCTATCTCTTGCGTCTGTGCAGGTTGCGGGTAGTGCCACTACAGGAGTTCCTTGACGCCCGTTGGAGGCAAGCGGCGGGCAGCTTCGAAGACAAGATCTCCCTCAACAAGACTTTCCACCAAGCGATCCGGTGGTGGGGCAACCGCGCGCATCTAGCACCGGGCATGGACTTCCAGACCACGGGACATCAGGAAACGGTGATGACGGACGCCTCCCTGGAGGAATGGGGAGCGCACATCGGAGATCTCCACGCAAGAGGCCTTTGGCTCCTGGAGGAGAGGTCACTACACATCAACGTCCTGGAGCTCCGAGCCATGTTCTGGGCCCTCAGGTCGTTACTCCCGTCCCTCATGTATAAGGTAGTGGGGGTCTTCACCGACAACACCATCACGATGTTCTATATCCAGAAGCAAGGGGGCACCAGATCCCCAGCCCTATCAAAGGAAGCACAGGATCTGTAGCACTATGCCGTGGCCCACGGGATGTTCCGGGTACCCTCCCACCTGGCAGGAATAAAGAACACCATCGCCAACTCACTCAGCAGGGAGCTGAGCTCATGCCACGAGTGGGATCTCCGGCAGGATCAAGTGGATCTGCTATTCTGACGATGGGGCAATCCCCAGATTGACCTCTAAGCGACGGCGACGAACACCAAGTGTCAGAGATTCGCCAGCAGGTTTCCCAAGCTGGGGAGCATGGGCGATGCATTCTCCTTCCCCTGGGACGGCCTGTTCCTGTATGCATTCCCATCGTTGCTTCTGTGACTTATCGGTCAACTCAGACGGTCCCGGTGCAGGATGATCCTCGTCGCACCGGCGTGGCCGTTGCAGATATGGTTCCCGGACCTTCTGGACTTGTCAGCGCCCCCCCCAGTCAAACTGTCGATGGACGCGTATCTTCTCGCCAGGGAAGAAGACGCCATCCTCCACCACGACCCGGGATCGCTGAACCTGCAGGCCTGGCTCCTGCAGCACTAGAGTTCGGAGGGTACGATATCCCGGCGGACTGCAGGGAGGTGCTTGCAAAGGCCAGGACGTCCTCGACTCTTAAGTGCTATGGACACAAATGGAAGAGGTTCTCTGTCTGTTGCCGGGCACAGAAGATCAACCCTCTGAGGATTACGGCCCCTCAAGTGCTGCCGTACTTGCTGTTGCTGGCCAAGGCAGCGTTGGCGCACGCCTCCATCAAAATCCATCTGGCGGCGATCTCCTGCTACACCAGAACTCCGGGAAGGTCGTCGCTGTGGTCTCATCGCCTGGTGAAGGAGTTCATGAAAGGACTGTTCCGCTTGTTCCCGCCGGTGAAGGCTCGGCCCCGGCATGGGAGCTGAACATGGTGCTGACCAGGCTCATGGGCCTGCCATTCGAGCCTCTGCATTCGGCACCGTTGAAGTTCCTATCGTGGAAGACCGTGTTTCTCGAGGCCATCACCTCCGCATTACGAGTTGGAGTGATCCAGGCCCTCTCCTGTACACCTCTATATCTGACATGCCACGAGACGAGGGTAGTGCTGAGGATGCACCCCTCCTTCATGCCCAGAGTGCCGTCGGACTTCCATCTCAACGAGCCCTTGGTGTTACCTGTTTTTTTACCGTCGCCTTCGTCGCCGGCTGAGAGGACTTGGCACTCGCTGGATGTGGCTAGAGCGCTGAAGTTCTACGTGGACCGCACGAAGAGCCTTCGGAAGACATCACAGCTGTTTGTGAACTTTGGACCTGTGAACCAAGGGAAGGCCCCCTCGAAGGCTTCCATTTCCAGATGGCTCTCCGGCTGCATCATGCACTGTCAGATCGCCGGAAGATCGCCTCCAGAAGACCTCAAAGCATTCGTTAAGCAGAAGACCAGGCCCAATGTAGATGCCCTGTTCTCCTCCGCACGCCGCAAAGGCGACTCCTTCCTATGGAAGCACCCAAGTGGGAGGGACTTCCCAGGTCCTAGGACCAGCAAGAACACCAAGGCTGCTCCAGCTACCGGCGACTAGGCCGAGGGATCACAAGATCCTAGCACTGCTACCGCTGAGGGGCCGCAAAGGCCCTATTACCAGGTCCCAACCCGAGGGGCAATGTCCCAACAACGGACTCATGTCTGAGAGGGCGCCTGTACGCAGCACTACCAGCACCACAGCTGAGGGCACTCCGCCTATAAAGCCTCGACCTGAGGTGCAGAGAAGGCCACAAGCACCACCGCTCAGCGTACTGGTGGAAGCCAGTCCCAGCTCAGCAAGTTCCACAGCGCAGACACGTAACACAGAGAAATACAAAATAGCCGCTGGGCCAGACAAAATGGCGGCTCCCCCAACGCCTTTTCCCTTTGGGGACCAGGCAGGGGAACGCGCTTCCAGGAGGGATTGGGCAGATACACTTTGCCCTATGCACCAAGACAGGGCACTGCCAGGACACAGCAGCCTCAGGGCCCGACCCCTATTCCTATACTATCAGGCATCCCTCTGACCTGCGAAGACAGGTTCTTCGAGAAGTTCCTCGCACCCATGAGATCACTACAGAAAGGTACCATACTCAGTGATGTGACTCGGGATATGCTCCCTCCTTTACAGCTGCTAGCACCCACAGCCACACCGTCCCTGGGCCCAGCTCTGCTCCGGCTCCCATGCATGTACCAGTCATGACAGCCCCGACTCTGCCACCTCAGCAGCCTCCGGCACTAATAATCAGCACGCCACAGCTACCTGTGCCCAGCACTCCTCCGGCTCCCCCAGACCTGCAGACACAACAGTGGACATAGATGAGGAGGAGGACCCGGACACCCCATCGTCAGCCAAAGGTTTTCACGAGTGGCTGGCGGGCCTGGCTGAGTACCTAGAAATACCACAGCCACAGGTGGAACAACCGGAGGCAGGGGTACTGGCTGAAGTTCTCACGCTACATCCTACTTCTATTATGGGAATTCCACTTCAAAAGGATGTTGTAGCGCTTGCCAAAAATGGTTGGCTCAAGCCACACTCTACCCAGCCTACCAATGGGCGTTTCGACGCTAAGTACAGGCAAATTGAAGGGGATCTCCTCCTATTGTCGGCGCACCCCCAACCACATTCCTCAGTGATAGCGACAGTATCACTGTACTCCAAGCCACAATCCTCCTCGGCGACTTTGACCTCTGCACTCCTGGGCAAGGAGGAAAAGCTTTTGGAGGCGTTCTAGAAGAAAATGTATTCCAACGCCACTCTCCACCTGTGCCAGGCTAACGCTGATGCCATTTTGGCAGCTGCCAACCAGAAGCTGTGGTGGGAAATTGCTGACTACCTCCCTGAGCTCCCCACCCAGAGCCAGGCTCGCTTTAAGGCTGGGCTGGCAGTGGCCAAAATCATGGCACAAGACATAATGGAGTCCTGAGTGGCCCATATTGACACGAAAGGGCGAGCCATTTGTATTGCCACGGACATGAGAAGGATGGCTTGGCTCAGGGCGACAAAATGTAATCCAGACGTGCAGGAATGCATACTAGACCTGCATTTTGAGGGAGGTGACCTGTTCATCCAACAACAGATGAGGAACTTGATAAGAAAAAAAATAGCTCACAGACAGCAAAATCTTTATCCGCACCTAAGCCAGACGCACCGGGGCTCAGACAAGGGTCGGTCGTTCGGAGGCTTCAGAGGCTTCCAGGAAAGACGGTTCAGACAACCAGACAGATCCCCTAGCTAGCACAGATGCAAACAGCACAAAGCGGCTAACAAGGGATTTCTTCAGTCCCCCTCCTCAGCCCCAGCCTCAGAAGGGAAGAAGTTGCGACGGGCCCATCCGGATCCACGAGTCTCCGGTGGGGGGCAGGCTTGCCCTTCACATACACCGCTGGTGGATAAAGTTCACAGACCCTTGGATCCTCTCGGTAGTATCCACAGGTTTCCGGCTCCCAATTCCTCCTTCTCCTCCTTCCTCTCCTCCGCTTCCGCAGATTGGTACAGCGACTCTCTTAGTGGAAATCCGCTCACTCGTAGTGAGCCAGGCAGTGGGGGGGAAATCTCAGCCTTGCAGTGGGGCATGAGCTTCTATTCACAAATTTCTGCCGTACACAAGAAGAACCAGGCTGGCCTGAGAGTTGTGTTAGACCTTTCCACCTTGAACCTTTCCTTCCCGCCCTCCCAAAGTTCAAGATGGTTACCTCAGCCTTCATAGCAGAGACATTGTGGGTGGGAGACTGGATGTGCTCCCTGGATCTGAAAGATGCCTACCTACACGTCCCAATCTGGGAACGTCATCGGTCCTTCCTGAGGTTCAGGATCATGGGGTTTCACTTTCAATACAGGTTTCTACCCATTGGACTCAATTCGGCCCCCAAGGGTCTTCACAAGGCTAATGATCACTGTGGCAGCCCTACTCATGGCACAGGGCCATCACATTTACCCATATCTAAATGACTGGCTAGTCAGGGCGAGATCTCCGGAGGTGGTCCAGCATACGGCCTCCGCCATCACTGATGCACTTTACGACCTAGGATTTTCTATCAATCTCAAAAAGTCACAGTTGTTGCCCATGCAGACCCTGACCTTCCAGGGCCTTATCTGGGACACAAGCTCCGAGAGTCTCTTCCGCTCAGCAGACAAGATCGCAGCTATCAAGGGTGCAACTGGGCATTTTCTCAACAGAGCAGTGACCTTGGCGTGGTGGTACGAGCATCTTCTGGGAGTCATGGCCGCATGTCTCATTGCAGTGCCACATACGTGGCACAAGATGAGGAGGCTGCAGCTACACTTTTCAGCATCCTAGAACCAGGAGAAGGGATCTCAGGCGATGCAGGTCAGCATACAACAGCATCTCCACCAGGATCTAGTCTGGTGGGATACAGACAACAACCTGCAATAGGCAGGCCCTTCCGGCAACCAACACCTCAGGTCACTATTACCACACACTCATTCCTAGAGGGATGGGGGGGGCTACACTGGACAGCCACAGTGTCCATGGAGTATGGTCCCGTCAGGAGCAGCTGGCCCACATCAACTAGCTCGAAGTGATGGCTATCTGGCTTGCTCTCAAAGCCTTCCTACCCATGATCAGCGGCACAGCGATTCTCATTCAAACAGACAGCTCCACCTGCATGTATTACATCAACAAGCATGGTGGCACTCGGTCCCCGCCCCTCTGCAGACTGGCGATAGACATTTGGGGGTGGGCTCTGGTGAACAACATGCACCTGTCGGCAGTCCACCTCCCGGGGGAGTCTAAACTAGAGGCAGACAGGCTCAGCAAGCTGGTTGCAGACAACTATGAATGGCAGTTGAACGAGGAGGTCCTTCAGGGGATCTTCAGCAAATGCGGTCATCCGTAGGTGGACCTCTTTGCCACCAATACCAACAGGAGGTGCCCCCAGTTCTCCTGTCTGGGGCAAGGCAGGGGTTCTCTAGGCGACGCAATGCAGATCCCATGGAACAACATGAACGCATACGCTTTTCCCACACTCTCCTGGACAGGGTCATCTGCAGGATCAGGGAGTTGCGGGACCTTCGGATCATCCCGATAGCTCCATCGTGGCCATTAAGACCATATTTCTCTGAACTTCTCAGCCTGTCGGACCAGGCCCCAGGCTCTGGTGCTAGGGGCCACCGGTTCGGGTAAAGATTACTCACCGGTCCCTGAGGCAAGGAGACCCAAACTTCGGCAGGTTAGTCCAATTCGGTTGCAGAATCGACGGCGACAAAAAGGACGTATCGGCACCTTTTAGTTCCTATGTTCCAGCGAGGATTCCCAAACAGGACAGTGGCGATTTCTACGCTCCGAGTGGATGAATCGCCCCAGTTTCACTGCAGCAGGCTTCAGGGGCAAGAGGGTCACAAATGCAGCTGACTTGCAAAGGACGTTGCCGCAGCAGGGCAACACGGTAACGGCGGAGACAGAGCAAAGGTCCTGCGTAAGCTGGTCAGCCCACTGGTTGGCCCAGGGACGCTTCCGAGAAAGCTTACGTGCAGGTTTTGGTGAAGGTGCCGAGAATAATTGGTCCCACTATTCCAATGGGTCGAAGCGCCTTCGCAGACCTTCTAGGACGGACAGATGCAGAGGGGTCCCACGGGACGACAGCTGAGCCAGGGTGCCAAACCTTCCAGCGGGTCACCAGCGGTTCCTCGACTCAGCTTCGTAGTTGCAGGATACTTGAATCCTATCCCTTGTTCAGTGAGAACTCAGGAGATCGACCTGGTGGTGGTGTTTCCAGCCTCCTCTTATCCAAAGTTCCCTTCGCGCCAAAACGGAGAGGACCTAATGGGAGATCTGCTCACAAACACACACTCCATATGTGGACCAATCGCAGAAAAACGGTGGTCTCAGGCATTCAGGTCACTCCAGACTCTCTTGCACTCAGGATGTGTATTGGGACCAGACATCCCAGCCCACATACTGGAGGCACACACACAATTCATGCAGAAGCTTGCGAAGGCATTGGGATTCGCAGGAAAATGCATGACCAAATAAGGACTGGCCCGGGTCGACTCGACCTGGGGAAGGTGAAGGGGCAAGATGGCCAAAGGACAGGACAAAGGACCTTGTGGCATGGCCATTTTGGAGCCAGGCCACCTATTTGTGCCTAACGCGGTTAACATGGCAGGAAAGGGTTAAAAAGAATGCAAAACGATAGCTGCCACCAGTCCTGTCCATGACACATCTGCACAGTTCATAAAAAGCCCAGCGAGAGTATCTAGGGCCTTTTGGAAATGACTATAAACCCAAGTGTGCTGTATGGTAAGATACATTGCACACTTGTTACATGTTGCACAAATGCTGCAACATGAGGAAAGGACTAAGGGAAACAAAGTCTTCCAGTACTGACTGTCCTAAGGGCATGTCAGTTTTCCCATAAAAAGTGAGCGAAAGCCCAGAGGAGTGCAGCTGAAGGCTGTGCTTCTCTGGCAAAGTCAGTCAATGGTGTCTAAATAGCAGCAAAAAGTTTGGGGGTTGACACATGGAGGGAAAATTACATACACGTATGAAATCTTTTCTAACTGTACCACAGAGACCGGCGTCTCTCCCCGGCTTGTTAATCGGTGGAGGAGGGTCTTTTGTACCGTTGACATCTGCTGAAACACATTCGTGCTATTGTTCACAGTCTTATGTTTCCTTCCGCTGAGGTTTCACGGGCCTTGGTCGTAAAGGGCAAGGTTGCTTATCTCCTTGTCACCCTCTCGGTGTGTGCCGTCTTTCTCCTCCTCTTGGACTGCCGTGCTGAGTTAGCTCTCGCGTTGTGCGATCTGCCTTTCTCTTCCTGTGCTATTGTGTGCCACCTTTCATCCCTATGGGGAAGGGAAAAAGCCGTCAGGTGTGTCATTCTGGTCAATTGCCTGACTTTGCCTGACCCTGTATTGGGACATGTCAGGTAAACGGCTCTGGAATCACATGAGTAAGAAGGTGTGTAGGAACTGTAGTTGTTGGTCACATTCGACTGAGAAGTCAGAAAATTACAATCAGAGGGATGGGGATTGGTGGGGTTTATGACATAAAAGGGAATAGCCAGTATTGTCAACTGAACAGGTGGGATGATGGTAACAGTAGTGTTTTGTCAGGGTAGATTGGGTGTTTGGAAATGAATTATCAGAGGGACGTGGAGAAGAATGGTTGTGGTTAGTCTGGTGGGCAACATGAAAACAGTGATTCTGAGAGAGGTTGGTTCCAACTGTAACAGGGTTTGGAATTTTAATTGGTTTACCAGAGGTCTATGGGTGGTGGGATTCTTATAAGGGATCTTCATTGGGAAGAAGGGCGATAGATGTAGCACAACCTACAAAGGTTTCAAGGATATCATTCTCCTCTCCTTCTTCCTCAGCGTAATACCGCGTCTCACCTGTTTTTTTTTCCTTTGCACAACCCCGGCCTCCCCTACCCTTGCTCGTCCACCCACAGGGTTGGGATCTGAGAGCGCCAGCCCTCCCCTGGCCAGCTGAATAAGGGTTTCTCAAAGTAGGTTCCCTCTCGGGAGGGTCTACCACCACCTTTTAGCTCACTGTACTTTTCAGAAGAGAAATATCCATTTGTATATCGGTCTGGTCCCACCCACCTGGGCAGTCCACCACTAAAATGCTTGTCAGTTTTCTTCTGAACAAGAGTACCAACAGCAATCCCAGACGGAAGCTGTGCCTTTTTAAATACAGTGAGCAAATCACAATCTAGTTATCAACCACATTGCTGCTAAATAAGGACTCCATGGCGAATAGGGCATGAGTGCCAAATCAAAGGATATTGCCATGGATGCATGATTGCTTTCTTTTTAAGTTTCATAATCTATTCTGAGTTCACTATAATATTGTTTCAAATTTGAAATGAACCTTCTGACAAATGATTTTTAAAATCTCTTATTTGAACCTTTGATAGCTCTATATGCACACATCTAAGCCATGGAATGATAGATGAGCTATCACTTTTAATTATGTGTTTCAAAATCGTATTATTTAAAGTCACTCTTAAGTTTAATAAAATAACCAAAAAGAAAAAAACTGGAGCAGCAACCAAATGAAACAATCCACACTGCAAAGGATGGAGCCAATGCTTTCTTTCAAATGTATTACCTATTTTATTTTGGATGTCTGTATTTTGTCTACCTCATAACTCCATACCATACAGGGCAACTGATTTGACTTTGGCTTCATATATGCACATCATGTGAGGTATACAATGGACATTATCTTTTTTTTCTTTTTTTGAAAAAGTGAATAGACCACTGCGTTGAGTCAGGAGGAGGACACGGACTCTCTCAGGGCATGGTACCTGATCTTTTATTAAAGTACAATTACAAGGCCTAATTTTCCATATGTGTGGTCCCTGCCTAAATTACTAACTAAGTCAGTCAGCCAGTCAGTCATGAATGTCCAAAGAAATAAGTTATCTGTCCAAACTACCCTAACTGACCCTGCCACTATGAAAACTAACTTATGTCAGGAGAATTACTCCCTTCTCTTGAGGGTACTTCTAGCACCAGTCTGTAGGATTATTTTAATACATAATCCTTAAATAGTCTCACATGACTTGGATCAATCTCTGTAAGTTTTCATTTGGACTATTGAGTTTTCCCTCCTCTTTGGGAATCCCTTTTGGAGATCTTTTTATAAGATCTATATTCCTGGTTGTTGGTCTGAGCGTACCTTTAGAAGGTACTATGGCTCTGGCAGGCTTTCCCTCCTGGCCAATTATAGTTCAGCTTGTTTTTATCTACTTGACTTCTTTTATAGTTCAACGGTCTAGTTCCTTTAAACTTTTGTTCATAAAGTTCTCTCTCATTGGCATTTTCTGCTTCTTGTACAGCATATCTCATTACTTTCCCCTTTTACCAGCATCTTGTTATCCACTGTTCCTCTTTCCGCTTTTCTATAATTAATCCTCCTGTATAACAACATTAGAACTTCATAGGTTTCAAGCTTAATTTTTGCCTTTTCCCAACTTTTTCCAGGGTTTTGTGATCCACTGTTCTTGTTTCTCAGTATTCAGATTTTCGATAACTTTCTCTTGTATCACATTTTGAATGAATTTGTTTTACGGTTAACTTGGTTTTATGGCCTCTACTGAGACGGGTTGTCTATGTGGTATGATTCCCTTCGGCCCTCCTGTGCTTTCCCGTTCTCCCTGTTACCTTTGCTTTTGAAGGAGAATGTGTTCAGGAGTCTTGTTCCTTGGGGACCTCCTCTCTTGACATGGACCGATGCCGCCATATCTTCTTTGGCATCTTCCTCATCGCAGTCGCTCATTTCGTCTCGGCCTCCCGGTGCTCCATTCAATGTCCGGGACACCCTGTGGCTCTGTATTGGCGGTTGTATCAGCGATGGTTTGCGACCGGCTGGCCACCACAGATCCTCCTTTGTGGTCTCGCCACCACCTTTCTCTGGCTCCTGCCCTCTTGGCTTCTCTCCTTTCGGGTTAGCCGTAGCTCTGGCGTCATGCCCTTGGGTACTGAGTGAGTTTGAAACTTGCGCCCTTCCTGATTTCTGTCTTCTCCAGGTCAGGTGTTACACATCCTGGGTCTTCCCCTGTCCTGCGTATTCATTCTGCTCTCTCATCTCTCTCCCTTCTTCCACTGTGGCTCCTAGAGTGCACGCTAATCAGCATACTAGTTCCAGTGTATTAGATATTTTGAGTTAAAGGGACCCATTCTCTTTCCAGAAGATAATGGCATCTATAAGGTGTTTCTTCGTCCCAGTCTTGGTATTTAAACCTTTCTGGTATTTTCAAGCATCCCATGTAGGCCACAGTGTGCACAGCTTCAGGGAGTTCCTCACAGGAACGGGAGTCCTTGTCCCCTAAGGGGGGACTATTTCCCGGTTATCCCACTTGCCTCAACCCCTAGGGAGGGTGTCGCAGAGCAGGCTCCCCCCCCCTAGCCTCACAGACTCCCTTTGGGAGAAGGGACAAATTCCCTCGATTCGTCACACTACCCACACTTTGTAGGATCTTGTCCACCTCCATTTCCACATGCCATTTATGGGAAAGGGCTTATGAGGATCTAGGACATGAAACATCTTAACCTTTTCAATCAATGTAGCATGCAAGTGGAAAGTTCTTGTATGGTGAAAATGAAATGATGAGAATAGCAAAATGCAGATTTTTTGGCATTCACTGTTAAACCTAAATCTCTCATAAAGTTAGTATAACTATCAATTAACACTTGGTTCTTGCCATTATTGCACTTTTGTCTGAATAGGACAACGTTGGAATTTTTACTTCAAAAAGGTGTGGGACATCAGCTGAGCAGTTATCGAAGGTTTGATGTTAGACTTGCTACACAAGTTGAACAGATGAGGTGCAAAGAAGCATCCATGTCATATTTGTTTCAGTACTGGTATAGGAAATGTTACAGCCTATTGTAACAGATCACAGCTGCATTGTTTTCATGTGGCACCAGTATGATTCTTAATGAATCAAGCAGCACTCCCATGTATCTCAAAGAAAACCGAGGTTTTTGAAAGACACCGCCATATACATAAAACAATTCTTTCAGCTGATGCAAGGATCTGCCGATGAATAGTTATACGTTCAATGCCTAATGAGCTGTTCCCAAATCAGCTATGAAACCCAGCTGCTTAAGGCCACGGTCCAAACTTGTAAACCTTCCAGCACTATCTTGCCAAAAAGTTTAAACAAGTCATCTATCTGGGTCATTGTCATTGTTTATCTAGTTTATTTCTCTCGACAAACTTCAATTTCTAATTTGCTTTCATAAGGTTATTCAGTGTGAAGGTGTTAATTCTGGCACTGTATTTATTTTTATAAGGCCTGAAGGGCTTCAGGGGTGTAATATTGACCAGAGCATTCAGGTGCCAGCTCCTTATCAATGGGCAGCTTTCTGTTTGGCTCCATGGGAAACCAAGGAGTTGTGGTTGATCTTGAAGCCTCCATGGTTGCAGATTGAACTTATTCTCTGCTCTTCCCACTGCCAGAAAACCAATATAAGAGAACACAGTGAATGTCAGAGACCCAGAAGAAAACCAATCAAAACATTATTTGGAATTCTGGGGAGCCCACAGGAGGTCCCTAACCTTTCTAGGATGAACCTGAACGTCTTCCACATACGTCCAATATGTTCGCAGATCATCCCTTAAGTGCTCCAACAAAACCCGCAATTGAGCTGCCTTATAATACCCCCTGAAGTCTGGTAAGCCGAAACCTCCAAGGAACTTGGGGAGTGTCAGGGTAGGAAACCCAACCCTAGGTCTCCTCCCATTCCATATGAAACGAAGAACACGAGATTGCAATGGGGCAAAGAACGAATCCGGCACTAGACAAGGAAGCGACAGAAAGAGGTAGAGAAGCCGCGGGAGAACATTCATTTTAATCACTACCATCCGTCCAAACCAGGAAAGAGTCAAGGGGGCCCACCTCAGAAGGTCACTCTGGATTTTGGCAAGAATGGGAGGGAAGTTAAGCTCAAACACCATACCGAGGTCTCTGGGGATGGTAACGCCCAAGTATTTGATGGAATCCCGCTCCACCCGCACCCCATACACTTCCTTTCTTCCCTCAAGCTCCAGATCCACCCCCTCCATGGGCATTATACATGACTTAAACAAATTCACCTTGAGCCCGGGGAAGGAACCGTCTGCAAACAAGGACAATTTAAATTCATGGTCACCACATCGCACCCCCGAGAGACCCTCATCAGCCCTGACAGTGAAGGCGAAAGGCTCCATCGCCAGTGCGTACAAGTCCCATCCTATCCTCGCAGTACTGTGGACGGTTTGGAAGCCCTCTAAGGACAATAGGTTTCTCTCCTCCTGGCCCTCTCTCCTCCTGGCCCTCTCCTTTGTCGTCTTTGTGGGGTCCTCCGATTGATATGGGCAGGAAGGGGTTCTGAGAAACGCAGTCCTGGTCTGATCAGGGGTTGGAAAGGGCGGCGCAATTGTTCAGGGATGGGTCCTTCTTGGAGTATGATCAATTGTTGAACCTGTTCGAGGCTAAGCCCCCTACGGTTTTTCAATATTTGAGGCTGAAGGGAATCCTAACTCAGGCGCGCTGGAGCGCCGACTTGTCGTGCCCCCTTACTCCGTTTGAGAGGCTTTTTGTGGAAGCCACATCTAGGAAGGGATCCCTTTCTAAGATATATAAAGTGCTTATCTTTTCCGATCTGGTGGGTAGGCAATCTTTTAAACGTATTTGGGGGGAGCGGTTGGGCTTCTCCTTGGATGATCAATTGTGGCAGTCGGTATTCAAGGCAGTGTCTTCGGGAGAGGTATATACAGCGGCGATGGAGCATAATTTTAAGGTGTTACACTCCTGGCATTGTCCTCCTGCGGCCCTCTCTAGGATGTTTAGGGAAGTCTCCCCATGGTGCCCCAGGCAGTGTGCCAATAAATGTACCTGGTTTCACATGTGGTGGGAATGCCCGGTTATCTGTCGCTATTGGCCGGAGGTCCTTAGTTGGATAAAAGACATTCTGGGGACTTGCACCTCCTTGCATCCACTGGAGATTCTTCTGGGCACTCCTTTGCCCGATAAAGAGGTGGGTTCCTTCTCGAAGGTAATGGGGGCCATGCTGAGGGCGGAACGATTGGCTCTGGCTCAGAAGTGGAAAAGCCCCATAGCGCCTTCTAAGTCGGAGTGGTTCACCAAGCTTATTTCCATCTTTACATACGAGAAACCTGCTGCCATGGTCAATGATTCTATGCCCTCCTTTCTGCAGGAATGGACTGTGGTTATTCTGAATGCAGACTGTGAAGCTTTGAAACTGTGATTTGCACTGTGATTATTTGTATGGCTACTGGGGAGGGATAACTGTGGCAGTTACTGAGGACCCTGGGTTTTAGTAGATGTGGGGCCCCTGTGGCCAGCTTGACCTTCTGTACTGTTGTGTTTTGTGTTTCGACCATGCTCGTTGCTCTTTGCACCAGTGATTTTTGGAGGCCTGGACAACCTGGGGTTTGGGGGGGGGGGGTGTGGGTGGGAGAAGTGGGGGGGAGAGGGGGATAGCTGTTAGGTGGAATCTGTTTTGTTCTTGTTTTGTTCTCCTTGGGAGAATTTGTTTATCTCTTGTTGAAAACTTTCAATAAAAATAAAGTGGAAAAAAAAACATTATTTGTAAAGTGACTACCCCAAAACTTTGATGGGCTTGGATTAACCCATCATGTAACAACAAAGGAACCACCGATAACCTTGGGAAAGGGGTGGAGTCTGATAGCCCCTAAGCCGATGAGAATTTTCGGACAATTGTTACAAGCATACTACCAATACAGAAGCCAGAGGAGAACTCTGGATGAATTCCATGTCACCTCAAGTGGTGGCGCTATCAGTAATTCACATGATCACTTTGTTTGAGGAAGCTATGTACTTTGAAGGAGCCTCCCATACCTGAACTATGGCAGTGCTGTGTGGGCATTTACAGATATTAATGGCACTGCAGTGGCCCCAACTACATGAGTTTCAGGCCCTACTTGTTAGACAATCCTGGCTAGGCCTCTGCTCCTCCTATAACTTGTAAAGTGCTGTGTTGCTTCTTGAAGCTAGGTTCACCCTCAATATGTACTGTGATGACTCATGAGATCTCGTCCCTTTTTCCCAAGGAGGAGCCCAACCTGTGAGGCTAGGTAGGTGAGCCCGCTCCACAACAACCTCCCTTGGGGTCAAGGCTAGTTGGACCTCACCGAGTGAGACTCCCCCTTTGGGGGAGGAACTCCATGAGGAACTCCCTGATGCCCTCCATGTGATGGCCTATAGTGAACTATCCAATACACCCAAGCATTATAAGTTCCATGACTGGAGTGAAGATAAAGTGAACATTTGCCGTCCTCAAAAAGAAGGTGAAACTGTCCCTTTATATCAAAATCTTCAATGGACTGTGCCGACTTGGTTGAAAAGTAATGACATGGCAGAGAGATGGAGAATGAGAGCAGAAGGCAGAGAGAGACAGGAGAAGCCCCCCTGTGCGTCAGTCACCTGGAGGAGGCAGAGGTGATGTAGACCGCGGAGCCTGCGAAATTCAGGTCAGCGCGAAGCTGGAGCGAGGAACGCTGGAATCCCAGCGTGTGCGAGGAGCAGAAAGCAGCAGGGAAGGTTGGACCGCAAAGCTCAGTGGTGGCGTGACCACAGAGAACTTGTGGTAGGCAGGTCGCCCTCTCAACTACGCCAACACCATCTCAGGGAGAAAGCAACTCCCGAACTGGTTACCAATAGTGGTATTGCGAGGGAGAGCGGCACACGTACAAAGCTGACGACGCAGAAAGTGAAGCAAGAAGCAAACCGCAGGAAGAAGCAAGTTTCCACTACACGCAGGCACCAGAGACGCTCCCCTACAACACAGAAGGTAAGGGAGAACAGGAATATTGGGAAGCCAAAGGGGACTCGTTATAGACTTTGAGAAACTCATCCCAGAACCGATAATGAAAGTTTGGAACGCAAGTGAATAACTTTGAACTGTGTTATTGTGATAAAGGGAAGCTTAGAGAACACAGAGAGCAAGAGTTGTCGAATTGGATTACTACTACCCTGGGAAAAGGGGAAAATCACCCTACATCCAAGACACAAGGAGGAGAGAGAGAGAGAGAGAGAGAGAGAGAGAGAGAGAGAGAGAGAGAGAGAGAGAGAGAGAGAGAGAGAGAGAGAGAGAGAGAGAGAGAGAGAGAGAGAGAGAGAGAGAGAGAGAGAGAGAGAGAGAGAGAGAGAGAGAGAGAGAGAGAGAGAGAGAGAGAGAGAGAGAGAGAGAGAGAGAGAGAGAGAGAGAGAGAGAGAGAGAGAGAGAGAGAGAGAGAGAGAGAGAGAGAGAGAGAGACCCACCCACCCACAGACAGACCCACCCACAGACAGACCCACAGACCCCAAGGATACACCTCATACAAGAAAGAGTGCCACAGGAAAAGGTGAACTATTACCATTTGGATAACGAAAGGTCAGATAAAGCGGCACTATACAACAACCTATAGAGTCCTCTAAGAAAGGGAGGAGGAGTCTCAAAAGAGCAAGAAAAATCCCAAGGATAAAAGAGGAGAGAAAGACTGCCAATCCCCTAAGGGAATTGCAGAGGTTAATATAAAGGCTAACGAAAGACTATTTACAAATTGTATATTGAGCAGAACATTAAAATAAGAGAACACCAGTAAAACAGCGCAGCTACCAGGAGAATGAAGTAATTCTCCTGGCCTTAGTTAACTATAATAGAGTTAGGGTCAGTTAGATTTGTTTTGGACAGCGGTCTAATTCCTTTCGACATTTATTGACAACTGACAAGCACCTTTGTTAGTAAAGTAGGTAGGGAACACCCCATAGCGTTAGGGAAAGCTAGGTCTTCTATTTTTATTCTTTAATAAACATATGGTCAAAATGTCCTCGGAGTGTCCATGTCCTTCTTGTGACAAGCACAATACGCTAATCTATATTAATAAAAGTAAACATGTCTTTGGGGGATTGCGGCTTGGCGAAGCATTGTTTCTGGAAACGTCCAAAAATACTGTATTCATTTGTACAAATGGTACAAAAGACCGAAAAAGGCCTGTACCACTCGTACGAATGGACGGGCAAGGGCAAAGTCTGAAATGTTCAGGGGAGAGAACACCAAAAGTTATTTTGGAAAAATAACTTTCGGTCTTTTCTCCCCCGAACATTTCAGCTACGGTCTTCCAACCCCAATCTGTTGTTTCTTATACAATTCCACACTGTTTCACCAATCTGCAACAAATGTTGCATAGTTATCTGTTAGGACCTTCTGGACATTACTGGCAGCTACATGACATTTGGATATCCCATCCCTTTTCCCCAGATTTCAGCACCTTCACACATGAGACGGTCGCCTGAAATCGACAAAAAACACATTTCGAGGCCCTAGGATACACGGTTTCAGAGATGTCTGTACCGCAATACACCTCATCAAACTGCATCATGCCAGGGTGAGGCGACAGGTGGGAAGAGAGCACAAAAGGTCCCAGTATGCAGCAGCACACCAACTCTCGCCCTCCCCCAATGCCTGCTCCGGGGTATGTCAGCGAGCCGCACGTGCCCATTCTCAGTGCAGTTTACTTCAGGGTGCAAAGAACATCAAGTGAATTGGAACAGCGACCTACAGGATCATTGATGTTCAACAATTGATGAGTGTTATGTCTGTCTGCAGAACCGGTTCGCCGAGCGGGTACTTTTACTAGTAATAATAATATAAATAACTGCAGTAAACTTTGATACTTGGCTGTGAGACACAACTGGGTCAGAAGCTGTAGAATGGTGTTTCTACGTCTCATTTCAAAGAACAAAGGCCCTCAGTCCGAGTCTGGCGCTAAGTGGTAAAAGTGGCAGTAAATCCACTACCCCCACTTCGCCAAATTACAACAAACAGAAAATCAGCGCTAATTCCACTGGCGGAATTAGTTCCAACGGAAATTCCTCCAAACAGTGGTGGAATTAGCCCCAGTGG
Organism: Ambystoma mexicanum; assembly: GCF_040938575.1. Classification (NCBI taxonomy): domain Eukaryota; kingdom Metazoa; phylum Chordata; class Amphibia; order Caudata; family Ambystomatidae; genus Ambystoma; species Ambystoma mexicanum. The sequence goes on from NC_090929.1 coordinate 353,048,499, forward strand.
TAAATCTGCCAGCAGAATTACCAACAAAAAAACAAATAGAAAATCTGCCACAAGTAGAAATGCAGCAGAAATACCAGTGGAATTACCTCCAGCTGAAATTTGAAGGTAAAAACATCCAGGTGATGGGAATCAAAGCACAGGAGCCAACAATAGCCTCCAAAAGTGTATTTATTTCCCACACCCGCCCAAAAACACTTCCAAGCAACATGCAGCCACAACCATGCCTGAACTATGGCATCCATAACCTGCTACTGTTCATTGAGCTTTAGCAGCATGCAAAGATACTGCATGGAAGGATACAGGCAGCACAAAGACAGAGGAGACGTCTGTTACACAGGCTGTCCATACCATGTATCCATGTACTGACTGATGGACAATTGGTCTTGTTGTATCACTTGGACAGGAACACCATAGCAGACCTGCTGACCCTGATAGAGGCAGATCTCTGGAGCGCTCTGCACATCAGAACTGCCATCCCACCCCTGCTGAAATTTGTGTCCATCCTCCACTTCTCTGCCAAAGGCGCATTCCAGCAGGCTGTTGGGACGCTGCATGGCATGGATCTGCCAACCTTCTAAAAAGTGCTGGAGCACTTGTTGGATGGGTTCATGAGGCATGCCCATCAACACATCCTGCTGCCTTTCACCCAGGCCCAGGTGCATGCAGCAAAGGCACAATTCTATGCCATTGTCCATTTCCCTAATGTCATAGCAGCACTCTGCTTTACATATGTGGCACTGGGGCCCCGCCAGGCATTGGAGGCTGGATACCGGATTCATAAACAGTAACATTCCATGAACATCCAGTTGACCTGTGATGAGGATCTCACCATCAGCCACTGCTGAACACGATTCCCATGTTCCACACATAATGCAAGGGTCCTGAGGAACAGCACCCTCCTGCTATATGGACACACACTGAGAACTGTGTACCTGGCTCAATTGGTAAGTATGAAATGTGACGATGATGTAGAACAGAGGCAAATATGGAGACGGGCATGAGATCCAATATGAGGAAACTACAAGTCCCATAATCCATATACCATGTAGCACTAAATAGCCTATGGTTCGTAATCCGACTAACTCTGGCCTCAGAGACACCTGAAAACATACTGCAGTCTTCTGCCTGTTGCCACTACAACCCCTCCACCCCCGTGCAGTACAGGGCGTCACGCCCTACACACACATGAACACATAAAGGCAACCAACAAAATAGTGATTGAAATGAGCATTCAGAAGCAATACAGTAATGGTGAAGACTCTCCTTCCTACCTGTTGTAGGTGACTCAGGCTATCCGGTGGTACTGTGGTTGTTGAGACCAGTAAGAAACCTTGGTACACGGCAGGAGACAGCCTACAGTGAGTCATACAAGAGGATCAGGACATGCATAGAACGCACGTTTGGACCACTAAAGGAAAAGTTCAGGTTCCTTCACCAGACAGGTGGGGCACTAATGTACACCCCTGCAAAAGTGGATAAGATTGTCGAAACTTACACTATGCTACACAACATGTTTATACGGCGGAATATACCCATGCCTCCAGATGAGGACATTACACACTCTGACTCAGATGATGATGAAGATGATGCAGGTGACGACAGGGCACCTCACGATAGACGTGAGGAATTGAGAGAGGAACATATTGTCCAGCAGGACATTATGGACAACTAGTTCTGAAAGCTCATTTTAACACCTGTCACTGTACATTTAACTTATTAACAAATAAGGGGTGCCCCTGTGGACAGCCGCGGTAGGGGTCAAATATAATCACAAAAAATATATATAGTCCACGCTGTGAATAGAGTAATTCATTCTTCAATATATAATTATTTTCATAAAGGGCATGTATCAACCATGATATCACATCTGGTATCCTTAACCTCTGAGAACACAGTCACGTAAAATTTCAAACTGAGGTAGTAATTCTGAAAACATCTTTTATTATTTACACAAGTTCAGAGTGTTAAAAATTCCCCAAAAAATTTAAAATGACACATTACAAAAAAGCATATAGAAGAAAAGATAATCAAAGAAGGCCAATTAATTAGTGCAATGAATTAATTGGAAAGAAAACAAATCTTCAGTTAATTCATCAACTTATACGATCCATAGAGGTGTGACTAAAGACATCAAAAAATGTTTGTAATCCATCTATTGCACTGTGAGGGTGATGGCCCTGAGCACAGTGTTGTTATTCGATGACATAGACTCAGCCAGCTCACTTAGCCTCTGCCCAACCATGAGGAGAGCTGCTGTGCCGTCACCAATGCGCCTGATCTGCCTTTCCAATGAGCTGGCCACCCACCTCAGTGCACTCTTCATGGCCTGTGAACTGCCCAGTTGCTCCTATGCAATGTGCTCCATGCGGGCCTCAGTGGTATTTAGGCTCTCTCAAATCAAGTTTTGGGTGACCTGAGATACTGGGGAAGATGTGCTGGAGCTCTGCTCCCTCCCTGATGGCCCTGCAACATGCACAGGTGTGCCATTCCCTTAATTGCCACTGTCAGACTCCTCCTTGCATTGCCACAGCAGGGCCCATCTACTTGATACAGGAGAGAAGGTGTGTTGGGGAAAGGAGACAGGAGGGGAATGGGAGAGGAGTCTGGCTGATTGAGTCCCCCGCTCTAAGTGACAGCAGCCCCTGTGATGTTGTCCGTGCCAGGTGCAGGCTAGGCCAAAGTGGTGGTTGCAGTGGGCGCTATGGTGGTGATGGCGACGGCCACTTGCTGGCCAGTACTAGTTGTGGCTGTGGTGTCCCCATGTGTGCCACTAGTGTCTGGGGGGATGTTGGTGGTGGTGGTCCATCCCAAGGACTAAGTGGATTGTCCCGTGGCCGTCGACGGCAAGGATAGCGTTGTAGATTAATTTGATGGTGTCCTCTGAGGAGCAGATCCCTGCCCTGTATCCTTTAAAGTGTGGCCTGCAGATATACTCAACCCCTCTTATCCTGCTTGGCTGCCTTGAGTGCCTGGTGGGAGGGATGTGAGATGCTGTCAATTCACTTTTATGTTACTGTGCTGTCTATTTGATGCATTTGTCCTCATTGCCAGATGCTGCATGTCATCCATTTGGTATTGTGTGTTGCTGTCACACATTGGCTGTTTGAGAGTGGCAACCTGCCCTGCATGCACATTTGCCATGCTGCTATGGTATGACATGAGACTTGCCGTTTGCATGTCATGTATAGGTGGACCTGTGAAATTGCTGATTTGGGATTTATGCTGGCATTTGTCCACAGAATGCCAACAATGTGTATGACCATGGCCTAAGTCCACCACTGTTTGCTGGGGCCACAGGTTTGAGGTGCACATTGTGCATGTGCTTTGGTCACTACAGTATGTGTGTTCCCGTAGTGGTTGGATTCAAATTTGATCAGTAGGTTGAACTTTTACTCGCCATGGTCTGCTGGTGTTTCTGCACTCAACTCAGTTGCCAACTCAGTTGCACCTACGCCCTCCAGGCCTTCAATAGGGAGGATGGAGCTTACTGTCTCCTCCCAAGGTGTGAGCTTTGGGTGTTGAACAGTGCCACTACCTGTGGCTGCTGTCTCCCGGTGGTGTTTACCCTGGCCTTCAGGTTGTTCCACTTTTTAATGATGTCATCAATGTTTCTGGATCCCCACTGCCACCACCTTGTCCTGCACTGCTCTTCAGATGGCAAACTTCCTCTGGTGTGTGCATACAGCTACTCTGAGTAGGCTACTTACGAATGGATTGTGTCCTCCCACGTATTCCTTATCTTTGATATTTTCTAATATCCAGCTTGCTGCCCTGGAAAAAATGTTTGCCCAGTTGGGGGCGCTGCGCGTCGATGCCTGTCAAAGTCGATGTCCCTCGGAGGCCTCAGTCCCCACGTCAGTTGCTCGGTTCTGTGTATTCATCGAATTTCTTCGACTTCCTGTGAAATTTCTTCTAGTCATTGATGAGATGGCCTCCTCATTGGGGTATCCCTACAAAATATCCACACCAAAAATATCACCATACATATGGCCGTTTGTCTCGCCATAGGCAATATTTTTGGGGGGCATATTTTGTGGGAGCGGGGGTGTCCCCTGTACATTTTAAAATAATGCAGGGGTTGCGGGGGTGTCCCCTGCAGGGTCCATGGGTCAATATTGCCGCAAAAAGATGGGGATATTTTTGTATCGCAATATTTTTGCGGGGATATTAACACATGGAACCCTCATCGGCTCCATCTACGCCTCGCCTGGTTTTAAAAACTGCAACGACTGCAGGGTAAGATGTCCATGACGGATCCACACAGGGTCTGTCAGTGGTGCTTAGGGGCAGAGCATCCATGTTTTGAATGAGACAAATGTCTGTCGATGACGGCCAAGGCCGTGAGGGAGCGCAGAGGGAAATTGGAGAGAGGTAATCCTCAGAAATCCATTACCCCATTCAAACGCAAATCATCCAACGAGTCGAGGCCTTCATCTTCTCGTCATAAAAAACACTCCTGATCACGTTCTCGAAGTGGATCACATGATTCCGCGACTTAGAGGCATGCAAGAAAAGGTGCCATAGCTCGCCGTCCACTTCTTCATCTTGTTCACCCGAGAGGGTCGTTTGCCCCTTGAAACACAGTACCCCGGCTGAGTGGGAGGAATTCAGAAAAATTATGTTAAAGGTGTTTGAGAACGCGGCCTTGCCCCCCCTCGAAGACACCTAGTGCCGATACCCCAGACGAAACACCTGGGAAGAACAGGAGCTGTGAGTCCTCGACCTCGGCTGTGGGAACTCCTTGAGAGCGTGCTAAACCCTCGAGTCGAGAGAAAGCCTTCATGACGCACAAGAGGTCGTCGCTATCGACCCATATGGCAGACCCGAAGACTGCTTCGTCGACGCCCTCGGCACCCTCATCGAAGGAGAAGCCATTGACGCCTCCCATGTCGACCTCAACATTGTACACAACAGTATCTTCGATGTTTTCCTCAAAGACGTCGACATTGGTGTCGATACCATCGTCGACTTCAGAGAAGTCGAAGCCATTGACAATTTTGTCGAAGCCGTTGACGTCCTCATCGACTATTTCAGCTGCAAATATGCCGTCTATAGCGCCTTCTTCCACCTTTGAGAAGATTTACACACCTCAACCTCGCTCAGACTATTTCAAAACCCTCTCCTCAATCTATGAGGATGCAGAATCATCTGAGGAGGAAAGACCTTTTGGACTTGAATATGGGACACTTTCTGTTCCAGAAGGACTTGTGTCAGAAGAATCCCGAATGAAAAATCTGCAGGACTCTCTGCATGAGGCAAGTGGTATTGGCACTTCCCCCTGAAGTTGAATTCGGTAGAGCTGATCCAGGAAATCATGCTGCTGAAGGCAGTTATAAACAGTTTATGACTAGAGTGATGGAGTACATGGGATGGTCTAAACCCATGCCTGTTTTTGAGCAGGATGATTTAACTGACATACTCGACAAGGGGACCACAGGAAGACCCTATTGTACCATTTCACAAAGTTCTACACAAGACGGTATCTTCAACTGGGAAACACCGGAGGTTGTCCCAGCAGTTAACAAAAAGTTTACAGCTAAATATAGAGCATCTGCTTCAGACCCTCTATATCTTTCAAAGCATCCAACACCAGAAAGCCTGGTAGTACAGGCTGCAACCTCGTCTGGCAAACAAAATTCCTATCCCACAATCCTGCAAGATAGGGATGACAAAAAATATGATGCCATGGCCAAGAAGGTTTTCGTGGCCGGTAGTATGGCGTTAAAGTCTGCTAATGCCACATGCAGGCTGGCGAGGTTTCCCCACATCCTTAGGGGCTGCGTTTCAATGGCGGCTGACCACATCCCCGAAGGGGAGGAACAGGACGGTTTCTTGAACCTTATCAAGGTTGGAAAGGACGCTATGTGCGAATCCCTCCAGACCGGTCTTGACTCTGTTGACAGCATCAGCAGAGCCATGGTGGCTACTACGGTAATAAGCAGATTTGCGTGGTTGCGGAAGTCAGCATTTGCCCCAGACGTACAGTCCAGAATTCTCAACATGCCCTTTGATGGCACACATCTATTTGGGAGTAAAGCTGATGAGAGTTTGGAGAAGCTGCAAATTTCCAAGGCGGCAGCCAAATCCCTTAAAGTTGCGATAAGGCAAACTCCAAAAAAAACCAGGGGTGCGCCCTGGAGGGGTAGGACATTTCGCTATTATTCCTCATTCGGAAAAGGCAGAGGACCAGCTCAAAGAGGTCAACGACGATTCCCCCGTGGTGGACAGAGTAGAGGGACTAAGACCGCAACAGCAGGGGCTGCTTTACCCTTAGCCTCTGCGTCAGCCGGCCCAAAACCTCTCTGAGGTCTTTCATCACAAAACAGCAGTAGGGGGCAGGTTGACACAGCATCTGACAGAATGGCAGGCTATTACTTCAGTTGCTTGGGCATTGGAGACAGTTGCCCAAGGTTACTGTCTGCCTTTCCTACAAACACCTCAGAATCATCCACCGGGGAACAACTCTTTGAAGGTTCGGGATCTGCTCGTTATGTAGGAGATTTTAACCCTGCTAGAGAAAGGTGCTATAGAACCAGTACTTGCAGCAGTGAGGAACAAGGATTGGTACTCCCCATATTTTCTCATTCCGAAAAAGTATGGAGAATTGAGACCCATCTTGGATTTAAGAGACTTGAACAAGTTCCTCAGGAAGGACAAGTTCAAGATGGTAACCCTTTCTCAGATCCTTCAGGCCCTCCAACTTCAGACTTGGTTGGTATCATTGGACCTTCAGGACGCTTACTTTCATGTGCCAATCCATCACAAGCACAGAAAGTACCGGAGGTTCGCTGTTGGCAACTGTCACTATCAGTTTCGGCTTCTGCCATTTGGGCTAACCTTTGCCTGAGGGTTTATGGTGGTGGTGGCAGCGAGTCTCAGGAGAGGGGGGGATTCACGTCTACCTCTACCTAGACGATAGGTTGAACAGGGCCAATTCCCCGGAACAAGCCCGAGATCATCTAAATTATGTCTGCCCTGCCTCCACAGGCTGGGCTTCTCCCTCAACTTCAAGAAGTCCCACATGATACCATCACAAAGACTCCAATTTAACGGAGCAGTCCGGGATACATCCCTGGTAAAAGCCTCTCTACCAGAGGTGAGGGCTCAAGACATTCTGCAGATGGTGACAAAATTCCTAAAGGCCCAACATCTTCCGGCCTTTGTTCTTCTGAGGTTGCTCGGCCTGAAGGCATCCTGCATTTTTATGGTGCCAGAGGCTCACCTGAATGAGATCTCTCCAGTGGGCTCTCAGGACTCAGTGGTCACAATTATCAGGAAGGATGTCCGATCTCCTACAAAACCCACACAGTCTCTCACTGGAAAAAATCTTGAAAGGAGAACCTTTTTGGCAACCATGGCCGGAGGTAACAGTAGTGACGGACGCCTCACTCACGGGGTGGGGAGCCTATACAAACGATTTGACCATCAGCGGTTGTTGGTCTCCATTGGAGTGCAACTACATATCAACCTTTTAGAGCTGAGGGCAATCAGACTAGCGCTGAAGGCCTTCCTGCCATCTGTATGGGGAAAGAATGTCCTGATAATGACGGACAACACAGTGGCCATGTACTACCTCAACAAGAAAGGAGGTGTAGGGTCACTACCACTGTGCAGAGAGGCAATGCAGCTCTGGTTCTGGGCAATACAAGAAGGAATCTATCTGTCGGCAGTTCATCTAGTCGGAAAGAAGAACACGGCGGCGGACGCTCTGAACAGGCAGAGCACAGTCTTTCACGAGAGAGAGAGAGAGAGAGAGAGAGAGATTATATATATCGGGTTCTCTCTCCGGATTTCAGGAATCGCAGCCTGCAGGCATGGCTTCTGAGAGGCTGAGACAAAGATTGGGTCCTCCAGGATGACGTAATGGAGGTTTTGCTTTCGGCCAGAAGGCCAACAACCAAATCTTTAAACTGCTGCCGTTGGAATAAGTTCTGCAGCTGGTGTAGAGATAAGAATGTTGACCCTTTTTCATGCAATACTCCAATGGTGTTCTTTTCTATTGCACTTAGCAAATCTGGGCCTCAAGATTGGTACGATCAAAGGCTACCTAGCAGCGCTTTCCATCTTCAAGCGCACTGCTGAGGAAGTCTTCTACTTTAAAATACCTCTGGTAATACAATTCTTGAAGGGGTTAACTAATGTTTATCCCCCAACTCCTTTTCAAGTCCCTCTGTGGGCTCTAAATGTAGTCCTAAACCTTTTAATGGGTACTCCCTTTGAGCCTCTTCATTCATGCCCATTAAGACTTCTTACCCTCAAAACAGTCTTTTTAGTGGCAATAACATCTGCCCGAAGGGTGAGTGAGCTAGGGGCTTTATCCTCTAAACATCCTCACACTGTTTTCCACAAGGACAGAGTGATATTAAAGGTGAAGCCTAACTTCCTCCCCAAGTTGGTTTCTGAATTTCACATCACTCAGCAAATAACCTTGCCATCTTTTTACCCTCCTCCAGGAAGAAAGGCTGCACAGACTCGATCCAAAGTGTGCTTTGAATTTTTACTTTAGCAGATTTGCTAAACTGAGACAAACTGACCAATTGTTTGTGGTTTACACGGGTCATAAGTTGTGGCTAGCCATCACTAAAAAAAACACCTATAGATGGATTATTTTGACAATTGCAGAATGTTACAAATTGGCCGGTAAAGATCCTTCAGAACATATAAGGGCTCATTCGACAAGGGGTGTCGCAGCTTCGTCAGCTCTTCAAAGAGGAGTTCCAATAAAGGATATTTGTGCAGCTGCCACATGGTCGTCTGCACACACCTTTACAAAATACTATAGTCTGGATTCCTCCACTAGCCAAGAATCTAACTTTGGAAAGGCAGTACTACACTCTGTGCATAATTAATGACTTAAATGTTACTCCCTCCTCCTGATTATATTACTGCTTTGGGAGTATATCAAAGATAAGGAATACATGGAGGACACAATCCATTCGAAGAACAAGTTACTTACCCATGGTAACGTTCTTTGGACTGGATGTTCCTCCCACGTATTCCTTATAGCCCCTCCCATCCTTCTCCGCAGTAAAACTTCCCTTGTGGTTACAGTCTGCGCTTCCTCAAGGGTAGTAACCGTCCAACTCAGGACAGTGCTTCGCTCTTCAAAACGGAACTGAGCAACGTACGCTGCGTGCGCTACTTATACCTGTGAAGACGTTGACAACGGGATGGCACCCCCTACTGTGAATTATTTTTTTTCCGAGGCAGCAAGCTGGATATCAGGAAATATCAAAGATAAGGAATAGGTGGCTGGAACATCCAGTCGAAAGAACGTTACTATGGGAAAGTAACTTGTTCATCTCCTCTGTCAGTACGGTCACCTCTGCCTCTATAAACTTGGGCTTCTTGGGACTTTGCTCTTTCTCACTTCCACAAGCAAGTTCCACAGTGTTTGACCCTCAGATGGCTGCTGGAAATGGGTGATTTTGAACGAATTGAGTTTTTAAAGATGTCCACCATGCAGCTACCCACGTCAATCATGATGCTATTTCCGCCAATATTTGGCAGAGTTACCAATTGGGAATTCCGCCAGATATTGGTGGAATTCATTCGGTAGTGGATTTTGGCAGTTATTCCGCCAGGCATAATTACGATCCAGCCGATGTTTGATGTGCTTACCCATCCACTTGTAATGTGGCAGTAATTCCACCGGGATCATTGGCGGTAACAGTAATTGCACTCGGCAGATTTACTGTAATTTGTCCCGCCGTACTCTGAATGAGGGCCAAAGGGATTTTTCTCCACATTAACCGGAGAGGATACAAGAGAGAGAATGTATGATATGATATGAAATGGCATTTATAACGCGACTATACACAAGTGTTTCAAGGCGCGATGAGGCAAGGGGTAGGGGGGGCAGAGGAAAGACAGACAACAACGCTACTAGGCCAAGTGTCATTCAGATTGCACAAGTGCATGGGAAGGGTGAAAGTGCAGTACATGGGATAATAGAATAAATAACAATAAGTAAAAGTACTGCCAGCAGGTGGCAAGTGCAAGGGTAAGTGCAGACATTAGGTGTCAGGTGCTGGTAGTGAGACTGTAGGGATACAGAAAACAGTCCCCAAGTGTGGGGTTGCCAGGAAGGCAGTGCAGGTGTGCGACTGGTGGGGGAGGGGACCTGGGCCCGAGATCAGAGGGTGGCTAGGTAACCAGTGCAGTTTCATTTTCAGCCAAGTCAGCAGGAGAGAGGAGGAGAAAAAGGAGAGGCAAAGAGAAAGGTTTTGAGGTGCTTCCGGAACCGTAGATGGTTCTCCTCAAGTTTCAGGGGGGCAGGGAGGCTGTTCCAGAGGGAGGCCCCAGCCGAAGAAAGAGCTCTACCACCAACTTGTTGCTTGGAGAAGCGACTGACCCTGAGGGAGTTGGAGGTGGATGAGCGAAGAGCTCGAGAAGGAAGATATCTAGGAAGAAATAGTTGAAGGTATAGAGGCCCCAGAAGGCCTTGTGGACAATGCAGAGGGTTTTGAATAATCCTTGCATCCACTGGGAGCCAATGCAGAGATTTCAGTCCTGGAGAGATACAGTCCGTGGCCTTGAGGCCAAGGACAAGTCTCGCAGTCCTGTTCTGAATGAGTTGCAGAGGGCGGAGAGTAGAAGCAGGCAGATTTAGAAAGGTTGTTGCAATAGTCCAGCCTAGAGAGAACCAGAGCTTGGGAGACAGTGAGCTTCTGGGGGAAGGAGAGGAAAGGAAGAATACCTCTGAGGAGGTGCAGCTGGTAGGGTGACTTCTTAGAGATGTCAGAGATGTGAGGAGAGAAGGAGAGTGTGGAGTCGAAGATGACCCTGAGGTTTTTACCCTCACAGGTGGGAGCTTGAAGAGGTTCAAGTGAGACCGGCCAGAGAGTTACAGGAAAGGAGGGAGTGGGTGTGCCGATGAGGAGAATCTCGGTTTTACTGGCATTAATGTAGAGCTCATTGGCGGCACACCACTCCTGGATGGCAGACAGACAGTCAGAGATGAGAGAGGGAGAAGAGCTGGCTGAGGGTAGCCTGAAAATGAGCTGAGTGTCATCCGCATAGCACTGGAAGTTGGGGCAGAGCATGGCAATGCGGTGGGCAAGAAGTGCCAGGTATTGGTTGAACAGCCAGGGAGAGAGGTTAGACCCCTGGGCAACACCACAGGTAGAGATAAAGGAGAAGAAAGGACCCAAGTTGAACCTGGGAGGGTCGATCAGAGAGGAATGAAGTCAGCCACGCCAGTGCCTGACCGGTGATCCCCAGGTTATCACGCAGACGGTTGATCAGAATGGCATGGTTGACCGTGTCAAAGGCAGAGGAGAGGTCAAGTAAGATGAGGACACAGGGGGTGTTGGAATCAAGGTTGGAGAGCAGGTCTTCATGGATGTTCAGGAGAGCAGTTTCTGTGCTTCTGTCGGCTCTGAAGCCAGATTGATGATCATGGAGACAACCAACAGATTCAGTGTGAAGATTGAGCAGGGAAATTGGCAGCTTTTCCAAGAGTTTGCCCAGGAAAGGAGTGATGGAGATTGGCCGATAGTTAGCCGGGCAGGACGGGTCGGCAGAGGGTTTCTTAAGAAGAGGGTGCACAAGGGAGTGCTTCAGGGGGTAAGGGAAGACTCCAGTGGTGAAGGAGTGGTTGCAGAAGTTGGCCAGGGCAAGAGCCAGGGAGTCGATGGGGTCCTTGATGGTTTTGGAGGAATTGGGGTGAACCTGTTTTGACGAGACGTTCATAGATCGGACTTGTCTAGAAACCTCGTCTGGGGAGAACAGGGGAAAGGCAGAGAAGGAGGGAGGAGAGGTGGCAGAGGAAGGGCCAGAGGAAGAACAGGGAGTGGAGGGAGGGAGGGGGGAGGAGGAGAGAATGGACATGATGTCCTGAGTTTTCGAGATGAAATGAGAAGCCTGTGCTGTGCAGAGGGCCTGGGAAGGGACAGGAGAGGTAGAGACTGCGGCATGATTGGCCAGTTCCTTGCAGATTTGAAAGAGTTCAGCCGAGTTGCTAGATGCCGCAGAGACGCATGCTTGAGTGTGAGCTCTCTTCTTGGTGAGGACAGAGAGACAGCATTGCCTTTGGAGCAGGCGGCAGGCTAGTTTGTCAGAGGATGTACATGAAGCACACCATTTCCTCTCAGCCACCCTGCATGTGCGTTTAAGGGTGACGAGGTGTGAGTCGTACGAGGGGTTGCACTTGGCTTTGGGCGGATCCTCATGACAGGGGCAAGAACATCAAGAGTATCAGATATAGCAGAGTGGAGCATGGCAAGGGCTGTGTCAGGGTGTGAGTCAGCCAAAGGGGGAAAAGGGGTTGAGAAAGTGGCGGCAAAAGCCTCAACTGACCTGCGCTTCATGGGTCGAATGACTGAGAAGGTGGGCGACAGTGATGGAGCTGGCTTGGCCTGAGGGCTAGACAGGGGGAGCAGGGAGGAAAGGAGAAAGTGATCACTCCAGGAGAGAGGAGTGGTGAGAGGGATGGAAAGGGGAAGGTCTGAAGAGATCAGAACATCCAAAGTGTGCCCTGAAGACTGAGTCAGCCAGAGGGGAGAATAGAGAGTGAGAGAGTCGCAAAGGTCGCGAATGAGTCCAGAGGAAGGACAAGAAGCATCCAGGTGGATGTTGAAGTCTCCAAGAAGGAGGAGTTGAGTGATTGAGACCAGGAGTGAAGATGAGAGGTCTGCCTACTCAGAGAGGAAGGAGGAGATCTGACCAGGTAACCGATAGATAGTAGCCACAGTAAGGGAATGGCAAGAAGAGTGTGAGAGCCTGCAGATGAGGCATTTGAAAGAGGAGTAGGCCTGCGTAGGAATGACAGAGGCAGGAATCCACTCGGGACAGATCAGGGCTACACCCCCTGCGGAACGGTTGGACCTGGGCGCGGAGAGGATCTTGTAGCCGTCGGGGAGGAGTGTGTCAAAGCTTGTGACAGAGCTGGCCGTGAAACATGTCTCGGTGAGACCATGGACATCAAGGTCAAGTTCCTCAAGAAGGTGCCAGATGTCGGAGGAGTGTTTGACAGCTGAGCGAGAGTTAATAGTTGCAATATGGAGAAGGTTGCTGTCCTTGAAAGACTTCCGGGAGGGGTACAAATCAGGGGTATGCCCTGCGGAGGTGTGGAAGAAGCCCAAAGGGGGCAGAAAGGGAAGGAGGAGAGGGCAAGGTAGCTAAGGAGGAGACAGCATGGGGAGGCGAGGAAGCCATGGAGGGGGGCGAGGGGACAGCAGGAAAAGAAAGGAAATTGATGGGGCGCGGGAAGTGGCTGTCGAAGAGGAGATGGTTGGCCTGAGGGACTTGAACCAAAACGGTACCATTCACATTAACATTAATGATGACCTTAGAGGAGTGGAAGGAGGATAGGAGGACCTCTCACCGGGTGCCACCATTAATGGGAGAGGAGGAGAAAGGAGAGAGCACAGAGACCATATTTAGGGTCCATAGGTATGGCGAGGGAACGACAAAGAGGATGTTTGTGAAAGTTTGCCTGGAGGAGGCACTGATATAGGTGTCAGCGATAGGGCGGCCTGGGTTGGAGACCATGATGCCCTATTTAAACCTCTTCCTACCAGATTTAGTGAGGAGAGCAGGATAGTCAATAGAGAAGCAGTTGGAGTAAATAGGAGAGACAGAGAGCACCGTATAGTAGGTAGAGAGAGGAGAGAAGAGGAAGGGCGAGCGAAGGGGAGAACACTAGGGAAGGACACAGAGAAGGGTGCAAGCAGATGAGACAGAGAGAGGAGGTGAGACCAGTTGAATAACAAGACGACAGACAGTCAGATTTAAAAGACTATCGCAATGTAATTTTAAAACAGGAGAAAACACACATAAGTTTGAGAGTCCTGAATGCAGGTGGAAAAGGCCTAGCTTTCACAATGCAATTTTAAACACTTTCCAATGCAATTTAAGCCAGATAGTGTAGCTATCACCATTGTATGTTTTGTAAAGATATTGAGGTTCTCTGCCTGTTTGCTTCTTCCTCCAAGTCTTTAAGGTTTTGGCTGTTTGTCCTCTATGCATGCTCTGACATAGTTGTGCACTGATTATGGCTGATTTTGTATGGTGTCTCCTAGGATAAAGATGGAACAGCTCATGGCAATAACACAAGAGGAGACTGACAACCTACACAGAAGAGATGTGGCATGTAAGTCCAACGGCATTAGGCAAATTATTGTATTATATCAGGCACTGCTCTTTCATTAATCATGGTTTAATAAATAGATCTTGTTCTCTTATCTTTCATTGTTGCATATTTACATGAAGCAAAATATTATGTATTAGGGATCTAAATTTGTGACCGCAAATGATGATTTTATACCTTTTGTAAGGACTTGACCATGTTGGGTGGTGCGATAGTTATCGTGTTATGGAATACACCAAGTCTAGTGGGAATAAAGTGACAGAAAAATACATTCCTTAATAAGAAGCTGTTAAAGCTTTAATGTTAATAATGTATATTTTTTCTTCTTTAATGACATTGAGAGGCTTCTCTTGTTGTACACCCAAGTTTCAAACAGCCATACAAATCCACAAACTCAACTAATAAGAATCGCTCACTAGTAGTTCTCACCACTTCCAGAGGAAACAAATTGCAGGGAGCAAATTATCCATTCACACCAACACAGTGTTAACCTGTAATAAGAATAATTCCATTAATCTCACCAGTCCCCACCACTAATATAGTAAATGCTGCCTCCATTCATTCACCCATTCTTTACCTGTGTTTCTGCGAGCAGAAGATGAGGCATCTGGCGAGCCAGTCTGGTGCCCCATCCTTGCTCTAATTAAATTGTGCCTCAATGAAACCACGTGATCAGGAGAACCCTCCCTACACTGTGGTATGTAGGCGGACATATTAGAATGGTAATCGCATCACATAATTATAAATTATTTGTGTTATAAGCTGATCATTCCATGGTGACTGTCATAAATCAACAGGATATATTACTAGTATGTCTCCCGTAATTAAAGCTGTACCATTGGCTTATATCCTAATACTCTCTGTGCCATCCTCCAGTAATTTTAATGTGTATCTGCGATACCGATATTCAAGCTACTTAAATCTAAACATAAGTGCAGGCACAGTCCTGGAGATCCAATATAATGCCTAATTTCTCTAAGATGTGTATCCTACACCAGGACACTACATTCACGCTATCCAAAGAGTATAACATTAGCCCAATTTAAATTTAGCAGATTTTTGATGGAGGCGGTCTGTGCTTCGAACCTTCCATTTTGCAGTGCACGGACTTCACTAAAGAACCTTTGAAGATTACTGCTCTTGCTTCAGATCTCGTTGAGGCCATCTGCATGGATACATATCCATGACTGGATTTTATACAAACCACTCCTTACATTTAAACAAACATGCGGCTTACAGAAAGACCATCCTAAAAGTGATTAACTACCTGGGGCTTTCTGCCTCAGTTAAATGTATCACTTAGTACCACCTGGTTAACATACATGATGAGGGACCACCTACAATTACTCTACTGCTGGTCAATCTGTCCTAAGCGGATACAGGTAAGGAACTCTGGACACAACTTATTTCCAACCCTGGCAGTTGACAAAGATTTTTTGAGAAAGCACTGTCAGGGTCCAACTGATTTGTTTTCTGTCCACACACCTAACAGCAGGAACACTGCAACTGCAGGTCTTAAGACGACTGTTTCCCTGTTTGGAAGTAGAGCATGAAATTAAACATTTTGACACAATGGACAGGAACATGTTTGTAACTAGCAGTTTGCCATTTTAGAGCTGTTAATTCCACATGTGCGTTTGCCACATATTAACATATGCTGTAGGCTGTGGTACCAGAGGCAGCGTAGAACTTGCCGGAAGTAGAAATTATTAACCATTTTTCCACTCTTGTACCGGATGGTATGTATGCTGCTACCAGATCTTAAATTCGAGCCTTGATACAGCTAATTGTGACACCGTATTTATGGCACACAGGCTCAGTGATCTGAAACCATTTGTGGTTGCAGTCATCCTTTGTTCAGGATGTTCAGTGCTCAGGTTGTTGGACATAGCCTTTGTTGGGGATAATCTTTTTGGGACGAAAGCTGACACATCTTTACAAAGGTTTCAAGAATCCAAAGCGACAGCAAAGTACCTTGGCCTGACAGTACAGCATACCTCTCCCTCATCCACGGCCTCCTCTTCGCCTTTCAGACACTACACAAACGGGTCTGGCCAGGCACCTTCTATCAAGCAATATAAGGGTGCTTTCACTTTCAGAACAGGGGAGAGGTGGATAAAGAAGTCAGGCCGCCACTACCACTACCACTGTCCCAGTGGCCAGAACTTCAAACAAAACCCTTTCGTTTTTGCTTTTATCGCTTCTCTCCACTAGGAGTGTTAACATGGATTTTCAGAAACCACCACTGGGGTGGATTCCGAGATGCCAACCTATTGTGGTGAACAGGAAAGACACTTCTGTCTAGCCAAACCCAGTCACGGCAGAGTGGCAGAGCAGTAAGGCCTAGACTCAGGAGGGTGTGAGTGATCTTGGGCTGCACTGAGAAACACACAGAGCACTCCATAATTCCAGTTATACAAAAGAGTACACACATATTAGTCCTTTAAAGATACACTGTAAGCAATGACAGCTTCAAGTAGGTATTGTCTCACAACTACTAACATATGCATATATACATTCACTATTGTGGGTTCTGGTAGCAGAACACCAACACTTCAGAATTAGTTGTGCAATAGTTGGTAGAGCCAAGAACAACTCTGTAAATAACTTTGTTTGGTAAAGCAAGAAAGACAGGTATAACAGTAATTTAGAACTGGTTTAGACGGGTAAGTAAATTAGGGAGAAGACTCTAAGACCTGGATCCTAGACCTTAAAGTTCAGCCCTGCTAAGAATTGGGGCTTAGTGCCCAAAAGTCACAGGTTATGCAATATATACTTTGCCAGGTGGGTTTACTCTTGAATTGCGAAAAAGGAGTTGCTAAAACCAACGGTAGACAATATATTTTCCAGAAGATGAATCGAAATGTTAATAAAGTACTTAAAAGTTTATCTCCAAATCCTGCCATACTCCTAATTCACGGGGCGGTCCTTGGCATTCCCTTGCACCCGCCATGACAAGATGTCAAAATTGGTCGACCTATTAATCTTTTCTGTGCCTTTTAGGCCTCACGGCCTCCTGTAGCTTTCTGGTCCCAGAGGCTCAATTGCACATGATGTGGCTTGAATGGATATTATGTTGTCAGTGATCTGTGGCGAAACAGAAGGGCTCAGACTACAATGGGTCATGGTGTAGATAAATGTATTCAAATAAAAACAAAAATGCCTAACTGTCCCTATCGCTATGAGGGAAGTTCCCTGCCTTCTAAAACAAAACTAAGGGTGCTCATTGTAGTCCCCAAATTAAGAGTCCCAAGTCCAAATTCCTAGTTACTAACTGGCTCTACCACTTTAGAAAATCTAACTAAAAAGAAAAGGGGGCTTGCACAATAGCCTCGGAAAGGGCTTCTGCCGGGCCCTGCTCTTGGAGGACTTAATAACTGTCTCAAGAGTTCTGTTAATGCACAATCTTCATATGTGGTTTGCCGGTTAAAATGAACAAACATGTCTTCTAGATGGTTTTCTCTTCCCCCTCTCTTGGAAAAGATTAATTGTTTTCCAACAGTTTCCTCGAGGATCATTTCAGCTTTTGCCAGTAGTCATATCCGTCCAGGATCACTTCAGCTTTTACTTTCTTTATTCCACCTTTATGGCAGTGGGACTACACAAAGTCCTGGAGCTCTTGTGGAGCATTATTTGTTCTCTGTTCAATTGATCTCATATATCTGTTGGCTTCCTCAGCCTTGGTACGAAGCACACGAATCCCTTCCACTCCTTGGTTCACAGGACATGTCTCCATACAGTTCTCTTAGATTCTTATACTGTGATGGCTTCCCCAGCTTTCATATACAGTGGTTATCTTTTGTACACTCTGATTAACTTGGGTCGCATGCCTCTTTCACTCTTTCAGACTTTCACTCTCTTTGCGACTTCACCCGCCTTAATATGCAAGATTCACCTCTCTCGCTTTGTTTTACCTGGGTCTTGTGCCCATTCTGGTTTCTCACCTTCTCGTTCTGTGTATGCCACAAGCCGATTGTCCACCCAGCGGGCTAGGGGGAAATGGGAGGTGGGGGGGGAGGGGTATGTAGCGGGGGGAATGGGAATACATCCAAAAACTAAAAAGAGCCACAACAAGACACAAGAACCACTATGGGACAGGACAAGACCAGTAAGCTGTTGGGGAGAATTCTCTGTTAAGGCTGATTTCCCAAACCTAGTGAGTCCCCCAGCAGCTCTGCTGGATTTTCTGGGGTTTAGTTTTTCTCCTGCTAAGAGTGAGACTCTTTTTCTCCCACTCTTAGGCATGATTTGAGATATCCTTTGACTTTGTAATGTGTTTCATGGGCTATGAGGTCTTTAACTCCATAGGGTTTCATGTGGTTTTTGGTAAGTGTGTTACACAGCACCCTCAGTGCAGTAACACAGGGGTGTCATAGTGACCCCCAAACATAAACTCCATACCCTGGGACTGACTACTGTCTCCCAGGGCATGTAAAGTCACCATTGACTTTACTAGTCTTAAATTGTGAAAAGAACCAGTACAAACCATCATATTGTGGAAGTACTGGTAGGGGTAATTAGATTGCCCCTGGGTCTGTTTTTCGAGGGGGCACTGTGCAGTCCATCCTCGTCGAGTTTCTGGCTGGTGGCAGTGGTTACCACGTGAAATATTCCACCAGAATATTTCCTATGGGATTTTCCCATTCATTTTAAACGCACCACTTTTTGGTGCAATGTTAAAGATACCGCCGGGTTATTTATTTAATATTTATTCCCCGGTTGGGTCTTTTTGCCAGGACTCGGTTTTAAAATGGCATTTGTGTTCGCCTCTGTAACTCCAACCCAAGTCCAGCCCTTTGTTCCACTTTTTGGCAGGCTTCTCCACAGAAGCCTCCAAAAGTGGTGCCACTCTGTCTGGGTCTACAGGATGTGTGGGAGGGGGGGTTTAGGCACCCTGGACTCAGTTGCCTCGGCAACTCAAGTCGCACTCTTGTGTGATTGGCCCAGTGGTGAGCCGGGCGGCTCACCACTTAGCATGTTTGAGTGACAGCTAGGACTGATGAATGGGGGTTTTCCCGCATAAAAGCAGGGCTTTGGGGACTGGAACTTCAGAAGTCGCACAGGACCAAAGAATCCGAAGAGGGAGAAGCTGAGCCGACCTGCAACGACGACACCACCGGTGGAGCCCTGCTGAACCGTCTCACCACTTCCCAACGACAGAGAAGCTGGTGGGGATAACCAGTTCGCCCTCTTTTTCACCTTCCTGGATTGTCCCGTGGTCGAATCGCCCATGCCAAGCACCCCGGCAGCCGGATAGCCACGCTTCACCACTACCGCGAATAAAAGGGTAGTACCTTTTAACCGAGAAACTCCGCGGCTGGTTACTTCCCTGGCAGTGCAACGACTTCCAGCTTTCCTCCACATCGAGATCTCCTCTTCCCCTGGACGAAGCACCAACTTGCACCCGCTGCCAGGAACAACTGCCCCCGCTGGAGCTTTCTCACCATTTCAGGTACTGGGTCCCGCCTGGTCTCCCTTGCAACAGACTGTTCAAGGTGTTCTGTAAATCCTTGACTTTCTATCCTGGGGTGACCTGGGACCTACTAACTAACTTTTCTTAACTTGAGCCAACCCTTTTTGAACTCTTTGCAACAACTCTTTAAAAATACTATTCAACTGTGTGATCTTGGACACATTCTGCCTTGCTCTCTTCAAGAGTGGGCCTGGCCTATGACTTTCTTGCTCCTCAGTAGACTCTGCCTTTTCTGACTTGCTCTGGTTCTCCTAATGTGTTGGTATTGTGAATGTTCCTAATTCTGCCTTTTTCCCTCCCTCTTTAATTAACTTATTGGAGTGACATCTTAGGTTTAGCGCTCACCTCTGTCTGAAAATAAGTGGTGTTTTAACTAAGACTTGTTCAATAAGTGATCAGGGATGTATACATATTAATAGTGACTGTGTTTTGAACTTGCTTGCCATATTAGTGTTCGTGTATATTACAAGGTGTGTTTTCAAATAAATAATTATATACTTTTATACCCAAGCTCTGGTCAGTGTTTGCTTGTGCTACTGTATTTTGGTACCTATCTTGTATACTCTATATACTGTCTAATTCTTCTTGACAGAAGTCTGGCTGCTCAGCCACAGCTACCAGGTAAATCTGGGTGGTACAGACTGCTACCAATTGGGTTTACTGCCAACACCTGTAGTCTTAAGCCTTTTGCAGTGGTCCCTAAGGGAACTGCACAGGTTTCTGCAAACAGCTGTCAATAATGGCGCTAAACTTTAGGGGTTTGGATTCCCCCCTAAAAAGGAAAAAACTGGAGCCGAAGGTAATAGATGGGGAGCCCTACACTGTAGCCACCATTTACGCCCCTATTTCCGGCTACATTCTCCAGGATACATTTATACAGCAGAAACTGAATAAGGTAGATGGATTTGCCAGGGGCCCCATTGTCATAACAGGCGATTTCAACCTGGCCTGGGAACCGCAGAAAGATAGAAGCAATGGCAGAACGGGAACCCAGGGGGGGCCCTCGAAGGAATTGAGAGAAAAGGTGGCAAGGCTTGCATTGGTTGACGTCTAGAGGGAAAAGAGGGGAGACGCAAAGGGATACACTTTCTACTCCCATGCACATAAGTCCTCCTGAAGGATTGATTATGTCTGGGTTTCACACGGCCTGCTAGGATTGGTCGCTGAGGTGGAGGTAGGCACTATCGCCCTCTCGGACCATGCCCTGGTAACAGTCACAATTAAGAGGGGAAACAGTCTCAGGGGAATCTGGAGGTGGACATTCCCATCATATATATGGATGGGTGTGGCGGCTAGTGGAGACACCAGAAGAGAATACAGGGCTATAAGGGGTCAACTAGAGATCCTGCAATCCAGGGAAGCTAAAAGAGCCCTGCTACACCTCAAGCACAACAATACTATGTGAAGGCTAACAAAGCTGATAGGATGCTAGCAAGGCTTCTAAGGAGAGAGGAAAGAGAACGAACAATCATAAAAATCAAGCTTAGGAATGGTAGAGTGTCTACTGATCTGTCAGAGATACAAGGGGAATTCGTGGAGTTCTATATAGAACTCTACAAATCTGAGGAGACTGCCCAACTAAAATATCTCCAAGACCTCTGCCTGCGACCGTATCCAAACAAGAATCCCAAGTCCTAGATCAAGACATAACGCCTGAAGAAGTGCAGAGCGCAATCTCCTCGCTGCCCTGACGGATTTACCGCTGACTTTTATGAAATATTTAGAGAGGAGTTGATACCGCACCTATTCCAGTTATATAAAGAATTCCATGGAAGAAGCCAAAGTAGTCATTCCGAAGCCGGGTCAGGACCCTGAAAGCTGTAAATCTTGTAGACCAATTGCCCTAATCAACTTGGACACTAAGATTTACAAGAAAATCTTGGCAACCAGGTTAGATCCTCTCCTTCCACATCTAATTGGAATAGACCAATCAGGCTTTATATACGAGACATACAAACAGGGGATAACACTAGAAGAGTAGCACACCTGGTGGAAAAGGTGAACCTCAAAAAGGTCCCAGTGCTCCTCTTGGCACTTGATGCCGAGAAATAATTCGATGGGGTGGAATGGCGGTTCGTGTTCAATATCATAAGAAAGATGGGCTTTGGAGAACATTTCTTGAGCAGATTTGGGGCCAACTACATTGATCCTTCACTTCAGCTATTGATAAATGGTCAGCTAAGGAATCCGATTAGAGCCACGAGATGGACAAAACAGGGTTGCCCCGTCTACCTCCTGTTGTATGCGATTTTCTAGAACCCCTATTAGCCACGATCAGGGCCTCCGAGGACATAGCAGGCATCTAGTTTGGAGGGCAAACCCATAAAATAACGAATTTTACAGATGACATGCTGCTTACACTTACACAACCGGAAACCTCTGTCAGGGCGCTGGAGAGAGAATTGGGGATATTTAGACAGGTTGCAGGGTTAAAGATAAACATGAACAAGTCCGAAGCCCTGAACCTAACATTACCGACAGACAGGGAATAAGATTTAAAATAACCATTCCAACATACCTGGGAGCCCAAGGCGATAAAATACCTAGGGATCAACATCCCTAAGGAGATAGACTCCCTATTCTAGGAAAACTACCCATCCCTGCTCGCCCGTATAAAACAGCTACTGCAAGAATGGAGCCCACTCAGGATCTCGTAGTTGGGAAGGATCAATGTAATAAAGATGGTCATCCTCCCAAAAATCTTATACTACTTCATGACCATACAATCGAAAATCCCCAAAGCAATTTTTAGAAATCTCCAAGAGGCCATAGGGAAATTTGTCTGGAACAATAAAAAAGCCTAGGATGGGGAGGGCCCTCATGCAAAGGCCGAGAAGCAGGGGTGGTTTAGGGGCCCTGGGCTTCAGATCATACTACCAAGCGTCTCATATTAGAGTTATCAGAGACTAGTCTAAAAATGATAGAAACAAGGGATGGAGCCAAATGGAGCAGGCTCTAGTGGGAGGGCCCTTAGAGTCAGTGATAAGAGATATGTTTGAAGGTGGGGAGATTCAATCATTGCAAGGCAGACTTTTCCCTGGGGGCGGAAGAGAGGTTCCAATACATGCAAATGCACCACTGGCTACTCCATCCAGTGATAAGAAAGCAGCGTGGGGGGGTGTGGCTTGGAGCCACGGTGGTCGGATCTGCTCTGAGTGAGCTCCCGGCAGAGGCCACGCATCCACCGGAAATGCTCCGGTGAAGCTGATTATTTGACACTCAGTGCCTGTGATGCGAGGAGCGCTTTGAGCAACTTTCACCCTTCTTCGCCGGGGGAGCTGGGGAGTATTCCTGCTCAGAGCACCAACGGTACGCAGAGCTGTCACAAGAAGCAAGATGGCGATGCCGACCCGCACTGACGAGACCTGAGGCTCTGAGCACTCTGGCAGACCTTATCCAACATTGATCGGCTTGGCAGAGGTTACCTGACTCCTCACAGGGGAGCCTTTGTGCCTCAATCCCCGGACCGTGCCACTTACAAGCAGCTGGGTCTGTCTCATCCGAGACTCCAACCAAGCAAAGTGGCTCCTCTACGCGGCGGACCTCCTGGAAATGGCTTGCAGCAGTGGAAGCCGCAGAGTTACCTCCCGTGCACCTGGGAGCACCAAAAGCCGTGCCCATGCGAATCCCGACACCCCCGGGACACCAACACGGCACAGCTTTGGTGGCACACCGCATGAACTGACGTGAAGAGGAAAGGGCGGTGCGACCCTGTCTCCCTTCCTTTCGCCGCCCGCATCGGGGCACCAGCACGGTTCGGCATCCGCCCACATCAGGCGAAAGGCCCTTGTAATCGGCCGACTCAGGCCCTTGACCCCGCACCACCCCAGGGCTGGTCCTAGAAACCAAAGAGTGGAGGGAATCTGCTGGCTGACTGTATCCCCTTTATTAACCAGTCCCCAATCCAGCTGTGGACAACCCGCAGCAAGCCTTGCTTTGCTACCTCGCAGCCGGAGCGGCTGCAGGTTGTGGCCCAGAGCTGCGGCCAGCATCGAGCACCGGAAGAAGGCCCCTGCCACCGGGAACACCTGCATCTGGACCTTAGTGGCCCCACACACCACAGGCAGCCCAACAGGCCTGTCCGCGTCTCCGGGTATCCGAGACGTGAGACGCGGGCGAGTAAAGACCTCCAGAGGGGACCTAAAGTTCTCCCGACTGGGGAGCCTGCCGGAGCCGCCCCTCCTCTGCTTTGAGTGCTCACTGGCTCATCCAGCGACCTCCAGCCACTGACCAGCGGCCGCTCTCCTCAGTCCCCAGTTGGCGGTAACGCAGCACCTGCTGCGCAGCCCAGTGAGCCCCCTCAGCGCGGCCCCATCGCTCCCGTGCCTCCTTCCGCCCCTCACCCTGGTTGGAGGTTTGGGGGGTTGGAGGCCCTATAACGCCTCACCCAAGATCGAAGTAGAAGGGCTCAAAGAGACTGTTCCTCCCGCCGGATCCCATTACCCCACAGTACACATCAAACCTGAGGACCCAGTCAAAACATGGGTGTCGACAGCACCTTTAAAAGACCTGCAGGCCTGCTACTGCCCGCAGACCTACCGCAAAGCCACCAGGGGTGAATATCCACACTACGAAGAGATCAACTGGGTGGGAGTTGAGCCGGGCGCTCCCTGGACACAAACTGCTCCACCAACTGGCAAACCCCCCCAATAAATTTGGGCAAAGAGACAAAACCCAGAATCAGGAAGGCCTGCATCAGGAGTAGCGACTGCAGAGGTTGATACTGGTAACCCCATCTCAGCCACTCAGTAGCCAGGGAATTTATCACCATTAACCCACCCACCCCTTGCGTGGAACACTTGGTACCCTAGGTGTCTCAACCCAGCCCAGCCAGATCACAAGGTCTCGTGCACAATGGCCAGGCACCTGAAAACAAAACAGACGGACATCTCTGCTTTGCTGTCACCCCCGGCAACAGAAAAAACAAGGAAGGGAGACTGCAATGAAACACCGACACAGAGCTACACACAGCAACGGACTCCGGCCCCTCGATGCAGGCGGTTACGAAATCGGACCTGCAGTAACCTGCTGGCAGCTATTACGAAGGAGTAGCAGAAGGGCACAGATGAGGTAATGAGCAAGATCACAACCCTGGACAAGCGGGCGGGAGAGACCGAGGAGCGGACGGCGGAGGTGGAGGACACTCTGTGTGAACATGCCTACGAAATAGAGGGGGGCTCGGACAGAATCACAGCACTCGAAGCCAGGTGTGAGGCCCTTGAGCTCAAGCAGGAGGATGCCGAAAACCGTTGCCGGCGCAACAATATCTGCCTCCAGGGAATTCCAACGACAGTCTCGGATGCAGGCCTAGAACACTACGTCAACAACCTCTTCCGCTTTATCCTGACTCTCCCGGATGACTCCCCTCTCAAGCTAGACAGAGTCCACAGAACGAGAGCAAGACCAAGCACGACCACTCCGCCGGACGTCCTAGCGAGGAAACATTTCTATAAAGTGAAGGAAGAAATAATGCGGGGAGCCAGAAGTTCACCCTGCATACTCTTCAGAGACACCTCGGCCTCCCCATACCAGGACTTCTCAGCTACCACGTTAATGAAAAGGAAGGTCCTGAGACCGGTCACGAAGTGGCTCATGGAGAGGAAGATTTCTTATCGCTGGGGGTATCCCACGTCCCTATCTTTCACCTGGGGAGACAAACCCTGCTACATCCACACCCTAAAAGAGGCAGAGAAGCTGCTGAATCCGGAAGCGAGGGAGGTAGACCCTGACAGAGGCTTGCCCTCCAGACAACCCCCTTCACAGGACCTCAAACACTCATGGACCCGAGTGGCGAGACGAAGAAGGATCAGGGGCTCCCCCGTCCAAAAGCAAAAGGAACGGCAAAGATTGAACGAAACAAGCTCCAGTCCATTTGACTTCCCAACACCTAACATGGACTCCTAGCTGGAGGACCGATACACATTCCATTGACCTGGAACTAGAGCTCCACTGACTCTGAATGCCTGAAAGCCAAGTTTCACCGAACAACAATAACGGCTTAACAGACCCCACATCAGGTGGTTGCGTTGGCCTCACTGGATGCCCCGTTGGTTGAAGGCTGGCCCTGATAACCCGGTTTTTTGTTGTGGATGGGGATGGTTGGGGCAATGCAAAGGGGGGAAATGGGGAACCGCAACAGGTGGCAAACAACTCTACGATCAAACTGGGTCACCAGAGGCCTGCTGGATAAAGCTACCAAAGGAATCTACAAACATAGTCGCCCCAGATGACTAACAATGTAAAGGAATTTACCATGATAACATGGAATGTCCAAGGTCTGAACTCACCAAGGAAACGCAAATCGGTGGAAAACAGGTTAGCACTGGGAGCCTATGAAGGGATTTCAGAGCTGGAGAGCTACGATCCCAGGGCTTGAGGCCACAGACACGTCACGCAGTCCTGTTCTGGATTAGTTGTAAAGGGCGCAGAGTGGAGGCAGGTAGATTTAGAAAGAGGCTGTTATAGTAGTCCAACCTAGAGAGATCCAGAGCTTGGGAGACAGTAAGCTTTTGAGGGAAGGAGAGGAAAGGCAGAGTACCTCTGAGGAGGTGCAGTAAGAAGTTTGACTTTTTAGAGATGTCAGATGTGTGAGGAGAAGGAAAGTGTGGAATCAAAGAGTACCCCAAGGTTCTTGGCCTTGCAGGTAGAGGTAGGAGGATGGTATTAGGCAGAATCCTTTGCAGTGCCCTTAGGGACCACTAGACACAATTAAGACTACAAGTGGCAATACAAGTTCATCTTTGGTACAAGCCTGCACTACACTGTTAAAGTGGTAGCAGTAGCGGAGCAGCCAGACTTATCTTAAGAGTAAATGAGCAGTAGTAGAGATTACACAAAGGACCACAATTACTGTGACTCAATCAAACACTGACTCAAGGTTTCAGGTAAAAAATATAAGTACATTTATTTTAAACCGTCTGTTCACAAAACACTTCACTTCTATAAATTCAAAACCACACGTAAAATACACTACACCCAACCAATTCCACATGTTCCAGTAAATTCAAGGTAAGTACATTAGGATTTGACAGACCGGTGTTGCGATACTAACGCGTACCCACACATAGAAATGTTCACGAAGTTAAAACACTCTCTGTACTTTAGAATTTCAAACAAGGGAAAAGTGGATACAATCGCAGGCAATACTTTTGTCAAGGCAAGGGAATCGGAGGACTCGGCAAAGACACAGATTAAAGTCAGTAGGCCTGCGCCAGTGTCAATGGAGCAGATGCTCAGTTGCCGAGGATCACACGTTGAACAGTTTGAGATTCGAGATGCCAAGAGTACTTAGATATTGTCAGATGGAAGGAAAAGTTATAAGAGGGAAGGAAGAAAGAACAAATCTTCGAGGAGGAAAAGGGTTCACCCCGATTCCGGATGATCAGAAAGAGAGAACGACCAAATGTGCACAGTACTTATTCCGTTGGAGAAAAGCTGGTGCCACTGCAGTTGTTCCTGGTAGTTCCTGCAGACTGGCGGTTCCTGCGGCTTCAGTCGTGGGGACAAGAAAGAGGACATCTGGAGCGATCTGCACTACCCAGGGATGAGGCCAGCAGCAGCGAAAAAGACAACGATGAATAAAAGGTGCGCTCTTTTAAATCAGGAGAGGGCTCTTCTGATGTCTATCTGGACCACTACAGCACAGCAGTGATTTCGACCCAGGAGAGGATTCTCTGACTGAAGAAAGGGTGAGTTGGTTGATCCCACCAGGCTCAAGGGAAGAAGACTCCGGACTGGATCTTCTCTTGTCATTGAAGGGTAGATAGCTCAGGACTGCAGCAGGGCTTCACCGGGACTCGGGGTTGCAGCAGCCGTCTTCTTCTCCGCTTCTCTTCAGTTCTTTGCAAGTCCAGTGGTGACTCTACCTTCTAGCCCAAGAGTCCTGCCTTTTATGCCAAAATCCCCCATTCACACAGCCTGGCTGTCAATCACTCTGCAGGGGGGTTGTCCAACCCGGACAACCACCTCAGCCAATCAACACAAAGTGCGACATGGGTCTCCAAGGAGACCCTGTGCAGGGGATGACTACACCCCTCCCTCACATTCAGCCCACCTAGACACCCAGATGCCAAAGGAGGGCTTCTGGTTAGAAGCCCGCCAAAGGTCGGCGAACAAAGTAGGCAAACCCGTTTGCCGCGCAAAGAAAGACCCAAGAAAGATGTTAACAAAAAGAAATGGTGATTAAACCCAACCGGAGCAGAAATAAAAAGTATTTGGCCAAGCGGGTTTAAAGTTCAAGGCTACTAAAATAGCCTAAAACGGTACCACGTTATGTAATATAATCGCGGTAGGAAATTTAGTGTAATTACCACTGCCACCAGCCAAGTCTTAACGTTAAGGGAGCGAAACAATGCTCCAAGAGGCACAGATAAAAAGGGCTAAGAATTAACCCTTTCCAATACTCCATATAAGATGGGGTGTACTGGATCCGTGGTAAAAGTGACTATGTAAAGTTAATGGCAACTTTCCCCTTTTCTGGGGGACAGTGGTCAGCCCCAGAAAATGGAGGCGCTGGGAAGTCTAAGAGACAACCCTGTGTCACTTTACTGAAGGTGCTTTGTAACACACAAAGAGTGGGGATACTGAAGTGGTGCACTCCGGAGTCCACAATCAGAAAAACAGTTGAAATATACATGGCAAAACACAGGTAAGAGTGGGGGAAAAGCTCACACACTTACTAGGTGGAAAAAATAAATTCCAGAAATCCAGCAAAGCTGCTGAGGGACTCACTAGGTAAGGGAAATTAGCCATAGAATGAGATTTCTCCCTAACAGAGGGCCCAGGGAGGCTGGCCAGAGGGTGAGTGGAAATGACAAAATTTTTATCAGATTGCAACCCGTTGATAACCTTTGTGAATGACCATGATAATCCCAGCATTTACCATGAGCCACAAGAAATGTCATCTTTTTCATTATGGTGACCGGAGGGTGAAGTTTCAACTCAGTACCTATGTGCTCACTGCTCGTTGTGTTTGGCACCTCCTGTTTTTCTGTCCAGTATGGCTGGCTTTGGATATGTATTTTTTATTTCTTCATCTTTGTTTCCTTTTTATTTATTTTTTTGTAAATTGAATTTTATTAGGTTTATGAGCACAGTCAAACATCAAATAACATTTCTCAGACCAGGGGACAACTCCTCATAACAACAATACTGCTACTGTAATTTACCCCTGCCCCCCTCCCTCATCATCCTTCCCCTGCCCATGTGTATGATTCTCAACAAGTCCAGTTCTTATCTTCACCCAAAAAAGTTTAACGCCATAGTGGTTCCCAGGGCGTGAGCCCCAACTTATCCTCATTCATGTTATCTGTCCATCAGCTAATATTTGTCTGGGCCAGGCCCCATTTCCTGAACCTTCAGCCCTTACCCACCTCACCCATAGGTATTACTGAACTGTTGCCACTCCATCTCTACTGTTGCGCCCCCTCCGTGGATTGCTCAAGTGATCTTTGCCATCAGGTATATATCTCTTGCTGTGTTAGCGCACTCCTTCAATGTGGGGAGGGCCACCCTTTTCCAGTGTCTAGCCCGGTTGGCCCGGGCCGCCAAGAGGAAAAAAATGGGCCTGTGGGGGAAGCGCACACCACTTGTCCTCTCTTTTCTCATGACCAAAAAGTATCAACATTGGGTCAAGCTCAAACAACCCCCACCACCCTGCATCCTTGATCCACCCCAGGACCACCCTCCAGAACATTTGCACTCTAGGACAGTCCCACCACATATGCCAATAGTCTGCAGTGTCGCCACACCCATGCCAACATTGGGTGTTCACCGTCAGAAACATCTTGGACAGTCGCATCGGGTCGTACTGCCATCGATGTAACAACCTTGGATTCCAGCAGGGCCCCATAAAGACGCGAAATGAGACCCTTCATCTCCTTTTTTTTTCATTTTTTATTTTTTTGAATCTCTTTATTAGTTTTATATACAACACTTAACCAACATCCCGGTGTTCCTACCGTGAGGTTTTTTTAGAATTTTAGTTCATTCATTTCCTTCTGGTCAGGCCTTGGCTTGATAGTGCTCTCCACTTTGTTCCCTTGCTCGTGCCTGCACTCTCTTGCTCTCTGGGTCCTTCCCAACTGTGATGCAAATAATCCTTGTACCATTAAGTTCCATGCCAGTATCTTGTCACTGCTTTCATGTGCTCCTCTTTGCAATGCCATGGTCCATACTGTTGTTTCGGCCAGCAACCATCTCTTCAAGTCCGCCCCCCCATGCGTCAACTGTCAGGCCTGTGTTGGATTTCCAAGCGATCGCTATTCAGCGCTTTGCCAGAATGCACATCAGGTCTTTCATTTTGGCTAGGTGTGCCCTTGTTATGTTAAGTATATTTCTAGAGCGCACGTACACCCAAGGGTATCTTGGCGCTAGGTGGAACAGGAGGCTGCAGCAGTCAGGAGAACCTAATACAGATAAGTCTTTAGGGCTTGACGGAAAGACAGATGATTATCGACTGCACAAAGCGGCAGTGGAAGACTTTGCCAGTTTTTCGCAGCTATCACAGAAAAGGCGCGGCCGCCAATGCGAGAGAGTCTGACTCGTCGGGTGAGGGGGGGGATGGAGATCAATAGAGCAGACTGTGAGCGCAAAGGATGAGACGGCGCTTAGCAGGGAAATTTAGCCTGAATGTATTCTGCACCCTGCTTATTAAAGGTGCAGTGCACCACACACACAGATTTAAAAAGAATCCACTTTTAAATAGGCAGCCAGTGCAGTTGCCTGGGGAGCGGGGTCATGTGGGCTCGAAAAGGGGGACGAATCAATGCACGGACAGCGGCATTTTGAAGCATTTGAAGCATTTGGAGGCGTTTGGTAAGGTAGCCTGGATGACCTAAGTAGAGAGAGTTAGAGTAGTCTGTGGTGCTCAGCACTAAAGTAGCAACCATGGGGGCCTGATATTTAGTTGGGACAAAAGGGAGCACCTTATGTAATAAACGCAATTTGAAGTGTCCTGGCTTGCATACGGCAGCCATTTGGAGTGCCATGGATAGAGAAGATAACGTCACCCCCAAATTTTTTACTGAGGTAGCCGGCATAGGGCAGATACCTAGTGAGACTGGCCAGAACTCGGGGGTCCAAAAGGAAAGGGGGTTGGAGGTACCAGCCACCAGCACCTCCGTTTTGGATCCATTGAGCTTCAGCCAGTTGGCCACCACCCAGGCGCCGAGGTCTTCCAGACAGATCCGTAGCCGAATCACAGTGTCTGCTCTGGTGAGATCCAGCCAGGTGCGACAGGAAAAGAAGCAAAAGGGGACGGATGTACATATTGAAAAGAATGGGAGAGAGAGCAGATCACTGGGGGACTCCACACAAGAGCAGCCCAGGAAGAGAGCAGAAAGGGGACAAGGATACTGACTGGGTTTGATTAGACAAAAAAGCTTGAAACCAGTGAAGTACTTGACCTGTGATGCCAGCATCGGACAGCCGAGCCAGGAGGGTGGGGTGGTCAACCGTGTCAAACGCGGCTGACAGGTCTAGCAGCAGTAACGCTCCCACCCCTCCATGATCAACTAGTCTGGAGAGATCGTCCATGATAGAATTAAGAACAGAATGTGTTCCTCTTCCGGGACGGAAACGAGATTGAAAGGGATCAAAGAAGCCAGATGACTCAAGAAACAAGGAGAGAAGGGGGGGAGACCTAAGCCTCGAGCACCTTCATAGAGAAAGGAAGTAGAGAAATAGGTCTAAAATTGCCCATAACCTCAGGGTCAAGAGAAGGCTTCTTTATTAACAGAAGCACTAACACATGTTTCAGTTGACTAGGAATCATGTCGGTTTGGAAAGAGCCATTGATTGCAGCAGTGATATGAGGAATTATCTCACTGGCTGTGTCTTTAATCTGGGTAAGCGGAATGGCATCCATCTGCCGGTGAAGCAGATTTAATGCCATGAATGGCCTTAAGTATCTCGAGATCAGAGTAAAATGGGAAGGAGGACCAGTGAGCCGTGGGAGCAGGCAGCTCAGGGAAGCACGGGTAATCAGCAGTGACAAGGGCTGCTTTCGCAATGTCAGCATGTATGGTTTCAATTTTAGAAGAGAAAAAGCATGATAGAGAGTCACACAGGGTTTGAGATGGAGTAACCGCCGAACCTGTTTTGGTCGGAGCAGAAAGAGAGCTAACCAATTCAAAGAGGGCCTTGGGCTTATTTATAGCTGCTTGTACCTTGGCCCCAAAAAAGGCCTTTTTTGCTAGGACTATAGCCTGATGGTAATCAGACAGCTTTTTGTGAAAAGTGAGCTTAGCCAATGGCAAATAGCTCATTCTCCAGTTCCTTTTGGCTTGTGTGCAGGCCAGTTTTTTTAGCTTAAGTTCTTCGGAGAACCACGGCTCTGATGTATGCTTAGTTTTTTTAGACAGTCTAAGAGGCGCCATAAAATCGGCCACCTCAGAGAAAGCATTCTCAACTGAAGTGAGAGTAGGAGAACTATCAGATGTAAGTTGTTTAAGAAGGGAGTTAGCAAGCTCGGATTTAGATACTTTCTGCCATTCGCGTCCGAGAGAAGCTGGTTTGTAAACCGGAGAAGTAGGAGGATAGTATGGTAGAGAGAACTGAATCCGAAAGTGATCAGACCATAAGAGGGGACAGGTAGAAGAAATCACAATCGAAGATATAGGGGCACAAATGAAGTTGAGAGTATTACCTAATTGATGGGTGGGCTCACCAATCAGCTGTGGGAGTCTTAAGTCATCCATAGATGACAAAAAGGTTATAACCTGATTGAAGTTAAAGGTATTAGGTGATAATTAAAATCACTGACAACCCAAAGATTGAGGTATTTAGTTATAAGCTCTGATATTATTTCTGGAAAAGCAGTACAAAAAGTGGCATCCGCTCCAGGGGAGCGGTATACTACTACGATAGTCTAAGTAGACTTTGGAGAGGTGGCAATATGTGCAAGAAGGCTCTCCATCCTAAGGGAGTGGGCTGGTGTGCTACACCGAGTAGCATAAATATCTTTATGCATGATGGCGACCCTGCTGCCAGGATGAGCAGCAATGCAGTCAAACAACTTTATTCGGCCCAAAAAAATGACCATCAAAGTACATCCTACAAAAACATTTCTAAAAATAGGAATGCTGTTCTGATACAGCGTTGTATAAAATCAACCACAGAGAAGACAACAGGGCAGTACGAGCAATCCACCCCCTCCAATGGAAACCATAAGCAGATCTTTAGGTCCGAAATCAGGTCCCACCATCCCCATGCCTCCGCCAACACCCATGGTGCCTCGGGCCTAAGGCAGTCAAATTAGCACCTGAAAGGAGGCTGTTACTAGGGAAGACCCCAGTCTTTACTATGGCAGATCTGACAGAGGTGACAGGGCTGAGGAAAGGGGGCATACTGATTGAAATCCCACTCTTCGATAACTTGCCAGCCCGATCACAACCTCCCCAAACCCTGTGTGCTATACTATGGTCCCAAAAAGTCAATTTAATGCTGTCCAGGGAGTTTTTGCCCATGCTGGTAATTCCTCTGCACCCCGCCAAAGCCTCTCTACGTACAAACGGGCAGCCTCCAGTGGTATTTAGCCAGAATAGGCATTTGTTAAGTAAAGCATCCCTTGGCTCTGGCTTGTCTGCTGCCAGTTTGGGCACCCCCTGAAGAAAGACTATTGTATGATTGGGACTTCCTGATTCCAGCAACTTGAGTTGAGCCCCCGACTTCCATGGACCCTGGGCTTTGGGTTCGATACAGTCGGAGACCATGGGGGCAGAGGCCTGTGCCTGTATTAGGTCAACGGAAGTCCCGTTGGGGGTGGACAGAACCAGAGGGACCTCTACAGGAAGACAATCTGAGGGACTTTCCAGGAGTGGGCACGTGTGCCCTTCGTCAGCTGGGGTGTTGATCATGGGCTCCTCCACTTGAACAGTTCCATCTCCCTTCGAGCCTCTAGTAAAGTGTATAACAGATCCTTGATGATGGCCAGTTCCGCCAGTACTTGGATACACCCACACCCCTATGCAAGGGCGCTTCCTCGGTGGGTTGGTCAGAGGTCAATTTGGGCTCATGGTTACTCTCAGCAAGTATATTGTTTTGGATAGTGACCTCGACCGACCGAGAAGGGGATACACCAAGGGGGGAGCTACCCCCTAAACTAGTAGATGAAAGTATATCGCTCCACGAACTATTGTGGGAGCTATTGAGGCAGCTTGAGGAGGAATCGCCCCCTTGGGCAATTTGGGCAGTTAGTGTCAGTCTGTCCCCCGCAGCCAAAACAGATGAAATGGGAGAGTCCAGCCGGGGCCCAGAGGGTAAAGCAACCAGACTCCGTGCAGGTAAGGGGAAGGGCTCTACCCTTGGACTATCCAGAAGGTAACGGATCTCATTGAGCAGGAAGTGGGTATCCCCAAGATTTGCGGGTGCTGTGGCCTCATGGGTGATTCCTGGTGCGCAATGTGTTATAGAGGCAGCTAAGGGACCCGCTATCTGATTCCTCTTTAGCTGTCTGATTTTCCTCTTGGTGCCGGGAGGGGGGCCAGGGTCGAGCTCAGGTCCAAAAAACACAGGGGGTACAGGGGCTGGGGTCGCCCCAGTGGCTTCAGCAAGGTGGTCCGGCATAAGGACCCAGAGAATTGACTCAGAAACTCAGAAATAGGGCAGAAAAGGCGCCAGTAAGGGACTGACACCTAGGTTACCTCCTTTACAGACAGCAAGCGGCAGCAGCTTCCATACGGTGAGCAATGGTGAGCAGCGGCTTCAAACTCCCACCTCCCTCTGTTCAGTGTTGGAGTGACATCTCTGCAAGCAAACAAGGAGTGCAACGCTTCCCCTCTGCGGTCCGCGAACACCCCTGCGGGACGCAAACACCCCGCGCCCTTTCCCCGCGGGCTTCACCCGGCGGGCTTGAGAGTCCGGGCGTTTGAAGTGGGGGGGCGTGGCCAAATTACGAAGGCCCTCCTGGGTCAAACAAAGTCCCCCTGCGGGACGCAAACACCCCGCGCCCTTTCCCCGCGGGCTTCACCCGGCGGGCTTGAGAGTCTGGGCGTTTGAAGTGGGGGGGCGTGGCCAAATTACCAAGGCCCTCCTGGGCCAAACAAAGTCCCCCTGCGGGACGCAAACACCCCGTGCCCTTTCCCCGCGGGCTTCACCCGGCGGGCTTGAGAGTCTGGGTGTTTGAAGTGGGGGGGCGTGGCCAAATTACGAAGGCCCTCCTGGGCCAAACAAAGTCCCCCTGCGGGACGCAAACACCCCGCGCCCTTTCCCCGCGGGCTTCACCAAACTATAGCCAGGAGGCAAAGCCTGAGCAATAGAAGGACCAGAGGATTGCTGAAACCAAGTTTCTGTGAGTAGAAGGAAGTCAAACTGTTAAGTGGACACAAGGTCATGGCAGTGTGCGGTGTGCGCTACCAGCGAGCATGTATTCAGCAAGCCACACTTGAGACTATCAGGAGTGGTGGTGTCCATGATCTTAGGGTGGGTTATATATCCTTGTGGCCATAAAGTATCAGAGGGCACCAGGGAGAGTAGCAGAGTGCGAGGAACAGCGATTGTTCTAGGTGGCATACCTGTTTCAGTAAGTTTGTCATTTTGCACAGCCTGCCCGATCCGTGTACAGACGGGCACAGACGGGCTTGCCTTAAGCGTGCCTTTGGCTCTCTGACGGCGTGCCCGCTGCCCCCGTCCACTGCACTGATGTATACTCAGGCATATAAATGCCTGCAGAGCGTCACGTGGGAGTCGAGGAAGGTAGGCCCCACAAACAAAGAAAGAGGACTGCAGGACTAGCAGTAGTACATTAAAAGCTCAGAGCGCTAGTATTCATACAGCATTAAAATACATGAACTTATCAAAGCAACCTTGGTTTGCCTCCAGAACAGTCCCAGCAGGTAAGATTCTGGTGCCCATGCCTGCATTTGAATGCAACCCTCGGCTGCTCTTACCTTGATGCCATCCCAAAATGTCGTTATTACCAGGCAGGCCCAGAACATGAGCAGCATGTATGCCTCTTCTGTCGCGCATCTAGGGCAGGTTTGTGTTGCTTTGTCCCCATCCTGGATATTCTACTGGGTGTAAGCTATGCTCTCTGCGTGACATAGAGCTGTGCCTCCCTGAATCTCGCGTTTCTAGAGACCTTCTTTTTGTATCTTAAGTCCCTTGCCCACTCTTTATCTGTGAGGGTTTTTTGAAGTTCTATTTCCCATTTCCAACGTGCTGACAGTTCTCAGGCATTGTGGCTCCTCAGGAGCAGTTCATATAGTCTGGACACTGTATGTCCTCCCTCTGCCAAGTCATACCATGCATCTAGCGTCTATTTTATTTCAGTACCCCCAGATAGGTCTGGCCATCTTTATTTGATTGCTTTTACCATGCTGCTTTATATCATGAATTGGCCTTTGTGTATGTCATACTCTTCTATTAGGGTCTGAAACTCCACCCATTGTCCTTCCTTCCATAAGTCTCCACCTTGTGCAATTCCCTTTCCTTCCCAGTGTCTTCCATATGCCACTAGTGCTTCTGGTCGGGTATTTACAAGTTCTGCTAGTGGAACCTGCGCAGACCACGGGTCTTGGCTTCCCTGGTTTTTCCACGCTTTCTTCCATAGGGCCAGAGCCAGTCTGAGGAGGGTGGTGAGTGTCTGGTTTGGGGATTTTACCATCCATATTATCTCTTTCAAGTAGCAATGCCGTAGTGCTCGCTGTAGTATTAGTGAGTCTATGGAGGTCTCCTCTCCCAGCCAGTGTGCCACAAACTGCAGTTCCCCTGCTAGATAGTAGAGTTCAAAGTTTGGCAATTTGATCCCCCTGGCCCGTAGTCTCTTTGCAGTGTGCTTAATGCCAGTCTGTTCCTCCTTCCCCCTCCCATCCACAGGAACTCTCTTGTGATTGTGTTCAATTGTCTAAAGAATGTCCCAGGTATGTTGTAGGGTATGTTTGTGAGAAAATACAGGAGGCAGGGAAGTACTATAATCTTCAGCAAGGCTGACCTCCCTATCATCCCCAATGGGAGCGTCTTCCAGAATGTTATGGACTTTGTGATTCTCTCCAGCGCTGCTTGCGTGTTGGCCTTGTGTGTCTCCGCAGGTTCATGATGTATATCTATCCCCAGATAGCGGAAGGTACTCTGCACCCATGTCAGACCTAGATCTTGCAATTTATCTGTACTGCTCGAAGTCCTGCTAGGCGGTATAGGGAGGATTTCTCTTTATTAATGGAATGCCTGACAGCCTAGCAAATGCTTTTACTACATCTAACCGTTGTGGTAAATTATCTTGCGGGTCCTTAACATACAGAAGCATGTCATTAGCGTATAGCAAGACTAAATGGATGGCATTATCTATTTTAATTCCTGCCTGCCATACTCCGCTCTCAGGAAGACTAACGGTTCTAGAGCTAATGGCAGCTCTGTTTTGTGCCTCTGTATATTCTCCATGCCTCCGAGATGGGCCTACCTGTCTTAACTCTTGCCCTGGGATCTTACATAGCAGCTTAATCCATTTCAGGAAGCCCTCCCCTATCCTGAAGTGTTCTAGTGCATGCAATAGCCAGTCCCAATTCAGAGTCAAATGCTTTGACTGCATCTAGGGATGCCACTGTAATGCTTACGCGAAGCAAGCGGACGCGCCCCCGGGTGCCAGAGACGTTACTGAGAGAAGCTGGCACAGGACGGAGCAGAGGACAGCGGTAAAACGCAGGGAGGTAGATGGCGCCATAACGGACAGCAACTGCCAGAAAGCAGGTGAGCCCGGGAAAACGAGGTAACGAGAAACCAGAACCAGGGGCAGAGAGGCCAGATCAAGCAGGCGGAGAGGAGGAAGGCGGCCTAAGCTTGACACACAAAACTGAGCAGCAAGCCACCTAAACAACCAAGAGGTGCGCAGAAGGCCCAGAAACAAGTGCCGTATGCTCCCGCACCCGAGCAACTGGATCACATCACGCAAACCCGCCACTTGAGGAAGGGCAGAAACGCACAGGGATAAACAATAACTGTAAGACCAGGAAATGCCGGAGAAACAACGTGGGGGCAAGGGTAAACAGACCAGCATGGAATCCTACGCTCGCAGGAACAACACTAGCTAACACACCCCGACGAATGGCAGTACGAACACAGTAGGAGTTGAGTAGCAAACAGGGCGACAACAAGACGGTCCCATCCTCGAGGCAATTGCAGCACTGAAGATATCACTTGAACACAAATTAGACGTGGAAATAGTGGACGTGGGTCTGCTAAGACAAGACGTTCGAGCTCTGGCAGACCAGATGAGCAAGGCGGAGCTGCAAGTACAGAATAACACCAACATCATCACAACTGCCCAATCCCAAATGACAGACATGCTTGGTCGAATACAAACCCTCGAGCATGGGGCTGAAGATGCAGAAGGCAGAGCACGAAGAAACAAACATACGCATTGTCAGACTGCCGGAGAGAGAGGAAGGTAAGGACCCCACGAACTATGTAGAGAATCTACTGTTACAAGAAGTGGGTGCTGAGGTACTATCGCAGGGCTTTGCAGTAGAAAGAGCCCATAGAGCTCTGACCAGAAAACCCCCTGCCGGGGCCCCTCAGAGACCCATGACACCTAAAATCATGAACTTCAAGGACCTAGAAAAGATACTAAAATTTTCAAGGGAAGGAGGCGTGATCACCAGAAACTCCTCCAGGATAGCAATTTACCCAGACTACACAGTATTAGTGCAAAGACAAAGAGCAAGATTTGGTCCAACAAAGGAGCGCCTCAGAAATGCAAATTTCAGATATATGCCATTATACCCTGCCAAACTAAAAGTGCTACGAAACAGCAGAACCCATATCTTTGAAACCACGGAAGAAGCCCATGAGTGGATAGTCCTGCAAGGAATACCCCAACTGAACGCCAGGAATGCGCATAATGATAGACACTCACCGCCGTAAGGCACTGGTGGAAGAGACTGTAAGGACCTGAAAGAATGCAGAAGACACCAAATATGAAACACAAGACCAGAAGAAATATATACCACGAGACAGAGGAGAATGACCCCTAGTCTGCCCCGATGGATGCCACGACAAAGGAGCCCACGGAACTGAAAAAGTTTGAGATGGCAGTTCTAAGGCATCACGCAGCGGCGAGCTAGCCTCAGGGGACTGAGACTGTGCAAGGAAAGCGGCGGAGCCTGAGCAAGGAGAGGGTGGCTAGGCGTTTAACAGTTAAAGTTTGTTGGTTGAAAGGTGAAACAGGACCGGGAGAACACACCAGATTCAAAGAACAATAGGGAGGCGCACGGGATAAAAGGATGACTGCCCAAGAGAAAGAGAAGCACTATAAAACACCTGAGGAGCAAGGGAAACCGGAAGACCCCACCCAGAGTAGGGGTCGGACACGAATTGGAAACTGGAACAATAACAGAGGACGTGAAAGCAAAAACCCAGAAGAAGAGGGTGGGAAGCATGAACGGGTGAACCGGATGTGCCCATGGGAAGCGATAGGCCAATGTGCGAACCACTATAGCGAGCCCTGAAGGAATAAGCATAGCCACATGGAATGTACGAGTGCTGAACAGCTATGTCAAGAGACTGAGAGTGTATGCATGGTTAAACAAATCGAAAGTGAAAGTGGTATAAGTGGTGCAAGAAACCCACCTGACGAGAGAAAAACAGTCCAGGATAGCACGGAAGTGGGGAGGACATGTGTATGGATCGACCTACTCGAACTATGCCAGAGGTGTATTAACGTGGGTGGCCCCCCAACGTCCCCTTCCAACTCATAACACTGGAACAGGACAAAGAGCAGGACAAAG
Source organism: Ambystoma mexicanum (assembly GCF_040938575.1). Lineage (NCBI taxonomy): Eukaryota > Metazoa > Chordata > Amphibia > Caudata > Ambystomatidae > Ambystoma > Ambystoma mexicanum. Next base: position 353,087,782 of record NC_090929.1, read on the forward strand.
AGGGCAGGCTGGTCATAGTGCATGGAACACATATGACCCGAACCATGATGCAACAGCATTCTTCAAAACACTTGTACCACGACTAGCCCCATACAGGGAGGCGACGTACATCTGGGCAGGAGACTTCGACTGCACACTCAATCCAATGCTAGATAGGTCAGACAACAAATGCAGGAAACCTGCACCACTGGCGAAAGCGCTACAGACGCTCTTAACCCAATTGAGACTAGAAGATATCTGGAGGAAAATGCATAACGAATCCCGAGAGTACTCTCACTACAGCGCCCCACATGGAATGCATACACGAATGGACTATGGGCCTCATTACGAGTCCGACGGTAACCGAGTGGAAAAACCTATGGGACTCCATGGGGATGGGCACAATGGAAACACTGGTTCCATCTATGACGGAGCTGGTGTTTCCATTTCTGCCTGCAGGCGGGTGGTGCTAAACCCGCCACGTCAGACCTGGCGGGAGTGACACCTCCCGCCTGCAGGACTCGGAATCAGCCGGTCCGGAAAGAACGGTGGTGGCGGTTTTACCACCACCGTTCTTTCTGGACCGACTGACTCATAATGAGGCCCTATATCTTCACTGGCATAGAAACCCTGGGCGAATTCACAGACATAAGCGTTAGAGCAAGAATACTATCAGACCATGCCCCACTGTTGGCGACATGGAGATACACACACAGGAAAGCCCCTATACTGCCGTGGAGTCTAAGGGCGGAAGCATTATTAGATAGTGAGTTCCAAGAACACATTCAAGAAACAATAGAAGACTACTTCCACCACAACACAGGCAGCGTGGACATTTCATGGGACCTTGTGGGACGCTTTCAAGGTGGTGGTCAGGGGAACGGTGATAGGGAAGATAGGGGACTTAAAGGAAGCATCCTGAGAGAGCTCTCAGATGCGGAAAGGGAAATACAGGAGGTGGAGAGGCAGGCAGCCCTAACAGGAAAGGAATGGTCTTTTTCCCTTCTGCGTCCTTCTCAAGGGTCTTGTGTCTGCCGATTTCCTTCTTCGTGCTCTGTTCGTTTTGTTGCACAGTTTCAATGGTTTATGTCCTCCCATGTTTACAGCCCGTCTCCGGGTGGAGGCAGGCCCCCTCTGCTTTCATAGGTTTACGCTTCATGCAAGGTGTCGCTGGGTTCCCCCAGCGAGTTGGTTATGTCGGCGCTCTGTGCCTGTGAACCCTCTTATTCATCAGACCCCATGCGCCGTTGTAGGGATTCAGGGGCGAGGGGGGGTTGTTGCCTTATGTCCTGTGCTCGCTGCCCTCTTCCCCCTTGCCCCGTTCTCCAGCTTCCCGCTCTCTTTTCCCAGGCTCACCTGCTTTCTGACAGTTGCTGTCCGTTATGGCGCCGTCTACCTCCCTGCGTCTTACCGCTGTCCTCTGCTCCTTCCTGTGCCAGCTTCTCTCAGTAACGTCTCCGGCACCCGGGGCGCGTCCGCTTGCTTCGCGTAAGCATTACAGCTTGGCTCGCTCTTGTGGGGGCTCATGCTGTCTCACCCTTCCTCTCTGCAGTCTGTACGGCAGCTTCTCGTAGTTGCCTGCACACTCGCCTGCTTGACTGCACCTCTTCAGTGAGCTGACGGGTTCCCGTCAACCCTCTTGGTGCGTCTTCTGTGTGGCTCTGTTTCGGAACGCCGTTCCTTGGCTCCTCACCTCCCTTTGCAACAGATTTTCACCCGGGTGTTCTTCCCACCTTCCAATACCTTCTCATATAATTTTATAGCGAATCGGACCAGTTTTACTGATTAATCCGCAGGATCCCTCAGGAGCTCCGAGGTGCTGCTTCCTCACTTCATGGACGCTAAGCCATGCCCCCCCCCCCCTTCATCTCCTTATACCCATCAAGGACCCTTTCCACCGGGATGAGCTCCCTCTGGATCAACTCCCTTCACCCTAAGGTAGAGGAGGACTGAAAGTTTGCCTACGCCTAAGGCCTTTTCCAACTCTTGGAAACTCGCGAATTTCCCATTCTTTCACAATTGTCCCACTCTAGAGAGCCCGGATTCAAACCATGCCTGATGCCTCGAGACCTCTGGTATAACATTCCTCACCAGAGGTGCCCATATATGGCTCATTGGTGAGGGCCACGTGATGATTCCACCCATTTTCCCCCCATGCTCAACACTTACCAATGGACCCCGAGAAAAGGGTGTTCACGGATCCTGCTCGGGAGTCTCCCCTTAGGGACCTAGAGCCATTCCCCCACTGTTGCCGGGATCATGTGTTGATTCTCCAGGTATACCCATTGTCTCTGTGTTCTCCCTCAGATGCGGGACCATTGCCCTTAGCTGTGTTGCACTGTAATATAACATTAAATCCGGAAGCCCCACGCCCCCTCGGTCCTTCGGAAGTATCAACGTCTCATACCCCACCCTGGGTTTCTGATTCTGCCAAAGGAACCGTATGATGCGTGATTTAGCTTCTCTCTGGTGTGCCTCCGGGGCCTGAACTGGGAGCATCTGAAAGAGGTACAATATTCTAGCGTGAAGCCTTCCCATCCACGACAGCTGTCCTTTACTCCATGTTGTCATACAATTTGTTGAAGAGGGGAGGGTAGTTGGATCCACCTAAGTCCTCCCCTGGTCTAACTATATTGACTCCCAGGTATCTAATACTGTCCAGCTGTAACTGTAGTCCCAGGGGCCCGAGCGCCTCAGTCTGCTTGGAGTCCCTCCCGACAATTGGAAAGATCACTGATTTGTCTTTATTAACTGTGAACCCTGCAAACTGCCCATATTCCTCTATTATCGCAAGTGCCGCCGGCAAAAAGCCGGTGGGATTCACCAGGTGCAACAGCACGCCATCCGCGTAGAGCCCCAATTTGAACTCCCTCATACCCACCTTGATGCCCTGTACCTGTGGGGCTCTCCTTAGCCGCTCCACCAACACTTCCTTTGTTAGTGCAAATAGGAGGGGCGAAAGGGGGCAACCCTGCCTAGTCCCCCTCTGCAGTCCGAATGCCCTTGATAACGGCCCATTCACTGTCACCTTCGCCACTGGGGCTACATAAAGTGCCTTTATACCTCTCACGATTTGATCCCCCAGTCCAAATTTCTGCATGACCCCCTTCAGAAACCTCCAGTCTAGCCGATTAAAATCCTTCTCGGCGTCGAGGGCAAACAGGACCGGGTTCCCCTCCCTCTTTGCTGTGGCCTCCATCAAATGGAGAGTCTTACGTAAGGTATCGACCTCCTGCCTCCCCTGAATGAATCTCACCTGGTACGAGTGGACCAGTTTGGGCATGAGACCCTCCAGTCGCGTGGCTAGTATTCTGGTGAAGATCTTCGTATCAATGTTGAGTAGTGAAATGGGGCGGTAGGATTTACAGCACTCCGGGTTTCTGCCCTCCAAATGACAGGGGGCCCTCCTAGTGTCCAGAATATGGGTAAATAGTTTCACCATGTGTTGCTCGAGTGACCCTGCAAACCTTTTATGAAACCCCACTGTATACCCATCTTCTCCCGGAGTCTTGCCCAGCTTCAACCCTGCTATCACCGGCAGCACTTCCTCCTGAGTGATCCGCATCTCAGTTCCCGCCTTCTCACTACCCGGAAGACACGGCAAGGGCACCTCGCCCAGGTATCTATCCAATTCCTCGTCTGTTGCCTCCGGCTCTTGCCCTAAGAGCTGTTTATAGAAGGCTGGAATCCTCCCGTCCCCTGCACACTTTTAATTGTTTGGGGAAAACCCAAACATACACAAAAAATAGGGTAAATATATATTGGTAACAAAAGTTAGGTAAACAAAGAAATTCGGAAAGCAGAAATATTTTATAAACATAGTATAATTCAAGAAGAAATTTTGTTTGCAAAAGAAGAAACAATATGGCATAAAATAATAAACATCAAAGAATTAAAGGATGATGGAGTCCGATAAAATCGGCGATGCGTTTCGCAGATGTTTTCCTCTTCTTCTGGCCAAAAACGGACTCTTTAAATGAAGAGAAAACAATAATTCACAATCATGTAAATCAAGGATTGCATTTTTACAAGTACACAGAAACCTCTTCTGCATGGTAAACATGTAAATCAAACTGTTACATTTTTCGGTTTAATTCTCTTACATTGCCAGTCACCAAATTATATACATTCATCATTACAAAGAGAGAGTTAATGAGGTTCCATTATTAGAATACTTCAAACCCTCTGTAGGTATTGAAAATCTGGGGCTCTCATGGGTAATCCCCATTGAAGTGGGTTGACTGTGATGCGTCCAGTGCATTCTCGCCTAGTGATTTTAAAACTGTTCTAGTTCTCACAGAGAATTAAAGTAATTTGAGTAATTACCATCAAAGATGTGCGATCGTATACACGATTTAGGTAAAAGATATCAAAGATGCCACGCAATAACCGTTGAGCATCAAGGAGCCGTCCAATCATTTCAGAAATGGTAATACGTAGATCCCCCAGTCAGAGGTAGAAAGCACCCCTAGAGAAAATAGAGCATTAAAGATAAACCTATCCAAAGCGGCATTCAGCTATGATGGTGTGTTCCATGCTCCAACATAATGTACCTGTGGTGCGTGCATTCGGCAATAATTAACAAGGATGGCGATCGCCTAGTCCTCCTATGAAGATTTAATGTCCCATCCGAATCTTCAGCCTTAGGGTAGTTACAGTTAGCAGCACTAATGCGCTCTGCTTCTACCTGAGTAGAAATATGAAAAGAGGAAAAGAAAAAAATATAGGTCATGGAAGAACTGTAATTTATCTGTGTGATTATTCCCAGATCATAGTAAAGGATTTACCTGTTCATGTTGTCAGTGTGCCATTTAAATGTTAAGGCAACAAGTGCCGTGTTGACTCGGTAAATGATGCCGGTTGCAAAACCGACCCAAAGATACGTGCCTCCAGATATCGGAAACTAAAAGAAAAATGATGAGAGCAATTAAGGATCACGTACGTTGTAGAAAGCCCCTAGAGAAAGCTAAAAAGAATGCGGGCGCGCGCGTACCTGTAGTCCTGTGTACTGCTGTTCGCGGGGTCTCACTGATGGTCGGCATCTTCCACTGCTGTCATGGAAACGTTGCGCGCCATCTTGAAAGGATGTTAAATGGTGTGTGTTGCTAACGATAGAAAGAGGACTATGCACGCAAAAGGTACGAGTGGACCAGTTTGGGCATGAGATCCTCCAGTCGCGTGGCTAGTATTCTGGTGAAGATCTTCGTATCAATGTTGAGTAGGGAAATGGGGCAGTAGGATTTACAGCACTCCGGGTTTCTGCCCTCTTTTGGTATTACCATTATTAGGGCCTTTCCAAATGACAGGGGGCCCTCCCAGTGTCCAGAATATGGTTAAATAGTTTTGTCATGTGTTGCTCGAGTGACCCTGCAAACCTTTTATGAAACCCCACTGTATACCCTTCTTCTCCCGGAGTCTTGCCCAGCTTCAACCCCGCTATCGCCCGCAGCACTTCCTCCTGAGTGATCCGCATCTCCGTTCCCGCCTTCTCACTACCCGGAAGACACAGCAAGGGCACCGCCCCCAGGTATCTATCCAATTCCTTGTCTGTTGCCTCCGGCTTTTGCCCTAAGAGCTGTTTATAGAAGGCTGCCTACTCCTGGGCCACGTCTCCAGCACGTGAAAGTAGCTGCCCATCTGACCCCCAGATCCCAGCTACCCACCTCTCTGCCCGTTGGCCCCTCAATCTGGCCGCCAGCAAAGTTTCGAGCTTGTCCCCCTTCTCGTAATACTTTTGCTTGAGAAATTGTAAGCCAGAGATCACATTCCCACCTCCACGTCCCTCAGCTCCTGCCGCCTTTCCCTCGCTAACTCCGGGCTGCCTTATCTCCTCCACCTCCTCTTTACCATCCAACAACTCTAGCTTTCAGATCTCGCCCATGAGTGTCTCCGCTCGTAGGTTTCTAATTTTCTTTTTGGCCACGCCTTCCCGTTTGATGAGGCCCCTCCATGTCACCTTGGCCGCATCCCAGATCATGTCCTGTTCCACCTCCCCAGTATCATTCAAAGTGAAGAATTCTTCTATTGCCCCCAGCATCTCCTTAAAAACTGGATCCTTGAACAGGTTGTCGTTACAACGCCATAGGTATTATCGGGGACTCAACCCTGCCAGTGCAATTCCCATGACCATGTCGTGATCCAACCAGCTCACTGGTGAATGCTCGTTCATGATGGCCCTACTGACATGCCTCTGTTTAAAAACCCAGTAATCAATCCGTGTTTGAGATCCATGGGCTAGGGAGAAAAAGGTATAGCTCCTCTCCGCGGGATGGCCCTCCCTCCACATGTCCACAAGCCCCTGGTACCCCATGAGTCCCCCTTCCCCTCGCCCCACATCCGACCCCACCATTTCCTTTCCTCCACTGTGATCCATCGCCTGTTCTGCCCACATGTTGAAATCACCTCCTAATATCAGCAGGTCCTCTGCCCAATTAAGTATCTCTCCCATGGCTACCTGTAGGAACTGTATCTGTCCTGTGTTAGGGCTATACACCACCGCAACAGATAGCTGCACCCCGTCCAGGGACCCAGTCACTACTAGGTCTCTCCCGTACCCCCTCCCCCAGACCAACTGGTCAACCATTCCCTCCGATTAAATAGGATGCCTACACCTCCCTTCTTGGTGGGTCCGGATGCCCAGAAGCCCTGTCCAACCTGTACCCCAGGGATACGTCTCTCTTCCCCCTAGAGCAACCGTGTCTCCTGTACCAGCAGCACGTCCAGATCTTTATTCCGAAACTCCTTCCCCAGCAGTGATCGCTTGGTGGGGGAGTTCAGGCCCTTAACGTTCAAAGTCCCCATTTTAAGGGCCCTCCACTCGGCCCTCTCCTTCAACTCGTGCCATCAGGGTGCGCACAACCCTGGCTCCACTGTTAAATTGGTTGCAATATGGTGTTCCCCAAAGTTGTATTCCCCTTGACCCCCCCCCAGAACCCCCCTCTTTCACTCTCCCACATGAAAAACTGGTCTACCCTCTGAGACGCCCACCATGTGATGGGCCACCAGGGATGAGTGCTCTCCCAGCCTGTCATCTCAGTTACCACCACACCTCTCCCTCGTCACACATTGATCAAGTAACTTAGCCGTCTAATCTATCTTAGTTATATGGTCCTTCTCCCCACCTCAGGAGTCTCCGGGCTTCTTCTGGGGAGGGGTAATGAGTTTTTTTTTACTTTCTGCCACCCAGCATTTTCGTCTTCACACTCTGCGGGCCCTCCGGTCTACGGTGTTCCATTGGCGCGGTCGCTGACCCCCCCCCTCCTCCCCCTGACCTTCCGTAGGGTCTTCTCCCTTGAGGACCTGAAGGACCTGCAGTGCCATATGTCTGCTGGTCACTCGATAATCTGCCTCGCCTTTCTCAAATGACAGCGCAAATGGAAAGGACCAGCGGTATCTTATACCCTTTTCAGTCAACCATTGCGTGAGGGTGTGGCAGCCTCTGCAACGGGTCAGGGTGAGCCCCGACAGGTCCTGGAGCACTCTGGTTGTGTCCCCTTCATATTGGAAGCTCCCCAACCTCTTGACTTTTTCCAGGACCTCCATTTTCTCCCAGTATTTCAGGAAGCGGCCCACTATCGATCTTGGGCCCTTCGCTCCTCCGCCACCTCCTCTGTGTGCCCTTTCCAGCTGTAACTCTTTCCCCCTTCCAGCGCGAAAACCTGATTGATCAGTCCTTGCACCTTCCTTCCAACCTCCACTGCTGACTCTCCCTTCTGTTCACTGACCCCAAAATGTGTAGGTTGTTCCGGCACGCTCTATTTTCAAGATCGTCCAGTTTCAAAATGGTATTTCCAGGTCCATTATGCGCACCTCGTATTTCATGTCCAGGAGGTCAACCTGCAGGTGGTTATTTTCCATCCCTTCCATCTTGTCTTCCAGCTTGTCCACACAGCCCTTTAGATCGACAATCGAAGCTTGGATGTCCATCCATATCGCCTTAATGTCTTGCAGTATGTCTTTGAGATCATCTCTGGTTAGGGCTGGTGCTGGTACGCTTCCCCCTGCCGCCATCTCAGCAGGGTTTGGGTGGTGCCCTTTCTCACCGTATGTGGGGCCTCTCCGGAAGCATTGAAGGGACTGCACCCCATTCCGCACTTCCCCCTCTGTGTCTCAGTTGTCCCTGTTCCTTCTTCAGTGTTGCCCCAGGCAGTGTACATCAAGGTTCGATGCCTCAGTTGGTTACCACCGGCTCCTCCTTGACATTGCCCTAAGCCCTGGTCTGGCCTGTCTTTTCTCCAGGACTCCATGTGGCCTTCAACCCCCCACTTCACTGCGACTGTGATCTCACTGTTCTGGACGACACCCTGTGATCCTGCTTGTCTCACTTTCTTTGGCCAGTTCCTCCTGGCCCCTAGACCATCCACCTCCAAGTTCCCTGCAAGACCTCCAGAGACCCAGCTTCGGGGCGTCTCCTCAGGTCTCCACTACACTGCCCATTTGTGCCTGAGTGTCCCCGGGCTTCCCCGTCCCTTTCTGTACGAGCCCCTCCTCACTTCCCAGCGTGGTCCATTTGAGACCCCAGTGGGGGCAAGGGTCCAGCGACCTTCCCAGGTGTGCTGCTTTCTCCCTCAGTTAATGCACCCCTGTATCCACGTTGCGGTAGGCCTCGTTGTTTACCCTCCGCTCTCCTGCTGATGCTCCTCTTACTACTGTCAATAGGAGTTGAGGGATATTTTTATGGCTCTGGGCCCGTGTCTTTATGAGCAGGGGCCCCTCTGGGTCCGCTTTGCAGGTCTTCCCTGTCCCTCAAGGCCCTAGAAAATTGTGCTACCAGGAGGGGGAGGTCAGGCTGCCGTGCATCCACTTCCCTTTCACCCCACGCGGAGTTGAGAGTGAGACTATGCTTCGCGTACAGGTAATTTTCTCCTGATGCCTCCTCCACCCACCCGCTCACGTGATGCTTGGGCTCTGGTCCGCTCTTCACGCAGTCTCCTCTCATGCTGCGGGGGCGGCTGGGCTCACCTTGTGTGTCTCCCCCTCGGGCCGCTCTGCCGCCACTCCACCTCTCCTCCTCGGTTTCTTTTCTCCCTCCCGCTAGGGATGCCGCAGCCTCCACGGTGCGGGCACAGCGGGGGGTAGCAGCCCCCACCAGCCCCAGGCTTCGGTCCTCTGGTGCTCCTTCCTGATGTCCTTGCACTTCGGGGGAGGCACTGGGCTCCCACTGAGGCTGTATGCCGGATCCAGCACACCCTGCCCGCCGGACCCGCGGCCCCCCTGCTCTTGGCCCCTCCAGTATCAGCTGTCTCAGGTCTCTGCCTTTTTCACAACTCTGGGGCGGTCAGAAACAGCTTGTTGCAGTGATTTCTGACATGGGGGGAGTCCTACAAGCACCGGTATGATGGAGCTCAAGCAGAGAGACAGCTTCACGTGGCCATGCAGGTCCGCGTCCTCTGGCGGTCTCTCCTTTTTTTCCTTTCAATAATGTACAAATTGACTAACAGTTCCTCACTCAAAGAATTTAATTGTACCAGTGTCACTTTTATGATTGTTTTTGCATTCTTTGGGATAATCGGGTCCATGGGCCCTTTTTATGTCAAGTTGGTTATTTATGATTGTTAGGGAGAATTCTCTGTTTAGGCTGAATTTCCTAACCTAGTGAGTCCCCCAGCAGCTTTGCTGGATTTTTGGGGTTTAATTTTGTTCTCCTGCCAAGAGTGAGACTCTTTTACCCTCACTCTTGGACATGATTTGAGTGTGTTCCTTTGACTCTAGATGTGTTTAATGGGCTATGGGGTCTTTTACTCCATAGGGCTTCATGTGTTTTTGTGATGTGTGTTACACAGCACCCTCAGTGCAGTAACACAGGGGTGTCATAGTGACCCCCCAGTATAGACTCCATGCCCTGGGACTGACTACTGTCTCCCAGGGCATGTAAAGTCACCATTGACTTAACTAGTCTTAAATTCTGAACAGAACCAGTACAAACCATCATATTGTGGACGTACTGGCTGGGGCAATTCAATTGCCCCGGGGTCTGTTAGTCGAGGGGGCATGTCTCCGTCCCCCCTGATCGAGTTTCGGCTGGTGGCAGTGGATACTACTTTTTATATTCAACCGCAAATATTTCTCTATGGGATTTTCCCATTGTTCGAGGCTACTATCTTTATTTATTTAATTATGATAGCCTCGAACATACCGCCAGTTTATTTAATTATTATTAATTCTCCGGTTGGTATTTTTTGCCAAAACTCGGTTCTAAAATGGCGTTTGTGTTCTCTTCTGTGACTCCAACCCAAGTCGAGCCCTTTGTTCCACTTTTTTGGCGGCCTTCTCCACAAAAGCCCTCCAAAGTGGTGCCACTCTGTCTGGGGTACTTAGGAGGGGTAGAGGGGGATTTAGGCACCCTGGACTGAGTTGCCTAGGCAACTCAAGTCGCACTCCATCCTGATTGGCCCAAGTGGTGAGCCGGCCGGCTCACCACTTAGCATGTTTGAGTGACAGCTAGGCTGAGTGAATGGGGGTTTTCTGCATAAAAGCAGGGCTTTGGGGACTGGAACTTCAGAAGTCGCCACAGGACCTAAGAATCCGATGAGGGAGAAGCTGAGCTGACCTGCCACGACGACACCACCGGTGGAGCCCTGCTGGACCGTCTCAACACTTTTCCCAACGACAGAGGAGATCTCCCGCCGGAGAGTCTTCTTCCTTGGACTGGTGGGGGATAACCAGTTTCACCGTCTTTTCGCTTTCCCGACGTACCTCATGGCCGCCTTGCCCGTGCCAAGCACCCCGGCAACCGGGATACCACGTTTTACCACGACCGCGAAATAAAGGGTAGTACCTTTAACCGGAAAACTCTGCGGCTGGTTTCTTCCCTGGCAGTGCAACGACCTTCAGCTCTCCTCCAAGTCGAGATCTTCTCTTCCCAGGAACAACTCCCACCGCTGGAGGATCCTTCCCACTTAAGGTACCATGTTCCGCCTGGCTTCCCTTGCCAGCGACTGTACGGGGTAGATTTAGCCCCCGGCTTTCGAACCTGGGTTAGCCTGGGACACCCTGGCTAAACTTTTCTGAGCCTCTCTAAACTCTTTTCGAACTCTCTGCAAGACTTTCAAAGCCTAGTGTAACTGTGTGATCTTGGGCGCATTTGTGCTCTGCTCTCTCTAAGAGTGGGCCCAGCCTATGCACTTTGGCTCACAAGTGACTTTTGCTCTTCTGCCTTGCTAATAGTGTTCCTAAATCTTAGAGTGGTGTATCTTTCCATATTCTGTCTTTTTCCCTCCCTTCTTCATGACCTTATTGGAGTGCCATCTATAGTTAAGCGCTCACCTCTGTCTGGAAATAAGTGGTGTTAACTAAGACTTATCTGATAAAGAATAAGGGTTGTATATATTATAATAGTAACTGTGTTTAGAGTGTTTTACAATAATGGTGCTGGAGTGTTTCAAACAGTGTGTTTTTAAATAAATAATTATATACTTTGATACCAAAGCTCTGGTTCGTGTTTGCTTGTATTATTGTATCTGAGTGCCTATTGTGTATACTTTGCATACTGCCTAACTCTTCTTGGGGGAAGTCTGACTGCTCAGCCACAGCTACCAGGTAAATCTGGGTGGTACAGACTGCTACCAAGTGGGTTTACTGCTAACACCTGTAGTCCTAAATCTTGTGCAGTGTTCCCAAGGGGAACTGCACAGGTTTCTGCCTAACAATGATTATCGCTATTGGTACAGTGTCAAATATGTCTGAATAAAGTTTAAAGGACAAAAAAAGATTTGTTGGGTTGTTGTGTTCCACATGGGGAACGCCTCTGGGTATCGGGTAGAGTAATCAACGATTACGAGGACATATTTGTTACCCAGTCTAGAGGTTTCCAATGGTCCAATGATATCCATCCCAATTCGGAAGAATGGGACTTCTATTATTGGTAAGGGGTTCAGAGAGGCAGGTAAGGGAATATCCGCACTGGTTTTCTGGCATATTTCACATGCCTTAATGAAGTTCTTTGTCAGCATGGATACCTGGCCAGTAGAACTTCCCACTAATTTGAGCTTTGGTCTTAGATTGTCCTAAATGTCCCCCTGTCAAATGAGAATGTGCAATCTCTAGTACGATCTTCTGATGGGTTTTGGGGATTACTAACTGAGTTTTAATTAGGCCTTCTCTGGAGGTTTCCTTTCTATGCAGTAATCCTTGTTTTAGGGAGAAAAAAGGGCTTCCCTTCTCTAATCCTTCCACCTGTAAGAAAGCCTCTGTGAGTGCTGGATCATTTCGCTGGGCGAAGGCTAGATCAGAAAGAGTGGTAGGGTTTGGAGAAGCTGATGAACCATCTACCACTGAGGCAAAGAGGGAAGAATAACCTAAGTTACCTTTCTCAGTTTCTTCTTGTTCACTTTCTTCAAAACGGGGAAATTGAGCTCTTTCAAGAATTCCCTGTGCAATTCTGTCCCCATGATGTATTTCAAATAGAGTTTCGCCATGGTTCTGTAGGTGAACCTTTATGTCTTCCCTGGAAGTCGGGATCTATGATGCCAGCTAGGGCATCCAGACCGAACTACCAGGCCTGGCCAGATTTTGGGGTCAATCTTATTTAACACCCCGGCGGGGGTATTGGGACTAAGTCTGTGGGAGTCAATCCTCTTTTCCCTGGAGGGATAGTAGCTCGTCTGTTACTACAGATATAAAAGTCTATGGATTCTTTCATGGCAATAGAGGGATTTGAGGCTCTATGACTGTGTTTCTGGTATTTTAGCGTCCCCCAATTTGTCTCATTTGAGTCGCATCCCACTTGAGACACCACATGTAAGGAAGGCATGGTATTAAACAGTGAAGACGGACACAAGTGTTCACAGTTCAGGGGTTTTGATTGAACTTCAATTGGGTTTGAATAATGGCTATCTAATCCTAAATCTAAAGATGGGAGAAAGCTACAACCATCGAATAATAAAGAACGCAGTCCTAACAGAGTCTGTTCAAAATAAAAGGGCCTATACTAATAAACCTATTCCCAATCCTTGATTATAAATACAAATGGTGTAGGAAACAATGTTATACAAAAGAAAAGTATTCAAGAAATCATATGTCAGGATAGTTGAACCCTTAGCTTTCCTTCCCCACGTTTTCAGCATGGGACAAGGCAACACACTCGAGCTTAGCACATACTTTGGGTTTTCTAGCACGAGGATGCAGTTCAAAATCTCAGTATCAGGACCTTCTGTGCCAAAGCCTCTTTGCCATTCAAAGTTTCTTATTTCAGAGGACGTGATGTGACAAACAAACATTCAAGTTCCTTTCTCTGCAGGATTCTCTTATGCACAACTTCTCGGACGAAGACCCACTTTAACACAAAACCTTCAGTTGGTCTCCCTCTGCCGGGCTCGGACCAAATGTATCTCATTTTTCAAACTTTCTTTCCTATATCAAAATCAAAGACTTTTGACTGTGTGCAGGATTTTGCTTGACCCGTTGCAGGACAATTTCGATTCGCAATTCTTTGTTTTCTTCTTAATATGTGCCTTTTAACTTTCACTTCTCAGCTGGACACCTTACAGAGACATTCAACTGAGCACCCACGTGGTGCCAGACCACTCTGTCAAATGTATTGTATCGAAGTCTCTTCAAAGTTAAAACACTCATCAGCAGTTCTACTTTACTTGCGTCTTTTATCGCATGCATTTTTAATAATGTTCATTCCACTGCTCGCCATACAGTGTTGCAGCTTGCAACCTTGGCTTCAACACAGACCGGTCTTGTATCGGTCTCCCCAACTCACAAGATATGTTGATTTCACTGTTGCTGCTTTGTTCTTGGAGCCAAGCACGGTACCACAGTGGCTGCTGCTTCTCCCCGCCTTGATTAGTGACGCAGGAGGGCCTCGGGGTATCTCCGACACACAATACAGGATTCTTCAGCCTGATTTCCTGGTCATATGCTTTCTAATCTTGAGGGCTCTTGAAAGTAACGATTTCTTGTCGGAAAGGTCAAGGGAACTTCCCTCCTTATGATCCCCTCCTGTTTTGCCGCCTTTCTTCTCTTTCAGCTGCTGCCTCGAAACTGCTGTTTCCTCGTGTGCTTTGCCTCACGCAGAGTGTGCTTTTCTGCTCTGCCTTTTATCCATGTGGGGAAGCTTAATGGACGTTGAGTATGAATGATGGTCAGTAATTGCCTGACCATTGTATTGGGACACGTCTGGTATACTGCTTGGGTTTGTGCAGGAAAAAGGGAGTGGTGGGGTAAAGTTCCTATGTATCCTATCTGATAGGATGGGGTAAAGGTGTTACAGGAAAGAGAGGAATACTGCGTCTCACGATCCGGTGTCCCACTCTCTGGGGACCCCTCACCAAGGTGGTCCTCCGGCACTGGTCCACCTCTAGGGTCTGTATCGGAGAGAGAGAGAGAGAGAGAGAGAGAGAGAGAGGGGGGGGGAGAGGGGGAGAGAGAGAGAGAGAGAGAGAGGGGGAGAGAGGGGGAGAGAGAGAGAGAGAGAGAGAGAGAGAGACTGACTAGTGGGTGAGACACCTGGTTTCTCTCAGGTCTTTCTTACTGCAAATAGGGTCCAGTGGATGATGCTATCCCAGTCCTTTCCATCCTTATCTACCACTTTTCTCAAAATCATCTTAAGGGTCTTGTTAAATTTCTCTACCAATCCATCCATTTGGGGGTGGTAAACTGAGGTTCTTAAGGTAGAAATATATGTAGTAATTCCTTGACTTCACCCAGAGTTTGCTCATAAAATTGGATCCCTGATCCGTTAGAATTTCCGTGGGGAAACCAACCCTAGAAAATAATTGTAGTACGTGTTGTAAGATTTGCTGGGTTGTATTGTTCCGCATGGGAAACGTCTCTGGGTATCCGCGTAATCATCGATTATGGGAACATATTTGTTACTCGTTCTAGAGGTCTCCAATGGTCCAATGATATCCATCCCAATTCGGAAGAAAGGGACTTATATGGTTGGTAAGGGGCTCAGAGGGACAGTTAAGGGAATATGCACACTGGTTTTCTGGCATACGTCACATGTCTGGATGAAGTTATTTATGTCAGCATGGATACCTGCAAAAATCCATGGGACTCCTGGGAGTCCCTCTGCCGGACATTAGTCCTGGTTACGAGAGCCTTACCCAGATTCTTTAGCTCACAATCTTTCACAGTGGAAAACTATTCAAAACATATATGTTTTTGTCCTGCACTGGGGCAGTCCAGCACCAAAATGCTAGGCAATTCCCCTCTGAACAAGAGTACCAACAGCAACCCCAGACACGCATTTCGTTCTGGTTGGATCTCATCAGTAGGTGGAGCTGTGCATCTCTAAGAATAATGAGCAAGGGGTCCACGTCTGGATTCCCCTAGTAACTGTCCAGCAGAGGGACTCCCAGGACCCCCCTTGTTTTTTGCATAATTTAAGTAACTTTGGGTCTCACCCTAAGTGTTGGGGAGAATTCTCATAAATGGCTAATATCCCTTACCTACTGAGTCCCTCAGCAGCTTTGCTGGATTTCTAGGGTTTATTTTTTTCACCTGGTAAGAGTGTGAGCCTTTTTCCCACTCTTACATGTGTTTTGCTATATGTGTTTCTGTAAGGGAGAATTCTCATTTCATGGCTAATTTCCCTTACCTAGTGAGTCCCTCAGCAGCTTTGCTGGATCTGTGGAGTTATTTGTTTCCACTTGGTAAGAGTGTGAGCTTTTCCCCCCACTCTTACCCATGTTTTGCTATGTGTCTTTTACCTGTTTTTAGGATTGTGGGCTCTGGAGTACACCACTTCAGTGGCCCCCTTCTTTTGTGTGTTACACAGCACCTTCAGTGCAGTGACACAGGGTTGTCGTGCAGACTTCCCACCGACTCCATTTCTGAGGCTGACTACTGTCCCCCAGAAAAGGGTAAAGTTGCCATTAAGTTTACTTAGTCATGTAACCACAGATCCAATAAACCCCATCTTACATGGAGTACTGGAAAGGGTTAATCCTTAGCCCTTTTTGTCTGTACCTCCTAGAGCATTGTTTCGCTCTTTTAACATTTAGAATTGGCTGGTGGCAGTGGTATCTACCCTAAACTTTCCTACTGCGGTTATCTTCTATAAACGTGGTAATATTGTAGGCTATTGTATTAGCCTCGAAATTAAACCCGCGTGACCAAATACTTTTTCTTTTGGCTCCGGTGCGGTTTATTCGCCATTTCTTTTTGTTAAACTCCTTCTTGTGTTTTACTTTGCGCGGCAAACCAGGTTTGCCTTCTTTGTTCACTGTCTTTTGGCGGGCTTCTACCAAGAAGCCCTCCTCTGGGTGTATAGGTGGGCTGAATGTGAGGGAGGGGTGTAGTCACCCCCTGCACAGGGTATCCTAGGAAACCCAAGTCGCACTTTTCCATGATTGGCTGAGGTGGTTGTCCGGGCTGGACGACCCCCCTGCTGCGTGATTGAAAGCCAGGCTGTGTGAATGGGGGATTTTCGCATTAAAAGGCAGGTCTCTTGGGCTGGAAGTCAGAGAGTCGACACTGGAACTACAAGGAACCGAAGAGAAGCGGAGAAGAAGTCAGCTGCTGCAACTATCCCGTCCCGGTGAAGCCCTGCTGCAGTCCTGAGCTATCTACCCTTCAACGACTAAGAGAAGATCCAGTCCGGAGTCTACTTCCCTTCAGCCTGGTGGGGATAACCAGCTCATCTTCTACAGCCAGAGGATATCCTTCGTGGTAGAAATCGCTGCACACTGCTGTAGCGGTCCGGATAGCCACCTGAAGAGCCTCTCCTATTTTTAAGGAGCGCACCTTTTATTCGTCGTCGCTGCTGCCGGCCTCATCCCTGTGTGGTGCAGACCCTCTCATCGTCCTCCTTCTTGCTGAAGCTCCAGGAACCGTGGGTCTGCTGGAAACTACCAGGAACAACTGCCGTGGCACCGGCTTCTTCATTTTGAACAAGGTACTGTGTCCTGCTTGAGGAATTTAGGTGAATCCCTATTTCTCGTTCTACAAGGCTTGTCCTTATCTTCCCTCCTTCTTTTAACTTTTGCTTCCGAACATTGACAATATCTAAGTACTCTTGGCTACGTTGAATCGTGAACTGTCCGACTGTGTGATCCTCGACAACAGGAACCTGGTTCCACTTGAAACTGGCTCCGGTCTCTTGACACTTGAATTTCTGTCTGAGTGTTCTTCGATTCTGTTTGCCTGACAAAAGTATTGCCTATGATTTTTGCCACCAACTCCGTCTGGGTATCTCAAGTGCTAAGTGTGTCTTTCCCCCGGTAGCAATTCTTGCCGCGGATACGCGTTTCTTTAGTAGACTGAACTGTCAAAAAGTGATTGCAATTGTATTCACGGTAACGTTACTTGTTTCATAACACCTGTCCATTCAAACACAGGGTACCTACCTTGATTTATACCGTACAAAGTGAATAGGTTAGTTGTAGTGTATTTTACGTGTGATTTTGAATTTAATAGAAGTGTCGTGTTTATAACAAATGGTTTTAAAAATAAATGTACTTCTACCTGAAACCTTGAGTCAGTGTTTGCTTGAGTCACAGTAATTGTGGTCCCTTTGTGTAATCTCTACTACTGCTCATATACTCTTCAGATAGGCCTGGCTGCTCCACTACTGCTACCACTTTAACATAATAGTACAGGCTTGTACCAAAGGTAAAACTTGTATTGCCACCTGTAGTCTTAATTGTGTGTAGTGGTCCCTTAGGGCACTGCACAGAATTGTGCCTAACAGTTTCTACTTTTTGTGTGATCTTGGGCACTGGAGCCTCACCTACTCCAGGGCACCATATTTTTCATGTGTGTTACACAGCACCTTCAGTGCAGTGACACAGGGTTGTCTTTTAGACTTCCCACCGACTCCATTTTCTGGGGCTGACTACAGTCCCCCAGAAAAGGGTAAAGTTGTCATTCACTTTACCTTAGTCACTTTAAACCACAGACCCAGTACACCCCATCTTCCATGGAGTATTGGAAAGGGTTCATTCTTATCCCTTTTTGTCTTTGCCTCTTGGGGCAGTGTTTCGCTCCCTTTACATTAAGACTTGGCTGGTGGCAGTGGTATTTACCCTAACTTTTCTTACCGCGATTATCTTATATAAACGTGGTAATGTTTTAGGCTATTATATTAGCCTCAGACATAAACCCGCTTGACCAAATACATTTTATTTTGGCTCCGGCCGAGTTTATTCACCATTTCTTTTTGTTAGTTTTTCTCGTGTTTTACTCTGCGTGCCAAACTAGGTTTGGTCCCTTTGTTCATCGCTTTTTCGCGGGCTTCTGCACAGAAGCCCTCCTTAAGGCGCCTGAAAGTCTGGGTAGGCAGGATGAGAGGGAGGGGTTTTAGGACCCCTGCCATGAGTTCCCTTGGTAACCCAATTCGCACTCATGTCTGATTGGCTAAGGGGACTGGCCTTGCCAGGCCAGCCACCCTGCTGTGTGATTGACAGCCAGGCTGTATGAATGAGGGAAAACTGCATAAAAAGCAGGTCTCTGGGACTGGAAGAGCAGAGTCGCCACCTTTCGAACGAGAGAACCAATGAGGAACTGGAAGAAGAGGACCCCTACAATGACTGAACCACCCGGTGAAGCCCTGCTCCAGGTCCGAATCTCCAGAATCCGACAACAGAGAAGATCCTCTGGGAAACTTCTTCCCTTGAGCTGGTGGGACCAACCAGTTCACCCAAACTGCAAGCCAGGACCCCTCCTCTGGTCGAATTCGCTGTACAGAGCTACAGTGGGCCGGATAGCCAGGAAGGTCGGACCCCGCTTGGGTTTTAAGGAGCGCACCCTTTATTCGTTGGTTGGCGCTGCTGCTGGTTTCTTCCCTGGGTTGTCCAGGAACCTCCAGTCTTCCTACTTCTGATTAGTCCGACAGTCGCTCCAGGGACCGTGAGCCTGCAGGAACTACCAGGAACGACTGCCTCAGCTACAGCCCCCTCTCCGTTTTAAGGTACTGTGCAAATCCGGTTGTGCATTTCGTTCAGCTGCGGTGAAAGTGTTTGAAATCTTTCTCCAATCCGAGGGCTTGTCCTTCTCTTCTCTTTGAACTAACTTTTCTACCAACCAACCTCGTCCGGAAACCGTGCCACAAACTTTACCACAAACTACCCTGAACTGTATTATCTTGAGCAAAAGACTTTTGAACCATTGACTTTGACCCTAAGCCTTTTCTATCTGATTTTATCATTGTAGTCTCTCTTGTTCGCTTGCTCTGAGTACTTACCTGTTGGTGTGGATCCATTTCTTTTAACTTTTGTCTTTCCCTCCCTTTTAAATCTCTGGAGTTCCATTTTGCTCCCACTTCATTTTCTGGAATTTAAGGGAAGTGGTGTGGTGTATTAAGAGTGTGATTTTTTTAAACTGCTTATAATAGTGTAATGTTATACAACTGAAGAGTGAAATAAATGTATATTCTTTTACTTGAAAACCTTGAGTCAGTGTTTGTCTGAATCATAGTAATTGCTGTCCTTTGTGTAACTATTTGATACTGCTCACTTACTCTTGAGATAAGTCTGGCTGCTCTGCTACTGCTACCACTTTAACTGTGTAGAACAGGCTTGTACCAAAGGTGAAATTGTACTTTCATTTGTAGTCTTAATTGTGTGTGGTGTTCCCAAAGGGTACTGCATATAATTCTGCCTAACACTAAGTTGGTAGGGGAATCCAAACGTGGACCCCTTGCTCACTATTCTTAGAGAGGCGCAGCTCAATCCTACTGATGAGCTCCAACCAGACCGAAACACGTGTCTGGGGTTGCTGTTGGTACTCTTGTTCACAGGAGAATTGCCTAGCATGTCAGGGCTGGGCTGCCCCGGGCAGGGCAAAGACTGATATGTTTTGGATATTTCTCCCTGTGAAAGATGGTGAGCTAAATAATCTGGGTAAGGCTCTCGTAACCGGGATTAATGTCCGTCAGAGGGACTCCTAGGACCCCCCTTGTTTTTTAGCATAGATTTTTTTTTTAAATTTGTTTATTGGTTTAATAACATGAGGTAAACTAGAAAACAAACCAATATCATTAGAGATTGGTCAAGCATATCAGGAAATACCCAAAACCCCACCCTCCACCCCACTCCCCCAAGACCACGGTTAGTTCACTGTTCCTCTCTAGTCCGTGCCCAGGCAACTCTCTCCACTCCGCTCCATATTATCCGCCTCAGGGTGGAGCAAGGGCACTGTCAGGGCAACCCAAAGGTGTAGTTCCTCGCTGGAATGCAGTCTTTGCACATGGATAGCCGTTTCCCATGCAACGGTTTCAGCTATAATCCACTTCGTAAGGTCTCCCCACCATAGGGGCATATGTGGACCTCTGGGGCTTTTCCACCCCATGGCAATGCATCTTTTGGCTGTTATGTATATAAGATCTGTGAGCTTGGATAGGGGTTTGTTCTTCCTGTTTCGCCTATATCTGCCGAGGATACAGGCTGTAGGCTCGTCCACCTCAACTTCGATGTCTGCGCCGGCCACTCTGTCCTTCACTTGTGACCAGAACTCCCTGATCACTGGGCAGCCCCAGGACATGTGAGTCATTCCTGCCCTGGGTTCACTGCATTTGGGGCAAAATTGGGTTCCAGCACCTGTGAATCTTGATATGGCTTCAGGTGTGAGTGTTAGGCAGAAACATGTGCAGTTCCCTTAGGGACCACTGCAAAAGATTTAAGACTACAGGTGTTGGTAGTAAACCCACTTGGTAGCAGTCTGCACCACCCAGATTTACCTGGTAGCTGTGGCTGAGCAGTCAGACTTCCCTCAAGAAGAGTTAGGCAGTATGCAAAGTATACACAATAGGCACTCAGATACAATAATACAAGCAAACACTGACCAGAGCGTTGGTATCAAAGTATATAATTATTTATTTAAAAACACACAGTTTGAAAACACTCCAGCACTCTTATTGTAAGATATTCTAATCACAGTTACTATTGTAATATATACACCCCTTTTTCCTTATCAGATAAGTCACAGTAAAACACCATTTATTTTCATACAGAGGTGAGCGCTTAACTAGATTGCACTCCAATAAGTTTGTGAGAAAGGGAGGGAAAAAGACAGAATATGGAAAGGTACACCACTCTAAGATTCAGGAACACTATAAGCAAGGCAGAAGAGCAAAAGTCACTGGTGAGCCAAAGTCCAAAGGCTGGGCCCACTCTTAGAGCAGAGCAGAAATGCGCCCAAGATCACACAGTTACACTAGGCTTAGAAAGTCTTGCAGAGGGTTCAAAAAGAGTTTAGAGAGGCTTAGGAAAGTTTAGCCAGGGTGTCCCAGGCTAGCCCAGGTTCGAAAGCTGGGGGCTAAATCTACCCCGTACAGTCGGTAGCAAGGGAAGCCAGGCGGGACACGGTACCTTAAGTGGGAAGGATCCTCCAGCGGTGGCAGTTGTTCCTGATAGTGGGTGCAAGTTGCGTCGTCGTCCAGGGGAAGAGAAGATCTCGACTTGGAGGAAAGATGAAGGTCGTTGCACTACCAGGGCAGAAACCAGCCGCAGAGTTTTCCGGTTAAAGGTGGTACCTTTGTTTCGCGGTCGTGGTAAAACGTGGTATCCCGGTTGCCGGGGTGCTTGGCACGGGCAAGGCGGCCATGAGGTACGTCGGGAAAGCGAAAAGACGGTGAAACTGGTTATCCCCACCAGTCCAAGGAAGAAGACTCTCCGGCGGGAGATCTCCTCTGTCGTTGGGAAAAGTGGTGAGGCAGTCCAGCAGGGCTCCACCGGTAGTGGTGTCTTGGCAGGTCGGCTCAGCTTCTCCCTCGTCGGATTCTTAGGTCCTGTGGCGACTTCTGAAGTTCCAGTCCCCAAAGCCCTGCTTTTATGCAGCAAACCCCCATTCACTCAGCCTAGCTGTCACTCAAACGTGCTAAGTGGTGAGCCGGCCGGCTCACCACTTGGGCCAATCAGGACGGAGTGCGACTTGAGTTGCCTAGGCAACTCAGTCCAGGGTGCCTAAATCCCCCTCCACCCCTCCTAAGTACCCCAGACAGAGTGGCACCACTTTGGAGGGCTTCTGTGTAGAAGCCCGCCAAAAAGTGGAACAAAGGGCTCAACTTGGGTTGGAGTCACAGAAGAGAACACAAATGCCATTTTAGAATCGAGTTCTGGCAAAAAATACCAACCGGTGAATTAATATTAATTAAATTAACCGGCGGTATGTTCGAGGCTACCGTAAATAATTAAATAAAGGTAGTAGCCTAAAACAATGGGAAATCCCATAGGAAAATATTTGCGGTTGAATATAAAAAGTAGTATCCACTGCCACCAGCCAAAACTCGATCAGGGGGGACGGAGACGTGCCCCCTCGACTAACAGACCCCGGGGCAATTGAATTGCCCAGCCAATACGTCCACAATATGATGGTTTGTACTGGTTCTGTTCAGAATTTAAGACTAGTAAAGTCAATGGTGACTTTACATGCCCTGGGAGACAGTAGTCAGTCCTAGGGTATGGAGTCTATACTGGGGGGCCACTATGATACCCCTGTGTCACTGCACTGAGGGTGCTGTGTAACACACATCACAGAAACACATGAAGCCCTATGGAGTAAAAGACCCCATAGCCCATTAAACACATCTAGATTCAAAGAAACACACTCAAATCATGCCCAAGAGTGAGGGTAAAAGAGTCTCACTCTTGGCAGGAGAAAAAAATTAAACCCCAAAAATCCAGCAAAGCTGCTGGGGGACTCACTAGGTTAGGAAATTCAGCCTAAACAGAGAATTCTCCCTAACAGTGAGGTACGCTCTATTGGTGATGTACAGCTGGATAAGCTGTAAGCGGGCGTTCCTGGAAACTTTCTTATGGTAGTGGGTTATGTCACCCCAATCTTTGTCTTCAAAAACAAGGCCCAGTTCAGTTTCCCACTTACTCCTGCATTTAAGGTCTCCCCTGGTCGTGCCCCACAACAGGGCCTCGTAGATTCGTGAGGTTTCATGGCCCTCATTAGCGGAATTCAGTATTGTTTCGATATATTCATTTTCCTCAGTCAGATCGGCAGTGGCCGGCCATCTCTTGTACAAGGCCTGTACTACCACCCTGTGCAACAGGAATTGTTCTGCCAGAAGGCCCGTGGCCTCACAGAGTTCCGAGAAAGTTAGGATTTCCTGTTCTTGAATCAAGTCCCCAAGCGTGGCCACCCCGAGGGGCTCCCATTGTGTGTGTGTTTCAAGTTGCCCCCAAGAGTGATTAACCATAAGTGCAGCAATGGGGATCTGTGGGGAGAACGGGTCGTCCGACCCAACCAGCTCGCAGGCTCTTTTCCAAAGCCGGATCCCGAGCTTTGCGAGGTAAGGGCAGTGTCTTGTAGCACCCTCCCCAGCCCATAGTATGTCTCTTAGTAACAACCAGGGGGGGGGGTGGTTGGAGGAGGCGAGTGTCTGTCGTGCTCTCATCGGCCATCCATTGCGTGACATGTCTCAGCTGGCTGGCAAGGAAGTACAGCTCAAAGGTGGGGATCTTAAATCCGCCCCTTTCGTATGGTCTTTGGAGGGTCTCCAACGCCACCCTATGCCTACCTCCCTGCCAGAGGAAGCCCCTACAGACTTTGTTGAGATCTTTGAAGAATGAGGGGGGATGTTGAAGGGGATGTTAGTGAAGTTATGTAGTAGGTGGGAAAGGGCAACCATTTTAAGGAGACCAGCCCTCCCGGCCATCGACAGCGGGAGCCGACCCCAGAATTCCATGGATTTCGTGAGAGAGTCTTTGGCCCTTACGGTATTAAGGATGTGTTCTGTGCCGGGGTTGTGGTGTATGGTTATCCCCAAGTATTTGAAAGATGTTGCCTGCCATTCGAGATCTAGAGGGGGGAGGGATCTGTATTCATCAGTGTAAAGTACTGCAAGGGGATAAAGGCAAGATTTTCTTCTATTAATCTGGATCCCGGTGAGCTTGTGGAAGCAGTCCAGGGTTTCCAAGATGTAGGGCAGGAGGTGCTCAGGGTCTTGAAGGTACAAAAGGGTGTCATCAGCGTACATGGAGATGAGGTGGGTCACCCCGTCTATTTTAATGCCTCCTTCCCCATATTTCCTTCCCCATATTCCTGTCTCAGGTAGGCCGCCACTGGTTCCGCAGCAAGAATGTATAACATGGGGGACAGAGGGCACCACTGGCGGGTGCCCCTGTGTAGGGACCATTTAGCGGAATAGGTTTTGTTGGTGCGTACTCTCGCGGTAGGGTTACCATAAACTAGCTGGGTCCTCTTCAGGAATACAGGCCCTATTCCCATTTTGGCCATGGTGGCATACAACCAGTCCCACCTCACGCAATCGAAAGCTTTGGTGGCATCTAGTGACGCCACTGCAAGTTTCTGCGGCCTTCCCTCAGTGCTATAGATGACATGATGTAACCTGCGCAGGTTCTCAGTGATAGAGCGCCCCGGGACGTATCCAGTTTGGTATTGATGGATCAACAGAGGGATTACTCTGCGCAGTCTATTCACAAGTAGGGCAGTAAGGATCTTGCAGTCTATGTTAAGCATAGAGAGGGGCATGTATGAACCACAATCTGCACCGTCCCTCCCTGGTTTAAGTAAGGGTATAATCACGGCCTCACTCATGGAGTCCGGGAGGGTACCACGCTCGAAGGCCTCATTAAAGACCTGGGCCAATATTGGGGCGAGTGTTTCCTCATAGGTCTTGTAAAATTCACCCGGGAGACCATCCGAACCCGGGGTTTTCCCAGCTGGTAGTGATCTAATTACCACCTTGACCTCATCGGGGGTGACGGGCTCGTCAAGGGTTTCTGCCAATTGCGAGTCTAGTTTAGGTAGGTTAATGACGTCAAGGGCGTCTTCGATCCTGGTGTCGGAGGGGGGCGGGGCTTTGGAGTACAGGCTACGGTAGAAGTCAGTAAAAACCGAATTGATTTCTTGTTGGGTATGCACGGCGGTGCCGTCAGGTGTGAGTATGTGGCAGATACGTGGCCTGGGGGTCTCCCTTTTATAGAGCCAAGCTAAGAGTTTCCCCGGCTTGTCTCCCAGAGCATGGATTCTCTCTGTGTGCTTGGCGCAACTCAGTTTACCGAGGGATTCCCAATGAGTTAGGCAGGTTTGTCTAAGTTCGGCCATTTTTTGTAATTGGTCAGGGGATGGGTCAGCCCTGCCTTCGAGCCTACTCAGGCCCCTCTCTGCGCGCTCAAGCAAGGATGTAATGGATCTCTGAACTCCCCCAACTGCTGAGATCATCTCGCCCCTCATGACCACCTTGTATACTTCCCAAGTTGTGCTCAAGTGTCTAACGCTATGCAAGTTATTTTGCCAATATTCCTCAGTACTATCTTTTATGCGTTCCTTGAATGCAGTGTCAAATAGGGCCTCAGCCCTCAGCCTCCATGTGGGTACAGGAGGTTTAGGCGGGAACACCACCCAGGTCACCAATAGGGGAGAGTGATCAGACAGCACCGTAGGCAGGTAGCGCGCATCAACAAATATGGACTGTTGCGTTAGGCTGAGAAAAATGTAGTCCAGCCTGGTGTGTACAGCGTGAGGTGGGAGTAGAAGAAATACTCACGTTGCTCCGGGTGCTGGTCCCTCCATAGGTCACTGAGTTGCAACTGTTGGATTAGTTTGGAAAGTATTTTGGCCGGAGGGGAGGGGCGATTGTGTTTATTATCTGATCTGTCCAGTAGAGGGTCAAGGGTACAGTTGTGGTCACCCCCCCATATCATAATTCTGTCCACATACGGGCTGAGTCGCGTATAAAGTGAATGGAAGAAGGCAGTCGCGTCATGGTTGGGTGCGTAAGTGCTGACCAGGCATACCTCTTTGCCCTCGATGGAGCCGCACAGCACCACCATCCTACCTTTGTTGTCTGTTTTAGTGCTAGTGAGTTCAAAAGGAACAGTGGGGGCAATCCAAATCAGAACCCCTCTGGCGTAGGAGGAGTAAGCCGAACCTATTAGGGTACCACGCCAAGTTTTGGCCAGGGCTTCCAGTTTCTTGGCAGTTAAGTGAGTCTCTTGCAGCATGGCGATTCCGATCTTGCATCTTTTCAGGTAGGTTTGGACACGCCGTTGTTTAACGAAGCTGTTCAGGCCTCTGACGTTCCAAGTAACGACCCTTATTGTGTGAGCCATAGGCATAGTGTGGTTTATTGTATGTAACAGGTGAAGCTCGAGGTCTTGATGGTGCTGCGTTGCATGTGAATTGTTCCCGTGGTCTCAGTATACCCCAGTGTATGTCCCCAACTTGTGCAAAAACTCCCCTATTCCCACCCCCCTTAACTGTGAAATCCCCAAACAAAGAACTGGCCCAGCGAGGTTACCCTCGTTGTGACTGTCCCGTTTCTGCTCAGTCGGACCGTGCATTGGTCTCCAGGTGCCCTACGGGCGGGTATATATACCCAAAAGGAAGAAACATTCAGGAGGTGGAGTGTACTTGGACTCCGGGTCTCCGCAAGGAGGATCCATTTAGCTGTATAGAGGTTCAAACAAAAGTATAGTTCCCACCAGGATGACAGGAGGATCGTTAGCTCAGTCTCCGCTTCCTTTCCTCAATATCAGGGATCTGTAAACCGTCCATCCAGTCCCTGGCCTGAGCCGGAGTGTCGAACAGGTGCGCCTTATTGTTATGCAGCACTTTAAGTCTGGAAGGATACAGGAGCATATAGCGCAGCCCGGCGGCTTTCAATCTGGCCTTCGTGTGTATGAACTGCGCTCTGTTCATTTGGACATCAAAGGTGTAATCGGGGTATATGGTGATTTTAGCAGAGTTCCGTTGGATTTGGCCACCTGCTCGGGAAAAGGCCAGAATAACTTCTCGATCCCTGTAGTTGAGAACTTTCGCTATCACTGGCCTGGGTGGGGCCCCCCGCGGTGGTTTCTTAGCTAGGGATCTGTGGGCCCTCTCGATGGTGAAGCCCTGGGAGCGTTTGCCAGCTCCCACCTCGTGTAGCAAGAGGTTCTCTATGTAGTTAGTGGGGTCGGAGCCTTCGGAACCCTCTGGCAGCCCGAGGAGACGTATATTGTTCCGGCGAGCCCTCCCTTCCGCCTCCTCGGCTCTGTCCTCCAAGTTTTTGACCCTTTGCTGAAGCTCATCGACTTCTCGAAGGAGGTGAGTTTTGGATTCAGTGTTTTCCCGGACTTGTGTTTCAAGCGCCTCGGTTCTGCTGGCCAGGGAACAGACATCTTGACGCAGGAGGCCCAAGTCTGTGGCAACGGCGTCGATTTTGTTTTCCATCGTTGCCTGGAAAAGCTTGATGGCTTCGAGTATCTGGGTGTTACTAGGCTCTAAAGCTGCAACTGCCGTGGGGTTAGATTGAGCGTCCGAGGCCGCCTTGTTTGTGCCCTCGGAATTTGGGGATTTGCAGGCTGCGAAGGTGTCCATCGTGGTCTGGCGCTGCTTTGGCCTGCCGTTTCTGCCGGACATATCGTCAACGCAGGGCCTCACCGCACCGAGAGTGCCGGGAGCGCAATCGGGAGGCCGCCAGCAGCAGCTGCGGAGGGGAGACTCTGGTTACCGCTGCAGGACCGACAGGGCAATGATATGAAGCTGCGGGGCGGCAGGCCAATTTCGGGAAGCAAAGAGTGGGCCTCACGGTCCGCCGGAGCATCAGTCTGCAGGCAGGGGCTAGGTGTTTTCGCCCACACCTCCCCCCAATGAAGGTTCATGCGGGCGGGGGAAAATAGACAGCCGGGGTCTCAGCGCCTCGGGGAGGCAAGCCCAAGTTCTTGCGTTGCCACCAGCGGCGAAGTTAGGCGCAGGGGGGTAGAGTAATGCGCGGCCACGGGCCCCACGCACCCAGCCACCAATGTGGATGTTCGAGCTGGTCTTCCGCCGCGCCCGCCTACCTCCGCGGCACCGGTCGGCCACCGCTTACGCCGGGGGGCCCTCGCGACTATCCAGGGCACACCTCAGCCCAGTCGCGCGCCGCAGGCCGGGCGCAGTCCGGCAGGGGTGTCGGGGTCGGTCCTCTCAATCGATAAGTGCAGCTGTTCAGCCCCCTCCTCCAGGCCCGGCACAGGTCGGCAGCCCAGGATCCTCTTCCCCCACCGGCGGGCAGCATCGTGGGTCGTGATAGTGCGCTCTGGTCTTTCGAAGGATCAGGGCGCGGGAGCCGCCATTTTGGATCCGCTCATCGACACTTTTCGCACGTCGGGTAGAGGTGTTAGCCGTCTCGTCTCCGCCTGGGAGACGCTACGAAAGTTGCTGAAGAGGTTCTGCGGCGAATGGTGCAACTTGCAAGGTTCTGGAGCACTTTAAAGTTACTTAAAACAGCTTATTATGGCACATCAGCACAGAGCTCTCAGGAGACATGTCCGCTCTACATGGCGGTTAGCCACGCCCCTGTTTTTTAGCATAGATATCTGGCCTATAGAATTTCCCACTGATGTGAGCTAGGGTGTTAGATTGTCCTAAATGTCCCCCTGTCAAATGAGAATGTGCGATCTCTAGCATGATCTTACAATGGGTTTTGGGGATTACTAATTGAGTTTTACTTATTCCTTCTCTGGAGGTTTCCTTTCTATATAGCATGGGCGCACAAGATATGGCCCGCGGGCCAGTTGCGGCCCGCCATGCTCTTTTGTCCGGCCCGCGAGGCACAAAGACTTTCCAAATGGAGGGCGGCCCGCGGCCGCCCTCCATTAGGAAAGTCTTTGTTGTCTTCCGGGCCGGACAAAATACTGGCCCTCATTGGCTCAGCACACACACGCACCACGTCGCTCCTACGAGCCACGTAATGCGTGTGTGCTGCACCAATGGAGGGCCAGCACTACGGCTAGCGTGGTCAATAAGGCTTGATGCCGGAAGGCATTTCAGCCTTGGATCACGCCAGTCGTAGTACGATTCCAGCGTTCCAGCTTACCTGCCGCTTACCTGCCTGCCTTCCAGCACGTCTCCGGCAAGTGGTCTGTTTGTGTTTGTGTGTCGGGTTTGTTTTGCTTTATGTTTGTGTGTGTATGTTGCGATGGGGGGTGGGGGGGTGCGCCGGATGTGTATGAATGTTTGGATTTGAATGTATTTTGTGTGTATGTTGAGATGCGGGGGTGTGTCAGATGTGTATGAATGTTTGGATTTGAATGTATTTTGTGTGTATGTTGAGATGCGGGGGTGTGTCGGATGTGTATGAATGTTTGGATTTGAATGCATTTTGTGTGTATGTTGAGATGCGGGGGTGGGGGGGGTGTGTCGGATGTGTATGAATGTTTGGATTTGAATGTATTTTGTATGTATGTTGAGATGCGGGGGTGGAGGGGGTGTCGGATGTGTATGAATGTTTGGATTTGAATGTATTTTATGTGTATGTTGAGATGCGGGGGGGTTGTCGGATGTGTATGAATGTTTTGATTGAATGATTTTTGTGTGCTGAGTTGGGGGGGTGGGGGTTCGGGTCTGTATGGGTGCATGTTTGTGTGTGTGCTGAGTTGGGGGGTGGGGGTTCGTGTCTGTATGGGTGCATGCTTGAGAGTGTGTGCGCTGAGTTGGGGGGTGGGGGGTTTGGAGTTGGGGGGGTGTGGGGTTCGGGTCTTTATGGGTGCATGTTTGTGTGTGCACTGAGTTGGGGGGTGGGGGTTCGGGTCTGTATGGGTGCTTGTTTGAGAGTGTGCTGATTTGGTGGGGGTGGGGGGTTCGGGTCTGTATAGGTGCATGTTTGTGTGTGTGCTGAGTTGGGGGGTGGGGGGTTTGGAGTTGGGGGGGTGGGGGGGTTCGGGTCTTTATAGGTGCATGTTTGTGTGTGTGCTGAGTTGGGTGGTGGGGGTTCGGGTCTGTATGGGTGCTTGTTTGAGAGTGTGCTGATTTGGGGGGTGGGGGGTTCGGGTCTGTATGGGTGCATGTTTTTGTGTGAGCTGAGTTGGGGGGGTGGGGGTTTGGGTCTGTATTGGTGCTGGTTTGTGTGTGCTGATTTGGGGGGTGGGGGGTTTGGTTGGGGGTGAGGGGGCCATGGGGCATAGTGTTTGGTTGGGGGTGAGGGTGCCATGGAGCATAATGTTTGGTTGGGTGTAAGGGGTCCATGGGGCATAGTGTTTGGTTGGGGGTGAGGGACATGGGGCATAGTGTTTGGTTGGGGATGAGGGGGCCATGGGGCATAGTGTTTGGTTGGGGGTGAGGGAGCCATGGGGCATAGTGTTTGATTGGGGGTGAGGGGGCCATGGGGCATAGTGTTTGGTTGGGGGTGAGGGGGCCATGGGGCATAGTGTTTGGTTGGGGGTGAGGGGACCATGGGGCATAGTGTTTGGTTGGGGGTGAGGGGGCCATGGGGCATAGTGTTTGATTGGGGGTGAGGGACATGGGGCATAGTGTTTGGTTGGGGGTGAGGGGGCCATGGGGCATAGTGTTGCACTCCAAGAGTGAACCCAATAATAAAGCTAAAACAGGCACAGTTAGGAGATGTTCATCTTTGGCTTTTTGAGGAAACCTGACTCAACGAAGGCCATACCCCTCTTGGGCAACCCAAATAGCAAACTGTAGCAGTCCAAAATAACGGCATGTCCAATCTAGGGTCAATAAAATATATATAAGTTAATTAAACAGGCGAGATACAATAACTAAATAGAAATATATTATAACCATGGAAAATGTGTAGTACAAAATGTAAGTTTGAAATGCAAATAAAAATCGTTACCCCTCAAAAACATTCTTTTTCCATGTGTTTAGTACAAATTGGGGGTTTAAAAAGCCTCCTGCCACGCCCCGCCTACCGCCCCGCCCACATTTACTTTTCGGCCCACTATAGCCCTCATGTAAGGTACTTTCGGCCCTCTGTCAAAATCAGTTGTGCACCCCTGCTATATAGTAATCCCTGTTTCAGGAAGAAAAAGGGGCTCCCCTTTTCTAGTCCTTCTCCCTCAGGAATCACTTTCAAGAAAGCCTCTGCAAGTGCTCGGTCCTATCCCTGGGTGAAAGATAGATCGGGGAAGGATGGTAGGTTCTTCTTCCATCTTTTCCTCAATGATGGTGTTTAATCAGCCTCCCCAAAGCCTATACTCGCTCTCTGTTTCTTCTGGTTCACTTTCTTCCTTAAAACTGGGAAATAGAGCCATCTCAAGAATTCCCTGTGCAATGATGTCCCCACAATGTATTTCAAATAGAGTTTCGCCATGGTTCTATAGGAGAACCTTTATGTCTCCTGGAAGTCGGATCTATGACGCCTGCTAGAACATCCAGACCAAACTTCCAGGTAGGCCAGATTTTGGGGCCAGTCTTATATAGCAACCCGCAGGGAGTATTAGGACTAAGTCTGTGGAAATCATCCCTCTTTTCCCTGGAAGGGATAGTAGCTTCTCTGCTGCTACAAATATCAAAGCCTATGGATTATTTTGTGGCGGTAGAGGGATCTGAGGTTCTGTGACTATGTTTCTGTATTTTAGAGTTCCCCAATTTGTCTAAATGAGTCTCATCCCACTTCAGACACCACATGTAAGGAAGGCATGGTATCAAACAGTGAAGACAGACACACGTGATTGCAGTTCAAGGGTGTTTATTGAACTTCAATGGGTTGGTTGAATGCCTATCTAAACCTAAGTCTAAGTATGGGAGCAAGCTACGACCATCAAATAATAATAAAACAGTCCTAGTCGAGTCTCTCTCAAAATAAAAAGGCCTATACTAATAAACCTATTGCCAATCCTTACTTCTAAATACAAAATGGTCTGGAACAATAATGTATGCAAAAAGAAAAATGTCCATGAAATAGTATGTCAGGATAGTTGAGCAGTTGGCTTTCATTCGCCATATTTTTAGCACGGGGTAAGGTGGCGCATTCGAGCTTCGCACACACTCTGGCTTCTCTGCCACAATGATACAGTTCAAAGCATAGGTATCATGCCCTTCTGCGAACGTTTCTTTCCCAATAACAGTCTCTTACTGCAAAGGGCCTGTCGAAACAAACCAGCACCAATGTTCCTTTCGTATCAGGATGTTCACATTCACAAGTTCCTGCTTCCAGTGTTCATCATGGGTCTCCCTCCTTCAAGCTCGGACTCCTTTTTATCACAATGTTCACATTTGGTCCCCCTCGTTCAGGCTCAGACCCTGGATCTCCCTCGTTCAGGCTCGGAACCCTATTCCACAATGTTCACAATTGGTCTCCCTTGTTCGGGCTCGGAATATGTTATCTCCCTTTCTACATTTTCTTCTTGATATCAAAAATCGAAGACTTTCGAATGTGCAATGGGGTTTGCTTAAACCATTGCAGGACCACTTCGATTCATTTCACACAATGTTCTTGCCAATCTACTACTTTCGTTTCTGCCACTTCTTGGCTGAATACCTTACAGGGACCTTCGATTGAGCACACTCGTGGTGCCGGACCACTCTGTCACTGGTATTGTATCTTTCCCCTTTACTGTTTAAACATTAATCAGCATTTAAGCTTTCCTTGTGTCTCATCACATGCGTTTCAATCTTCGTTCTTATGCTTTTTATAAAATGTTGCCGCTTGCAACCTTGACTTCAACACAGACCAGTCTTGGATCGGTCTCCCCAACTCACTGGCTGTGTTGATCTCTCTGGCACTGCTTTGATCTTGGAGCCAATGGCGGTACCACGGCGGCTGCTGTTCCTCCCTGACTCGGTCAGCTGTGCTGGAGGCCCCCAGGTATCTCTGACACACAATACAGGATTCTTCAGTCTGGTTTCCTGGCCTTACGCTTTCTAATCTGAAGGGTTCTGGAAAGTAGCAGTTTCTTGCCGAAAAGGTCAAGGGTATCTCCCTCCTTGCGTACCCTTATTGGTTTGCCATCTTCCTTCCTTCGTTCAGCTGCCGTCACGAAAGTACTGATCCTTTGTGTGCATTGCCTCGCTCAGAGTGTGCTCTCGTGCTCGGCCTTTTATCCGTGTGGGGAAGTTTAATGGAAGTCAGGTGTGAGTGATTGCCAGTAATTGCCTGACCTTGCCTGACCATAGTAGTGGGACATATCAGGTACAATGCTCGGGTGTGAGTCTGTTTTCTCCCAGAGCGGGCTGCCCGTGTGAAAGTGTTTGTGAAGGGAAAGGGGGTGGGAGGGGGGGGGTAGAGTTGCTAAATATCCTATCGGTAGGATGGGGTAAAGGTGTTACCTGGAGGGGGATACCGCAACTCGCCATCAGGTGTCCCACTCCCACTCCTCGAACACCCCTCACCCAGGTGATCCTCCCACACTGGTTCATCCCCCAGTGTCTGGATCCAAAGGTGATGGCTATGCCCTGGCCACCTGGGAGAGAGATCCCCAGGGACTAGCGGGTGAGACCCTTTCTGGTTTCTCAAAGGAGCGAAGAAGATGGGTTGCAACAGGAGGCATTATGATCAGGTGATGACAGGCGATCTTCAAATTGCAAACAAAGTAGCAGGCCCACTACAGCTTCCGTTGAGACTATATGGCTGAAAATGCAGGCATAGGCGTCTTGTAGCACAACTTGAAGATCCTAATAGTTCCAAGGATGCACTTGGAAACGTGACTACTGCAGCAAGACAGCCCAGCAGAGAGCTTGTCAGTCCATCGGGTGCTCCAAAGACACTTTCTCAGTGTGCAGCAGGCATGGATCCTTGAGCATGGGTCGAGAATGGTTGTTTACACCATTCCGGGGGTCAATGAATCGCTGATTGCTTTCATAAGATCAGGACAGAGGGAAAGGGCTTCACTGGGACTTGGCTGGAGGCAGTGCTGGTTGGCTGCAACTATCGTCTTCAGGTCATCAGCAGGATGCACTTCTTCGTGGGGGCCTTGGCTCCAATGATCTGCCGAATGGCTACAGTACTCCTCCTTTTATCCAAGATTTAGACTGGAAGCTTACCCAGTTCCACCAATGGTAAGGATCTGCACCATTCAAACTGCCTGTGGCTACCCATTTATGGATAGCCACTGGCCACACATTCTGCCCGGCAACCAACACCATGAAACCTGGATGTGGACTGGGACCAGACCGTCCCAGCCCCCATATCTAGCCACACACACAACCCACCACATTGCCCAGGAAAGCAGAATCTTTCCCCGCTAAAGGGCACTCCATATATGCAATCTTTCCTAACAATCATAAACGTATAACTCTAACTACAATCAACATACTCAGCCACTGGACGACACGTGCCCACACTATAAACACGAGGCATTCCCTTTGGAAACCAAACCTCCTACACTTCTCACCTAGAAAGCTTACAAGCAAACAGAGTTCAAGGTAGTTTTGAAGTGCAACCACAACACAAAGCACTGCAATCCTGCTTTCCTTCTCTACCCAACTAACCAAACACAACCACTCTCTTCTAGAGCCCACAGAGCGCCGGGAGACCGTGCAATTGGCAGCTTTGTGCGCTTTGAATCCTAATAGCATTACACAACATAAAGAAATTGACCATTTAGGTTACCTTTAAAAATAGCTGTGCCAAAAGACACTTTCAAATGGATTATGTCCTCCCACGTATTCCTCATCTTTGATATACTTCGATAACATACTTGCAGATCAGAAACTTTGTCCCAGTAGAGGGCACCATGCGTCATTGATGACGACCTTGTGTCCTTCGAGGGCATCCATCCTCCTCGAGTGTGACGTTGTATGCTGGTATAAAAGGCATGCACCGCGCCTGTTGCTTCAGTTCAGTTCTTCCATGCACAGCTCAAAAGGGTTCTTCGCCTCGGCATGTTCAAAGAAACTGCGTAGTTGGAAAAAATGTCGACTCATACCCCAAAAACTGGCTTCAAGAAATGTGCAGAATGTTCGGCGAAAAAATTTCCTTAACCAATCTGCATCGGGTAGGTCTCTGGTGCCTGGGGGCAGGCCACATCATCGAAGATTGTGGCTCGTGCCAGTCTGAGTGGAAAAGAGATAAAGGAGAGGAAAGCAAATTTTGCTTTCTGCAAACCCTCCCTGAAATCATCTTCGGTGATGCCCACAAAAAGATCGTCCGAAGATAAAAGTTTGAGAGAGAGGTCTCTGCACCGGGCCAAGAAGCACGGTAAACGCGCTAAACGTTCAAGATCTCGACATTCCTTCTCTTCTTCTTCGATGAGATCTAAAAAGAGGCGTCACCGCTCCAGGTCGTCCTCGTCGGATTCCTCGTCCGATTAGCAAACGTGTAAGCTTTCCAAAAAAGGGGGCTAGTGCGGCAGAATCTGAAGAATTCTGTCTACAAATATTACACATTTTTGTGAAGGTGGCGGCAGTATCAGCCCCTTCTTTGAAGTCAAAACAGATTCATGACCCCATTGTGCTATTGGCCAACAGGGAGTCAGCAAAGACTGACTGTGCGCCCAAGAGCCCGGACAGCAGGTCATCAAAGGCCTCGAAATACTCGAGAGCTTCGAGTGATTTGAAGGCTTCGAAGGATCCCAAAACCTCAAAGGGATATCGTGCACCTCTCCTGGGCTTGACGCCGTGTAGGGAAATGTCTACTCCAATGCAATCGACTTTGTCGAAAGAGTTCTTCAGAGCCGAAATTGACGGAGTCGAATCCATCAACATCCTTTTCGGAAAAGTCAAAGATTTACAGGCCTCTGGAAAGAAACTTCTTAAAATCCATGACCTCTATTTATGAGGAGGATGTGGAGGAGAAAAGCTCAAATTATGGGTTTCGAACTGCAGTGTTCCAGAAGAATTGATTTCCCAAGAATCGAGAATGAGAGATCTGGTGGACCCCTTAAATGATGCTGATGGTCTGGATACTTCTCCAGAAGTTGGTACCCCAGATAACTTGGGGCATGCTGACCTTTCATGTAGGCCAGTAATGGCAAAGGTAATAGATTATCTGGGCTGGGGTACTTCAACTGTGGAGTATGAAAATGATGATCTGACAGATGTTTTAGACCAGGGGCCACCTAAGGACCCAATCCTCCCTTTTCATAATTCTGTCAAGAACAAAGTTTTGGAAAACTGGGTAATGCCAGACAGCACTCCTGCAGTCCACAATAATGTTTCAAATAAATATAGACCACCTTCAATGGACCCTGAATTTCTTTCAAACCAGCCGAGTCCACAAAGCCTTGTTGTACAAGCAGCTAGAGCTGCCTCTAAAGGAGCGACCTGTCCCACTGTTCCTCCTGATAGGGAAGACAAAAGGCTAGATGCTATTGGGAAGAAAGTCTTCTCTGCAGGAAGTATGGGGCTGAAGGCAGCCAATACAACCTGTGCATTGGCAAAATGTACCTACACACTGTGGGAGGTAATTGCTATGGCATCTGAACACATCCCAGAAGGTGAAGAAAGGGATGGTTTTATAAGCTGGGAAGACACTATGTGTCAATCTTTGCAGTCAAGTTTAGACACAAAGACTGCATAAGCCAATCTATCGCTGCAGGAACTGTACTCAAGAGATTTGCATGGCAGAGGACAAGCCAGGCTGTTAGATATGCCTTTTGAAGGATCGTATTTGTTTGTATCTAAGGCAGATGAAAGCCTTGAGAAGTTGCAAACATCTGGCAATTACACAGCCTCAGCAAGGTCATACAGCCCCGTTCAATGGATCGCTTTTCTCCTGCGGATTCCTCATCATGATAGATATCCATCTCCTCAGCTTCGCTGTTCGAAATTTTTCGACAGGGGGCGCCGTGGACCTCGGCTCGGCCGTCGATCTGGCTCTCGATTGTCAGTTCTGGAGGGGATGTCGGGCATCGTATATATACTACGTCATATATACTACGTCACTATGCCCCATGCTTCAGTTCCTTTTTTCCACTTGCACGCTGCATCAGGAACACGACACGAGTTTACTTGACGTTCTTATTGTACTGTATAATATCTTGTATATAATTTACTGTATTACTGCTAGGGCTTGTATATATTATTAGCACTATGTGTAATTATGTAACTATGTAACCTAAGCTTTGCATATCCTGTACTGCTGCGCCCTCTTACCCTCGGGTCTGGTGTGCATTATAAGTGAATAAAACAAACAAACTTTGTATGCTTTTTTTCTTCTAAAACATCGAAGCGATGTCGTCCCACTGGGTTTTGAGCTTCAAGCTATGGCGCGATTGCAAGGCAAAAATGTATATGACCGATGCCCATGACGTCTGTCTGTGGAGTCTTGGTGCTAGTCATGACATGGGGGCAGTGCGTCGTGCGCAAAGATGCAGCCGAAATCCCTGTGTGAGAGGACTGCGAAACTGGCTTTGGGCCGACCTGTCGCCAAGTCTCTGGTGCGGTCGCTCGTCCAGTCCTTGGTGGCCAAGACTTAAGAGCCCACCCCCGTCAAGGGCAAAGTCCATTCCAGGAGCCATTCATCGTCGCTGAAGAAGAAGAGGCACCACCGCCATCGACGCAAGGTCCAGCTAATCGTCAGAACGATTTAAGCCCTCGGCCGGACCGACCACTCGAACAGTGGGAGAGTGTACACCTTGTTGGAAATGAAGATGCAAGTGGCTGTAGGTGGTGCTCCGGCCCCCGAACAGCAAGCTTTGGTGGCAAATTGCGGCACTCTGTGCCTCCGACCCCAAGCCAGCCACTCCATCAACATCGTTAAGTGTCTTTGGGTCTTAATCCTGTTAGGAATAAGTCACCGGAAGGCTATAGGGCTGAGGCTTCCGACGTGTCTCGGTTTGCTCGAGCATCCCTGAGCGCCGAAAGTACCCTCAGCTCTGAAAGCTTCGGCTTCGAAGTCTGTCCTGAAGCCTTGGCACCGACAGTCAGCGATGGTTCATGTGTGCCACTGTCGAGATTGGGTTTTTACGATTCCATTTTCAGAGTCAAGGAACACAATGACCATGAGGACCCGGTCGATCACGTTTACTATTTCGATGACTAGCTTTGTCTCGGGGTTTACATGATGGCAATGGTCTGGATACCTCCCCAGACCGGGAGTTACAGCAAAAACAGTCCTATACGAACACTAGTGTGAAGTTCAGGAAGCTGATTCACATGGTAGTTGATACCCCGCGGTTGAAGGCGTCTACTGCCTCTCTTCAGGGGTATGATCTTACCGTCATTTTGGACGAGAGTCACACAGTCGAAACAAAATGCCTTTCAACCCAGCCATTGCAGACCCTTTAGCCTCTTTATGGCAGCACCCTTGTACCAGTCCCCCTGTGAATGCCAATTTCACAGGGAAGTATAGGCCGGCCAGAGGAGATCCTTCTTTCCTCGCCACACATCCTTCCCTGGAAGGGTTGGTTATTCAGGCTGGCACTGTTTTCACCAGACCCGCTGCATCCACTTCTAATCT
This sequence comes from Ambystoma mexicanum, assembly GCF_040938575.1. Classification (NCBI taxonomy): domain Eukaryota; kingdom Metazoa; phylum Chordata; class Amphibia; order Caudata; family Ambystomatidae; genus Ambystoma; species Ambystoma mexicanum. The sequence goes on from NC_090929.1 coordinate 353,125,730, forward strand.
GCCCACGGACAGAGAGGGGAAATAATGTGACGCTTTGGCCAGAAAGGTGTACACTTCTGGTAGCATGGCGCTCACAGCCACCAACGTGCATGTGGTTTCGCCAAATACTTGTTTGGCTTAGCAGTAGAACAGGCTGCTGAGTACATCCCTGAGGGTGCCTTGCACAACGTTGTTTAACAGCTGGTGGAGGATGGGAAGGAGGTAGCCAAACAGTTGTTGCAGATGGGCCTGGGCGTAGCAGACTGTGTTGGCACAGCAATGGGCTCAGCAGTTGTGATGAGACGCCAAGCTTATCCTAAAACTTCTGGCTTCTTCCCAAATGTCCATAATAGGTTGCTGAACATGCCCTTTGAAGGTGACATACTTTTCGGGTAGAATGCAGATGAATCCTTGGAGTAAAAATTGTCTAAATCTTTGGGCCTAGCGGCGAAGCCGGCCAAATCTGCCTTCAGTTTCCTCCAGAGGCAGAGGCTATAGACGTTATGTGCCCTATGGCAGAAAGGTGCAGCTCCCGCAAGCCAGGTAAGGGCAGAGGCGCTTCTCACGTCCCGGAAGGGGCAGAGGGGCCTCTAGAGGCCAACAAGGAACAGCAGTGTCAGGGTCACCCACGCCATCTAAGCTGCTTTGATTTTTCCCTCCCACAATGCACCACTTGGTGGGCGGTTGGCAGGGCATTGGCCCCAGTGGCAGGAAATAAGTTCCGACGCCTGGGGCCTGCAGTTCATTCGGTGAAGTTATTGTCTGCCTTTTCTGAAGAGGCCTCCAGATAGACCTTCACCTCCCCCAATCCAACCGTACAGGAGCTTCAGGAAGAACTGAAAGCCCTGTTGTCAAAGGGTGCCGTAGAAGAGGTACCTCCCGATCAGAGAGGGTCAGGTTGGTATTCCCGTTACTTCTTGGTGCCCAAGAAGGGAGGAGGTCTCCGTTCCAGCCTGGACCTCAGGGCCTTGAACAAGTTCCTGAGGATCGACAAATTCAGGATGGTGACGTTGAGAGAAATTCTCCACGCTCTCGAACTCCAGGACTGGCTGGTTTAGATCGACCTACAGGACGCTTATGTCCATGTGCCGATACACCTAAAGCACAGAAAGTTCCTAATGTTCCTCATTGGCGACGAGCACTATCAATTCAAAATGCTTCCCTTTGAGTTGACCTCCGTACCAAGGGTCTTCACCAAGCTCATGGCTGTAGTTGCGACTCACCTCAGTAGATCCGGGGTCCATGTATTATACCTGGATGACTGGCTGATCCGAGGGAAGTCGGCGGGGCAAGTCTGGTCTCATCTGGAAGACACCTGCCTACTACTGCACAGGCTGGGCTTCTCCGTCAACTTGAAGTCCCATCTGATGCCAGTCCAGCAGCTCCAGTTCATCGGTGCAGTCCTAGAAACCCGGGTAGGGAAGCCTTTTTCTCCCGAGGAGAGAGTCTGCAACATCGCCCAGATGGTGCAGCTGTTTCAAAACCATACCACTCTTCAAGCGGCTTCCTTCTTCCGCCTACGGGGTCTCGTGACCTCTTGTATTTTTCTAGTGCCAGAGGCCAGGCTGCGTATGCGATCCCTCCAATGGCGTCTGAGGGGCGAGTGGTCTCAGTACCTGGGAGCAGTCACAGATCGCCTTTCAGTGTCCAACCAGGTAGTCCGCAAACTCGGCCGGTGGAAAACGTGCAGCAATCTATTGGCTGGGGAACCCTTCTGGCCCCCTTGGCCCCAGGCCTGATTGGTTGCGGATGCGTCCCTGAAGGGTTGTGGCACCCACTGTGAGGAATTGCAGGTGAGCGGCCTCTAGTCTCCATCAGAAGCCAAGTGGCATATCAAGAGGCTGGAGTTGCATGCCATCCGGTTAGCCATGAGGGCCTTCACCCGTCTCAGAGGGAAGCATGTCCTGTCCTGTCAGACCAAAGCAAAAACAAAGAGGTGATGGCTGGAAGGTTTAGAGTGAATCTTAACCACTGGCATTGCTCTGGGCAACCCTCCAGACCATCGTTCTTTGCCTGCCAAGCCATTACAGAAGGGGAAAGACCATATGCAAATCAGGCTTGGTCCCACCCCAAAAGGGGCAGTCCAGCCCGAACTGCTAGGTCACATCCCTTCTGCACGAGACCGCAAGCATCCCCAAACATGTTTAAGGCTTGTTGGGCCTCATCAGTGAGGAGTAGCTTGGGTCTCTAAGCCCAGCAGGCACGGGACCCACGTCTGGGCATACCCGTCCCACTCGGGGTGACAAAGGAAAAACAAAGAGGTGATGTCAGACAACACGGTGGCCATGCATTACCTCAACAAGCAGGGTAGCGTGCACTCATGCCCACTCTGCACAAAGGCAATTCAGCTGTAGTTCTTGTTGAGAGAGAACCAAATCTCGGTCTCTGCAGTTTATCTGTTGGGAACAGAGAACACATTGGTGGATGCTTTGAGCAGGCACAGCACAGTCTCACAAGAGTGGGAAGTGTGACCGTAAGTACCCCGGCAGTGGATCTGTTCGCCAGAGAGTCCAACCGGAAGTGCGAACAGTTTTGCTAGAGGGAGTTCCCAGCAAACGGTGCCCTAGGGGACGCATTTCTGGTGGAGTGGACCTTCCTCTCCATTACACCTTCCCTCTGTTTGCCGTCATTCCTTGGGTTCTCAGGTGGTTGAAGGGATTTCGAACGACCATGATCCTGATCGCCCATGATTGGTCGAGGAGGACATGGTACTCGGATCTCCGTCATTCCTTGGGTTCTCAGAGATTGAAGAGATTTCGAACGACCATGATCCTGATCGCCTTGGATTGGGCGAGGAGGACATGGTACTCAGATCTCCTGGATCTGACCATCTGTCCGCCTCACCAGTTGCCTCAGCGTCCGGATCTCCTCACCCAGTCGGAGGGTTGGGTGCTCCACCCAACCCCGATTCCCTCAGCCTACATGCTTGGCTCTTATGGATGAGGTATGATGACTGGGACTTCTAAGAGTTGGTACTTGAGGTGTTGCTGGCTACGCACAAACCTTCTTCTAGATATCTGTACGCCTGCAGGTGGAGAAGATTTGAGGTGTGGTGTAGGGAACGTGAGACTGACCCTATCTCTTGCCTCATCATCACAGTGATGGAGTTCCTTCTGTCACTGACCTCTTAGGGCCTTCAGGTTGCCACAGTCAAAGTGTATTTGGCAGCCCTATCTCTGTTCAAGAGAACCCTAGAACAAGGTTCTTTTTTCACTGTTCCGGTCTTGGCCCAGTTCCTGAAGGCCTTCTCAACAAGTTTACGCCCTTTTGTTGTCCCAGATTGGGATCTTAATCTGGTTTTGACCTATTTGATGGCGGCTCCGTTTGTGCCTATGCATTTATATTCTTTATGGCTGTTGTCCCTTAAAACAGCATTTTTGGTTGTGATCACTTCTGATAGGAGGGTTAGCAAACTGCAAGCCTTGTGCTGCAAACCTCCTTTTCTGAAGTTCTTTTGTGAGAAAGTCTCTCTTAAAGTCAGGCCGGATTCCTTCCTAAGCTGGTTTCAGAATTTCATCTGTCCCAGTCTATTGATTTGCCTGTCTTCTACCCTCCTCCCTCGAAAGAGGAAGAGTGGTTCCGCCATCTTGATCCCTAGAGAGCTTTGAGCTTCTATGTTGCTCGTACGTCCGAGTTTAGGAAATCAGACCAGTTATTTTTAGCGCCCATTCCTTGTCTAGAAAAGGCCTGGCCATCCCTAAACGAACTCTGTCATGGTGGATTATCTTGTGCATATCCGAATGTTCTCCAGCATGGTGTCTGGCATGGATTCACATGGTCATGCCCATCGTCAGGCTGGGAATCCTCGGTAAATGAAAAAACAGTTTCACTTTCACTTACAAACTGTCTTTCTCCTTTAAACTAATCACTGTCCTCTGGGTCATACTGCCCCCATCCCATGGCAGTCCTCTTCCGAATCCCCTCCTCTGGCAGCCGTCTTCAGATTTTTACTGCATGCTTCAGTGTTGGTAGTCCTCGAGTTTGCTCTGCGAGCTACCTCAATGATTTTTTGTGTTTTTGATAAAAAAAGGTTTATTTTTGTTCCGAAAGAGCCTGTGTGCTCTTTTGTCCGTCTGCCGACAACAGGGATCCGTTGTCGGTTAATTTCAGTACCCCTCAAGGGCGAAGATCGTCGAATATTCCAGAAGGCCATCAGGCCTACTTCGCGCCCTGACCATGACGGAGGAGAAGGAGGGAAGATACCTCTTCAAGTCCTGCACCAAGTGCGGGCTACGGAATGTGTTTGTGGAGGACAAGCACCTTCAGTGCTTCTTCTGCTTGCATCCGGACCACAAGGAAGAGGAGTGCGAGATATGCCATGGTTTTTCCAAGAAGACGACAAAGTATAGGCACAGTAGACTGGTGGCGTGGCTGAACACCAAGACCTCTGCCCTGTGCTCCGAGCAGGGTCATGCCTCACCCAGGACCAGCCGGTCCAAGTAGCGGTCTTCTAAGTCCTTTGAGGGCGCCTCATCCATGGGGGCCCAAGACGAGGCCAAGAACCGCAAGTCCCAGTCAACCGGGTTCGCCGCAGAAGCAGGTCCCAAGCTGGACAGGGCGTGATCAACGTCACCCTCTGTCTCCATTACCTGCCGGCAGCCAAGGTCCCCCTTAGAGGAAATCATCCAACCCGGCTAAACTGTAAAGAGAAGCCAGAAAAGCCGCGGACGGAGGAGAAGGCCGAGATGCCCCAGAAGGCCCTATCGACACAGGAGAAGACTTTATCGACGATGGAGATCGTGGGGGCTGACCCTGTGAATGTAGCCCCCGCAACACAGAAGGTATCCCTGCCCCTGATGTGCAAAACTGCTGCAGTGACTTTGGCAAAGTCTGCTAGTATGCTGGAAAAGGGAACACTGTCTCAGAACCCGGTTCCAGACCCTGAGGGTGGAAAAGGGGGGGGGGGCGCTAAGGAGGCCCCGGATCAGCCCTGCCAGGCTGTGGCTCAAGCCATGGAGGTCTTGTCCACGGACGACGAGGACCTAGAGTCCCTGCACATGGTCCACGAGGACATGGAAGAGGACGACGGCGCGGGGCCTAGTGTGCCGATCACGCCCGCTCGGCCGAGGGATGTGTCTCTGGACATACTGTCGACCCTCCACACCTTGGTGTCGGAGATCCAGAAGAGGATGCCACAGGGCCCAGTTCCAATGGTACCCCATGCCCCCGATCATCCACCAGCAAAGAAGAGGAAGCATCATCTGACACCCCCATTTCAGCCTCCACATCCGCGTTGGGCCCCCTCTCCCTCGGCAGACCCAGACACCGGTACGGGGACGGACACAACCACAACAACGACGGACAACTACAAGGATATTGTTGCAGCGGCAACAGGCCTCCACAGCCTAGGGGTTCCCCACCGGATAAGGTGGTGGTTGTTCCATTCCATGATCGCCAGAGCCACAGAGCTATTCCAGCTTGTGCCCAAAGAAACCAGGAAGGAGGGTTTCTTGTACCAGAGGCTCAAGGCCAAGAGGAAGGAAATCATGGCGGTGCCCCTTCTGGACAACGTTTGGGAGGAGGGCCTGGCCCTCATGAAGAACCCTTGCACGGCTCCAGCCAAACGGGATAGGCTGGATAAGAAGTACCGGGTGCCGGAATCAGAAACCAAGTGCCTGAGGTAGCAACCATTGCCGATTTGGTGGTATCGGCGGCCGTGAGGAAACGGTCGGCTAACCCATCCTCATCTTCAGTCCCACCGGACAGTCAGGGGAAGAAGATGGACGCCATGGGAAGGAAGGTGATTTACACTGCAGCGTCCACCATCAAGGCCACCAACACACTTGCGATCTTAGCCAGGTACGACAGGGAGCTGTGGTACGTGCTGGGTCCGATTTTGGAATTCCTCCCCGACGATAAGAAGATGGAGACAATCGCTCTCTTCCAAGAAGGGGAGATGGCGTCGGATCACGCCATCACAGTGGCGTTGGACGTTGCCGACACGAGGTTCCAGCAAATGGGGAATGGTGTCTGCATTCATCGCCAAGGCTGGATGAAGGCCACGAATTTCCGCCAGGAGGTCCAAGCGAAGGTGCTGGACATGCCCTTCGATGGAGATAACCTATTTGGGAAAGTCATTGCGAGTCTCTCCAGGCCATCAATGTGGATACAGAGACGGCCTGTTCCCTACGCACCCTACAGCAGCACCACTTTTCCTTTCGATCCTCCTGAGGAAAGTCAAGCAGGTCTTCCAAAGGTTTCTCCTCTTTGTACCATCAGCCTTCCAGATCCATGATTCAGGAAGCCTACAGAGACCATTCCGAGGCCTACGGTGGCGGAGGACCACGTCACTGTCGCCTGCAGGGCAGGACGCCTGTCCCGAAGCAAGCCTGAGCCGACCAGGACCTAGGGCCCCCACCCGTGCTCCCCGGTGTGAGGCCGGCTGGCGAAGTTTGTCAGCGAGTGAGAAAAGATTCCAGATACTTCTTGGTCAGAAAGAAGACGGGGGGGCTGGAGGCCTATTCTGGACCTACGATGTCTGAACAAATACCTCAAGTCTCAAAAATTCAGGATGGTCCCGTTGCAACACGTGCTTGGCCAACTGAAAAAAGGAGACATCTTGACGTCACTGGACCTGTAGGACGCCTTCTTCCATGTCCCCATTCACAGGAAATTCTGAAAGTTTCTATGCTTTGTAGTGCAGGGACAGCACTACCAGTTGAAGGCCCTACCTTTCAGTCTCAAGTCAGCCCACAGAGTGTTCACCAAGTGCCTGGCACCAGTGGCGGCCCATCTACACCTACAGGGCATACATGTATACCCGTACCTAGACGAATGGCTGATTCGTGCCCGGAGCTGACCCAAGGAGACAACCGCCCGCTACTAACGAATCTGGGATTCTCCGTCAACTATCCAAAGTCCTGCTTGACGCCATCCCAGAACGCGCTGTTCCTAGGCACCAGACTCAATACGGTATCTTGCCTGGCGTCTCCCTCATAGGCGAGGATAGCAGCCATTCTGAGGAAGGTGCAGTGGCTGTCGTCGACGAGTACGGCGACGGTGCGAGCCATAAAGTAATTGCTGGGCATGATGCCGTCCTGCATCTACCTCGTCCTGCTCTGCAGGCTGCAGATGCAGCCCCTCCTAGAATTCCTGAACGCCCGCTGGATACAGGTGTCTGGATGCTTCACAGACAAGCTGTCGCTCAGCGAGGAGTTCCGGCGGGCAATAGTATGGTGGGGTGTCCGTTCCAACATCGGCCAGGGCACTGAATTCCATACTAGGAGATGGTCACCACGGATGCCTCCCTAGCGGGATGGGGCGCGCACACCGGATGTCTACACGTTAGAGGCCTGTGGTTGTTAGAGGAGAAAAATCTTCATATCAACATTCTGGAACTACGGGCCGTATTGTGGGCCCTCCAGTTGTTCCTCCCATCCCTGAAGGGCAAGGTGGTAAGGATCTTCACGGACAACACCACCACCATGTTTTACATCAGGAAACAAGGGGGGGGCACTTGATCCCTGGCGCTCTCCAAGGAGGCACAGAACTTGTGGCGTTGGGCCGTTGGACAGGGGATGTTCCTCGTCCCTCTTCACTTGGCGGGAGTCAAAAACACCATTGCAGACTCCCTCAGCATGGAACTGTGCTCCTGCCACGAGTAGGAACTTTGTCAGGATCAGGTGGACCGCCTGTTCGCCGTATGGGGCAGGCCCCAGATAGATCTGTTTTTTCAACGGCGACGAACTGCAAGAATTTTTCCAGCAGGTACCACCGACCGAGGAGCCTGGAGGATGCTACGAGTCATCAACACACTCAGACGGTGTCTGTGCAAGATCATACTCATCGCCCCGGCGTGGCCGAGGCACAGTTGGTATCTGGACCTTCTCAGTCTGTCAGCATCACCCCCGGTCAAGCTGCCGTTAGCTCCGGATCTTCTCACCGGGGAAAGAGGCTCAATCCTGCATTATGACCAAGGATCAATGAACCTCAGGGCTTGGCTTCTGCAGCCCTAGAGTTTGGAGGATATGAGTTGACTGCGGACTGCATAGAGGTCCTCGCCAAGGCCAGGGCGTCATCGACAAGTGCTACGGTCACAAGTGGAAGCGTTTTGCTACGTGGTGCTGGTTGCAGAAGATTACCCTGCTGAGGGTCATGGCCCGCTAGTTGTTCCATACTTGCTCTGCTTGGACAAAGCTGGCCTGTAACACACTTCTATCAAGGTGCATCTGCCGGCTGTCTCCCGCTACACCAGGTCTCCAGGAAGATCATCACTGTGGTCTCATTGACTAGTCAAGGAGTTCCTCAAAGGACTTTTTCAATCTTTCCCACCGGTGAAGGCTCCTGCCCCTGCGAGGGAACTCAACATCGTTCTGATGAGGTTCATGTAGGGGCCCCTTCGAGCCTATGCCTCAGGGTGGGTGTGATCCAGGCCCTAACCTGCAAACAACCATACCTTACTTTCCATTATGCGAGGGTGGTCCTGCGGATGCTCCCCTCCTTCCTGCCGAAGGTTCCGTCGGAATTCCACTTCAACGAGCCTTTGGCATTGCCTGTTTTTTCCCCGAAACCTTCATCACTGGCTGAAAGGGCCTTACACTTGCTGGACTTTGCTCGTGCCTTAAAGTTCTACGTGACGCGCACAAAGAGTTTTTGGAAGACTTCACAACTGTTCGTGAGCTTTGGTCCTATGAAGTATGGGAAGGCCTTGTCCAAGGCTTCCATCTCAAGGTGGCTCTCCGACTGCATCATGCATTGTCATCGGTTGGCGAACTGACAGCTGCTCAGCCGTCCGAGAGCCCACTCCACCAGAGCGATCGCTGCAACAACGGCATTCATTTCTGCTGCGCACTTGCTGGACATCTGCAGGGCTGCTACGTGGAGGCCACGCACACCTTCACAAAGTTATTCTTACTCGTCCGGGATTACAGGGAGGAGTCCAGTGTCGGCCAAGCTATGCTACGCAACCTGTTCGCTTGAGCTGAGTCTGTTCCATAGGTAAGAGTAATTGCTTCTGTTGAGCCTTGCCACCTCCCATGGTTACGTAATGTTGTACTGCTATGTATTCGGTATTCATGAGCATGTCAGACTCCATGCTGGAGAAGGAACAAGTTACTTACTTGTAACTATTGTTCTCTAGCATAGGTCTGGCCAGGGTCGGACTGGGACAAGAAATAGGGCCGGTCACTCAAAAAATGTGTCCCACCCCTCGCCTCAAAAAAGTGTCCCATCCCTCGCCTCACGACCCTTGGCCTCTGATGACATCAGCGGAAGGGATGTCTTTTTACCCCACCCCACAGTGACATCTCAGGAAGCGATGAAACACGACCTTTTACCCCTTGACAAAACAGGAAGTGGCATCAAATGGCATTGTTCCGAAGTACACTTCGAAAAATATGGTTATGATTTCACTAAAGTGATATACATTTCATACAAGAATGGATCACCATATGTATCATTAATATCTGTGTGTATAGATCCATATTATCAAATTACTGTGAATCCAAACAGACGTCCCAGGCCAAATGATAATTAGTTATTGTATAGCACTTAAGCTCTTTTTTTATAGAACAAATATGCATACAATATCACCCAATCTATGTTGGTACTCATATATCGACCAAAGAAGGATGAAAAGCTTTTTGAAAAAAAAATTGACATTTTTCTAATTTTTTTTTTTTTAAAAAACTGGCCCAGCCCACTCCCCAGGGACGATTTCGGATGGATTCACATGCGATGCCTCGCTCCGACCCTTCTGCAGCTCTTCTTGGTCATATTGCCACTTTACGTGCTTACCAAATCTGAAGATGGCTGCTAGAACAGGGGCTTGGGGAGAGGACTGTCATTGGAAAGGGGCAGTATGACCCAGAGGACAGTGATTGGTTTAAAGGAGAAAGACAGTTTGTTAGTGAAAATGAAACCGTTTTTTCTTTTACAGAGGATTCCCAGCTTGAAGACAGGGAATATTCATGAGCATGTCAATCCATGCCAGACCCATGCTGGAGAACAATATTAACAGGTAAGTAACTTGTTACTTACCAATAGGCAGGCAAGGAGCTTCCAGCGGGCATCAGGGCGCACTCGACCAGAGGGTTCTCAGCTTCTAATGCCCTGCAGAGAGGGGGTCCATGTTAGGAATATTTGCCGGGCCGCAACTTGGTCATCCTTACACACCTTCACCAAGCACTATGCCTTGATTGTTGCACAGGGAGCTGATGCTAGGTTTCGTAGGGCGGTTTTACAAAATCTACCGGTTAAGATCTTTCTGCCCTCTTCCGTTTGCTTAACTGCTTGGGGAGTCTATCATGATGAGGAATCCGCGGGAGAAAAGCAATCCATTGAAGAAGAAATTCTTTCTATGGATTCTTCTCCCGCAGATTCCTCATCGACCCTTCCATCCATCCCTACTCAGAAAGATCTGTGAGTTGATGCTTCTGTCCAAACGAAAAGGCATCTAGTGATGGCTCTTGGGTGACCGTTTCTGTAAAAGCTTTCTTTCTTCACACATTGTTGTGGGTTCACCCTTTTTGGTGTGACCTTTTTAATGTTTAATGGCTGGTTAGCTTCCTCCTGTGGTTCTTCTTCTGCAGCGTTCAAGCTCAAGGGGAAACATTTACAGGAGCTGGAGCATGGGGCATAGTGGCATGGTATATAATACGACGCCTGACGTCCCGTCCGGAACCGACGATCGAGAGCCAGACAAGGCGTATTGACAATCAACTGCCGAGTCGAGGTCCACTACGCCCCCTGTCAAAAAAAATTCCAAACAGTGAAGCTGAGGAGATGGATATCTATCATGATGAGGAATCTGCAGGAGAAGACTCCATAGAAAGAACATTGCCGTAAGGTAATTTCTCCTTCTCCAACCAAGGATGGAAAAACAGTTCTTTTCGCTACAATTCCTCTGTAGGAAGAGCAAGAGGACAGTTTTCACAGCGGGGATAGAGAAGACAACCGCAGGGTGGTCGGGGAACGTGGCAGCAGAAGAAATGTCACAGCAGCTGCTTCCCTGCCTTCCACTCCAACCGTTACCCCAGAACTGCCTTTAAAGACTTAAAGCATCTGACTACAGAGGGAGACAGATTAACCCAACATCTGAAGGAATGGCGAAGTATTACGACAGATGCCCAGGCTCTCCAAACTATCGCCATGGTTACTGCCTTCCCTTTAAGAAACCTCCAAACTTTCCCCTGCGAGGCCAGGCCCTGAAAGTACCAGATTCGCTCCTCATACAGGAAGTTCAGACACTGTTGGAGAAAGGTGCTATAGCAGAAAGAAACCAAGGCTGATAGTCTCCTTATTTTCTGATACCAAAGAAGGACAGAGGTGCCTGAAGAAATTCCTCAGGAAGGACAAGTTCAAGATGGTCAATCTTTCGGACATCCTCCAGGCCCTTCAGCTCCAGGATTGGATGGTGTCATTGGATCTTCAGGATGCTTATTTTCATGTGCCAATTCATCTTAAGCACAGAAAATACCAGAGATTCTGTGTTGGCAGTTCTCCCTATTAGTTTCGGCCACTGCCATTCAGGCTGACCTCCACCCGAGGGTCTTCACCTAGTTGATATCGGTGGTGGCAACAAATCTACAGGGGGGATTCACATCTACCCCTATCTGGACGATTGGCTGATGAGAGCTCATTCACCCAAACACGTTCTGGAACATCTGGACAGCACCTGTCACTCTCCGCGCAGACTGGGATTCTCCCTCAACTTCAATAAGTCCCAAATTACACCTTCCCAAAGTCTGCAATTCATTGGAGCAGTCCTGGACTCTTCTATGGGGAAAGCTTTTCCACCCGAAGTAAGGGCTATCCACATTTCGCAGATGGTAAGCAAATTTCAAAGTGCCCCAAGTCTTCCACGTGAGGTTGCTTGGCCTCATGGCATCCTGAATTTCTCTAGTGCCAGAGGCTCGATTGAGAAGGACTCTCAGGACTCCATGGTCACAGTTCTCTGACAGAATGACGGATCTCGTACAAATCCCAAACAGGGGCCGTCAAGGAGAATCTTTTGAAGGGAGAACCCTTTTGGCAACCATGGCTGGAGATTACAGTGATTACAGACGCCTCCCTCACAGGTTGGCAAGGTCACACAAATGGATTGACAATCAGTGGACCCTGATCTCTGTCGGAGTCCAAACTACATATCAACCATTTAGAACGGAGGGCAATCTGACTAGCGCTGATGGCCTTTTTGCCCTCTGTACGGAGAGGAATGTCCTTATAATGAGGAACAACACAGTGGCTATGCATTACCTCAAAAAGAGAGGAGGTGTAGGGTGGCTGCCACTGTGCAGAGAGGCAATGCAGCTTTGTTTTTGGGCACTTCAGGAGGAAATATCTCTAGTGGCAGTTAATCTGGCCGGAGAGGAAAACACGGTGGCAGATGCTCCGAGCAGGCAGAGCACAGTTTCCGCGAATGGGAACTAGCTTAGGAAGTCCTTCAAGAGATCTTCGCCCTTTGGGAAACCCTACTAGTGGATCTGTTTGCGTCCAGTGTCAACAGTAAGTGCAACTGGTTCTGCTCAAGGGAATTTCCTCAGAGAGGAGCTCTAGGGGACGCGTTCATAGACTGGGAATTTCCGGTTATGTACGCATTTACGGCAATCCCTGTCATTCCTTATGTTCTCAGGCTGCTGAGGAAGTTTCAGAAATCCATGATTCTCATTGCCCCGGATTGATCAAGGAGGACATGGTACCCCGAACTTCTGGAAATGTTCATCTACCCTTGAATTCGTCTTCCACAAAGGGTGGATCGCCTCTTGCAAGATGGAGGTCACAGTCTTTATCCAGAGATCAGGAACCTCAACCTTCATGCATGGTTTCTGAGAGGTTGAGGTACAAAGATTGGGACCTTCCGGAAGATGTCATGGAGGTGTTGCTTTCTGCCAGAAGGCCAGCAAATAAATCTCTATTCCGCTGCCGCAGGAACAAGTTCTGCAGCTGGTATAGAGATAAAGGAATTGACCCATTTTCTTGTGACACATCATCATCGGCTTTGTCTTTTCTCCTTCATATAACCCATCAGGGGCTTCAGGTTGCTACAGCCAAGGGCTATCTGGCTGCGCAGTCCATGTTGAAGCGCTCTTGTGAACATGGTTCCTACTTCAAAATTTCTATTGTCATCCACTTTTTAAAAGAATTGACCAACATCTTCCTGCCAGTTCCATTCATTGTTCTGGTCTGGGATCTCAACCTAGTTTTAAGATCTGATGGTTTCCCCTTTTGAACCATTACATTCTTATCCGCTTAGACAGTATTCTTAACAGCCATTACTTCTGCTCGCAGAGTGAGTGATTGTAAGGCTTTATCTTCCCAACCACCATCTACAGTCTTCCATAAGGACAAGGTAATTTTGAGAGTTTGTCCTTATTTTCTGCCTAAAATTATTTCAGATGTTCATCTGAGACAGAAAATTGTTTTACCAGCTTTTTTTAAAAACATTTTTTTACAAACTTTATTTTTTTTAATCTCAAGAGCACTGGTTAGAGACATGCATAGAGAATAGCAGACATAGTATTGATCAGTCTTTATCTTTCATTCAATTTTCGTTGCCTTTCCCAATTGATTTCTTGAGTGTAACATTTAAAGAATTAAACAGTTATTCTCCCCCCACCCCCTGCTTATTCTTATTCTCATTAATGTTCGATTGAGATGGCATAGTAAGTGTCCACTTGCTATTCAGTGCAGTTCTACTCGGGGTAATTCATATCTGACTCTCAATCATAAAATAGAGACTTTACGTAATACTCTGGGTTTAAAGTACATTTGTCCTCTGTCTCTGGTGAACTCATAGAGGGGCATCCATGTGTTCAAATATTTAGGGTATGAGCTGTGTGCCAATGCTGTCACCTTCTCCATAGCCATGACCCCCTATAGCTTGACCCACCACATAGCCACAACCGGTCCTTGTTTATGTTCCCACATGTGTGCTAAGTTGATTCTCGCTGCACTCAGCATGTGGGTTATGAGTGTGGCCCTGTTCCCGGTATTTGCAAAGCTACATTCAACTGTTTTCCCCAGCAGTATCACTACTGGGTCCATGGGTAGCAGTACCCCCATTATTTCTTTGATATGGCTTAGGATTTCCTTCCAATATGCCTGTGCCCGAGGACAAGCCCACCACATATGAATTAGGTCTCCCGTATTCCCACAACCTCGCCAGCACTATGAGGAGTAACTAGCGTTAATACAGTGTATTCGCTGTGGTGTCATGTACCATCTAAGACATAACTTAATTGCCGCCTCTTTAATTGAGGCGCATTTTGAGCTTTTCGCCGCCCGTCGTCATATTTACGCACATTTCTCTACATTAATAGCAGTCGATATATTCGCGATACACCTTTTTCCGGTGTCCCCTCCTGTATGGTGAGTTCCAGCCCTATGGGTTGCTGAGATGCTCTCTCTTTTACCTTTGTGATCCAAAGCCTAATCTGAGTGTAATGGTATCGTTCACTTTCAGGGATCCGGAATTTTTCTTTACACCCTTTGAATGTTAGGGGAACCCCATCTACGTAAAATTCTTTTAAGGTAAGGACCCTTCCACCCTCCCAGCGGGACCAAAAGTGGGTTTGTGTACCTGGTGTGAAGTCTGGGTTATTGGCCATTGGTGTTAGTGGGCCTCCACCCAATTGTATCTTCTTACTTCGTAGGGCTTTGTCCCAGTACCACAAAGTGGCCTTAGTTGTTTCCAATAGTGTGCCCTCTTTCCCTCTATGCCTCGGACGTAAGAACCCCAGACACCCCAGTGGGATTTTCGTTATCCCTCTCTCCAGATTTACCCAACGATTTTGATTTTGCTTTGGAGCCCATTGTAGCATCGGTGCCACCTGTGCTGCCCATAGGTATCTACATTATTCTGGTACTTCCAGCCCTCCAATTGCCTGAGTACGGAATAGGACCTTCTTGGGGATTCTGGGCTTCTTCCCTTTCCAAATAAAGGCCATAACTTTCTTTTGCAGGTTTTGAATCGCCGGGGTGGGAATTCTTAGCGGGAGTGCCCCCATTATGTATAAAAACCTGGGAAGAAGGGACATTTTAACTTTCGCTATCTGCGCTGTCCAGGATAGCTCTTGCATATCCCACCTTTTGAGGTCCTCTGAGAGTTTTCAACAGTCCTGGGATGTTTGCCCCATAAAGCTTCTTATAAGTAGGTGTTAAGTTTATGCCGAAGGAGGCTATGGGTCCTTGACTCCACTTTAGTGGATAACGTCCCTCCCACCTTGCTACCCGCCTCAGGTCTTCTGTGATGTTAAGTGCTTTGGATTTAGGGTAGTTGATATGAAACCCTGAGACCTTTGCACATTTCTCTAGTAGTGTAATGGCTTGGGGAAGTGAATGCTCCGTATCCCTTAGAAAAGGAAGGATATCATCTGCGTATAGGGCTATTTTCTGGGGTCCAGAGGACCCTGTCTCCGTCTCCACTACCAGGATGCCTTGCTCTGCTCGTATACTCTGTGCCAGAGGCTCCATGGCCATCGCAAAGATTAATGGTGAGAGGGGACACCCTTGTCTGGTGCCCTTGCAGATCGGGATGCTTTTGGTTAGTTGTCCATTAATCATCAGTTTTGTAGTCGGATGTACATAATTGGCTAATATCATACGGGAGAAGATCGGTCCGCATCCAAACTTCTCCAGAGTCAGCTGTAGGAAGCTCCAATCTAGGCTATCAAAAGCCCTGGAGGCATCCAACGCCAATACTGACATGGGCTGGCCTGTTCTCTGTCCCCATTCAATGGTGTTTATTGCCCTATGGATATTATCATATGTGTGGCGCCCCCTCACAAAGCCTGCCTGATCCGGGTGGATTATCTTCGGGAGAACTCTAGCAATTCTTTGTGCTAAAATGGTGGAGTACATTTTTGCATCTCCATTTAGCAGTGAGATAGGGCGATAGCTTGTGCAATCCGTTGGATCCCTTTCCAGCTTCAACAGGAGAACCGTGGTAGCTGGACTCATATCTCCCGTGACTCGACCGGTGTCCCTTATATAATTGAATAAGTGTGTCAGCGGGCCTACCAGAATGTTTTGGAAGGTTTTATAAGCATTACAAAGGCCATCCGGGCCTGGGGATTTGTTCCCTTTCAAGGCATTAATGACCCTCCTCACCTCTTCTTCTGATATGGGTGCTTCTAGCTCCTGTCTATCACTTTTGGCAAGTTGCAGCAGTTCTGTTTGTGTCAGGAACTCCATTTGTGCCTCTCTTTGTAGATAATCCCCTGATAACTGATTATCGTAAAATGCATGCATAACTTCCGCTATCCCTTTTTCCCCCCCTCTTTCCATTCCTCCCTCTGGGTGTTTTAGTTGGTTAATGCAGTTGCGGTCTTTTTGCTTTTTCAGTTTGGCCACTAACAACCGATTGGCCTTGTCCCCCTTTATGTAGTACATTGTCTTGTTTTAAGAAGGAGTTGCGCAGATTCGTCCGTATAGTGAGCCTCTAGTGCGGCTTTGGTTTGTTTGAGTTCCCGCTAAGCCTTCTGGGATCTTTTA
This sequence comes from Ambystoma mexicanum, assembly GCF_040938575.1. Taxonomy (NCBI): domain Eukaryota; kingdom Metazoa; phylum Chordata; class Amphibia; order Caudata; family Ambystomatidae; genus Ambystoma; species Ambystoma mexicanum. Next base: position 353,142,140 of record NC_090929.1, read on the forward strand.
TCTTTATATTGAGCTTCGGCTATTTTTGCTTTAGTTTCTAATTCCTGCCTCTCCCTTTCCTTCCTCTTCAGGAAGTTTGCAGTGTGTGCAATAAATTCCCCTCGGACTACCTCTTTGCTGGCATCCCATATTGTCCCCCAGTTAATCCCTGGTGTGGTGTTCTCTGTGAAGTAGTTCCTTAGTACCTGTTCTATATCTGTTCTCAGTGCCAAATCCTTCAATAGCAGTAAGTTTAAGCGCCATGGTTTACGAATTTGTGGTTTCGGGCTCTGCATCTCCATGGTCATCGAGACCGGCGTATGGACTGATATACACCGTACTCCTATTTCCAGCCCAGTGATGTGTGGGATAGCTGCATCTGAGACTAAGATCATATCGATCCAGGAAAACCCTATATGTACAGCTGAATAAAAGGTGTAGGCCTTTACTTGAGGGTGGAAAAATCGCCACGTTTCTATCAGCTATAGGCCTCTAAGAAATTGGGTTAGGGCTCGCCTATTCACATTGTCGCTGGCTGTCGCTGGGAGAGTTTTATCCGTTGGGGCATTCATTAGCAATTGAAATCTCCCCCTATCAGGATCTGTCCCCTCCCCCATTCTGCAATCTTCGGAAGTAGCTCCAATAGGAACCGATCTTGCTTATCTTTGAAAGCATGCCACCATGGTCACCTGCTGGTTCATTAGAACCCCTCCCAAGATCAGGTACCTCCCTTCCGGATCTCTTCTTACAAACTGCTTCTCGAAATGGACCCCTTTGGCAATGAGAATTCCCACCCCTCTTTTTTTTGTCCCACTCGAGGCTAAGAATTGCATTGGGAAGGCTCTGTGTCTGTCTATGTTCGTCTTCTGGGAGCAGGTGGGTTTCCTGTACCCATACCACTGAGGCTTGCAATTCTACCAGCCTCCTCATCATTGATCTTCTCTTTATTGGGGAATTTAGCCCTCGAACGTTTAGCGTAACAAATGTTAGGTCAGCCATACCTGAGATTGTGCTTCATATTCTTCAGCCCGGCCCCGTTTCCACAAAAGCCCCTAGATACTGCATCTATGCTGTTCTTGTTCTCAACCGCAAATTGTGTTATGTTTAGATTTCCTTTCCCTCCCCAACTTCTAACTTCCCCATAACTTTCAACATTAACTCCTAACATTAATTATCACAGTAACTCACCGGGATTAAACTTTCCCAGGAACATGGGGATCTGTGTCCCCACTTCCTTCCTTCCCTCCTCCCCCGCCCTGAACATCTCCTTACATTATTCCCTTCCACCCTTAGTGATGTATCCCTTACGGAGTACTGATTTAATGACCTCCTGGTCCTCCGCCACTACAGAGCCATCGTTCAGTCACCCCCTATGCCCGTAAAATGATAACCCAAAACTATAAACATCGTTATACCCTCTCATGTGGGCTCCTTGTGTCGGGTCCTTCTCCTTCGGCTCTTTATTGCGACCCCTTGGGCGAGGCCGCGCTGGTTTCCATTGATCCTTCTCCCAGGCACCTCTTTTCCTTGGATGATCTGAGGGATTTCTTTCTGCAGCATCACACTCCCTTGCTTCCTCTTCTCTCATGAGCTCCTCCATGTCTTCTTCCTTCGTGATTGTGTACCGTTGTCCTTTCCATTCAAATCTAAGCCCATTCGGGAAGATCCATCGATACCGCATTTTCTTATTCCTCAGCCAGTCCGTTACCACCCTCAAGCGCTTTCTCTTTTCTACCATCGCCCCTGAGAGGGCAGGAGCCCTTTTCCAACCGATCGCCACACTCTAGACGTGAGGCCACCACACTACGAAGTTATGAGGACCGGCTGGAACAGCCGTGCCTCACCATCGTGCTGCAGGAGCAGCCGATCGAAGCACACAGTGCATACCAGCAGGTGAGCTGTTCTCACCCTGCCCCTACCGCACTGCTGAGCAGCACTGTGTTCAGGCACCATCATTCTGGCCATATTCTCGCATGCAGCCGCAAGGCGGATTCACTTGCAAAATGGCCACCGGGCTATTTTGTTAAGAATGTTGCCTAGCAACGTCAGAGCACCTAACCTCCCAGAAGTCCACCGGCAGGCGGAAGCCGGCCCACGAGAGCCATTTCCTGTTTGCCACTGTTCGACACGGAGAGCCGTCGGCAATTATCCTCCTCAACTATATCCAAGTACTCAAAACTTCAGTAAGTAGACATCAACCCAATCTACTTTTGGAACTTGGGCACCTCTTTTACTTGGGCACCCCCCTCGCACCACTAGCTCACAATGTTTGCCCCAACCTAAGCCTCCTAAGAAACTTGAATAGCTGAGCTATAACGGGTCATTACTAGCTATTATGCACATTGTTAATTGCCTAATGTGTTCTGAAATAGCCTAATCCGTGTTGCCAGTTCTATCTTTGAATAGCCTATCTGAAATGCCAAATGTATGGTCAAAGATTATAATTACCTCCTGATAACTTAGGTTCAATAAGCACTCTATCACAGGTAAAGATTTTCCATGAAGTAGCCTCCCCTTTTCTCACCCTCAGTATGCCAACTACATCCCACCACCTGATTAGCACGCTAGGCACAATACTCCTTCTTAACATCTTAATGCTTTATGCTAGAATGCAACCGTACCCATGCGTAGACTCCTCAAGTCCCACTAATCGCACCATGACCAACACTACTACGCCCAACCTTCTTACTCTCCACACCACACATGCACTCACCCCTGTACCTAACTCACGCTAGACTTCTCAGACTTAGAACACACACTCTACCCATGATCCTCACATCCTTCTCCACACATGCCACACACAGGAACCTCAGACTAGGAACTCACACTTCAGTTGGACCTAACACTTCACACCTTGGACCGCGCTCCCTCAACTCTAGTACTATGCTGCCACCGCCCAATACAAAGCCCACTCGTAGCAACACCAGACCACATAATCCCACGCATATAGGAGCTAAGCAGCCGCACCTCAACAAAAACTACAGGGCACAACACCTCAAAGGCACCCTACTCACTGTCCGATCTCTCACCGCCCATGCTTTAGAAATCAACAACCTCATCACTAGCCAGGACTTGGATATATTAGCCGTCACTGAAACATGGCTACATGAGGCATCAGGCTGATCTTAAAAATTAGCCCTACCCGCAGGTTACTCTATCCTCAGACAGGATAGACCATCTAAAATAGGAGGAGGGGTAGCTCTGATCTTCAAAGATGCCATCCATTTTAGGCATATACCTCACCCTTGGGAAGGCAATGCAGACATCCTATCGGCTAAATTGTCTCTCTCCCCAAATAACACTATCAATATGCATGTTATTTACCGGCCTCCGGGACTCCCAGCGGACTTCCAAGGTCAAATCACCCACCTACTCAGCGAGAATATTAAAAAAAAACCCTACTCATAGGAGACCTCAATTTAGGATTTAATGATCCCAATGATAAAGCGGCAATCTCATTCCTCAAGGACCTCACAGATATGGAATTCTCCCAGAAAATAATGACCCTTACCCAAAGACAAGAATCCTGGACTGGTTGGTTGACCACAACTGTGGCTCCACCATCACCTCAAACACACAGGACAGACCATAGCTGCATTCAATTTACCATCCCCACAGCTCCAAGTACTAAAACCATTACACACAAACCGGCCACTTTAGCTAGAAGCTCAAAAAAGTTAACAACGGACAACATACGACCCCTTCTGGACATCCCATGCTTAGCACCGCCTTTCTCGAAAGACCCAAACATCCTAGCAGATATTTTTAAAGACACCCTTACTAATGCAGTCAACACCATTGCCGCTCTAGAAGAAAAAAAAGTAATTCCACACAAATTCCTGGTTCTCAGAAGACCTCCAAACCTTACGCGATAACAAACGACAGGCGCACAAAAACTGGCAGGCAAACCCCTGCGACACCACCAGAGAACTGTTCAAACTTATTGCCAAAAAATACAAAGATGCCATTTTCAATGCCAAATCTCAAGCCTATATCAGACGATAACTCTCATTCCAAAGAACTCTTTACTATCTTTAAAGAGCTCACAGACCCTCCCATCTCCACAGATGAAATCATTAAAGATGAAGCATGGTGCAATAGCATACAAGCTGCCATGATAAAAAAAAAGACCTTCTTCAAAACAAAATCAGTGACCATTACAACACCTTACAGAAACAACCACCAGCCAACACAAACGCTGCCCATCAGCAGAACTATCAACGTCCCTAAATTTGTCTTTAACGACATCTCAGAATCAGAAGTCAAAGACATCCTGAAACACCTGAAGCCATCGCAATGCAAAGGTGTTATATGCGCCCCCAAGATTATCAAGGAGTGCGCAGAGCCACTCACTCCACTCATTACCGCCTTCATTAATGCCTGTTTTAAGACGGGCATTGTCCCTGACAACCTTAAATAAGCATGGGTGCGCCCCTTCCTAAAAAAGCCAACATTAGACCCAGCACAGCCCAACAACTACAGGCCTATAACAACTGTCCCATTCCTTCTCAAAATATTAGACAAGGCAGCTCATAGCCAAATCCAACGCTACCTAGAAACTAACTCAATCCTAGGAAATAGACAGTCGGGATTCCGCAAAGGGCATGGAACCGAAACAGCCCTATTGGATCTAAAAAATCAAATGACCCAAATCTTGGACAATGGTAAGCATACCCTCCTCCTCCTAGACCTCTCGGCAGCATTCGATCTTGTAGACCCAAAACCCTCACCACACACCTTACGCACTCAGCTCATTTCTCCGACCAAGCTGCTGCCTGGATCACCTCTTTCTTAGAAGGAAGAGCCATGAAAGTCTTCTCGAACACAGCTAACGCAGCCCCTACCATCATAAACTGTGGTGGCCCACACGGATCCTGTACAGCTCCTACGCTGTACAATCTTTTCACTAAGCCTCTTTTTGATAATCTCGATGCACTTGGGATCGCATATACAAATGATGCAGGCGATACCCAGGTGCTCCTCCCCCTATCAGGCTCCTATCATCAAGACGCCTCAGCCCAAGGCAAACCTATTCCACTATCCAAGAGTAGATGGCCACCAATGGCCTATACCTCAACAGGGACAAGACAGAGATTCTTATCCTTGGACAAAAGACCACGTTAGCCAAGCTAGACTGTCTTTACTCCAACTTTAACAACTGCCTCATCCCAGGCCTAACATCCGTCAAAACCCAAGGGGTCCACATTGATGCCGCACTCTCCATGAACAAGCAAGTCAGCGCTATTGTCACTGCCTCTGCCCTAAGCACTAAACTCATCAACACCACTAAACCATTCTTAACCAAGGAAAATTGCCTCTCAATAGCCAGAGCTACCATAGGTGCAAAGCTCGACTACTGCAACGCGCTCTTAGCCGGCACGTCTGCAAAAAACCTAAACAGACTTCAAATCACCCAAAATAACTCACTAAGAGCAGCCTTATGTATTCCAAAAAGAGATCACATCTCACAAGCAAGACAGTCCGTTCACTGGCTCCCGGTCAAAGAACGCATCACCTTCAAGATCCTCACGACTACACATAAATGCATACACTTTACAGTGACGACCTATCTCTGACACACTCCATAGACCCATCGCTACAAGGCCCATCAGATTATGCTACTCCAACCAACTCACTGTACCGCAAATTAACAAGGCCAAAGCAGGAGGGTTAGGCTTCCTTTACATAGCTCCAAAGCTGTGGAATGCACCCCCCCACTGACCTAAAAGCAGAAACTTCTCTCCCGGCATTCTGAAAAAACCTTAAAACTCTTCTCTTTAAAACACTCGCCAACACGTTTTTCAAATTTGTCTTATGCAATTGTACAATAATCATGCTTGTTTGTGTTTTTTGTGTGTAAATAAGTTTTCTTCACTCTGTGTAACAAGCGCCACGATGCCCCTGGGCTGTTGCACGCTTAACAAATGCAAATAAATAATGTGGCTTGCGCTAGATCTTGATAGAGCTGAATAGGTACTGATTGGAAATGGATGGGATCTGTCCTGCAGGCCACCTGCATGATGTCCTCCTTTAATTGGTACAAGTGTACTCTGGTTAGCACATCTGGGATTACATTCTTATTAATTAGATAGGTGGAGTAGACCCTATGAGTTCTGTCTAGTACTATGTCCCTCTCATCCTCCGGACCTAGTATTTGACGGAATAGCTCTATTACTGTTCGCTGAAGCTCGGAGTCTGGAATTGATTTAGGAATGCCTCGGATCCTTATATTATTGCGCTTTTACCTATTTTTGGCATCTTCCTGTTTGCTTTGGGCCGGTCCATCTGTTCCAACTCCTGGACTCTTCTGGTCAGTGCATCCTGTTTGTGTCCCTGCTCCGCTATTGCCGTTTCTGCTTCATCCACCCATTTCTCCTTGGCCGTAATTCCTTTATTTAGGTCTACTATTGACCTGGCCAAGGCAGAGGCGCTATCCTTAATGTCCTTTTTCAGCTCCTGTAGCATCGCCAACAGATCTGATTTGCGCAGTGGCGGGTCCTCCTGTGTCAGCGTATTTCCTGAGGGAGGGGAGTGCACCTGAGCTGCTGTTTTCTGCTGATTGCGTTTGTGGGTATCCGCAGCCTGCATAAGGGCTTTGATGTCCCCAGATGATGGTCCTTTCTGCTTCTGACCCTGTTTGGCCATGTTGTTTTCTTCAGTTAGCATCCGGGTTTCCAAGTCCTGCTTATATCCTGGACTTGGCCCCAGAAGATCGTCTCCAGCTTTAACTGGTCAAGTCCTCTTGGGCTTACTGTACTTTCAGGGCTCCGAAAGCCCACCACAGGCACTTGGATATGGGGACTAACACCTCCTTTTCGGTGCTTTATGGCTGTAAGGGTTTTGTGAGGTGCACTCTCCTCCTGTACAGGCGTTCTCAAGATCACCAGGACCTCACCTAGATCTTGGCACGTGCTTTGCTTGTTGCGTTGAGGGTTCCCGGTTCATTGGCTCCATAGTGAAGACCCCATGGGCTATTATGTTTTATGTCATTCATCAAGTCAACAGTGTCTTGGTTAGCTTCTCACCTCTCCCTCTTAGGGTGCTTCAATGTGTGGCCAAGCTACGTTTCCATTCTCTGCCGGTTCGAGCAATGCTGTGTCATGTTGCAGGCCATTTAAGTATATTGGGCCTTTAGGGGTCTGCTACCCCGTGTGTTATTTCTGGCTTCCTGCACAACCCGGGGTCTTCACCTCTCACCTCCGCACAAGTCCATGTATGATTTGCTATGGGCTCCCTCCTTCAAGTCTCCTTACATTTGGCTGGCAGGCAGACCGCCACTCCTCTGCTCCCGCAGTGCTCCGCTCCGCTGCCTCCCGCTTCTCTTCTCTTCTCCTCTCCAGGGGGCTGAGTAGTCCTTAGTACTCAGGGGCTCCAGCCCCACTTAGGTCGCTGCAATTTTCACTTGCCTGCGTCCGCGCCGTCATCTGCTTTCTCTCCCCTCCTCGCGGGTGGGGGTGAAGGCACTCCCCCGACGTCCGTTATTCTCGGGCCGCCAGACCCTCTTTAGATGCAGCAGCTTGCTCCCCTGCATCCACGTCGGCACCTGCCTCCTTCTCATCTCCTCCCCTCTGGCAGTTGTCTCCAGATGCCCCAGCACTCTGTTGTCCGTTACTGGGCTTCATCCGAAGCTGCCGCCGCAGCTGCACAGGTATGGGAGGGGGGAGGGGGAAAGATCCGCAGACCACCACCAGCCTCCGCACAGGTTAGGGTGTCTTCCTACGATTCGCCCAGCTGGACTTGCTGTCCCCCGCTCATCAGTCTACCAGCTGGGGGCTCTGGAGCACGCTCACCTGCTGCCGCCGCTGTGTCCATGGTAGCTCCGGCGTTCTCCGCATTTTCTTTGAGCGGCTGCCATCTTGCCGGAAGGTTCAGTCCGCGCTGCAAACTTGCCTCAAACCTTCTTGAAAATTCACCTTAGCACCCCATCATCTTCCTGGCCATGCTTCAAGTGCTCATGGTTGCCTGGGTCATTTCTGCCGAAGTTTAGACTTTTTTTTTTTTATTTGTCTATTTATACCAGAGCACAATGGAGAACATGTACATCAACATTTGTTTGCAACCCCATAAAATATATATAGAATGACATTACCCATATCCCACCCCCGTTACCCCAAAGTTGGTCCCCTCTCACAGTCTCATTGGGTCAGGCCAGGCTCTGAGTGTTCTCTGATTGAGTGGAGGGCTCCCGCGATCAAGCGCGGCTTATGGGTCAGGGCCCGGAAGTTGTGGTTATAATCCAACAGCGGTTTCCAGATGTTCATAAAGCGGTGTCAAGGGGCCCTCCGTGGATTTCCAGGTGCGTGCTACCGTAATCTTGGCTGCCAGCAGGAATTGAGTTATCAGTGCTGCCCTCTGTCCTGTCCTTGGGTAGGAGTCTCGGATCGGAATACCTAGGAAGACCTGCTCGGGGGTCAGTGGTTTTGTTGTTTGGGTGATATCTTTTATTGTAGCCAGGCATTAAGACCAGAACTCTCTTACCTTGGGTCATGTCCACCACATGTGCAAATAGGACCCTGGAAGGCCGCAGCGGCGCCAGCATTGTGGGTCCAGAGCCTGCTGAAAGTGGTGAAGGCGGAGGCGGGGCTCGGGGGGAGGTACCAGCGCAACAATAGTTTGTGGGCGCATTCCCGGTTAGTGATGCAAGGGGAGGCTGTGCACGTCCTTGTCCAGATGTCGGTCCAGGTATGGTCCTCTATGCTATGACCTAGGTCTGCTTCCCACTGGGTCATGTAGGAGGACTTGGTGCGGAAAGGGTAATAGCTTGTAGAGGGCCCGAGATCTTCCCCCGGGCTGGCAGGTCGTTTACTGTAAGTTCCAGTGGGGCGGGGGCTTGGGTCGCTGCTGCTCGAGTCTAGGGGTGGGTGCACCAGTTTCTCAGTTGGGCATGGGTGAACCTGTCTGTTTCTGCTAGTTGGAAGGTTTGTTTGCATTGTTCCAAGGTGTGGGGAGCGTCCCCCTCAAAGAGCTGTCCCAGCGATTCGAGACTACCTGCCACCCAGTTTCCAAAGTTTCTTGGGCAGGAGCCCCGGGAGAAAGCTGGGTTAAGGAAGATAGGGGAGAAGGAGCTCAGGTTCCCTGGGATGTTCTTGTGTCTGCGGGCCCAGTCCCAGGCCTTGATTGATTTTTTTTGTGGAAGACAGCCTGTCTGGCCAGGCTCGGCGCAGGGGGGAGGGGATAAATGGTAGAAAGCGGAGAGGGAGAGAGAGGCGAGATTGTTTGATCTCCACCCACAATGGGGCGCCTCAGGGCAATTCCCCATGCCTGGAAGTGGGCCAGTTGTGCTGCGATTTGGTATTTGCGGAGGTCTGATTCACCTAGTCCACCCAATTTTGTGCTGCCCATCATAGTCTTTTAGGGGATACGTGCTTTCTTGCCCTTCCAAATGAAGTCAATTATTTTCCGCTGAAGCCGCTGCAGGGGGGAGAGCGGGATTGAGACGGGGAGAGAAGAGCAGGCGTAGCGGAACTGTGGGAGAAGATTCATCTTAAATACCTTAATGCGGCCTAAGAGAGAGATTTCTTGTGACTGCCAGCGGGTAAGGTCCCTTTCCAGTTCTTCAAAGAGGGGGGAGAGTTTGTTTGGTATACTTTTGCTGGGCGGGTGGTGATCTGAACCCCTAAATATGGAATAGACTTGACACTCCACTGGAATGGGCTTTGTCGCACTAGGGTTACCCTCCCGTCTGGTTCAGTCCCACCCATAGGGCCACCGATTCTCCAAAGTTGATCGCAAACCCTGCCACTCTCCCAAAGCCCTGGAACTCGGTTAAGGCCGTCTTCATGGAGGTCGCGATGTCGGTGATGGTCAGCAGCACGTCATCTGCGTAGAGCACAATTTTATGTTGAGTGGGGCCTATCTGCAGGCCTTTAATCCGGGGGTTCCAGCGAATCCGCTGGGCTAAGGGCTCCATGGCTAGAGCGAAAAGCAGGGGGACAGAGGGCAGCCCTGTCTTGTTCCACATGTGAGTGAGATTGGGTCTGATAAGAGGCCGTTGACACTCAGCCGAGTCTTGGGCGCTTGATAGTTTGCTAGGACCATTCTTTGAGAGGTCGGGCCATAGCTAAAGGCCGCAAGGGTCAGGCGTAGATAAGTCCAGTAAACTTTGTTGAACGCCTTGGTTGCATCCAAGGGCAGCAGGGCTAGTTGTTGTGTTTCCTGGATGGCAATCTCTATCAGGTCTAGGGCCCTCCGGATGTTATCTTTTGTCGACCTGTGGGTTATAAATCCAATCTGGTCCGGATCTATGATGTTAGGGAGGATAGGCGCTAGGCGGTTGGCCAGGACCCTGGAGTACATGTTAGCATCCAGGTTTAATAGTGAGATGGGTCTGTATGAGCTGGCGTCCTCGGGATCTTTTCCGGGTTTGAGGATAAGGACTGTAGTGGATTCCTGCATGGTTGAGGTGACGGTCCCAGTGGCTGCGAATGAATTAGAGTCGAGTTAACGGTGCCACCAGTTGGGGTGGAAATAGTTTGTAAAACCGGGTGGAAAACCCGTCTGGGCCCGGGGCTCTGGATTTCAGGATTTTTATTGCTTCCTCGACATCCTCGCTTGTGATGGGGGCTTCAAGTCCCTCCCTAGTTGCTGGCGTCAGGTGTGGGAGGTCAGCCTCTCGGATGAAGGCTTGCTGTTCGCTTGGATTCCTTGGGATCGCCGTCATTATTTCCGTTTGGTGGGCGACTGCTAGGCGTAGCTTCTCTCCTTCCGCGAATCGGGTCACTCCCTGTGGGTCGCGGAGGCCTAGGATGGTGTTTCTTTTCTTAACTTTGGCCAGTTTGTTTACTAGAATCTTATTCGCTTTGTTGTTATTGACATAGTACCATTGTTTTGTCCTGGTTAATAAATTAGCCGTGGCGGCGGCATAATGCGCTTCCAGTCTCTTTCTTGCCACCTGTAGGGCCCTATATGTTTTTGGGGACCAGCCCTTCCGTTTATGGGTAGCTTCCATGTCTTGGACCTCCGCTTCCAGGGTGGTGCAGGCCGCCTGTTTTCGTTTATGGAAGGCCGCACCTTGGGCGATCAATTCCCTTCGGAGCACCGCTTTCATTGCGTCCCAAGTGTTGGCTGGCGAGGTTTCTTCGTCACGGTTTTCCATGAAGAAGTTTCGAATCGTTCTGGCAGTGGAGTCTCTTACCGCCATATCGCCCAGGATGGGGTCATAAAGGTTCCACTGGCGGTGAGGGGGCGGGGGTCCGGATTATGGGCTCGCAAGGTTAATGAGACTGGAGCGTGATCTGATAGGATCCGGGGGCCAATGGAGACTCGTCCGTGAAGCCCAGAAGCTGGGGGGAGGCCAATAGCAAATCAATCCTGGAGAAAGTGCAGTGTACATATGAGTAGAAGGAGAAGTCCTTTTCTTCCGGGTACAACACTCTCCAGGTATCGATGATGTTAAGTGTCCGAAATAGATGGAACAGTTCAGTTGCTAGCTTTAAGTCCCTGGGGCATGGGGGGTGCGATCTGTCTTTAAAGGGGTCTGGGGCTCCATTAAAGTCTCCCCCAATGACGGCTTGCCCGTCAATGAACGGGAAGAGTGATTCCGCCACATCTCGATAGAACCCTTCCTGATGGTTGTTCGGGGCGTAAGCTGAGATGAGGGTGTAGAGTTGGCCAAAGATTATGCATTTAATTGCGATGAAGCAGCCCTCCTGGCATTTTAGCGTATCCAGAATCTGCGGATTCAAGTCCTTCGCAAAGAGAATGGCTGTGCCACCCTTTTTGGTGCCGGTGGATGGCAGATATTGTAGAGGGAAAGATGTGCTGCATAGGTGGGAGAAGTCTTTCGGCACCAAGTGAGTCTCTTGCAGGAAAGCTACGGAGGATCCCTCATCCTGTAGCAATTGTAGGATAGACTTCCTCTTTGGGGGGGGGGGGGGGAGTTTAGGCCTCTGATGTTTAAAGTGGTAAACTTCAGTTTCCAGTCTGGGGGCAGGTCTTCCGTGTTATCTCGCTGTGTTAGGGGGAGGGAGGACATAGTTAGCATAGTCATGGGGGGCATGCTACATCGGGTTCTCCTTAGGCTGGGGCTTTTCAAGTGGCCTCCAATGGGAGGTGTAAACTTACAATTTAGGCCTCCAATGGGGGGCCAACAGTGTGGTGAGGGGGACTAATTTTAATCCATCGGTGGGGCCCCTCACCACCCAGGCTGTCAATAGCCAACATGGTTGAGATTCTCTCCAAGGGTAATATGACGACATCCACCTTGGAGGAGGTTATGGACCGCATGGAGTCCGCGGCGAGGTCAAGGAAGCTTAAGTGGTTCCAACGCTATGTATTCTTCAGTAGTGTCCTTAATCGTCATTTAGGTTTGCGGCTTCTCTGCACTCTTGTCCAGGGGGTGCGTCTTGGCTTGGGGGAGGTTGTGTCCAGGGCAGGGCTTGTTCGGCCACGGGGGGGGTGGAAACCCTGTTCCCCCAGGGGAGCCCGGGTGCAGGATTGATGCTGCATCGTCGAGGTGGCTGATGGTTCGAGGGGTGCCATTGTGCGAGAATTGTAGTGCCGTGGGGAAATAGCCACCGGTAGCGGATCTGCTGGTCTCGGAGGAAGAGCGTGAGTGGACAGAGCATTCTGCATTTATGCAGAGTTAGATGGGAGAGGTCCTGGAAAATCTGGAGTGGGGAGCCCTGGAAAGATAGTTCATCGCGTGAGCGGCCCATCGTTGAAATGACCTTCTTGGTGGTATAAAAGTGGACTCTTGTGATTACGTCCGGAGGGGAGTCTGTGTCGGTTCCTCGGCGGGGGTGCAGCCTGTGGGTACGATCAAGTAGGAGCTGAGCCTCGTCCAAATTCGGGTGCAATGACTGGAAGAAATTGCCAACGTACTTGGGGAGCTCCTTGTCGGGGATTGATGAAGGCACCCCTCGGATGCGCAGATTATTGCGTCTGGAGCGATTTTCCATATCTTCCTGTTTGAATTCAAGGATTTCGGTTCTTTCCATTAATGTCTGAATAGTGCGTTGCATATCTGCTAGTGAGTTAGAGTGATCTAAGGCTAGTTCCTTGCCTTCCCCCACCCTGTGTTCGATGCTACTGACCCGTTACTCTGTTTGTTCTAGTTTTGCGGTGAGTTCCGTCATACAGGATCTAAATTCCGATTTGATGTGGGACATGAAGGCCTGGCGGTCCTCTTTGGTTGCAAAGGTCCCTTTATCCTCTGTGGCCTTCTGGGGTGTAAGTTTAGGGAGATCTGTTTTCTTTCCTTTCTCCGGAGCCAGCAGCATGGTGGAGATGTCTGCAGATTTAGAAGGTTTCAGAGTTTTGGCCATGGCTCCGAGGTGAGGGGGCGACTCCTGGTGAGTTTGCCCGGGGTCAGCGTATAGGCCGCTGGATAGGGTGCCAGTTGATTCACTGGCAGATTTGCAATCGGCGCCAAGAACCACGGGATAAGGGATGGCAGTAGCAGGGGGGCTAGAGTGGCCCGGGGTGCCCCAGGAAGTTGAGTGGTCAGGGTATGCTTCTTCGCCTCAGAGCGGTAATGGTGTTGCCTTGATAGACAGGGCACGCGGGGCTTCCAGGTGTAAGGTGGCTATAGGCTCACGACTCACCTTCTGCTGCAGGAATCCAGGGTGAGGGTGGTGGAGTCAGGCTCTTCCCAGCTGATGAGGGTGCAAGGTGAGCAGGGGCGCCCCAGGAAGCTGAAGGCGGCGTCAATCCCACTATTAGGGGGGCAGCAGCAGGGGTTCTGGGGGCCTCGGAGTCCAGGAGAGGGCTGGCGTGCTTAGGCTGGCAGGGGGGTCATTCTAGTGGGCCCCGGTGAGGCCAGTCCACCTCACCAAGATGAGGGCCCCTGGAGGGAGGCAGGTGGCAGTTTGAGCCGCAGGGGTTCACTGCCCCCGCATCTAGCGCAGAAGGCACAGGCGTTTCGCTGGCGGGCCGCACCAGCGCACAGGCACAGGCAGGAGCAGCTTGGGTTCCGATTTCAGGGGGTGGTGGGGGAGAGAGCCGTTGGGGATTCCCTCGGTCTGAGGCACAAGCGAGGAAGAGCCAGAGCGCCCTGGCTCTGATAGCAGGTGAGTCTGGCTGGGGGTGCTGATATGGCGGCGCCACTTCAGGGAGCCTCGCTGGTCATGGGTCCGGAGCAGGCCGGGTCTCCAGGCAGCCCCCACCTGAGCGCCGGATGCGGCTGAGGAGCGAGAGTGAGTAAGGCGCTTTCAGTGCGCTCCGGAGGGGGTCCGCTTCGCGAAGCAGGACCGAAGCTGACGAAGAGCAGCCGGTGGGCTGTGGGAGTTGGGTCGTGGAGTTGCGCCACCATTTTAAGTTAAGTTGTGGGACACTGGTGGTGCGTTCCCTCAACACGTTTTCGGTCATCCTGAGAGCATTGTACTCTCAAATTGCAGCGGTTAGTGCTCTCCATCTCCGCAGTCTGATCCCATCATATGCGGACGGTGGGCATACCAGGTGTTAGGGAGAATTCTCTCTTTAGGCTGAATTTCCTAACCTAGTGAGTCCCCCAGCAGCTTTGCTGGATTTCTGGAGTTTGTTTTTTTTCTCCTGCCAAGAATGAGACTCTTTTTCTCCCACTATTGGACATGATTTATGGTGTTCCTTTGACTGTTAATGTGTTTTATGAGCTATGGGGGTCCTTTACTCCATAGGGTCTCATGTGTTTTTACTATGTGTGTTACACAGCACCCTCCGTGCAGTACCACAGGGGTGTCCTAGTGACACCCCACCATAGACTCCATACCCTGGGACTGACTACTGTCTCCCAGGGCATGTAAAGTCACCATTGGCTTTAGTAGTCCCTAATTACGAACAGAAACCAGTACAAACCATCATATTGTGGACGTACTGGTCGGGGCAATTCGATTGCCCGGGGTCTGTTAGTCGAGGGGGCACGTCTCCGTCCCCCCTGATCGAGTTTTGGCTGGTGGCAGTGGATACTACTTTTTATATTAGACCGCGAATATATCCCTATGGGATTTTCCCATTGCTCAAGGCTACCAACTTTAATTATTTAATTCTCATAGCCTCGAACATACCGCCGGTTTATTTATTTAATATTAATTCTCCGGTTGGTATTTTTTGCCAGGACTCGATTCTAAAATGGCGTTTGTGTTCTCTTCTGTGACTCCGACCCATGTCGAGCCCTTTGTTCCACTTTTTGGCGGGCTTCTCCACAGAAGCCTCCAAAAGTGGTGCCACTCTGTCTGGGTACCACAGAGGGTGTGGGAGGGGGTTTAGGCACCCTGGACTGAGTTACCTTGGTAACTCAAGTCGCACTCTTGTGTGATTGGCCCAAGTGGTGAGCCGGCCGGCTCACCACTTAGCATGTTTGATTGATAGCTAGGCTGAGTGAATGGGGGTGTGCTGCATAAAAGCAGGGCTTTGGGGACTGGAACTTCAGAAGTCGCCACTGGACCTGAGAATCCGACGAGGGAGAAGCTGAGCCGACCTACCACGACGACACCACCGGTGGAGCCCTGCGGAACCGACTCACCACTTCCCGACAACAGAGAAGATCTCCCGGCTGGAGAGGCTTCTTCCCCTGACTGGTGGGCACAACCAATTTACCTTCTTCTCTTCGCATCCCAGGACGTCTTGTGGTCGAATTGCCCGTGCCAAGCACCCCGGCAACCGGATAGCCACTTAGCACTGGACCGCGAATAAAAGGACCGCTCCTTTTACCTGAGAACTCCGCGGCTGGTTTCTTCCCTGGCAGTGCAACGGACTCCTATCTTACTCCCCGACGAGATCCTTTCTTCCCCCGGACGAAGCACCGTCTTGCATCCACTGCCAGGAACACTGCCCCCGCTGGAGTATTCTCACCACTTTAAGGTACCGTGTCCGCCAGGCCTCCCTTTCTAAAGATTGCTACAAGGTAATAATAATCCCTTAACCTTCTGGACTGGGCTGGCCGCCTTGACCTTCTAACTGGTCCCTTTCTTTTGGTCCAACTCTTTTTGAACCTTTGCAAGACTCTTGTGCACTTCAACCGTGTGACCTTGGACACATTTCGTTCTGATCCTCTTAAAGTGGATCCGGCCTTTGGAACTCTAACTTCACGGTTTTACTTGCCTTCCTCTCTTGTTTTGTTCTTATGAAAGTGTTGGGATCTGTTTCAATTTATGCTCTGCCTTTCTCTCCCTTTTAAACCAAATTATTAGAGTGCCATCTGCGTTAAGCGCTCACCGCTGTCTGAAAATAAGTGGGGCATTACTTAAGACTTGTCTAATATTCTCTTAAGGGAGTGTATGTACTTTAGTAACTGTGTTTTTGAACTTGCTTGAGATTAGTGCCTGTGTGTTTTCTTAGATGTGTTTTTAAATAAATAATTATATATCTTTTACACCAAAGCTCTGGTCAGTGTTTGCTTGTTCTACTGTGTGTACCTGCCCTATTGTACCCTATGCATACTCTGTATACTGCCTAACTCTTCTTGATAGAAGTCTGACTGCTCAGCCACAGTTACCAGGTAAATATGGGTGGTGCAGACTGCTACCAATTGGGTTTACTGCAAACTCCTGTAGTCCTAAACTTTTTGCAGTGGTCCCTAAGGGAACTGCACAGGTTTCTGCCTAACAACCATCTTCAGATGTTTATTGCACGTTGCATGGTTGAGAGTCCTCAAGCTTCGCTCCTCAGTATTTGTAGATTATTTGCTCGTTTTGCATACATTTCGATAGATTTCTCTCATCTCTCATCTACCGTCACACTTTGACTACCGGCAGAGGGGACCCGTTGTCGGATAAGATAGTCTTTCCATTATTGGATCCTCACTACCTGTTTTTCGACGGGCCCAAACTTGTGCCATCATCTCACCTCGACCATGTCCGATGTGGCCAAGAAAAGTCTCTCAGTGCTTGCAACTTCTGTGGCCTGAAGAATGTCTATGTCGAGGACCGGCACCTCAAGTGCCTCCACCCAGACCACGAGGACGACGGGTGCGAGATCTGCCATGGCTTCCCAGCAAAAACCAAGAGGGATCGCTACCAGAGGTTAGTGGCTTAGATCAACCAAGAGAAGGCCTCTGATG
The DNA here is from genome assembly GCF_040938575.1 of Ambystoma mexicanum. Taxonomy (NCBI): domain Eukaryota; kingdom Metazoa; phylum Chordata; class Amphibia; order Caudata; family Ambystomatidae; genus Ambystoma; species Ambystoma mexicanum. Next base: position 353,159,094 of record NC_090929.1, read on the forward strand.
CGGTTTCCGGGTGCAGTCACACCTCTTCCCATGAGCGTGCTCCCTCTGAGAAGAAGAGGTTGAGGTCCTTTTGCGGATGCTCCTTCCGAGGGGATCCAAAAGAAGGGGAAACATCACACGTCTGCTGCCACAAAGGTCGCTGCTGCTGTGGGATCTGGTTCGAGAAGGAGTCGCTCCCAGTCGCCGGCACATTCGATTGTTAGCCTACCGGCTGGTAGGGTGCCCCCATCTGCGAGGAAGTCCCTGACCCCTTACAAACACAAGTCTTCTTCTAAAGAAAATTTGTTGAAGGATAGACCAACAACAGCTTTGTCTACCAGGCCCACTACCTCATTGACGGCCTCTTCGTCAATGACCACGGCTCTGTCGACAACCATCTCATTGACGATCCCATTGACGGCTCTATCGACATCTGCTCCTCATTCCTTGACTGCAAAGTTCATCAGCGACCATCGTTTCCACATTCACAACTACGACGACACCAAGGGTGTCTTTGCCTCCACGGCCTCCAACGGCAATACCGACCATGATCTCAATGGCAGCTGTGCCAATTTTGCAAATCCCCCTCATGGTCTACTTCCCGAAGGACTCCGGTAGGGTGAGAGTTGCTGCTTCCATCACACTTCCTGCCAAGACCTCCTCTGGGGTCACCAAGGAAATCTCCTTACATCACATCTAAAGTAGTTAGCAGGATGACCTGGCTGAGGATTTCTACTCGGACCATGAAGGGTGCCAAGGGCCCATGTCCCAAGAGGGAGCTCCACACCAGAAACCGTACCAGATGTTTGCCACTCTGAGGGGTTTCAGCCTAACTGCATTCCTCACACCCCAATCAGCATCCAAGGATTTGTTGCTGGACATCCTCCTCACCCTGCATACCTTGGTAGCAGACCCTACAGCAGAGGCTGCCTGCTGCTCCTACACCTGGGCCAGTCCGCAGTCCTCCCAGGCCTTCGACCAGGAGACCCCCCACCCCGCCCCACCTTTCCAGGCCAAGTCCTACCAGGCCAAAGCATCAGCCAACACTGCCCCATAGTGCCTTGACCCTAGTGGAGGAAGAGCCACTGTGTAACGCTTACCTCTGGGGCCCTGCAGGAGTGCCTGGTCCGGTCTGTCGACGAGTTCAGGTCTGGTCTGTAAATGCCTTCTGATGATGCCCAAAACCTCACCCAACGGTCAGAGGGGCAGGAGTGATCTTGAGATTCAGGATCTGTATCAGTTGCGCCTACGAGGCGTATTGCACCAAAGTCACTGTTAGTCCCTTGCTTATATTGATGCTTCTGCCCAGTTTCCTCGCTGGACTTGTACCAGTCCTGTGCAGTTCTGTCACTGTGTTTTAGCTGTTCCCCAGTAGGTTCGCCTCCAGTTCCTTCACTGAGGCGTGGCCGTTTACCAGTTACTCCACTGGTTATTTGAGAGCCCAGGCCTGTTGCGACCCCCAAGCCGCCTTCCGTTGTGTAAAGGCACCCTCCCACTAGCCAGTGGGGTTATATGTCCGTGTGCCAGTTGTTGCGCTGTTTTAGCTCAGTTCTCCCCAGGCTTGGGATGCTGATGGAAGAGGTCGACATGTAGGAAGACGGGCACTGCTACTGGAATACAGTTCAGGTAAGGCAAAGACATCAAATGTCTTTCTTTTCAGATGCAGAAGACGCTGACTTCAAGGCGCGGATGGAATCCAGCGGGCGTTGTGGATCGGGAGTTGTAGGAGAAGTCAGAAGAGTTACAGAGCTCCGGTAAGTAGCAGATCTTGACTCGCGTCGTGAAGTGTTTGGTTTTCCACAGGAAATCACGATGCCTTGACTCGTCATGAAGAGCAGGTTCCAAACTTGACCCAACGTCCAGAACGTAGCGGACTGCAGAAGGCAAGCGTTACGCCAGCAGCCAAAGAAAACGCTAAACACTGGGTGTGGCCCAGGGCGGGGTTTATATAGCCCTGGGCCCACCCAGATCCACTAGACCACCATGAGAATACACATTGCGGCCCTCTAGGGGCCATGTTGAATAACACTGTCTGGTTCCTGCTGGGGGCCATCTTGGAAGGGGCCAAAGGCACATAAAGTCTGTTCCGGCGCCAGGCAGCCAGTTTCTCAGTCCAGGTGCCTCCCTGAACCTTAGGGGTTCCTGAAATCGTGACAGCACTCTCCCCGAAAGCCCCCCCCAAGGAGAGTCACTCCCGGGCCGGGTCGTTCCGGATATTCCTTATGGTAACGCGCCACCAGGCGGGGTGCATGCAAATGTTCCACTGGTTCCCAAGTCTGATCCAGTACCCCATAGCCCTTCCAGTCTACCAGGTAATAAAGCTTCTTCCGGACAATTTTAGAGTCCAGGATTTTCCTGACTTCGTACTCAGCCTCTCCTTGCACTAGTATTGGTGGAGGTCTTCTAAGACTGTCTTGGGTTCCTGGATGGACCGGTTTCAATAATGCGACATAAAATACTGGATGTATACGGAGAGTAGATGGTAAGTCCAGTTCCATGGCAACAGGATTAACAATATTCTTTATCGAGTATGGACCGATGTACTTTGGGTGGAACTTCCTGGGCCCTTTTAGCTGTATATGCTTTGTGGACAGCCAAACCTGGTCTCCGATCTGGTACTGGTGTTCTTTTTCTGTCTGCAAAGCGTTTCTGGTTTGTCTTGACTTCCTGAAGAGCTTGTGTAGCCTTTTTTAGAATTTCTTTAATGCTAGTATGCAGGGAGCTCACGGCTGGTGGGTCTAAAGCCTCTGGTGGATCCAAAGTTGAAGTTCGAGGATCTCGCCCATACTGGAAAAAGAAAGGTGATACGCCGGTGGAACTATGGACCGTGTTGTTATATGCGTACTCAGCTGCCCATAGTAACTCCTTCCAGTTTTGATCTGTTTGGGCAAGCATGCACCGAAGATATTGTTTGAGCAATTGATTTGTCCTTTTGGTCTGTCCATCGGTCTGTGGATGGTGACTAGTGGACAGACTGACCTCGATCTGTGCTTTAGCACAGCAAGCTTTCCAAAACTTGGACACAAACTGGCTTCCTCGATCCAAGATTACCACAGAGGGGAATCCGTGCGATCTGACAATGTTGGTCAGGAAGGTTTGCGCTAACTGTCCTGCATTAGGTATTCCTTTCAAAGCGATGAAGTGTGCCATTTTAGTTAGGAGGTCCACCACTACTAGTATGGTATTGTAACCACCGCAGGAGTGTAAGGCCGTGATCAAATCTAAGGATATTGTGTGCCATGGAGTTGGTGGAATTGACAAAGGATGAAGCAATCCTTGAGGCTTGATTTTGGATGCTTTGTTTCTTGTACAAACATCGCAGGCCTTTACATGTTGCACTATGTCTTTCCGCCAAGTTGGCCACCAGAAATGTCGCTGGATCTTTGCCATGGTTTTGGCTATGCTAGGATGGCCTGCTGTAATTGCGTTGTGATAGGTGTCCATGATGAGTTCTTGCATTTCATGGTGCGGCAAATAGAGGCGTTTCCGGTAATATGGTAAATTGTTGACTAGAGTACGCTGAGGTCCTTGTGCGACCCATGTTTGAACTTCCACTGGGGATGTGTTTTCTTTGATCTTTTCATGCAGCGTCTCCAGAGTGGTCTGAGTGTCGCTAATCGGTCCAATTAGCTTCTCTTCAGGTATGATGGGCTGTGGAAGAGGGGTAGCATAAGCGTCTTCCTTTTCAGTATCCCAATCAATTCATGACAGCGCATCCGCTTTTCCATTTTTCACTCCGGGACGATAACTAACTGTGAAATGGTATTCCGAGAAGAACTGAGCCCATCGTAAATGTCGTGGGTTTGTGCCCTTGCTGTCCGTAGAAATTGCAAGTTCCAATGGTCAATAAGCAAAGCGACTGGATGTCGTGCTCCTAATAGATGGTGTCACCACTCCTTGAAAGCTGCTTTTATGGCAAGAAGTTCCTTATCGGTTACTGCATAGTTAAGTTCAGTAGGATAACATTTTCGTGACCAAAAGGCCACCGGATGTAATTGGTTGGTACCCGAATCCCTCTGAGATAATACTGCCCCCATTGCCACATTGGAGGCGTCCGTCTCAACCAGGAATGGGAGGTCCGGATTTGGATGGCGAAGTATTGGTGCTGAGGTGAATCGCCTTTTTAATTCCTGGAATGCCTTCTCGACTTCTTCAGTCCATTGAAAAATGCGGTTTTTCCTAAGCAATGATGTGATTGGATGGACTACTTCTGAAAAGTCAGCTATGAACCTCCTATAAAAGTTTGCGAAGACCAAGAAGCTTTGGAATGTCTTGACTGAAGTTGGCAATGGCCATTGCAGAATTGCTTCCACCTTGCGTTTATCCATCTGGATGCCTTGAGGACTAAGTATGTATCCAAGGAATTCCACCGTGATGACGTGAAAAGCACATTTTTCAAGTTTTGCAAACGGATGGTATTGACGCAGCTTAGCAAGGACTGCACTCGCATGACGCACGTGTTCTTCGTAGGTTCCAGAATATATCAAGATGTCGTCTATGTAAACCATAGCACAAGCATCCAGTAATTCTTTTAGTACATCTGTCATAAAATACTGGAAGGCTGCTGGAGGGTTGCATAGCCCGAAGGGCATGACAGTGTACTCAAATAGCGCAAACTTGATGCGGAAAGCTGTTTTCCATTCGTCTCCAGCTTTGACACGAACCAAGTGGTAGGCCCCCGCAGGTCCAGTTTCGTGTAGATCTTTGCCCCTTTTAATTGGTCTAGAAGCACTGGAATCAGTGGTAACGGATACCGGTTCTTTACAGTGATCTTATTAAGCCCTCTATAGTCTATGCATGTCCTCAGGTCACCTTCCTTCTTGGGGACGAAGAAAAGAGCTGAGGAGACCGGTGATTTAGAAGGGCAAATGAACCCATTGGCTAGATATTGGTCCAGATACTCGCGTAGGTGCTGGTTTTCCTTCTCCGTAAGGGCGTAGATACGACTGCATGGAAGTTGTTGTCCAGGGATCAGATCGATTTGACAGTCGTAGGGCCTGTGAGGTGGTAATGTATTGGCCTGTTCCTTGTGAAAAACGTCCTGGAAGTTGCAGTCCCTGTTGTCTGCACTGCTGACGTGAATCCCTCTCAGGTTTTTTTCTGAAGTTGAATAACAGGTTCGGGCACATTCGGTTGAAAACCGCACTGTATGCTTGTGCCAATCTATAACAGGATTGACACGTACCAGCCAGGGCATTCCCAGGATTAACTGGAATTGAGGAGCTTTGATAAGGTCGAAGACTAGGTTTTCCCGATGACTGTCATGGCATAGCATCACAACAGTACCAGTACATAGGGTCACTGGCCCAGAGGTCAACTGAGTTCCATCCACGGACAATACAGTATCAGCCTTTTCCTTTTTTTGAGTAGGCACCCCTATCCGTTGGGCCACGGTGATGTCCATGTTTTTACCTACCGCTCCGCAGTCAATATACGCTTCCAAGGCGTGCATCCGTTGTGACTGTTCGGGGCTTAGGTGAATAACTGGTGTTTGTTACATGCGAGACCGCTGACGCCTCTACCTGTCCCGACAAGCCGGTCTCTGCTCTTGTCGCGCCTGGTAGTTTTCCGATGGCTCTTGTGATTCTGCTGTGGCTTCCATAGCCCCCAACGGCCTTCGAATTATCTTGTTTGGGCAGTCTTTTAAAAAATGTCCCGCTTTGCCACAGTACAGACATAGTTGTTGTTTTCTGCGGCGTTCCCTTTCCTCCTTGGTCAGTGGCCCTCGAACACTTCAAAACTGCATTGGTTCTGGGGCATTATCAGTGGTCCGGGGTGTGTCCCGGGGACAGACATAAAGGGGCCGGTTATCAAAACGGGCTCGGTCGGATCTCCTTTCTTGCAGGCGGTGGTCAAGCTGGACTACCAGGTCTATGTACTCAGCACAGCGATCCGGTGGGTTCACAACCTGTGCAAGAACGTCTTTCAACTCGTTTCGTAGACCTCGGTAGAACAAAGTGGTTCTCTTATCCTCTGGCCAGTTGGTTTCTGCCACCAGGCAATTAAACGTGGTGATATAAGCCAGAAGATCCTGAGAGCCTTGTCGAAGACCGAGCAATTCGGCATCCAGAGCGTGTCCCCGGGTACGGCGAGAAAAAAGTTTGTCCATCTCTTGCTGGAACTGTGCAGAATTGTGCAGAACAGGATCATCACGATCAACCAATGGAACTGACCAACTAGCGGCATGCCCTCCGAGGTAGGATAGGATGAAGGCAACTTTAGTTTGATCCGTCGGGAACGCTCCTGGTCGGCATAAAAAGTGGAGGCGACACTGTGTCATGAATACCCCATATTTCAGTGGATCACCCATAAATCTTTCAGGTGGAGCCAAAGGGACGGTAACAGGAGTGGTTACCTGTAACTGAGGGACTGCTGCGGCTGCTCCACCCGCAGTATCTGGCAATGGGGTTTGTCCTGCTCGAGTACTGGTGAGGCACCTTGCCAGCTCTTCAGTTCTATCTTGATTCACCACCAGTTCCTTCCTTACAGCACTGGTCTCTGAGCGTGCAGCATGCACCTCGGCTCTCAATTCCACCAGCAGGAGGTCTAACTGATCAACTTCTGAAGCCATGGCACTCGGGCAGAGCAATCACGTGGGCTTAGCGTTCTGTAATGCTTACCTCTGGGGCCCTGCAGGAGTGCCTGGTCCGGTCTGTCGACGAGTTCAGGTCCGGTCTGTAAATGCCTTCTGATGATGCCCAAAACGTCTCCCTCTGCTCTGCTCGCTGCAGGTGAACTCACCCAACGGTCAGAGGGGCAGGCGTGATCTGGAGATTCAGGATCTGGATCAGTTGCGCCTACGAGGCGTATTGCACCAAAGTCACTGTTAGTCCCTTGCTTATATTGATGCTTCTGCCCAGTTTCCTCGCTGGACTTGTACCAGTCCTGTGCAGTTCTGTCACTGTGTTTTAGCTTTTCCCCAGTAGGTTCGCCTCCAGTTCCTTCACTGAGGTGTGGCCGTTTACCAGTTACTCCACTGGTTATTTGAGAGCCCAGGCCTGCTGCGACCCCCAAGCCGCCTTCCGTTGTGTAAAGGCACCCTCCCACTAGCCAGTGGGGTTATATGTCCGTGTGCCAGTTGTTGCGCTGTTTTAGCTCAGTTCTCTATTTTCTCCCCAGGCTTGGGATGCTGATGGAAGAGGTCGACATGTAGGAAGACGGGCACTGCTACTGGAATACAGTTCAAGTAAGGCAATGCGCGGGTGGCGGGAGGGGTTGTTTGATTGAACCACCACTCACCAAATGTCTTTCTTTTCAGATGCAGAAGACGCTGACTTCAAGGCGCGGATGGAATCCAGTGGGCGTTGCGGATCGGGAGTTGCAGGAGAAGTCAGAAGAGTTCCAGAGCTCTGGTAAGTAGCAGATCTTGACTCGCGTCGTGAAGTGTTTGGTTTTCCACAGGAAAGCACGATGCCTTGACTCGTTGTAAAGAGCAGGTTCCAAACTTGACCCGGCGTGCAGAACGAAGCGGACTGCAGAAGGCAAGCGTCACGCCGGCAGCCAAAGAAAACGCTAAGCACTGGGTGTGGCCCATGGCGGGGTTTATATAGCCCTGGGCCCACCCTGATCCACTAGACCACCATGAGAATACACATTGCGGCCCTCTAGGGGCCATGTTGAATAACACTGTCTGGTTCCTGCTGGAGGCCATCTTGGAAGGGGCCAAAGGCACACAAAGGTCTGTTTCGGCGCCAGGCCGCCAGTTTCTCAGTCCAGGTGCCTCCCTGAGCCTTAGGGGTTCCTGAAATCTTGTGTCAACAGCGTACAGATTCTGGCACTGACACAGATACCACGGCTGCTGATACGGACGAGTACAAAGATTATGGCCCTACTGACAGGGAGCCTCTGGGTACTGACGAGCCTGACATGGCTTCACCAATGAACAAAATTGGCTTCTTCCATGCCATGATCTCACAGTCGTCCAAACTCTTCAGTCTGTTGCCGGAGGAAAAATAAGGAGGGATTTCTCTTTCAGCAGCTTCGAGTCCTCGAGGAAGACAGTCATGTCTGTTCCATTGCTGGATGACATCTGGGAGGAAGGATTGGCCCTTATGAAGATGTGAAGTACCACACCATCCAAGAGAGACAGGCTGGGGAAGAAATAGTGGGCCCCGGACTATGGTGTCTCAGGTGTCTCAGGTAGCATCCTTCTCCAGATTCTGTGGTGCCTGCTGCCACCAGGAAGCACACGTCCAATCCCTCGTTCTCTTCCATGGTGCTTCCAGATCAGGAGGGTAATCAGCTCGATGCCGTGGGCAAGCACATAATATACACCACAAAAGTAGGGAGTTGATACCACAGATATAGGAAAGTGGTATGGCCTGCTGCAATGATACACTTCCACTGGCGTCCCCTAGTAAACACCAGTACAGGTAAACCTGAGAATGGTGATGGAAGTATAGGTTCAGTGCGCAGAATCCCAAAATTCTTGTTAAAAGTCCATAAAACAAGTGAATTTGGCTTCAAATCCCAATTTATTGGTTACTAGACAGCCGACACGTGTTTCGACCTTTCAGGTCGTTTTCAAGGCTGTATGTTGATAAAAAATGATACAATCAAGTATTAAAATACAAGATCATGAATAGAAAGTGAATGGAACATCCCAATCATAATGGAAAACATGGAAAAGAGAAAATAATATACCAGTGTTCAGTGCATGGTTGAAGCCAATGGAAAGGAAAAACAGCAATAATCAAAACATGAAAGAAAAAGATAATCAAAGTGGGTTTGGACTGCTTAAGCATCATTAATATAAAATAACCAGTTTTACACTATTGAAAATAATGAGCATGTGGGAAGTTGCTACATACCGTGATTCCAAATTTGTGATGAGCAGATTGATATATGAAGCAATCAAATTGTCGCCTAAAACAATAATGGAATAACTTTAGAGCATATACTTTCGCTATGTCCTGCGCTAGTTCAAAAACGCTTGAAATTTTTCTCATGGCATTGTTTCCCTTCAAATTGCCATTGGCAATTTTCTTTATGGAGTGAACTTAACCTGTTAAATAATTGTTGCTGTTTACTTGAGTTCTCTGTCATTTATCCAGGAATGGCATGTTGAATCATCTCGTTCCCAGTATTTCTGGTTCGACGTGTTTTATATGAACTGAACTGAATAACTTCTTTTTCCCTTTTATTGTTCGTGAATTGTACATCATCCTAATGCATCAATTTTAATGCTTCAATCAATTATAATGAATTCTTTCTTAATCTTATGTACTTTTTAAGATCAATTGTATGTAATGTTTTGTATTGAAAAGTTGATTTATTTCAACGATATCAATAATAAAAAAAATAAAAATAATGCAATAACCCTTACTAGTATGTACAATGCTAATGAGAACATGGCAGTGTAAATAGTAGAGTTAGACTGACTTACCCTCCAATGGGTATATATCTTTAGGATTGAATGGGTTATCTAGAAAGTAGAATGTTATAGCACAAATGAAGTGCTGCTACATAGTGTAAGATCCTTCAAAAAACATACTGTTCAGAAAATAGACTATACCTGAAGCTGACTAGCTTGTGTTTGTTCAGGGGTCAAATTCCCCATAGATGTTTAGTGCAAAGAATCAACACTGGCGCGCAATGTAAAATGCACAATGCGCCTGCCCGCGTGACGTCACGCACACGTTTTACGGGTGACATCACGCTCGCATGAGCCGTGATTGACATCAGGGCGCGACATCAAGTGCGGCCCGTTATTGGTTTAATATAAACAAAGGGCAAGTGTGAAGGATAAATCATAGCCTCTCAGGTGCAAGCTACAAAGCACTCATAAAGTTAAATATATTGACATCTGATTCGATAACAGATAGGCATTGATATACTGCACCTGTGTCATTGGACACTTGTTGTGTATTAATAGTGTGATAAAACATTGAAAATGTGGATGTGCAGATTCGCACAGCACATTAAGGTTAATGAGATGATTCTCAAGGCCATAAAAGTTTGTGGAACAAAATATAGCAAGAAATGCAGGGGCTGCTAAGGCATGTCTTTAGCATCTGTAGATAACACCATATTCCTTGTATTCTAGTATCAAGCAATAACATTGTGTGCATGTTTCACAGAGACAAAACTAAAGTTAGCCCTTGTCGGACGTATATAGGGTCAAAGCCTATAAGCAAATGAACAAAGAAAAAACTAAAATTAGCCATTGTCGGATGTATATAGGGTCAAAGCCTATAAGCAAATTAACAGACTAGCCATATCTGTTGGATCAATACTGTCACAACAGATATGTTACTAATCGTAGATAACAAGAATTACTGAAAAGTAAAACATATTGTGTCAATTGGCAAAGCAAAGCAGTTTACAAATGACATGTGGACAGAAATGCTAAACAGTATCATCTAATATATCCTCATAGAAAGACATGCATTTCATGGTCCGAATTCAGTCCAACTGTAGTACCTCTAAAATGGCAGATAAGTTTACATTCCAGCCTCCTAGGTTTCATGCAAAGATTGCTGCCACGTTTACTGTTAGATGCCCTGGCCAATCCCAAAAACCATATGTCTGATTTGTTGGCTAGTTGATGTTCTGTTTGCCAGTGCAAGGCTAATGGTAAATTGACACCGATTTTATTGAGACTTGACAAATGTTCTCTTATAGGAATACTCAACTGCCTAATCGTACTTCCTATGTATAGTTTCTTACAAACACATATGATTGCGTAGACCACAACTTTTTGTTTTGCAATTAATGAGATCTCTAATTACAGTTTGGATCCCATTCTGATCTACAAAAGTCTGATAACTAGGATGGGCATATTGGCACTGGTTACAATTACCACATTTGAAAAAACCTTTTGTGTTTTTCAAACATGTTGCTTGTCTTTCTGTGTCAGGAAAATCAAGGACGGACGGACTAAGTCTGTTACGAAGAGTATTCACCTTAGTAAAAATAAAGTTGGGCCTGTCAGAAACATATGGTGTAAGGTCTGGATCCAATTTTAACAAATGCCAATGTTTAGAGGCAAGTTTGTACAAAGTTGAAGAATCACTTGTGTACTGCGTAATTAAAGAAACAGGTCTCTGTTGAATGCTCACATTAGATTTGGTACCCAACAAATCCACCTGTTTAGCGAATTGGTATTTGTGAGATGCCTTACATAGTGAAGAAGCTGGATAAACACGTTGCTTAAAAAGAGTAGTAAGCTGTGCACATTCTGTATGAAAATCTGTATCTTTTGAACAGTTTCTCCTTGCTCTGTAGAACTCACCACAGGGGATATTATGTATAGTAGCTCTTTGGTGGCAGGCTTTCGCATGTAAAATGGCATTGACAGATGTAGGTTTGCGAAAAGTTTTGGTCTGTAGTGTATCATCCTCAATAAAAATTTCTAAATCTAGAAAAGTAATCATAATAGGGATTGAGTGGCCAGACAGAGTAATTCCAAAATTGTTAGTGTTAATGTGAGTAACAAAATCTGCAAATGAGCTGTTAGTGCCTTGCCAAATGATTAAACCATCGTCTATGTATCTTTTCCAACACACCAGTTTGTTCTTAAATTCCAGTTTGTCAAGAACATGGGTTTCCTCAAAATGCGACATGAACAAATTTGCCAAAGACGGTGCAAATTTGGCACCCATGGCAACACCTTTTGACTGCAGGTAGTACACATTATTAAGGAGACAGACATTGTTTGCAAGGGCAAATTTGAGAAAAAATGTAACCATTTGTATGTGACAATGATAGGACGCTGATGTATTTTGAAAAACATAGTCAATTGCTTGGATGGCTAAATGATGTTTGATGTTAGAATATAAGGCTGCAACATAAAGGGTGGCCAGATAAAAGGAGGGTTGCCATACAATAGTTTGTAGATATTGTAAAACTTGTGTACTGTCCCTAATGTAGGTACTCATTTTAATGACGAAGGGCTGGAAAATCTCATCCAGGTACTGAGAGATGGCTTCAGTGACCCATCCGATGCCGCTCATAATTGGCCTCACTTCCAGCAAATTATTAAAGTGCTTATGTATTTTTGGCAAAAAATACAGAGTAGGCATCGTGGGGTCAGTGATGGTAAGGAATTTTTTCTCGTCATCTGTTAAAAGATGCATACCATTGATCAATCAGAGATTGTAAGTCAAGTACAATTTGTTTGGTGGGATTTTTGCTGAGTTTGGTATAACAATCTGGTGTCTGTAAGTGTTTCAATCCCATCTGAATATAATCCTCTGTGTTTAGTATCACAATATTCCCACCTTTGTCGGCTTCCTTGATGGTAATGGTGGAATCTTCCTCTAATTGTATCCAAATTACAGTGCTGCGCTTTGTTAGATGGATTATCCAAAAGAGTATATAGATCCTTAGTCATTGCCTTATGGAAAGTGTCAATGATATTGTCACTCGCAAAAATCGGTGTAAATTTGGATGTAGGTTTGAGCTCCATAATGTCTCAGTGCCTAGTTTGGACATGAAGGTCTGACATAATTTGCTCTCTGACTGGGGGTAAATCTGTGGTAAGAGATACCAATGTCTCAATGTGGTCAATATCCAGCATGGTATGTTGGCTAAGCTGAGGTAATTGTGGTGTAGGAACAAATGTTTTCACCTGCGTAGCAAAAACATTTTTTAATTTCAATTTCCTGGTGAACTTAAAAAGGTCAATCTGGAATTGGACAAAATCTGTGCGCTTGGAAGGAGCAAATGAGAGTCCTTTATTGAGAACCCTTGTTTGATCATCTGTCAAATTGTGGTTGGATAGATTAACAACTAGATTGGCCTGAGTTATTTTCTCTTTTCCATGTTTTCCATTATGATTGGGATGTTCCATTCACTTTCTGTTCATGATCTTGTATTTTAATACTTGATTGTATCATTTTTTTGAGCACTTTACAGCCTTGAAAACGACCTGAAAGGTCGAAACACGTGTCGGCTGTCTAGTAACCAATAAATTGGGATTTGAAGCCAAATTCACTTGTTTTATGGACTTTTAACAAGAATTTTGGGATTCTGCGCACTGAACCTATACTTCCATCACCATTCTAATATACACCACAGTTTCCACCGTCAAGGCCGCCAATGCTCTCGCCATCCTGTCACGTTACGAAAGGGAGCTTTATTACAAGCTTGGGTTGTCACTGGATTTCCTTCATGACAACAAGGAGGCAGAGGTCCTGGCGCTGTTTCAGAATGGTGAGGTAGTGTCGGATCACGCCATTACGGTGGCGCTGGACATGGCGGACTCAGGGTTCTGCCAGATGGGGAATGGTGTGGCCCTTTGGCGCCAGGAATGGCTCAGGGCCATGTATTTTCGAGAGGACATGCAGTACAAGGTCGTGGACCTGCCTTTCGATGGAGACAACCTGTTTGGGAAGGTGTGGATGAGACTCTCCAGGCTATCAAGACTGACACCAAGACGGCACGCTCCCTGGGCAACCTGTAGCAGAGGAGGTCATCCTTTCGTTCCCCACACGGAAGGGTCTCCTGGTCCTCCAAGTGGTCTACAACCCCCTATCGTCAGTCCTCCCGCTCCACCAGCCAGGAGGCCTATGGCAGCAGAGGCCAGCATTGACATCGTCCACAGGCCAGGATGCAGATGCCCAAACAGGCCTGAACCAGCAATGAATCTGTGCCCCCACCTTTGCACCCCAGTGGGAGGCCGGCTATCAAACCTTGTTGAATACTGGACAAAGCTCACCACAGACAGATGGGTGCTGGCCATTCTTCAGCAAGGGTATATCTCGGATTTTCAAAACGGGTGCCCTAGCATTCCTCCTGTAGCACGTCAAGAACTTCACATGGCCCAACTGCTACAGGAAGTTCATGCCATGTTAAGAAAAGGGGCAATAGGGAGCTCTGTGGAGCAGCCAGGCCAGCATGGCGGCTTCCTCCTGGGCTCTGTGTAGGAGTGGGTGATTTGCGCCATTATTTCTATGCTGCTTATCTTTGGAACCACGCAGTGTGAAACACTGTCTGGAGGAGAGGATCTGGATAACTGGAATCCCATTTATGTTCCTGCTTCCTGTGCGTCACCGGCACACACTTGTGGCTCCCGGAACCAGAGGCGGAGAGCGACGAGGAGAGCAGCCGGGACCTGAGTGGCCTCAGGGGGAGTGCTGCTGCCCACACCCCTCTGCCCAGCAAGCTGGAGACTTGCATTGGAGACTTGGATGCTGGGGTCGTCGAGAAGGGCTGAACTTCCTTTGCTCCACCGGGGCCAGTGGAGCTCGCCTTCATCAATGTTGTGGGCCCGGCGGCTGCATACCGGCGCAGTGTGCAGTACGATTATACTGAAGATGCTGCGGGGTAGGGGATTGCGAGCCTGGGTGCGGCCGTACCTTTTTTCAGGACTCTTCTGGCAGATGAGGTGGGAGCAGGCTCGGCCCTCTTGTGAGGCAGCCTCAGGGACTCTGGCCTGGATGAAAGAATTGCGCATTGTATATAACGGAGGAGTGCACAGGGGAGACCAGCAGCGGAAAACTATTCTAGATTTCTGTGTATTCCTGGAGCATGTAGGGCATGCTGGGGGTTTATTTGGGTCTCCATACTTTTAGAAGCCTAGTGCTTGGCCCGGGAGTGGTGAATCCACTGCTTTCTCATCATTAGGGTCATGCGATGCCATTCCTGAGCAGGGGCAGGCGCGTGCAGGGGCATTGACCACTCTGTTGACTGCCTGCTCACGCTACTCTGCTACATTGCTTATACTGCTGCCATTTCCCACATTGAATGGTACTGTTTAGCTCCAAGGCCTAGTTGGGGTGCAGCTTCCTATGATTCATCTCATACTCTAAGCCTTAAGGTGCTGGGCATGCTGAAAGGTGCTGGAAGTAAAAAAGGCGGCAGCATGGACCACTTTGTGAAAGCCACCAGCGAAGCGTTAGCCCCTGCAGCAGGTACATTGTCGAGCCCCACTCCCCAGGCAGTGATTGAGCTGCTGAGTATGCAGCAAATCGTGGACACCATGCAAAAAGGGTTCACCTCAGTCAATGATAAACTGGATGATATTACTGTCAATGTTATTTCTATACGCGCCCAGTTGGAGAAGGAGGCACACAGAACCACTGAAGCAGAAAGTGGGATAAGTACGGCAGAAAAGTACATCTGTGCCTACCACTTTCATGTCAGTCGAGTGTCATGATCCAGTTGCAGGGTGGATTTTCTCTGTGGGGTCTTTGGGAAATGACTTTAGAGATTTTAATATTCTGCTGGACTGCAGCTTTGTTTCAGAGAGGGAAGGTGAGTGAGTGATTCATCCTCCCTGCTGATCCATACCCCTCCCCCCCAACCCCCGTCTGTGTCTGAGTCAAGCCACACAATGGCACAATTCTCTTGAAACACAAAAGGACAGCAGTAGGCACTTTTCGCTTGATAGAATGGCTCAGATTGACTTCTCCATTATGTGCAGCACACCCTAATCAATCTTCTCTGCATTGAGAAATGATGCATTTCAAGAAAAATAGTGCTGGGAACACTGATGTTCACATCACAGCACCAGTGTGCTTGAAAGACCTGTGTTTAATAATGCTTTCGTTTAAGTACCATGCTATTATAATCTTGTCACCTACAGGTTTTTATCTTTAAATGATTTCAGAATCTGCTTAACCCTCAAGTGAGAATATACAGATACCCATTATTCTTACTCATGATTACAGCCAAGTAGCTTTTGATGGAGAATAGAAGAGTAGATGAAATGGGGGAAATGGGCAGATGTGGGACGTCTGGAAGTCATTAACTGAGATCAAGGTCTATGTTTGTGTGCATATGAACAGGATTGTTGCCCACAAGTGTGGAAAGGAGCACAGTTTCAGTTTAGGAGCTTAGTAATTTTAGATTGTGGTGCCTGTAAAGAGGGAACACTGAAGCCAATGTAAGATTCAGCATTCAATATTGATTTTGTCCTACTTATTAAGCATTTGTGGAGATTCAAAAATGTGACGTTTGGTTAAGTTAACTTAATTGATGTAAGCTAGATTCTCCGCTAGGAGAAGCAGCAGAGTGATCAAGGCTTAATATGCACAATCAGACGAGTAAGCCTGATTTCCATTCACAGTTGTCCTCTTCGAGAGTCATTGTGCAATTTACTTGATTTCCAGCCTGTTACACTGAAGGATTCCTATACACGTGTCAACAGATTAGCTTGATGTTTTCTTTTGCCTCTATGACTTTACCTTATCTGCATGCTTTGTCTTTTGCAGCTGCCATGCAGCAGATGTTGACAGAGAGTTATAACAACAGGCTGATTCAAATGTCCTATGAATCCCGCCGGCAGGAAATGGTTAGTCAAGCATACTCCAGGTAAGAATCCTACATCCTCCCATAACTGTTTAATGAAAACCCTATATTGCACATTGTGAGAGTAGATGTTTTGACCTGTACATTATAAAGACCATTTCCCCAAGTGTGTTGACTAAATTGTGTTTTTGTTTGTGTTAATTTACTTAATTATGACAAGGAACTTCCAGTATATATTGGCAACTCATTGGTTATGCCATGCGGCTCTCAGTTATACCAGTGACAAGCCTAGTTTGTTTGGGTCAACAGTTATGCAAGTTGTCTTTTCCGAATTCTACCCGAGGGCAGCCCATCTATTCTAGGGTCTGTCCAGTTGTGCTATTGGCCTTGTCACTTGTGCCAGGGGCCTGTCCATTTATTCCAGCCGAACTGCCAGGGTCCTGCCCAGTTGTTCTAGGGAGCTGCCCAGATGTTTCAACAAACCAAGGGACTAGACAGTTATGACAGTGCCAGGACAAGGCCTTGTTGTGTCAATGTGGAGACCTATTTTTGCTGTGAGGGTATTGAAAACCACCTGGGCTACACACGAGCATGAGCCCTCCCGTAGATGTCAACACGTTTCTCCCAATATTCCAGAGAAAGAGAATTAAAGGTACACTTCTCTTTCCAGGATATCCAACAAAAAGTGGAGTCAGGATACAGAATACAGCCGGGCTACTGGACACGGATATCATCACAGTATAGATAAGATAAATATGCAGGTAAAAAACATTAGATACCAAAAGAGAAGGAAAGAACAACCACAGTCCCCTCTTGATATTAACACCTTCACTGGTTTTCTTTGGAGACTAATGTTGATTCTCTTACCTACTGATTCAGTAGTAGGAAGCCCATAGACCAGGAAACCTCACGACGGTTGCCGAAAAGAATGGAAACTGCACAAAACGTTCAGATGTTTGTAGGGACCTCACTGCGATAGCATGAGGATGCCTTAGACACAAGAGAACTGTGAGAAACCTAGGGGTGTTCTCCCATCCAGACCCCAGGAGTCTTCTGTTCAGGTGGCCTTTGGAGGGCCATCGCTCTTAGATCCCAACCCAGGGGGTGGACGAGCGAGAGAGGATCACCTGGGTAGGGGAATCTGGGTTTGTCTTAGTGGGAATACGCCAGGCGATACGCAGTATTCTTATGGGACAATTGAGGGGACAGAAGAAGTCCTGGACGCCGTCATATGGGATATGTTGATTCCCACAACTCTTATACAGGTGTCATGGCTTTTGAGTCCAATCCTATCATTTATGACCCAAGATGGAGAACAAATTGAGTCAATTGCCCAAGAAGGGGAAGGAAGAAGACCCAAATGAAACAAGGACAAAGTTCTTGTGTTGACATCCATTCATCCTCTACCTGTCCAAGTTACAGAGAATACCATCAAGACCCCTGTTTCTATAATCAACCAGCAGACATGAGGAAGGGTCAACCATTCCCTTAAGCAAAGACAAGTTTAGAAGATTTTCCTATATTCAATGTCAACTCCCCAAACAAATCTCACATTCCTCTCCCTCAGCTTTCTCAAGGCATTTTTAATCCCAGTCCATGTTCCCCACCCCATTTCCAACCAATACTGGGACGTGGAAGAGGGAGTACTGAAGATTTCCCATAGGAACAAAATGGGGAGTGTAAGGGAAACCGCCTATAGAAAGAACTTAAACTGTCCCACTGACAGTCAGGCAGAGGCAGTTTTTCTTTTTTTTTTATTGGGCATTTTAGTCAACATTTTGACTTTTTACACAGAAAATAAAAAAGAAAAAATATTCATAATATTCATAATACAAAATGTTTCACCTTAAAAGAAAAAAAGAAAAGGACACATATAAAATAATAAAAACAATCACCAAAGAGAGAAAAAAACGAAAAAAAACATAAATCATTTCATCTTACACATCATTATCAGAATTCATCCAGATAATCAAATTTCAATAAATTCAATTGAGTTTAACATTCTTGGGTCACGTACAAATCTTTTTAACCTCTTCTGTCTAATAAGCCAAGTCCCCGAGCATTCTGATAATAAATGAACCACCATTTGTTTTACCCCCTCTTTACAGATGTTCCATACATTCGATGGAAACGATATTGGGTCCCTAATATGCTGGATTTCCAGGGTTGCAACCACGTTTAGCCGAAATCTCAGGAACTCTTTTCTGACCTTAGGGTTGATACCCTTCTCTGAATAGGCTGCAATAGTTGCTCTAGGCTTTTCATGCTCTGACCAAGAAGAAGGCAGTTTTGTCTCTCTCATCCTTGTTATCGTCCTGATCCAATCCATACGTTTAAGCAGTTCTTTGGCTTTTACTGGATTTTTGATCAAAACCTCTAAGTAGCAGTCAGATTGCTCTAAGATTTTATCACATTTATAAGACAAAATCTTTAGAAGCAAGTTGTTATTTAGTTTCAGTTGGAGGGCTACCTCCTCATACAGTGACTTCTTTGGGGCTCTATGATCAGCCTATATTGACTAAGCCATTTCCACTCCAATGTTGCTAACAAAGATCCCAAACCCAATTCATATCGCACACTAGCAATGGGGATAGATGACGGGAGGACCAGTACATCCTTCAAAAGTTTTCCTTCCAATCTATCCCAATTAGCATTGAAAGTCTGTAGATTTGTTTCTAACCCATACGTAACTCTTGGAACCACCTTTCCAACATAGTATTTAATTAGTGGCAACATTGAAAATCGACTGTGTTTAAGGTAGATTCTCTTCATATGAGCACCATAGCTAAGAGATGCGTCTGCGTAGAATAGGCCGGAATCTGAGAGCCCAAATATGAGACTTCCCTAACAACTGGGATTGTTGAATTATTTAGTGACCATATATACAGTTTGACTCGTTTTTGTGGATTTTTAAAGCTCACAATATACGATTTGTTTGGGTTAATTATCAAGTCATTCAAGACTGCATATTCCGCTAATCCACTTAATCTCTGTAGGCCAACCTGAGAGTGGTCCATGACCACAATGCCACAATGCCATCGGCATAGGCCAACCAGTTAACTTTTCCACGTCCCAACTTCGGAGACACCAAGCCCTTGTCTGCTAGCCATTCACCTAAATCCGCCATAAACAAAAGAAAGAGAAAAGGCACCAATGGACAACCTTGGCGAACTCCCTTCTCAGTGATAATTGGACTAGAAAGTAACCCCAATTTTCCCAACCTTACTCTTAGCAATGAGCCTTGGTGCAGATGGATCAACATATTTAATAAACCATCCGGGAGACCCACTTCTTTAGTTTACACCAAAGTTTATTCCTGTTTATGGTGTCGAAAGCACGGATAAATCCACCCATGCACAAAAAAGGGGAGAACCCGCCTTTAAATGGGTAGTTGCAGTAATACAACCCAAAGTCAGAAGATTTAGTATCGTAGAGATTCCATTTCTAAAACCAGTCTGTTCTTTCGGGAGAATATCCTTCTGAACTGCCCAGGCCTCCAGCTTCCTCAAGAGAAGACCACAGAAAATGTTTGCATCCGCATCTAACAGTGAGATTGGACGGTAACTGTCTGCCAAAAGGCTGTTTCCCTTTTTATATAGTGGAATAATAATTGCATTCCTCCATGAGTCCGGGATCATTTGTGCCTCGAGTATATCTTTAAAAAGGATCTTAAGAACTACCGCCAAAATCCTCGGGTTTTTCTTCAAGATGGAATTAGAAAGACCGTTTGGCGCCGGGGCTCTAGAACTGCAGGACTTCATTATTTGAAGTATAATATCATCCAGCGAGACCTCCATCAGCCAATTAGTGACCGTTAGAGTATATTGATCTGAAGAAAAGGCCTGTGCATACATCTTAGTAAAGTATTCCATCCAGACCTTTTCTTCTATACATGATGTCTGTACGGATTCAGACAGGGAATGTGATGAATTGACAATGGTCCAAAAGTTCCTAGAATTTCTCATTGAGACTGCTTTTACCATTTCTTCTCCATCTCTATGTGAAAGCATAAACCTATGCGATCTAGCCCAGTTTTTATAGGAATTTATCTGCTTCAAAATAATACAACTTTTACTATCCTTTATTCTTTTCTTGGTTCTATATATCTCGGCTCTCACCATTTTCTTCTTTTCATAAATTTCAATATCAAGGAGTGCTTATAACTGCCCCCTCCAGACTTTGAGTTAGAATTTGTCCCCCTGACTTAAACTTGACCACTCTATTACCCGCTAAATTATCTTCTAGCGGTTGAATATAAGTTGGACAGCTTATAACATTTCCCACCGCTGTGGCAAAGTCCATCATTATATGATCACTATCTTTCTTATGCATCATATTCAATTTTAGACACTTATCAAAAAGATTACTTGACACAAAAACATAGTCAATTGTGAAAACGCCTCCACTCTCTGCCATGTAGGGGCACCAATGGCCTCACCTTTCTCATTGTCATTCAGCATTAACAAATTCCACTCACTCATGAAATCAGCCCACATACATCAGTTTTTCCTATTGTCTTTAGCCAGATAAGGCGACAAATATGAGATGATGTACTGTGCATTAATACCCCCCAGTATCAACAGGTCCTCAGCTGGAAATTTAGATACAATTATCACCAGTAGATCAGATGAGGATTGCAAAAAAGACGATAATTCACTAATCAACGGATTCCAATAAACTATTATCACAACCCAATATATACTTGGCAGTTGTTCTTTAATCCGTACTCTCACCGCCAATAAGCCTTGAATTGAATTTGATATCAGGGAACAATCCCAAAAAACAGCTTTCCTACAAACCAGCAACAAACTGCCACTGCACCCTACCTGTGGCAATCTGTTCAAAAGTAGAAAAGCCCTCAATCCCGTCTACCTCAGTTAACCAAGTTTCCTGAAATGCAATTAAATCAAAATTGTGAAAAATAAAATATCTTTGTGTATCCTTTGAAAATGAGTTAAAACCCCTCGTATTCCATGAAAGACATCTTATTTCCCGCTTAACTAGAGCTTCTGCTCGGGTACACCCATTTTCTGAATTACTTGTGCTATAATTTCAGGCACTAACTTCCATATATATACGGAGACCCTCCCCAGTTAATAGTGCCCAATGTCAGCTTTTGTTGTTGCGATTCCAATACACCGATTACGGATTGTACCGCATTATTCAGGGCGGTTCTAGATATTGTAAAGCCTCTCTTCTGCCATTCTTCACTTGAGTTCATCATGGCTTCTAAGGCTAATCTTGATTTCATCTGTAATTTCGCAGTAGTAGTCTTTGGAAACTCGGGAAAACTAACACGCTCAATGTCATTAGAGGAAAAGTATCTTAATAGATTCATTGATTTCATTTAATTAAGAATGGTAGGGCGATTTATGGGTTTGCATTGCTTAATAGTATCTGTTTTACTTAAGAAAACATTCATACAAGTCCTATTACTGGAAGACTTTTTATTAGTCAAAAGCTGTACCCCATTTGTTGTTAACCAGGGAGAAGCAACGTCCTTCTTTGGCACACATCTCACTTCCATTGTTGACCGAGGGGACTTCAGTTAACGGCACATTCATTATTCCCTGATTTGCTCTTAAAACATCAAAGTCTGATTCCCCACTCACTATCTTAGCTTTTTGCATCAAACGATCCTCTTTTTTCAAAAAGATTGGGGCAATTTTCAGAGTGGGTGGATTTGATTTGGGCTGTTGCTTCGTACATAGGAAAATCGGGGCTATTTTCCTCGGAACAAACACAGAATCTCTTTGGCTACTCACTGTTGCTTCCACAATTACCAGTGAGTGCTCCTCCAAGGGCTTCTTTACACCCCCTTCCGATGGATTAGATTTCACAACTTTAGATTTGCCCTTCCTTGTGGCCTTCACAGTAGCCTTTTCAACCTGTTCCAGATTAATTTTTTTCAAGTTTCTTAAAAATTGTTTGCTTGAGACTTGGCATTAAGTCCCTTTTCTTCCCTATCAACTCTGGATTCTGACCCGACTTCAGTTCTTCTTCTTTTCTCTTCCTCTTTTTTTTGTATTACCATTGTTAGTTAGGAGTTCCTCCAAGGGCTCCATCTCTGCCAGCAGTTCACTGACCACGACTTGTATTACTTCATCCTCCGCCAATTGTGCAAGCCGCATAAATTCTTTCATAACAGATGATAATGGCGTATCATCCCACATACCCTCCTCTTGTGAGTTTACCGCCAATTTTTGTGGAAGGATTAGCCCCTGATTTTGGGTTCCTTGATCCACTTTTTCCGATAACCTGATCATTTCATTCTTTAATTCAAGCCCTTGGGTAATCAGAGTATCCAGTTTTCCTGTTTGGTCCTTCTGAAAGAGTTGTAGCACATCCATCGATTTCTTTATTTAATTTTTTTGTTCTTTTTTTTTTCTATTAATTCGTGGCTGATTCCTGGTATGATTTCGACCTCGCCATCCTGAAACGCAAGTGCAGGGTGGCTGAGACGAAGTGGAGGGCTTCGGGTGCATCCTTTGACAAAATGGCCTGCCGCCTGTTGCATACGTAATACAGACTCTGTCTTGTCCAAGAAGAGAGCACATATTCAAGCCTGCGTCTCTGCGGCCTCTAACAACATGGCCAAACTCTTTCAAATGCAAGGAACTGGCCAATCCTGTTGCAGTCTCTACCTCTCCTGTTCCCTCCTAGTCCCTCTGGACGGCTCTGGTCTCTCACTTTTCTGCTAAAACTCAGGACATCCTGTCCTCTATATATTCTTCCTCACCCTCTTCCTCTCTCGGCCCCCATCTGGCCATCTCTCCCTCTCCTCCTTTTTCCTATTTCTCTCTGACAACACCTGACGAGGTTTCTAGACAAATCTAATCTGTGAAAGTGTCGTCCAAACACTTGGCTCCCCTGCTCCTCCAGAACCATCAAGGACCATATTGACACCCTCGCTCAAGCCTTGGGCCGTAATCACTCTTTCGTCACTGGAACCTCCCCACTGCCTTGTGCACCCCTCCTCAAGAAGCCGTCTGCCGATCCTACTTTCCCGGCAAACTATCGCGCAATCGCCATCACCCCTTTCCTGGGCAAACTCTGGGAAAAGCTGGCCATCTCCCAGATTACTCTCCACACTGAATCTGTTGGTTGCCTCCATGACCATCAGTCTAGCTTCAGAGCTGCCAGATGCATGGAAACTGCTCTCCTGAACACCCGTGAAGATCTGCTCTCTAACCTTGATTCTGCTAGCAATCCTTCTGTCCTCATCCTCCTTGGTCTTTCATCTGCTTTCGACATGTTCAACCACGCCATCCTGATCCATTGACTCCGTGAGGAGCTAGGCAGCAGAGATCAGGCCAATGAGTGGCTGACCGCCTTCCTCTTGGACCTCCCCTCCCAGGGCCAACTTTGTCCCTTTCTCTCCACCACCTCTCTCTATACCTGTGGCGTTCCTCAGGGCTCTATACTCTTACTCTGGTTTTTTAACCTCTACTTGGCCCCTTTGGCCTACCTGATCTCTAACTTTCAGTGTTATGCGGATGACACTCCGCTTTCCTTCAGGCTCCCCTCGGCCTCCTCGCCCATTCATGACTGTCTATCCGCGATTCAGGATTGGTGCACCTCCTACGATCTTTGCCTTAATGCCAGTAAGACAGAGATCCTTCTCATTGGGACCCCTGCCCCTGCTTTCCCTCTCTCACTCTGGCCGCCCACCTTGAGCCCTCTTCCTTCTCCTTCCTGCGAGGCAAAAAACCTTGGCGTCATGTTCGACTCCAACCTCCGTTTCTCTCCTCACATCTCAGACGTCATCAAAAAGTCCCACTACCAGCTGTACCTCCTCAAAGGGACTCTTAGCTTTCTTACTTTACCGCAGAAGTGCACTGTTACGTAGTGAAGGATTCAGGCGGAAACTTAAATACGAAGTTGAAGCTCTTTATTAAACATATGTTATCTTGAAACGACCCCCAGCCGGAGGCTCGGCAGCCGCCCCCTATAACTTCACTCCTTCCTTCTCTTAACTCCCTTGGAACCTGGAACCTCAAAGGATGCAGTGTCCACGTTCCAATCTAGCCAAGAGCAATGGAATGCTGAGGCAATGTTAAAGCACTCAACATACTGAATACAATAAAGGCAATATTACAGTGATACCTTAAATAGCAGATGCCTGTCCTAACACCTCCTCTCTTTAATCATGAAACAAGAACTGATGAAGAGGAAAAAAAACAAAATAATTATTATTTCTGGAATACAGAGTTGATAATATTCTAGCAATAAACACAATAATACAGTGATACCTTTGATAGCAGGTACCTATCCTAGGACATGTTAAATTTCTACGACGTGTGAAATCAGAAATGATCAGTAAACTTTGATGTGTGATAGTCCACCTTGATATACAAAGCATACCTCCACTAATATCCTTCCGTTTATCCACACTTCTCCTTGATAGACTTAAAAGGGCTACTCGCTCTAAGTTCCAAATGCCAACCCCTTTGATTAATACAGAGGGTCCCAGGTCCTTTACCACTTGCTTGGGCTCTGAAAATAGAGAGGCTCCTTTACGAACCTTGGTGGGAAGTCACCATCCTCAATCTTAAGTTCTCTACAGTAATTCTTCTGATCATACCTCTCTTTTGATCTGATCCCAGATTCAAGCATTTTCATCTTCACACTTTCTAGATCCACTCCAACCATTTTTGACTTGCCCATCCAACCTGGACATAAGTGTGAATTGGGCCTTCTACCTCTCAAGATCTCGAATGGAGTCATACCTGTGACACTGTGAGGAGTTAACCTATACTGGAACATCCGTTCCATCACCGTCCTCACCCAGTCCCCACCAGTGGCCACCTGAATCCTAATGGCTTACATGAGAGTCCTGTTGAATCGTTCTACGCACCCATTACTCTGGGGGTGGTACAAAGATGTGTTCACTTGTTCTATCCCCTGCCTGTCCAAGGAATCTCTAAACTCCTTAGACACGAGTTGAGTACCATTGTCAGACAAACACTTCCTGTGGAATCCTTCTCTCCAGAACAGCTGTTCCATGAATTTCATGATGCTACTGCTGGAAATATCCTTGAATACACAAACTTCAGGCCATTTTGACAATAAGTCCATAACCACTAACAAATAGCTATCTCTTGCACCTCCAATGTTAAATGGACCTAAGAGATCTATAGCAATTTCATCCCATGGGACTCGGGGACATTCTCTGACTATCATGGGCACTTTCTGCACTCTTAGTCCTTTATTTCCTTCAACGCATTCTACACAATGTTTGACCTGTTCCTCCGTATCCTTGTCAAGGCCTGGCCACCAAAACTCAGATCTCATCAATCCCTTCATTCTGGCCAGGCCTAGATGCCCAACATGGGCCAAATCTATTACAAGTTTTCTCATTCCAGATGGCACAACCATCTGATGTCCTCTGTGCAAATAACTATTGTGAGCCCATAATTCTTCCTTCACTCTGGCAAATCCACCCATGGCACCACTGTAATTCATTATTTTACCCTCCATCACCAGTGTCAACATCCTTTGATAAACATCATCCTCCCTACAAGCAACATCTCAGTCATCCTTTTTTAATGTCTCCTGTACTTGAAATATCTCTGCGCTCTCCTCTGAACATGAGTAGTCACCACTAGAAGAAATTTCTCTCTGAACAGATCTAGACAAGGCGTCTGCGACCACATTGACCTCACCACTGGCATGAAGCATGGTAAATTGAAAGCCTTGCATCGCTGTGACCCATTTCATAATGCACCTTGACACACCTTCCAAGCCACCTTTAGTGAATATCCCCACCAATGGTTTATGGTCAATGCAAATTGTAAACTCCTTGCCCCAGAGAAACCTTTTAAACTTCTCAACTCCCCAGATACAAGCCAAAGCTCCTTTCTCTACCACAGAATATCTATCATTAGGTCCCTTCAATGAACTGGAGGCAAATGCCACCGTGTGCAAACCAACTCGGTCTTCTTGCATGAGAACGGCCCCAACACCATAGTCACTGGCATCCACAAACAACAATGTACGTTTCCCCTCTTCAAATATTTTCAAAATGGGTGCGTTGACAATGGATATCTTTATCACCTCAAACTCTTTCTTACAAAGATCATTCCATTTAAAAGCCACTCCTTTGCGAGTAACATTCTCATGTTTCTTGACATGCCTGATGGGCCCTTGATAAATTTGCCATAAAACTCAACTAGGCCAAGAAATGATAATATGTCCCCCTTTGATTTGGGCTCTTCCATCCTCATGATGGCCTCCATGGCTTCCTCTTTGGGCTTGACACCCTCACCTGTAATTTCATTACCTAGGTAAACCACCTTATTGGCCTTAAATATGCACTTTTCTACAGCAACAGTGAGACCGGCTTCATTAAATATGTCCAAAACTCTCTTCAATCGTTGATCATGTTCCATCTCATCACTCCCACACACCAGTACAACATCTTGATAACACATGACCTCTTTCTCTCCACCAAGCAATCTGTGCATTATACTTTGAAAAACACTTGCTGCCGAAACTAACCCAAACGGCATGGGCACATCTGAACAGACCGATTGGTACGATATGTGCTGTGAGATCCCTGGAATCAGCATGTAATTCGATTTGGTGGTAAGCTGATTTTAGATCCAATATGGAGAACACCTTGGAGCCTGATACGCCCACCTGTAAGTCATCTATTCTAGGTAAGGGAAACCTGTCCGCCACCACAATACTATTAAAAAGCCTTAGATCAATGCACAGTCTCAACAAACCATTGGTTTTCCTAACCACCACTTTGGGACTAACCCACTCTAAGCATCTATTTTTTCAATGATCCCTTCACTCTCCATTCTTCTCAATTCCTTATCTACATCTTCTCTGAGGGCAAGAGGAATTTTGCAATTTTCGGTACCGCCCCTCTCTTCAAGCGAATTTTGTGAACAAATACCTTTAAACATCCCAACTTGCCAGAACCATTATCTGCTTGTAGGTCCATCCCCCTTCACAGACAATACTTGCTCGGGATGACTTGCTTCAAGCCTGATATTTAATTCGGATTGGTCACTCTATGAGAGTAACTCTCCCCCTTTATTGGTAACGTATATGGTCCCTGTGGATTTCCTGTCATTAAACTGCACTTCAGCATTAAAACACCCTATGATCTCTATGGGGACATCATCGTATGCATTTGCAATGACACAGTTCTCCCACAGAGTGCAACACTCGCATTTCTCCTTCCATACTCGCACACTTATCAATGTATAATCAGCTCCACTATCCATGAGCATTTATACAAGTATTCCCCGAATTAGCACAATGGCATAGGGCTTCTTCTTCTTTACCCTGCCATCAATGGCATTCACAGTAGACACCACTTCTTTACCAACCTCACTATAAGACTCATCCACATAGTTCGCCCTAATCTCATGCACCTGACTTGAACCAGGATTGAAATCTCTACAACATTGTGCAATATGCCCTCTCATGCCACAATCATTGCATATAATATGTATTGCGAAACAATCCTTATCAGAGGCTAAGTGCGATAAACGTCCGCATCTATAACAGCTCCTTGCTGGAGGACCCTTTGTTGGTCCAGCTTCTGTAAAACCTTTAAAAGAATTTGTTTCCCTAGACATTCCTCTGTTGTCCCTTGTTGGTACCCATTGTCGGTTCTAACCCCTGACAGTTGCTTGCTTACTCTCCTGACGATCCTCAAACCTTTTTCCAAACTGCATAGAGCGTCTTGGAACTCCTGCGCTTTGTCTCTGGGCAACTTTCCATACTTTCTGGATTTCCCCATCACACTCCTCCAACTTAGGTTTCTCATTGGTCAGACTTTCTGCCTGAAGCACCTTTATACATTTGTCAGTGTGTTCCACCATCTTTGCAATCTCGATTGCTCTATCTAATGTGGGATTCCTCTCTTTCCATAATTCCTTCCTGATGTTATTGGTGCATTTGATCATCAATTGATCCCGCAAGTGCTCATCCTGGCAGTGGTTAAACCTGCATTTAACTGCTAACCCCCTCAAAGCTGTAACAAAGTCTTCAATACTTTCACCGGTCTTTTGGTCCCTCTTGGCAAATCTGTACCTCTGCAGTATGATGATCTCCTCAACACTATAGTGTTTATCTAATTTTGCCAGTGTCTTCTCATACAGACCGCCATCTGGCATGTCTATGGGCTCAGGCAATTTCTTCAAAACCTCTTGCCCAGCAGTCCCCAAACAATGGAACAGTAAAGCTTCTTTACGCTCATTGGAAAAGTTAGCACCAAAAACTGCCAGAGCATACTTGTGGAAGCCTTCCTTCCAGTCCACCCAGCGCACCCTGGGTTCTCCTGGGACAGGCAAAAAGAAAATGGGGGCAGGCACATTCGCCATATTTTAGGATATTAGAACTGTATCAGTTTGCTCCCACAACCAAGCAGGACTTATGTCTAACTTCACCCACTCCCCGGAACAGTGATGTGCCCAAACACTTCTAATGCGGGATAGGACACTGTAAAGCTCACCATCCAGCTTTTTTGGTACGCGAAAAGCTTATGAAGCTTGCAAAGTAAGAATCAGCCGCTCCGTACTGACTTCCTTAGGGCACACTGTGCGAGGCTCACTGTATACGGAGCGCCGGAGCACCGTGGCGTCGGCAATCAGGTGACTCCAAAAATGGCTGCCACACCGTTGGGTCCTTTTTTTTTTTTATGCGTGCGGCCGTCACAAGATAAACAAAAGCACACGGATGGCAGCCACGTTGCCGGGTCCTCTTTTCTGGCACGCGGCAGCTGCTAGCAGTATAGTAGCTTCAACTGTGTCTATGACATCTTCCTCCGTCAGGCAGGGACCAGCAGGCGGTGAGTCTTTCAAACACTTAAATGAAAACAACTGGCGTAATGTGCAAGCGGGCCAGTGGAGTCGCTGGGATCACAGGATCCAAATCCAAAAAACAGACAGAACGTACCATCCACCGGGTGACATCCCTTATGACCTTAAGTCGTACAGTACAATTGTCCAGTTGGCAGATCAGCATTCTGCTTGGCGCTCCATATTACGCCGCTTCACCCGGAGGACTCGTCGGATGTCCGAGCTCTGCCGTGAGCTCGTTACTCAGCGCCGCGGCTATCCTCTGCCGTGTCCGCTACAATGGCGCTTCGGTGGATGGGCTGGGGGTCGTGAGGCAGGTCCAGTCCTCTTAGACCTTGTTGCCAATTGTTACGTAGTGAAGGATTCAGGCGGAAACTTGAATACGAAGTTGAAGCTCTTTATTTAACATGTTATCTTTTTAACGACCCCCAGCCGGAGACTCTGCAGCCGCCCCCTATAACTTCACTCCTTCCTTCTCTTAACTCCCTTGGAACCTGGAACCTCAAAGGATGCAGTGTCCACGTTCCAATGTAGCCAAGAGCAATGGAATGCTGAGGCAATGTTAAAGCACACAACATAGTGAATACAATAAAGGCAATATTACAGTGATACCTTAAATAGCAGATGCCTGTCCTAGCACGCACTATATCCAGAGACCTTGTTCTCTATAGGCTGGACTGCTGCAACAGCCTCTTTCTCAATCTGCCTTCCTCTAAACTCTGCCCTCTGCAACTAATGAGACTTATCCTTGACATTAGGGCCCCGGGACCGTATCTCTCCAGCCCTGAAATCTCTCCACTGGCTCCCGGTGGCTGCAAGGATCAAGTTCAAGACCCTCTGCATTGTCCACAAGGCTTTCTGGGGCCAAGGCCCACACTACATCCAACGCTCTCTTCCAAAATGTCTTCCTTCTCAAGCTACCTCCAGCTCTCTAAGTATTAGACCCTTCTCCAGGCAGAGAGTGGGTTGTAGATCTCTCTCCTCTGCAGGTGCCTCCCTCTGGAATGGCCTTCCTGCCCCTCTCAAACTTGAACCGGACCACCTAAAGTTCCGGAAGCAGCTCAAAACTTTCCTCTTCTACTCTGCTCTCTCTCTCCCTCCCCTTCTGACCTACCTTTCTGCTGTACCAACTGATTGTTCGGCTACCCTTAGAGTCTCACTCAGTACCAGGCTCTTTCTCGATCAGTCACTCTTGCACTGCCTCCAGTCCTCCGGTCCTACCACGCACTTAGGGGATGTAACTGCAAGCCTACAGTCCCTTGTTCTCCTTGTACTACCTAGAGCCGTGCTGCTTTGGCTGCACTTACTCAGAGCATTGCTTCCCTGTTTCCCCTCCCCTCTCCTTTGCACTCCCTTTCCCTTGAACTTCTCATTCTTGCACTTGCACCATCTGAATGACACAAGGCCTAGTAAGATTGTTTGTCTTGTCACGCCTAGAAACACTTGTGTACAGTGCTTTATAAATGACTTGTATCATATTATTCTACCAGAGGATTCGCAGCCTCCTTGGCTCTTCTGAGGGGAGTGCAGGTTAGAGGCATTTGTCACGCAGCAACATGGTCTTCTCTGCACACGTTTGCCAAGCAATACAGCTTGGACTTGGCCCCCGGGGCAGACTCTTGTTTTGGTAGGGTTGTCCTCCAGGGCTTTTGATGCGATTTCCAACCATCCTCAGCATGGCTACTGCTTTGGGAGTACATCAAGATGAGGAATCTGTTGGAGAATGTAATCTGCTAAAGGAGAAATTACTTTCCAGAAATGTTCTTTCTATGCAATCTTCTCCCACAGATTCCTCATCGCCCTCCCAGCCGACTGCTCTTGGAAGTCCATGGTCTTAATCGCATTCTGTCGTCACTTTTCTATGTGTGATGATATGAGGAGCAAAGTGCTACGTTTTGGGGCAACAGCGGTTTGCTGAATAGACTGGCCTACTTCTTCTGGTTGCGTTCAAAGTTGAAGTTGTGCTGCTGCTGTTTTCTATGCCTTTCCCCAGTTTCCTCTCGCAGGCTGAACCCGGGGGAAAAAGTGGCCAACTGAGCTAAGAGGCGTAGTGCATCCTTTTATACTTCGACTTGGGGAGTATTTGGCTTGACGTCTTCTCCTCCACTCCTTCATGCCTCGAACGCGTCCCTCCTCCACTCCAGAAGTGACATCTGCTGACACACATATAGCATACAATACACCCCATACCTCATTTCCTTTTTTCTGCATGCTCAGCAGTCTGTTTGGGAACACAACTTGAATTTTCTTATCACTTTTTGGTGTTGGTATGTCTGGGCCCAAACCTTTGTGTTTCAAGCACAGTCGAGACTGCTGCTTGAAGATGTCCATCGTGGACCTGCACAGCATCTGTCTCTTATGTCTGGGGTTGCAACACAATTGCGTGCCAATGCGTTTTCCGTCAGTCGATGAACCCGAAGGCTCTGAGGGAGTGCTCCGCCAAACTGGCACCCGGACGGCCCCCCCTCTAAATTGCTGGCAAAGAGCCCCCCTAAATCCCTAAAGAAGGGTTTGCAGCTAAAAAGAAATGCTGATTGGCATGTCCTAATCTATAATATTATTTCTTGGCAGACTAAGCCAGTATCTCTGTGAAATGAGTCTAGGAATGGTCTGGGAAACACGTGCTGTTTATGCAATAATCCAGTGCAGGTTGGCAAATCTAGACCTAATAATGGCTTCTGAACCCTCAGCAAGCCCCATATTTCTGTCAAAGTCTAATAACAATGACTACATTGGTAGCTTAGGATGCATTGGCTCACCTAAAGTGTTACTTTTTCATCACCATTCACTGCATTGTGGGACACCAGTGACTTTTCCATCAGTTTGTTGGATAAGGGCTGTGAGACCTGGTTTAAGACGAAATGCCCTGCAGGTGGGAGGTTTTTTCTCAGATCGGGGGGCCCTCCGATCATTTCAACAGTGTTCAAAGGAGACATGTATACTATTCACATTCATGCATATGTGTGCACTTACAGATGCCCCCTCGCATACATACATACATGCACTTACACAGCACCTCGCATGCATGCATTTCTAAATTCATACTTGCATACAGTGCTTGCACACACACATACACATGCCTTGACACTCATGCTGTACTCCATCTACGCTTCTGGACTGAATCCTGCCTGGAAACTCGTTCACATAGTGTGAGGTGAGGTCAAGTCACATCAAAGACCAACAATTTCCCCTGTGGAGTAAAGAAAGGTTCATCCCTTTCCACATGGTTGTTTAATGTGCACACTAGACCACTCACAAACATGCTGGACCATTTTCAGGTGACTTCAACATCTACGCTGGTGACACACAAATAAGCAATACACCATGGACCACTTTTGAGCAACTAAAATAATAGTGTGCCTCAGCCATTCACACCAGTATGTGTCAGTTATGCCTCAACCCAGCAAAAACAAATAACCTTAACAACAGCCACCTAACACCTGTAATCACCCAAAGGGTCTGGTCAAGTGACCCCAAACCTGCCCCACTACACTGAAAATGTCAGTCCAAAATTTGGGAGTAGCTCTCCTTCAACAAACATATTTCCACTCTAAGGAATAACTGCCAGTATCCATTAGAAGCCCTACAAAGAGCAATAGTTTGGGATGGTATCCAGTCTAATTTTCATATGGTCTTTCCCTTTCTGTAATGATATGGCAGGCTGAAAAAGCCATTCAAAGCCTTTCAACCGTCACCCTTCTAGTCACACCGAGTGGGTCTCAATCTCCTGTGCCTAGAGACCTAAGCTACACCCCACTAAGGATACCCAATGAGGCTGAAACATACTTAGGGTTGCTTGGGTCTCGTACAGAAAGTGTGAGACCTAGCACTTGGGGCTGGATGCTTTTTTTGGGTTGGGACCAAACCTTATTTGCATTTGGCCTTTTACCTTCTGCAATGGTCTCAAAGCGTGCCCAGAGAAATGGCAGTGGTTTTTGTTTCATTGAAAACCTTCCAACCCTCACGCTTCGTGTTGTTACAAAGAACAATCCCATGGCTTGGAAAAATAATAGTCAATTGGTGCAACAAGCCCTGAAAAAACAGTCGACTCTACAAGTGGGCACAAGCAAACATGGCATTGTAAAAGACAACCTCAAAATGCAACAGTCATCAGGACACTGTTAAATGTATGTACCAAAAATGTACATGCGCAGGAGACCAGTGGCAGCGGAATTCATAAAGGCAGCATACAAGATGTTGGTGCCGGAAAAACACAATTTTGCTGGAAAAACGTTTAAGCACTGAAAAAATATTTTGGCTCCAAAACAAGGGTATAAAACAAAAGATGTTTTAAACACAGTGGGCCTCATTACAAGTTTGCCAGCCCGGGAACTACGGTACCGGTAAGCTTGCCGGTTCTGTAGTTCCCGGACGGCAAACTACGAGTTCTGCTCGCGGGTGCCATTACGGCCGCCAGGTCTGACCTGGTGTCCATACCGGCACCCACGAGCAGAGCATGTCGGATGTACCGGCACCATTGTCAATGGTGCCTGTGCATCCGACCTCCCCATTCCCATTGAGCCCTATAACCGGCACCCACGAATGGGCAATTACCGGGTCCGGCTGGGCCGTAATGACCCGGTAATTGCCCATTCGTAGGTGCCGGGAATGTTCGCAAGTTTGGCGGCAGCCTGCCGGTTTTACCAGACACGCTACCGCCAAACTTATGAGGCCCAGTGAAGCTATCTACGCAGAAAGTCAAACGTATACTGGCACAGCACAGAAGGAACCAGAAATACCGGAAGTCCTGGACATAATCAGGATTACCCAGAAGGTCAAACATATACGTCTCTGAGACAGATAGAATCTGATTTAGAAAAAGTTATGGATGATGCCACACCACAGAAAATTGAGGAGCAGGAAAAGGTTGAGTAACAGGAGGCTTAGAGAAACGTGTTTTAATGGATTGCCTTTCTCCCGCAGATTCATCATCTGATAGATATTCCCTCCAGCTTCGCTGCTTTGGATTTTTTTCGACAGGGGCCGTAGTGGCCCTCAACCCGGCCCTCGACCATCGATCCTTCTTGCTGTGCGTCTGGTCGTCGGCTCCGGGCGTGACATCAGGAATTTTATTAATACCACATAACTAACACCCCAACCTCAGTTCCTTCTTTCCACGCTGCTTGGGAACACAGAGCTTCGACTCTTTTGACGTTTTCATTAGAAAACGTATTTTTCACAAAATCCTCAACGCAAGATGTCGGTCGCTCGGGTATCGGGTTTCAAGCGGTGTTCCAATTCCGATAAATCTTTGTACGTCAAAAGAAATCCAATGGAAGCCGGATTATCCCTGTGCATCCAAGGATGTCGACGCTATAGCGTCTCAATTCCGATCGGCACCGACCTCCACCATGCAAGTACTCACCGACCCTCGGCACAGATCGGACTAAACTTTGCCAGTTTAGTCAAGGTCGCGAGTAGGTTCGAGTCCTGCAGTTTCGCAGCGCTCCGGCTCTCAGCGGCTGCGGGATAGAATGATTGTCTCTTGACGGGACAGTTGCCTTTTCTCAACTTCCGAGGGAGACGCAAAGAAAATTCTAGCACAGCAGGCTTCAGGCCACAGGAGAGCAGGTCAGCAAAACACCTACAGCGACTGTCACCAATAAGTAGTGACGCAGGAATCACAGATGCGTGCACCGTTACGCACACTCCTAATTCGGGACCCAAAGGAGATAGGCTTGCGAAATTTGGCGGGACTACAAGCAAGCGATGTCCCAAGTCTCGAGATTCAACTCGAGACGGCTGAGATTCTGTGAGATACCCTGAGGTAGAGCTAGGCAGTTCACTAGATGGCCCAGGAACACTTCCGAAAGGGCTCGTTCGGCGGTTAAGCAGGGGGCGCCGAGATTAGCTGTTCCCACTACTCCAAAGGGGCGAAGCGCCTTGACAGGCCTTCTTGATCGATGAAGATCAAGAGGTCCGACGAGACAGCAGAGGGTGAAAGATGCCAAACCTTCCAAAGTGGTTCCACAAGTCTGTTTCTTCAGTGCAGGATACTTGGCTCCTTCTGCAATATGGAGAGAACCCAGGTGATCGACCTGAAATGGTTGCAGAGTCCTGCAAAATAGAGGACTTCCAATCGAAGATCTGCTCTCATGCATGCATCCCAGTCGTGGAGCAATCACGGCCCACAGTGGTCCCAGTCATTCAGATACTTCAAAAATCCTGGCGCCAGCAGTGTGGATTGGGACCAGACAGTCCCAACCCGCTTCCTGGGCGCGCACACGTGACACGAAGAAGCCTGCGAAAGAGATCTGTTTTTGCGGGTGGCTGCCTACCCAAGTAAGGAAAACCGGGTTACTCGACCTGGGTGAAGGCAAGGGACAAAATGGCCATGGGACAGAACAAAAGGCTTTGTGGCTCTGCCATTTTTGGACCTGGCCACAGCCTTGAACCAAACGCATTAAACGTAATGTGATTCACTTAAAAGAAGTAAAATATTTATAAAAAGTAACAGCTGCCACCAGTTCGTCCCAGGCACACTCGTCCAATCACCAAAAAATCCTTTGAGTCTGTCTAGGGCCATAAAACTAAAAGGACCTCAGCGCAAAGTACTGGAAGGTACATTGTGCACTGTTAAAATGTTACTGAGAGATGGCAACATAGTCAAAGACTAAGGGAAACATAGTTTCCCAAGTACTGACAGTCTGAAGGACATGTCAGTTTCCCTATAACAAGTGAGCAAAAGCCCAGGGGCGCACAATTGAAGGCTGGGCTCCACTGGTAAAAAGTCAGGATAGGATAGCCAAACAAAACCAAAAGGTTTGGGGGATACACAAATGGAGGGAGAATGACACACAAATGAAATATTTCCTAACAATTTCTCCAAGCACAAGCATTGTTTCAAGAAGAGAACATTGTTTCAAACAACTAAAACAATCCTATCTAGGTACTGTTGGAACAGCAGCCATACAGGTTGAACCTGGATTTTCAATATGCTGGATTGCGGAGAAGATCTTTCTGGACCTGAGGTTTATGAAACTCTTTAGTGGGTCAAAAAAGAAAATGAAACTCATATGTTGCTGGGGGCATTACAGGCAGGCATAACATTAGAAGAGGGTGTCCTGCACTCCATAGGCCACACAGGATACTGTGATGAATGTGAGGTGATCATACCTAAAACCCTGGACTGGAACCCTTCTCATGTGGCCAGGGAAAGGAGCCACCACCTGTTTCTGACCCTGGGGGGTGGTATTATGCGGGAAGATCACATTGGAGAAGACCTGGGTCTAGCAGAATTGGAGATATAAGGTAAGGCTTTAGCATTGAAGTCTTTCATAACCCAAGGTGATTCCTTTACTGATGAAAAGTGATGACAAAACCACTCTCAATAGGAACATGCATATTTTCATATTTCAATGCATAAAATACCTTACCAGTGTCTGCAATTCAAGATGTGTGCCCAACACTATCAATTCAGTGCACTGCCCTTTGGAGTAACATCTGCTTTCCAGACTTTCGCAAAGGTGTTGTTGGTAGTGGCAGCACAGATATGCAGGTAGCAGTACTTGTGTATCCATAGCTGGACTACTGGCTGGTATTGGGAGAACGCAGCCATACGGTGTAAAACCCAACAGAGACCGTCCAACTCCTTCCCCATTTGGGTAAATAATCAATGTTGAGAAATGCAGCTTACTTCCTAGATAGACCAAGACATTTCTTGGGCCAATCTTCACCATAAAGGATAAAACTCTTTGTGGCAACAGTTCCCCTTTACTAGACATCATTGTCTCCAACAGGAATTGAATCACAGAATAGGGAGTGATGCGATTCTGCCTGTATTCTGTATGCATTTAGTCCACAATGTACTAATGAACATGAAAACAATACAGGAATAACTGAATTCAGTGGTCATATGCAGAGGTAGACTGGAAAGATCCAGTGGTGCTAACAAGAACGGATATAAAGCCGGTAAAATTAGAACATCACAAAGGGACAATCTTTCAAAGCCCTTAGCCCACAAGTGAAAATGCCGACATTGTACCACCAAATGGGAAGTACATCTGGAGTCCATGCTCGTACAAGGAAAATGGACAATTGAGAAGCAAGTATTGCTTATAGCTTTCATAGAAACCTTGGCCGTGTCCCTAGCCTTGACGTTTTTGCAGGCATGAGTCAAGGGGAATAATTTGCTGTTTCAGAAGGACATCACAAGGTCAACATTTTACATCAACAAGCAGGGGGAACACATTCCTACACACTATCACACATTGCTCAACAGATGTGGCACTGGTGCCTTCAGAGTGGGTCAACGTTTGCAGCACAACACATGCCAGGGATCAACGTTAGTCTGGCAGTCAAACTTAGTCAAAAGTCATGAGTGGGAGCTAAACACCAAAACACACTTGTATCAATATTCACCAGTTGGGGCACACCAAATATGGTCAGGGATATTTTGCTTTTTCCCAAGCACCTCTGATCCATCAGGTAGCATAGACGATGTGGGGAACACGCATGACACTCGTACTCCTACGTCCCGTCCCCTTACTCTTACATCCCGTCCCCTTTCCTCTATATTGTATGGGCGTCACTTCCAAGGGACGGGAGACAGACCTTTTTCACCAGAAAAAAAAATCTTCTCCTTTAAATTTAGAGGCACGCGGGGGTGCGGCTCAGGGAGCATGCGCTGCCCTGACTCCGCCCTCCGGTGCCACACCTCAGTCCCCTTTTCCGCGTTGACGGGAATGGTCCGTATTCACCAGGGCTCCTGGGTTTGACTTTGGCCATGCAATTCCACGCGTGGATATTTCTTTTTTGTCTTATCTATCATTCAGTTACTCGGTCCCCAGTCGTCACGCTCCTCCCCGGCGCATGCCGACCTCTACAGGGTTCAGCAGGTGTCCATCCTGCAACGGGCTCTTCCCAACTTCAGACCCCATTCCCTCTGCTTACGTTGCCTTGGCCCAGACCACGGTTGGCAATCATGTTCGGCGTGTGACTCGCTGTCCTCGAAGGCGCTGAAGAACAGACTAGACAGGTGGAGGGAGCTCTTCCAGAGGTCGCCTCCAGAGGATCTCAAGAACTTCGTGAAGCATCGAACCAGACCCAAGGTAGGGCCGATATTCTCCATTGCACCCCGCAAGGGAGACTCCTTCCCAGGGACTCTCCCGCATGGGGGGAGAACGGTCGGGTCCTTCTACCGACACGTGCACTGAGGCTGCTTCAGCTACCGGCCTTCGGGTTGAGGGATCCTCGGATCCTCCCGGGCACAGTGTTGGGGGACCGGAAGGTTCTTTTACCGGGTCTACACCCGAGTGGCTCTGGCCTTTTACCAGCACCATAGCCGAGGGGCTACGCCCTCATACTGGCAATACGTCAGAGGGGGCACCTAAACGCAGCTCTACCGACCCCTGGGTCGAGGGCGTCACACCTACCAGGCCGAGGCCCGAGGAGCAGGGTAGGCCTTGTGATCCACACGCAAGTGTCTTGGACGAGGTGGGCCCAGCGGGCTGAGCACCACGTCGCAGGCACGTAGCAGGCAGCTCGACAAAATGCCCACCACGCTAGAAAGAGGCACCCGTCCCACGCCATTCCAGGAATTTGGCAAAGAACGAGTGTCAATGTGGGGCTGGCCTCAACCAGGTACGTGGCCTACAGTCTACCCCTCAGTTGCGCAGGGCAGATTTCCTTGGCGTCCATATGGACAGGGTACACAGCGGCCCCAGCAGCTCCCTGCAACCCCTTGCCAGCTTTTTGGCCAGTGAGGAGGTGCTCTTCCAGAAGTTCCTCGGCCTCATGAAGTCATCATCAAAGACACCATCAGGGAAGTCCTCCCTGCAATGCTAGAGGTGCCACAGATGCCTCCGCCAACGCCCCAAGCCCCGGCTCAGCCGCCACCTCTGGCTCCCTAGCCGACTCCACAGGGGGCTCCACTGCAGCCTAAGCTGCCTCCTCAGCCTTTGGCCGCGGGCTCTGTACCCAACTACTCCTCCTCCTCCTCCACAGGATCCTCCCGATCCGCAGGATATGGATGAGGAGGAGGATCCAGATGCGCCATCCTCAGCCAGGGCCTTCCACAAATGTCTTGCTGGTCTGGCAGAGTACCTGGGCCTGCCCCAACCAGAGGTCGATCAGCCGGCAGAGGGGGTTCTGGCTGAAGTCCTCATTCGATGCCCCTCTGCCAAATCAGGGATTCCTAACTAGACCTATGTAGTCTTCCTGGCCAAGAAGGGCTGTCTCAAACCCCACTCGACCCAGCCAGTCAATCGACACCTGGACGCCAAGTACAGGCAGGTGGAGGGGGATACACTCTTGCTTTTGGCCCATCCTCAGCCACGCTCTTCGGGGATCGTTGCATCATCACTATACTCCAAGCCCCAGTCGTCCTCGGCCTTTTCCTCTGCTGCGCTGCTAGGCAAGGAGGAGAAGATCTTGGAGGCATATGGCAAGAAACTCTATTCTAGCACCTCTTTACATCTACGTCAAGCCAACGCCGATGCCATGCTGGCTGCCGCCAACCAGAGATTATGGCGGGAAATTGCTGACTTCCTCCCGGAACTCCCCACCTAGAGCCAATCACTTTTTAAGGCGCATGACCTCATGGAATCCACAGTGGCTCATTTCGATACCTCAGGCCGTGCCATCTGTATTGCCACGGACATGAGAAGGACAGCCTGGCTCCGGGCAACAAAGTTCAACCCGGATGTCCAGCAACGCATTCTAGATCTACCGTTTGAGGGGGGGGACCTCTTCCACTCCTCTACGGATAAGGAGCTGAACAAAAAAAAAAAGAAAAAACCCTCGCAAACGGCAAAGTCTTTATCCATCCTTACAAAGACCACGTCCAAATCATACACCCAATCTCAGCAGCGCTCAGAAAGGGGTCGTACATATGGAGGGTTCCGCGGCTTCCAGGAACGCAGATCCAGGTAGCCAGACAGCTCGCTGTCTCAGAGCCGGCGCAAGCAGGGGTGGGGGGGAGTAAGAGCTTTTTCCAGTCCCCCTCCTCAAAAAGAAAGCATCACGCACCCCTTCGGGTCCACGTGTCTCCGGTGGGGGGCAGGCTTGCTCTCCATGCACAGTTCTGGCACCAGAATTGCGCGGACCCTTGGATCCTATCCTTAGTATCCACAGGGTACTGCCTTCCTATCCCAGCTTCTCCTCCCTACTCCCCTCCACTCCCACAGGTTGGGACAGCAACCCTTTTGGCAGTGATCCGGTCGCTCGTAGAGAGCCAGGCAGTGGAGGAAATCCCAGCATCCCAGCGAGGCTTTGGCTTTTACTCTAGGATTTTCGCCATTCAGAAGAAGAACCAGGCGGGCCTGAGCGTTGTGCTGGACCTTTCCACCCTTAACCTCTCCTTACCCCTACAAAAATTCAAGATGGTTACGCCAGCTTTTATAGCAGAGACATTGAACAAGGGAGACTGGATGTGCTCCCTTTATCTGAAGGACGCGTACCTGCACGTCCCGATTTGGCAGCCCCATCGTTCTTTCCTACGGTTCAGGATCATGGGCTACCATTTTCAATACAAGGTCCTTCCTTTTGGCCTCAACTCGGCCCCCATGGTCTTTACCAGACTCATGAATGCCGTGGCGGCCCTCCTCAGAGTGCAGGGTACCCACATCTACCCATACCTCAACGACTGGCTCGTCAGGGCTTCATCTCCGGAGGCGGTTGTGGGATATATTGACCCACTCAACAGTATTTCCCCACATCACCAAGCTGCATGTGCGCAGAAAAAGCAAAATGGCTGCGCTGGCTCCTGTGAGCGCCATGGCCTCAAAACTGAGTTTTGCAGAAACAAAAAGATGGCTACACCTTCTTGCCAAGCACACAGGGGCAGGATGGAACAAGGGGACACACGGAGCGTGCCAGTGTGTTCTTGCCTGTACAAAAGAAATGGAGTGAAAAGGCAGCACTGCTTTGCTGAAAGCCCACGATCTCCATTATAAAAGAAACTTTTCACCTTTAAAATAATGCTGCTGACGCTTTTTTCATCTTTTCTTCCTTAAATCACTGTAATTAATAAGGCCTTGCCATGCCCAGTATCTCATTGTGCCTCAGCAACACCAGGCATGATTTCTGAATGACAGGCCCTGTCAAACCAACTTTGAGAAAAATCAACATGGAGCTTCACTTTTACTCGCACTGGAAACCACGTTTATTTCTTTACAAATGTATCAAAGCTCAGTAGTTCAAAAGAGACTCCAGCTATATGAGCCATGTCAGTTTCAATGCATCTGTGCTTCAAATAAACTACTGCCTGGAAGAAAATAAATATGGCTGCAAGGCAATATTGGGAAGTCAGATGGCAAAATCGAATTTGAAAGGAAATGCTAGCAGTTTTCAGCACGTGTAAAAATGGGTGTTTGCAAAACTAAAGGAGAAAAATGCCAGTTTAAAAAGTAAACTGTTGAAGAAAAGCCTGCCATTACCTAGTAATGTGAAGGGGTTTGTGGCTTGTGAAAATACATAAATGGGATATTGTATTCCACAGGTTTGTTTTAATTCAGGGCCAAATATCAGAAAATAAAGGTTTTAAACCGCCTTTGCTGGGTTTGCAAGCTGTCAAAACAGGTTATTCCGGTTGACAGAGTTCAAGCTTCCCCCTAGGAAGGGAACCACACCATAAACTTCCAGGACACGAAAGTGATAATTGCTATATTGAAAAACTTTGAATGGACCAAGACAAAGAAAGTTCACACGCTTGTCAGACATTAGTCTGTGCTCCAGGCTGGGACAATAGAAGTCCTGGGACACTAACCTGTGAAGTGGAGGGGGCCATAAAACCTTCAATCAACCTGGGAACCCCCACCCCACACAAGACTGAAGTGACAGTTGGTGGCAGCTGAAGAAAGAAAAAAAATGGTCCAGTGACAGAAGGACTGCCATTTGCTTCCAAAGACTATTTTATAAATAAACTTTAAAGACTTTTTACCTCGGCAGCAAGAATTTGTAAAAATGTGAAAATGTTATAGTTTAAATATGATTTTATGGGCTTTCATTGAAGACATGGTAGAATTCACTAACAAATGGCAAAGTATTGCGGATTACAAGAAAAGCATCCATGTTGCAAATGCAAATTTTTGTACATACATCCTTTATGATCATCACACCCATGTATAAAGTTATGGAATTTTAGGCCAAATATTTCACACTGAAAATGACCAAAGAAAAAAAAGTATAAAAGGACAAAACAATGTCTCACAGATTGCAAGATTGGACGGTGGTGCTCTACATATAATATGTAACCTGATTATGTCATTTATTAAGGTGCCACAACTGTACAAATGTATAAATTCGGGTATGACAGATTTTCCAGCATAGGATCTTTCATAGATTCAGATGCTTGAATATTCTTTGTCGTCAGACTGGGAATCCTCGGTGATAAATTAATTATTCATTTTTTTTTATATACACACATTGCTACCTAGCAATGCATGTACATAGCCCATTATGGCCTATGAGCCATTCTATTGTGTAGCCCCTCCACCTCACTTTGGTCCTTTATGGCCCAAGCCAATTAGGTGGCAGGGCTTAAGCTCCGCCCCCGGCAGCCATCTTCAGATTTTTCACCGCAGTCTAACAGACACAGGGAATCCTCAAGCTCTCTGAGCTTTTCAAATCTTTTCTACTTTTGTGTCGAATATATTTCTTTCAAATATATTCTGCTTTGTTCCCCTACTTAGGGGCTTTAGTCTCAGTGAAATCTTGAGAAAGAAAACGGTTGTTTTCACTACAAAATCGTTGTGTGCAATTTCTCTTCAGAAATGGCTACACCTCAGGCTGTCAAGAAGCCTTCCCTGTTCAAGGACTGAAGGAGGTGCAAGAAGAAACTGGTTTATATGAAAGACCCACACGAACATTGCATTTATTGTCTGTACCCACATGATATACAGAAATGCGATATTTGTAAAACGTTTTCTACCAAGACCCTTCAGGACAGGAATAGAGGACTCCTTTTACACCTGGAAGCCAGGGATCAATCTTTCGGCGAAGAGTCTGTCAGGACAGCTCCTGTCCAATCCAGCATTCCATCTGAGAGGCAAACTTCAAAGCGAAAGGCCTCTTCAGTGGAAAGGAGTTCCTCTCCTATAGCAAAAAGCAAGAGGAAGTTGGAGTTGATACTCTTTCTGCTTCCACTGGACTCATCAAGCCAGAAAAAGTCACACTCATCAGCAAAATCTACCTTCAAAGGTAAGGAGGAGTTTGCAAAAAACCAGGGGGTAGGGGGGCAGTCGTCGACGGGGAAGCTTCCCACGAGCTAAGGGTAAAGACCCATCATCGGCCATACCATCGACGAAGCCATCATCGATGACGATTATGCATAAAACATCGTCGACGGCAAGATCATCGTCATCAGATTTATCGTCCACAAAGCACTCGTCCACGAAGAAAACACACCATTCGCCCACGACGCACTCGTCAACGGCCCAACCATATTCGTCGATGGGACCCAGACCACACTCATCGGTGAAGCGATCGTCGATGGGCAAACCACATTCGTCAACGGGATCTAAAGTACATCCGTCGACGGAAGCACCGTCCACGGGACGCTGGTCAGCGAAGATGGCATCGCCCACAACACCGTCGGCTGCACCACAAATTCCTGCAGCTATGGAGGAATTGGAGTCCGAGGCACCTTCTATGCATGGTACACCTGTCGTTGAAGACAATCTCCTTGAGGGTATGGAAGCTGAACCACTGGTGCAGCAAATTTCACCTTTAGGCGACATGGCAGAACTCCCTGATGTAATTCTCCAGGAAGAATTTTCAGATGCAGAAGTGGTGGAAGAGAGACCTGGCCCTTTTCCGAAACAACACAGTCCTCCTTGGCAGCTGTCCACGGAAGAGGCCGAATATCCTCATGACCCGATACGTA
Organism: Ambystoma mexicanum; assembly: GCF_040938575.1. Taxonomy (NCBI): domain Eukaryota; kingdom Metazoa; phylum Chordata; class Amphibia; order Caudata; family Ambystomatidae; genus Ambystoma; species Ambystoma mexicanum. The sequence goes on from NC_090929.1 coordinate 353,202,912, forward strand.
TGTTATCTATTCAGAGGATTGTAGAGGAATTCTACAGACGCCAAAGGGAGAAGGATATTCCGACTGATCCCTTAGAATCGGAAACCTATCGGAGAGACACATCTCCAATTCCAGGCACGTCAGGAAGTTCACCTCACATGGGTAGACCTCAAAAGCGGACGAGATCACCGGAACCTGCTCGAAGACCTAGGAGCAGCACTCACAGTGCTTCACCGACGAGAGTCCCATCACCACAGTCGTCACATAGACCTCGATCTCCGGACGGGGATCCAACAATGGTGCCGTCCACCATTTCGGTTTCAGATTGGCAGGAGGATCCTTTTAGAGAATTCTCTGACCCAGAAGAAGGAGAAATAACACAGGAGCCTGACGCAACCAGTGAGTGGATGACTACGTAGTCAAGAAGCCCAGGAGGAGAGACTCACCAGGCGAGGCCTCACCACCGGATGATCTGGTTTCTTTCCACACCATAATAGGTAAAGCAGCAGAATTGTTCAAAATTCAGGTCGCATCAGAGGAAAGTAAATTGGTGCTTTATGAGCACAGGGACAAACGCAAAAGAACAGTGACCACCATCCCTCTCCGCGACACCATCTGGGAGTCCGGATCCAAGATCCTATCTATGCCATTATCTACTCCGGCTCTGGTGTCCAGACCAGAGAAGTAATATAAAGCTCCAGAGCCTGCACACTTTGTTTGAGAGGCCATACGAAACTGGACTCGGTTATCACAGTGGCATCAAGAAAGAAACTCGCCAATCCTGCTTCAATAATAGGTCAATAATCGCTGATGGTGAAGCAACATCGGATCATATGATCGACGCAGCGGTTGATGGGGCCAAATCAGGCTTCAGACAGATGGCGCATGGCACAGTTCTCAGAAGGCAGGCCTGGATCAAGGCTACTAATTTTAGGCCTGCAGTCCAAGCGCAGATATTAGACATGCCCTTTGATGGACAAGATCTCTTTGGAAAGAAGATAGACTACCATCTGAAGGGAATTAAAGCAGACACAGACACAGCCCAAGCTATCAGTTCTTTGAAGGACAAAAATAAAGACCATCAAACTTTTCGTCCCTTTAGAGGCACATCTTCCAAGTTCAGAGGATACGGTCGCTCCTCGTATGGGCAGAAAGCACAAGGCGGTACGTACCAAGAAAATAAATATCATACGCCCAGAGAGGCAGGCCTGGCTCTGCCCAAGGGAAGTCAAAAGGCAAGCAAAACTGACTATCAAAAACTTTCCCCTCAATGCCACACCCCGGTGGGGGGAAGGGTAAGCCAGCTCTTCCAGCGCTGGCAGTCAATTACATCGGACAAATGGGTGTTATTGGTGATCCGAAAGGGTCACACCTTAGAATTTCTAGACCAATCTCCTTCGCTGCCCCCAACTTCGCGCAGGGTGCATATGTGAAGGCAAGTCATGTCCGAAGTACAAAAACTACTCCAGAAGGTAGCGGTCGAACCAGTGCCGTACTCTCAGAGGGGAAAGGGCTTCTACTCCCGCTTCTTCCTTATCAGAAAGAAAAATGGTCAATGGAGGCCCATCTTGGACCTGAGGGCACTCAAAAAATGTATCAAACGCATAACTAACAAGATGGTGGCTTTACAAGGGGTGCTACCTTGGTTAAACAAGCACGACTTCTTGGCCACTTTAGACTTGGAGGACGCATACTTCCATGTACCGATCCATCCAGCACACAGGCAGTTCCTCAGGTTCACGGTGGGAGAGCTTCATTTTCAGTTTCAAGTGCTCCCATTCGGACTAAAATCGGCACCGAGAGTTTTCACAAAATGCTTGGCACCTGTAGCTGCAAGTCTCAGGAGGGCAGGAGCGGAAGTCTTTCCATACCTGGACGATTGGCTGATAAAAGCAAGTTCCGCCACAAGGGCGCGCTCAGCAGTGTCAAGGACGATCAACCTCCTAAAAGAGGTAGGTTTTTCCATAAACAACACGAAGTCCTGCCCCATGCCCAGCAAAACAGCTCTCTACCTGGGAGCCGAGCTCAATATCAGCATTCCCAGGGTGAGGCCATCGTCGGAAAGAGTAACAGCGATTCTGCACTCAACATCGAACTTCCTGAAGAAAGAGACAACATCTGTACGCTCTTATAAGTCCCTTCTGGGCATGATCTCATTGTGCATATTCCTCATACCAAACTGCAGGCTACGCATGAGACCGGTTCAGGAGGCCCTGGACCACCAATGGCAACAAGCTCTCGGATGCTGGGAAGACATCGTCCAGATCCCATCGACGTTGCACAAGGCTCTTCGATGGTGGAATGTTCCGAGAAATCTTCTGCAGGGGATGCCATTTCAAGCACCGACATCAACCCTTCTGCTGAGAACGGACGCTTCTTTATCAGGCTGGGGCGCTCATCTTGCAAACTTCCGAACCAAGGGCACTTGGTCGACACAAGTGTCCCAACTTCACATCAATGTGTTAGAGCTCAGAGCCACAAGCTTGGCGCTGAAAGCTTTCCTACCAGTGATAGCCGGCCAGGTACTTACAGTCCAGACAGACAACACAACCTCCATGCACTACACAAACAAGCAGGGAGGCACGAGGTCAGAAGTCCTATCACAAGAAGCCCAACGGCTATGGGCATGGGCATTACATTACACTCATGAACCTGAATCTACCATCAGAATGCTAGGATATCGCGAGAGCCCCTTCAACACAAATTACCCACACCAGGAAATGGACCCATTTCTCCAAATGGTGCGAGAGCTCTGCAATCGACCCTCTCACGGTCGCGGTCAATCAGGTTCTACCCTACTTTTTGTACCTAGCTAAGTCAGGGCTCTCATTGTCCTCCATCAAGGTCCATCTGTCAGCCATAGCGGCGTACACGACAACCCCAGAGATGCAATCCTTGCTTTCTTCACCAGCGGTTAAAGTCTTCCTGAAAGGGCTGATGTGTACTTATCCTCCTATGCCTTCGCCAGTTCCGAACTGGAGCCTGAACACCGTCTTGACAGCCCTCATGGAACCTCCCTTCGAACCCATACACAGATGCGAAGTGAAATTCTTGTCCTGGAAAACAGCCTTTCTGATAGCCATAACATCAGCCAGAAGGATCAGTGAGTTACAAGCTTTGTCTTCTGAGCCTCTGTTTACTTTGTTCCAGAAGGACCGTGTCATCTTAAAGCCACATCCTAAGTTCTTTCCCAAGGTGCTTTTGGAGATGACACTCACTGAACGCATTGTTTTACCAACCTTTTTACAGAATCACGCTTCTGAAGCGAAAGAACATTACATTCTCTAAACGTTGATAGAGTATTGAAGTTTTATTTACAGAGAACCATGGAGTTCCGCTCCTCAAACCAACTGTTCATTGCCTTCTCTGGCCGTACCAAAGGTCAACATATCTCCAAATAAAGTTTGTCACGCGGGGTATCGGCTTGCATCATCCACTGCCATCAGATGAAAGGCGACCCTCTAATTAGACCGCCATCTGCACACTACACCAGAGGAAGGGCGGCATCAACAGCGTTTCATGCAGGGGTAGCCTTGAAGGACATATGCAGAGCCGCCACGTGGAGCAATCTGCACACCTTCGCGAAACACTACTACCTGGCTGAAGACACCAACAAGGAAGCTGCAGTTGGACAGGCAGTGCTCCGCCATCTCTTTGCATAAGGTAGGACCAACCTCCTTTCCCATCTTTCCTGAAGTATGTAACCATTGTGTTGCTGCATGGTAAAGGTTTCATCAGAAATATGTTTTTTCTGTATTTATGCATATATGTGATGATGGTGGCATGTTTTAACTGCTTGGTATTCTATTCAAGCATCTGAATCTATGAACGATCCAATGCTGGAGAAGTCTTAGTCACTTAGCTGTAACTGTATTTCTCCAGCATTGGTATCTTTCATAGATTCACATGCGCCGGCCCGCCTCCCCAGGGAGGTTTCTCCTATGCTCGGCATCCATCATACTGTAATCTCTACGGTTCAAAATCTGAAGATGGCTGCCAGGGGCGGAGCTTAAGCCCTGCCACCTCATTGGCTGGGGCCATAAAGGACCAAAGTGAGGTGGAGGGGCTACACAATAGAATGGCTCATAGGCCATAATGGGCTATGTACATGCATTGCAAGGTAGCAATGTGTGTATATTAAAAAAAATATATAATAATTAATTTAATTTATCACCGAGGATTCCCAGTCTGATGACTGGGAATATTCAAGCATCTGAATCTATGAAAGATACCAATGCTGGAGAAATACAGTTACAGGTAAGTAACTAAGACTTTTTGGCAAAAAGGTCTAGGGGAAGTCTTTTTACATCATTAAATGCAACCTCCTGAATGGAGTCAGATCCCAGGGGAGGCAACCAACATTGATTGTCCAATCCAGTTGTTTAGAGGCGGGTTTAGCTAAACCGGCCAAGCCATATAGTCTATGATGTCACCATGCTCTATATAAAGAGTCCCTGACAAGACTCTAGGGACACTCTTCCTGACGTTCCTGCGCTGCGTTCCTGTTCCATCCATCAAGATGTCAGATCCCAACTACAAGGCAAAAGCATTGTTGACCATACTCCAGGGCCCACTGCAAAACCCAAGAAGCGCTGATCCTATTCCCAGCAAGGCCTCAATTCTGAAAACCCACTAATCTCCCATTAAAAAGGGGAAAGCTGTGGTATTCTTTTGGGAAGAATCCTAAACCAGCCTGGGTTGCTGCCCCCTAACTGCATGCTCGCTTCAATCCTGCCATCAAGCTGACCTTTAGTATCCAGTGACCAGAATTGCCAGTCCAGAAGTGCCATCCGGTGACCAGAACTGCCCAGCGGTTTGCCAGGCGCGCTGCCGTGTAGTGACCAGAACCTGTTGATGGTCCAAATATCCCAAAACTAAAAAGTGGACTGTGAGTATAATCGCCACCCCATAGAAACCCATAGCATATCTTGTCTTTATCCCACTCTCTAGGTCATCCTATCCTTATCCTGGTAACTTGTAAAACTGTCAGAATTATCTGTGCAACCCAGTCCTTGATTTCTAGTGCTAGCGCCATCTCTTTAGTAATTTTGTCTTGTGTAATCCTAAACCATTAGTCTTATTTCGAGTGATCAGTCTTTTTTCCGCCAGTGTTGGGCGCTGGGGTGGCGGGGTTGAAGTTGTGAATCAACCCTGGCTCTTACTGTGTATCTTTGGTGGCCTAGCCTGAATACTCCAGTGTAAAGTAAAACTGTTCTGGTCACAACCGATTTCCTTTCCTATTTCACAGCTCCATTTTACTCAAAGCGCACCTTTTTATATCTTGCATAACTCATCCAATTTACCAGCTAGAGATTTATTTCTTCCATATTGTTCCTGTGATATACCTCTATTCCCCAACAAAAAACCGCACTCCAAATCAGTGTATTTAAACCATTTTTATTAAAATCCGTTTGGGTAATTTCAAGCGGGAATTAGAAAATTGTTAAGTTTCCAACGTGTCATTTTGCTGCAATCTGTTTTAAACTTTCCGTTCATTTTCAAACTGTATGCTTTTGGTAATCCATTCTTTGTGATTGTTAGTGTCTTTGCTTTGTTGCTTTAGTGGGGAATTATATTTGCTTCAAGGTTTTTAACACACATTCATTATTTATTTGTCCATTTCCGAGTGTCATTTCATAACATTGCAAGGGGTTTAAAATCTGTTTTTTCTCTCTCATTTGGGGAGGGAAGGTCAGATTTGGATTCAGTTTCCTGTTTCTTATTCCAGATTACCTGCTGCTTCTGTTTATCCACTCAGAATTTATTTGTGGGTTGAGGGAACATTGCAGGGGCAAATCCTAACTTGGGTGCTATCTTTCCTAAATCAAAAAGGTTTCACTAGAAGGTTAAACCCAGTGCATTGCTCACATTCTCATTGTAATCACCCCATTGGTGATTGCTGCCCCATATTAACAGGTGTATGATTTCTTTTGAATTTTAAAATATTGTATTTTACCAACCAGCCTGGCTCATGGTCCATTGTGACCCGGGGTATTCGAAAAGGGGGTGTGATATGAGTGCTGTACCATCTCAGTATTGAATTAATATATATAAAGAGATATGCATTTCGGTTGTGCGCTGCATACTAGGCCGAGACCAAGTTGTGTGTCCCAGACCCTGGAGAACAACATCTACCTGCCGGCCATCCACCTCCCGGGGGGTCCAACATGGAAGCGGACAGGCTCAGCAGACTGGGAGCAGACAATTACGAATGGTAATTGAATGATCAGGTCCTGCTTGGGAGCTTCAGTAGATGGGGGGCTCCCTCAGGTGGATCTTATTGTCTCCTGGGCCAAAAAAAGTGCCAGCAGTAAGCGTCCCTGCTCCCTGGGCCACACATTGCAGATACAACGGAATGGCATGACACGGTATGCCTTCCCTCCCACACCCCTGGTCCACAGGGTGATCTGCAAGATAAGAGAATCATGGCACCTCCGTATCATTGTGATAGCTCTGTGGCGTCCGGCGAGACCGTGGTTCTCTGAGCTCCTCAGCCTCTCAGACAGGCCACTGATTCACCTACCCCTGAGCCCAGCTCACCTTCTTTCACAGCAGGGGTGCAGGGTCATCCACCCCGCTCCAAAGAAATTAGCTCTCGCAGCATGACTCCTGAGCCGGTCACGCTGAAGCATCTGAGCCTGTCCCAGGCTAACCTAGACATCATTCAGGGCGCTAGAAGCAAGGCTACAGGGGCCAGTACAAGTGTAAATGGACTAGGTTATGTCACTGGGCGGACTCTAAGAAGATCAACCCCCTTACGTGCACATTGGATGATGTGCTCTCCTTTTCTGCACACGTCGTTCACTCTGGGGTTCAAGTGGACACATGCTGCACCTATTTGGCAGCCATAGGGGCCTACAGGAATTCAGAGGAGGAGGTCTTCTCCTCTTTCAACCCAGTGGTTAAACGACATCTGGTGGCCCTCACCAGGCTCTACCCGCCCATCAAGAAACCACACCCTGTGTCGCATCTCCATATAGTGTTGGGCACACAAGCCTTTCGAACCAATTGCGTCCGCGGACATAAGACTGGTCACCACTGTTGGAGGGTCTCTCCTCTTCTCGTAGAGTCAGCGAGATCCAGGCACTGGTGGCTTCAGAACTCTATACTGCTTTTCACAAAGGTCAGGTGGTCCTGAGAACACACCCTGCGTTCCTACCTAAAGTAGTCTCTGCCTTCCATCTGAATGAAGAGATAGTGTTACCTACGTTCTTTGGTAATCCTAAGGACGATGCTCAAGGGGTCTTGCACTGTCTGGATGTCAGACGCGCTCTGAAATTCTATCTGGACAGGACCAAGAGCTGTTACGCTCACCTGGTCTCTGCAGAGGCGTTGGGGCATGGTTGCAGACTTCCCGGGGGTGAGGTCGCTCGGGTCCGACTTCGCCCTCTGCACTTATGTGGTGACTGGTGGTAATAGGTGATGCTGCTCGGGACTGCTCCTGCGTGGAGAATGGGGGGCATGAGTATGCCAGCTTGTGCGCCTGAACCCCTTCCAGACACCTTCTCCCAAACTGTGGTACCCGTGGTATGCGCTGTCCCTGGAAAGCTCACCTGTTGATTAGTTTTGGCGAGCACTCCATCCTGCTGCTTCTGGCAGGAGCACTTGTATGATCTGGACCGAGTTCCTTCACTGGGCCCTTGCACGTGGCAGTCCAATTCTGCTGCGACTAAGCCACTATACTTCAGGTAAGTGTTCCTGGTTGCCTTTGTCGTTCCTTGTCTGTTTTTGTTGTATTGTAAAGTTCGTTGTCTTGTATTGCTGTCCGTTCCACTTTTGATGTTTGCTCATTTGCTTTCTTCCCTTGCAGGTGATTATGCCGGCCCAGCAGAAGCTGCAGAGCTCGAGGCGGCAGGCGGAGGGAATGAGGAACGAAGCTGCAGCGGAACAGTAGCTGGTAAGTTGTTAACTAGGGGGCGCGCAGGGTTCAAATGCAGAGCGGCCCTACGACGGATGTTCTAGCCTTGTCTTTCTTCTTCTTCACCGGGTCCGAGTTCATGGTTGCGGAGTGCGGTGCTTCGTGATCAAGATCACTGGATGTCAGGAGATGAGTCTGCAGATGAAGCGATGAAGCACCGGTTTCCTGGAGGTGAGTATGCAGGAGAACGCCTGGTTTCAAAGGTAAGTACACCAGGCTCAGCCTGCCTGCCACACCCTGCCATACCCGATGAGTCAGCACATGAAGACCAGGCCTATGGAGCCACACCCGATGAGTCAGCACATGAGGATGTTCTCTGGAATAAAGGCTTTCAGCTACTGGAAAGTTCTTGTAAAATAAAAGCACTCCTGCACTGAAATAAAGTAAAAGCACTCCTGCACTAAAATAAAGTGTTCCTGCTCATATCTCTATATGATCCTGGCGCCAAAGACTGAGTCCAGCCATGGCCCCTGTGTTTATGGGTCCCAAAGGGACATAAGTGAGTCAAGTGACCCATTGCCCCCATCATTAGATGGTGTGGTTTTTGTGTTCTGGGGCCTGTGGCCATGACAGCACTCTCCCTCAAGACCCCTCTCATGGGTGGTTCCCCCCTGGCCCTGGTTTAGTGGGGTTATTACGGTGGAACTGCCTGATTCATCGTGGAGCGTGGTGGACATGCTCACTGGGTTCCCAGGTCCGATCTTGGGTCCATAACCTTTCCAGTCTATAAGGTAGTATAAATTGGACCGGACCATCTTAGAGTCTAGGATCCTTTTAACTTTGTATTCTAGTTCTCCTTCAACTATTTTGGGATCCGGTGGAGTGTCGATCCGCATACCTGGTCTCAATGGTTTTAGGAGGGAGACATGAAACACTGGGTGGATCTGTATGTGGGTCGGTAATTCTAATTTCATTGCCGTAGGGTTGATCACAGTCTTGATAGTGTAGGGTCCCAGATATCTGGGACGGAACGCCTGTGGTCCTTTCAAGGGAATGTTTTTGGATGCTAACCAAACCTTGTCTCCGACTTGGTCGTTAGGAGTTTCCCTTCTGTGTCGATCCGCAAACTGCTTCTGTTTCTCTTTGGCTCTGGCAAGATGCTCTGCTGCTTCCTTAAAAACCTGGGTGATGGTTTTGTGTAAGGTTGTTACAGCAGGCATTTCGAATGATTCGAGTGGGTCGAAAACGGATATCCGTGGATGTCGACCGTATACTATGTAGAATGGGCTTTGTCCCGTACTGGTTTGAATGGAGTTGTTATATGTGTATTCTGCTAACCAAAGTATATCCTTCCAGGTATCCTCGGTTTGTTGCAGCATACACCTTATGTATTGCTCGAGGGTCTGGTTAGTCTGTTCGGTCTGGCTGTCGGTTTGGGGGTGATGGCTTGTAGATAACCAGAGGTCGATTTTGGCAATTTTACAACACCTTTTCCAGAATGCAGAGACAAACTTAGTTCCTCGGTCTGATATCAATATTGATGGGAACCCGTTTAGCCGGACGATCTGTTCCAAAAACACGGTAGCCAGAGTACAAGCAGTTGGGAGACCTTTAAGGGGAATAAAGTGGGCCATTTTGGAAAACAGATCTACGACAACTAAGATGGTTTTGTAACCGTTACAGGAGGGAAGGTCTGCAATAAAATCCATTGGTAGCGTTTCCTGGGTGCTGGGGGTACCTCCTAAAGGACGTAGCAGACCTGCAGGACTTTGTTTTTGGCACTTGTGTTGTGCACAGGTGCCAGAGGTTGCGATGAACTGGACAATGTCCTTTCGTCAATCTGGCCACCAGTAATTTTTCTTTATTTTAGCTTGGGTTTTGGCTATTCCCGGATGCCCTTCTACTAATGAATCGTGATAGTTTGCGATGATTTGATTCTGTAATTTCTTAACCGGGATGTACAATTGTCCTTGGTCGTATGGTAGGTTGTCCACGATCGTATACCGGTCTCCCTTCCCTAGCCATTCCTGTTGTGCTGGTGGACTCATCAAGTGTTGCAGGTCAGATTTTAAGTTGTCTAGAGTGGTGGTTGCGGCAATCATGCCATGGATTCGTCCTTCTGGGATGATGGCCACGTGGTCTGGTGTAGTGAATGCCTCTTCTCCCTCACTCATGCGAGACAGGGCGTCCGCTTTTCCATTGCGTACTCTGGGTTTATAGGTGATGACAAAGTCGTTTTCCGCAAAGAAGAGAGCCCAGCGGAGTTGGCATGATGATTGTGCTTTAGCGGTCTTCAGATATTGTAGATTGCGATGATCCGTGACGACGGTGACTGTATGTCTAGCTCCAAGAAGATAATGGGCCTCATTACAAGTCAGCCGGTCCAGAAAGAACGGTAGTGGTAAATCCGCCACCATCCTCCTTTCCGGACCGGCTGATTCGAGTCCTGCAGGCGGGAGGTGTCACTCCCGCCAGGTCTGACCTGGCGGGTTTAACACCACCCGCCTGCAGGCGGACGTGGAAACACCGGCACCATTACAGCATGGTGCCGGTGTTTCCACTTCCCCATTCCCATGGAGTCCTATTGGACTCCATGGGAATGGGGATTTACCGAATTCCGCCTCCGAAATTACCGGGTCACCAGGGTTGTAATGCCCCGGTGATTCCAGGAATCATGGAGGCGGAATGGTAATACGAGTCCGGCGGTAACCTGCCGGGTTTTCCGGCTCGGTTACCGCCGGACTCGTAATGAGACCCAATGTCTCCAGGCTTTGAACGCTGCCTTAATTGCTTGCAATTCTTTATCAGTGATTGCATAATTCAATTCAGGGGCGAAAAACTTGCGAGACCAGAATGCCACAGGGTGCAACTGACCTGTTTTAGGGTCTCGTTGTGACAGGACTGCTCCCATTGCTATGTTGGAAGCATCAGTTTCGACCACGTATGGTAGTTCTGGTCGAGGATGCCGTAGAATTGGTGCTGTGGTAAATGCTTGTTTTAGCTCCTGGAAGGCTTTCTCTGCCTCTGCGAACCAATTAAATTGTTTATTTTTCCGTAGTGAAGTGATTGGGTGGACGATCCGGGAGGACCCGAGAATGAACCAGTGATAAAAGTTGCCGAACCAGAGTACACTCTGTACTCACTTTATGGATGTCGGTGAGGGCCAGTTAAGGATAGCGTCTACCTTGCGCGTGTCCATGCATATGCCTCGTGGTGTGCGAATAAAGCCGAGGAATTCTACCTCTGTCACGTGAAAGAAGCATTTCTCCAATTTGGCATATACTGGTGTTGCCGCAGTTTCTCCAAAACTACCCGGACATGGTTGACGTAGTCCTCTTTGGTGGTTGAATAGATAAGAATGTCATCAATATAGACAAGAGCGCAGAAGTCCAACAGTTTGCAGAGCACGTCATTAATTAAAAATTGGAAAGCACCCGGGGCATTACATAGTCCAAAGGGCATAACCTGATATTCATAAAGGCCAAATTTTGTGCGAAAGGCCGTCTTCCACTCGTCTCCTTTTTTTTACTCTTACTAGATGGTAGGCCCCTCGTAAGTCTAGTTTTGTATATATGAGTGTTTTTGACTTGATCCAAGAGCTTGTGGATAAGCGGTAACGGGTACCAGTTTTTTACTGTGATCTGGTTAAGTGCTCTGTAGTCAATGCAAGTTCTCAGGTCTCCCTCCTTTTTAGGCACAAAAAGAGGGGCGAGGATGCAGGGGACTTGGACGGACGAATGAAGCCATTTGCCATATACTGATCGAGGTAGGTTTTTAGATGCTGGTTTACCTGTTCTGTTAGGGCGTAAATCCAGCTGCAGGGAACTTGAGCTCCAGGTACCAGATCAATTTGGCAGTCATACGGTCTGTGCCGAGGTAGGGTGTTTGCTTGCTCTTTTTGAAAGACATCTTGGTAATCCAGGTGGTAGTCAACTGGTGAGGCCCAGTATGGTTTCTTTCTTTGAAGAACCTGGATTGCTAAGACCTTTTAATGAGAATCCCTTGCTATAACCGGTGTCCGCACAGTCTTGGGGAAAGGTCAGAACTTGTTTACGCCAGTCAATCCTGGGATTGTGGGTCTCCAGTCAGGGCATTCCCAATATCATCTGGAACTGAGGAGCACCGATGAGATCGAAGGTGATGTCCTCTTGGTGACCGTCCTGACACAGAAGCGTGACCTTCTCAGTGTAATGCGTCTCTGGGCCGGGTGATAGCTGAGATCCATCAACTGCTGTGATGTTTTCCGAAACCTGCTTCTGTCGGAGAAATCGGCCTATCCGGGTAGCCAGATCTTGGTCCATGGAATTTCCCAGAGCCCCACTGTCAATGTAAGCCTCCAAGGCATGTATTTTCGACTGTTGCTTGTGGTTTATCAGGAGCACAGGGATGACTAGATGTGAGGTCTGTATAGGTTCCTTTTCACTGCTCGAAAAGTGGACCCCTACGCTTGGCGGGTGTTGGAGTTTCCCCGAGTCCTGTTCTTCTTCTTCATCACCCTTGTCAGTTGCTCCAACTGCTTTCCTGGGTGGTTTCACCGGGCATTCTCGGAGATAGTGACCTGCCTTACCACAGTACAAACAAAGCTGCTGCTGTCTCCTTTACTCCCTTTCTGCCTTGGTGAGTGGGCTCCGCAAGCCTCCGATTTGCATTGGCTCGGAATGATCGTGTGATTTGGTTTGATTCTCACGGGGTCGCACGTAGACCGACCGCCCCTCGGCCTTGGCCTGATCCATCTTCCGATCCTGCAATCTGTGATCGAGATGCACTGTCAGGTCGATGTATTCAGCACATCTTTCCGGGGGATTTACTACTTGAGCTAATACGGCCTTAAGTTCCCCTCGCAAGCCTTTTTGGTAAAAGAGCGTAGTTCTTTTCTCCTCTGGCCAGTTAGTTTTTGCGATCAGACGATTGAAGGAAGTGATATATGTTAGTAAGTCTTGATTACCCTGTCGTAGTGATAACAGTTCATTGTCCAGAGCCCGCCCTTGAGTATGCCATGCACATAGTTTTATTTATTTATTTTAAAACATGTTATACATTTTTTTAACAACCAAACATACAAACAACAAAACTTAGCAATGCATGTCATACATTATTTGAATATTACGCTTCTCGTTATACTATGGCCGCTGCCTACCCTTTACCCTCTTTCCCTTAACTCAAGCCTACTCCATTCCACCTTCCGCCATTGTATCTTTTTGGGATGTTCCCTCTTCCGTCCCCTGGGAGGTATTGTCCTCGCTTAAACATATCTGGGTGGACCCGACCAATGTAGCCACTAATAGCTTCCAAGCCATCAATGTATCTGCCTCCTCCCCCCCGCCCCGCTACTGGCTGCACCAGTCCATACCACCATTTCGGTTTCGGCCCATTTCTTGAGGTCATTCCACCACACCTCTAACTTTGGCCTACCACATGCTTTCCAGCCCATAGCAATCCTACGCTTGGCCAGTATGTAAGCCAGTCCTTTGAGTTTGCTCACAAGCTTTAGCTTGCGTGGTCTGGGGAACCCCCCCCCCCCCAATATACATGCCCACACCGAATCCACATCCAGTGTAATCCCTTTTTCTGTCAAGCGGTGGGCTACTTCTTTCCAGAATGTACTAATTTCCAGGCATGTCCAGTACATATGGGTCATTTCCGCATTCACTTCTCCGCATTTGGGGCATGATTGTATTCCTGCATTTTTAAATCGGGCTATCCTCTGGGGGGTCATGTATGCTCTATGAGTTACGTATAGCTGGATTTGTTGCAACCTTGCATTTCTGGACACCTTCTTATGATATCGTTGAGCTCTCTCCCACAGCTTGTCATTCATACATTCTCCCACTCCCTCTTCCCACTCTCATCTTAACTGTGTTAGCTCTTTCCCCACCCTGCTCATCATTAGTTCATAAATTTGGGAGACCTTGTGCCCTCCCTCTGTAATATCATAGATTGTTTCAATGGTTGCATCTGGCTGGTCTTCCAGCACTATTTCAGACCACGTTTCTTTGACTCGTCGCACCAATCTAATATTTGTGATGCATTGCCCTTAATGTAGGCCTGTTTCCTCTACCTCTGGAGTTTGACTCTATCATGTGTCAAACTCCAGTAATTTCCCATCTTGCCATATGTCTCCCATTGTTGCAATGCCCACCGATTCCCAGTGCATGCGTATTATTTTACTCAGTTGCACGTCTGCTTCAGTCAGTGCTACTAGTGGTATTTGCGGGGAGCACGGGGTTGGGTTCTCCATGGCCCGGCAGGCTTTCCGCTACATCTACCATCCCATTTCCAACATTCTCGGGGCCCCCCTTTATCTTCAATTTAGTCAACCATATCCATTCTTTCAAGAAGAACGGGGAACACTCTGACCTCAGTAGTCTGGACTCCGCTGTTGGGTCTTCCGATAGCCATTTGACCACATATTGTAGCTGACTGGCCCAGTAATAAACCTCAAAATTGGGAGTTTTATGCCTCCTTTGTCATATGTGTTTTGTAATTTCCACAGGGCTATCCTATTTCTAGTGTTGTGCCAGATAAAGCCTCTGCATATGCTCTGGAGTTTGGCGAAAAATCGTTTCAGTATCATACATGGTATATTTCCAAAAAAGTGTATCAGCCTTGGTAATACAACCATTTTCTACAGGGCTGCCCTCCCCATCATGGCCAGAGGGAGCTTAGGCCAGAATCTTATGCTGTTTTCAATATTTGTTACAGCCTTTTCTGTGTTGTGTTTATGTTCGTCATCCACTGTGTGGTAGATATCTATGCCCAGGTATCGGAAAGCTATGGTCTCCCAGGGTATTTGTAGAATGGGTAATTGCTCCCACAGGATCCCTTTATATCTTCCCAGGGGGTATATGCACGATTTTTTAGGGTTGACTTTATTGCCTGAGAGCAACGCAAATCGCTCCATCACTTCTAGGATGTATTGCAAGTTTTCCTCCGGGTATCTTAAATATAACAGCATATCATCTGCAATATAACGATATTAGATGTGGCCCTCCATTCGTGCAGATCCCCACCTCTTTGTATTGTTGTCTGAGGTATATCGCTAAGTGCTCTAATGCAAGGATATATAACATTGGGGACCAAGGGCACCCCTGTCTGGTACTTCTGCTAAGTTGCCATCTCTCCAAGATAACCGCTCCAGTCTTTACCCTGGCTAGTGGTGAGCTATATAGCAGTTTAACCCATTTTAGATACTCAGGCCCTATACCATATTCCCGCAAGGCTGCTATCAGCCATGGCCATTTCACGAATCGAAGGCCTTCACTGCATCCAGTAAAACTATAGTGGCCTCTTGTGCTTCCCCTTCTGTTTGTTCTATAACCCAGTGAAGCCTCCTAAGATTATCTGATATATTTCTCTGTGGGACATATCCAGTTTGATCAGGATGTATAAGTTGGCTTATAACCCGTCTCAGTCTCCTGGCCAGCACTGCCGTGAGTATTTTGCCGTGCAAATAGTTTCTCCGTTTCACGCTGGAAACCTCTGAAGTCTCGAAGCAAAGGATCATCCTGGTTTACCAAGGGTATTGACCAGTCCGCTGCACTACCTCCCAAATATGAGAGTACAAATGCCAGTCTCGCTTGATCGTTGGGGAATGCCCCAGGTCTGCACAAGAAATGTAGGTGACATTGATTCATAAAGATGGCGTACTTATTCGGATCGCCTGTGAAGCGTTTTGGCGGGGCAAGGGGACCCACCTGTACTGGCGTGGGCTGTGGAGGCGCAGCAGGAGGGGCATACCCCGGCAGTGGGACCTGGCCTGCCTGTGCCTGGAGCATTTGCCTTGCTAGTTCATCTGTCCGCTCCCGGTTCACAATTAGATCCCTCCTTAGGGCATTGGTTTCCTGTCTTGAGGCATGAACTTCAGCCCATAACTCTCCCAGTAATCTGGCCAACTGGTCCGTTTGAGAAGTTTCCATAACGCCCAGGCAGAGATTCAAAGAGGCTTTGTGTTCTGTTATGCTCACCTGGTCTCTGCGGAGGCTTTGGAACATGGTTGCAGCCCTCACGGGGGTGAGGTCACTCGGGTCCGACTTCACCCTCTGTGCTTATGTGGTAACTGGTGGTAATAAGTGATACTGCTCGGGACTGCTCCTGCATGTAGAATAAGGGGCGTGTGTATGCCAGCTTGTGCGCCTGATCCCCTTCCAGACCCCTTCTCCCAAACCGTTGTACCCGTGGGATGCGCTGTCCCTGGAAAGCTCACCTGTTGATTAGTTTCGGCGAGCACTCCGTCCTACTGCTTCTAGCAGGGGTGCTTGTATGATCTGGACCGAGTTCCTTCACTGTTCCCTTGCACGTGGTAGTCCAGTCCTGCTGCGACTAAGCCACTATACTTCAGGTAAGTGTTCCTGTTTGCCTTTGTCTTTCCTCGTCTGTTTTTGTTGTATTGTAAAGTTTGTTGTCTTGTATTGCTGTCCGTTCCACTTTTGATGTTTGCTCTTTTGCTTTCTTCCCTTGCAGGTGATGTTGCCGGACCAGCAGAAGCTGCAGAGCTCGAGGCGGCAGCCAGAGGAAATGAGGAACGAAGCTGCAGCAGTACAGTAGCTGGTAAATTGTTAACTAAGGGAGCGCGCGGGGTTCAAATGCGGCGCAGCCCTAGGCCGGATGTTCTAACCTTGTCTTTCTTACTCTTCACAGGGTCCGAGTTTGTGGATACGGAGTGCAGTGCTGCGGCGTCGGGATCAAGATCACTGGATGTCAAGAGATGAGTCTGTAGATGAAGCGATGAAGCACCGGTTTCCTGGAGGTGAGTATGCAGGAGAACGCCTGGTTTCAAAGGTAAGTAAACTGGTCCAAGCGGCGGTGAGCGTCACATTGCACGCGAGTGCACAGTAACGCGAAGCACCTGCCTTAAGGATGGAGCAGCTTATATAGCTGAGCTTCTGAAGCCATGCCCACCAGGTTCAGCCTGCCTGCCACACCCTGCCACACCCGATGAGTCAGCACATGAAGACCAGGCCTAGGGAGCCACACCCGATGAGTCAGCAGATGAGGATGCTCTCTGGAATAAAGGCTTTCAGCTCCTGGAAAGTTCTTGTAAAATAAAAGCACTCCTGCACTGAAATAAAGTGTTCCTGCTCACATCTCTATATGAGCCTGGCGCCAAAGGCGCCAGGACTGACTCTAGCCAGGGCCCCTGTGTTAACGGGTCCCAAAGGGACATAAGTGAGTCAAGTGACCCATTGCCGCCATCACTAGATGGTGTGGTTTTTGTGTTGTTCTGGGGCCTGTGTCCATGACAAGAGCTTCTGAAAGTCGGATGCTCAATTTTCATCTTCGGGGGGGTCAAGGCCCGGGTATCAGGCATCCAAGGCCTCTATAGCAAATTGGATGGTTTCGGCCATCAAGGAGGCCTATGAGGGGCAGCACAAACCACTTCCAGCTAACATGCATGCCCACGCTGTTAGAGCCAAGGTAATGGCCGTCGTATTCAAGAGACAGGTTCTGTGGCAGGTCATCAGCAGGGCGGCTACCTGGACCACCCCTTCGGCTTTCCACAAGCATTACTGTTTGGACGCCAGCTTTAAGTCAGACGCGCCTTTCGGACAGGCGGTTCTAAGGAACTTGTTTTCTTAAGGAGGGTCACCTCTTCACCCTGGAGCTACATTCAGTTGTAATCGCCCATGCAGTATGGAGGAAAGGAGGCGGGGCATAGGAGTAATTAATAGTTACTCACTGTAGTGACTAACCCACTCCTAGTCCATAGTTCCCTTTCCTCCATACATTCCACCATCCTCCCCCTAATAATACTGGTGTCATTAGGCAATGTTAATATTGTGGACGTGTCAATGGGGACTAAGATGTGGCGCTGGTGGGCTGAGTAAGGGGAGCGCATGCTCCCAGGGCCGTGCCCCTGCGCGCCTCTAAATTTAAAGGTATCAGGTAATAATATCCCCATATATATGGTCGCCGTAAATAATATCGCTGGGAAAATGTTGTGGCGATATTATTTGGGTGACCATATATATGGGGGAAAAAATGTAAAAAAAAAAAATTCTAAAAAAAAGTTTGGGGGGTGCGGGGGTGGTCCCCCGCATGTTCCATGCTATGTCGCCACAAAAAATGGCCATTTTTTTCGGCAATATTTTTGATTGGTGAGATTTTTGTGGCGACATTATTACATGGAACCAATTTAAAGGGGGGGGGGGTTTCTGGTGAAAAATCATCCGTCTCCCGTCCCTAGCGAGGGACGCCCTGCAGTATGGAGGAAAGGGGACTATGGACTAGGAGTACCTTAGTCACTACGGTGAGTAACTATTAATTTCTCATTGCACCCACGTAGTCCAGCCAAATCTGTTACCTGCATATGCTACCTTTAGCGATAGCAACACCAATTAAATTACACTCACATCTCCACCTACTTAAGCAAGAACATCTAAAGATATCACATCTCAATCGACACTAGCTTAACCTTGCAACCTGGCTCATGAACTCCTAGAGTTTGGTCTCTTAGGTTTGCTTCCAAGATGCATAATTGTACCAGAGGAGGCTTGTAAGCCAAATACAAGATCCTGTTACTTGGAGAGGTATGTCATGTGCAGCGAATGTCACTACATCAATCCTCTGCAAGGTATATCAACAGTTGCATTCAAATATCTGTGTATCTATTGGATTCAGGGTGAGCATAGGACCCACTCTGTAAGCACTAGCAGCATACCCAACTCCACAGCAGAAAATCACATTGTGGAAGGTTCCAGTGGTAAATGCATTCATGGAGAGGTGAAGCGCATACACCCATTGATGTGTAGGCTAGCACTAACATGCGATCTACATAAACTCATGTTACCTCTGTTTGAACCACTACACAAATACTCAATAATCCAACTCACTGTATAGGTTGCTTTCTTAA
Organism: Ambystoma mexicanum; assembly: GCF_040938575.1. Lineage (NCBI taxonomy): Eukaryota > Metazoa > Chordata > Amphibia > Caudata > Ambystomatidae > Ambystoma > Ambystoma mexicanum. The sequence continues at coordinate 353,221,598 of NC_090929.1, forward strand.
TCTCAATAATTTCATTATAAAAGGAGAGTAATTTGCCTTATCAGTGAGTGTGCCTTTCCTCACTTTACACAAAGTGGTGGTAATCTTCAGTGCACCTCAAAGTTTGTCAATGTTTCATGTTAATTAAACAATCGAATTGCCAGTATTTTTTCAAACAACTGTAATCAAATGTTGAAAAAGCCCTGCAGAAAGTGAATGTTCATGGGAATGGATGAAAAGATGGAATCTAAAAAGCTGAATGCACGTTTAGTGTGCATTCGGTTTAGTAGATTAGATCGAAGCCCATAATACCGAGCAGGGGACCAGGAATTTTGGGGGTGTCCCCCGCTCCACCAGTTCGTTATTGTGGGCTGCAGGGGTTGCGGGGTGTCCCCCGAATACATTAAAGGAAGTGTGGAGGACAAACGGGTAAAATCCCAAAAGATTGCATTACAAAATGCAGGCAAGTGTGCTCCGTAGTTTTGTAATTCGATCTTTTGGCATACTTTCTTTTAACGTACATCCAATGTTCACAGGTCGGTCAGGTTTTACATAGACAGGTCAAAGGAGATCAGAGACAAGTCAATTCTTTGTAACTTTCAGCATCATTCTAAGAGGCAACACAGCAAAGGAGGCACTGCTACATTGATTATGCACAGGAATGCTACAAATGAGCAAATAAACAATGGCCAGATATACCCAGAGCACACTCAACAATGGCAACAGGTGTGAATCCTGCTTTTCTAGCGAATGTCCCACTAGACTCCATATGCAAAGCAGCTATGTGGATATTATTGCATTGATACACAGACAAGAGCAGACCCTCAAGTTGGACTATCAGTTTTAAGGAATTTATTTTGCCATATGCTCAAATCACACCTTCCTCCTAGTGGGAACCTAACTACTTACTAGTCTATAAATGTGAGTATAAGCAGATTCCATGCTGCAGAATGATAATGTTACATTAATCAGATATCCGCAGACTTGCATGCACCCATCGCAACCTCCCCTCTCGACAGGGAATAATTAAAATTCAATAATTAATCTTTTATATAGCGCTTAATACCTGAAACCAGTCTCTGAGTGCGGCACCGGAATTCAAATCTTTGTTGCTCGGCATTGTCTTGCTTCCAAGATAAATGCTTTGCCCTTGAGCTATCCTCCTGGCTGAAGGGGAAGCAGAAGTACCCTTATCAGGCATGCTAATAAGACTATATAGAACGCTGAGCATGGCGGTGTCACATGTTTACATAAGTGCCTACCTATAAGTGATAAATGTGCATTGTGTGGATATTTCTACATGAATGTGACTTAAGTATGAAATGTTTCTAGCATAGAAAGATTTTAACAAAATGTATAATTGGTTTCTTTATAAAAGCACATAGACCCACAGCTGAAAATATTCAGAGGAGAGGGTGTATGCTTTAGGAGCATTGTAGGTAGCAGAAACACATCGTACATGGTTACTATTACAAGAATGTGCCTGTTGGTACCCAGACTAAAGCTCAGAAACAAAGGATAATACTCTGATCAATAGCGAGAAATACTAATATTGATAAGTACAATTTTCCATACAGAAACATGACCCCAGAAAGTCATCATTCATTGCGTTGATTTTATCTGGAAAGACACACAGCACAGGCAACAGTGTATTGCGACCTGTCTAGGTTATGTGATAGAATTTTTAATGCCAGATTTTCGGGCTGGTATTTCTACAATTTACTTTAAAAATGTATACTGCCCACCTCAGAACCCAGAGGATTATGGGTGCAACTAACACAAACGATGAAGAAAGACGTGTAACATAATGCTCAGCTAAAAGGAGGAGAGGGGGGGGTAAAGTTTCTGGGAAAAGCGGCTACTCATTATTGGAATCTCACACACGATTAGACACATGTATGTTGTTGAAATGGCCACCAGTGGACAGTGGCAAAACATAAGCCATGTAGCCTGTGATACTCCTGATTAGTTTTGAAGATTCTAAAGTAGGCTGTTGGTGAGGCAGGATGTTTGACCAAAGTGAGGGGGGACTCTTACAAGTCCCTTAATCAAAAGTGTGTTTCTATGGGTTTTTTTTGGCCTTCAACCTTGCCAAATCTTTGGATTATATTGGGTAGTTATTAGGGTTTGTTATAGCTTTTTGTCTTGAAAGCAAAAACAAAGACCAGGCCAGGTCACATTTGTTTTATTCTTAAATGTAGTTAATTATTGATGTTATGGTTCAAATTTTCAACGTGAAGGTCAAAGATTGTTTAATCACGACTTATCATTCTAAACATGGCTATTCTAAGCTTTAATGCGATAACTATCTAAATAAGCGAACACAACCCCACCCTAAATTCATTAAAGACCATCTGTCACTAGGTTAATTTATCCTGTGTTATAGATTAGTGAACATGGTGACGTTCGTGTCTTTGAATGTGAATACTGGGGTGCACACTGCAAAAGACAAAATATATAATTTCATTTTTATACATCCAAATAATCAGCTTTGATTAGGCTTGTTGGTGTGAAACATGCGTGAATGTATTCATAAAACAATTGATGTGTTGTACAGTTAAATTAACAGAAAACTTGAATCATAACATCAAGAATAAACTATACTTAGGAATAAACAAATGCTGCATTGCCTTTTTGCTTTGAAGATAAAATTGTATCATGAAAGCTACAATGTACCCAATGTATTCCAAACGTTTTGCGCAATAGAAGGCTAACACATATCCTCAAAAACATGGATAAACAGAATTTTCTAATTGATTCTTTACTTCCACGCATACCTTATGTATGATATCCATATCCCAGCACAGCTGTTCTTCTGCCACTAGCGTGCGCTGCTCAGCTCAGCATAGGGTCCATCCAATGCCTGCATGCTTCCCATGCCGGAAGTGACATTGGGATCAGTATAAGTAGCTGCGCCGTGCCCCATGACCTCCATTCCCGTTTTCTACGCACTCTGGTCTCTTATTGGGAATGTGCTCGTCGAGCAAAACCTAATTTTTGCCATACCGACTCTATCAAAGGCCTCTGGCTCCAAGCCCTGCACGGACTGTGTTAGACATATGTCTGTCTACGATCTGCACTGCTTAGGCTTGTACTGCCTGGGCGAGGACCACAACCCCCAGGATTGCAGATTGTGTCAGTCTATGCACCCAAAGGCCCTTGGAGAGTAGGAGGCAAAGTTATTCACCTTCCTACACAAGGAGACGGTTCCGCTGTCTCGTTTGAGGTCACGCGGCAAAGATCGTTGTTCTGAAGACTGAACAGCCCCATGCGTACATGAGAAGAAGAAGAAACACTGTAAGAGATTGCGCTCGCCGAGTGAGGCCTCATCACCACACTTCTTCCTCCTTCATGAAAAAAAACCACCGCTCCAAGAGTTCTGCGGATTGTACGGCGCAGATATCCTTTCCAATGCAATCCTCCACGAAGGTGGAATGGGAAAGCTTTCACCTGAAGATGGTGGACATCTTTGGCCAGGTGTTAGGCAGAAACCTGTGCAGTTCCCTTAGGTACCACTGCAAAAGATTTAAGACTACAGGTGTTTGGCAGTAAACCCACTTGGTAGCAGTCTGTACCACACAGATTCACTTGGTAGCTGTGGCTGAGCAGTCAGACTTCCCTCAAGAAGAGTTAGGCAGTATGCAGAGTATACACAATAGGTACAGAGACACAGTAGCACAAACAAACACTGACCAGAGCCTTGGTGTAAAAGTATATAATTATTTATTTAAAGACACACTTGGGATTTACACTAGCAAAAAACGAGGTAAGTAAATTCAGCACACAGTCACTATCATATATATACAACCCTATTCACTTATTAGACAAGTCTTAGTGAGAAACACCACTTATTTTCAGACAGAGGTGAGCGCTTAACATAAGATGACACTCTAATAAGTTATAAAGAAAGGGAGGGAAAAAGGCAGAGTTAAGGAAGCACACAAGTTTCAATACTTTTAAATTAAAAAGGACCACAGTAAGGCAGGACAGGCAGAGTTCTACTGGAGAGCCAGGAAGTCAATTGCAAGGCCCACTCTTGGAGAGAGCAAGCAGAAGGGGTCCAGGTTCACACAGTGGGGTTATGCCCAAAGAGTCTTGTAGATAGTTCGCACAAAAAGGATGAAATTAAAGTCAGGAAAAGTTGCTAGGTTGTCCCAGGCTAGCCCAGGTTAGAAAGTTGAGGCTTTACTGTCACCCCAAACGACCTTTCGCAAGGGAAGCCAGGCGGGACACAGTACCTTAAGTGTGAAGGAAGCTCCAGCGGAGGCAGTTGTTCCTGGCAGCAGGTGCAAGTCAGCGTTTCGTCCAGAGGAAGAAGAGGTCTCGCCGTGGAGGAAAGATGAAGGTCGTTGCACTGCCAGGGAAGAAACCAGCCGCGGAGTTCTTCGGTTAAAAGGTACTAGCCTTCTCTTCGCGGTAGTGGTAAACCGTGGTATTCCGGTTGCCGGGGTGCTTGGCACGGGCAAGGCGGCCACGAGATGCTCAAGGAAGGTGAAAAGAAGGCAAAACTGGTTATCCCCACCAGTCAAAGGAAGGAGACTCTCCGGACTGGAGATCTCCTCTGTCGTCGGGAAAAGTGGTGAGACGGTTCAGCAGGGCTCCACCGGTGGTGTCATCGTTGCAGGTCGGCTCAGCTTCTCCCTCCTCGGATTCTTAGGTCCTGTGGCGACTTCTGAAGTTCCAGTCCCCAAAGCCCTGCTTTTATGCAGCACACCCTTATTCACTCAGCCTAGCTGTCAATCAAACACCGGCTCACCACTTGGGCCAATCACACAAGAGTGCGACTTGAGTTACCAAGGTAACTCAGTCCAGGGTGCCTAAACCCCCTCCCACACTCCCTGTGGTACCCAGACAGAGTGGCACCACTTTTGGAGGCTTCTGTGGAGAAGCCCGCCAAAAAGTGGAACAAAGGGCTCGACTTGGGTTGGAGTCACAGAAGAGAACACAAACGCCATTTTTTAATCGAGTTCTGGCAAAAAATACCAACCGGTGAATTAATATTAAATAAATAAACCAGCGGTATGTTCGAGGTTTAAGAATTAAATAATTAAAGTTGGTAGCCTCGAACAATGGGAAAATCCCATAGAGAGATATTCGCGGTCGAATATAAAAAGTAGTATCCAATGGCACCAGCCAAAACTCGATCAGGGGGGAAGGAGACGTGCCCCCTCGAACAACAGACCCCGGGGCAATCGAATTGCCCCAACCAGTACGTCCACAATATGATGGTTTGTACTGGTTTCTGTTCATAATTTGGGACTAGTAAAGCCAATGGTGACTTTACATGCCCTGGGAGACAGTAGTCAGTCCCAGGGTATGGAGTCTATGTTGGGGGGTCGCTGCGACACCCCTGGGTTACGGCACGGAGGGTGCTGTGTAACCCACATCAAAAACACATGAGACCCTATGGAGTAAAAGACCCCATAGCCCATAAAACACATTGAAAGATAAAGGCACACCTCAAATCATGTCGAAGAGTGGGAGTAAAAGAGTCTCACTCTTAGCAGGAGAAAAAAATAAACCCCAAAAATCCAGCAAAGCTGCTGGGGGACTCACTAGGTTTGGGAAATTAGCCTTTACAGAGAATTCTCCCTAACACCAGGCACTAGCGGTACTGATACTTGTGCCCCGTATCGCAGGCAGGGGCGCCGCTGGCTTCAGCCTCTGTGCCGAATGGGCCCACTGTGTCTTCTGTGACCGGCAGGGTGCCCTCGAGGGTCCATCCCTGTGCAACTCCAACTCCGGATCTGAGCCTCTCTGAAGTTGGGGCCGTCAGGCTCTGGTGGTGACATCATCTTCAACATTGTCGGCGCCCAGGACAGCACCGTAGACCCAACGGTTGCACAGGATTTTACCCTGCTTACCAGAGGTGCGCCTTAATGTAAAAAATTTGTGACATTTGTCGAGGAGGGTGAGCCTGTCCTTTTTGGTCTAGAACCAAACATGGGTCCTAGAGAAGAGAGGGAATTCCCAGAAGTGTTCCATGGGGCTGATGAGGTTTTAGACCTGGTTTCCAACCTGCAAGGAGTCAGTGGTTTGGATACCTCCCTGGAGTTAGACATTCTGCCACCCCCTACTCCAGACAGACCTCAGGCTGCTTTCCAGCACCAGGTGGCAAAGGTAGCAGATACCTTGGGTCTTTCGGCGCCATCTAGTTCCAGAGTGCACTATGAGCTCTGTGACATTCTGGATGATGCCTTGAAGACGGAGACCCTACTGCCTTTCAACGTGGTGGTTGAAGCTCCTGTGATGGCAGTGTGGCAGAAGCCTGCATCTGTGACCCCAGCGGACAGAGAGATGGCAAGGAATCACAGGCCTGCGCCTTTGGACCCGGCCTTACTCTCTGCCCACGGCTCGCCTGAAAGCTTGATTGTGCAGGCATCAAAAGCGAGCCTGAAGACCTCTACCTTCCTAGATGCGTGGGACAAGAATGTGTTTGCGTCAGGAAGTCTGTCACTGCGTTCCGTGAATGTGTCTTCCACCATGGCAATGTTTTCTTTTGGCCTCTGGTCTGCTGTAGCTGGTGCAGCTGAGCATGTCCCAGAAGAGAAGATGAGGGATGGTTTTCTATCCCTAGTCTCTGATGGTAAGGAGCCAGCGGAGCAGATGCTGCAATCCGGCCTAGACACTGCAGCCTGCATGGGCAGATTCGTGGCTATTGCCACTCTGGTTAAGCACCATTCTTGTCAGGGTTTGTGCCCAAAGTGCGGACAAGGTTGCTTGATATGCCGTTTGACAGTCCAAACTTTTTTCCAGTCAAGTCAGACGATGCCCTTCAGAAGGTTCAGTCATCAAAAGCTACAGCCAAGTCTTTGGGACTCGCAGTCCTGCAGCCGACCACACAATCCTCCTCACAAGGCAGGGTTTTTTGCCCCGGTCCATTGTTCACCCAGTGGGGCTGTAGTCGAACTACCCCGGACAAGGAAGACAGTTCGCAAGGGGTAGAGGAAGAAGTGCTCAGAGAGGTGGAATCGCAGGGGCCGCTGTCCCCTCTGCCCCAGGGTGCAAAACCTCAGTGACGGGCTCCAACACCCGTCGGTAGAGGGTGGAGGCTATCCTTGTTCGGCAGGGTGTGATCAGATAACACTACCGTTGCTTGGGCCCTGCAGGTCATCAATCAGGGGAATTGCTTCCCTTTTCTACAACGCCCACCGGACCACTGTGCTCACCCTGCCCCCCTTTCTCCAGTCCCTGTCCTTCTAGAGGAGCATTGTCATCTTCTGCCAAAGAACGTTATCGTACTAGTTCCGAGCTCAGAACTAGGGAGGTACTCCACCTACTTTCTGATGCCCAAGAAGGACGGAGGCTTGCGCCCCATTCTGGATTTGCGGCTACTGAATTTGTTCCTTTGCAAAGACAAAGCCATGATGGTCACTCAGGCCCGGTTTCCTGCAAACCCTCAATCTGTGGGATTGTTTGGTTTTCCCTGGCCTTCAGGATGCTTACTCCAATGTGCTGATTCATCTAAAGCACAGGAAGTACCTGAGGTACATGGAAGGCCAACAATATTACCAATTTAAGGTCCTGCCATTCGATCTTTCGTCGGGTTTTCACCAAACTACTGGCAGTGGTATCGGCTTGACTCAGGAGAGAGGGCATTAATGTGTTTCCCTACCTGGCTCACTGGAGTTAGATTCAGAACATATGCTATGTACATGCATCTTTCACACAGTTTTGGCTTTTCCCTAAACTTCAAAAAGTCTCAGGTTCATCGGAGCAGTCTTGGACAATCGCCTGGGCACCTGAGGATCGAGTGGCAAACATTTTTCAGATGGTCTATGTCTGCAGTCGCAGACACGAGTCCAGGCCTGTGCCTTTTGGGCCTCATGGCCTCCTGCTTCCTAGAGGATACAGTGGCAAGGCTGTGCATGAGATCGCTTTAGTGGCTTCTTCATTGCCAATGGTCGCAGTTTCAGAGCCAGACGTCAAACCTTCTGGAGGTCTCAAGTCGAGTGGCCCTGGATCTTGTCTGGTAGGCCAAGCAGGACAACCTGCTCAAGAGCTCGTTTTTTCATCAACCTTGGCTAGTGGTGACGTGGTCACTGACACATCCCTGATAGGCTTGGGTGCTCACTTGTTAGATCGTACATGATCGGCCTGTGTTCTCCCGCAGAGTCTCGGGAACACATCAACTTGCTGGAGCTGAGAGTGATTCGGCCGGCCCTGGTTACTTTCCTCCCCGCTGCACAACACAAGACTGTGCTGATCCTGACGGACAACACAGTGGCCATTCACTACCTCAGCAATTGAGGTGAGGTGGGGTGGAGTCCTTGCAGATGCAGGAAGTTCTGGAGGAGATCTTCCCTCTTTGGGGAACTCCTCAAGAGGACATGTTCACTTCCAGTGTCAACAGGATGTGTGAGTTGTTCTGCTCCCGGGAATTTCCTCAACAGGGAGCTTTAGGGGACGCCTTGACGGTCAGGTGGACTTTTGACCTCCTTTATGCATTCCTGCCTATCCCTGTCATCACGCTGATCCTCAGGAGACTACGTCTTTTTGGAACCACGCTGATCCTGATCGCCCCAGACTGGGCCCGGAGAACGTGGTATCCAGAACTGTTGGACATGTCCGTCTGCCCTCCCTGGCGCCTTCCGAGGAGAGTAGACTTGCTCTCCCAGTCGGAGGGCGTGGGTCCTCCACCCGAACCTCAGCAACCTGAACCTTCTTGCATGTCTACTGAGAGGCTGAGATACAAGGAGTGGGACTTGCTGGACGACATCCTCGATGTGCTCCTTTCAGCTCTGAGGGCCCACTACTAAATCTGTTTATGCCTATAGGTGGGGTACATTTTCGCTGTGGTGCCGGGAGAGGGACCTGGATCCTCTATCCTGTCCTCTGTCCCCTGTGTTAGTTTCTGCTTTCCTTGGCCCAAGCGGGCACTTTAAAGGGTTACCTTGTCACTATTTCTGTGTTCAAGAGGTCCCTGGAACAGGGCTCTCTTTTCACAATCCCCACTGTTACGCAGTTCTTGCAGGGTTTGAGTAACCAGTTTCCCCCCTGCCAGTTTGTGGTTCCGGCGTGGGATTTGAACTTAGTTTTGACATTTCTAATGGGCGCTCCGTTTGAGCCCTTCATCCATGTTCTTAGGTTGATCACACTGATGGTGATTTTCCTGGTTGCTATCAAGTCCGCGAGATGGGTGAGTGAGCTCCAGGCGTTGTCTATTTTACCTCCTCATTTGTTTTTTTTTCGAATGAGACCCTCCTTTCTGCCAAAGGTGGTCTCGGAATTCCATCTCTCTCAGACGGTACATCTTCCTGTGTTCTCCTCCCCCCCCACCTCACCCTTCCAAGGCAGAGGAATGATTTCATCGACTGGACCCAGTATGGGCCCTTAAGGTCTATGTCTCCTCTACTAGAGAGACTAGAAAAGATTAACAGCTTTTTGTTAGCTTCGCTGGTGCTTGTGCTGGCAGGGTTGTGACCAAACAGACCCTTTCTAGGTGGATCATTCTCTGCATTTCAGAATGCTACGATCTGGCCGGGAAGGATGTGCCTGAGGGTCTCGGAGCTCATTCTACCAGAGGAGTGGCCACCATATCTGCCCTGCAGAAGGAAGTCCCTGTCCTGGACATCTGCCAGGCTGTGACATGGGCTTCTTTGCACACATTTGCTATGCATTATTGCTTGGATTCCCTTGCGGGTCAGGATGCCCGCTTTGGATGGCAGTCCTCCAGAGTTTTTCTGGTTTAAGTGGCAGCCTGGCTTCTTCCCCCTCCAGATTAGGTGCTGCTTTGGGAGTCTTATCACAGTCTATCCGTGTCAGGAAAGAATCCATTAGAAGAACAAATTACTTACCTCTCTGTAAATGTTCTTTCTGATGGATGTTCCTGCCACAGTTCCTCATCACCCTCCTTACCTGCCCCGCTTGTTGGAAGCTAGTATACCATCGATTCTACGGTACTTAAGCGTCAGAGTGCTATGGAAAAAGGGTGGAACTGAGGTCATGGTGCGTGACCCAGCTACTTATACTGATCCCAACGTCACTTTGGGCACGGGAAGGCGTTTCATTAATCCGACGTGGAGCCATGCGGCGCGCCATGGCAGCGGAAGAGGTTCCGAAGAACAGCTGCGCTGGGATATGGATATCATAGATGAGGAATCTGTGGCAGGAACATCCATTAGAAACAACATTACCGAGAGGTAAGTCATTTGTTCATCTAGGAAGTGCTGGCCCAGCTTAGTTGCCAATAAAAAGCATGATTCTAGGATGCCGGTTATAGTACTTGTTTTCTCATTCCTAAATGTCCAAGATAATTCTCCACAAAGCTAGTAATCCTGTTTATTATATAATTTCGGACATCCATCTTTCTTCTTCTTGTAGCTTGACCGAGATGGACCAGAGGTTTCAGCAAATTCTGGGTTGGCAACAGCTGGATCAGAAACAAGCAATAAGCCAAATATTAAAGGAGGTAAGGTGGGAACATTTGGTTTAAAATGACAGGAAACACGTATTCATGGTAGTCCTGTATTAAGTGATTATGCAGTGCACGTTAATGCCACTACACAACTTTAAGAAGCCACTCTTATTGTAAACCATGGTGCACCTGTGGTCACACCATCATGGCAGTTTGTACAGTTCAGTCAATAAACCTTATCTTTGAGGATCATTTTAACTTTATGATCCAGGCTAGGGTCCCCAGGTAAAAGAAATGCATCTGTAGCTAGTTGTGGCGACTAGATTAGTATTTCTTTTATAACTTATTTTTTATCTCGAGCAGTAAACAATCTATGGCACTGTTGGGATCAGGCAATATCACCTTACCAAATACCAGACACATTTTGATATTAAACAAAAGTAGGCATGTAGGCCCAAGATTACAGTTGCAATCTGAGTAGAGGAGTGACATAGCTCAAAAAATACATTGTTGAAGAGGATCAGGAACACAATTATTTTACCAAATGAAGCCCTCATTTGAACCCATGTTCCTCTTGGCATTAACAAATTCATCCTCTTCAGAAGCATTTTCTTAAATGCTTAGATCTTCCACATGTCCTTTTGTCAACAAATCAAAGGAATCCACAAACACTAAGGGGGGTCATTTTATTGAATACAGTAATTGCGTGCAGGGGATCACCTACACTTTTGTGTTTCTGTTCCCCTGCATGCAACTTTCAACACTTTCAATGTGGAGTGTAAAAGTAAAGAGTAAAGCAAGGCAAAACTGCTTTTCTGATGGATTTCTTCCGCCTACAGATTCCTCATCTGATATCCCATTCCACTGCACAGCTATTCTTTCGAAACTTTTCCGCCGCCACGGGGCACAATGCTGATCCGCATTGGTTCCATCTGCTGCCTCTATGCACCCAGCGCCGGATATGACATTGGGCCAGTATATATTGCGAGGCCGCGTCCTGTGAACTTGACAGTCCATTCCCCCCGAAGGCCCTACAGGAACTGGCGTAGAAGGGTGAAGCAATGCAGTTTCATTCAAGGTTGCGCAGATCTGCATTCCGCAGAGAGTTCGCCCCCCTCGAGGACAAGAAGAGGACGCACCGTTAGTGATCCCTCTCCCCAAGCAGATCCTTGCACCAGCATTTTTCATCCTTGTCTAAAAAGATAACCCACTGCTTCAGGGAATCTCCAGAGGAATGGGAACAGTTTCTCCTGAAGATTGTTGACTTCTCCAGCATGGGATCTGGCATTGATTCACATGCTCATGAATATTCCCCGTCGTCAGGCTGGGAATCCTCGGTAAAAGAAAAAAGTGTTTAACTTTCACTTTAAAACTGTATTTCTCCTCTAGACCATTCACTGTCCTCTGGGTCATAATGCCCCCATCCAATGACAGTCCTCTCCCTAAGCTCTACCCTTGGTGGCCATCTTCAGATATTTACCACACGCTTCAGTGTTGGGAGTCCCACGTTGCTCTCCAAGCTATTTTTGTGCATTTTCAAGTTTTTTCCATGGAAAATTGGCTAAATTGACCAATTTTGACTTATTGCTTCAATCAAAGGTCAGCTAATGGCGGCGGGGATCTGCTGTCGGCGAAGATCTTAATGCACCACAGATCGTCCATCGAAGTTTCGAGACGGCCCGGATTTGGGCCTACTTCGCGCATACCTAGCATGTCCGAGGAGAAGGAGAAAAGGAGCCTCTTCAAACTCTGCGCGAAGTGTGGATTAAGGAAGGTATTCGTAGAAGATGGACATCATAAATGCTTATATTGCCTGCATCCGGACCACGATGAGGAGGGATGCGAGGTGTGTCATGGTTTCTCAAAGAAAAGCAAGAAAAGACTGCTACAGCAGGCTGGAAGCATGGCTTAAATCGAGCAAGGCCCCTGACTCGGCCTCCTGGCAGGGTCAAGCCTCACAAATGACCGGCCGGTCCAAGGAGCGAACTCCCTCTGGGAGGAGGTTGAGATTCTTTGAGGATGCCCCGCCCACAGGGGACCAAGAGAAGGCCCAGCTACACGACTCAAGTTCCGCTGAGTTCGCCGCTGATGCCGGGTCCCAAGTCGGGCAGAGCATGATCGCCATCACCGTCAGTATCTGCAGTGAGCCTGCTGACTAAGGGGGCCTCTTCTAAGAGAAAGTCCCTAACCCCGTCCCAACTCCCTTTATCAGTGGACAAACCAACAAGGGAGAAGTCCGGGGAGGACCCTTCAAAACTAATTAAGACCTCTCAGCCTTCCAAGTCTTCTGATTCGACGTCGGCCATGTCGACGAGGGCCTCAACGACCGCATTGTCGACAAAGTCGACAACTTCCACCACGACAGCATTGAAGGAGAGCAAGTCTGTGAAGGTGGGGCCTACAGTGGCCACCCCACGTGTGTCCTTCCCCCTGAGGCGTGATGCCCCAACAGCAACAAAGGCAGCAACAAAGACAGCAGGCACCCCGAGAATGGGAAAAGGCCCTGTGACTGCATCGGCCCAGAAGCCTCCGTAGAAAAAGAGAGGAAGACAAGGCCCGAAGGAACCTCTGCAGATGTGGTCCTATGTACTGCTCCAGAAAATCTGGTGCAGATTTAATCAAGCTCTGATGACTGCAGCAATGATTTGCCTGATGACTACTATACAGACCACAAAGGAGGAGAATCTGAGCGCAGTGAGCCTAGGTCCCCTGCGCGCAAAAGGAGGCGTGTCAGTCCGGACCCTACACCATTGACTCCTTTCACCCCTCAACAAAGGGACGTGCCGCTGGATATTCTGATGACTCTACACACACTGGTCACAGAGATCCTGCAGAGGATGCCCCCTACACGGGGGGCCTGCGCCACCACAGAACCCTCTGAGGTTGAGCCCTCCTCGTCGGAAGAGAAAGTTTAAAGGGGAGCTGGTTCTTGGCATCACCCGACCCCTCTGCCACCTCCGCCGCGTCGTGACCTGACTCCACCCGGAGCTCCGGCTCCGCACACAGACACAGCAACTACGGCTAAAGGCACCGATGAGGAAGACGACTTTGTTACAGCTGATGGGGAAACACCACAAACGGACGAGCGCCGCAAGGCATCCCCGCCGGATGAAGTTGGATCCTTTCATTCCAGGGCCTCAGAACTGTTTCAGTTAGTACCTGAAGAAACTAAGAAAGAAGGGTTCCTGTACCAGCGGTGCGATTCTTGAAGAAAGACTGTCATGTCCGTTCCTTTCCTGTATGATATCTGGGAGGAGGGCCTAGTGCTGATGAACAAGAGTACGGCCCCACCCAAGCATGACCGACTGGAGAAAAAATACAGGGTACCAGATTCTGCCACCAGATGCTTAAGATCTCAACCTTTGCCCGACTCAATGGTCTCGGCCGCAGCCAGGAAGCGTTTGACATACCCATCGTTGGCAGCCATTGTGCCTCCGGACCAGGAGGGGAAGAAGCTGGACGCAATGAGCAAAATAATAATCTATACAGCAGCCACCACCATCAGGGTGGCTAATGCCCTAGACATTTTGTCCCGGTATGACCGGGAACTGTGGTATAAGCTGTGACCTATTCTAGACTTCTTGCCCGAGGACGAGAAGGTCGAGGCACCGGAACTCTTTCAGGAGGGTGAGGTGGCTTCAGACCACACCATTACAGTGGCGCAGACGCAGCATTCCGCCAGACGGAGAACGGTGTGTCCTTCGTCGACAAGGGTGGTTGAAAGCCACAAACTTCCGCCAAGACGTTCAGGGAAAGGTGCTGGATATGCTGTTCAACAGGGAAAACCTCTTCGGCAAGGCTGTTGACAAGTGTTTGCAAGCCATAAAGACTGAAACAGAGATGGCGTGCTTCCTGGGAACCCTGCAACAATATCGGCTGGTGTCCTTTCGTTAATCTTGAAGAAAGCCCAGCAGATCCTCCAAGGGATATACTACCCTGTACCGACAGCCTTCGCGCTCCTCCACTCAAGAAGCAGACAGGGGTCAGGCTTACATCAGCAGAGGACAGCGTCGGCGCCGCCCATAGGGCAGGGTCCCTAGCCCCAAGCAAGCTTGAACCAGCCGTGGCCTCGGTCCCCTAATTATGCACCCTAGTGTGAGGCCGGCTTGCAAAGTTTGTCAGCGCGTGGAAGAAGATCACCACCGACAGATGGGTACTGGATGCTCTCGAACAGGGGCACACCTTGGAGTTCCAACACAGGTGTCATGTGTCCTCGTATCCCACCAGTGCCTCGACTGGAACAACACGGGCCACAGCTTCTTCAAAAGATGTGTGCCATGTTACGGAAGGGGACGATAGAACACATTCCTCAGCACCTCCGGGGCTCCGGAGTATATTCCTGATACTTTCTGGTTCAAAAGAAAATGGGGTTGGCGGCCAATCCTGGATCTGCGTCGTCTCAACAAGTACTTGAAGTCCCAGAAGTACCGGATGGTCACGTTACAACACATGCTCGGCCAGCTGGAGGAAGGGGATTGCTTGACGTTGTTGGATCTTTCCACATCCCCATTCACAAGAAGCACTGCAATTTCCAATGATTTGTGGTTCAGGGGCGGCATTACCAATTCAAGGCTCCTCCCTTTGGCTCTGAGGGTCTTTACAAAGTGCTCGGCCCAGATGGCAGCGCACCTTTGTCTGCAGGACATCCATGTGTAACCTTACCTGGACGATTGGCTCGTTCAAACCCCCTCACATGCTCTGGTAAGCATGCACACATCATGGACCATATGTCTGTTGACGGAGTTGGGGTTCTCTATAAACTATCCAAAGTCCTGCTTGATGCCATCTCAGAAAGTGTTGTTTCTGGGTGCCCGGGTGAACACAGTAATGTATTTGGCATTCCCCTCGGAGGAGAGGATGGTAGCCATACAGGGGATGGTACAACGCTTGTCATTGACGCAGACGGTCACTTTGCAGGCCTTCCAGTCGCTTCTGGGCATGATGTCCTCCTGCATCAGTCTCATCTGCTTTTGCAGACTATTGATGAGACCTCTCCAGTAGTTCCTGGATGCAAGTATCTGGGACCTTTGCTGACAAGATCACTCTAAACAAGGAGTTTTGTCAGGCAATACAGTCGTGGGGTGTACGGCTGCATCTCATCCAGGGCACTCTGTTTCGAGTTCCGCCTTACCAGGAGACAGTCACCACAGATGCCTCTCTAGAAGCTTGGGGAGCGCACACCGGGCAGTTGTACGCCAGAGGCCTCTGGCATCCGTAAGAAAAGGACTTCCATATCAACGTCCTGGAACTTCAGGACGTATTCTGGGCCCTAAAGTCTTTTCTTACATTGTTGAGGGGGAAAGGTGGTGAGGATTTTTACGGACAACTCCACCACCATGTTCTACATCCGGAAGTAACAAGGGACCCGCTCGTCAGCCCTCTCAAAGGAGGCCCAAGATCTGTGGTGCTCGGCCATTTGGAAGAACATGTTCTTTGTCCCCTTTCACCTGGTGGGCGTCAAGAACACCATTGTGGACTCGCTCAGCCGGGAGCTGCGTTCTTGCCACAAGTGGGAGCTTCGCCAGGACCAGGGGGCTTCTGTTTGGCAAATGGGCCAACCCCAGATCAACCTCTTCGCGACGGCAGTGAACTCCAAATGCCAGAAGTTCCCCAGCAGGTTCCCTCAGCCGAGGAGTATGGGGGGCACGTTCTCGTTCCTGTGGGAGGGACTGTTCCTGGACGCTTTTCCTCCATTTTCACTCCTGCTATGTGTGATCAACACACTAAGACAAGTGCCACTGCAGGATGATACTAGTCACCCTGGCGTGGCCGCAACAACTCTGGTACCCGGACCTGCTACGCCTGTCAGTGGCTCTGTCCATCAGGCTGTCGCTGCTCCTGGACTTCCTCAGCAGAGAGGGAGGGGCGATTCTGCACCACAACCCAGAGTCGCTGAACCTGAAGGCATGGCTCCTGCAGCCTTAGAGTTTGAAAGTTATGCTTTACCAGCAGAATGTAAAGACATTCTAGCCAGGGCCAGAGCCTCTTCATCATTGAAGTGCTACGGCCATAAGTGGAAGCGCTTCTCTGTGCGGTGCCGGGTTCAGAAGATTATCCCTCTGCATGTCGCAGCCCCGCAGCTTCTACCATACTTGCTTTCCTTGGCCAAGGCTGGACTGGCTCACGCCTCTATCAAGGTGCATCTTGCTGCCATATCCGGTTACACTAGGTCTCCGGGTAGGCCTTCTCTGTGGTGGCACAGACTCGTCAAGTCAGGCTCTTTAGGACTTTCCCACCGGTGAAGGCTCCTACCCGGCTTGGGAGCTCAATGTAGTCCTGACTAAGCTCATGGGTGCGCCCTTTGAGCCTATGCATCAAGCCCTGCTCAAGTTTCTCTTGTGGAAGACAGCTTTCCTCGTGGCTATCACCTCGGCCAGGTGGGAGAACCAGGCCCTGTCTTGCAAGCAGTCTTACTTGTCTTTCCACGCTTCAAGGGTGGTACTGCATACACACCCCACCTTTATGCCAAAGGTACCGTCGGAATTCCACTTCGACGAACCTTTGGTGTTACCAGTCTTCTTCACCAAATCCGTCAGCGGATAGTGCCTTGCATTTGCTGGACGTTGCTCATGCCTTGAAGTTCTACGTGGCACATACAACGAATTTTCAGAAGAATTCTCAGTACATCAACTCTGGACCGGTAAATCACGGAAAGGTCTTGTAAAAGGCTTCCATCTCCAGGTGGTTCTCCGGCTGCATCATGCACTGTCATCGGCTGGCTAACAGGCTGCTGCCAGGCCAACCAAGAGCCCACTCCACCAGAGCTGTCGCAGCAACAACAGCGTTTCTTTCTGGGTTGCCCCCCTGATCGACCTCTGCAGGGCTGCTACATGGAGGTCCACGCACACTGTACTAGGTTCTACTGCATCAACAGAGATTCCAGGGAGGAGTCTCGAGTCGGCCACGCAGTGATACGCAACCTGTTTGTTTGAGGTGAGTCTGTTCCAGAGGTGAGTGTTTATTGCTTCTGTTGAGCCTTGCCACCTCCTGTGGTTGTGTATATGTACTGCTGTATAATCATTCTTCATGAGCATGTGAATCCATTGCAGACCCCATGCTGGAGAAGGTTTAAGTTACTTACCTGTAACTATTGCTCTCCAGAATTTATTTATTTATTTGCATTTGTTTAAAGCGCGCAATCAGCCCGTGAGCATTGTGGCACTGTTACATGTAGAATATTGGCTGGTTACAAAAAAGTAGGTTGATGCAACCAGAAGTTACCGAAATAGGTACGATGATGATTACAAGTCATTTTTGTTTTACACTAGCAATTTTAGATACATGAGCTAGCAGTGCAGGCATGGCGCATTAAGGAGCAGTTCATATCAGCGGCAGAGGGCGAAGGAGGATTATGTAAAGAGAGTAGTTTTGAGGGATTTGCGAAAGGAGTACAGAGAGGGTTCGGCTCTGAGAGCGTTGGGGGAGGGGGTCGTTCCAGAGCTTGGGTGCTATGTGTGGGAAGCCAATGCCTCCAGCTTTAGCTCTTCTTATGGTTGGGACTTGAGTTGGTTAGCAAGGTGGCTTCTTGTGGGCCGGCAGGAGGATTTCCTGATTACGGTTTCTGATAAGTAGGAGGGAGCAGTGAGGTTAATTCATTTATGTGTGAGGGTGAGTATTTTGAAATTGATTCTTTCCTTGACTGGGAGCCAGTGGGCATTTCTTCGGGCCTGTGATACATGATCACATTTAGGGATGTGCAGGGCAGCACGGAGCGTGTTGTTTTGCACTATTTGGAGCTTATTTAGATTTTTCGAGGATGTGCCGGCTAAGAGGGCATTGCAATAATCAAGTCTAGCTCCTATAGTGGCTCTAGCGATGGAGAGGCAGTTGGGAGTGGCAAGGCAGGGTCTTATGGCATAGATGAGTTTAGTGGTCAGAGCGGATGAAGAGGAGATGGCGCTGACTTGTCTTGTCATAGAGAGTGTAGCGTCAAGATAGACTCCTAAGGTCTTCACGGCAGTGGAGACAGGTATGTTAATGTTGTCGATGGGCATGTGTGAGTAGTCTTGGCTGAGCTTGGATAGAATTTCGCTGGGGGCCAGGATGATGTTTTGTCGCCGTTAAGGCAAAGACCATTGATAGCCATCCAAGTTTATATTGTGGTGTAGATGTTGAGGAGTGCTTCTGTGTCCTGGGTATAGTCTCCTGTGGGGGGGAGGAGGACTTGTGTGTCATCAACATAGTTTGTGTAGGCTATAAGCTATGCCGAGAGAATCCAGTAAATCAAAGAGGGGTTTAGTAAAGAGGTTGTAGAGGGTTGGTGCGGTGCAAGACCCTTGCGGGACTCCGCAGCTTATGGTTGTTGGGGGAGCGTTAGCCTGGTCAGAGTACACTTTCATGGCTCTACCTTCTAGAAATGAGGTGATCCAAGTAGTTGCTTCGTGGGAAAAATGAGCAGCATTTAATAGGTGAGATGTGAGGATGCCATGGTTGACTAAGTCAAACGCTGCGGAGAGGTCGAGTAGTAGGAGGAGGGCAGGCAAACCTGTGTCCATTATTATACTAGTGATTTGATTCTTTAAATCTAGGAGGGCAGTTTCGGTTCCATGGCCTTTGCAGAAACCCGACTGTCTTCTACCTAGAATAGCATGGGTTTCGAGGTATTGCTGTATTTGGTTGTGGGTGGCTTTGTCTAGGATTTTGAGGAGGAAGGGGACAGTGGTGAAGGGGCGATAGTTGTTGGGGGCAGTGGGATCTAGTGAGGGTTTTTTTAAGAGTGGGCGAACCCAGGCTTCTTTTAGGCATTGAGGTACGGTTCCTGATGAGAAAGAAGCATTGATAAAGGCTGTGTTGATGGGGGTGAGTGCTTCTGAGCACTCTTTGATGATGGTGGGTGGGCATATGTCCCCTTTGCATGTGGAAGGTTTGATACTTTTGTAGCCAGTACACCATCTGTTCTGCGGTCCCTCAGCATCATGGTGCTAGGGCCAAAGGGTGGAACTGAGGTCACAGGGCGTGGTGCTTTAATATATACTTCTCATTACTTTTACTCTCCTCTTTCAGAGAAATAAAAAAATACCTGCAAACATGCTTTGCAGGCAGCATTTTATAATGGGCCCCCATGCACTCTGTCTTGAGTGCTTGGGGTCTGACTACCGCCGGGACTCATTTGCGGCCTACAGCCCTCTCTGTCACAGGGCATTGAAGAATAGTTTGTTGCGCTGGAGGGATAACTTCCACACTTCTCCTCCTCCCCACCTTAAGGACTTCTCGTCAAGACAAGGTAGGCCCTCTGTTCAGCACACCTCCTCAGCATGGAGTCTCCTTCACCGGGGTTCCCACAGATCGGGGTTCCTCGCATTCAAGTTCTGGCAGGCCTGAGACCTCTAAGGCTACTGGCTCCCAAGCCAAGGGGCCTGGGGGCTCAATGGCCGAACCCAAGGGCTCGGCCAGAGAGGACTGATTTTTCGAGCGCTTCCTCTTCCTCATGCGTTCCCCTCAAATGAAGGGGCTCCTGAAGGACATTGTGAAGGAGGTCATTACGCAGGCAGCGCTTCTCCGGCCCCTTCCACTGGGTGGTACTCCTGTTCCTCCGGTTCCGGTCCCTCCTCCGGTTCAGGCACTACCGGTCGTACCGACCCCTCCACCTCCTCCTGTACCACCAACGCCTGCCCCCTGAACAGCCGATGGACTTGTCTGCGGCTCCGGACCTACGGGGGACACCTCAGACACCTGTGTTCCAGGGCCCAGATTCCCCTTGGCATATGAAGGAGTGGTGTGGAGGGGCGATGACGACGTGGATGAAGATGACGCCCATGATGATGAGCCCTTGGCATCCGTTAAGGCCTTTCATGACCGCCTTCAGGGCCTGGGGGAACTCTTGGGGGTCCCTCTTCCTGATGAAGCCCCCTGGGAGGTTGGGGTGCTTGCAGAGGTCTTGGGAAAATGCACCACAATCCAGTCTGGCATTGCTGCAGGTGGTGGGAAAGGTCTGGGAGAAGCCCAGGCCAACGCCCAGATGAACAAGCAGTTGGACAGCAGGTTTAGGCTGACGAACGGGGAGTCAATCCTCCTTGCCTCCCACCGCAGCCCCATTGCTCTGTGGTGGCCGTGGCCTCTTTATATTCGAAACCATTGTCTTTGTCGTCTTCCTCCACAGGAGCCACCTTCAGTTGCCTCTGAGGACAAAATCCTTGAGTCCTTGGGAAAACGCTGTTACTCATCTCTGGGCTGCATCTGCAGCATTTCAATGTGGACGCCATCTTGGCTGCGGCTAACCAGAAGCTGTGGCTGGAGCTTGGGGAATTTCTGCCCAACCTCCCTTCAGACAAACAAGCCTCCTTCAAGGCCGGTCTGGCAGATGCCCGAGCCATTGCGCAGGACCTCATGGAGTCTTCAGTCTCCCACATCGACGGAGTCAGCGGAGGGCTGTATCTTGGGGTCGAGATGTGAAGGACAACCTCGATGCATGCCACAAACTTTTCATCTGATGTGCAGGAGCGGATCCTAGATCTGCCCTCCGAGGGCGTGGACCTTTTTCATTCATCCACCGATGATGAATTGACGAAGAAGAAAACATCCACTCAAACCGCCAAGTCCTTGGCCATCCTGACAAAGCCGGGTCAGAAATCCTTCCCACAATCACAGGGCATTACCGAGTTCAAACCCTGAACATTCTCCGGATTCAAGGGGTTCAGAGATCGCGGTATACCTGCCTGACAGGTCACCCAGCAACAGCAGAAGAAAGCAGCAGAGGACGTTGTGCACGTGTTTCCGCTCCCCCTTCTCTGCCCCCGCCACTGACACCAAGAAGCAGTGACTTCAGGGTCAGGAATACAGCTCACCTGTGGGTGGTCATTTGGCTCTCTTCCATATTTTCAGCAACCCGTGGCTCCTTTTTGTAGTCTCCACAAGCTTCAGTCTTCCTCTTCCTTGGCCTCTACAATCCTCTCCTCCTCTTCATCAGATCGGGTCCCCGGCTCTTTTACAGGAGATCCTGTCTCTATTTGAGATGCAGGTGATAGAACCGGTTCTTCTTGCAGACAGAGGCTTCGGTTACTATTACAGGATTTTTGCGGTACACAAGAAGAACCAGGCTGGCCTGAGGACAGTCCTGGACCTGTCATTTCTAAACCTATCTTTTCCGCTGGAACGCTTCAAGATGACTACTCGAGCACACTTATGTACCCATATATCAGCTGCATAGGAAGTTTCTGCGGTTCACGATTAGGTCATACCACTTCCATTACAAAGTGCTGCCCTTCAGCCTGAACTCAGCCCCTCGTGTCTTCACGAAGCTGATGAATGCAGTTTCTGGCCTTCTCCGCTTGGAGGGCCATCACCTGTACCTTTATTTGGATGACTGGTTGGTGAGGGGGTGGGTCACAAAAAGCAGTGGCGCATTCCTGAAAGAGATTGGCGGACACCCTTCATCAGCTGGGGTTTTCCCTCAACCTCAGGAAATCACAGTTATGCCAACCTCAGGATCTGGTCTTCCTTCGGGCGCGTTGTAACACTACCTTTCAGAGGGTGCTGCCTGCCAGAGAGGCTGATGTACCTCCGCAAAGCGGTGGAGCACTTTCAGGTCAACTCAACCACCTCGGCATGGTTGTTGTAGCACATTATGGGCCTGATGGCCTAAGGCTTGCTGACTGTTCAGCACGCCCATCTCAAGATGAGGCGCCTCCAGCTCCACTTGGCAGCCGATTGGGATCAGGAGACGGGGGTCTCAGTCGGACAGGATCCCAATTCCACTTCTCCTTTTGCCCGAACTTTGGCGGTGGCTAATGGATGCCAATGTTTCAGTGGGAGCCCACTTCACCCGACCTGAGCCTTCTGTGGCGACGACGACGGACTCCTCTCTTTCAGGATGAGGACTACTCTGGAGGGCTGTGTGTTTCATGGAGCATGGTCCTGGGCGGAAACCCTCCGACATAGCAATCTGCTTGAGCTCTGGGCAGTGGGCCTGACCCTCAATGCATTTTTGCCCCTAATCACGGACAAGTCGATTCTGGTCAGGACGGGCAATTCTACTTGTGATGTTAAGCCTGAACAAGCAGGTTGCCATCCTTTCACCCCCTCCTATGCATGGAGGTGATTTCAATATGGGAATGGGCCCTGACGAAGAGGATTTGGATTTCAGCAGTCCATCTCTCGGGGACAGCAATGCAGAAGCGGATCAGTTGAGAAGCTTGGGTTTCAACACCTACGAGTGGGCGTTGCGCGACTGTTAGGGGGAATTCTCATTCAATGGCTAATTTCCCTTACCTAGCGAGTCCCTCAGCAGCTTTGCTGGATTTCTGGAGTTATTTTTTTCACTTGGTAAGAGTGTGAGCTTTTCCCCCACTCTTACCAATGTTTTGCATGTGTATTTCCTCTGCTTTTGTGATTGTGGACTCTGGAGTATACCACTTCAGTAGCCCCCTTCTTTTGTGTGTTTCAGTGCAGTAACACAGGGTTGTCTTTTAGACTTCCCACCGACTCCATTTCTGGGGCTGACTAATGTCCCCCAGAAAAGGGTAAAGTTGCCATTAACTTTACTTAGTCATTTAACCACAGATCCAGTACACCCCACCTTACATGGAGTATTGGAAAGGGTTAATCCTTAGCCCTTTTTATCTGTGCCTCCTAGAGCATTGTTTCACTCTTTTAACATTTAGACTTGGCTGGTGGCAGTGGTATCTACCCTAACTTTTCTACCGCGATTATACTATATAAACGTGGTATTGTTTCAGGCTATTATATTAGCCTCGAACTAAAACCTGCTTGACCAAATACTTTTTCTTTTGGCTCCAGGTCGGGTTTATTCGCCATTTCTTTTTGTTAAAGTCCTTCTTGTGTTTTAATTTGCGCGGCAAACCAGGTTTGCCTTCTTTGTTCACTGTCTTTTGGCGGGCTTCTGCCAAGAAGCCCTCCTCTAGGCGCCTGGGTGTCTAGGTGGGCTGAATGTGAGGGAGGGGTGTAGTCACCCGCTTCACAAGGTACCCTAGGAAACCCAAGTCGCACTTTGCCATGATTGGCTGAGGTGGTTGTCCGGGCTGGACAACCCCCCTGCTGCGTGATTGACAGCCAGGCTGTGTGAATGGGGGATTTTCCCATAAAAGGCAGGACTCTTGGGCTAGAAGTCAGTCACCACTGGAACTACAACGAACCGAAGAGAAGCGGAGAAGAAGACGGCTGCTGCAACTACCCCGTCCTGGTGAAGCCCTGCTGCAGTACTGAGCTATCTACCCTTCGACGACCAGAGAATATCCAGTCCGGAGTCGTCTTCCCTTGAGCCTGGTGGGGATAACCAGCTCATCTTCTACAGCCAGAGGATCCTCTTCTTGGTTGAAATCGCTGCATACTGCTATAGTGGTCCGGATAGCCATCTGAAGAGCCTCTCCTGTTTTTAAGGAGCGCACCTTTTATTCACCGTCGCTGCTGCCGGCTTCATCCCTGTGTGGTGCAGACCCCTCCAGACGTCCTCCTTCTTGCTGAAGCTCCAGGAACTGTGGGTCTGCAGGAAACTACCAGGAACAACTGCCGTGGCACCAGCCTCTTCCTTGAATAAGGTACTGTGTTCTGCTTGAGTAATTAGGGTGAATCCCTTTTCTTCATCTCCAAGGCTTGCCATTGTCTTCCCTCCTTCTTATAACTTTTGCTTCCTCTGTTGACAATATCTAAGTGCTCCTGGCTATGTTGAATCGTGAACTGTCCGACTGTGTGATCCCCGACAACAGGAACCCGGTTCCAATTGACACTGGCTCCGGCCTATTGACTCTTGAATTTCTGTCAATGAGTGTTCTCTGATTATGTCTGCCTTGACAAAAGTATTGCCTATGATTTTTGCCCACAACTCTCTCTGGTTAACTCAGGTGCTAAGTGTGTTTTTGCCCCGGTAACATTTCTTGCTGTGGATACTCGTTTCTTTAGTTTGTTTGTTTGTTTGTTTAGTTATTTGTATGGCGCACCTTAGCCAGGGGCAACAGGGCGCAGGCAAAAGATAATTCGAAGCTTACAATGTTGCAGAAATATACACTTTGAAGTAGTAATAAAAATAATCAGAATTACAGGAATAAAAAATATACAAATCTTCATACATACAAAGTCAATATCTATGCAGGGGTAAATATACAGATATGTACAGGGCTGTTAGAGGCGGGTAAACCTGAAAAAATATTCAGGATTACAGGAATAAGAGGTATACAAGTCTTCAAACATAAAAAGTCAATATCTATACAGGAGGTAAGTTTACAGAAGTGTGCAGGGCTGTTAGAGGCGAGGGCAGAATCACGAACAAAAGTATCACTATCTATACATAGGTGTAGAAAGTGCAGCTAAATACAAGGGTTATTGGGGTTAAGGTGACTGATGAGGTGTCTTCTAAAGTGCAAGTATGGTTGGTCAGCTCTTAGGTTGTGTGGCAGAGAGTTCCAGAGCGTGGCAGCTTTCACCGGGAAACTGTTCCCACCAATGGTGGAGAGTTTGAATCTGGGAATTATCAGACGGTTGGAATTGATAGTTCTTGTTTGTCGGATGGAGGACTTTCTCTTTACCTTGTCCATCAGATAACTGGGGGCGGCATTGTTGAGGGCTTTATGGGTTAGGGAGGCCAACAGTAAGACCGAACTGTCATTACTGTCAAAAAGTGATCGCAAGTGTATTCCCCGTAACATCTTTTGTTTCACAACACCGGTCTGTTAAAACATAGGATTACTTACCTTGAGTTAGAGTGTACCACAGTGAATTGGCTGGTTGTAGTGTATTTTACGTGTGGTTTTTGAATTAATAGAAGTGTCGTGTTGATAACAAATGGTTTAAAAATAAATGTACTTATATTTTTTACCTGAAAACTTGAGTCAGTGTTTGCTTGAGTCACAGTAATTGTCGTCCCTTTGTGTAATCTCTGCTACTGCTCATATTCTCTTGAGATAAGCCTGACTGCTCCGCTACTGCTACCACTTTAACATAGTAGTACAGGCTTGTACCAAAGGTAAACTTGTATTGCCACCTCGAGTCTTAATTGTGTGTAGTGGTCCCTAAGGGCACTGCACAGGATTCTGCCTAACAGTCCTCAACAAGGAAAACAGACTTTAGAAATACAGTGCAGCTTCAGGCAAAACCGAGTAAGATTTATTTTTTTATTGCCTAACAGTCCTCAACAAGGAAAACAGACTTTAGAAATACAGTGCAGCTTCAGGCAAAACCGAGTAAGATTTATTTTTTCTTTTCCTTAATTCAAGGGAACCCTTAGCTCCTTCATGTGACATAATCGGATTGAAATGCGATAGTCACCTCTGTGCATGGCCCTGCCGGTAACAGCACTGCATCCCGTTTTAAGGAACCCTTGCAGGCGCCTCTCTGAATATCGGCTCAATACATGCATGCTGTACCTTTGATAGCCAATGCAGGCCACTAAAGTGTGCCCAACCGTTACAGGTTTAGATTTTCTTTCATGCGTCAGGCATTTGGGCATACTAAGGTTCCTGATACTATACTGGAAGTCTTCCAGTGAGTGCTGTCTGGCGAGTGCTGTCCTGTCCTTCCAGTGATACTTTGCCTTCTGCACTACTACAGCGACTGTTGAACATTCTTGGGACACTTGGATTTCTATTACTTCTTTGGAAGTGTGGTAGGATATGCCACTAAAAAAAATTAATAACTGGTATCCCTGTTATAACTTATAGGAGTTTTCTATAAGCCTAAAAACCTGTATCTTTATCTTTCTAGAGAGACGCCCCACCCACTTTCCCAGAAGTCGTTAAAAATATGTGCACGCACGCTTCCAGTGAGTGCTGTCTGGCGAGTGCTGTTCGGCTCTTCGGCACTTCGCTGTTCAGCTGAGCAGCCGGGCAGCCCCTTTGCACTCCATAGGATTGTACGCACTGCATAGTGTGGTAAGTCCATAATCTAGCCAATTTCACAGAAACGCCTTCTGGCTTCTAGTTAGCTCCTATTACTTCAATGGCGTTGTATACTACAGGCATGCCAACAGCTATTACAACGGCCCCTCCAGTAATCTCCACATCCAATTTGTCTACTCCGGCCCTGCCTAATCGCAGCAGAAATGCCTCACGGATGGCATGCATCTAAAAGATCACTCGATCTAAATCAGTAGGATCAGACATTTGCGCCTGTAAAGACTGGAGTGGGGTTATCTGTACTCCTGCTCTCTGTAGTAGAGGCACAGAGCACCCCAGCCAAGATGCTCTATTGTTGGTAGCAATGGACGAGCAATCAAAGCTTAGCTCTCAAGAGGTGATGCAGGCTGGTTCTTAAGTACAGTGTAGTCCCCAAGCACCCACAAAGGAATGTCCACACACTATGTTAGTGTAAACACAGTCTTTTTATAAATAAGGTTCAAGTTATGTACACAATCATAATAATACACTTTGTACTCTGGCAATACTATAATTGCAAATATATACAGGTCTACGTGGTACCACTCCTTGTTAGGCAGAAACCTGTGCAGTTCCCTTAGGGACCACTGCAAAAGGTTTAAGACTACAGTAGTAAGCAGTTAACCCCATTGGTAGCAGTCTGCACCACCCATATTTACCTGGTAGCTGTGGCTGAGCAGTCAAACTTCCCTCGAGAAGAGTAGGGCAGTATATAGAGCATACACAATAGGGCTAACAATACAGTAGAACAAGCAAACACTGACCAGAGCTTTGGTATTAAAAGTGTATAATTATTTATTTAAGCAGTCTGTACCACCCAGATTTACCTGGTAGCTGTGGCTGAGCAGCCAGACTTCCCTCAAGAAGAGTTAGACAGTATGTAGAGTATACAAAATAGGTACAGAGGTACAGTAGCACAAGCAAACACTGACCAGAGCTTGTGCATAAAAGTATATAATTATTTATTTAAAAACACACTTGTAAAATACACTAACACTAATATGGCAAGCAAGTTCAAACACAGTCACTATCAATATATATACACCCCTGATTACTTATTGAACAAGTCTTAGTTAAAACACCACTTATTTGCAGACAGAGGTGAGCGCTTAACCTAAGATGCCACTCCAATAAGTTAGTTGGAAAGGGAGGGGAAAAAGGTAGAATTAGGACAGCACAATACCAGCACTTTTTAAAAGAACCACAGCAAGTCAGAAAAAGGCAGACTCTACTGTTAGAGCAAGAAAGTTCATAGGCCAGGCCCACTCTTGGAGAGAGCAAGGCGGAATGTGTCCAAGATCACACAGTTGAATAGTACTTTAAAAAGTATTTGCAGATAGTTCAAAAAGGGTTGGATCAGTTCAGGAAAAGTTAGTTAGCAGGTCCCAAGTCACCCCAGGATAGAGAGTCAAGGATTTACGGGACACCTTGAACAGTCTGTTGCAAGGGAGAACAGGTGAGACACAATACCTGAAATGGTGAAAAAGCTCCAGCGGGGGCAGTTGTTCCTGGCAGCAGGTGCAAGTCAGGGCTTCGTCCAGGGGAAGAGAAGATCTCAACGTGGAAGAAAACTGGAGGTTGTTGCACTGCCAGGGAAGAAACCAGCCACAGAGTTTCCCGGTTAAAAGGTACTACCCTTTTATTCGCGGTAGTGGTGAAGCATGGCTATCCGGCCGCCGGTGTGCTTGGCACGGGCGATTCGACCACGAGATGATCCAGGAAGGCGAAAAGAGGGCGAACTGGTTATCCTCACCAGTTCGGAGGAAGAAGACTCTCCGGGATGAAGATCTTCTCTGTCGTTGGGAAGTGGTGAGACGGTTCAGCAGGGCTCCATCGGTGGTGTCGTCGTTGCAGGTCGGCTCAGCTTCTCCCTCTTCGCATTCTTTGGTCCTGTGGCGACTTCTGAAGTTCCAGTCCCCAAAGCCCTGCTTTTATGCAGAAAACCCCCATTCATCAGTCCTAGCTGTCACTCAAACATGCTAAGTGGTGAGCCGAGCGGCTCACCACTGGGCCAATCACGCAAGAGTGCGGCTTGAGTTGCCGAGGCAACTCAGTCCAGGGTGCCTAAACCTCCCTCCTACACATCCTGTAGACCCAGACAGAGTGGCACCACTTTTGGAGGCTTCTGTGCAGAAGCCCGCCAAAAAGTGGAACAAAGGGCTCAACTTGGGTTGGAGTTACAGAGGCGAACACAAACGCCATTTTAAAACCAAGTCCTGCCAAAAAGACCCAACCGGGGAATAAATATTAAATAAATAACCCAGCGGTATCTTTAACATGGCACCAAAAAGTGGTGCGTTTAAAATGAATGGGGAAATCCCATAGGAAATATTCCAGTGGAATATTTTGCGTGGTAACCACTGCCACCAGCCAGAAACTCGACAAGGGGGGACTGGACAGTGCCCGCTTGGAAAACAGACCGAGGGGCAATCTAATTACCCCTACCAGTACTTCCACAATATGATGGTTTGTACTGGTTCTGTTCACAATTTAAGACTAGTAAAGTCAGTGGTGACTTTACACGCCCTGGGAGACAGTAGTCAGTCCCAGGGTTTGGAGTCTATGTTTGGGGGTCACTATGACACCCCTGTGTTACTGCACTGAGGGTGCTGTGTAACACACTTACCAAAAACCACATGAAACCCTATGGAGTAAAAGACCCCATAGCCCATAAAACACATTACAAAGTCAAAAGATATCTCAAATTAATGTCTAAGAGTGGGAGAAAAAGAGTCTCACTCTTAGCAGGAGAAAAAAATAAACCCCAAAAATCCAGCAAAGCTGCTGGGGGACTCACTAGGTTTGGGAAATTAGCCTTAACAGAGAATTCTCCCTAACACGCGTAACCTAGATGGCACTCCAATAATTCGTCAAAAAGGGAGAGAAAAGGCAGAGCATGGAAATAACACAGTACCAACACTTTTAAGAAACCACAGCAAGTCAGGAGAGGCAGGGTCTACTGTAGAGCCAAAGCTCATAGGCCAGGCCCACTCTTAGAGAGTGCAAGGCTGGATGTGCCCAGATCACACAGTGGAAATGCACTCAAAGTCTTTGCAGAAATTGTCAAAAAGAGGTTGGGCCAGTTCAGAAAGGCAAAGTTAGAAGGTCTGGGGCCAACCCAATTGGAAAGTCAAGGATTTATGGGACACCGTGGACAGTCCGTTGCAAGGGAGGCCAGGCGGGACACAGTACCTTAAATGGTGAGAAAGCTCCAGTGGTAGCAGTTGTTCCTGGCAGCGGGTGCAAGTTGTGGCTTCGACCAGAGGAAGAGATGATCTCGACGAGGAAGAAAGCTGGAAGTCGTTGCATTGCCAGGGATGAAACCAGCCGCGGAGTTCCCGATTAAAAGGTGCGTCCCTTTTATTTGCGGTCAGTGGGAAACCAGCCGCGGAGTTCCCGATTAAAAGGTGCGTCCCTTTTATTTGAGGTCAGTGGTGAAGCGTGGCTATCTGGCCACCGGGGTGCTTGGCACAGGCGATTCGACCACGAGACGTCCTGGAAGGCGAAAAAGGCGAACTGGTTGGTCCCACCATCTCAAAGGGAAGACTCTCCTGGAAGAAGATCTCCTCTGTCGTTGGGGAAGTGGTGAGTTTGTTACAGCAGGGCTCCACCGGTGGTGTTGTCGTTGTAGATGGCTCAGCTTCTCCGCTCTTCGGATTCTTTACGTCATGTGGCGACTTCTGAAGTTCCAGTCCCCAAAGCCCTGCTTTTATGCAGAAAAAACCCCATTCAACAGCCTAGCTGTCACTCAAACATGCTAAGTGGTGAGCCGGGCGGCTCACCACTGGGCCATGCAGAGTAGAGTGCGACTTGGGTTGCTTCGGCAACACAGTCCATGGTGGACTATTCCCCCTCGCACACATCCTGGAGACCCCAGACAGAGTGGCACCATTTGGAGGGCTTCTGTGCAGAAGCCCGCCAAAAAGTGGAACAAAGGGCTCAACTTGGGTTAGAGTTTCAGAGACGAACACAAATGCCATTTTAAAACCGAGTTCTGGCAAAAAGACCCGACCGGTGAATTAATATTAAATAA
Organism: Ambystoma mexicanum; assembly: GCF_040938575.1. Lineage (NCBI taxonomy): Eukaryota > Metazoa > Chordata > Amphibia > Caudata > Ambystomatidae > Ambystoma > Ambystoma mexicanum. The sequence goes on from NC_090929.1 coordinate 353,251,788, forward strand.
ATAAACCAGCGGTATCTTTAACATTGCACCAAAAAGTGGTGCGTTTAAAATCAATGGCAAAATCCCATAGGGAATATTCCGGTGGGAATATTTTGCGTGGTATCCACTGCCACCAGCCAGAAACTCGACAAGGGGGACTGGACAGTGCCCCGTTGGTAACAGACCAAGGGGTAATCTAATTACCCCCTTCCAGTACTTCCACAATATGATGGTTTGTACTGGTTCTGTTCACAATTTGAGACTAGTAAAGCCAATGGTGACTTTACATGCCCTGGGAGACAGTAGTAAGTCCCAGGGTATGGAGTCTATGTTTGGGGGTCACGATAACACCCCTGTGTTAATGCACTGAGGGTGCTGTGTAACACACATACCAAAAACACATGAAGCCCTATGGAATAAAAGACCCCATAGCCCATAAAACACATTCACAGCCAAAGGACATTCTCAAATCATGCCTAAGAGTGGGAGAAAAAGAGTCTCACTCTTAGCAGGAGAAAAAAATAAACCCCAAAAATCCAGCAAAGCTGCTGGGAGACTCACTAGGTTTGGGAAATTAGTTTTAACAGAGAATTCTCCCTAACACTCCTTAACTATCGATTCCTTTGAAATGCATCCACGTCCAACAGCCCCAAAATAGCATACAAATCAGATTATAAGATGAATCAACGATAGACCACCGAAAGAAAGCAAGTTAAATCAAGCAATGGCAGAACAGTCTATGCCACTACCATGAGACGGTTCTGTGCGACGATCCCCCCACCTGGGCAACCTGTAAATAAAGTGTATTTGACAAGCCCAGTCCAATTATGCTCAATATAGTCTTGATTCCTCCTAAAAGGTTCCACAACCCCAAAGTACCTGGTTTCATAGAGCTCTTCTATGAGTCCTCGACTGGCCCTTCTTGAGTGCACTCCCTTCAAGGCAGGAGCCACTGGTCGTTGAG